>NC_067414.1:85350243-86550243 GCF_009764475.1 Pristis pectinata | reverse complement strand
GAAGAACTTTTCCGTGTGCTTGACACTTGTATGATTGGCATGGACTGTGTATTAGAGTATGCACTAATAGTGCTGCCGCAATGACGGGACAGAAGTTGGGTCTAGTTGCATGAGTGAAAGTGGCAGCTCCACATGTAGCAGCAACCCATTGCATGATTCACCGTGAGGCTTTGGCTGCAAAGGATATGGATGAAGGTCTTGCGGATGTGTTTTCCACATGCATTAAAATCGTTAACTTTATCAAAGCCAGGCCACTCAATCATCGTTTGTTTGAAAACATATGCTGTGAAATGGAAGCCGAGCATAAACAGAAGTCAGATGGCTGTCACGAGGCCGTGTTGTGCAGCGTGTATATGAATTGCGAGATGAACTACTCATTTTTCTAAATGAGCATAATGGATCGTTGGCATACTTCTTGACAGATAAGATGTGAGTTGCCAGACTAGCTTATCTTGCAGATATTCTCAACATTTTGAACAGCTTAAATCTATCATTGCAAGGACCTGGCTCAAATGTTCTGAAAATGCATGACAAATTGTTGCCTTCCAGAAAAAACTCCATATCTGGAAGGGAAGATGCGAGCAAGGAGTCTATGATACGTTTCCATTGCTGGCTGACTTTCTAACAGTGAATGAGACTAAGACAGAGGCCATTGCGAGCACTGTTTTGAACCATATTCAACAGCTGTCACATTATTTCCATGAATATTTCGGCGACAATGACACAAGCATGTTTGATTGGATTTGAAATTCGCTTGAATGCATGCTTACTGATTTTCACTGGACGTGAACAAGAAGAATTGACTGAACTGTCATCTGACAGGACTTTGTGCTTGCAGTTTAACCGAATGTCACTGTCGTTCTGGATAGCATGTTCCCAGGAGTATCCACTGCTGTCCGGCAAAGCTGTCAATGTTCTGTTACCATTTGCAACCACTTGTGCGAAATAGCATTTTCTGCTGTCACTGCCATGAAAACCAAATACAGATCAAGACTGAATATTGAGGATGACGTGTGCGTTTGTCGCACATACCACCACGTTTGGACAAACTCTGCAGTGCAAAACAGGCGCAACCTTCACATTGAACTGAACACTGAAAGACACCACTGGTAATTATTGGTGTTTGAAATAATCACTTTCAATAGGGCCTATGTGCAGTAATTTAAGTGTGTGTATGAATTAATCAATTGTTTGATTTTTGTGGGCTTTGGGGGTCCGCCATCTAACAAAGTCATGTTCTGGGGGTCCGCAGCATGAAAAAGGTTGAAAACCACTGCTCTAGAGGTCAATAAGATCAGCATGCATGGAATTGGGAAGGATATAATGGCTTGGATTGAGAAATAAGAGTCTGAATAAATGGGTCCTCTTGTTGGTGGGTGCTGCAAGGATCAGTGTTTGTGCCACAGCTATTCCATTTGTATCAATGACTTGACTGAAGGGAGCAAATGTTATATATCCAAGTTTTTGAAAGATATAAAACTTGATGGAATTGAATCCAGAAGATGTAAGTAAGCTCCAGAGGAATATTAACAAGTGATTGAGAACCTGACAGAGAACCTAATGTGGAAAAATGGGGTTATCCATAAAAATGCTGTTTTAAAACTGATTCAAATGTTGATGTTTAAAGGAATCTACATGTTCTTGTACACAAGTCATTGAAAGTTAACCTTGGTTTTGAATGAACTCCATGACTGAGCTTGATAGATTTTTGGATGTTAAGGAAAGAGCTGAAACCTTGATGTGGTATTGAGGAATTGATGGATGATGTAATGCTAACTTTCAAATTGCGTGTTGAGCTAAGACCTCCTTTTGTGTTTGTGTACATGTAGAGATCCCATTGCACTAACAGGCCACTCCTTTGTGTCCTGACAACTATCTTTCAATCAACATATATTTTCCAGCTGTTCACTTGTGTATGTTGATTTGTTTCCTGCATTGTTTATGGTTTAGCAGTTTGAAGTATTAATGTTACAGTTTCCTGAATAATCAGTTTCTCTAGTTCATCCTCAAACTTCTCATTCTGCTATCATTTTAGTAATTTTAAGCACACCCAAGGTCTTGTCATTTGCCTAATGTTCAACATCCATATTTGTATGGAACTGTCCTGCTTAAGCCCTACAAGTGAGATAAAGATTGGCATCCTCCTTGGCAGGATGCTAACGATAATCTAACTTCGTGTCTATTTATAATGCCAAGACCTTCATTCCACTTCGTAGTATCCTCGACAGCTTGCCCTGAAGCCTTCAAATATTTCTGAAGGAAACTCACCAAGTTTCTCTTCAGTATTCTTTTTAACATTGGTTAGTTTATATTGCTATGCCTGTTTTCAAAATGCATCACTTCACACACTTCTGTATTAAATATTATCTGCCTATTTTAGATTTTGTTTATCCATATGCAGTCTGATCCTCTGATAGACCAAGGTGCAAGAGGATACATTCTTGCGGCTTATTACAATTCTCAGTATAATTCCATTTGTACTGCATAGTGAAGGGAGATTATTGAGGTTACAATGAGTAAGTACATTCACTAGAATAACATTTGGTATTTTTAATTATCAAGGACAAGGAAGTGTCTGTTTAGGATAGTTTAAATAGCATATTAAAAATTAAATGATGAATGCAACATGAGAAATTTGAAAATATTAACTTAAAACAATTAAAACATTAAGGAAAGAAATTCTACACTAGTGTTTTTCAACAGAGGAGAAGCTGCTCTACAGCAATTAAGATGTTTTTCAGGGTTTAGGTTGCAAGCAAAGGTTGCTATTTATTGCCTTTGAAAGTGGTGAGCCTTGTAATGTGAGCCATAAAAAAAAAATTAGAGCTTGCCATTTGAGTCTATATTGAGTTTAGTCAACATTTAAACCAAGACTGTAACATGTTCAATGCACTTGAATGGGGAGCCAAATATTGACGCTTTCAAATAGCTTAAAGGAGTAGCTCATCTGACATAACTTCCCTGGGCTTTCCTGTTTAACTGGGCATCTGCACTTCAAATTTTTGTCAGAATGCTGCATAAATCAAGAACATGTTAATCTTTTTGACTTTTAGTAAATTCCAGTCCATTTCATCTTTTCACTCATTTGAGAGAAGCTAACTAAGTTGAGTTGGTTAGACTACCTCTTGTCCATGTCAAGAATTCAAAAACAGCTTCCAGGCATAGATATTCTGATTATTTTGGGTGGGGGGGGGGGGGTAGAGTTGGCATGTCACTTGGCAAGATGTGGTAACATTTCCCATAATTTGAATATAGGCTAAAGAAAATAGGCAAGATTTTGAGGCAATATCTCAACAAAATTTTAAAACTACTCTATTCAGAGACTAGTTTAACATCTGTTCATTCGTTTATGTTGAGAATTCAAATAGAATGGTGTGTTCATAACAGAATCATAAAGATCTGTTTGTACAGCTGTGCTAATTATGTATTCACCCCAGGAACTGTGCCTTAGAATAGCATAATCTCTGATTCACTGAGCAAGAACTGCTAGTTTATTGTAGGGTTTTTAAAGTGCACAAGTAGCTCTTCCTATTTGTTATGGTTCAGCCATTATACACTGTTAGTTGGGCCAGAATAAGGCTGCAGAAAATATTTTTTAAAAAAAAGAGGAAATTGAGCAAAGTGAACAAATTGGCAGACGATATATTGAATGATCCAATCTTTACCCTTGAATTGCTGCTTTAATTCTCCATCCCACTCTAACCTGTCTGTAGCCCCTCGCACTGTCACGACAAGGTCCAGTGGAAGCTTGAGCATCCTCCATCTGGGCAAGTTGCAACCTTTTGCACTCGACATTGACTTAGGTTTTGGTTAACTCCACTTTCTGTATCAGAACTACCCACTTTTGCTGCAAGTCATCCATCTTGTTGGCTCAGTTTATTTTTTTGCCTGCATTACTACAGCCAAACCTGCTGGGCACGTCCCACAGATTGGATATTAGAAATGCATAACGCAAAGCAGCATGATCATCCTCTAACTGCTCCATTAACCCATCTGACTTCGTCTCACCCTGTAATAGACATTCTTTTCCTATCCGTCCCTCCTATTTTCTCTGTAACTTAAGTTCCTTTTTTTATTGCTTTCCCCATTTCTGACAAAGGGTCTCTGACCCAAAACATTAACTGCTTTTCTTTCCACAGATGCTGCCTGACCTGAGTGTTTCCAGCATCTTCTGTTAGTTCTGATCTCCGGCATCTGCAGCTTCTTGCTTTTGTCAGCTTTAAGGTATCCTTGATGGGCTTAAAAACAATTTTCAGGGCCATGAGGCCTAATATCTGGTTAAGGCCCTCCAACAAATATTGAGCCTGTGCTGCTCTGCAGTAATCAGACCACAAGACTTGTATTTTTTTCTTTTAATGAACTTATGAATATGGGTGGAGGCAGGAGCTTGGCCAACACTCCCATTCTATTGCACTGCTGTGCTTGCCAGAGGGCAGCCAGTGGTAGGAAAAGTGGTGTATGGGTGACATTGATACCTGTCTGTCTTGTATGCATACTGTAGCCATGTCACACTTTCACTCTGAAACAATGCACTGTTGACTTTTTGCCCCATATTAATCATTTTGCCAGACTACAGATGTTAAGAAATTTAGACTGGTAATAGATACAATATTGCAAAATGTGTTCTGATCTTGATCAGAATAGTTTATCATACACACCAGGGTTGAATGAAATTCCTTGCACCCATGAAGCTCAGTAAACCATATACAGTACATTGTAATACAACAATAAATATAGGAAGCACAAAACAGAATGGTGCCAAGACTGTAGTGTAATCTGGAGTAGTGAAAAACTAAAGTGACTGACAGAGTAACAGGTAGAATTGAGAGCCTGAGAACGTGGCAGCACCAGCAGGAAGGGGATCAAGGTCAATAATGGTTTTCATGGAAAAATAGACAATTATGTAAATGATCCTGAGAAACTGGTTAAAAATCCCCAGATAATATGCAATAAAATTAATGACAGTCAAAGTGTATTATTCTACTTTTATAGTTAAATATTTTGTTAATGCTTCAATCCTGCAGCATTGCTCATGGGAAGTAGCATTGGAATTTAAAGTGTATAATGAATTCTGCATATGTGACATAGTGAAGGAGTTTATTGGACGTGGAAATTCTATGAGGGGGATGTTGGATGAGAGGGGTGAAAATAATATTAGTGAAGGGCTATATGTTAGATTTTGCATAAATGTTAATTGTCAAAAGTTTTATGGTTTATGGAGGTGGAAACTTCAAGTTTAGTTTAGTGTTGTGCTTTGTTTTGAGTTTTTGAATTTGGTTTAACAATAACTAGTGAGTATGTGGTGGATATAGTTCTAATATGGTGACTTATGGGCCTTGGGTTAAAACCAAGACTTGATTTGTAGAGGGGTGAAGATGCAAGTTAAAACTGGTGAATTGGAAGCATTCAAAGGAAATACAAGTACATTGAAAATGTTCATAATTTGGGAAAATGCTAGTACAAAATAGCAGAGTTCATTTGAATTACATTGTGCTGCAATCAATACTGGGATTACTGAGTAAAGTATTAGTGTTCCCTCTTAGGGAGTCCCTCAAGAATGAGTTGCTTCCACTTCAGTTTTGAGGTTACTGAGGTCAAGGCAGGAGGTACTTAATGGGTTGTGTATTTGCCTAGGCAAGGTTACTGATATTTGTGTATCCTTCCAGTGAATTTGGAGTTTTGCCCAGATAATATTGGTTGTATCTTTTGGGTACTTTGCTTGCTATAGGTGGAAGACTTGTGGAGGAGTTCAGTACAGAAACTGGCTGTTTGGGCCCATTATGCCCTTGCTTATGCAACAAACACTCCGCTGGAGGAATGGTGGTTTGAGCAGCATCTTTGGGAGGAAGGAATTGTTTTTTTGTTTGAAATCCTGCATCAGGACTGGGTGGAGAGGGGAGATGACCAGTATATGAAGGAAAGGAGGAATGGTGAGACAGGAGCCTTGGGTGACCAGTGGACTGAGGGGTGAAGGATGATGAATAGGTAGGGGAGGATGGAGGCAGAGAAATAAAGGAAAGGCAGGTGGAGCAGAGTTTGGGGGGGAAGGAAGGTGGAGAACTGCTGCTAGAGGGTGATAAACAGGAACACAAAGGCTGCTGGTGCTGGAATCTGATAATGGAGGTGATGGGAATCAGGAGAGGTGAACAGCAGATAGAACCAGGGCCAGGTAGGAGAGGGGTGGAAACCTATGGGTGAACTGTAGGAGGGAAAGGGGCAAAGATAAGGTATGGGGGGGGGGGGGAGACAAAAATGCGAGGACTGGAGGAGGATCGGGGGGGGGGGGACGGACTGCAGGGGTGGATTAGATCTTTCTTTGAAAAAGAAATTGACATAGCCACTAAGTTGTAGACTACCCAGGCAGAATAAGGGGTGTTCCTCTAGTTTGTGTTTGGGTCTCACCCTGGCAGTGGAGAAGGCCAAGGATGGACAGGTCAGTGTGGGAATGGGAAGAATTAAAGGGTCATGCAACTGGGAGCCTGATGGCCGTTGCAGATTATGTAGGCCGTCTGCTCTTGGTCTTGCTGATGTAGAGGAGGCCACATTGGGATCACCAAATGAGGTTGGAGGAGGTGCATGTGAATTTTGGGCTTGCCTGGAAGGGCTGTTTAGGACCTTGGATGGTGTTGAGGGAGGAGGTATTAAGTCTTGCACCTCCTTGCAGGAGAAGGTGCCAGGGGTGGGAATGAATAGGCCAGGGAGTTGCGAAGGGAGAGGTCCCTGCAAGAAGGCAGAAAAGGGTGGAGAGAAGATGTGGCTGGTGCTGGGAACTTGTTGCAGTTGGTGGAAATGACGAAGGACTTGCCCGCTGGATGCGGAGCCTAGTTGGGTGAGAAGACTAAAGGAACTCCTATCTTTTGCCCTTGCTGACCTTTTTGTCCATCAACACTAATCCTATTTGCCCTCATTAGGACTGTATCCTTGTATGCCTTGCCTATTTAAGGGTCTGTCTAAATACCTCAAACTTAGTAATTGTATTTGATTCCATTGCCTCTCCTGGAAATGTGCTCTGATATCAACCACCTGGTGTGTTTAATATATACAAATTTAAAAAAAATTACCTCTTGATCCCCTTCTTAAAACTCCTTCCCCTCATCTTAAACCTGTGCCCTTCTGTCTTTGATACTCTACCATGGGGGAAGATTTTGTCCATCTACCCTATATATGCCTCTTCTATCAGATGATTCCCTCAGCTCCTTTTCTCCATGGAAAACAAGCCCAGTCTATTCAATCTTTCCCCGGAAGTAATTGCATCCAATCCAGGCAGCATCCTGGTGAATTTCCTTTGCAGTCGCCAGTGCTGTTGCACCTTTGTATAGTGTGGTGATGAGAACTGCACACACCACTCCAAGTGTGGTCTAACCAGTGTTTTGTAAAGTTGCAACATAATGTCCCAGCTCTTGCCTTCATAGATCAGAGCACAGAATAAAAGCATGCCACAAGCTGTCTTTATCCTCCTATGGAACAGTGTTGCCATGTTTAGAGAACTATGGACTTGGACCTCAGGCTCTCTTTGTCTTTTTTTTAGTGCCCCACACTTGCTGTCTATATCCTACCCCTATTTTGCTTCCCAAAATGCATCACCTCACACCTGTCAGAATAAAACTCCATTTGCCAGCACTCTGCTAAGCTTTCCAACTGATCAATATCCTGTGGTAGTCTTGGACAACCTTCCTCTGTCCACAACTTCCTTTCTCATGTCATCGGCAAACTTACTAATCATCCCTCCAACATTCACACCCAAGTTAATATCACAAATAGCAAAGGTCCCAGCAGTAATCCCTGTGGTACACCACTAGTCACAGACTTCCAATCAGAAACATCATCCACCACCTATACTCTGCCTCCTATCACCAAGCCAGTTTTGGATCCAGTTAGCAACCTTGCTATGGAAGTTGTGTGCCTTAACTTTCTGGACCAGCCTACCATTCAGGACCTTGTCAAGTGCTGTACTAAAGCCTGTATAGACAATATCTACTGTTTTGTCGTCTTGGTTATCTCCTCAAAAAATAACTCAAATTAGTGAGATGGGATTTTCCCCTCAAGTCATGCTGACCATCCCTAATCAGTCCCTGCCTTTCCAAATGTACATAAATCCTATCCCTCAAATTTTCTTCAATAATTTCACTGCCACTGACATTGAGTTCAGTTCCCTGAAGAGCAGTGATTGCTGGTATTTGGAAGACCATGGGACTTGTGCCAGGTCTAAGGTCTTGATCTTCAGACCAAAGATGGTGCATTTAATCTTCAATGTCTGCCTTCATTGAGATGCATCTCCTGAAATGTGAGAAATGGTTCATGTTCCAGGGTCTTGCTGTTAACCTGTCAGAGGGGCAGGTTTTACAGTGGGGGTAGGTTGGTAGAGGATCTTGGTCTTGTGAATGTTGTACAAGATCCATCTTAATTTGTGCTTGAGTGAGGGGCTAACCATGCCTCAGCTCTGTTTTGAGCAGGTGCAAATGCAGGTGTTGTCGGTATACTGTGAACTGACTGCTGAGGGTCAAGATGTTAGTGTTGTCGTAGACTGAACAATTTCCCATGCATTTTGAAGGTTAGCTCCACTCCCATGGGAAGTTTGTTGGAAGAGGTTTGCAGACTGCGAGAAAAATCAAAGATGTGAGAGCCTTGTTTGACACTAGTGTTTACTATTTGAATTATTACATGGGCTTTAAATCCACTATTAAAATCATTATAAAATTTTGATACCTGGTAGGGATAACGAGGGGGAAAAAGTGATTTGATTTTTTGGTTAATACATATTGCAAAACAGCTGTACTTTAAGTACAGCTGTTATTTTGCAATATGTATTGAGCTTGAAGGTGCAAAAGCAATGGGCTGCAGTCCCACCATTGGTAGGAGGATGTAATTGCAGGTAATGAGTTTACGTAGCTTAGTCACTGGACCTAATTTTTACCTAATTTTACAATTTAGTTACATGCAGACTGAAGCTTTTGGCATGTCTAGATGTCTATATATAATTCAGAATTTTCCCAAGAGCTTGCTTGTGAACTTCTCCAACATAAACATTATTTTTCCACAAAAAGGCTATCTATAGGTTCCTGTCCTCAGCTATCCAAAACATCAAACACCACCTGCAAAACGCATTTGCTGCGATAGATTACTTTCCCAAGGAAACTTATTCATTTGGTGCAGTGTGGCCAATAATAAGTGATTGAGATACTCGCTTTCTTAAATAGACTTGAATAGTAGTATATAAATACAATTTGGTTGATGTTCCTAGAAAAATAAACTGAATTGTTTATATCTTTGCTTGATTTTTGATCCTAGGAAATACCCATTCAGCCAGTGTTCTGGCACAGTCTTTGACTCTTCCTTGTACCTTGGCATAGATCCTTGTTTTGAAAAGTTATGTAAGCTACAGATGGTTTTTCCATTACCCAAAAATTTAAGGTAAAATACTTAAATCACTTGTTCAACAGTGAGAAGAAAAATGTACCAGCAGATATACAGGGATAAGATAAATATTGTTTCCTCTTCAATTGGTAGTTTGAAAATGTGGTTGCTGGAGTAAGCAACACATGAATTGCAAGTTGTGAAGTTGAACTAGAGTCCAATTTAAATTTCAGCTTTGGTGTAGAGCACCCACAAAAGTTAGATGGTTGTGGGTTCAAAAAACACACTGGCCTGAGCACATTGAGTTTTGCAGTAGCTTCTGAGGCTTAAGACTATCACTACTGTTTCATATTTTGTTCTCTGAAATCAGCTGTTCGTGTGCAAAAGAGGGCCTATCAGTCTTTGTTTAAGTGGATCTGAGGATTCATTTATCAATTGGATAGATGAATTATTGGTAGTGTGCTGTGAGGCATGGCTGGAAGGAAGCAAAGGGTCAAAGATTGGTCTCTGTGCTAAATTGAAGAGCTAGTTGCCCCAGGAGTTCCCAACAATGATCACTCCTGGAATAACTAATTTCCTCAAAGCTCAAATTGTTCATCATGGTATGCAACTAGATATTTGTCTGAAATGTGCAAACATGTACAGAGTCAAATTTTGAAAGTGATACAAAATGGTTGTCATTACATTTCACACCTTGGTAAGTGTATCATCAATTGTGGAGCATTGATATAAACATTGCTTTGATTCAATTTCCAGGAGTTTTTTTCTCTTATTCCCACTTGTGGATATGTGCAGTTTCTCTTTGATTCCTGACACTACAGCGCTTCACAAAGCATTTATTGGCTGTGAAGAGTGCTACAGAAATGCAAATCTTTTACATAGAAAGTATAACACTGGCCCTGGCCAACTGCATGCTAAACTGAATGGTGGTGAAGATAGAGCCAGAGGAGGTTCATGGATATTATTAAGCTCATTGAATTATGACATGAATTCAGTGGAGTAGGAACACCTGTTCTCCAGGTGTTAAGTGAGAGATTAAGGTTCTGGTCTGGTACATGAGAACTGCATGCTCATTATATACTGGACATGTGCTGTACATGTGAGTAAAGTTATCTGTCTAACTTTTGAGCCTGAAACAGTATAGGTTCACATCAACTGAACCTTTAGTCAACACTGAATTTATGTTGCAAATGTATTTAATATTGAAATTTTAATCAGCAGGAGTTAGTTGTCAGCATAAGTTCTTGTATTTAAAGTTTTGCTGTATTTTTGGGAAAGATTCTTTGATTAGGGTATTGGAATAATAAACCATGCTGTAAACCCATATAAACACCATTTGGTTAACTCCTCTGCTTTGATAATTTGATAGCATTGAGAATGTCATTGACTGTTGGTTCACAGTGCAGCCTACTAATTTACTGAACATGTACAAGATGCTGGAGGAACTCAGGTCAGGTTGAGTTCTTACAGCATCTTGTCATCTTCATCTAGATTCCAGCATCTGCAGTCCTTTTGCTTCCCTACTTAACACATACTTGCATGCATACTTTTGTAGACATTCTTTTGGATTTCCAGAAGGAATCTAAGGTGCCACAAAACTTAATGCACATGAGCAAATGGAGTTGGGGTGATGTATGGTCATAGGGGAGTGGCTAACAGAAAGCTGAGTCTGGATAAATGAGTCCTTTTCATATTGGCAACTATTGGGGTGTCAAGTATGTGCCAGGGCTTGACTTTCGCAATCAATTTGAGTGGCTTTGAATGGACAATGTACTGTGGCCAACTTTGGAGGTGACAAAAGTACAAGTTAGCAAGTTGAGGACAAGGAGCTTGCAAACACTTATCAGTAAGTGAATATGTTAAAAGATAGAGTGCAGTATATGAACATGAGGTTATCTACTTTGGAAGGAAGAATGAAAAAGCAACTTAAATTGTGTGGGACTACAAGATTTTGCAGCACAAGGGATCTGGGGCCTTAGTACATGAAACAACAGTTGGCCTGTGAGTACAGCAGGTAACTAGGAAGGAATGTGGAATGTTGGACCATTGAAAAGGGTATAGTGTATTAAAGTTGAAATTTAGTGTCACTTCACAGCATGCTGGAATACTGTGCAATTTTGGTCTCTATTTAAGGATGAGCTTGCATTTGGAGGCAGTGCAGAGAAGGTTCACCAGGTTGATTCCTTGGATAAAGGAGTTGACATGTAAATGGGTTAATCCCCTCATTGGGGTTGAGAATGAGGTTGTTATTGAAGCACATCATTCTGAGAGGGACTGGCTGGATGGATGCCAAGCAAATGTTTCCCCCAGTGGGTGTCCCCTGTACTGGGGGCTGAATAAGAGGAATTCTTTGCTTCCACAGATGGAGTTATTGAGTCTATTCAAGGCAGAGATTGGCAGGAATTTCAAACTGCAATGAGTGTGGGGGTGGAGAAGTGATGTTGAGGCCAAAATGGAACCACTGTGATCTCAGTGAAATGAGGGAGCAGACTCAAGGGGCTAGCAGGCCACCTCTGACCCCTGTTTTTGTTCAACTTGCACATTCAGAACATCAAATTTACAACCATGAGATGAATGTAATGCTCCATTAAATGAAATCTGATTATTAAATGAAATCCAAATTGGCTTGTTAACACAAACTGAATTTGCTTATTGGGTTTTGTATAGGCTTTCTTGTAATCACTTGGGTGATGTGAACCTGATTGGACGTGAAATGAGAAATCTCCTTTTAAAAAAAAAGTTGGGATTAGGAATGTAGTGGAGGCAAATTTCATTGTAATGTTCAAAAGGAACTGGGCAAGTATTTGAAGAGAATTTGCAGGGTTGTGGGGGGGGGGGGGGGGGGGGGAGGAGAGAAATGGGACTAGCAGGATTGCTCCAACAAAGAGCTAGTATAAAAATGGGCAGAACTGTTCCCTTCCATGCCACAATTATGATGATCCATCCACATCTGAACAGCTGCATTGAGTAATAAGCCAGAGTTGCACTTAGTGAAAGCTACATTCTCTTAAATTTACTGCAACATGTCATTTATTAAATAATGCACTAGTTACTTGCATCACGAAGATGGACTGAAATGATCAACTTTGAGGTATAATTTCTGGTATGGAGTTGGGGGGAGGGGTGGTGGGGAAGCCAGTAACATCTAAGTGAGGCTTTGTGGCCCAGTGAAGCCTCTGGTTCAATTAGTTAACCCAAAAAAAAGTTATCAAAGTCTGTAGTTTCCCATAATCTTGTGGTTTTATCTGGTGTCCTACAGGTTCTTATTGCTTGAATTTCTTTAATTGATTCTTAATCTGAAAATTCTCACATTGATAGTACTGCATAACAAATGCAGAATACTATGACTGCAGAAGGGGTTAAGGTAATTTGAGAAGTCATGCAACTGGAGAAATGGAATCAACCAAATGAAAAGTGGGAGTGCTTTTCTGCTTTCTCTGAATTTAACCAAGTTTACCCAACATGGCACATGTTTTTGATCCATAATTTGTTTGATTCAGCTGATGGGATCACAGTTGACCTTGCATCTCGGTTGGGAGGGAAAAATCAATGTTCCATCTCTAAATTACCTGTTTGTGTTTTAGAAGCAGGACAAATACACCTAGTCAGAGCTCTTGATTTTTGTTCATGATCTTCAGATTTGCTGTTAGTGAATCATGCAGTTGTGGTACTACTGAGCCACCCAGGTTATGTTCCATTTACTTGATATCCTCCAAGGTTGCCTGCAGGTGTTACACAACATGTACTGGTCCACCAGTTGAAGGGAGATGGTGGGTAGCAATGAGCAGGAAATTGGCCTAGTTTGTTTCCATGCCACTAATCTTGAGGTTTGGCACAAGGTTTTGGGGTTGGTGTTGAGGTCACCCAGGATCGTGCACTCCTGATTTTTCTCACTAGCAGGACAGACCCACCAACTATAATAAGACAATAGAATAGAAATGGGAATGAGAACACTTGGGATAAAATTGAGTGTCTGGTCTGGCATTTTAGTTTGTGGGATAGCCCTCCAATTTTGGCACCTTTTTCAGATGTCATTGTGATGTTTGCAGTCTTTTTTCCTCAATCTTTTTATTGAATTTCAAATTCAAATTAATATACATATGTATGGTGCGAAGAGATTGGGATAGCAATAATAAGTTAATATTTATACTCACAAGGAGTAAAAATATGTAATCTGGACCTCCTGTCCTCTTGCTAAGTGAACATGATACAAAAAAAAGAAATTGAAGAGAAATTTGATTATATGAAAAGAGAACCCCCAAATCAAAAAATATATAATAATAAACACAAGCAAACAAAAAAATTAAAACTGGACTGATATTTCTTTGGTTAAAGAAACATCATGTAGTTAGCTCCTCTATATTCAAAGGTTATTGAAAGGGATTTGAATAAGGTCTGCTTATATCATATGGAAATATTGAATAACTGGACTCCAAACTTCCTCAAATTTAAGCGAAGGATCAACAGTACTACTCCTAATTTTTTCTAAGTTTTAACGTTATAGTTTGATGTTTGCAGTCTTGATTGGGCTAGTAGTATTCTTTGTCTTTTATTAAATTCATTGCCTTGTTTGAATGTTTCATTGAGTTGCAATTACTGTTTACACATCAGACTTCCTGAGGCATTTGGGGGATGTAGGGGTGGAAGATTGGGGGTATTAGATTGGCTGTTAAGAATCAACCCCATTACTGACTTGAGGTTAAACACCAGACATACTGTTTCGTCACAAAACTCTGACTAATATCTCCAATCCATCGTAATGGTGACTGAGAATAGGGTGTTTATTTAATTAAATTGAAGTTTCCCAGCAGGTGCTGTGGGTTTTGAATCGGTTTCTGGACAACTACCTTAGTAATTGCTATGCTGTTATATAGTACACTTGCATTGTATTATGGTTTCATATTGTATATTGAAATGCTTGTAACCCATATTACAGAAATTAGATATTTCCATGGGTATTGTACTAATTACCACCTATTAGTTAGAAGTATCAATGTATTCAATTTAGTAGTGATAACAACATTGTCAAACCTGTTATGTAGCAACAGAAATATTGTACTAATTAATGATTACTTAATGGTATACATGTTTATAAATGATTCATTATTTACATGCAAGTATGCCCATTAGCAATGTCTTTGTTCTTTTAGTATATTAGATATTATGATCTTTCAATACCTCATTTGTTAGGACTCATTACTTTCTAGATTTGAGGATCTTCTAATGCAGTGTTTTCTCAAATATACATTTGTACTGAATTTGAATAATAAGCAATGAATGTCTTATTGGATAGGCAATTTAGCTTAAATTTTTATGATGCTATTGGAAACTATAGATTGTGTTGCAGCTTTACAAAATACTTCCAACTACCCACTATTTAACATACCATGTCTGTTTGTTCATGCATTATAGCCTCAGTGCATTGTTTTGTATATTTTAAATTGGTACTATTTTAATACCAAATATTTTAAGTTTTCCAAACTATACCTAGGAAACTGATGTTAGAACACTGATAAAATATCAGTGTAATATCCTTTGGGGAACTAATCTGCCATCCATGCCCAGTTTTGCAGTTGCACATGGTTGACTCTCAGTACCTCCTCTGTTTAAAGGCAATTGTGGATATAATAGAAATATAGAAAAATGCCAGCAAAGTCTGTACTCTGAAGAATTAATAGTTGTATCATGTATCAGAGTGGAATTGTCTTCAAACAGCACATGCACCATCTGGATGCAGAAATAAGAAATTTCAGACTTGAGCTATTTCTGTTTGAGAATACAGATAGAAATTCTGAAAATACAGTATTCCAACAATCTCTCGTGTATTTTTCAACATGACAGGAGCAATAGTACTGCTTGGGAGTTGCTGATGGTGACAGAGCATTTAATAATGCTTCCATTCCATCCTTTGACATTTTGAGAAAGTGGTAGTTGGTGCTGAAATTGTCATCTGCTAGAATGAAGCAAAGAATGTATTTAAGTAGATATTGTAGTTGTCTAGTAAATGCTAAAATTCTCAGCAGGGCAAAGCATTTGTGGAAGGAAGTGGGAAGTTGCCTTTTAGATGAAATCATTTACCTAAAACATTTTTAATTCTGTCAGAGGCTAGGTGACCCAATTATTCCTAATTCCATCTTTTTGTATTAGACTTCCAGCATCCACAACATTTTAGCTTTGGTACAGTGGTTTCTTGCTATTAGAGCCAATGCTAAGCTAGCTCTTCTATTATCCTGACCCATTTGGACCCTCTACCATCTGCTGTTTCCATTTCAAGTAAAATATGCAGAGTTGCAAAATATCCAGAACTGGTATTTTGTAGAATTTGTGGGGGGTGTAAAACAAAATTTAGTATTTTGCCATCCGGTGAAACAACAATTATCTCAGCATTTACTGTTGTGGCCCAGTGAAATTGGTGGCTCAGTTATGTCTGACTAGTAGCTTTAGCAGTCTTTTCATTGTGACTGAGGAAGCAAATATGGAAAATTATTTCAGAAGATTCAAGGGTGGGATGGGGGAGAAATTTTGATACCTGTCTTTCATAAAGTCTAGGTAGTTTTAAAGTCGAGCTCTACAGCACAAACAGGCCTTTCAGCCAAACTAGTCCATGATACCTACTACACTAATTCCATTTGCCTGTGTTTAGGCCTTTATTCCTCCTGTGCCTTTCAGATCCAAATGCCTCTTGAACACTAATTTTATCTGCCTCTATCCCCTCCCGGCAGCTTGTTCCATAGAACCACCTTTTTTGGAAAAACTTGTCTTGCAGATCTCCTTTTTAAATTTCTTCACTCCCTCCTTGAACCTATGCCCTCTAGGTTTTAGTCTCCTCCACTTTTTTTGGGGGGGTGGGTTGGAAGAGGGAGAGAAACTAGAGACTGTCTACCCAATTTATTGCCCTCTTATAAACTTCTCAGCCTCCTATGCTCTGAGAATAAACCTAGCCTAATCAATCTCTCCTTGTAACTAAAGCTCTCCATTCCAGGCAATATCTTGGCGAATCTCTTCTGCACTCTTGTGCTACTACATCCTTCCTGTAGTGTGGTGGCTGGAACTGTACACAATACTCTAATGCAGTCTAACCAATGTTTTGTACAGTTACATGTCCTAACTCTCTTGTATGGAATGCCTCTGCCTATGAAGGCAAACATGCTCTATGCTGCCATCACCCTCTTGACCTGTTATCACTTTCAGGGAACTATGGACTTGAACCCCAAGGTCCCTCTGTTCATTGTTCTTTGGTGTCTTACCCCTTAACCTGCCAAATATCACCTTGCACCTGTTAGGATGAAATTCCATCTGCCAACACTATCCAACTTTGCAACTAATCTATCTCTTGCTGTATCCTTAGACAACCTTTCTCACTATCCACAACATCAATTTTCATATCACCTGCAAATTTGCTAATCATGCCTAGTGTTCACAACCAAGTTATTAATATGTATCACAAACAACAGAGGTCCCAACACTGACCCCTGTGGTACACCACTGGTCACAGATTTCTGATCAGTAAAGCATCTTTCTATCACTACCTTCTGACTCCTATCACCAAGCCAATTGGACCCAATTAGTCAGTTCACCTGGAATCCCATGTGCTTTAACTTCCTTTCTGCATGGTAGACAGGTACGGAAATTGGGAGGTGGGAAAAGGGGACATGAGATATCCTTTGCAGATTAGGTAAAGGAGAATCATAAGGTTCTATAAGCATATTTAAAGGATAACAGGAAAGAATTTGGTTGCACTAAGATCAGTGTGGTAGTGTGTGTAACTGCAGGAGATGGACAAGGGCTTGAATGCATTATTTACTGTGGAGAAGAACATGGAAGCTAGGAAGTTTTGGGGAAGAAAATAGTGATGTCCTGAAATTATTGACATGAAAGTGGTGGTGTTGAATCACACAAAGGTTGATAAATTCCTGTGGCTTGACTAAGTGCATCTTATGACATTGTGGGAAGCAAGGGAAGGAATTGCTGTGGCCCTGGCAGATTTTTGTATTGTCCTTTGCTGTAATTGAGGTACTGGAAGGTGGCTAATGTTGCCCCTTGATTTAAGAGAGGCTGCAAGGACAAGCCAGGGAATTACAGGCCAGTGAGCTCAAATTCAGTGGTTAGAAAGTTACAGGAGGTGATTGAGTGACAGGATCCATCTGCATTTGAAAAGGCAAAGACTGATTAGGGATTGTCAGCATGGCTTTGTGTATGGGGGAAATTGTCCTGTGAATTTGAAGTTTTTTAGGAAGTGACCAAGAGGATTGCAGGCAGGGTAGTCTAGGTGCCCCTCACTGAACTATCTATCTTCCAAGTCATTGCTGAATACAGATGATAAAATATTCATTTAGCACCTCCCCCACATTCTGGTTGCATAGATAGATTATACATTCGGTCCTTAAAGGGATTCATTCTTTCCCTGGGTACCCTCTTACTCTTTACAGAATGTCTTGGGATTCTACATAATTGGCAAGGATATTTCCACTTTGCCTTTTAAGTTTTCTCTCCTGCATACTTAAGAGACTCCCTGGATCCCAGTTACCTGTATCTGCCATATTTTTTCCTAATCAAACCTTTAATATTTTGTCATCAAAGGTTACCTAATCTTGCTATCTTTGCCATTCACCCTCACTGGTACATGCTGGCCTGAACCCTTAGTCTTTTAAAAGACTCCTTTCATCAGCTACCATTTTACCCACAAGCATCTGCTCAGAATCTACTATTGTCAGATCCTGTCTTGAAACTGAAATCTGCTGCCTTCCAACTTAAGATCTTAATTCAAGGATTAACCCTATCCCTCTCTAACTACCTTAAGACTTGTATAATTATGGTCACTGTTTGCAAAGTGTTTCCCAAAAATTAGTCCCTTTTGTAGGTAAACCATTAGAGCTACTCCACTGAGATTTGGACAAAAAACTTGGAAATACCAGTTTAGATTGAACTGTGCTGTGAAAACCAGTCCTGTTCATTACAAAAGTAAAATATTGCAGATGTTGAAATTTTTAATTAAATGCAGCAGAAAGTGGCAATAGCATTTCACTGTGACCTTTGGAAGAATGAAGCATTGCTCATACTCTTTATCAACTAGATTTCTAATAGGGATATTGTGTTTTCTTAAAGTATACTATTTTGGACTAATTTTCTGTATAAGCATATTTTCTGAAACTATTTCCATTTGTGGCTATAACTGCTAGGCTACTCCTTGTTTTCATTTAAGATTCCTGGAAATGAGATTTATTTGTTTGTATTTTGAGAGAATTACTGCTTGATTCAAATATGTTGTCATCAAAGTTGAGCCAAGGAGTTATTTCCATGCGAGGATTACCTTGTAGAGCAAGAACTGTAAAAAGCATAAGGCATTTATTTTGTTCACTATACTGTGAACTTAATATTCACTCTAATTTCAAAATGTTTCAGATTATAACTAATTTCTTGTAGTATTAAGAGCAAATGGCATTTCAAAGAAGGTGATATGGCAAAGCAGAACAATGTGCATTTCCTTCAAGCTTCCCTCAGACCCAGATTTACAATTGGCTCTTTCTATCCTTGCTGGTTGAGAAGAGTCAGATTCTTAAGAACTTGACAGTCTGTGATTTTTCTTCACTTGATGTGAAGGACTGCAATGATGCAGTATGCCAATATGGCAAGATATTCAGTAACCTTTTGATCAAGGATCAGTCTTATTGTGCCTAAATCAAATGGCAGCTGACTGGAGGATCTAAATGCCATTCTCTCAAAGGACCAGCATATTGAGAATTTAGAAGGCAGACTGTATGGAGAATGATTCTGCATATGTTTGAGCTCTGCTACGGAACTTCTGCAGTTACAGTATTTTCCATTGTTGAGCAAGGTATCAAATTGAAAGAAAAGGAGCATGCTGCTGTGAAGGCCAATGGTGGGCCAGAGGATTGAGAAGTCTTGATTTATAGTCATCATTTAATTTCTAAAGTTAATAGTATTAAAGGAACTAGTTAGTAATATACAACCAATAAGAGCTTCTACAGGTAGATTTAAAACAAAAAGTAGCTAAAGTAACTTCTGACTGCCACCACCACCCCAAAAAAATGAGAGAGTGGGGAAATCAGACAAATGATAGACTTTAAATATTTTCAACTGGTCTTCATGGGAGGGAGGAACTTGAAATGATGTCTTCTGCTAGAAAAGTATTCCACAAACTCATTGGATCTGAAGGCTGACAAGTCCCTGGAAGTTGTGGCCTGCACCTTTTAGGGTCTTGAAGGAAGTGGCTGTGGAGATGGTGCATTCATTGTAATCTAACAAAATTTCCCAGATGGTGGCTGGAGTACTGAGGATTAGCAAATGTAAGACCACTGTTCTAGGAGGGAGGCAAAGCAGGAGACAATAGGCCAGTTTAGGTGGGTGGGGGGGTTGGGGAGAATGGCGAAGAATTCTAGAATCCATTGGAGAAGTCATAGCAAGATAACTGAGTATTTTGAAATAAAACAATGTTGGTTAATTAACATATGAAAGGAAAATTGGTGTTTGACAAAGTTGCTAATACTTTAAGGAAATAAATAAAAAGTGTGCAAAGGAGCACCAGAATGTGCAATGTTTTTGGATTTCCAGAAGGCATTTGATAAGGTACCACAAAATAATTGCACTAGATCAGTTCATGGGGTTGGGGGTAATATTGACATGGATAGGAGAGTGGCTAACAGAAATGGCAGGAATTGCTTCCATTTGGTCTTGCAGAAACTGGAGCAGCCACATTGTGATTACTAGAGCAGCTGATAAGCTAGGTGTCTGGCAGTGAGTGACTTGCCTGCTGGCAATCCAAAAAATCTTTCTTCCATAAGGCACGATAGTATGAAGGAATGCTCTTTGTTGCCTGGATGAATGCAGCTCCAACTGAGAAATCCGATGCATTTTGAAATTTGGGAGCCTGCTTGATTTGGCATCACATCCACTGCCCAGAACATTCACATCCTTCATCAGTGTAGTGTGCACCATCCACGAAATACACCTGCAGTCACTCATCCAGACCTCCAACCTGTGACTTCCACTTCCAGGAGGGCCATGAGAACACTGCCACCTGGAGGTTGAGTTGCACATCTTGACTTGAAAATGTATCATTCCTTCATTACTTTGAATCTAAATACTGGAACTCCCTACAAACGCTATTGTGGGAGTACCTGAGTCAGAAGGGCTGTAGTGATTTAAGGTGATGTACTATACCTTGCAGTACTTGGTTCCAATCTATTACTTGCTGCTTATCCCAGGTAGTCTTCATGAATGCTCACTTTTGAACTGCTATGCCATTCAGAATCCCATTAGCATGATGGTATTGCACATCACAGACCTGACACGTGACCTTGCACTTTATTGTCTACCTGCACTGCACTTTCTCTGCAGTTGTGACACTTTACTCTGCATTCTGTATTTTTACCTTATACCACCTCAGTGCACTATGTAATGAATTGATCTCTATGAACGGTATGAAAGACAAGGTTTTCACTACCTGTGCAAGTGACAATAAAAGATATCTTTATTAGTCACGTATATCGAAACACACTGAAATGCATCTTTTGCGTAGTGTTTTGGGGGCAGCTTGCAAGTGTTGCTACACTTCTGGCACCAACATAGCATGCCCACAACTTCCTAACCCGTACGCCTTTGGAATGTGGGAGGAAACTGGAGCACCTAGAGGAAACCCACGCAGACGCGGGGAGAACATACAAACTCCTTACAGACAGTGGCGGGAATTGAACCTGGGTCGCTGGCACTGTAATAGCATTATGCTAACTGCTACACTCCAATTCCAATTATTTGCAATGAGTAAATTGAGGAAAAGGTTAAGTTTGTTAACTAGTATGTTGTATTTCTATCAATTCCTAGCAATTTAAATTTTGTTAGAAAACAGATTCGTGTTAAAAGAGTTGATTGTAAAAGATCAGTTTTAAATCTGGTTGGCTGTAGTTTGAAAATGGGTTGCTAGAGCAGTGCTGGTTATGAAATTGTATGGTATGAATTATCCAAATTGTGAAAGGATGAAGTAGGTCAAAATCATAGAGCACAGAAACGGGCCCTTGAGCCCAATTCATCCTTGTCAAGCAAGGTGCCAGTCTAAGCTAGTCCCATTTGCCTGTATTTGGCCCACATCCCTCTAAACCTTTCCTATCTGTGTACTTATACAAATATCTCAAATATTGTTATGGTATACCTGCCTCAATTACTTCCTCTCTGGCAGCTTATTCCATATTCACACCACTGTCTGTATGAAGAAGTTGCCCCTGAAGTCTGGAATCTTCCCCCCTCATCTTAAACCTGTGCCCTCCTAGTTTTTGATTTCCTTTCTGTAGGAATCTCTGGTAGTTCAAAGTTAAGAGGTCTTGGATACAAAGTTAAATGTTAGAAATTTAGAACACAGCAGAAACTTTAGTTGGGAAGGGAAGCTATGGAAAATTAGATTAAACTGGATAGGAAAAGAGCCTGAAGGGATCTGGCTGGTTAAATGCAGCCAGAACTGAAGTATAGGGACCAACAACAGTGACAAATTTCCATGCTGTAACTTTGACACATTCTGCCTTGCTGTAAAAGCTGATATTAGTCTGGTTTTCCACCACCCCATTGTTAGAATACATCAACGTAACTTGGACTCTAACATGCAAAAGAAAATCTAATGTTAGAAATTTAAAGATCCATTTATCTTGTTGATTTGGAAGAAAGAAGCTTAAGTTTCAACATCAGATATCTAGGAAATGGCAGTCATTGATTTAAAGGGGAAACCTTATGCTTAATCTTTTTCACTTAAACAGAACCCTAAAGTGCTCAAATAACTGCTATTTAAAGACATTGGTAACAATTTGTGGTTTAAAAATGAAAATTAGAAGTTGGCTGAAGGCTGGGAAGAAGCTGGCACTTTTTTTTACTGAAGTTGTCAAGATGAGCCTATTACTCCATGGTTTAGTCCTACTGATAATTTTTAAATGCAAGCTACCTAAAGTTGTCATATTTGTGGATTGCTTCAGACTTGGTGAATTTTTAACCTAAAAAGTAATTCAGGAACTGTAAAATATTGTGGAAATAGAACAGTGAGATGAAATTTGCTACAGATGGATAAAGTATTCTACATACAAAACTAAAATGAATGGCACAAGTACCCCATAAACTGTTGCTTTATATGGAGTTGGCACCAGCCCCAACTAGCTTTAAGGATTTTTTTTCTGCATAAAGGTTAGGAAATCCAACAATGTCATGGAGTACTTAACTATATTAGTGAATGAGAGTCTCTCGTGTAAATTTTTTTTAATTCCCATGGGATCTGGGTGCTGCTACTTTAAACAACTTCAGCCCTGTCTGTAGTAATCCTCCTTGGCAAGAAATTCCAGCTTTTTTAAAAGATAAAATGGGGATATATCTCCAACTTGGCATAGTGTATGATTTTAGAACTTTCAACTGACTGTTTCCATATACCACCTGCCTTTTCAGTGATAGAGGATGCAGGTTTGAGAGGTATTGCAGTATTCCTGGTGAGCTGCTAAAATGGAATTTGTTCTTATTAGTAGTATGCACTGCAATAATGATGCAAAAATGGAGAGAATGAAAGCATAGGCAGGCAGATGGGATGTTAATCAACTGCTGCTTTGTGCTGGATGCTGTTAAGCTGTTTGAATAGTGATGGAGCTGCACTCAGGCAAATATTGCATCACACTCCTTGTATAATTTGGTCAAAAGCAAGTCAGAGTGAACTACAAATTTGAACAGCATTTATCACATCTATGGGGCAAAGCTAATTAAATTTCTAGGATTCCTTACCCCTCCTTCCCCCCCCCCCCCCCCCCCCCCCCCCCAAAGTTATTGAAGGCAGGATTTGGCAGCAATAATGCTGGATTTCAAAAGATGATAAAATCCTGTCTTGTCAAAGATCGCTATGCTGTTGTGTGGCACAATGTTATTTGCCTTTCAATTTATGCTTGAATGTTGTTCAAGTCCAAGTGTGTGTGTGCAATTCACTCCATATTTTCATTGAAATTTTTAAGATGTTAAATCTCTATCCTGAAGGGTTTTGGGTTTTACCCAAGGCTGGTGCATAGTTTAAATAGTATATCACCAGTTTTACTAGTCAGTAGGCTATAAAATTGTGTTAATTTGCTTTTGGTGGCTGAATATTAAAAACACACCTTTGAACAACTTGTTACCTTCCTGTTTGGACATATAAATATTTACAATTAGAACACCATAAAAAAGGACCTTCATTTATAAATTGAATTAGAAGCTCTTAAATTTGTAGTGGTGAATAATTGATCTTAGAATTTCTCAACTTGTAGGGAGGAAATTGTTTGTTAGGCTCTTGGTTTTGGTGATTAAATTCATGGGAATAATTTTGGTATTATCAAAATATTTCTCAACTAGTAAGGTAAATACTAGTTTGTCAGATAGGATTTCATTTTGCAAATAAGGTCCCTCACCAGAGTGACAAGTACCTGGAGTGCACTGCCTGAGACGGTGGTTGAAGCTGGGTTGCAGACAGCATTCTAGAAGTGTCAGGATGAGCATGAATCACTTTGGGCATAAAGGGCAATGCTTGAAATGCTGGGTGATGGGGTTAATATGAAAGGGTGCCCACTGGTCAGCATGGACAAGTTGGATTGAATGACCTGTTCCCATGTTGTGAGGTTCTGTTTCTAAACGGGTTACCCTTTGAAATTTAGCTTTCTGGTGGCAGACTCAACTGGGGGAGCATTCTCCCTGCTTCCAACCCATCAAGCCCTTTTAAGAATTTGTTTCAATGAGATCTCTGTTCTTAAACTTGAGAGAATGCACTCCATATACTTGATCTGCCCTTATGTAAACCTGCCAATGCTGGAACCTGTCCATTGAATCTTCACTCCTCTATGGCAAGTATGCCCTTTCTTGGGTAAGCAGACCAAAGCTGTAGGCAGTGCTCCAGATGTGGTTTCACCATAGCCCCAGCTTACTGCAATAAGACTTCCTTGCTCAGTTTTCAAATCTCCCTCATTGTGAAATGTTAGCGTTTATAATCTTAATCACTTCCTGCACCTGCATGTTAGCTGGCCTTCAGTGAATTGTCTTGGCATCATCACTGCCCAAACTCATCATTCAACAAATTTTACTTTTCTG
The DNA here is from genome assembly GCF_009764475.1 of Pristis pectinata. Classification (NCBI taxonomy): domain Eukaryota; kingdom Metazoa; phylum Chordata; class Chondrichthyes; order Rhinopristiformes; family Pristidae; genus Pristis; species Pristis pectinata. The sequence goes on along the minus strand of NC_067414.1, from coordinate 86,525,802 downwards.
TTATGTTCACCAAAGTGGATGACCCCACATTTTTCTACTTAATATTTCACTTGTTACCACCTTGCCTAATCACACTTGGCTTGTCCATTTCCCTTGGAACTGCTTTCACATCCTACTTGCAATCCCACTTTGTTTAGTATCAGCAGACTTGAAAATGGGGCATTTGATACTCGGCCAAATCATTGACATAAGGTCCTGTCATTCACAACCTGAGTACCAATTCCTGCAGCAGCCCATGAGTCATAGCCTGCCAACTTGAGGACAACCTGTTTATTCCCACTCTAATTTATGATTAATAACCAATTTTCAATGCATGTTGGAAAAATTGTAGTCAATTCCATTTGCTCTTACTTTGACCAATCTCCTGTGTTGGACCTTTTAAAATGTCTTCTGAAATCCAAATAGACCATCTATTTACCTGTTCTCCTAGTCACATCATGGAACTACAGCAGGTTAGTCAAACATGTTGTTTTTAAATTTATGTTGACTCTTTTAATCCTATTATTTCCAAGGTACTCTGACATAACATGCAATCCTTGATGTTGTTTATCTCCTTCTGATTTCTCTAACATTGCTATCTCCTTGCCTAACTAGTTTAAAATCCCACATAGCCCTAGCAAACCCCTTGCAAGGATATTGGCCCTGGCATTCTCAGACTTTGTTCCAGTCCCTCTTGTGTCATCTTTCCAGTCACACATTTTATCCTCTTCTGTACTTGTGTGGTACCAGGAGTTATCCTGAGGTTATTACCTTTTTTAGGGTCCTGCTCATTAATATTGTAAACTTGATCTGCAGGACCCTGGTTATTGTTGTACCTATATTTGTGGTACTGATGTAGACCATAACTTCTGGATATTCACCCTTCCCTTTTCAGCTGTTCTGTGGCATCCTTGACCTGATATCATCCTGGATTTGCATCGATGGCTTGTCAGTCTCCTGAACTAATGAATTCATTTTCATTATTTGTTTTTCATTTTCTTCCTCCTGTGCTATGCAATTGAGCCACTTGTGGTGATGTGTGCTCCTGTCTTTGAATGTTACTATTGCCTTTTGTTACCTCTTTGACAGGTGCATTTTCAAGAATGAAATGGATTTCATCTGCACTATAGGTGTGTAACTACCTTTTAAAAAAAATACACTTGAGCAGCTCATTGAGACTTTCTCTACGGCACTTCAATTCTCCATATTATTTCAGTGGTGTGGTTATGCTACTATTAGTAATCCAGGGCCCTGGACTATTAGTGCAGCAGATTTGTAATAAATACCTAAATAGGTTTGATTTTGAATTTAGTTTAAATCTGGAAAGGTTTATTTCAATTGTTTAAGAAAAAAACAGATGACCTGTTGGGTTGCAAATGTTGTGCCTTTAAGAGGCTCTGCAAGGGCAGGAAATGGAACTGCAAGACAGTGAGCCTAACGTCAGTGATGGAAAGTTATTGGAGGAGATTCTGAGAGATGGGGTCTACCTGCATTTGGAAAAGCAACAACTTATGGATAGTCAGCATGGCTTTGTGTGTGGGAAATCGTGGCTCATGAATTTGAGTTTTCTAAGAAGGTGACTGAGGATTGAGGGCAGCGCAGTGGACATTGTCTACGTGGACTTGAGCAAGACCTTTTGACAAGGTCTCACGTGATGGGCTGTCTGGAAGGTTGGGTTACATTGGATCCAGGGTGAGTAGCCAGTTGGATACAAAATTGGCTTGGTGGAAGAAGTTAGAGGGTTGTTTTTCAGATTTCAGGCCTGTGACTAGTGGTGCTGGGTCCCCTGCTGTTTTTTGTATATATTAATGATTTGGATGAGTCAAAATACAGTTGATTGTCATATGCACAGGTGCAATGAAATTTATTCACAGCAGCATCGCAGGTACATGGTATTAGAGAGACAACATTCACAAGAAAAACACAAACATTGTACAAAGAACACAGAAAAACCAAATCCATTGTAGTGCTAAGTGGTCACAGTATTGCTACATTAATGTAGTGATTAGAATTGTGCAAGTTGATTCAAGAACAGAATAGTTGAAGGGAAATAGTTGTTTCTTGAATCTGGTGGTATGGAACTTCAGACCTCTGCACCTCCAGCCTGATGGTAGCTGCGAGAAGATGGCATGGCCCGGATGACAAGGAACTTTGGATGTTGCTGCTTGAGGCAGTGCCTCGTAAGTGCTTCTGATGGTGGGGAGGGATGTTCCTGTGATGTATTGGGCTGAGTCCACTACCTTGCAGCTTGTATTCCTGAACACTTGACTTGCTGTACCAGACCATGATGCAACCAGTCAGGATACTTTTACAGTACATCTGTAGAAGTTTGTTAGTGTTTGGTGACATGGCAAACATCAACCTTCTAAGAAAGTAGATGCTGGCATGTATCGAATGGGAGTGTAGATATCATGAATAGTAAGTTTGCAGATGACACCAAAATTGGTGTGTGTACAGTGAAGGTTATTTAAGGTTGCAACAGGATCTAGATCCACTAGGAAAGTGGGCAAAGGAATGGCATATGGAATTTAACTTTAACAATTGCAAAGTAATGTATTTTTTGGAAGTTAAACTCAGGCAGGACTTGCACAGTGAATGACAGGACCCAGGGTAATGTTGTAGAACAAAGATCTAGAGGTATAAGAACAGTTTCCTGAAAGTAAGAGGCAGACAAGGTGCAAAGAAGGAATATGCATGCTTGCCTTTATCAGACAAGGTACTGAGTATAAGAGTTGGGACATCAGCTGTAGGAGATGTTGGTGAGACACCACCTGCTATATTATGTGCATTTCTGGTTGCCATTCTATAAGAAGCATGTTATTAAGCTAGAGAAGGTGCAGAAAAGATTCACAAGGGTGCTGCCAGGTCTGGAAGACTTGAGTTGTGAGAGACATGAAAGGCTGGGTCTATGGAGGGAAATAAACAGCCGATGTTTCAGGTTGAGACCCTTCATTGATGAAGGTTCTCGGCCCAAACGTCGACTGTTTATTTCCCTCCATAGATGCTGCCTGACCTGAGTTTCTCTAGCACTGTGTATTGCTCCAGATTCCAGCATCTGCAGAATTTTTTTTCTTGTTGAAAGGCTGCTACTGTCTACCCTGGAACATTGAAGGGTGACCTTTATAGTGGTGCATAAAATCATGAGGGGCATAGATAAGGTGGATGGGTCAGTATTTTCCCCAGGGTAGTGGAGTCCCAAACTAGATGGCATAGGGCTCAGGTAAGAGGGCTTACCTTGGTAAGCTAAGGTAAGATTTAAAAGGGACTTGAAGGACAACTCCTGCCACCCCCACCCCCCCACACACTGGTAGAGGTGGGTAGAATTACAATGTTTAAAAGAAATTTGGACAGGTACATGGATAGGAAAAGTTTGGAGGTATATGGGTCAAATGCAGGTAAGTGAAACTGGCTCTGGACAACATCTTGACCAGCATAAACTAGTTGGGTTGAAGGCCTGTTTCCATGCTGTATAACTAATTCTGACCCAGTCTATGGGAGAGGTTTTTGGGTTTAGAAAATGTTGCAAATGGTCACTCTGTAGAGGGAATTGATGGATTAATATTTTGGGTGCAAATATTTAGTTTTCCCCGACAGGTTTCAATATCTAGAATCCTGTCCTTTCTGCAGGTGGAGAAATAATTACCAGTGTGTGTATATGTGTATATCTCCAGCATCTCATTCAATTTGTTTTCTGTGGAGCTGAAGTTGTTGATAATTAGTGATAAAGGAAAACTGCTTGATGGATTTCGTCATCCCAACTGCAGTTACATAAATGTGTTCGTATTGGATATGTATTCTAACCCCTGTAACAACACTTAAGTGGCTTAAATGAACAGTTAAGCATTATGGGATGGGTAATGAAACAAAATAGGACTCTGGATAGAATTGATAACTTAAATGAGGAAAAAGAAATACAGAGCAATAAATGAGGGCAAGTGTGTTAAACTGAGGATATAGAACATTTAAGGTTAAAGTAGAACTATTGAGCTGATCCTAAATTCTACTTAGTAAAAGGCTAGTTAGTGACATCAGGTTTCAAGATGTAACATGAGGCATTGAATCAATTATGTGACACAAAAGTGTAGCTTGTGGGGGGAAAAAACTTTCATTTCAGTTGTTCTATTTTCTATGACCAAAAATTCAGTCCAAGTTATTAAATGCCTGGTTGAACATGTTCAGTTGCATTCTGTTGCTGCACCAAATGAATCCCAGCTCAGTTTTTTTCAATATCCTAGTTTATAGCTAATCAGAAGTATTTGGTTTGAAAACTACTATGCAATATTTATTAAGTTAGTGTACAATGTGTGCAACAGTACATTATTGCATCAGTCTGTCAGCTAACTTGGTGGTAAATCCAGTTTCATTAAATGTTTTACTGAAGATTTGATAAATTCATGGCCATGGATATTTTCCTTGTGCCCCTAAATTTCTGAATTGATAATTCAGAATTGATTATTAAATTGTCACTTAAAATTTGAAAAATGACCTTTCTCTGCTTTTAAATGAAAAATGCTATAATCATCAAACAATTTATGGATTACATTTTTATACAGAGTCCAATCTGATTACTTTAAAATTTGTTCTGGTTTTTCAGAAGATTGATTCTGATAGTATATGTGACACATTAAAATGAGGTTTTAAACTGTAGAAAATTCAGAAGCAAATCAGTGAGGTTGGTTGACATTTGTCTTGAATTAATTTAACTAAAGGCAGTAATGAATATGTGCAATACCTTGTAAGAAGATTAATATGATTCTGCATGAAGACATTAACTTAATGCTGCACAAACTAAAGATTAAAGGTTGTGCATATGGTGTGTCAATTCCACCACAAGCTGTCACTCCCATTAGATTTTTCCATTACATTTGAAGTGACCCAGTGATTTTCTTCACTGCTTGCCTTCCATCTTCTGTCTACAAAGTGATTTGGCATTCTCCATGTGTTGTCTAATTTACATGTCCAACCCAATGAGATTTGTACTTCATCGGATGTCTAGTCCACTTCAACAGCTGTTTGTGCCAGTTTCATTTATGAAGAACAAACATTTTATTTTGTCAGAAGTGTAATGCTTTTTTTAAACCATTCAGGAAATGTTAAATGTTCATGACAAACTTCAAGACCACAGGGTTGGAATACCCAACAGGAGTACCCTTGGCTTATTGCTGGAAATCCTGTTTGATTGCACCCTATCAGAACTATGGTGATCACGGTTTGAACCGACTCTAATGGCACAGCTACTATTGGTCACTGCATATTTTTACTGCTTCTGTTGGCCCCTACACTACTTATGTAAGAGCTTGGATTCTCAGAGCAACACAAGTTAGCATTTTTATTTCATAAGGCATAAAAAGTAAAATTTTGGCACTGAACTACATGGGAACTATCAGGGCAGATGCCCAAAAGTGTGGTTAGAGGCAAGTTTAAGATGCATCAAAGCTGAGAGCAGCCAAGATGACTAGGGGCATTAGCAGCTGAAAATGTAGAATTGAAGGTTTTTCCAATGGGGTAGGTCATGGAGGATTTTAAAATTAAGGATTACTGGGCTGGAATTTAGGTTGGAGTTCAAGAATGGTAGGTTTACAAAACTTGGTGCGAGTTAAATCTGCTTTCCAGCATAAACAGATTAACTTCAGTGGTGTTTAACTCGGTTCCCACTGAGATTCACACTACTAACATTTAGTACGCTGAGTGCACTGCTTCCAACTTTACCTGCAAATAATGCTATTTCATTAAAGCAGGATTTTGTGGGGATTGAAAGGTTTGCATATCTTATGAAATGGTGGTATTCTTTCTCTTACAGGCCTCTGCCAATCATGCCATATGAATTCTCATAACTTACCAGTTTTTTCGATTGTTCTGTGGGAGCAGTGGTACGCAGGCCTCGCGTTTGCTTTTTTTGACCTGGAGTCTCAGATAATTTGTTGCTTTCTGGCAAGCTTGGGGGTGGGTATCACTTGTATCTTCCCTCAACAGAAAAAGTGCTCTACAGCAGTAAGTGGTGGCAGTTACACTAATTGCTTCAGGCAGTGAACCTGTCACAAGGAACCTGAATATGTGGGAAGCTGGAGTGGAGGAGCTCTTCTGTATGCTGCTCCCTTGTATCTATGTGGGGGGAGAAAAAGTATTTAAATGATTTTTGTTTTACAGCTTGTACATCATTCCTTGCTTCTTGCACTTAAATGATTAAGCATAACATGAAAATATAGCATTAAGAACAATTAAATGATGTTTCCATTATTAAAAAAGAACAGTGTAATGTCCATCTCATGGTTGTTTTTTTCCACACACATTTAGCAATAGCAAAGACTAATTTCTCCTCCACCTACATAAAATCTATGTTCAAGGCTACTTCAACTGAAGCTAGCCTTGATTCTCCAGCTTTAACAGTTAATTAAGTTTCTTGCTTACCTGATTTGCTAGAGTCTAAGGCATCAATCTTCTGTTGGATATGATTCAAATGTGAAGTATTTTTACCCCACCACTTCACTGAGGATACTGTTAAGGCCAACTTCCATTTACCCCTTTATGGCTGCAGCTGTCTACCTCCCCTACCCAACCAAAAATCTTTCTTTGGTACTTTCTCAAAACTCTTTGAATAGTTAGTGAGGAGTTTTCTTTTCAATGTGGCTTTTTTTAAAAAAGGCACTGAAGACTTGGCCTACATTCTGTGTCCACAAGGGCCATTTGGTGCCATTGTTTGGGTGGTGATAACAGTAAGTGTGCAGGAAATTTCCAGATTTGCCCAAGTCATTAAAGATGGATAAATGGGCAACATTGTAAGAATTGAAAGCAATTGAGGCCTGGAGTCACAGGCTTGATTAAATGCAAATATATTCCCAAGTTTGCTGTACCCCTGATGGGGAGCTGTCTTCCATCCTAGTTCTGCTGCTCCACCTTTTTTTCAAAGCATTCTTTCTCCCTAAAATGAATTTAAAACTTGAGTTGCATTAATTTCAAAAGTTTTCCTATACAAAGTTTCTGAAAAATAAAGTGGAGGAGGGTCCTGGGCAGTTTGCACCACAATGAGCCAAGAGTTGGTAACACTCAAAATATCCTATGTATAGTGTTACGGACTCAGTGAAAGTCCCTTTAAGATAGAGAGTGTATGTGTGTGTGTGGGGCGTGCTTACGTCAATAGAAGATAAAGGACGTAATGACATTGTTGAAGAAGTCAAGAAGGAGGAGAGAGAGAGAAGGGAGAGAGACACCAGCCTGCTAGTTTTCTCTATCGATGGATGAGAAACAATAACTGTGTCTGCCACTGAAATCTATGTATGGAAGTTGGAAGTAATCCGGTGGAGTTCACTTTGTTGCTGACCTGTAGAAGGAAACAGGTATTTGTGTGTGGACGACCACTGTTCGGATGCTTTTCGGGGTGAGGAAGTCACTACCGAGTAAACACGAGTGTCGTTTGGGTTCCATCGTGGAACATTTGGATTTCGTATGTACTCTCTATGTTTTTCTACATCTACATCTTATCTTCAGACAACGGTGGTTGTTGAAGAAGCCCTTGCTCATGTTTCACCTTATGGCTTGCGGAACTGAACTTTAAGAACCATTCCAGAACTGGGAGTTTTGGACTTTGTCACACACACACACGAAGAGTTTAGTTTTTGGGGTTAACGTTCAAGGTTTAACATTTTGAATTCTAACATACTAACATTTTTACTTTTATTTTACGTATTATCATAAGTAGTGATTAATAAAATAGTTTTTAACACTAAATCATGCTCAGTGTGTTTCTTTTGTTGCTGGTTCGTGACAATAGGGGTGATTTGGAGAAAAAGAAATCCATGCCAATTCTCTACTAATTAATACATCCATTGCTGCCTTCTCACATGCTGAGATCCATCTTTTTCCATACAATAATTTTCATTTGTACTGCTTTAAGCCAAATCCTAATGGGGTGCTTAATACTTGGTGTCAGAGGCCTGGTGGGTAGCCAGTGCAATGCTGATACTTGAAAGGAGTGGGGAAGTTTGTGCAGTAGTGAGTTTAAAATGCCTCTAGGACAGTATAGATTAGTCATCTTAACTTCTATCAGTGGTAGGAAATCTAATAGATTAGAGTCTAAAAATGGTAATTAGCACTGATTTCAAAACTGGACATGCTTGACCAGTCTCTAAATATTTTGCAGGGATATCAGTGTTTAGATGGTAGTAATGCAGTAGATGCAATTTATCTAGATTTTCAAAAGGTGGTCATAATATATCTGTTTGCACTAATAAATAAGATTAGTGACTGTGGAAAAAGTAGAGGGGTGAGTAGCAAAATGGGTTGCTGGTTCTTTCCAAGATGGAAAGTGTAATGGTGGCTATTTGGTTCAAGAAGGTGGTTGGTGGTTTTCCACCGGAATCTCTGCTGGGACCACAGCTGCTTACAATTTGCTTTAAGAATTTGGGCATTGGAATCACATCACAAATTCTGAATTTGAAGATTATGCCAAAATGAGGGGGTATAGTCATTATGGAGGAGGATGGCATCAAATTGCAGGCAGCCAGAAAACTTGTGGAAGAGGGAAATAATTGGCATGTGTAGTATATTTTGGTGGGAAGAATAGGGAGGTTACTGATTATTTGGCAGGTGAGTTTTGGGGCAGAGAATCAAAGGAATGAGAGTACACATGTTGGTCATTAAAAATGTTGCAAGTTAGCGAGGCCAAAAAACAAACCAAGCACTTATTCTACTTGGAATGAATTCTTAAGAAGCTATCCTAAACAAGCATCAAACTTTGGTTACACCACACTTGGAGTACTGCATACATTTCTAGTTGCTATATTTAAAAAAGAATGTGGAGGCACTGGAGAGGGTGTGCAGAAAATTCATAAGGATAACCCAGAAATGTTTAACATCAGCAATGTATGAGCAGATTGGGTCTCATCTCAAGAAGAAGTTGAGGTATTTGAAATGGATTTTGGTGAATCCAGACAAATTTTCCCCTTGGGGTTGGGGGGCATGAGGTGGTGGGGAAAGACACAAGTAGAAGCTAAAGAGTTCCAATATGGAACTCTGGAAAAGCTTCTGCCAAGAGGGGGAATGTGGAGCTCATAACTTGGAATAGTTGAGGAAGATGGTATTTGATAACCTTAAGAGACTGAAGAATGAGGAAGAAGGGAATAGAGGGTTACAGTGAGGGATTTGGATGAGAGACCAGGGTGGAAATATTGGCATAGGCTGATTGGACTAAGTGACCTATGTATTCTGTAAGTATGTTTCAGATAATTTATAATCTAATAAAATCTTTATCCATTCTTTTTGATACCCTTGAATATGGCTTCACAGTAACATTTCCATCTGGTTTGCCACCTTTTATTCTCAGATCCTTTCTTTCTCCTTGGTAAAATTTTGTATATGGGTCATTTAATTGAGGAAATAAATCCCCTTGAGGGTGATGAAGCAATCATAATTAATGGCTGTTCTCTTGGTGTTTACAGTGAAATTCATTGTGGGTATTTGAGCCCTGTTGTAATTCCCTGGAAGTAGAATGTTCATACAGCTTTTTCTTAGTTCACCTACCACCAAATAAGATCAGAATTTTCAGCAACTTCATTTGTGATTCTGCTGCCAACCAGTATGTAGGCTAAGCTAACATTCCAATAGACTATTGTAATGACTTGTAGAAATCAGTCTAAATATCCCAAGAGAAGGTGTTTTAAACAAAATGCTGGGACACCATGTTTATAACTTGCTGAATCCATTAATCTATGTGAAGTGGCTTCATTTCATTACATTGGGCAATATAATACTGATGGCTAGCCGACAGCTTTTGTGATTTGTTAGAATTGTTTAATATGACTTCTGTTAGTGCAGTTGAATCTTGTCTGCCCAGCTGCAGAAGGTAACTATTTTCAGTCTGACCAGATGAATATTTTTTTCTGCCCATTACTGCTATAAGGCTGTTTGTGATTTACCCTCTGGTACTTTGGCTAAGTTCCATTTAACTGTCTGGTTTTCAGAGTGAATGATTATTGGTCAGTGCAAAAGTGAGGCTTAGTATGAATGGGATTCCTGGATTTTTTTTCTTCCCTCAAGTAACCAAAATAAGGTGGGCCAGAGCCAACACCACCAAGATAAATGGCAGCAAAAACTTTGCTTACCATTCCTTGAGGCAAACCCATAACCATAGTGATTATATAAGTGGCAAAGAGCATGGTGGTATTGGATCTGGTATAAATTACTAAAATGGTAAATATCTGGAAAGATGTTGAAATCTTGTCATGGCAGCTGCAGAATTTCAATTCAGTTAGTCAGGAATTGTTAAAAAGAATCATTATCTTAGACATTAGCAAGCCAATATTTATTGTTAAGAGAATGCCAGTGATATCCATATCCCATAACTGAACATTTCATTAAAAAAAATCCAGGCTAATGCTTTAGTACAGTACTATTAGAATCACCATCTTTTGGATGAGTTCTTGAACATACTTGGCCTATATTTTCTGGACGCAAATGATCCCAGAGTATTTGAAGGAGTCCTGGTCCTTTTTATATTGTGAACTAAAGTTGTGTAGTCTTTATCACACTGCAGTTTTTGCAAATTTCCTGCCACACTTTTTCTATATTGTAGAAGTACTCAGCTGTAAAAGGATGTCCAGAATGGCTGGCCACAAATGTGTTTTTAAAAAAAAATCACCTATACAGTTCCAGTTGAGTTAATTAAGATCCTAGTCAAGGTTAGAAATTTTTTTCTCTTTTGGAAGATTGATTTTATTATGAAGGATATTCTGTTCTATATTTGACATGATAGTAATCTGACAAATGGGTTTTGGAAGCCAATTTGTGTTTAAAGAGAATGTTGCAGGAATATCGATTTGTAATTTCTTGTAGTTTCTTGTAGTAATGTAATTCTAATAGAGCTCAAACATGAAAAAAAAATGCACCCAAATGTATTGATGCTGATACACAATATGGATGAAGGAATGGTTAAGAGCCAAACGATCGGAATAAATGGGCTATTTTCATGTGACCAGTGGAGTGCCACAGGGATCTGCACGGGCCCCAATTATTCATGTTCTATAGTGATTATTTTTGAGAGGATCAAGTAATTTGTCCAGATTTGTTGATGGAAAGCTAGTTCACAGTGCAGGCTGAAAAAAGGATGCAAAAAGTGTCGGGGAAATCGGACAGGCTAAATGAATGGGCAAAGGCATGATGGATAGAATAATATGGAAAAGTGTGAGATCTACTTTAAGGGGAGAAGATGTGGGATTTTTAAATGGTGAGAAATTTGAAAGTTGTTGGTATTCAGAAGGACTTGTTTCCTTGTACATGAATAATTGGCAATATGTGGATTTGGCAAGTAGTTAATGCAGATGTTTGAGTTTTATTGCAAGGAACAGGAGTCAAGACTCCAATTGGAAAGGATCCTGATGTGCCATATCTGGAATATTTTCTACAGGTTTGGTCTCCTACATAAAAGATATGCTTGTAATAGAGGGGATGCAATAGAGGTTCACCAGATTGATTTGCAGCTTCAGCAGACTGGAGCTCTGCTAGATTTTAGAATTGGAGATGAAGTATGAAAAAAAATAATTGAGCTTGATGGGATGGATGCAGAGATTTCCTGTAACTAGGTTGTCCTGAACCAGGACTTGTCTCAAACTAACAAGCTTGGCTATTCAAGACGTATGAGGAAATACTTCAAGGTAGTGAATCTTAAGAAATCACTGCCTAAGAAGGCTGTGGAGGCTGTCACCTGAGTATATTAAAAATGTGTTAATTTTAACTGAACATTTAAGGTATATGGAAAAGGACAAGAAAATGGCACTTTTTAAAAAAAAATTAACACAAGTACAGTCTTCTATTATCAAATGTATAGCAGTGTCTTTCTGTTGAACTTTGTTAAAATATCGAAAACATTTTCTCAACAACCAGGCATAAAGCTTTGCATGCTTATCACCGAACCTTCCTCATTTTCCTTCTAATTCAAAAGAAGGAAAATCCAAGCAGCTTCTGAAAGAAGTTTGCAGATGCCCTGAAATGTTTTCATTCTGGACTCTTGCCAGAAAACTGCTTAACACCAAAGTTGAAAATTAGTCATGCATAATTAGTGGTACTTTTTAAGAGCCATTTGGAGCCAAAAGTTGCCTGCTGTTGGAAAGGTGGGGGAAGAAATGTGGATTAGGAGCAAGAATAAGAGAGTGCATATAAGGGATATTCATTTATTCCCTAACTTTTAAGTTGGCCAGAATTACTTATCCCTCAACCAGGGCATCACCAAGGAGCATCAGGCCATTGTCTCCCACACTATCACTGACCTTGTCACCTCTGGAGATCTCCCATCTCCCAACTTCATGGTTCCCCTACCCTGCACTGCCAGTTTCTACCTCCTACCCAAGATCCACAAACCTAACTGTACTGGGAGCTAATGGTAAATGTGAACTGTGAGAAACATTGGTCAGAAAAGGTAGTTATGAAGGGAGCAAGACATGGTGAGAGAATAAGCCAATCAGAATATGTGGATGAGCTGATATTTGAGGAGTTGACATTGGGAGGCCTTGCAGAGAACCATCAGAGTTTCTAAAGGAACAAAGGCATGAATGAGAATTTGTTCCGATCTCAACCCACATGTTACTCAGAGGTAGGTGGGGGGGGGGGGGGGGTGAGGTGAGGTGCAGTTTTTCCTAATGGAAAAGATGACCAACACACTGGGGTAGTTAGAGTTGTCATCTGTATGATTGACCCTTTGCAGGTGCCCTAAACTGTGGATGTTACTCAGTTTCTGATATTTTACCCTAGTAACCATTAATCTGTGTCCTGACAATAAAGGCAGGATATCAAATCTGAAGTGTCATGAACAAACTTGGTCCTTTAAATATGTACATTGGCAATACAGTGTACAGCTTGGTCTACTGCATTCGGTGCTGACAGTGTGGCCTCTCTGGTGAAACCATGCATAGACTAGGTTTTGCAGAGCTCCTGCACTCTGTCCACAACTGCCTTCTCAAGCTTCTAGCTGTGTGTCACTTTAACTCTCCTTCCCACTCCCACACCAACCTGTCTGTCCTCTGCTGCCTTTGCTACAAGAGGGCGAAACAAATTAGAGTAACATGTAATATTCAGCTTGGCCAGCTTACAACCCAATGGTATGAATGTTGAAATTGGAAAATTCAAGTCACACAACTGGTGTCCTCACACACAATTCTCCTGTCCACCTGGTTTTCTTCTCCCTTTCATCCACTCCCCATCTGGTTCCATCTATGACTCTCTATCCCACTGCTCAATTTACTACCATATACTGACTATCTTTCCTGTTCCCATCAGTCCTGATGTAGGGTTGTGACCTAAAATGTCAACTTGCACTTGCCTCCACAGGTGACACACTGAGCCCTTCCAGCGATCTGATTTGTCCTCTAACTTCCGACATCTGCACTCTCTTGAGCAATGCAGACTACTTGATGGTAATCGCAGAAACTCTTTTTACCCCCCCCCCCCCCCCCTTCTGGCTCATAGACATGAGACTAGTTCACATGGTGCCATTTCCCATCACCATACAAAACAAATGGGGATCTTCTCTGATGTTCAGAGTCACTGAATTGATGTAGGACAGAAGCTGGAAGGAATAATTTTCACTGCCAGTGAAAGTTAGCAATAAGCCAATCTATGTGTATGCCTTTATGCAATAATAAAGGCTAAAAGCAGAATATTATCAAAGAATAATGGCACCTATGTGGAACCCTAGGCCATCAACAGCAAAGATGTTGTGTTTAATCTTGGTCACTAGAGGCTGCTATGGTATTTTCTTGAGTCAGCAGGCAACAGAGATTGCAGAAAACAAAGGCTGCATGTTTGGAATAGGGCAAGGCACCCTTGGAGTAGATATAACTAAAAGTAATCTGTTAATGCATTTTTCCTCTTAAATATTGCCAGGAATAGATTTGAAGATGACTTGTACATTATCTAAACTATCAAACAAGCATACCTGCTTGGTCTTTCAGTTGCAGTGCTAATCTTAGTTGGAAGAACATCAAATCAAGGTGATTTTTAATATTTGTAGTGTGAGAGGACTTTGAATTATTTTTATAATTGTAAAATGTGTATGGTAATTAAGTTTCTGGATGAGCTATCCAGAGGTCTAGAGATTGCTGGTTCACAAACATTATTTAGCAAAGAAATTCTGCAGACTTTGGTCTAATTGTTTTCAGTTCAAGGGCAAATAAGGAAGGGCATTGAATGTTAACCTTGCCAATGAAGTTTATCTTCAAGTGTATATTCTGTTAATGAATGAAGTCAGCATTCCTTATTTGACCAGGAACGTGAATTCTTTGAATAAGGGAAAGTCTGGAGGCCATTATGCATTCTATTTCCACTATTCTTTCTGGTAGGACCTTCCATTATTTTTACAACTGTGATGTGTGTATATATAAACCTTCTTTGCTTTAATTGAATCCTTCAGTAAATTGAGTTGTGACAAATAGAAATAGTTTCTCCAGAGAAGGACATGGATGATAGTGAGATTAGGGAGGGGTGTGTTGATATTCTAGGGCACGCCATTATTAAGAAGGATGATGTGTTGGGTGTGTTGAAAAACATTAAGGTGGATAAGTGCCCAGGGCCTAGATCCATATACCAGGATACAGAGGGAAATAAGGATCTTTGTATCAGTGGTAGTAGAATTACTGGAGAAGATTCTTGGGGACAGGACTTGCTCACATGTCAAAACATGGATTTATCTGGGATAGTCAACCTGATTTTGTGCAAAGGAGGTCCTGGCTCTGAACTTTGACTGTGGTTTTTAAGGAGGTGACAAAGATGATTGAGGGTAGGGCAATGGATGTTGTCAACAAACTTTAAAGCATTTGACAAGGTCCCTCATGGTAGACTGATTCAGAAGATTAATTCACATGAGATGCATGGTGAATTGGTAAATTAGATCCAAAATTGGTTTTGTCATAGACAGTAGTGGTAGAGAGGTGCTTTCCTGACTGGAAGTCTATGATTGGTGTTCTGCAAGGATTGGTGCTGGGATCTCTAATGTTATACAAATGATGTCTGAAAATGTGGTTGGGATGATCAGTATGTTTTCAGATGACATGAAATGTGGTGGAGTAGTAGATGATGGAAGATTGTCGATGTATATAGCAGGATGTAGAATCAGTTGGGTAGTAAATGTATACAGCATTGGAAGGTAAAGGTATACAGTAAGGAAGATGTTGTAGCTTTATAAAACTTTGGTTAGGCCACATTTGGAGCATTGTGTGCTGTTCTGGTGGCCACATGATGGGAAGGATATGGAGGCTTTGGAGAAGGTGCAGAAGAGGTCTGCCTGTTACGTGGATTGGAGTGAATTTGCTCTAAGAGGCTGGATAAACTTGGATTGTTTTCTTGATAACTTTCTGTGGAGCATCAGGCTGAAGGGCAACCTGATAGAGGTGTATTTGTTTTAAACTGAGGTAATATATAGGGTATATCTTTTTCCTAGGGTGGAATGGTCAAATATTGGATGGTGAAGGTTTAAGGTGAGAAGGGGAAAGACCTTAAAGGAGATTTGAGCTTTTTTTAAATTAGTGGTAGATGCCTGGGATGCACTGCCAGGGGAGGTGATAAAAGCAGAAACAATAGCAATGTTTAGGAGGCATTTAGACAGGCACATGAACTGTCAGGGAATAGAGGGACCAGGACTACATGCAGAAAGATGGGATTTGTTTATGTGGCATTGTGGGCTGAAGGTCCTGTTCTGTAGTATTCTATGTTGGCAAAGCCTCTTATAACTTCTCTTTTGTATGAAAAAGCCACTTTCTTTTTGCAACCTTTGAGTCTTTTGCACCTCGCCATGATCTTTACATCCTCCTGAAAGGATTAATTTACCTTATTGGCTGTTTGAGGGTTCAGCTGTATGCATATAGCTGCCTAGCTGGATACTTAAATGCATTTTGTGCAGCTAAAATGCAGTCCATTTTTTGTGAAACTATCAATAGGCCACGGGGAGCTGTTTTAAATCTTTGCTATGGGAGGTCTTTGAGGAATAATTGCATTGAATATATCTGCCATTTGTTTAATGTACATAATGCAAGTGACCTAAATTGAGTCTTTCGTTTCCAGTGGCAGCCACACTTGAAAGAAGCACCATTTGAAGAATCAGCACACCAGCTTAGTTTTCCTCTAGCTTTCACCTTTCAGAATATACTGGAAGTATGTGAAACACTTGATTTACCTTGCACTTTCTGTATGCAATTAATTGCAAAACACTGTTCTTAATATGAATCATGGGAATATTATGCTGCTGTGGTGATGGTTCAGAATGAAAATCTTGTAATCTCAATAAAACCATTCATTTTTGCTGATGTTTTATACACCATTCTAAGATTTAACAAGATGTGTAGTATGTGAAACCTGTGAGAAAACAATGACCCTACATCTTTTTATAATGAAGATTCAGATATGCCATGTCTAACTGATACTCCCTTTCGAAAGGGAGTACAGCTATGAGGAAAAACAGTAAAATTGTTTTCACAGATGGTAGATTATGTGACATGATAACATTTAAAATGAACAATTGAAGGATTGATGGAAGGAGATTTCCAATATTGAGGAGCTGTAGATACATGACTAAGATTTAGACAAAAGATAGTTTGGAAACTTGGAATTTACACAGTTAATGGTTGAAGTAGAAACTGTCAACATTAGGATTAGATTAGGTAATTAGATAGAAGGATGACAAAGTGCATGCCAAGAGAGCAGATAAATGCAATTAGAACCATTTGTGCACATAGTAAACAGCAACAGACTTGGGTCAACTGGCATGTTTCCATGTTGTAAATTTTGTATCAGTGGTTCAGAACTATATTGGAGAATTGGACAGATTTAAATCTTTAAGCATGTAAATTGAGTAAGATATGGGTACATGAAGAACACTGGTGTTACTTAAACTGAAATTTGTCATGACATGAGAATGTGCAGTACATCTTCAAATCCAAGAGCAGAAGGCTTGTATATCTATCTTGGAGTTAACCCATTTGAACTAATTTACATAAATCTGTTGGAGACTGAAAACAGTCAATATCCATTCTTCAACACTTATTCTGGAATTAGATATTACTTACAAAAAACAAATGGGATCAGCTTTCACAAAATGCATGTTCTTAAACCATACTATCCTAACTTGGAAATTGCTGTTTTTGTTGAATGGTCAAAATGCTAACCAGTGGCACGACAAGTGTAACTTCACTCAGGTTTGAAGGTGGCTCACCATCCCCATCTTGAGGGCAGATGGAGACTGGAAGTAAATGCTGGCATGTCCACTAAATGGATTTTTATTTAAAAAGTTGAATGGACCAGTCACAATACATTTTTTTTGGTGTCTGCTTGTACTGAGGTTTGCCACATTGGAATGTTGCCATTTTAATCAACTGCAATTGAGATTTGTAAGACTAGCTGTGGAAGTTTGACTTCATAGTCTCTTGAATTTATTTATTGCCATTTGGTGACTGGGCATTAAATTCTGCTATTGCCCCTTCTCTACTTTTAAACTCCGACATTGAATATTTAAAACCTGCCTCCAAGTTTTGTCATCTGTCTTAGTGTCTCATATGGCCCAAGTCATGTTTTCCTTAACACCACTGTAGATAACCTTGGGTCTTTCTGCAAGGTGCTGTTTAAATCCAATTGTATTTATAATTTAAGATTCTATATTGCTGCTTTAATCTTTTATAGTCAAAACTTCATATGAAGTTAAATTAGTTCCGAACTAATGTTAAATTTTACTTCAGGATTTTTTCAGAAATGCAAATTGTAATGTTATCAATGGAGTTTATTCCCTTCTGATGCAGAATTTTTGTCAGCTTTAATTATGCAGTAGATTTGTTTTGGTAAATTTAGCCAGTAAGCTAATATTTGCCCTTGTTCTTGAGGAATTGGGATGATTTGCATCTGTAAAACTCTTTGCATTTTGAACAGTTTTTTCTTACTGATTTGTGCAATCATGTCAAATCTAATAAAAGAAATTGGGTTCCTCTTGGAATAATTAACATGGGTGCAGTTATTGAACTTGTTTGTCGGTAAAGTGACAGGGAAATCTCAAACTTGTTAAGAAAAATTTACAATTTTCTTTCTAATTAAAAGCATTCTGACTAGTGAACTAAACCAATAAAAGGTAATGGTCTTTATGGTTTTAGGGATTTGAGGGGGAAGCTATATGTTGATGGTTGCAATAGCTTATTTCAAAAGCTAACCACTTCAATTCTGTTAACAAGCTTGCAATCTTTCAGATTAGGTAAGTGAAAGCAATGACTGTTTTGGGTTATAGAAAGTTTGCTAATTTGCACAAGAGTTCATGTATTTGCAAAGATAGTTTGAATATTCATTGTTTTAGCTCGTTAATCTAGCAATTCCATGTGCTTTAAACCAGGATGCTGACATGTAAATAAAGAAGCTGCAACATCAACTTGATTGCAAAAAGACTTGATGTTGGTAGAATTGAGCTGTGCAATTTCTAAAGAAATAATAAATCAAGTAAAGGTTCTTTGCAATTCAACTGGTAGGCATATCCTCCATTTAATATTGGAGCTTATTTAGCAAAGAGCTTTCAAACTGTTAACTGTGCAAAAGTCTGTTTTACCTAGAATTAATCGTACTATTGGTATTGGTTTATCATTCACATACGGATACATTGGCGAGCTTTTGAGTGCCATCCAGACAGATCATGCCATACATAATTATACTGAGATAGTGAGAAGAAAACTATGCTGAAATGTTGCAGTTAGAGTACAGTGCAGATAGACAAAGTGCAAAGCCTACATTTTCAGAAGTGTTGGAATGAGCACCACTGATCTGTGTTGACATGCCTGAACTTTTCAGTATTGGGTGTGCACTTAATGACACCATCCATAGCCCATTTCTGCCCATATCAACAATGCTCAGGGCTTCAAAGTTCAATGGTTGTGGAATAGTCTTGGTAGAGCTGGGAGCAGTGCACCATATCCTTCTTTAAATTAAAGGGATAATGCAGTGTGTTCAAGTACCTTCCAGTCAACTCTCCTGATCCCAGCAGAGTTGGTTGTGAAGCTGCCCAGAATTTTTGGTGTGCTTGAAACTCCCCAGCGCTAAACTGCTGAGATATTTGTTGCATGGGTGCTCATGCTAATGACAGCACTCCATTAATGGAATTATGGCCATGCACAGAGGAAGAGAGACCTTGCTGGGAGGCAAAAACATGACCTGTAATAAAGAACCTACTCCAAGTTTTCAGAGATGCTGTCCAACTGGTACCACCTTGATCAGTGTATGCACTGGCTTTACCATGTTGTCATTGCTGAGATATGTGACATTCTGCAGGAAGGCCTTTAGCTGCTCTTGTGTCTCGACTACCTTTACTGTGGAGAACAAAATCTCATTGGCTTTCAGTTTCTCTGCAGTATCGTTCCAAAAGGATGTGGATGATCTCTACCATCTTTCAAAGTTGTTAATGCTGCACGAAAGAGGTCACTCAAGCACTTCATGAGGATGTTCTATTGACTTTCATTTTGGTGAAGAATAGCTGACATCATTGCTGGCTTTCTGTGTATACACAGTTACTTCACCTCTGCCAATAAGGGTTCCAATGAATAGCCTCAGCTACTGCGTCAGTAAGAAAGCTGTGCATGTTGTGTATCTTGAGTTTCCTCATGTGAGCATGTTTTGGGCAAATATGCATGATGCCTTTATCTGACTGGAGTCTGCACTGGCAGATGTTTGCAGTGGCAAGTACTTAGTGAAGGAATAGATTTTGGGTAACTCTGCCTGTGCTCACCAGTGTACTCTTTCACAGCAGAGCACAGATGCAATGAGAGCCATGGATACCAGCATAGTAGTGTGGAAAAACCTATTGGTTTTAACACTTCACTTCCTGAATCAGTTGGGGGTGCCCTACAGTGCCAAGCAGATGCAGAGACTTCATTGTGCAGTGCATAATTAGTAAATTAAAGGCAGCTGGTGCCAGAGGAAGATGAGCATTTAGACCTGAAGTCCATAAAGCAGAGCCTGAAGACCAGGTAAGAGGCCTTGTCTCCTACTGAGCAGAGAAGTATTGTTGACATAAGGGATTGCCTGATAGAAACACTTATAAGGAGTTTGCAAAATCATTGTCCCTGATGAAAGCCAAGTGTGACTCTCTAAACACCACTCATTGCCACCAACATACTACACCAATAATTGGATAAGAGGTAAATCCTTCATAGCCTGCTTAACAAGAGTTCATCTACACAGGTAACAATGGAATCAATCCCTGCTGCTGCAGCATCTGTATTTCGTGATGACTGTCATCTTAAAGAATACAGATTTTCATATAAAATGCATATCTGTGAGGATCTACCCTCTGCCTGTAAACATTGTCATGACATTTCTTGTGAAGATGTGAAATTTATTTCAACATTTTTCCATTGTGGGGAATAACATTTCTGGAGAAGATTCCCTACCAGGCTTAAAGTTAAACTGTCTTGTCTTTTGGCCCTCCCCTTCTGCACAAACTTTAATGAAGATGGGCGCTCCTCTCCTGGCTGCTATGGAAAAAAGATGGGATGCAAAGTGCATGCTGCTGGGTTTCTTTGGGGCGGCTACTTCAGGGCTGATGCCCTTCTCTGGTGCATAGCAGTTTGTCAGGAGGTACCCAAAATAGTGAATTGCATAGGTATCAGTTTTGTTTTTGTGCTTGTTTCTGGCTGTAAACAGCATTTGAGTGATTTCCAGTATCTTTAATCAGTTTTGCATTTTGCTTTTTTATTGCAGTGGGCCCAATTGGGCATTAGCTTGAAATAGCTGCATAATACTGCAATTTAAAAATTCTTATTTCTAGGTATTGTTTATTTCTTGTCACTTTTTTCAATAGTTCTGGTGTACTTTGAAATCCTGTGCAAGAAAGTACCGCATCCTTTTGCCAAGAGCAAGTACTGTTAGTGTCCAGAGAGCCTCAATTTTCTTGGACTGAGTTGTTAGCCAGGATGCCCTCCTTTAACCTTTTGAATTGTGCCTCTAGCAAGCATGCACTCTTCTCTGGTGTCGGGGAATGTAAAAAATCTGGCATAGCAACTTGAATGCAAAACCTTTTTTCAATTTTAGATGCAAGAGTACCATATTTTGTCACATTAGGTAGTGTTCCTAAATCAAGCAATTGGTATTACACAGGCTCTCAATTTTTTAACCAAGGTATCCAAAGTAAAATTGGACCTTTTAATGGGTTAATTACTTTTTGTACCTAATATTTTAATGGACAGAGGAACAACATACATTGCAAAAATCTGCTGGAGGAACTAGAGGATCAGGCATCTGTGAAGGGAAAAGAGGTCAACATTTTGGGTTCAGACCCTGCATCAGGACTGAGGGCGTAGAGGGAGGATAGCCAGTATATAGAGAAGGGCAAGTAGGAGCTGATAGGTGGACATAGAGGAATGATGGGCAGATGGAGCCAGGTGGGTGGAGTGGGGTGATGGGTGGAAATGGACAAGGAAAAGAAATAGGTAGAAGGAGCTAGAGGAGGGTGAAGGAAGAGTCAGAGGCTGTCAGGTGATAAGTGGAGAGACAAGGGGCAAATGCTTGTCTCTAGTACTAAATATCACCTTATTTAGAGGATGAGGAGGGTGGATTGGTAAGGGATGAGTGGACTGGTGAGTTAAAGTAGACACCACAGAAAGCAAAGTTGTGGGTGGTAAGGGGTGGAGAAAGAGAAGATGTGTCTGTTGGTGGGATCTTTTTGGCCCTGGTGGAAGTAGCGAAGGATATGTTGGATGAAGAGGCCAGTGGAGTGAAGAGGACTGGGGAGCTCTACCTCTTCAATCTGGGGAGAGAGCAGATGTGTGGGCTCCAATTATTTGGTGAGGGTGGTACATTTCCTGAAGGAAGACTTTTCAGAAGTTCTACAGTGGAAAGCCTCAACTTGAAAGTAGGTTCAGCACAGGTGGAGAAACACATGAATGGAGTCTTTGCAGGAGACAGGGTGGGAGAAGGTGGTGTAGAGGTGGTTATGGACGGCCATTGGTTTATAGTGGATATCTGAGAATATTGTCTTTTGAGATGGAGACAGATCCAGAAAAAAGCCCTCAGGTTCTGCCTAACCACCTCCAGCCTCTCTCAACACTTGCCCCTCCCTCACCCGGCTCTATCTGCCCATCATTATCTTCTCCCATCCCCCTAGTCTGGTTCCAACTATTGCCTATTAGTCTGACTTGCCTCTCCCTTTCACTTCTCCTATATCTTCCCTCTCTGCTCTCAATCAGAATGCAGAATCTCCACCCAAAATATTGCCCATCCCTTTGCCTCCATAGATGTTCAACTCAGATTTTACAGTAGCTCCTTCCTGCTTCCTGATGAAAAATGGGATTAACATAAGTGGGTGGTTGATAGCAGTGCACACTTGGTGGGTTGAAAGGCCTGCTTTGCAGTTGCTTCTCTTGGATTTTGTTGCTTCTCTCTAATTCTCTAGATTACTTAAATTTGAGCTAGAGATTTGGGAATTTGATAAACTTGAAAGATTTAACACGTCAAAACTCTCAACTCTTATTGAATTCTTGACAATATTTTCTCTGGAGACTCTGGGCTTTTGTCTGGAAGCACAGGCATTTTAACTAGCTCAGTTATCCTTCAAAATGGTACAGCAACTATTGCATAATCTAGAGTTGACTGTATTTTTCTACTTGCAAGTCACAGCACTGTTGCATTGATTATCTTCCAAATGTGGCCATTGCAGCATGATTTTTAAAAAAAATATATAAATTCCAGTATGTGCATCTTTAAGAAGGACATTTTTAATCACTGAACCAGAGAAGTAATTTTTTTTTGGTTGAGGAGTCTCCTATGCCAGTCGCATAAACTTGAAATGCTGATGCCTGCTGTCATAATTTTTTCTGGATTATCCTTAGTGAGAGGGGTGCACATCTGAAACCTGATGTGCACATCCTGTGGATCAGGATGCTCGTTAGGAACAGTGATTCATCATTATCCCACATTTTGTACAAAGGCTAAACCATTTTTCCATTCCTTGCATCAAAATGAAGACCACCAGTGGACTGATAATGTAGCTCACCAGCATGAAGGACACTTGGAACCGGCAAACAATCTTTTCTTTTAAAAAGAAAAGATTAGAAAATGAATACAATTCTGGCAGCCTCATCATTGTGTGATTGGAATACGTGAGCAGGCTTTTTATAAATGGAATGGATAAGTTTCTCCTGAGCTGACTTTCCTTCTGGCACTTATTCCCTGCTTGCTTTTTAATATTTCTCCTCCCTACCAATTCCTTCATTGCTAATCAAAATTGCGACATTGAACAACGCTTCAGGAATGTGCCCAAAAAATTTAAATAAGCTAGCCTTCCATGTTCATCTGTAATCATCCAACTTAAAAGAAATGAGGCAACAGAGGAGTGAAAACCTTGGTTTAACTATCTCTTTATACATCAAAAATTTACTCTCATTGGACAAAATATGATTAATAGAGTACATTGTCAAGGTCTTTAAAAGAACACATTTAACAAGAATGTGAAGAATTCATCTCATTGGAATTATTTGAACATTGCTTGTACTTGTATTAAAGTGCATTTTAAAGACCAGTTGTAATTAGATTACCTTGTGATTATCCCACCAGATGTGAACCTGAATTGCAAGATTAGCTATAGATTTCAGCAAATTAAGTGTAAAAGCCAGTCACAATATCTATTGGGCAGTTTTAATGTACTGATCACATACTGGTGAATATTTTCATGTAGTTGTAACTTCATAATTCAGTCAGCTTTCCATCTCAATCCTGTTGTTTTCATTTATGCTTTTACTGTTTTATTTGCAAAATGCAAATAACAGATGAAACTCTCATTGTAACAAATTACCTTGATCACATCAACAGCTCTGGTGCAGCAGCAACACCACAGAAGGGCTTCAAATTATAAGCTTTGTGCACAGATTTGAAGATGAGTGGCAAGTTAGAAGTGAAGTTACTTCCATATAACGTCAAATTTATAGGTCAAGTTTGAAAGTGTTTTATTTCTCAATTAGTTTTAAATAACGCTGCAGTGGTGAATGTGCCCAGATAAGAAATTACCTTTTGAGTTATTGGGAATAAAAAATGTTTGAATTATTTTAGTAATTCATTTTGTAATTGGATTATACTAATATTAGTGCCTGCAATACTTTTGCATTTCCATCTTATTCTTTTCCAAATGCCAAATATTTCATATCTTGTGTGGCAATTCAGTGCCAATTAGTACATTGAATGATTTTGGCTCAGTGGAACTATTGTCAAAAATACAGTACAACAGAAATGAATTGTACTGACCATTCATCCAGGTAAGTAAAAAGAATCACTTCATTGGCAGCAGTTTCAAAGAATGAAAAGCATTTTTGTGCTGTAAGAAAAGTCAATATAGGGTATTTCTATACTGATTCATTTCACAAATTAGTAATTGACAAAATTCAACCTACAGTTATCTCCCCTTAATGGTAAATACTACACCTACAAGAGAAGATGGTAGATGTTGCATAGTGATAAGCCAATCTAGAAAAGCCTTGGAGTACCACTCTAATGTCCAAGTAGCTCCCTGTGGTTACAGAAGCATTCTAGCTGACTTGGTACACTTTCCATTCACCTTTTTTAAGCAGTGACACCCTTTAACTGTTGCCTACCAGGACTGCATGCAACTTTGCATTTTTTTATAGTTGCATTTTGTCAAGGATTTATCAACAAAGCTTGCAAATGTTATCTTTCCAAGTGATGTAGATCAAAGCAGAAGATGCATTCAAGCTGCATTTCCTCCAAGTTCCCTCCCAAATGGTGCAATATTATGAGAGGAAAACTGTTGTAAAACCCTACAATACCTTAGCACTGGAAGTACCTTTATCAGCTGGATGATGGTTCATGAAGGCATCTTGCTACTGCCACATCTGATTTTTTTTTCCCCCCTTCCCCGCCCCCCCCCCCCCCAAACTCCAGACTTGGTTGTTGCCTCTGGGTTCTACTGATCTATGCTTCCTACCTCTGCTTATCTTTGAAGCTGCTTAATTTCTCTAGTATCTCTTTCAGCTGCAGAATTTTTCTAGTTTGTCTGTGAGGGACACATTGAGTTGGGCTTTTTTAAAAAAGCTTTCAACCTGATTTTTGTTTCTCACTAGATTACTTGTGTTCTACTCTGCCTGATCAATTTCTTGGTCCTCTTCGAATTCTGAATTTTCCCCAATTTCAGGCTTGCTGCTCTTGGTAATTTTATTAGTTGTTTTCTTTGATCTAATCTGATCTTTAATTATTCTTGTTAGCCATGGCTGTGCCATTGGGTTTTACAACCTTAAAGGAATATACATCTCTGGTAAGAATCAAATGTATTAATTCCTTAGATGTTAGCCATTGCTTGTTTACTACTTATAACTGATGCAAATTGGCCATGGCAGATGGGGAAATTGCATTTTATATCTTTGTTTTCTTTTCAATTGATGATTTTTGATGGAACAAAATTGCTTTGTATATAAAAATAAAAGTATCCTTGTTCTTCACAGAAGGCTGCCTTAACTACCGGAACCTTTGTCTGCATATTATTACACCTGAAGTAGCCTGTGTTTTAACATATGGATCTAGAAAACCATCTAGTCCTCCACACTATTGCAGCTAATTTGTTCACCCAGTCCATAGATTGAAGACCCCCCCCCCCCATGGCCATTTTATGCTTGTTGCATGTTTCTAATTTCCTGACTTGAACTGTGCCGTGCATTTACTTTGAGGGCCTGTAGATTCTGCTTGATTTTTGAGCTATTATCCTTTCTCAGGACACCCAATAGCCTGCCCCACTGAGAGCCAAGAATAGAGGTGAACAGAAAGGAAGTTGGTGCCAATTGGAAGGGCCACTACTTTTCAAACGTTATTTCTTGATGTGAATGCCTTGACTCCATTTCTGTCCACCCATACAACATAAATTTAGAAGCTATACTGCAAAGATCAGGTAGACTTTGTCTTGGGAGCAACTGGCATTGCTGTTGAAGTTCCAAGACTTGGCTGAAAATTCATAAACTTGACTTTCATATCTAGAAAGAATAATATGCCCTTGGATCTTGGATACATTACCATCTTCTTGCTTGAAAATGTTAGTTTTGGTAACCACAGATCTCTCTGCTGTCTGCCACAGGGAAAGTGTGACCTGGCTATTCTTCTATGCTGCTTCCCAGTGGCTGAAGAGCTGCCCCCTAAATTGCAGTGTGCATCTAGAGGTGTAATAGACATGATCTTCACCCTTTAACTCTGAGAAAATGCATGGATTATCATCACTGTATACAGCCATTATTTTAATCACCAAAGCGTTTGACTCCAGTCAGGAGCGATTTGTGGAATGTTGTAAATTTGGATGTCTGCTGACATTCAACTCCACTTTTTCCTTCTTGCATAGTGATGTAATTATGATCTTAAGTGGTCCACAACATAGCCGAACACAGTGCAAGGTGTCATTGAAGACTGCATCATTGCGCTAGCACTCTTATGCTTTCCTACTGCAATGCTGCACCTTGCCTGAGATCCCTTCTGAAGTGGCATTAATCTATAGGACAAATGGGAAAACTGTTATTTAATGTCACCTTCACTCCAGATCCAAGATTACCTCAAATGAAGTCAACCAGAATCATGGTGCAGAACACAGATGGACCATGTGCACATTCGAGGCTGAACTCTAAGACCATTCTCTTGTATGCCTCAGTGAATGAGTCAATGGAGCTTGCATTTCTCAGTATGAAGTTACTTCTGTCCCAACTGTGCAGTACTACCCTCTGATAAAGATCCAAGATGAAGCTCTGCTAAATGTGGTCTTCTGATATTTTGAGTCTTCACTGAAAGATGGCAGATGATAAAATTCTCTATCCCCTCAGTGTGTCACTACAGCCTATGCTGTCTCAGGTAAAGTGGGGCAAAATCAAGACCTCAAACCTAACACTCACCTCATAGTCTTTTGGGAATTGGTAATTCCTATCCTCCTGTACACTTATGAGACGTGAACAACCTAAATCATGCACCTTTTAAAGTGCAGGAACGATAATAATGCTGTCTCTGCTAAATCCTCAATTCAGTGGCAGGGTAAGCAAGATGGTATTGGCATTCTCTCCCAAGCTTAGTTCCAGCATTCAGAATCTAATTGAACTCTGGCTCTCTTGGTCAAGCATTGCTGTTTGTGTGCCAAAACTAGATTTCCAAAATGGATTCTCTGCTCTGAGCTCTCAAAGCAAGAGATTACCAGATGGGTGGTAGAAAAGGTTCAAAGATGTTCCCAGAACCACCACAAAAATGAAATGCTCCTTCCAACAAAAATAAAGCCCTGGCCTATGACTTCTCAATGGAGGGGAGTATTTAGGAGGAGTATTTAGGATAGCACAGATCCTGACCCCTTTTTTTGTTGGATACTCAAGCTTGAGTGTCAGTGACAGAAAAGGTACTCTGCTGCATTAGGGACCACTGCTCCATCTGTGGAAGTGCCTGCAAGCTCAGCATTAGGTTTTGAGCTGGTCAAGATCGTAGAACTAGAGTGGAAGCAAGTTATCTTCAATTTTGAGTTGTCTTGAGGCTTTAATGATTATGCATGAACACTCCTTGAAGCCATTTTGACCAATTGCATTTTGGTGCTGAAACAATGTTCAATGGGATGAAGCTTCTACATCTTTCCATGTAATGACCCTTTTAAGATTATATAAAGAAATGCAGTTATGAAATATCAAAGCTTTGAAGTATCATTTCTGAAAGTCGATAATGCCTAATTAATGAAAGAAAGAATAGACAGGGTGCTATGACTATTCATATTGTGGCAAGGTTTGAGTAAGAAATGCTTTTTTTTAGTTTCTTTGTAATAACTCAAATTTATTGATGAACAAGTCCATTTAGTTTTTTAGGTGTGTGCTATGGTGCAGCAGTAGCTCTTACCTTTTGATCAGAGGGCTATTGGTTCATGTCCCAATGCAGAGTCTGGTGTTTGTAATTCAGGAAGACTTTTCAATGTTGAAGGAGTATTCCACTCTTGGAGGTAGAGGGTATGGATGAGGTACTAAATAATTCCTGTAGTCTTTACCGAGGCAGGTGCTGCTAGAGTTGCTTGAGTTTCTGGATGGACTAACAAATGGATAAAGAGATTAGAAAAGTCAGCAGCACTTGCTGGAAAAGTCACCTAGATGAATGAAGAAATTGCTGAGACTCTGGCTTTGATCTTCCAAAAATCTATGGTGGTGCCAGAGGATAAGAGAAATTCAGATGTTACACCCTTCCTCAAAAAGAGGGTAGGTGTAAATCCAAGCCCAGACCAGTTGGTTTGGCCTCTGAAGTTTGAGAACTGTCAAGAGGGACAAAATTAGCAGACACTTGAATAAGTGTGGATTGATTCAAAGAAAGCCAGCACAGACTTAAGGACACAGTGCCTAATTTGATAAAGCTTTTTTGTGAACAGGATTAATGAGGCAAATGTGGTTGTAGTATATGTGGACTTGCAAAAGACATTTGATAAGGTGCCACATAATGGGTGTGTCATTGAGATTTGAAACCCATGGAATAAACAGGTTTGTGCACTGGATAGAAAATTGGCCAAGTAACAAGAAAAGGTACCAGTGGAAGGTTTTCAGACTGGTGAGTGAACAGTGGAGATCCCCAGCAGCTGGTACGTGGTCTTGGTGGGTTCAGAGCAGAGTTTCCATATTTGCAGGTATCACAGACCTAGAAGATCTAGTGAACTGAGACTGATTATAATAGACTTCAAGAAGATGTAGGCTGGTGGAATGGGCAGATAGTATTAAATTTTGAGGCAATAGAGGACAGGAATGGATCTTGAGGTCTATTTACTCAATTTGCTGAAAGGGACAGATTATTGAGAGTAGTTCAAAAAGCATACTGGGTTTTGGGCTTTCTAAATAAAGGCATAAGGTGCAAGAGTAAGAAGTCATTTATGAACCTTCATGAAAAACTAATTTGGCCACAATTGGAGTATTTTCCATGACTTGGAGAGGATGCAGAAATTTACCATAATTTTAAGGATGAATGCCTTTTGTGAATAGACTGGAGAAGCTGGGTTGTTCCTCTTGTAACAAAGAACATGGTGAGGTGTTTAAGATCATGAAGGGTAAAGATGCAGACTGTTCTCATTGGCAGAAGGATCATGAATTGGGGGACATGGAATGAAGGTGATTAGCAAAAGGTCCAACAGTAACATGAGAAACTTACTCGAGTGAGGGTCTGCCAGGGCTTGTAGTAGAGACACTCAGTTTTAGCACTCATTTAGATAAATATTTAAAAGGAAATGATTTTTGGGCTATGGGGAGGGCATGGGGGTGAGACAACCGCATTGTTCTTGGTGACTATTGGTTCAATCACCTGAATGGTGGCTTTCTAAGTTTTCACAATTTTGTGATTTGCTGAGGTTTTTTCTTGATGAGCGATTAACTGAAGGGCCCCTGGTGGACCTAATTTTGAAGGGTGGAGTTCAGGTCAACATTTAATCCTCTTCCAACTTTACTAGAATAGATTGTATAATTAATATTGCTGTTTATAGTGACCTGTAAAATTGGATGCCTCCATTCCTGCAGCACATCATTAATTGCATCCTTGAGACCTGAATTATCCCTCCCACCCGCAAATGCTGTTGTACAGTGCACATAAATCTAAGACAACTTTCATGCAAAATTAACTTCCAGGGAACTTTGCTGTGAAGTTGTTTCATTTTGGTCTTGAGACTGACCATATTGTACATATTCCAGCAATATATAAAGAATTGGAATTCCTATCACATATCCACTACAAAATGCTAGATTTTTTATGAACTAATTATGGTAAATGGCATTTTTTTTCAGTAATTTCCAGTCTAATTTTGAAATACAAAATGCCAGCTTGGAAATCAATTTCCCCAGGGACTGTCTTGTAGAACAATGTGATCCAGATGTGGTCTTGTTTACCTAAACTCAACCATGATAGTGATAAAGTTCTACAGTTAATGGTGACCACAGCTATCTTCCTGTCTCTGCTACAAGTACCAACCCCTAGCTAGTGACTCCATTCCATTGAGGCTGAACCAGATTCATATTTGACCCAGAGAAGGGATTCTCACCACATCTGCAGCATGACTAGAGTGACTGTTTCTATCTCCATGGTATCAAGTTCCTGTCCTGGTTCAGCTCATTCTGACTCTATGGCCAATATACCCCTGGTTAACCACCTTTTGTTCTACTCTCAAATCAATGGAAACATGGACCTATACTCAACCTTGCACTGTCCAGTTCATTCTTAAGCTCTGTGCTTGCTTATCAACATTGGTTCTTAAGATTCTTTCTCCATATCCTCTGCTTTCCCTAAGACTGTAGTCTATTCCAGCTCTGCAAACCTTGTCATCTCTACATTCCTCCAATTCTGCTGCATTGAGCATCTTGCATAATGTTTATTTTTAATGTTTTTAAATGGTTTTTCATATCTCTGACTTAACAACTGAAAGCATAGGCCTTTAGGCCCTAAGTTAAGGAATTCTATTCCTGAACATCACCTCCTTTGCCTTTTTCTTTTTAAAGATTCCTTTGACCAAGTTTTTAGGTCTATTGTCATTTATCCTGTAGCTGGATGTTAACATTTGAGGCTGGTCCATAAAAGCATGAACAGAATACAAGTTTGCACTGTTTTCTCTTTCACCAGGCCCTAGAGCACGTGTAATTAAAGCCTTGTAAATTCCTGTTGCAATGACTGCAACAATTTTAATAGTATCTATTCTGGACAGATTCTGATTTAAGGAAGTACTGATGGCCAAAAGTTCAGAATTGTTGACTTGTCATGTTAATATGTGGTTTGCTTAAAAACCTCAGCTAATCTTCCAGCTGGTCTTCTGCAAAAAGTGAACATTTCTAGTTTGTACACCCAGCTGTACCTTTTGTAATTCATGTCAATAGGTATTGCACAATTGGAATTAATGCAGGAACTGAATGGATCCAAATTGAAATTTAACTCAGGATAATCATTTAGAAAGCAAATCTGTTGTGCAGTTCATGTACTAAGTATGTAAATAGCTTGGTTTGATTTTTTTTTGAGGCCCTCAGCTGTATTAATCAGGGCAGTAATAGCCTCATTGGAGTTATTCCCATTTAACTTGTAATGCAAAGAAAACCTGCAGATGTTGGAAATCTGAAATAAAAGCAGATACTGCTGGAAGTACTTGGAGCATCTATGGAGAGAATAACCGAGATAGTTTTAAGTCACTGAGCTTTCATCAGTTCATTGAAAGCTGTTCTGAGGCAAGACATGGACTTGAAACATTAATGCTGGTTTTCTTGCTCTACAGGTACTAACTGATCTACTGAGTATTTCCAGCATTTTCTGTTTAATCATTTTAAAAGGTTCTTATCACCTGGCTTTTAATAGGGAAAACTAGTTCCTACAGCAGACTTTGTTCATGAATGACAGGAAAAAGTCCTCTAAATTTAAGTGTTTTTAACTTTATGAACCACCTGAGGGACAGGAGGACTCCTGAGATAACTAATGAGGACAGCTGTTGCTTCAGAGCCCGATTCTAGATTTTCTGTTTAACTGCAGCTTGCTTTGCTAGTTGAATATCCTGGCTAATTTCCAGTGTTTAATCTGGTAAACCATATTGATGGGGAAAGTGAGTTCAAGTTGGGCACAAATCTCTTGGGTTTTGTCTGATAATGTACATTTTGTAAACCCCTTCCACCAATTTTGGGGGTCCATTGAGGTTTTTCTGGCTCCTTACAAAGTGAAGCAGTCAATCACATACCCTAGTTTCCTTCTGCCCTGCAAATTATTTTTCCCTCCAGTCCCTGTCCAACTCTTGAAATCCTTGATTAACTTTTTCCACTATACTTACTGAATTCCAGACCATCGTAATTCTCCCTTTTTTTTCCTTCCCTTTCCTCTACAGTTCTACCATATCTTTTAGCCAAAACCTAAATTTATGTTCCCTTGAACCATTTGCTAATGGGAACAGCTTTTCTCCTTGTGCACAAACCAGTCATGAGCTTGTACATCTGTCAAATCTCTTCCCCACCCTCTGCTTCAAAGAACAACAATTCCAGATTCTCCAATCTAACCTTTTGTAGTTGAAATTGTTCTCCCTGGAAGTAAAATAAAGGCAACTGAGAAAGTGACACAGATTAAAAATAAAGTTTGTTTGAGGTACAGATCCCAGCCCCTGGTAAACTGACACTGACATGTATCTGTTTCCAACTCTATTAATGTAACTTAATTTACCTTAAAATTTTGATTGGACCTTTTTTAGATCTAAATGACCCATTGAGTTGTAATTATTATCCATGCCTATTGTTAGATGATCACTCTTCTAACCTGGTCTAGAGAAGCCAAGTAAGGCTTGGACCATGATGCTCATCTGGACATGCTATTTATTTGGCTGTTATTGCTCTCATTTGATCTCCATTATTTGACATGGTGTTATAATAGTTTGTACCAATCTACATTTGTACCTGATGAACATTTTAGAAACTTCTTTTTGTTGTTGTCAGAATGTCAATAGATTTGGCAATGGCATATTTATTGTTCCATCCCAAATTATCTTGAAAAGATGATGGTGCTTGCCTGTGACAACTGAATAGCTTCCAAGACATTGATGGCCAATCATATGGCATAGGGCAGATGAAGTAAGGGTGGCATATCCTCATACCTGAAAGAGACTCAAGTGAATCAGATCAGGTAGTTGTCTTTCCTATTTTTCTGACTCCTCAACTTGAGTGCAGCAAGCAATTAGGAAGGGAAATTGTACTCAAATCCTCCTGTAATAACAAGTACAAGAGTAGAGGTCTTGCTCCAATTATGTAGGTCTTGATGAAACTGCCTGGAATATTGGGTACATATCTGGTGTTTCTTGTTAAGGGAAGACATGCATGCAACAGAGGGAGTGCAATGTAGGCTCACCAGTGGTTCCTGGAATGGGGCATGGATGAGATTGTCAAATAAGAGAATAAACATAGGGAAAATACCCTTGAATGTAGAAGAATGAGAAGATCTCATTGAAACACTTAAATTCTTCTTGGGCTTGAGAGGATGGATCTGAAGTTCGTTTCCCTGGCTGGGATGTCAAAAAAAACTGATCAATCTCAGAATGAGGTCGGTCATTAAGGTCCATGGGTGAAAAGAAACTTCACCCTCTGTAATGACTCTGTGGCATTGTCTGCCCAAAAAGACTCATGGCCCAGTCGTTGAGTATATTCATTAATGTTTGAATATCAAGGGAGTTGAGAGATGATAAGTTACTACAGGAAAGTGGTGCTGAGGTAGAAGATAAACCATGATCTTAATGGAAGCACAAGGATGAGAGGCCAGAAGACTTGTTGCTCCTTCTGCTTGTATTCAAAATGTCAGATTTATTAATATCACTTCCCCATTGTGTAATGGGATTTGAACAAGTTGGTGATGTTGATTCTCAAGTTATTCTTTTTTCATGAAAGGATGGTAACAGTTGAAAGTAGAAGTTTAATTGGACGTCCAAGACCTGGATCAATTTTCATGTAGGGCTGTAGGGTGAGCAGCATACCAGTGTTTCCACTGGAGATGACTTAAATGTGCACATTGGAGTCTAACAAGTGTTAGAACATTGAAACACAAATTTTTGTTGATGGGCATTCAATGCTTCGTTTCCTTATGGATTTTTATTTTGTGGAAAAAGCAGGAATGGTCTCCCTTGTTTTACAAAATTTCAGCTAGTTTATAGCATATTTTCCTTCAACTACTCCATTTGCGAACTTGAACAGAACTTTGCCACTACCAGCTATAGCAAAGCCAAATAGCTATAGAATGCTCTCTTTACTGCATCTTGTGGGTGGCATTCAAATGATACCTAAATATGCACAATAGTTCTGACCTCCAGTCACCAGCTATACACCCATGTCAAACAGATTTGAAGTTGTTCCAAAGAATCAAAAGCAAGAAGTAATTCAGTGGTTCTCTGCAGTTTGTTGCCAAACTTCAGATTATGTACTGTTAGCACTAGATGCTTGTTGGCACAGGACACTCGTAAAATTGCCATGTTCTTATTGACTTTGCTCCACAAGTTGCCCCTGTGAACATTAACATGCAGGCCAAGTATGGTTCTATAGCACTCTGTTTCATTTATCTATGTTCAATAGGTAAATAGTACAATTTGGGGAATACAGCTTTCAAGGAAAACCTTTGGGAAGAGTAGCTAGTCTAGTCATTGCGGTTATGGAGTTCTACTCTATCTTAGCTGCCTTGTTTCCTGTTGATGTGTTACACTCTAGGACCCAGTTACTATGGAAAACTTAGTAACGTTTTTACTTTGCATTCCATTCTTTAAACTTTAATCAGAAATGATGACAAATTGGGCTGAGCTGTCTGACTTGACAATTCCCTGCCTTTTCTGAATTTTAATATTTCCAGTGCATGTGTTTTACTTCATTATGGAACATAGGCCCCACTACTTTGCATCAACAACATTATTAAGGGCAGTAAATTTGACTTATCTAGAAAGGGCCTTGGATGAATAAAATATTTATTACTTGCAAAATAATTCTTATCAGTGTCCTGTTGTCCACAAAATGAAATTTATTATTGATCATTTTATTCTGCCTGCATTGCTTTAAAGTAGTCACAGTTCAAATTAAACAATATCAAATATGTAAGTAAACAATCCAATTTTTCCTTCAACATTGGTTAAAATTTCAGTGAAGTGAATAGTCTAGATTTTGGTTTAATTTAAATAAGCAGGAGTTCACTCATTTGGGGAGGTGGACAAGCTGGTGCTGCAACAGAGGATTGTTATTTTAGCTTAGGCTTTACAAAGAGCATTGGTGGCCAAAGATCTTGGTAATTGTTTTAGTTCTCAATGCAAGCTATGGCAGAAGCTGGAGTTTTTGAGCTTGTGGTGAGAGCAAGCTACCCATAGATTTGTTTTCTCTCTCTGAAAGCATTGACTCTTGATCCAGAGACCAGGATAAGGTCCGTTTCCTGTACCCCCATTGTCGTCAAAATGTGGTCAAGGAAAAAGTAATCATTTGTTTTCCCTTCTAGGGCAGGGAAAGAAAATCTGAGGTGGGAATGCAGCTGGCTTGTTTTTACTATTTGGAATGAGAGTGAATTTCTCAACCTCTTATGATTTGCTCTCCATGGTGCTTGATCAACCTATGTATTTAATGTTTGCCTATTTATTAAAGATTTAGAAATTTTGGTTTGGAATATTTTGATTTATCTTTGTGGAACTGCAAATGTTATTGTCTTGGGTGGGATTGAGGATGTTTTGTTCAGAGCCCAGTTCTGTTGTTGCTGAGGCCAATTTAGGATGTGCTGACCAATGGTTGAGGTTTGCAATCCCATTCCTATTTTAAGTGGGTATGGGCCAGGGTTTCCCATGAGTTGGGGAGAATCCTTGGCCCATACCCACTCAAAATAGGACACTGCCTGCTTGCTAGAGCAGACTGGATGTAGTTTGGGTCCTTGATGCTGGGGATGTTGGTCTGGGTGAGGATGTGGAATTTGGTTCACTTATCCTGCTGGCTGTTATGCAGAGAGGGTGTTAGTTGCAATACTTGTGGAACTCCTTAACCATTACTTGCAGCTAAAGGGGCATTGGCTGGTTTGTGCAGAAGTCTTGGTCAGAAAAGTCATTCATTTCTGGTATATAACTCCCTATGAACTTTTGCAACTTGAAACTACTGCAGAAACTTCCAAACACTTGTAGGATACCAGCATCAGACATAAACCAGCCAGCAATTAACATATAAGTAGCCCCTTCAAATGATGGTAGTTTGGCTTTCCTGCTGCTCAACACATGAGTGTAAAGCATTACCTCAAACAATTATAATACTACAAATAGTCATAACTACTTTTGCGTGCACAATCCCTGTTAAGATTAAACCTATGATGTAGTATTAAGTTCATTTCAGTTGATTAGGAGTAAAGTAAAATACTAATCTGATTTTAATGCATATTAAGCTTCAACACGTGAGGGATTGGTGAATAAATGAGGTGAGAAAAATCTTGAATGATGAAAGTTATTTGATTTGCACCACTCCACCCCCAAGCTCATGCCTTTAGTATTTCAAATCTAACAGCCTGTTGATTAGATATCAAACACTAAAGCTTGCTTTCTGAGCTACCTGACAAATTATTGCAGATGTTTATCACCCTTGGGGTGAAGAAATTTCCAACTAGTTTATATTGCTTTATTTATGCTATACCCTTCAGTCCTGGGCTCTTGTTATTTTACATCACTAAAATATATTTAGAAGTTCATCTCTGCTCAGGTGACAGCAAAAAATTGCATGACTCTACTGAAGAACAAGATGCCTTTCTCCAGTATCCTAGTCAATATTTAATCCACTGCTATCACAAAAGAATACTTCATTGTCTGTGAGGCACTTTGTAGCATCCTAAAAGTAACAGTAAAGTTTGATCAAGTGCATGTTTCCATCTGTACAAAACAAGCAGGGACACGTCTGCTTGTGCCAATGATTTTGTATGCTTTTTTGGGAACTACTCTGGTACCAAAAAAGTAGCACCATAACTTTGAAAGCTATGTTAATATGAATATAGTCTTATTCAATGTTGCACTTATTTGTATATCACCAGTCATTCCTTGTCTCCCTTCTGTTCCTTGGTGGAGTTCACTGGAGTCAGTGTACTGCATATCCCCACTATACTTGCAACTTTGAGAATGAAAGAATTTTTTTTAAATATTGGTTTTCCATATTTCTTCAGTTAGCCTCTGGGGAAATAGCAATTTTTACTTTCTCCACTCTCTGTATAACCTGTATAGGACAAAAGATTATGGCTATTTTCCATTTAACATGCCCCTTAATGTTATCAACAACTTGCTGTGTGAAATATTTCTTAAATCCACACACAAACCTCCATTGTGCCTAAGCATGTAACAAGTATTATGTGTATGAATCCACCTTATGATAATTCTACATCTCAAGCTGAAGGAAAAGGGCATACTGAGCTAAAACCAGTACCATTAAACTACAGGAAATCACTGTTATAATTAAGCACTTTCCAGTTGATTCAATGTTATTTTATAAAGCTGCCATTGATCAATTGTGTAGTAACCAACTCTGAAATGAAGTTTCAGTATTGAGAATGTTGCTTCCAAAAGTCACAAAACCATTAAAGGTAACCAACAGCAATGCAAAGATCAAAAATAGTTTTGGGTTAAGATATTAACATTATTTTCAAAAATATAATATTTCCAGATCATAGCTGCCTTTTTAAAATCATCTATCAAGTCTATAGCTCATGTGTACAAGATCAATATTTAATCCTTTTGTGTAGCGGTCACTACCGCAGAATGAACACAACACTAGTCGTAGAGTTTCAGAACAGAACTGGTTTATTTTCCCACCTTGCGCGGGCCTTTTAAGAGAGCCTGTTCCTGCCCACTCAAAACGGCAATGATGTATACGCCATGTCATCAAACCTTTCCCGCATGCGGGTTCCCCTTGTCGCTCGGGGAAGACTAAGGACCACCGCCATCTTGGGCCTCGCTGCTTCAATGACGCACAACCCGACTGCTGAGCCAATTTGCTTGTTTGGATGGTGAGTCGCTACATCAACCCCCCCCCCCCCCAGAACCAGCGATACGGTCCCCAAGGTCCGTGGGCTGTGTTAAACACTGCTTAGGAGGTCGGCCTCTGTGTCGCAGTGCTGGAACCTCGACTGGTTGTTGTAGATCTAAATGGGCCAGTTTGAGGTGGTCTGTCGTGAAGACCTGCTCTTTGCCCCCTATGTCCAAAATAAAGGTGGACCCATTATTCCTGATGACTCGGAACGGCCCCTCATATGGTCATTGCAATGGTGCCTGAGGTGTGCCCCGCGAACGAAAACAAATCTACAGTCTCGTTCTTTGGGCTTACAGGATGGGGTTTGACCATGCTGCGAAGTGGGAATCGGGGCCAAGTTGCCAAGCGTCTCGCGCAGTCTTTGCAGGACTGCCGTGGGTTGTTCCCCTTGGTCCCGAAGGGAGGGTATGAAATCCCCTGGGACGACCGGGGCGCTCCGTACACGAGTTCAGCTGATGAAGCGTGGAGGTCTTTGGGGGCAGTGCGTA
Organism: Pristis pectinata; assembly: GCF_009764475.1. Lineage (NCBI taxonomy): Eukaryota > Metazoa > Chordata > Chondrichthyes > Rhinopristiformes > Pristidae > Pristis > Pristis pectinata. Next base: position 86,487,854 of record NC_067414.1, on the reverse strand, counting down.
TGCTGAGCAGGACCCAAGGCAGTTCGTTGACCCAGTTAGGGCCATCAGGGCTGATTTCAGATGGCGGTTGAAATGTTCCACTAACCCGTTTGAGGGTGGTAGGCCGTGGTGGTGTGCAGCTGCGCCCCCAGCATGTTCACTAATGCAGACCAGAGGCTGGAGGTAAACTGGGTGCCTCTGTCTGAAGTGATGTGGGCTGGGACACTAAAACGTGAGATCCAAGTTGTGAGCAGCGCCCAGGCACAGGAATCAGTCGTGATGTCAGATAGAGGGGTTGCCTCTGGCCACCTCGTGAACCGGTCCAAGATGGTAAGGAGGTACCGGGCCCCTCTTGAAACTGGCAGAGGGCCTACGAGGTCGACGTGGATGTGGACGAACCTTCTACGGGTAGGCTCGAACTGCTGTGGCAGGACCTTGGTATGTCGTTGGATTCTCGATGTCTGGCAGTGCTGACAAGTCCTGGCCCACTCCCTGACCTGTTTGCGCAGGCCATGCCAGATGAACTTGCTGGCGACCGGCCGGACAGTTGATCTGATGGACGGGTGCACCAGCCCATGTATCGAATCGAAAACGTGTTTCCGTCAGGCTGCAGGAACTATAGGGCGGGGTTGACCTGTTGCGATGTCACAAAGGAGGGTCTGCTGACCAGGACCAACTAAGAAATCTTGGAGCTGCAGGCCCGAGATTGCGGTTTTGTAGCTGGGCAGTTCATCGTCGGCTTACTGTGCGTCAGCCAGGGCCTTGTAGTCGATATCCAGGGACAGGCTGTGGATGGTCGGTCTGGAAAGTGCATCAGCAACGACATTGTCCTTCCCGGAGACATGTCGGACATCCATTGTGAATTCGGAAATGTAGGACAAATGTCTCTGCCTTCTCCAAAGTCTCTGATCCCTGGTCAGCTTGTCAGCAAAGGACAAAGGCTTATGGTCAGTAAAGGCGGTGAAAGGCCTGCCTTCCAAAAAAGTACTGGAAATGCTGGACCGCTAGGTACAGCGCTAGAAGTTCCCGATCAAAAGCACTGTATTTCAGTTCGGGTGGTCTAAGGTGCCTGCTGAAAAATGCCAAGGGTTGCCAACTGCCTTCGATTAGTTGTTCCAGTACCCCACCAACCACAGTGTTGGATGCGTCCACCGTGAAGGCAGTTGGGACGTCTGTCCTAGGGTGTACAAGCATCATGGCGTTTGCCAGGGCGTCCTTGGCCTTAACGAAGGCAGCTGCAGCCTCGTCATTCCAGGCGATGTCCTTGCGCTTGCCAGCCATCAGCGAGAACAAAGGGCGCATGATACAGGCTGCTGCAGGGATGAACTGATGGTAAAAGTTGACCATCCCCAGGAATTCCTGTAGGCCTTTGACTGTGTTGGGGCAGGCAAAATGGCAGATAGCATCCACCTCGGCAGCTAGGGGTGTTGCACTGTCATTGGTGATTCTGTGGCCGAGGAAATCGATAGAGTCAAGCCTGAATTGGCACTTGGCCAGGTTGATCGTGAGGCCGAAATCACGGAGACGGGAATACAGTTGGCGGAGGTGGGAAAGGTGTTCTTGGCGGTCATGGCTGGCGATTAGTATGTTATCTAAGTAAATGAACACGAAGTCCAGGTCTCGGCCTGCCACGTCCATCAGCCTCTGGAACGTCTGCACGATGTTCTTAAGGCCGAACGGCATTCAAAGGAACTCGAAGAGGCCAAATGGGGTGATTATCGCAGTTTTGGGGACGTCATCCGGGTGGACTGGGATTTGGTGGTATCCCTGAACGACATCCACCTTGGAGAAGATGCGGGCCCCATGTAGGTTGGCTGCGAAGTCTTGGATGTGAGGGATGGGGTAGCGGTCTGGGGTGGTGGCGTCATTCAGCCTGCGATAGTCGCCGCAGGGTCTCCACATGCTGATGGCTTTGGGGACCATGTGCAGGGGGGAGGCCCAGGGGCTGTCTGACCTGCGAACAATCCCCAGCTCCTCCATGTGACGGAACTCTTCCTTTGCCAGGCGGAGCTTGTCTGGAGCTAGTCGTCGTGCTCGGGCATGAAGGGGTGGCCCTGTGGTAATGATGTGTTGTACCCAGTGTTTGGGCATAGAATTCCTAAACTGAGGTGCCAAAACTGATGGGAATTCAGCTAAGAGCTTGGTGAACTTATTGTTGGACAGGAAAATGGAGTCCAAGCACGGGGCTGGTAGGCTGGTTTCTCCCGGGGGGGTTAGGTAGGTCTGGAAGGTTCTGGAGTGGACCAGCTGTTACCCCTGCAGGTCGACTAACAGGTTGTGGGCCAGAAGGAAATCGGCTCCTAGGAGTGGTTGGGCGACGGTGGCAAGGGTGAAGGTCCAGGTGAAACGGCTGCTGCTGAATTGTAACAGAAGTGTACGGGTACCGAAAGTCCGTATCGTTGTGCCATTTGCGGCATTGAGTACTGGACCTTGTTGCCTGTTACGAGTGTCACGGCCGGTCGGGGGCAAAATACTGACCTCTGCTCCAGTATCGACGAGGAAACGCCGCCCGGACTGCTTGTCCCAAACGAATAGGAGGCTTTGTCGGCGGCCAGCTGCTGTAGCCGTTAGCGGTGGCTGACGCTGGCGTTTCCCTGACTTGCAGGGTGGGCGGTATCCACGGGCCTCCACGCCCCACCTCTGGTAGAGAAACAGCTGGTTGCCATTGTCGTCGTCTGTGTTTCTGGGGTGTGGTCGCTTGGTTGCTGGCACTAGTTTAGGCAGGCGTTGGGCTCGCTGCCTGGCGATTTGGCTGACGGACAAACTGCACTCACGTTTGGCCTTCCACAGGACATCTGCCTGGGCAGCCACCTCACGCAGGTTGCTGAAATCAGCGTTGGCCAACAGCAGGCGAATGTCATCAGGTAGTTGTTCGAGGAAGGCCTGTTCAAACATTAGGCAGGGCTTGTTCCCCTCGGTCAATGCCAACATCTCATTCATTAGGACGGAGGGGGATCTGTCCCCCAGGCCATCGAGATGAAGCAGGTGGGTGGCACGCTCATGACGGGAGAGACCGGTCTGAATCGGAAGGTCTTTGAAAGCCGGGTACTTATCCTCCGGAGGAGGAGACTGGATGAAGTCACTGACCTGGGCAGCTGTCTCCTGGTCCAGAGAGCTGACCACATGGTAGTACTTTGTGGAGTCGGAGGTGATCCGCCGAAGGTGGAATTGTGCTTCGGCCTGGTGAAACCAGACGCTGGGACGAAGTGTCCAAAAGGTGGGCAGCTTGAGTGCCACTGCGTTGGATGCTGCATTGTTGTCCATTGTGCAGGTCCAAAATCCGTTTGGACCATCGGGGTCACCAATGTAGTGGTCGCTACCACGGAATGAACACACTACAATAGTTGTAGAGTTTCAGAACAGAACTGGTTTATTTTCCCACCTTGCACTGGCCTTTTAAGAGAGCCTGCTCCCACTCACTCAAAACAGCAATGACATATACGCCATGTCATCAAACTTTTCCCGTGCGCGGGTTCTCCCTATTGCTCGGGGAAGACTAAGGCCCACCGCCATCTTGGGCTTCTCCGCTTCAACAACACGCGACCCAACCGCCGAGCCGGTTCACTTGCTCGGACGGTGAGTCGCTACATTTGTAAATTAAACTACTCTTTTTCTTTTGATAACTATTAATCTGAACCACTTTTTGGGTTAGTGCTGCAGAAAGCTATCTATCCCCACTTGACAAGTTAAGTGTGAGTAGCTTTTAACACAAGATTTGTTGTGCAGCCAGGGTGTTGGCTCCACAGCATTTGTAGAAGCCAGTGTAGTTGGTATCAGTTGGATTAAATCAAATTAGCAGTGCACTGGCTTCTGTAACGGAGAAAACCTCAGGAGGATGTTGAAATGGATCATCCACTATGCATCTCTGGCGTGTGTTTCAATCTTTTTCTGTAGAATAACTCAGCTGTTGAAAGAAATGGTATTTAATGGTTAATAAAATCAAAATATCCTCTTCAGAAACTCAAACAGATGGGATCTCAAAATTTTCTTAAGGGGGCTTCAATCCGTACAACTGATTTTTGCTAGAGGCAAACCTTGACTGACTTGTCCCATGCTATGTATTGTATGGCATGCTCCTGTACACAAATACTTGTAGGTTAATCTGAAGGCAGATTACTTCAGAAACATCTGCCTGATGTTAGTAGAAACCCAGTTTATCCACATGGGAAAATAACACCAAGGTGGGTTTTATACAAGTGCAAACTATATTCCTTTTGAATAGTCTCCACAAAGCCTTTCAATCATTTGGTTTGTATTTAAAATACATAGATTTATCTTCCTCTATAGCTTTTAACACCGAGGGTTTTACCCCCTGTGGATATAACTCGTGAGAAGATTCTTCCTTCCAGTCTCTTTTAGCTGTTTGACCAGTTTTGACATGCAAGGTAATCTCTTGCAGCCAGGATGAACCCTGAGTAGTTTGCATTCTGCTTGCTATGCAAGGTCATGGATTGTCTTGTCCAAAGACAATTAGATTGTGGTTGTCTTTGCATGCCCATGGCCTCCTAACGGCTTAATACTTCCAAATGATTCCTGTGGTCTATCTCGTATGCTCCAACACCATCTGCTTTCTGAAAATCTGCAGTTTCCCAACCATTTACTCTGACCTTGGACCCTCAAGTGCATAGAAGCTTCCTGTATCCTGCCAGCTCCACTATTTATTGCTCAGATGTTGGGGCTGAACAACATTTATTATCAAACTAGTCCAGCCATGGGCCTTTTGGTAAGCTTTCCCAACGTACCTTGCAGTTATTGCTTGTATCTTAACAGAATAATAGCACAGTTTCCATGCCATATATGCCATATTAAAATTAAATAATATTAGAATCTAACAATCTTTGGATGATGGTCACAAATCTATACAGCACCTTTTTAATGTTGCAAGCATCCAAAACACCTCAAGGAGTGTGTGTGTGTATATATATATATGTGTGTGTGTGTGTACACATATAAAAAATAAAATTGACATTAGCCATTTGGAGATGTTCAAAGACATGTTTTTTCAAACAGTAAAGGTAAGATTTTAGGAGTGAATTCAAGGTTAAACCTTGCCTATGAAATATGCAAAAGACTAGAACTGAAAGGACATTGATCATCTTTGAAGGTTTAGGGCTGGAAAAGATTAAGCAGTGATGGGATGTTGTGATAGTGAAGAGTTGATGGCATTGGACCCTAGGCTATGATGTAAGCCCCTTGCAACTGGGCAAGCACACATGCCACCCCATCACTTCTCACCCTGCCAGCATGAGAAACTAGCTTTGCCTCTAGATTAGAATTTGGAAATAGAGGGAATAAGGCAATTCCTCAGACTTAATTTGAATTGAGAGGTGTAAGCCAACACTTGGTGCTTAGTGAGATTTGCAATTTGAGGAGTACAATTTAGAGTTGCTTAAAGGTGGAAAGCCATAGTTGGTTTCAACAGACAAGCTGAGGCAGAAATGGAATTTGGCTGTGTTATAGAAGAGGAAATGGACAATTTAATTGGTGTGGAGATGTAATATGCAACACAACTCTTCAAATGGGATGCAAATTGTCAGCAGTCTGCCAGGGAGATGGATGGAATCAGTGGCTGAAGAACAGTTTTTCCATTAAAACTGAGAACAATGTCTTTGATCTTCTTAACACTGCAGAAATTTCTCCTACAATCCTGGATGTCATCTGATTAGTGTAGATATACTAGAGGGTTGCTGAAGAAAAGCTACATGCTACCATTGTACATTGGGGAACAGTGCTGATTTTCCTTTCCAAATATAGTTCATACATAATTTAAGGGGTGATAGCTTCTGTTGCAATGCTTTGTATTGATATAAGTATGTAGGTAATAATAATGCATATGTGGCGACTCACCGTCTAGTCGGGCAAACCGGCTCGGCAGTCGGGTCGCGTGGTGTCAGAGCGATGAGGCCCAAGATGGCGGCGGGCCTCGTCTTTCCGAGCGACGGGGAGAACCCGTGCGCGGGAAAGTCCTGATGATGTAGGACTTGCGTCGTTGCTGGTTGTTTTGGGCGGGAACATTCTCCCTTAAAGGGCCCACACAAGGTGGGAAAATAAACCAGTTCTGTTTGACAATCCTCCGAGTAGAGTCTTGTTTTATTCCGTGGTAGCAACCGCTACACATAGTTCCTTTTAAATTGTGCTATTCTCCAAAAATGGAATGGTGCTCCAATAGCCTGTATGTTAGTTTCCTTTTGCCTTTCACGTACACTTTCTATGGATGTTGAGCACATTTGCATTTTTTTTTGCAACTCTTGCATTGAACAAAATTATGGTAGTTCAGTTAATGTAGATGAAGGATTAAGGCTCTGCACTTTGAAGAGAATATGCTAACACATGGTGAACTTGAAGATAAAGCAGAGGACCATTTTATAGAAAGTCACATCAATGTGTTTATTGCAAAAATTGAAAATGGTCTGTATATTGCTTATATTAAAATTTTCATGTATTAGTTTCCAATTCTGGGATGAAGATTCTGGTAAATCCCCAATGCACCTTCTTTTATTGAGTTCAGAAGTCGAACTCATTGAAGTTTAGAGCTTTGTTTCAGATAGCTTGTTCTGCTCCTTGGGTCATTCTGTTTGTTGGTCCAATAGATGTCCTAAAAGGTCAAGTCATAACTAACATTTAATCTTGAGAAAGTGTTTCACCATTTGCAGCTGATAGTTTGAAGGTGCTCACTTAAAGGAATGCACCTACATTGTCCTTCTGTACCTGCCACACTACTTGAACATTTTTGTGATAAATAAGTGATATAATTTACCAGTCACAAATAGGCCACCATAGTGCTGGATTGCTAGCTGAATTTCAAAGGCATCAGCTTAATGCAATTTCAGAACTATTTTGTATAGCCTAAATATGGGTGTCTGTGGACAAGACTTGTATTCTTAAATGTTGATTCCTTGTTAATATTTGAATGTTTCGTTAAATCCTCAAATCATTGGTACCTAAACCTACATTATAAGGGCTTAGTAAATCTATCATTATAACATTTGAGATTTGCCTTTAACATGTGATGGATTTTCTAACTTTTTGAATCCAGCAGAAAATAAATTAATGCAAGGAAGGAAAGATTCCAGCTTTCTAATCCTATTCAAAAGGCAGTAAATTGCAATCATTTTGCAATTTAACTAGGATTAAAAATGAATAGTTTGATCTTTCAATAAATAGTGCATAAATTATTGGGACTGTCAGTGTTAATTTATTATTGTTCTGTAAATCAAATGAAGGCAACAATAACTAACTTGGCGTTGCACTTTGTTTACAGGACACGGCATTTATTGGTAATTCCTAATTACTTCTGATCTGAGGACACAGTTAAGAATGGTGGGTCTAAAGTGGCACCCAGGCCAGATTGGGCAAAGGCAGTATTGGTTTATTATTGTCACTTGTACCAAGGTACAGTGGAGAAACTTGTCTTGCAGACCATTCGTGCAGATCAATTCATTACACAGTGCATTGAGGTACAGGATAAAAATGACAATACAGAGTAAAGTGTCACAGCTGCAGAGGCGGTGCAGGTAGACAATAAGGTGCAAGATCATAAGGTAGATTGAGGTCAAGAGTTCATCTCAACGTACAAGGTCAATGCCATTCAATAGTCTTGTCACAATGGGATAGAAGCTGGTGGTACGTGCCCTCAGGCTCCTGTATCTTCTGCCTGATGGGAGAGGGGCAAAGAGAGTGACCCAGGTGAGTGGCGTCTTTGATTATGCTGGCTGCTTCAAGGCAGCAAGAGGTATAGACAGTCCATGGAAGGGGGGAAGCCTCCATGATGTACTGGGCTGTGTCCACCACTCTCTGCATTTTCTTGCAGTCCTGGGCAGGGCAGTTGCCATACCAAGCAATGATGCATCCAGATAGGATGCTTCTATGGTGCATTGGTAAAAAAACGGTGAGTGTCAAAGGGGACATACCAAATTTCTTTAGCCTCCTGAGGAAGTAGAGGCACTGAGCTTTTTTGGCTGTGGCATCTGTGGTTGGACCAGGACAGGTTATTGGTGGTGATCATTCCTAGGAACTTGAAGCTGTCAACCCTCTCGACCTCAGCACCTTGATGTAGATGGGTACATATGCACAGCCCCCTATCCTGAAGTTGATGACCAGCTCTCGTTTTGCTGACATTGAGGGAAAGGTTGTTATCATGACACCATGTCACTAGGCGCTCTATCTCCTTCCTATACTCCGACTCTGTTGTTTGAGATGTGGCCTACTACAGTGGTATCTCTAAACTTGTAGATGGAGTTGGAGCAGAATCTGACCATGCAGTCGTGATTATATAGGGAGTAGAGGGCTGAGGATGCAGCTTTGTTGGGCACTGGTGTTGAGAATCGTGCTGGAGGTGTCGCTGCCTATCCTCACTATTTGCAGTCTGTTGGTCAGAAAATCAAGGATCCAGTTGCAGAAGGGTTTGGTGATGAGTTTGTTTAGAATTATAGTATTGAAGGTGGCGCTCTAGTCAATAAGCAATAGTCCAACATGGATGTCTTTACTGTCCAAATGCTCCAGAGATGAGTGTAGGGCCAGGGAGATGGCATCCGCTGTAGATCTGTTTCGGCAGTCGGCAAATTACAGTGGGTCGAGGTTGTCTGGGAGGCTGGAGTTGATGCATGCCATGACCAGCCTCTCGAAGCACTTCAAGATGGACGGATGTCAGAGCCACTGGTCGGTAGTCATTAAGGAATGTTACCTTGTTTTTCTTGGGTACTGAGATGATAGTAGTCTCCTCAAAACAGGTGGGTACCTCAGATTGAAGCGGGGAGAGGTTAAATATGTCTGCAAATACCCCCCCCCCAGCTGATCAGCACAGTATGAGCATGTGGCCAGGGACACATCTGGGCCAGATGATTTCCTTGGGTTCACTTTCTGGAATACTGATCTTGAGTCCTTGATGGTGACCACAGGTTCAGTTGCATTGGAGGATGTCAGGGTGGGTGGTGACAATCCACTCCCCTTCTGTTCAAAATGTGCATAGAATGTATTAAGTCCATCAGGAAGGGACGTGCTGTTGACAACGTGCCTGACTTTGTAGCCCATTTATAGCGTGCAAGCCCTGCCACAATTGACGGCAGGTCTGGGACTCTATTTTGAACCAGTATCGTAGATTTCCTTTTGAAGGATATTCGGACCTGTATGTCCAGATTTGAATGGAGTTCAAACTTGCCCATGAATCAAAGATCCAGACCTTTAATTGCAGTGTAATAGTATATAATAGGGTACATTTTACATTTTATTTTGCCTCCGGAATTTAGAATGCAAATAACCTTCTTTAATGCAAATAACCATAAAGCAGCAAAATCTAAAATATTTAAGGACAATTATTTACGATCGACATAAAATTAGTGGTAATATAAAATTATTCCTAGAATATTTAAGATGTAGAAATAGGCCATTCAACCCCTTCGAATCCAAACCATGATCATACTGAATGGCAGAGCAAGCTCAATATTGTATATGTATCTCTCCCCATACTCAATCTTTAGAAATTTATCTCTAAATATTTTGATTTGGGGTTTTACAACCCTCTGTGTAGCAAATTCTGCAGGTTCACCACCTTCCAAGTGAAGAAATTTCTCCTCAACTCTTGGCTTCCTTTTGTATTGAGACTGATGCCCTCCATTTTAGACATCTCAGTGGGAGGAAATAAAACTCTTTGCATTCCAGTCAAGGAGAGATGCTCTCATTTTTTTTTCTAAACTCAGATGAACACAGACCTAGTTGACCTAAACTCTTTCCATTCTGTAGTCCCACTATCCCAGTAAGCAGTAGGTAAAATCTCGTGGTGCTCCTACAGTAAGTTGTATACTTTCCAAGATAGAGATCAAAACTACAAAAAAAAGGTCTAATCTCACATACTCAAATCTTTTTGCTACAAAGGCAACCATACAATTTGCTGCCTTAATTGCTTGCCTTACCTGCATGTTTGTTTTCTGTGACTTGTGTACAAGAACACCCAAATCTTTGCATATCAACACTTCCCAGTCTCTCAATTCAAATAATACACCACCTTTGTTTCCCTCTGAAGTGGATAACTCCATGTTTATTAATGTTATGCTGCATCTGCCATGTTTTTGCTCACTCAATTGCCATGAAGCCTCTCTACCCTAGTTTAGTATAATGAGTAAACTTGAAATATTACATTTTCCCCATCCAAATAATTGATTATATAGCTGAAAGCCGAAGCACTGACACCTGCAGTAGTCCACTAGTTACCTTCTGCCACCCTGAAAAAGATCCATTTATTCGTGTTTCCAGTCTGTTGACCAGTTTTCAACCCACACCAAACATTGCCCTGAATCCTATACAGTTTAATTTTACATACTAATCTTCTATGTGGGACTTGATCAAAGGCCTCTTGAAAAATTCAAGTACACCACATCCACAGGTATCTTATCTGTTCCACTTTTGTATCATTAGTAAGAAATTCTGTTAGGTTTGCCATACATGGTTGAAATGTCTAATACCAGAGGGCATGCATTTAAGGTGATGGGGGTAAGTTTTTTGAGTGGTGGGTGCCTGGAATGTGCTGCCTGGGGTGGTGGTGAGGCAAATACGATAGGGGTGTTCAAAAAGCTCTTGGGCACATGAATGTCAGGGAAATGTTAGGATATGGACTGTGTTGGCAGAAAGGATTAGTTTAGTTGGGCATTTTATCACTAATGTAATTGGAATGCCACAACATTGTGGGCTGAAGGGCCTGTTTCTGTGCTGTACTATTCTGATTTCCCTTCCAGGAATCCATTTTGACTTTCTCTAAAGCCATTGATACTTTTCAATTGTCTTGTCCTTGATAGCCTTGAGCATTTTTCCTTCTGATGTTTAAAAGTAGCTTTGGGTCTTGTCTCCATTGGAACTAATGAATTGAAATTAAAATAGTCAGTCAAAACCAAGGGATAAATAGAAAATTGCAGTTCCCACTGGGCTTGAGCTTTAGTTTTTTTATTTCCAGACTTGGTTCATTTGATACTATTCACATCAAGCTGTTATTATGAGGAAGTTGATATAGATTCCTTTTAATCAGAAAATAGGGTAGTAATTTTAAAAACAACATGGAGCTACTAATAGGTTTGTCAGCTTAATGCTGCTTTGGTGCATATTCTGTTTTGCTTTTGGTGCACCAAACTTGTGGCAATATTTCCTGATAAAACCTGAGTGCCTTGTTCTCACAGGCATACAGAGGTTAATGTCATTTTGACCCTCGCATCATTTCTTGTCTTTGCCTGCCCACCATTCCCAATTAATCCTGCTCAGCAACAGCTTCCTCTAATACTGAAAGGGATCTTCAGCTGCTGATGGGTAACACCAGAAGAACATGCCTTTTAAGTTGCAGCTAAAAGGCCTTGATAAGCAGTAATACCTCCAGACTTTATGCACTTTCCCAAGTGGCCACATGCTGTATGGATGCATAAGGCTGGGAGCCAGTCAAGAAAATTATTTTGGCCCCATACCAACTCTTCTAGAGGGTGTGTTTTGGATAATCGATAGCTGTGTGTTATACGATTGTGATTTAATGGATATAATTTAGTGATATCATTATCCTCCTGACCCAAGGTTAAGTAATTTGGAAGTATTGCCTGCACTAAATGTGTTTTATTATATCCACTGTCGTACACAGACACACCAGAAGTATGTTGGGAGATCTTCCACTCTAATGTCAGCACTTCTATACCAGGATTTTCTCAGGTGTTTTCTTTTTCCCCTGCACTCCCCCGCCACCCCCATGGAAATCCTGGTCTCCAGCAGTGCCCTGTGCTAATCTGCAGTCCAGTGGGATAGTGTGATCTTCTGCAGGCAAGGAAACCTGGCCCCATTCAAGTGAAAGAGAAATTGGTTGAGAGTTTTTATTCAGATATTTTAAACTTTGAAACAGCAAGTTTCTGTTTAATTGTGAAAATATCATTTTTGGTTTGTCCCTGGTGTTGCAAAATGCTTGCATGTCAGACATTTGAGCATTCAAAAGTCCCTGTCACACTGACAGCTCCTGGCCCTATTGATGGGATGCTCCAGCCATTAGTGACTTTGCAAGTCCAGTGGTTTGCCTGTGTTGCGCTTGACTATGCCCAAGTCTGGGAGCTGGGCTCCCAGTAGAAGATGACAGGGTCATACTGGAACAAGAACATGGTTTCTGGTCAGGTTGATGGTGATCTTCTGGGCAGTGGGAGATCTGTTCCATTACAATCTAATAGGAAGCAGTTGCATCAGTCTGTTCAGTTGTGCATCTCGGGCAGAATGGCTACTAACTAAACTACTTGTGCAATCTGAGGCTATAATCTGGGCTGACACCCTTTCACAAAATGATTGCTGGATTTGCAGATGTCACTGTTTTCCAGTGCAGTATATATTGCATGTGAAGTAATTCGTAGTGTTTTTCAAGATGTGGTAAGGTGCTAAATAATTCTACTAAAGGCAAACATTTAGTGACTAGGTTTAAGGTGACAAAGACAAAATGAGTAGATAAAATTGTGTGCACATCAGGTATTATTGAATATCAGAAAATGGAAGAGTAGATAAATTCAATCGTAGATAAATTCCATATTTGGGTACTTCAGCTTTAGGCATGAATATTAAAGTATAGTTAATGTGGAAAGTTAATGAAATAGTGCTATATGTGGTATTACCATAAGCATGCATTCATACTTAAAGTAGAAAATTGTGCTGGTTTTGCATTTGGTCCTCGTCTTCCAATGGGTCTTCATTATAGCAAAACAGATTTTTTTCATGTAATACCTGAAATGATCTCTGGTTCTTTACACAATTAGTAATATTTGCCCTAATATCTCCATATGTGGCTTGAAGACCAAAAGGTTTAAGATAACTTATAAAGAGTACTGCTTTGGAGAGAAAGATTCGGGGAAGGAATTCTAGAACTTTGAACCTTGATAGTTGGCTTAGCAGTCTGTTGTAGAGTGACTATTAAATTTGGATTTACAATCAAGAGGCCAAAATTGTTGGGGTGCAGATAACTACAAACTGAGGATAATTGCAGTACAAATATACTTATGTTGCTTGAATGTTGTCCAGGAGTTTTGATCATGGATCTAGAGGCTTAAAGTTGGAATCTGTAATGGTGACTGGATTTCCAATTTAAAATCTGTAGTTCAGAACTATTCTTTAAGGGAAATCTGCCACTCCTTTCCAGTGACTCCCAGACCCATCATTTTGTTGACTACAAACTATCTTCTCAAATGGCTTAGCAGCCCATTCTAATCTCCAGTGTTGCTTAAGTTTTTGATTTTATTATCAAATGTAGTGTTTGCAAAATAACTTGTGCTGTATAGATATTCAAAGACCTGAGTTTTTTGTGGAGAAGAATAACTATTGGATAAGAACTTTTGGGAATAGATGAGGGTAAGAAAAATCAGTCCAGCTTTTACCTCTAGACCATCTTGTCCAACCAATGTCGAGCTGTAATTGAATATTGAAGATAATGATTAAATGATGTCTCGTCTCGTCGCGGAATGTTGAAGATCACTCCTGGGGTTTCAAATTTTTGATACAGGGCAGAGTTGTTTCTATGGGGAGAGGGTCCAACACCAAATGATAAGTTTAAAATGGATGACCAAAACATCCAGGGAATAAATTAGGGTTTTTAATGGTGAGTTGTTAGGATCTGGGATGCAGAGCCTAAAATGAAGGTGAAAGCAGATTTAGGACCACATATTTGAAATGGAATGATGTATTTAGAAACATAGAAAAACTACAGCACAATTCAGGCCCTTCAGCCCACAAAGCTGTGCCGAACATGTCCCTACCCCAGAAGTTACTAGGCTTACCCATAGCCCTCTATTTTTCTCAGCTCCATGTACCTATCCAACAGTCTCTTGAAAGACCCTATCGTATCTGCCTCCACCACCGTTGCCAGCAGCCCATTCCACATACCACTCTGAGTAAAAAAACTTAGCCCTGACATCTCCTCTATACCTACTCCCCAGCACCTTAAACCTATGTCCTCTTGTGGCCACCATTTCAGCTCAGAGGCTTTTCCCCAGAGCTGAAATGGTGGCCACAAGACCTCTCATCTTATATACCTCTATCAGGTCCCCCCTCATCCTCCGTCACTCCAAGGAGAAAAGGCCGAGTTCCCTCAACCTACTTTCATAAGGCATGCTCCGCATTCCAGGCAGCATCCTAGTAAATCTCCTCTGCACCCTTTCTATGGCTTCCACATCCTTCCTGTAGTGAGGTGACCAGAACTGAGCATAATTTCTCTTTTTAGGAATTAGCGAGATAAAAGGGAACAAGCAGTGAAGAGGGGCATTTTTTTGAAAGCTTCCTGGTAACAGAGACATGTTCATTGGTCTGAAAGCCACCCATGCTGTATATGATTGAGCATTCCACTAGATCTTTTACTATTTGAAATTCTCCATTAGCTGTTATCATTGATGTACAGAGTCCATAGTTGTTCCCCTGACAAAAATGTATGCTGGTTTGCAATTTTTTTGATCTTCAACTTCTTGTGGAATTGATCTGTCTCTGAACCCAAATTACCATTTGTTTTTTTTTAAAACCCTTCTGTACTTCCAACCTTGATCCTCAGTCCTACACACTTTTGACTTTGGGCTTCACGGTTGGAAACAAAAATTGCAAAGCAGTACCAACACTTTGTCTTGCAATCTTTTCCTAAATTACTGACATTTGGTAATTTAATGTAATAGTCCAGTGTTATTCTGGAAACATGAAAATGAGAGATGACTTTTGCACATACTGACTTCTGAACAGTTTTCATTTGGATATTATAGCAAGGTGTGTGTTGTTTTGTTCAAACCATTAAAAGATAAATTGTCTACAATCACTAAGCATATTTTGCTACCCAAGTTGTTAATAGCAGGCATGCATTTCTTGTAGCAGGAATTTTACAACTGGAGAAGCTATTTGGTCAACCAGCTAAAGTAGTCCAATAAAATTGCAGGTTTGACAGTGTACTGCTTACACAATCTAAGGACTGAAAATAAATGCATATAATATGGAAGGAAACAGGCACTCAGGAAGCCCATGTCACTAAAAGAACATTTAAACTCCATACAGACTCGATCAAGATTAAACCTAGATCAGTGGAGCTGCCACCCCTTGCTATGCTTTTGAATTCCAATGGCATAGATTAGGGCTGGTCGTCTTGTGCTTGGCAATGATGTCAATTCTTCAGAAG
The DNA here is from genome assembly GCF_009764475.1 of Pristis pectinata. Lineage (NCBI taxonomy): Eukaryota > Metazoa > Chordata > Chondrichthyes > Rhinopristiformes > Pristidae > Pristis > Pristis pectinata. The sequence goes on along the minus strand of NC_067414.1, from coordinate 86,472,736 downwards.
GAATGTTAATCTTGCACATTAATTCACTTAGACTGTGTGTATACTATGAATGTTGTAGTAAGTATTTAAATTTTCAATTAAATATCCAATAAATTTCTTGCCTAGAAATTTGGCCATGCAATGCTTTTTTCTGGCACCAAATGGCCTAGATGGTGGACTTGAAGTGCACAGTCCTAAAATAGGTGTCAAGGGCTTGCATGTGCAAACAAAGGAACCTGTTCTGGTACAGCATGCCTGATGAAGTGTTCCCCAAATCAGTGTCAGTCACACTTGGGCCACATGGAGCCATATTTTTTCTCAACAGACTGCTCTTAAACACACACTTACTGCCTTGCACATTCCAGTATATTTCTTTCCCCAGTTTCCCTGGCCATTACTACTAAAATGCACCAAATCAAGATAATCTCACTCCCCTTCACAATACCATCATTCTTTCTTTCTTTCTTGTTCCCATTGTCATTACCCAAGTTTCTTATGTCATAACACCAGCCATTCACTATAACATTCTGCAGCTAAATGGCCTGAATTATTTCTGAGCTCTAGTTTAATGTTTTGGGGTGGGGGTGGTGTTGTGACCATCTGGTAAATGATCAGTTGAGCAAAAAATCTTGGTTACACAAAAGACTGTGGATGCTGGGATCTGGGGCACAAAAACAAGCTGCTGGAGGAACTCACTGGGTCGAGCAGCATCTGTGGAGCCAGAGGGATGGTTAATGTTTTGGGTCAAGACCCTGCAACAGTTGCTTTGGTTAATGTTCAGTATACAACTTGTAATTTATTGTATGGAAACACCTGGTGCTGGAACTGCAGGTTGAGCTTGTGTGGAGAATTAGTTGAATAACACTGATTATTACATTGCATGGTTTATTTAAAAATGCACCCAAGCATTTTTAGTATTCTGACCAGCCACTTACAGGGATTGGGGGGGGGGGGGGGGGGGGGTTGTGGGGGAGAGCATTATTTTGAAAACTCTTAAAGAAAATATTCTTTTAAGGAGGCTATGTGCATTGTGTTGAATCACAAGGGTAGTCATTTCCAGGGATTGTTTTTTTGTTTTACAAAATAAAACCAAATTCTTCAAGCACATTGGTAACTGATTATTGGAATGGCTGTTACGTGGTGAATATTAGAGATGAATGTCCACCCACACAAGGAGTTGACCAAATTTAGTCTCCAAGAAACCGGGGGGGGGGGAGGGGGGGGAGAAACACAACTGCAGATGCTGGAAATAAAAAGAACATGCTGAACACACACAGATCTGGCAGCATCTGTGGTGGGGAAAAAAATCAACAATTTGAAATGTCAACAACTTGAAGTACTTGTTCTGTTCCTCCCTTCATAGATGGCGCCCAGCACACAATTTCTAGCACTGGGTTTTTAGTTCCAACAAGAGTGACTATGACTTATCCTGCAGAGAGGAAAAGCTAGCAGTGCATCTTGGAAGTTGCAAGCTTAATAGATTTTAAAAAGCTTCAGTGTTCCCCCCTGGCTGCCCAAGTTCCTCATTCCACATCCACACTGAATTTCCTAAGTGGTTTCATATACTGAAAACTGGCTGCTTTTTGGTAACTTAAAATAAACCCTCACAGTTGGAAAATATTATCTATGCATTAAAGTCCAAAAGTTTTTTAAAAAAATAAATACACCCCAATTCTTGCAGCAGACCTTTCAAAGACTACCTGACAGTACTATAATTCTGACTATGCTCAATATGCAATTCATGAGAATTGCAGTGGTGTCTTACTGATGTTGCAAGACCATGTTCTGTGGCTTCAATAAAATTAAGGATGGAGAAATAAGGAAATTAAATGTTAAGATCTGTATTCTGATTGTGAGCAAGCTACTCTGCGTGCCTAGAAAGAGGATAATTATTCACATTCAACTAATACAAAAACAGAAAGGAAACAGCAGCAGGAAATGGCAAAATCAATAATGCAAGCTGTATTGTGCCTTTTGAATTTTTCCCCCTATTTGTGAAGCACAGCAAATTCCAAACAACATTTTTCTGTGTAAACCATGGGTGGCACTGACAAATTCAGATCAAAATACTCCTCCAGCTATTGAGATTCTACAACAGAACTCAATGTCACTAGCTGGAATAGAACTATTAGACAGCAGTCAGAGGAGAAAATTCTGGCATGGTGATAGGATCATGTAGAAAGTGGCATTGGAATGAATTGATGCTGTCTCGTTTGGAAACAGTGATTTAGCCAGTGATTAGAATATTTCTAATATCAGTAACAGTCATTTCAATAATCAGTTAGCAATGTGCTTGAGGAATTTGGTTTTATTTTGTAAAACAAAACAATCCCTGGAATGACTACCCTAAAATGGCATGGCCTTTTACTATATATAGCACTGCTGTACCTGTTTTCTTGTATTAAGTTATCATAGAATCATCAAATGAACAAGAGTCCATTTGTTTTTTTTTGAGTAATACAAAGGCTTAGTTTACATTTCTTGGTGGTAATTGAATTTCCTCTCCACTGAGTCAATTCTGCCTTGCTGTAGGTATAAATCTAATGATTGCCTCAGCTGAAGAGCTAATAATTGTGCAGCTTCATTGGCCTTGTAGGCAATGACTTCAATTGAATCTTAACTGCATGGAATGGGAGCAGCAGAGTGACAGTGAGTAGAGCTGTTGCCTTGGAGCTCCAGTGACCTGTGTTCAATCTTGATATGTGGTGCTGTCTGTGTGGCATTTACATGTTCTCCCTGTGGGTTTTCTCCCACATTCCAAAAATGTACAGGTTGATAAGTTAATTGACCACAGTAAATTGCCCGTAGTTTAGAGAATCTGGGGAGGAGTTGATGGGAATATGGGGAGAATAAAAATGGATAATTAATATAATGGGTGGTCAGTGTGGGCCGAAGGGCTTGTTTCTGTATTGTGTATCTCTGCTTTCAAGACTGCTGAGAACTGATTCAAAGATGGGGAGTCTACCACACCATTCTTCCCACCATTGGACGAATACATGCAATCATTGCCCACTGCAGCCATGAGTTAAATGGTTGACAGAGAAAACCACAAATTCTTGGTGGCACCAAGAATTGCATGCAAGAAGTGGGCAGGAAATGTCTTGGACAGCTCTCAGCAGCCGTTCCTGTAACGGGTAAAGTGGGTGGCAAGTGAAGGTCTTCCTTAGATGAATGGAATAGCCATCAACATCATTCTCCACTAATCCCACTTCATGTAAAATGGGATCACAGAAGAAAATGCTGATCATGCATGTAAAGCTGTTTGGAAGGATTTGAAGCTTCAGTGATCTGGCTGAAAAAAATTCTGGCATTAAATGTTATAACTTAAATATAGTTCCTGTGCATCAAGTGCTTTTTCCACATTAAGCTCTAAATTTAAATACAAAATCCCATTTACGAAATATTCGTGAATCATAATGCAAACCACTGTTGATGCTGGAAGTTTGAAAGAAAAACAAAATGCTTTTGATTACCTAGCATGTCAGGCAGTATCTTTTGGAGTTAACATTTCAGATTGATGCCCTTCTGATTCTGCTGAATCTATCTCTTTTTCTCTCAACAGCTTTTCCTGACCTGTTGAATATCTCCTGCATTTTCAGTTTTATAATTGCCCAGTGTTCAATCATGTATATTTGAAATTTATCCACTTGAACAGTAATGAATGTGATTTTCAACAAATGAAGTGGATTAGTTATGGAATTTCCAAAACTTCTATTGATAACGCTAAGCTCCATATTTTAAGCATCATTATTAAATATTTTTGCTACAAATCTCCTTGGAAAACCAGACTTCAAATATTTTTAAAGCATTATTTGCATTCAAAACAAGACTGTATTCAATGGAGGTGCATCTATAAATTCACTTTTGCCCCTCTGTTTGATTATCATAATTTTGTTTTATTCTGCCCTTTTTTAATTTGAACAAATTTCAGTTCTGTTGAAGGTTTTTAGACCAGGGAAGTTAACATTTTCCATTACCACAGCTGCTTTGACCTGAATGTATCCAGTGTTTTGTTTTTAGTACTATTTTGTTAGGTAGATATTTCAAAGAGGGAATCTTTGCTTTTTAACCTGTTTTCCTAGCTTCTCATCGAAAGTTATTGATTCTTAGGGGGAATAAAGAGTAGCTTTCCTCTTGCACTTATAAACTCCAGTGAATATAGACCAGTGTTGTTTGATCTGTTCTCAGTGTACAACAGACTCCTACCAGGAATCAATCTTCCTTCAAGGCTTAGAAGTGGAGGAAAATTAGAGACTGAAACTGCACACAATACACAATGTGCAATCTCAGCAAGACTTCCTTGTTTCTCTTGAGGGCAGTAGTATCTGCAACATGTAGATTAGCAAGGGAGAGGGTCAAGTAATTTCCCTCCTATTGATTCCTTTTATCACTTGCCTCAATTTCAGTCCCAAGCCAAATTCTTCGCATTCAGGCAGTAGTATCAAGGTGCTATAGAAATTCCCTACCCAGAGTAAATTCTGCATTCTTGATACCGTTTTCCTTACAGTTGATGTTTAACACAGGAATACTGAAGGGGGTGGTTACTGATTTTGGCCCAATTTTCCTGGGCCCCAAAGAGATTGGATGATGCTTAGACTATTTATCACTGCCACCACTTCTGTCTGTCCTGCTGGTGGTGGAATGCTAATAAGTAGTCTGACATTGTCTGAGTGGTCTGATTCTATGAGTGACTCTTCAGCTGTTCCTTGACTAACATGTAGGGTAACCCTCCTCAATTTAGGGTACGGAGGCTCGTGAACAAGGCATTGTGTGGTTGATCACTTTCGATTTTATAGTTTTCAAATCCAGTGAATGGTTTATCCAGTTTTATTCTGTTTTGCAGTGATTTTCGTAAAACTGGATTGAGGGGGCAGTTGAGTTTTCCACTCAGCTGTGGGTTTGAGGTTGCCTACAGGCTAAACCAAGTCAGTAAAGCAATTTTACTGACTTCTACTAAACCAAGTCAGTAAAGCAAATAAAGTAAAAGACATTAGTTAACCACTTAGGTATTTAACAATAGTTTCATGGTCACCATTACTGATACAAACTTTTTAAATTCACCGGCTTCCTTGCATTTAATTCTGACTTTGGATCTTTAGTCTGGGTTTAAGGGTCTTTGTCCAGTTATTTAATACTATAATCTGCACACCAAAGCAGTGTTGAGATACGTTATGGTCAACACTATCTCTTCCCACTGAGGATATGGACTGTTGAAATGCAAAAGACTGCAGATGCTGAAAAATTTAAATGGGAACAAGATGATGCCTAACCTGTTGAGTATTTGTGGAGAGAAACATATTTCAGGCTGACAACTCTGTCAGATCTAGCAGAGTTCTAATAGTTCATCTGGCTATTCTGCTGAGGGTTTCCAACATTTTCTGCATTATAGATCTATTCGTGTTTTGCTCGATTGAAAGCATTTGTATCTTTTCATTTCTAGGTATGTGAGCTTTCAACTTCTGTGATAGAAGGAAGAAATGGTTGAGTATCAGTATATTACTTTAGAAAGCGACCCCAGAGGTACACAGTTGGTATTACTATATGGCTGAATAAATTTGTCATGTAACTAGATTTGTATTCATTGAAATGGCATTGACGTGGCTTTGCCCTAATTCATTCCTTTATTTTCCCTGGGTGCTCCCTCACATATACTTAAACTGTGGGGTGCAAAATGGGCTGCAGGCTCATTACTACCTGGTTTGCACTAACATGTTAACCCATAACATTCATGCAGACTATCGAGTACTCATCTGTATCCATCCCATTTACCAGCAGTTAGTTCAAAGCCTTAAGTCCTGACAATTTGAGTTCCTGTGGAGATACCTAAATGCTGAACCTGCCTCCACCATCTTGAGGCAGGACACTTCAGGTTCCAGCTATCCTTTGGGTGAACAAATTCCTCCTCCAATGCTCTAAATCTTGCCCTTTACCATAAACCCATGCTATTTTAGAAACCTCTGTTAATGAGGCAAAGTTTCCTAATATCTACCATATCTATGCCCTCGTACATCCTATCACATGTTCCCTCTGCTCACAGGAAAATGAACCCAGTCCATCCAGCTGCTTGTATTTTTGGTGCTGTTCTTAAAGAATCTGAATTTAAAAGAATATCCTACACAGTATCTGGAAAAGTAACAAGGATGCGATCTTTAGAAGTGTTTGTCATGTATTTAAATATCTCCTCCTGGCAGAGTTGGGATACACAGATGTTTTACTAAGAAACATAAGGTTTTATAAATCTGGATATGTTTCATGAGCAAACCTTAAAATTGGAACTCCCTCAAGATACTTAATTACAAGAGAATGGGGAATAAATTTGTTCTGTCACTTGCACTAATTACACACAGTAGCAGCTGTGTAGTGCTTCACATACACAGAATTTTGGAAGTGGGTATAACATGCAGCTACAACTTTTTTGCAAGCCAGCAAAAACATGTCTTTCCTAATATAAAGATAACCGAGGTAAGATCAGAAGTATATGGCATCACGTGACTGAAACTATAGTGCAAGTTTGTTAAACAGGTTGCTGTTAACTTATTACAATAAAAGTTGATAAGCAATTTTGAAGTTTATAAATAATAAATTCTTATCTGGATACTAGATTTTCAGATTGGAGCAATGTTTGTATTGTTTGGTTTGATCAAAGATTTTTTCATTGTATAACACCTTATTTGTATAATTGTTTACATTTCATAGTAATTTAATGTGACATTTTTTGGAATAAGTATATTGTGGTTTCTAAACAAAAAATACATCAACCCACTTTCTATACTGCATGTGGTCCAGGAAACAGATGCCAAGAATGCTAGCTTTTGAGGATTGGACCTATTGCCAAAGCTACCTTATTTGCATTACTCGTTTATAGTATATTGATCAGACATTATCAGATATAACATTTTAAGTTTTGTTATAAACCAATTATTTAAAATTATCAGTTACACTGTTGAAGAGGAGCTCTAAATCAAACTATTATATGCATGTGAAACTGGAATAAGCAATGGTGCTAAACAAGAAAAGCTTTTGATACTTGACTTCTTTTACAGGGAGAAGACACACAATTTGACAGTACGGGGGGGAGGAGGGGGGTGCGGAGAACACAAGTTACTTTGTAATTTGTTGTATTTTCCTTGAATGCTGCACCAGATTGAGCTAAAGCCTTGGTTAATATGGGTAGCGATTATAATGTCCATATGTGAAACTTGTGAACTAGACGAGTACTATTGTCTTGGCCACTTCAAAATCTTAGGCTTATTTTCTGTAGCTGGTTACCACTTTCATACCAACTGGATGACTTTTAACCTCCCCTTTCTGTTCTGCAGGTTTCTGTTTGTTAATACAATTACTTCTTTTCTTCTGGGTCGTGACTCCCATTTCCTAAACTTATTCTTTTAACCCTGAATATCTTTCCAATTCCCCTTTAGTCATTCTAAAAGCATCTAAACTTCATAGATCAAGTATATTGCAACCCACATTTTATTTAATGTGTATTTAGTATAGTACTTTAGGGTAATTTGCATATTGATCATAAATCTATTCAATCATTTTGTAGGTTAGACAATAGGTTCTATTCTCTAGATATATTTGAATTCTTAAAAGCATGAGAAATAAAAACAGACTTTTGGATTAAGGTACAGTCGTCTTTTGTCTCCTGTTCTTTGTTCTTAATTCTTGCTTTTTTTCCACCTCTCTCTTCTCTATTTCAGCAAGACAATAGAAATCAGAGTAATTGATGATGAGGAGTATGAAAAAAACAAGAACTTCTTCATTGAGATTGGGGAGCCACGCTTGGTGGAGATGAGTGAGAAGAAAGGTGGGGTACCAGCTGAGAGCTAAGGCCTTAATGCCATGCCTGAATGTCACTCAGGGATGCTTGGCACTATCAGATGCCTAGGACATGATGCACACATTTAGATAGTGTAATAGAGTAAAACTGATTCACCAAAAAAAATTGGATATGCCCTGCAGAATTGACTTTTCTAGTTTCAAATAAGCACGTGCAACTTTTCAAATGCAGCACTGTGCATTTCGTAATCAGAGGCTGAAAATAGTTACCAGAAAAGTCTTTCAGAAATGTTCAGGTGGGGGGGTGGGGTGGGGGCGGGGACAAACTCTATCTACCTTATTGCTGGTAAGGCAGATAAAATTTAAACATTTTAACTCAATGAATTAAAACATAGAAGTAGTAAGTTTCTACCCTATTACATGTTAATATTATCTGAATGTGGTGCAGGCTTCCTTCCTTCATAACATCTCACTAACCATCACTTAGTTTACTTAAGCATGTGTGATTGTGATGGACAACTCCAATCCATTGTTTGCCTTTGTCTTATGTTCTTGCAGGAAAACCATTACCATTAATATAGTTGACCGTGAGGAGTATGAAAAGCAAGACAGTTTCTTCATTGCACTTGGTGAACCTGTGTGGATCAGAAGAGGAATGAAAGGTGTGAGAGTAACAAAAGACATTTTGAGAATTCTTTTCTTCTCTGTTTGTGTCCTACTCTCACACTGACTTTCTCCTCTTGCTTTTCTATCTAAAACCTTTGTCGTACCTGACTGCTGGGTGTTTTATTTTCCCGTGTTTTTCCCATGATGAATGTTGAACTGTCTTTAATGCTGTACTGGTTATGAAGTCATTTAATATTTTTATGCATAGTGCCTTATTTCTGAGATTAGTTTTTCCTCTAGAGCACAAATATTAAGGTTACAGGAGAATTTTCAAATTCAGATTTCAATTGAAGAAATCAAACTAATCAAAGAATTTTTCAAAGAATGCAAAGGAAGGTTTAATAGCACTGTCATTATTTAAATCTAGTTCAGAAGTGCTTGCTCTTGACATGTTTTGGGTTTCATGAGAGAATTATCTATTACTAAATTCCTACACAGTTCCCTGCACTAACAACTGGAATTTACCACACTGCCCTCAATGATTGAAATGGTCAATTCACACCTAATGCTGATGCTCTTGAAGATTGAAGTGGTAGCTAATAAGTCTCTCTTTTTGTTTGGTAACCCTCTACTGTTCCATCTTTAAGTTATTTGTCTTACTTTTCTTTATACATTTTGTTCTCTTTACAGCCTTGTTGTTGAATGAGCTAGGTAAGCTTCTTTCTTCTGTTTCTTTTAGCTATGAACTTTAGCCGTAACATGCTGGGAATAGAATTGTATAATTTTGGGAGTGTTGAGATCTTAGAGGAAGATGCTTAGATTACATTTTAAATCTCTCTCTCTTTAACAAATGATGAATTAATTAAATCTTTTTAAGGGTGTCTTGGAGAATAGATACACCATATCATTTGATACTGTTAACACAAGGCTTCCGGTTAAAGATAAGTCTGCAGTTAGTGTGCCACTTACAAGAAAAATCACTGCTGTGTTACGTATGTAGACTAGGCAGGTTGAGCTTTCCAATGACTGTGGAAAATACACAGATGCCATGAATGGATAGGACTGGACTGTGGTGTATTTAACTCCTGGGACAGATTCTGCTGCCGGGCTTCTGACTCCATCTTCATTCCTGACTGCTAACTGAGACCAAATTGCAATACAGGTCCTTAACCTCCAAGGTTAAAGCTTATTTTCTATGTCCAGGAATCCTTGTTTTAATAATGTAATTTTTATAATCTCGCTAGCTCAGATCCTTATTGTGTAGTCACTTCTGAACTCCTTCTGATATCCTTCTCAACAGCCAATCTTTCACTCTTTAAAATACCCAAAACATTGAGCACGGTGGAATGCAGATGGCTGTGTCCCATTTGCCTGTCAACCTTGGTGACCTGACTGCCATTTTCCTAATTTGTCCTAATCAAACTCCTATATCCTCTTGCCTACCTATGTCTTCCAGTCTTATAACCTCTGCAATATCATTTGTTCTTTGAGTATTGTGGAACTGCTGCTCCCACCCTCTGCACCTTCACAGGGTCTTCATTTCCCTTGAGTTGATCTTCTGGAACCCCTTCCTACAATCCTTTTTCCTTCATCACATCTTCAAAGACTCAAATCATATGTAGAACTAATTTTTCAAACAGCTCCTTCTTTAGTTTGTAATGCATTCCCATATTTTTTTCTCCTTGTGCAGTGCCCCACCCCCACACCCAGAAATGTCGGTTTGACTCAAGTATACGATGTAGTTTGCAGCATGTTAACAGAAACATAACTGGATGGATGTTAAATATTAATAGTAAATCTTCACAAGGGTAGTGATGCCTTCATAAAATCCATGATGGATACATTAACGATATCTTGCCAGTCAAACACCAATTTTCTGTTATTTGATGGTGCAAATAAATCCAATTAGAAGTTGTCCTTTGCTGTCAGTCCTTTCTCCATCTAGCTCTTTGGTAAAATCTTCCAGCTGAATGTCTACACTAAATATGATGAGGCTTGTGATTTTTAAAAAGAGCCTAAACCCCACACACATTTATACTTGGGGGACATATTTCCATGATATAATGCAAGTGGTTGAGGAAAAATTGGTAGTACCTGCGTTCTTTGTGTGAATACCCATTTCTGCTAAGAGTTGGGATGGTGAGGGGGAAGAAAGTGCATGAGTAATGTTGCCCATCAAGAGGGAAATTCTGGTAGATCATTCTTTTGAAGTTTCTTGGCACAGTTTGAATGTAAGTGCTCCTCCATAATGTATATACTTTGAACAATAACTTTTTTTTACTGTTGTCACCATTAGGACCCTTCACAAAGACAGGTATGCTGTTTATTAGATTCCACTTACTAAAATTTCAAACACTTAAAGTTTACGGTATTTACAAATTATTCAACTGCACTTACTACTTTGTCTTAATTTTGCTCAATTTTTGAAGCAAAGTACTTCAATGGTAAGATTTTTTCTTAAAAAAAATTAATGCCCAGTGCACTCTGTAATATTTGATAAACATCACAGCATTTTTTAATATTGCACCAGGAATTGAGTTATTTTAATAGCTCAAAGCTGCTTGCACATTAGTGTCTAACTTTCAAACAATAAAAAGCAATCAAATAATTAAACTATCAATCTGTTTGATTAACTCAATACTTGAAACTAACTTTTTTATTGTCAAAAAAACTGAGCAGGTAAATTATTTCTTCCTATGGATCGTTCCCATGTTTATAGGTCATGCTGTCTACAGGAAGGTTCAATTTAGGGACAAGCCAATTCCATCTACTGTCATCTGCATTGCAGGTATAATAGTCACTTCTTTGTAAATCACCGACTGCTCTTCAGTTACCACAGTGGAATTGCACTTAAGGCATTTTTTGAAGTCAGATTGCTGAAAGAGTCACTCATTGGAAGCAATAATCTGTCAAAAGGGAATGAAGCACCATAATTATATTACTACAATGTTCTGTTGTGAATATGAAATACTGCTTTACACTTTGTAATTGTCATCCTGTTACATTGGTAGCTATTAGTCAGCTCTACTAATCCTTCCAGAGTAGTCTTTTAATTCATGTTTAGATTTAGCATGTACCTCACAATTCATTCCCTCATTTTGTGCACTGGTTATTCAACGGACTGCTTTTGGTCCAATATTAGATCTGTTTTGCTATTATGCCACCTTGATGCCAAATTCTGAAATAAACTTGCACGGTGAATTTATTTACAATATACTGTATATCTACCAAATGTATGATCTTTCCTTTGGCCCACTAGTTGTTACAATCACTTTCTCCTTTTCAATTATTTCCCGTTTGTGTTCAGTTCAGCCAGTACCAGGAAAAATGCTTTGAAAAGTTGCATCATTTAAATTAGTGTACTTAAAGGAGAAGTTTACCCATGCAAGGGGCTATATTCCATAGTGCTAGATGAAGAGGAATGGAAGAAAATTCCTGTGCCTATGTGCTAGCTTGTACTAATTGGGTTATTTGTCATTTTCTGTGCTGTGTAATCCTTTGTCATTCTTGGGGCCTTTTTTAGTGTTGGCCACAAATCATTGTAGGCTTTAATCGGTATAGAATCCCACCCACCCCACAACCACCACCATTATTCCAACCACTTGACTACCATTGGAAAATCTCATTGTAGCTGGTATTCTGATTACAAATGCTTCATTGGCACAAACTTTCTATTCCTCATGATATGCCACTCTTGATTGTGTATTTTATAACTCATGCTTTCAGTTCAATTTGAATATGGAAAATATGAAGTATTTGAGGCTTATATAATTTCATTAATCTCAGTGGTTACAGCACAGAGCCCATTTGGCTTTGTCTGTCGCCTCCAGGCGAGAACAACCCAGCTAGTCCTATTCCCTTGCCCTTCCTGTAGCCCTGAGGTTCTTTACAGATGTCAGTTCTTTAATGCATTTTTGCATGAGCTCAGATCCTGCTGAGTTCGAAATGAGATGAATTGGAATACATTTAAGGTCAATAAGATATGATATTTGATACAGGGTTGGTTACTTAGGATTTCCTACTTCGACTGTATGACTTCATGTGGGCAATAATGTGTGAATGACATTGTTAGTGTAAGCAGCCAAGATGTAAATGAGGGCAGAGATTGTATTCAGAAGCTAAGGAAGATGTTATTCAAAGTAAGCAGTAGTGTATGTAGTATTTTTATATTTTTTTAAAAAAACATGAGGTCCCAATTCTGGGCGGACATGCCACAAAATTGCTTGTCAGAGTTCAGGAAGTAGCCTATAGGTAATGAGGATATCTAGAATTTTGGATTATTTCTTGAATTAAAAATATTGAGGGGTTATGCAAGAGTGTTACACATCTTGTAACTGTGCAACAACATTCAAATTGCAGTACTTTGTGGTGGCTTTTGGATAATGAATAGAATAATTTGAACCTTTAAACTCCTGGGTTTCCTGTTATCCTGTATTATTGCTGTAATACAAGACATTAAAGCACTTCAAGCATATTTCTGTTGAAATGAAAATTTATTTTAAATTGAATTTGTACTACAATTCCTCCGGCCATCATATTCCTTAGGCTACAGTCCTGGTGTTTATGGTAGGTTTAAGCCCTCCAGCTTCAATTCCACAAAATTCTGGATGACATTGGCAAGGCAATTTGAGGTTAGTAGAGGCCGGCATCACAATGGACACATCTCCAGCATCACATGTCAGGTGAAAAAGTTAGTTAAGGCCACCATGAGAGGCTAAGCCAGTCCCGCTCCTTCCAAGATACTAAGGTGCCTGTACTTAATGAACAAGGAGGAGGATCCAGTATTTTATGAAATATTCCCTTCACTCTTTTCCCAAACCCCACTCTGTCCCAAGTCTGATCAACCAGCCACCACATTCTGAGCATTAGTCTTCAGTTATGTTCTAAATCTACTGAGCTGAGATGGAAGCTCTGAGCAAACTAATCAAAATTTAATTTAGATGCTCACACTTCATATCTTTCAAAATTGGGCTTTGACCAATTTCTTTGAAGCTATACCTTCAACTGCAAGGCAGGGCACCAGATGATGAATCTCAATGATCGTTAATGTTACCTCCTCAGCAGGAGGTACAAAGAGGGATGAATTAGTCACAGGTGCAAAATGCGAGCTTTCTCTCCCAGCAATACTTGTGCTACCCAGAGCCTGTGTTTTGGACGGTGATAGCAAATTCCCATGCAACAGCTATCCTGAGACTTGCCTTACATTTTCTATTTAGTGCTCACTCTGAAACTGTCTTCCTGAACAGCTTGGACCTACCAAGTGAGCAGTTTGTTTCAAAGATGCCCTGCAGGTGATACTTTGCTAACAAGCTGCACCATATGCAACAAAATTTTAAACCTAGCTGGCTTAAAACAAATTTGATATACCTGACAGACAAAATGAATATGTACATTTTGGGTGATTATCACAAAAAAATATTTAGGTATGTGGTATAATTGTCATATACAAGGCGACTTCATCTCCTGAAGATCATGTTAAAACAAGATTGCAAGATAAAAAATCTTTCCTGCAGTATTGCCCTAAGCAGTTCAAAATCAATATTACAAGATTCTTTGCATTTAGAATTCAGATTAACTTTTACCTTACTTGATGTGTTCTGTTTTACACAATATTGAAAATTCATTTGATTGTGATCTGTATTTCATTCTTGATAACCATAACTCCCATAACTACACATCTGCTACAAAGTTGGCCAACTCTAGCCTATAAATTATAACTAATGCAGCTTAAAATTGGATCCTCTGCCATTTAAGTGACCTGGGTGGTTAAATTTAAACAAAATCATTGAAATATTGGCTTTGGTTTCCTTATTAAACTTGGATGTAAAAATCTTGTGTGCAATCCTCTCCTGATTTTTCTGTATTACACCCATATTAGAAAAGCTTGCCTGATTCTTTTCATGTGTTCAAAAATGGGTCAAAGCACACTGTACATTCCTCTGCACCACAGCTAGTTAATGCGATTGTATAAGAGGAATCTGTAAACTAGATTGAAATATTTAAGATCGTTGCATTCATTGCAGTGATACTACATAAGAGCATGTAGTATCACTCAAGTCTTGTACTGGTTTGCAGTGTATTAGTAAACAAAGCTGAAGAAGGGAAATTTGGTTTTGGAGAGAGATGTTTCAGTTACGTGCTGGCAAGTTTGTGCAGACCTAAGTAACCAAAGCTTGCTAATCAATACCTTTTGGGAGATTTTTAGTTCGACTTTACCTGTCACTTTTTTTTATCATCCATAACAAGCATCTTCCATAATTTTCCAGCTAGTCCATTTCAGAGCTTATTAATTATTCTTTTCTGATCTTTTGTGCAAGATATTTCTAAGCTAATTATTCCTCTATATAAAATGTTCTGTCTTGGCCTGGATCTTTTTGTGATTAATTAGATATCACTACATTTCTTTCTATTTTTTGTGTGTATATTATATATTTATATATATTAACTGTACTGTGGCACAAGCCATATTTTAAAATCCTTAAGATTTTAAGAATACAGTAATTGTCCTACAGAAAGTGAAGTTAGAGAACTATAAACAATCTTTCAGATATGGTAAGTGCAGTAAAGGTTGCATGTAATATGTAAGGTTGTAAACTTAAAGATATATTCACAGTTTTTGTTTCTGTTGATATCTAGTTGTATAATTATGTTGCAGGTAATACTGAAGATAAAAAGGCTATATCAAGCAAAGATGAAGAAGAGCGGCGGATTGCTGAAATGGGCCGTCCGGTGCTTGGAGAAAATACAAAGTTAGAAATCATAATTGAAGAATCTTATGAATTTAAGGTACTAAATGCCAGTATTATGTTTTAGTTAGTATGGTCATTGAGTTGTTGCTGTCATGTTCAGAAACCTGCATTAGCAAGATCAATGAAGCAAGGTGATTATGGTCATGCTTTCCAAGCAGCTTAACATTCTTTGCAGTAATAATGAGCTTTCTTCGCATTCCAGGCTATCCGTTGAATGTTGAGTTCGTGATTGAATCCCATAGTACTTTATGGTCCAACTAATCCTGGTGATGAATGGCAAAGCTCATGTTGCAATACAATGTACACACCTGCATCCATTAGATTGCGAGTAGAGCTGAAGGTTATATTGAGAATAACCAGTGTGCGCAAGGATAATTTGTATTGGGGGGGGGGGGGTGCAAACATGCGACTGAGTAGATCAGTAGCTGCTGAAATGTAATGAAAGCCAAAGATCAAACAAAGGATTTTGTAATTTCAGTTTTGAGCGATTTGGAGAATTTTTATTTTAAGGATATAATAGAAGGAAGTAAACTTAGAGGAGGCAATATAACGTGCATGGCAATTTTGTGGAAATGGTTAGAGATGGTTTCATCTGTGATCTAGAGAGAAGTAAGGCCGTGTGAAATGAGGTCAGTGGAGGCTGCTGAAAATATGGCAATGTTTCAAAAGAGATTTAAGGAGGATCGGAAACAGTAAATTAAGCAGATTGCTGTGGATAAAGGGGAATTGGTGGATGTACTATATTTGAATTCCCAGAAGGCATTTGATAAAGTACCTCATCAAGTATTGTGGGAAATGAGAGCTCACGGTGCAGGAAATAAAATAGTGCTGTGGATAGAAGATTTTGTTTCCTGTTTGCCAGCCTGAGTTGGGGGGTGTGTGTGTATAATATAAATAAAATTTGTGTATGTATATGTGTGTGTGTGTGTGTATATATATCCCTATAAATGACTTGGATAAAGGCACTGATACTGTTGTTTAATTTGCTGGTGAGACTATGATAGCTGGGGAAGTAAGTTGAAGAAAGGATATGGAAGCTACAGTGGGATAGGTTAAATAAGAGGGCAATGGAATACAATGTGGGAAAATGTGAAACCTCCATTGTGGCAGGAAAAATAACACATTATCTAAATGGTGAGATTATAGCACTGAGGTGCATCTAAGCTGTGCTACTGTCTGGTTTACAAAAGGTTGACGTGCAGGTACTGCAAATAAGAAGACAATGTTATTTATTGCTAGAGAAATTGAACACTTTATAGTTCCTTTATAAGGAAGCTATTTGGCCCATCAAGTCAATGCCAGCTCTCAGCAATCACATCAATTCTTGGCCCCTCCCCCCCACCACAATCTATGCCAGTTAACTGTCCTGATTCTCCTACCACCCACTTGCACCAGGCCAGTTTGCAATAGCCAATTAACCTACCTACTAGCATGTCTTTGGGATGGGGGGGTGGGGGGTGGATGCAGGGGCAGAAGAATCAGAGCTGCAGTCACAGGGTGAATGTGCAAACACCACACAGACGGCACTGGAGGTTGGGAACAAGCTCAGGACACTGGAGCTGTGAGACAAAAGCTCTACATCTGCGCTGTACTGCCCCAGTAGAGGTAGGAAGGTCAGGATGTATTTATCATGGTGCATTGCTCAAACATATGTGGAGTTCTGTGTACAATACTGGACATAAATGCATTGGAACTGTCTGGTTAAGAACTAGTGCCTGGAATGGGCAGGATGCCTTAAAGTTTGATAATCTGTTCTTCTATCTGCTGGAGTGTAGAAGAGTTGGGTGGGGGGGTGTGGGGTAGGATGATAGAAACATGCAGGATCATAAGGGGTGTTGGATGTAGAGAGGCTGTTTCCTGTTGTGGCAGAATATAAAACCAGGGATCACTGCTTAATAAGGGTGGCTTATTTAAATGAGATGAGGTAACATTTTGCCTCTGAAGGTTGAGACATGGCTTCTACCACTCTTGAAAATCTGGAGTTTTTGAATATTTAAGGCAGAGGTAGATGGATACTTTAACAAGGCTGAAAGGTTATCGTGAGTGGGTTGGAATGAGGAGTTAAAATCATATCAACCATGATCTTTTTAAACAGCAGAGCAGACCAGAGGGTGGATGAGTTGCCCTGCTCTCAGTTCATATGCAGAATGATTGAGCTGAGATGGAGGTTAAAACTTGAAGTTTCATGACGCAAAGGCTGAGGAAGAGAATGAATGAAGCTGTTTTTAAAGGAAAAAATTAAAATTGCCATCCATCCAAATACAAATGGGAGAGAACAAGGATTACAAAGAAACTGGAAAGGTTAGATATTCAAAGGAGGAATAGAGGAAACGTGTATAATTTGAGGTCTACACTACTATCGCAATTGTTTTGTTGAGACACTTGGAACAATATGGCTTCATTTAATGTGAAGCTACCACAGAAGATAAGAAAATACAAGTAGGAGTATGTCAATTGACCCCTCAAGCCTGCCTCACCATTCAATATGAACATTACTGATCTGCTCCAGGCCTCCAACTCTTCTGTGCTCGTTCCAATTAGCCCTCAATTCCCCAGTCTTTTAAAATGTGTGTCTGCCTCTTTAGAAGTGTGATCTGGCCTCCACAACCCTCCAGTATGCCACCCTTCCATACCCAATTTTAAATGACTAGCCCTTTAACTATGACTCCTCTTTCGTGACTCTCTCATTAGTGAGAGTACCTGTCTACCCTTTCATGCCTCAATCTGATGTATCAATAAGATCACCTCTCATTCATCAAAACAAAAATAGATCCAAATTTTGCCATTTGCAAATGACATCCACCTCATCCCAGAAATTAGCCTAGTGATCTCTTTTGAATTGCCTCTAATGCTAGCATATCATTCAATAAGGAGACCAAAATTGTACACAGTTCTCCAGATGTGCCCACAACAGCACCCTGTACAATTGTAACAATACTTCTCTATTTCTAAACTCCAACTCCCTTGCAATAATGTTACAGCATATTTGTGCAAAGGAATTTCTCAGGTTTTGTTCTAACTTGAGCTTGGTTTTTCTCCCTACCTTTGTATTAGTAAGTTTGGTAGAAAGAGTAGACCTCAAGGCTAGGAATATAGATTGGTTGCTATGTCCAGAAGTTTTTAGATTGATTAGTTAATTAGATTGATCAGGGACCATGGCTGATTTATTTTGTCTGCCCAATGATCTTTTCATTATTCCTCCTGGCCCAAGTATTTGTTCTTCAGGTCACTTGGGATTTGCCCTCAGTACTGGTCTCTGAATTTGGATATCAGCTGGTTTTAACTGCAACTTGCCTACATCAAATATTTCCCACTACTCGATCCCTGACTTGAAATCTGGGTTCCCTTCTATGGTTTCCACTCAACTTCTGTTAGCAAGACAATTTGTAAACTGCATGTAACTATTCCTGTGCGGCTCAAGTTCCCAAGATACATTCACATTTTTGTCTGCCATTCTGGATATTAATTTCTACTTGACCTTCCCTAGTTTTCTCTTTACCCTTTCTTGGGCCCACTGTACTGTTGTAATGCCATATTTTGCTTTTTCTCCCTTGAGGAAATCTGCTTTCAGCTCAAGCTTTCTACTTTATCCTAGGACCTGAAAGGCCAAGATTGCCATCAACTCCCCTTCCCAAGGAGTTCCCTGGACATAATGGGGCAGATATTGAGAGTTTGATAGGGCAGGCAAGAAATAACATGAAGCCTGCAAATGGATTCAAAATAAACTAAAAGCAAGGGACCAAATAAGGTTTTGTAACCTTTGTAATGAATCACCAACTATTCAAATGGAAGTGCTGTCTAGGTCAATCAGATTGGAGAAAATAACAAGACCATTGTAGGAAGAAGGGAGTTGCTGGTAAAGAAAGGACAAAACGCAGGAATAGAATGGGTCTAGAGCCAAGGTGTAACTCAGTGTAAGAAAATATGAAAGGGGAATGTGTGATAAGGAATAAGACCTGGTCAAAGGTATAGAAACTGGTTTTGTAGATCATACTTCTGTTCAAGATTGCAGAATGTTTAACCTATTGAATTCGAGAGAATTGAAAATGTGGAGAATTTCAACAAACCAAATGGCTGCCATTGTGCTGTGAAGATCAGTGAGGTGCATTGTTCATGGAGAATATTTCATGGAGATCTTTTGTTAATTGTGATCCACTCTGAACTTTCATTTTACTTGGTTTATTGGCTGTTTCATAATTCGTACTGAAGTTTCTATTTATCCATACAACAGTCTTGGGGAAAACTCTTGTACTAAGCATCATAGTAATTTGACAGCTAATGAAAGTGCTAATGTTACAAGCTGAACTTGCAACCATTGTTACACTTCACTACCATTTGCTACACAGCTATAACTAATTTGTATGTAGAGGATAAATGAAGAATGATGTATTCCTTATAGAATATAGTCTTTAAGTATAATTCATTAATTTTATAGAAGTCCCATTGTCCTCATTCATTTCTCTCTATAACCTGGAGCACTTGGCTTAATACTTTTTAAATGTATTTATCTCATTGTAGCAGATTCATCTGTGTTCAATCCATTAAAAAAAACATTTGATTTAATGCACTAAGATGCAGCAATTCAATAAAACTTAAGAGGCTATTTGTAAGAATGAAGTTTTAATCTTATAAAGATCCAGTGGTTTCTCCTGTTCAGTTATGGCATACTTATTTGTACATGATGAATAAACTAAAGTGTTTGTCAGGGTATCTAAGCTATATTGTAGAGGATGTTACCACCTCACTTTGCTCTCCACCCAGTGTTCTATGTTGCTCTTTTTTTTTCAAATCTCGGATATAGTCCAACCTGGTTAAATTTGTTGTTCCTTTACATCTACCTGTCCACAACATGTTATTTTTTTTCAAGATCGGCCATTCCAATCATTTTTTAAGTTACCTATCCATAGCAACAGATCAGAAGCTTAGTACACTATTCCTTTTGCAATGTACGAACCTGCTGGGTATAGGTCACTCCTTTCAGTTACTGCAGGTTTATTTGCTCTCTTAAATACTATCCAAAATGTAGCAGGTTTTACTGCCTCTCAGGACCATAAAAGTTAATTAGCCATCAACTTAAGCTGCCTTTTTCACATCCCATATGTTGCTCCTTCTGTTGAGTCCCGTTGTTCTTCAAAATATTTCCAAATGTCTCTCATAACCTCTTTCTCAACTGGCACAGCAGTTATGAAACTTCACAAATATTTAAACATACCACTTTCTCCATCGCTCAACTTTTTTTATGCTTTCTCTCATGCCAACTTTTATTTCCCTCTGGCATGCTAATGTTTCAGGAACTCCACTGAATTCTTGCAACTCCTTGATTTGGTCTTTTTACCACTGGTAATGGTAATCTCCCATTATAATGTGCAAGAAAAAAATGCTAGGAGTTGGGGGGAAAACTCGGCTTGGTAAAATTGTACTCCTTACAGAGCAAGGTTGTTGATTTAAATCTCATTCCTGCCAGTCCTGAGGGAAAGCTAGATTTGCTGAGCTGTCATCTTTCAGATGAAATTATGCCTAAATCTGCCTATTCAGAGTGGATACAAAAGATGCTGTGGCACCCATAAAAAACTACTAAGGTTCTCCCAGTGTAATGCATACAACTCATTTGCTCATTGTCATAAAGAGAAGATAACAGTCTGGTCATTAATCCTGATGAGTGCAAATAGTGTATAAAAGTAGGGAGGTGTTGATGAGGCTCTACGGGGCACTAGTGAGGCCTCATTTGGAATACTGTGTGCAGTTTTGGGCCCCATATCTTAGGAAGGATGTGCTAATGTTGGAGAGGGTTCAGAGGAGATTTAAGAGGATGATTCCCGGAATGAAAGGGCTTGCATATGAGCGTTTGTCAGCTCTTGGACTGTACTCACTGGAATACAGAAGAATGAGAGGGGACCCCATAGAAACATTTAGAATGTTGAAAGGACTGGACAGTAGATGTGGCCAAGCTGTTTTCCTTGGTGGGTGAGTCCAGGACCAGAGGGGGCAATCTTAGAATTAGAGGGTACAGGTTTAAAACAGATGAGAAATTTCTTTAGCCAGAGGGTAGTGAATTTATGGAATTCTTTGCCACGTACAACAGTGGAGGCCCAATCATTGGAGGCATTTAAGGAGGAGATAGTTATCTAATTAGTCAAGGTATCAAGGGATATGGGGATAAGGCCAGAAATTGGGGCTATAAAGGAATAGTTTTTTTCCTTTAGCTCATGAGCAGACTTTTTTCCCCATTTGTCATTTTTTTTTCCCTTCTTTCTTTTTCCCTTGTCCTTGGAGCAGACTCAAAGGGCCGAATGGCTTACTTCTGCTCCCTTGTCTTGTGATCTTCTGAAATTGACCAACAACAGTAACTGGTCTTCAAAAGGAATCTAGTATTTTAAAGCTCTTCAGAACAGTTGAGTGATCAATAAAGGGATGCTAATTTTCACACTGGTGTTATGGAATGGTGCCACATGCCTGACCTGAAATGTCCCCTTCATGTGCCAAGTGAAAATACATTTAATAACCTAGATAATCCTCCACATTGGAAGGTAAATACCAACCCTAACCCAATGAGGATTTGGTAAATTTTCAGCCAGCAGAAGCTGCAATGAGCACACAGGCACCGAGGATAAGGTTGAGAACAAAAGCCAAAATGGATCCCCAGTTGGAAGTGGGGAAAGTCAATGTGGAGAGACTTGTGGAGGCTGCAGGAAATGCTTTGTAGCCCCCAGAAAGCAATTCGTAAAGTTCACATCATAGGATTGTACAGTATAGAAATGGGCCCTTTTGGCCAACTTCGTCCATACTGACTGGTGCCTGTCTGCACTAATCCCGTTTGCCTGCACCTCTCTACTCACCCAAGTACTTGTGCAAAAGCTTTTCAAATGTTGTAATTGTATCTGCCTCTACCACCTCCAGATAACCGCCACCCTTTGTGTGATAAACTTGCCCCTCAGTTCTTTAAATTTCTTCCTCACCTTAAACCTGTGCCTTTTGGTTCTAGACTCTCCTGACCTAGGAACAAAACTCTATCTATGGCCCTCATAATCTTATAAATCTTTAAGGTCACACCTCTGCCTCCAGTGAAAATAAACCCAGCCCATCCAATATCTCCTTATAATTACAGCCTTTCATTCTAGATAATATCCTGGTGAACTTCTGCACTCTATTGCTAACATGTCCTTCCTGTGGTGTGGCAATCAGAACTGTACATGGTATTCCAAGTATGGTCTAACCAATGTTGTGTGCAGCTGCAACATGACATCCAAACTCTGTACTCAGTGCCTCAGCCTATGAAGACAAGCATACCAAATGTCTTTCTCACCACCCTGTCCACCTGTGTCACCACTTTCAACAAGCTAGAGATTTGCACCTCAAGGCCTCTGTATATAAATGCTCCGAATGTCCCTATTGTTTAATCTATATGTCCTACTAGGATTTGACTTCCCGAAGTGCATTACCTTGCACTTGTCTGGATTAAATTCTGTCTGCAGTCACTCCACTCAACTTTCCAGCTCCTCTATGTCCCACTGTATCATTGGAAAACCTTCACTATTTATGAATCCTCCAATTCTAATGCCATCTGCCAAGTTACTAATCATTACCACCTGCATTCTCATCCATGTCATTTATATGTATGACAAACAAGGATTGCAGTTCTGATTCCTCCAATACATCACTTTTTACAGACATCCACTGAAAAAACACCTATCCACACTGTCTCATCACCAAGCCAGTTTTGGATCCTGTTTGCCAAAGTGCATGTGATCGCTTGTGCCTTAACCTTCAGCACCAGCCTACCATATGGAACCTTGTCAAAAGCCTTAAAGTCCATGTAAATCATGTCTACCACACTGCCTTCAATTTTCTTAGTTACCTTAAATGTGATTTGAGTTTTTCTTTTAAGACTATCTCAGCTACACAACCATGCTCTCTCCTAATTAGCCCCTGCCTTTCCAAGTGAATGTAAATCCTATCCCTTGATCTTCAACTTCCCCGCCATTGATGTAAGCCTCACCAGCCTACAGATTCCAGGCTTTTCACTGCTGCCCCTTTTGAATAAGGGGGTCATTAGCTATCCTCCAGTCCTCTGGTAACTCATTCGTGGTTAACACAGATGCATTAATCTCCATCAGAGCCCCAGCAATCTCCTTCCCTTTAGCATCCTGGAATAGATCCTGTCAGGCCCTGAGGATTTATCCACCGTAATGTGTGGCAGTATTTCTAGTACTTTCCTGATATAGACGTGCTCCAGAATGTCAGCGTACCCTCCCTTAGCACTCCAGCCTCCACACCCTTCTCCCTGGAGAATACTGATTTTTGAAGTGTTCATTTAGGACATCACTCATATACCCTGGTTCCACCTACAGATTACTGTTTGGGTCCCCAGGGGGATCTACTCTTTCCTTAACTGCTGTCTTCTAATATATCAACAAGGTTTTGGAAATCTCCTTCATCCTACATGCCACTAAGTTTTTTTTTGGCCCTCCTAATTTAAGTGTTGCAATTTCTTGGGTCTGTGTACAGCTCTTGAAGCTTCAAAGTTTTTTGCTCATGGTGCATTTGATTTGTAGAGTTGGCAGTCAAAATAGCTTCTGGGTCTTAAACGGTTCAACAATTATAGATGAGCATCTGATGTGACTGAAAGACTTGTATTTTTCCAAAACTTAAATGTAGTCAGGGTGTCAACTTGTATGAGCACACCAGATATCAAATGCACACTGTCCATCTGGCTGCTTTACTTAAAGTACCCCATTCTGGTCAGACATGTAGGATTAACATTGTCTCTTGGAGTTGATTGTGGTGTGAGAGCAGAATCTTTTGTAGGCAAGTCAGCTTTTGTTGCAAGACTCTTCTGAATCAGTTGGGTTTTTAATGCAGTGCAGCAGCTGTCAGTTTTTTCCAACACCAAATCCTTAAATTAACAATTTATTAAATTTTAAGCAAATCTGCAATCTCTAGTTTACTAGTCCTGTACCAAAACTCTTACACTGAAATAACCATTCCTAATCAACATAATGCAGACTTTGAGCTGATGAGTGATGTTGAACATTTTTGTTTCAGGATGGCTGGTTTTTAAGGTAGAGAGGTACTTAAACCACACTGCATCACTGATGGAAGATTCCAGTCTTCCCTTGGCTTCTTCCAGGGATTTCCATATGCCCAAGTGAAAATGTCAACCATGTCCATTCCATTTTCTGACCTTTTCCAGATCTATCCTTCACAATTTGACTGCATGTAAAGTGTAGATCTTTATACAATGAAGACCAAACACAATGGGTGAACACTCCATATAATATCTTTCTATCCACAGGTTAATGCCAAATATCTGGTTGCCTATCACTTCATTCCCATTCTACTACTGTTCCAAAGAAGTTCAATGCAATCTCAAAGAACAATGCCTTGTCCTCTGAAGCATATTGCAGCCTTCCACATCCTTAAGTTGCTCATCTGATATTATTCATTTTCTGATCTGTGATTTCTAGCATCCAGTGTATTTTTCAGCTATTTCATAATTCTGCTTCTCCCACTTGTCATCTTGAGACTAATCTTTCATTATTTCTTATCCCTCTTTCACCTTGCAACATCATTGCTTTTGTCATTTGATCCCCCTTGACTTCTACACTTATCACCACACTGTAGCACAAATTTTATTCTTGTTTCTTTTCTCTAAAGAGCAAACTTGCTATTTGTAATGAGAGAACATCAACCTGAAATTTAACTTCCTCAAATGCTGCTTGAGCTGCTGAATATTTCTAACATTTGCCCTCATTTTAAAATTTTACTTTTTTCTATTGCTACAGAATACAGTGGACAAACTGATCAAAAAGACAAACTTAGCCTTGGTTGTGGGGACGAACAGTTGGAGGGATCAGTTTATCGAAGCTATCACTGTGAGTGCTGGTAAGTTTTTAAAAAAAAAAAGTATGGTTTGGGAGTTTTTAATCGGTGACACTGAATAAAACATTGAAGGGGGTGCATTTTAATCCCCTTCCCCCTCAAAAGAGATCCAGGGAGGCTAGGGCTTTGTGATACAACTTGTTGCCTGAAAGCCTAACCACCTGACAGCCAGTCTGCAACCATTTCGCAGGACCATGGAAGAAACTTATTCTTCCTAGTTTCCCACTAGCAAAATTTACCTGCTCTCATGCTCTTCCCCTTCTCTTGTCCCCTTCCAAATCAGACGGCAAGCAATATAACAAATTAATTTCGTTAGTGAATTGGAACAGTGGCTTGTAACTAAATATTTTAGGCTGACAGCTAGCTGGTGAATCTGTGGAGAACAGTTGGCTTGCTGTATCAAGCATTCTGGACTGTGCTCCTTGCCCAATGCAGCATGAAAGTCAGGAACTTGAAGGTCAGAGGCATGTGCATCTGACCCTCTTCTGTCCATGGCTTGTCCTCGGCATTTGCTTAGTTGAGATGCAGGATGCTGCCCCTCAGCTTCAAGCTACCCAGAGGTGATTTTTGGTTTATTTTTCATTATTTCAATGTTTAGTTTACAGGCTTCATGTATTTTTAAAAGTATAATTTAAATTGTTTCAAGTTTTATATACTTCATCTTCCTAAATATTTTTGATCATTGACCTAGCTTAAAACAATAAGGCCTCTGTGATCTGTCAGAAGGCCATCCAAATAGTGCGTAGACTTGCTGCTGCAGCCTTGTGGCTGATCACAGCCTGTTGTGCCTCTGTGGAAGGACTGCGGCAGTGATTTGGCAGTGATTCTGGAGCACAAGACTGCCAAGATTTAGTGTGATCATAAGGCAAGTAGAGGCATTGGTGGAGATGTGTGATCTGCCCCAGTGCTTTCCTTACCACTGCAGCTGCCACCACCACCACCCCCCCCCCCCCCCCCCCCCCCAACGAGCAAAAATGTATGTACGGCATAGGAATGGTAAGGTGGGCAGGAGAACTCTCATGTCTTTCCCCTTGAAAATGTGTCATTAAGTACAAAAATACTCTCAGAAGGGAGAACATGAGTTTGAGAGAATATGAATTCTATAGTAACTTTTTTCCTAGTGGTGTGGGTTGAATAAAATCAGATGAGCTGGTAAACAACAGCATGTTGGTAATTTTGTTTTCTGTATGACCTAATTGCAATTAAAATCACATTTGTATTTCTTTCAGATATGAATTATTATTGATTAAAAATAGGCAGATATTAAGTGTCTTTATGGACTTTTATCTTCCTGCCATTTCAATCATAAGGTGCTAGAAAATTTGTAACACAGAAGGGGTCATTCAGCCCATGTCTATAAACAGTCAAAGTTATCTTGCCTAGGATAATAGCTCATCAAATACACATCTAAGTACTAACTAAAGTTGGTCATTTCTGCGTGTACCTTCCATTCAAGCAGAGCTACAATTCCAGGTGGAAAAATCTTTCCCTATCTACTCTCTCATTTTTCCATCAATTATTTTAAATCTATATCTGTGGTTTTTGACCCACTTGCTGAGGTAAATAAGTCCTTTCTATGAAACACCAGTCTCCCCTCAACCTCTATTCCAAAGAACGTAGTATTGCCTAACAAAGCTAATATCATAGTGTAATTTTTCAGTCCTGGCAACATCTCCATTGGAGAGGTGCAACCACATCTCCATTGGAGAGGTGCAACCACATCTTTCCTGTGATGATCAGAACTGTACCCAATATGCAAGCTCGGTCAATTAAATAGCTCTACCCATTAGCTATTTAATTGTTCACTTGCATTCACAACTAGATGTAGCAGGAATGTAGAACTTCGATCTGATTCTTTGGTTATGGGATCACATAGTTCTCTAGCATGCTGCTTATAATGCATAGCCCTGTTTTGCAGCTTCACCCTGGTTGGCATCTCATTTTTATGTAAACCTGGTGTTGCTGCTAGCAAGCCAGTCTCAGCTCTTTGCTCATCAACCCTGGGTTTAGTAGAGGGTTAATGTCATACTCCCACGAATCTTTATAACTTCATCCTTCACTACTTGCCACTGAGCTAATTTTGGATTCATTAATGGAGACATTAATGCTTCCTTTTAAGCACTTGTGCATCCTTTAAAATAGCAGGCAGAGGAATGCAATTCAAATGTATTAAATATTTAATGACTAACTTGCATAGTTTTGTTTTACCTAGAATGTACTTGTTTGTGCATTCAAGGTCAAAGACTTGATAGCTGCTTGTACAGTACCTAAATCCCTGTTTTAATGCACAGCAGACAGTGTACAGTGTTTCAGCTTTTGTCCTTTTGATTGCCTTGATTTGGATTATGTTGACCTTCTGTGTTTTGACAGCTCCTGGGGGAAATTAGAAGGATTTACATTTAATCCTATAAACTGCTGATTAATTTAAAATTATCTCTACAGTTCAGTTGAGGACTTTTATTGCTCCCATCTGCTGTTAAGAATTTGTTTTGTTTCCAATATTGGAACATTCCCCAAAAGCCTTTTTAAACTTTGTACCCATTTGAGAGAATTTCATTCACTGGCCAGTCAGAGCATATCGAAGTGTAAAATAGTTAATGGTCTCTGTAGATAACATGAATTTGAATACAAATAATTTATGAAAGCAGTTCAGATACTTCCCATCCAATTGTTTCAGTGTAATATTTTCAGTATAAGAGAATCATTGTGGGAAAAACATCTCATGATGCATGCTTTTAAATCCTGTCTTGCCTCATCCCTTGACTCTACAATCTCTTCTAGCTCTACAACCTCTGAGAACTAAATGCACCTTGCATACTTCCAATGTTTATCACTCCAACAGCCTTGCTTTGAAATAAGCCTTGAATTCTGATGGGTAAAGTGGATGAACTCGGCATGAATAGCTACATGTGACTGGGATATTATAGCCATTACAGAAACCTGGTTAAGGGAGGGATGGGACTGGCAGCTGTATGTTCCAGGGTACAGGTGCTTTAGGCAGGATAGAAGTGGAGGAAAGAGGAGAGGGAGTTGCACTTTTGATTAAGGGGAGCATCACAGCAGCAGTCAGAGATGAAATTACTGAGGGATCATCCAGTGAGGTTTTATGGGTGGAGCTGTGAAATAAGATGGGGATGATCACTTTTTGGGGTTGTACTATAGTCCCCCAAATAGTCAATAGGAATTAGGAACAAATATGCAGGGAGATTGTGAAGAGTTGCAAGAATAATAATAGGGTTGTTATAGGGGATTTTAACTTTCCTAACATAGACTGGGGCTGCCATAGTGTTGAAGGCTTACGTGGGTGGAATTTAAGTGTGATCAAGAAAGTTTCCTTGGGTAATATAAAGAGGACCCTACTAGGGAGAGGGCAGAGCTCAACCTACTCTTGGGTAATGGGGCAGGGCAAATGACTGAGCTGACAGTGGGGAAGCACTTTGGAACCAGTGACCATAGTTCTATTAATTCTAAAATAGTTATGGAAAGAGACAGAACTAGTCCACAGGTTCAACTTCTAAATTGGGGCAAGAGGAATTTTGACAGTATGAGACAAGAGTTGCAAAGGTTAATGGGAGTAGGTTGTTTGCAGGGAGGCCCGTGACTAGTGGTATGCCTTGGGTCACTGCTGGGCCCATTGCTGTTTGTCATCTATATCAGTGATTTGGATGAGAATGTACAAGGCATGGTTAGTAAATTTGCAGATG
This sequence comes from Pristis pectinata, assembly GCF_009764475.1. Lineage (NCBI taxonomy): Eukaryota > Metazoa > Chordata > Chondrichthyes > Rhinopristiformes > Pristidae > Pristis > Pristis pectinata. The sequence continues at coordinate 86,444,037 of NC_067414.1, read as the reverse complement.
ACACTAAAATAGGTGGTCACAGACAGTGAAGGTTATCAAGAATCACAGTGGGATCTTGATCAGCTAGATAAATGGGCCAAGGAATGGCAGATAAGTGTGAGGTGTTGCATTTTGGAAAGTCAAATCAAGGTAGGACTTTCACAGTAAACAGTAGGGCCTTTGGAGTGTTGTAGAACAGGGGGACTTTGGAGTTCAGGTACATGGTTCCCTGAAAGTGGAGTTGCAGGTAGATAGGGTGGTGAAGAAGGGTTTTGGCACACTGGCCTTAATTAGTCAGGGCACTGAGCATAGAATTTGGGAGGTTATGTTGCAGTTGTACAAGATGTAGATGAGGCCGCATTGGCAATATTGTGTTCTGTTTTGGTCACCCTGCTAAAGGAAAGATGTTATTAAACTGGAAAGGGTGCAGAAAAGATTTGAGGTTGTTGTTAGGACATGAAGGACTCAGTTATAGTGAGAGGTTGGACAAGCTAGGACATTTCTCATTGGAGCATGGGAGACTGAGGGGTGACCACATAGAGGCGTATACAATCATGAGGGGCATAAATAGGATGAATGCATTCTCTTCCCCAGGGTTAGGGAATCGAGAACTGAAGGGCATAAGTTCAAGGTGAGAGGGAGAAATTTAATAGGAACTTGAGGGGAAACTTTTTCACGGAGACAGTGGTCATTATATGGAATGAGCTGCCAGAGGAAGTGGTTGAGGCAGGTACATTAATAACTTTTAAAAGACAGCCGAACAGGTACATGGATAGGAAAGGTCTAGAAGGATATGGGCCAAATGTAGGCAAATGGAACTAGCTTGGTCAAGCATCTTGGTTGGTATGGATGAGGTGGGCCAGTCTTTGTGCTGTATGACTGACTAAAGGGATAAATGATCTCAAATATGGCTGTGTTGGTTATCGCAAAGGAGACTGGCATAAAGCTGAAAAATTCCTCTGCTTAAAGTCCTAATTACCATTCTCCTAATGTTGGGTTCACTCTTATCAAAATCCATTGGTTGCATGCCTCTCCTCTTCCAACTCTTCTATATCAAATATGCCTATAGGGTATATGAAAAGGCCTGCTCCACCTTTGAATAAGGTCATGGTTGATCCTGCATTTGCTTGCATTACTGGCAATTCCTGGATTCATTTGTTCAAAATTATTTCTGTCATAACTCTGAGTATCCATGGTCTTCCAGAGGTTGTATGTCCTGACAATTCTCTACCTCAGAACTTTCTCTTTGTTTCTGTTTGAAACATTTGCCTGCTTTTTCTGGGACCATGCCCTGAAGTTCTAGGCTGTCCAACCAGAGGAAAGCAGTTTCTCCAGTATGTACTTTGTCAATCTCCTTGAAGTTGATGTGTCTCAATGAAATCTTGACCAGATTTCTGACATTGAGAATTCCAACTTATTGCACCAGGAAAAGCAGTGAACTTAACATAAGTTACAGGTTTAATACAGCTCCATCACATTCCAAAATTTAGATTTGAGAAATTCCTTGGTTTTTGTTCTTTCCATGATGCTTTGTAACCTCTAGAAAACAGTTGGCTACAAATTGGATGTTTTTATCTGGAGATGAGACTGCAGATGCTGGAATTTGGAGCAAAGAAACCACTGGAGGAATTCAACAGGTCAGGCCATGTGGAGGCAAAGGGATGGTTGAGACCCTGCATCAGGGCTGAGAGTAGAGGGGAGATGGCCAGTATAAAGAGTAAAGTGGGGAGGGGGGGGGAGGTAGGGGCTGGCAGGCAATAGGTGGGAGGGGTATGATGGACAGGAAGAGCTGGGAGGAAGGGGGTTGGAGACCTAGTAGCTTGTGTGATGGTGATAAGCAGATGGAGCTGGGGGGTGGGTTCATGGGGAATTAGAAAAAGTAACAGGGCTAACTGGGGAATGTTGTGGGGAGAAAGAGGAAGAGAGTGTGGGTGGATCAGAAAGAAAGGAACAGGAGGGTGAAGGTTCCCTGAAATTGAAAAATTCAACATTCATACCATTTGGAGTGTAGACCATCCAGCTGGAATGCAAGGTGCTTCTAAGTTCTTCTAGTTTGTTAGGCCTCGCCCCAGCAGTGGAGAAGGCAGAGGACAGACAAGTCAGTGTGAGAATTGGAAGGGGAGTTGAAATGGCATGCAACAGGGAGCACAAGATGGCCATTGCAGCCATGATGCAATAGATAAGGTTGGAGGAAGTGCATGTGAATCTCTGCCTCACTTGGTAGGGCTGTTTAGGTCGCTGAATGATGGTGAGGGAGAAAGTGTAGTGGCAAGTGTTACACCTATAGTTGCAGGGGAAGATGCCAGGGTTTGGGAAGGAGTGGGTGGGGAGTGAGTGAACCAGGGATTCATTGAGTGGTCCCTGCAGAAAAGGGTGAGGAAGATGTGACTGGTGATGGGGTTGGGGAGTATCTGGTAGAAATGAAGAGTGATGATCTGGATATGGAGGCTGGTAGGATGAAAGGCAAGGACCAAGGAAATGCTGTCTCTGTTCTGTCTAGGGGGAGGTGGGTGAGAGCAGAAGTGTGAGAAATGGAGGAGATGCAGATGTGGGGCCCCATCAACCCTAGTAGAGGAAGCCACATTTCCAGAAAAAGGGTGTTTTGGATGTCTTGGAATGGAAAGCCTTGTCCCAAGAACAAATGTAGCAGAGACTGAAACAAAGATCCTTAGAAGAAATGGGGTTGGTGAAGGTGTAGTCTCAGTAGTTGTGGGAGTTGGTAGGTTTATAGTAAATGTTAATGATTAGTTTGTCTCCTGAGATGGAAGTGCATCCAGAAAGGGAACAGGTGTCAGAAATGGTCCAAGTGAATGTGAGGGTGGGGTAGAAGTTAGCACCGAAGTTAATAAAATTGGCAAGTTCCGCATGGGTGCAGGAGGCAGCACCATTGCAGTTGATGTGGTGGAGAAAGAGTTCTGATATGATACCAGTGTAGGTTTGGAACAAAAACTGTTCCACATAGCCAATAAAAAGATCAGTGTAGCTGGGACACAAGAGTGCCCATGGCTACACCTTTGTAGAAAGCATGAGGGATCAAAACAGAAGTTCACGGTGAGAACAAGTTCTGACAGGCCAGATGGGTGCGTTAGTAGAGGGGAACTGGTTGGATCTCTGTTCTAGAAAGAAACTGAGTGCTCTAGGACTTTCCTGATGGGGATAGAGGTGTATAAGGACTGGATATCCATGGCGAAGATGAGACGGTGGGGAAAGGAAAATTGGAAGATCCCAAATGATTTGGGGGGGGGGGGGTCATGCGAGTTGTGCTAGGTGAAGGCAGAAAGGGACTGGATGAGAGAGGAGAGATAAAAGTTGAGGTATGAGAAGATCAGTGGGTTCTTATCTAGATCAGTTTCCCCACAAGGAGTAACTAGACTCTGGAATCGGATTGTTTTGCAGTGACAACAAAACATTCAGACTTTGCACATCTGAAATAAGTAAGCCCTTGCAAGATTATCTATAATCACAATGTTGTTTTTGCAGTGGTCAATAAAACAGTGATTAATATTCAGTTGTGAAGTTAAGCAGATTTGCTTCCATTGAGCATTTCAGACCTAGAAGATGTTCATTTCAGCTCTTGGATTATTTTATTCAGGATCCTTTTACTTTCCTCTATACCATTTCATCCTGTCCTACCCTTGCCATATTTTCACTGTCCCTTTTGATTCTCTGCGTCTGATTTCAAAGTCCTCAGCTTCATTCCCCTAGATTACTTCCTTAACAAATTCCAATCCCAATGTGATATTGAACTCTGCTGCTGCCTTTGACTGCCATACCCATTTTTCACCCCAATCTGTAGACCCTTTCTCCTGAATCGCCCTTTATAATTTCCATCACATTTTGATGGGGTTCCTCCAGCAGCCACACCCTCCCAGCATTTGGAAGGGAATGTTTCCTGTGCAAAATCACAATCTACTTTTTTTTATTTGCTCCATAATCCAGCATTTGCAGCCTCTTGTGTCATGGCAATCCACTCTCGTTTCAACTCACAGCTGATGAGAGAGACCACGCTACCCTTTTCCTCTTTCCTTCTCGACCTTCACTTGGAAGAACCCAAATAGTCTGTTCAAGTGAACCAGCAGTTCACTTGCACTTCCAATTTAGTGTATTCCATTCACTAATCATAATATGATCTCCTCTACAATGGAGAAACCAAACAGTTTGGGTGACTGCTTTACAAACTTCATTCAATCTTCAAGAACAATGTTGAGTGCTCAGTTGTGTGTCACTTCAATACTCTCACTCTCGCCTCTTTTTGATCTAGTTTGGTCCAACAGTGTCCAATGTTGGCTCAAGCAAAAGTACCTCAGCTTTGTCAAGGCATTTGCAACACTCAAGACTTGATATTAAACTTCTGATAGCTTCCCTTTTCTCCCCAAGGTGTGGCTGGAATCCAGTTCCAGATGAAAGGTCTTGACCTGAAATGTTGACTGTCCATTCCCCTCCACAGATGTTACCTGACCTGAGTTCCTCCAGCATCTATTTTGCTCTAGATTCTAGCATCTACAGTCTCTTGTCTCCTCTTATATGCAGTCTTGGTGCTAAAGCTAGACCATTTCAGTCAAATTTAACTCTAAAGTAATGCCCTCTTGTTTCCACCCTAGAGAAAATCATCTTTCTGCACCAAATAACCACCTTGGGTACCTCATTTGGGTTGCCTGTTAATTGTCTACACTCATTATGTAAGCATAACTTGTGTAAACTACCCTCAAATTTACCTGTTTTGAGCCACAGAAATCCTGTAATAAATTAGCACCAATACTTTACAAAGATGAATATATAATTCCTAAGGTATGTTGCCCTCTGCTAATGACTTGAGATAGTAATTCTTCCTGCCAACAATCTCAGCAAACCTAAATGGCTTGACCAAAGCAGAATTTCCAATGATGTGCACAAACTTGGTTTTTCACCTTCCTGTACACTTCCATCATTTGGTGTTTATAGTTTGGATTTCTAACTTGTGAAAATTGCTTCAGCTAATTAAAGCTTTCTCTGATGCAAAGCTAATTCTTGCTATTGTAGCTGGAGGTTGAGTGTGTATAAAGCAGTTTGATTTAGGCAAAAGACATCCTTTGTCCCTTTGAAAACTGCAATTTAACTTACTTTCAACAGGGATGATACAGCTGTTTTTGCAGTTCTTTGTAGGCAATATTTCAGAGTAGATAATTTTACCTCTTTAAATTGAATTTTCTAATTGCACTTGACAGATTCAGACAAAGGGTTCTGCCAAGTCAGTTCTGCAGGTTGTAGATGGAAAGCTAGATTTTCTGCCCATTCACTGAGTAGGCAGTAATTTGAGAGAGTCTGTGTAGGCAATGGCCACTGCCACAAAAGTCTGGAAGAAAAAATTGCATTTAAGCACAAAGCTTATTCTCAACAGCAACAAGAAAATACAATTATTGATGTCAGAGGACTGATGATTCTGCCTCTATACTTAATTAAGTTTCTAAGTTTCAAGGCCATTATTTCATTGACCTTGATATGATAATGAGAGGTGTATATGTGGGGGGAGGGGGGAAAGATGGCCCTCATGAAGGGTCTTAACCTGAAATGTTGACTGTTCATTGATCTCTGTAGATGCTGCCTGACCTGAGTTCCTCTAGCTCCTTTGTATGTTGCTCCAGATTTCCAGCATTTGCAACTGCAACTATTTAGCATCAAAGCAACTGAAAATTGATTTGTTTTTTTTTGGTTTGGAGTGAAATGTTTGAAGATTGTTTCTGGAAATTTAATTCTGCACTCTCTGGCATCATTCAATCTTGCCACCTTGATCCATGTTCCACATTGGGGCAAGATGTCATTCCTCATTTGGAGCACTACAGAGGAACTTGGACATAATTATCCTGGAGGCACTTGCCTTTCAGCATTCCAGAGGCAGCATGACCTTAGCCAGATTCTCATCTCAATCCACACTAATGTTAATTGGGCTTTTTGGCCACCAATCACTCCATGAGCTTGGCCTTGAAACAACATGCTGGGCAGCAATTAGTGTGTTAAATATTTTTAGGCCATGGATTAGAGGATTTTTTGACATATTTGCACAAGAGTACTAATCGCCTTGTATTGGGTAAATAGGGAAATGAACTGCTCATTATGCCATTGGTGCAGACGTAATTTTTGCTGAATAACCTTCCTGACCTGGGCAGAGTCCTTCAGCTGACCATGACCAGGGTTTTTACAGTCACTACCAAGCAACATTGCTGTGCCTCTGATCTTGAAAATGAAGTTAATTTACCTTGACACAATACTTAGTGGGAACTTTGCAACAATTCACACCTTCAACTTTGACAGCCAGCTAAACCACACCTGCAACCAAGATGCTGTCAAGTATTGCCACTAATCTGCTGCAGTAGGCAATGGGGGGAGATTGGAAGGGAAGAAGATGAAGAGGGAATGGAGGGGCAGTGGTAGCATCAGCAATAACGACCTCTACTTATTTATGTAATTCAAACTTGACAACTTGATGTTGTATCCAAAAACATATGATTTTTGTATCTCACTTAATCAACTTGTGCAGTTTGGTATCAGTATATCAATGCATGTTCATGAAGTCCCCTGGCTCTTTCCTTACATTAAAGGAGCTATTTTTAAAAATTATTTTTGTTCGTTTCTCTCAATCTTAATCCCTTCCTCCAGTTATAGCCAGGATCTCCTGGTGGCCAGCCATTTTAATTCCACTTCCTATTCCCACACTGACATCTGTCCACAGCCACCTTTACTGCCAGGTTGAGGCTAGACATAGATAAGACTAACAGCACCTCATGTTCTGCCTTGGTAGTCTCCAACCTGACAGCATGACATCAATTTCTTTAATCTTTTCTTTCTCTTCCCTTTTTTTGTTTTCCCTTATCTCACTGGCCTCATCACCCCTTCTCTTTCCTGTCCCCCATCACCTTGATCTTTCCATCATGCACACATTCCTCCTCTGGTTCCCTTTATTCCTTGGTCCACTGTCCTCTCCTATCGGATTCCATCTTCGGCCCTTTGTCACTTCCACCTATCACTTCCCAGCTTGCATCATTTCCACTCTCCCCCTCCCTCACCTGCCTATCATCCCCCCTCTCATCTGGATTCACCCATCACCTGCCAGCTCTTGTTCCACCCCCTCCCCCACCTTTTTTATACAAGCTATCTCCCTTTCTTTCCAGACCTGAAGGGTCTCAACCCAAAATGTCAACTGTCCATTTCCCTCCATAGACCTGCTGAATTCCTCCAGCATTGTTTTACTCCAGATTTTCAGCATCTGCAGTCTTTATCTCCCTTCCTCCAGTTATCAGCATTCTCATAGGAGATCAAATCTGTGAAGGAACTCTATTATTATCATCTCCAAGATATGCCTAACTGATGTCATTTCTGCCTAATCAAGGACATAAAACCAAACCTATAAATCCATGCATTGTTGCTACAACTTGGAGCAGGAGTACAGACATTATCATAGATGGAGGCAGAGGTACACTATCATTTTGTTGTCAGATTGACCTTTTTTTAAAAAAAACTACCTTAGAATTATACATGATAAAATAGAAGATTGTGAATCCTTTTGAAGGATTTTAGTAAAGTCACAATTGAAAAGATTGTGGTTTCTTTGCCTTTCTAAATCAGCTGTTAAGTCGCTGTGGAATATTTTTGTTTAGTTTTTCAGTTTGGTACTCTTGCTGACATTAATAGACTTCACAATGTATTTCTAAGGAATTCAATATAGTGATTACAATAGGTTAAAAGTGAAGCTCTAGTTAACTACCAGAATATAATATTAATCTGTGTGCTTTGTTAATAGTTTGACTGAAATTATAAACTGATACAAAATCATTGTGTAGCAAGAGCATCCCAATGGAGAAATTTGTTTAATGTAGCTGATGGTATAACAAAGGTTATCCATTTTCATACCATAGGTAGCTAAATTTTAAAAGATTTCACAAAATATTAAAATGTGGTCGATACTGCATGATATTATTGGCCTTTATCTCTTTGCTTTTTATTGATTTTTTTTTGATATATCTGGGCCTCATGAAGGCCAACACTTATTGCCCATCCTTAATTGCATTTGAGAAGGTGGTGAACTGCTGTCTTGAATCACTGCAGTCTTTCTGGTGAAAGTACTCCCACAGTACAGAGTAGGGAGTTCCAGAATTTCAATGCGATGACTATGGAGGACCAGTGAGATTTCCAAATCAGGATGATGTACGAGTCAGAGGGGGACTTTCAGGTGGTGGTATTTCCATGCACCTGTTGCCCTTCCTCACTGGAGGTCATGTGTTTGGGAAGTGCTGTCAGAAGGATGGGTGAGTAACTGCAGTCCATTTCATCTGAAAGATTGCACCTCTGGCATTGTAGACTTTGAGCATCACACTGAAGTGTCATGCTTCTGTGCTCAAGTCTTCAGAGTTGGACCTGAGAATAAAACTTGGGATTGAGAGGAAAGTGCTGTCAACAGACACCAAAATGCACAAATATCAGCAAAAAAAAAAATTACTCAGGCTCAGTTCAGGCAAGTTTTGGATAGAAAGTTTTTGAATCGGCCTTTAAATGCAACAATCTTTTGAATCACTTTATACAAGTTTGCTGATTAGTATCATATCAAAGTATTTTGTACTTAAGGTTTTGATACAACGCACAGCTTTTGAAAAGGTCTCATCTTTTCTTGATGTCTACTTGCATGATACTTCCAACATAATGAACAGAACAGGCTGATTTTGGATAACCTTAGTCTAGAGGTGTTAAGGTTAATTATAGTGCACTGTCATACTGTGATCAACTGACTTAACTCATCAATTTTTTACATAATTGTAAAATGCTTCTGCACAAGCTGATAAGACAATAATTTGGTGTACGAGGAGCTGTTAGAGATTTATAAATCCAGATCTTAATGAAGTTTGCCTAAAGCTTCTGATAAATTATCTTGGATGCCAATAAATTTATGTACCATTTGACATAAATAACATGCATTTGGACTTTCTCTGAAGTACATTGTCACTGTTATTAAAATCATCAATCCCTTGTCACTAAATTGGCATTCATTTTTAGTCTATGCACTGGTAATTCAAAACAAAGAACAATCTTGGATTTGGCATTTTCACAGTGCTAAAAGGAGACAAATTTTCTGATGATAGCAGTTAATTTTTCAATGTTTCACAATGTATGATTCTACTGTAAAAATGAGTCATAGCAAATATCAGCAATACTTCTAATCATGTAATGCTTCAATTAATATGAACACCGTGATTAAGTTCATTTAGATTATCATGCTTTACTCATGCAGTAATTGGCAAAGTCAAAATGTTGCAATTTTTTTCAGTAATATTGCCTTTCAGCTGGTTTATTTTTGGCATTACAGAGCTGTTATTGTATTGCTTTTGAGGTTTTTAATCATATTCCTTTTGCATCAGTTACTAAACACTCCTGCCTTGCTTTTAGTGGTATCAACCTGGCAAATAGAGTTGCAAGCAGTTAAAATCATTGGATTCAATGTGATTGAAAGGCCTGCTCCAGCAACTTGTTTTTTAAAAAAAGAGTCCCAGCCAGGAAGCTGGCTGCTGATGGGTTACTCTAAGTTTTAAAAGAAAAACTTGTCCCACACATGAGGCTCTTCCTCTGGGCATTCCCCTAACTGATGAACTCAAGATCATCACACCAGCTGCCATATCAACAGTACCTTCCCACTCTGCCCTACACCCAATCTGAGGATTGATCTTCACAATGGCAAAAGGGGTGGAGGAAAGGCTTGTGTGCTAAACTTGTGGAGCCTTTTCTATTGTTCACAATGCCTTGGACATCATAAGCCTGGCATACATCGTAACTGGGAGATGAGTGCAGTTGGAAATTGGGACTTAATTTGGTGTCTCTGTAAAGTGAAACTGGCTGAAAGGAAAAATAATAAAATTTTAAATTTGACCTCCTGAATACGTTGACTTGCAGATTACTTTCTAACCCAAAAATATTTATTCAGAAAATTGACACTGCCATTAATTTGTACCTTATATTTTTTAAATAGACTTCTCAGTTTATACTTGTGCCCATTTGTTCTGGGGGCGGGGAGAGGAGGGGAAGGGCAGAGGTTTTTTAAAAATGGAAACCTCAGTCATATCTCTTTCCAAATTCTTATCAAATTTAGTTAAATGATGTGATATCATTTTTGTAGCCTTACTGATGCGTGTAACCTAACCAATGTTCTACATATGATGGCAGATTATTACCAGTGAACTGTTCCACCTTCAGTAGCTCTTTAGTTCTTTTTCCATACTAGCCTATGTTTGGCTCACTTGATAGTACTTTTTCCCCCAAAGCTGAAACTCCATTCAAGCTTGATCAATCTGTGCTGACAGGCCATTGGCTACATTGATGACAGACGCTGTTTTTCGGATCGCTCGTTAAACAAAGGTCTTACCTACTTTATCATAGCACAATTTCAAAGAAAAACTGCTCTGCCAGTATCCTGGATAACATTTATTCCTTGAGCAGCATCACTAAAGCAGATTACCATTATCACAATGCTCTTTCTAGGTTCTTGCTGTGTTTAAATTGTCTTGTGACATTACAATATGGATTACAATTTAATGTTACTTCAATGGCTTGGATTTTTTTAGGACATCTATACTCTCATGAAAGTTGCCATATAAATGCCAGTCTTTTGCTCAATCTTGTGTGATATTGATTACCACTTTCTCCCCTGATTTGACTCTCTTGATACTCAATCCTTTTGTTCTGCAACCTGTTCAGTATTTGTCTGCATGACACAGTGCATTAGGCTGCCTGTATCAGTTGTCTGCCCACCTTCCCCTTTAACTTGTCCTGCTTTTGCATCAGCCATATCTACTTCAAAATGTTCCATGAACTTTCAGATGCTTCTAGTATCTCTGATCAATTGTAAATATTGATGCAATTGATGAGAGGGATTGAGTTCCTAATTGAGATTCAATATCATGTTTTTCATGGGCTGAATTATGAAAAGCTTTCTGCAATTACAATTTCACCTGCAACTAAATCTTTAAAACATTCTGAAACTATTTCTGTTCATTCTGACTGTTAGGAGTGAGGGACCAAAACTAACTTTGAATGTTAATTCATGGGCAATCCATGGTTAGTTTCTTGACTTGTATTCAGTGTGAACTTTTGCAGAATTATTTCCTGTACATCTCAAGCTAACCATCAGGTTTATCACTACATTTTCTGGTTTTAAGTAAATCCTGGATCACTTTCAATTCTGAGTTGCAGCTTGTATGTTAAATTTGTAGTGTTTTAATGTGTGGAAATTTGAATGCATTCCTTCATGACAACTAAATAGCTGATTTTTGTGCCTGTATTAATGGTGATTAAACCATTCATAATCAAATTAATGACACAATCTGTAGTGCTCTGTTCATGCAGTTCTTTAGTATACAAGCACCCACTGCTTTCTTTGACTGAACAATGGAAAATCTGAATTTACTTCTCTAACTCATTATATCTGTTTAATGTATTTTTTTTTAAAAGTGGGGGGGGGGTGGGGGGGAAGCAAACTAATGTAGTGTAGTGAAGTCCTTGCTGTTCATTCACTAAACTTCATCAGGGTTATGTACTTTGGTCACTGATTTTTGAAAATTAGGCTTAGGTAAATTAGACTACACGTTCAGATGCATGTCTGTCAAAGATTTACACTTACAAAAGTTGTAAATCTGTTGTAGAAACATGCTAATATATAAACTGTATTTTGATTGAATGTTTTATGAAGTGTTCAAGTACTGTAATTAAAAAGCACAATGGGGGGGGGTGAATGGCGTAATCACTACCACTGTTGCCCTGTTTTACCTCCCCCCCCCCCCCCCAAAAAACTCTGGATTTAAATTGTGAAATTATGCCATGTGAATATTAATACTGAATGATCAAACATTCCTAGTTTTAATGGGACCATTAGTCAGTTTATTTTTAATAATCTTTTCCCTTCTGCAGGAGAAGATGATGACGACGATGAATGTGCTGAGGAGAAACTTCCTTCATGCTTTGATTATGTAATGCACTTTCTGACTGTCTTCTGGAAAGTTCTTTTTGCAATTGTACCTCCTACGGAGTACTGGAATGGCTGGGCCTGCTTTGTAGTGTCCATTTTAATGATTGGCATCCTAACTGCTATTATTGGTGACTTGGCTTCGCATTTTGGCTGTACCATTGGACTGAAGGATTCGGTTACTGCAGTAGTGTTTGTAGCACTGGGGACCTCGGTTCCAGGTAAAAATACTCTACCTTTTATTGATTTGAATACGTCTTTAAGGTACTAATTAACTTTGGCAAGAATGATATTGTAATTTTAAGCAAAGGGCTCACTTTCTATAATCATCTACCATTTTTGTAATTATAGTATTTAAGTCTGTTGAGTGGTTTTGGCTCCTAACCTTTACATGTGTAAATGTAAAATTAAAGAAATACAGTTGGGGATTGAAACTGAAATTGCAATGAAGATGTTAGAATGTCAGTACCTTAAAGTTACAATGGTACTAATTCAAAATGAAAAGAAATTTATCAAAGTATGCAACTGAGATTTTTCTCTCCCAAGTGCTGCGTGGGGGTGGGGGGAGATGTTCTATTTGGGCATGGTTTCACATAAGCTGATGGACATTTAGGAAAATGCATGGTCTATCTCGAACTGTTTAACATCAACAGGTAGAAAATCAATCAATGTCATCCATTCTATAATTGTACTTTTATGACTGAACCTATGCAAAATGCATCCCTGGATCGTAGGGATGGTGCCTGCAATACGTTGACAAATGTTTGTCTAGACCCTTGTCCATTTGGAAGTGGAATGCCTAATACTGTAGCATTTAATGCTGTTGACTAGAGATTAATTTTTTTTCTGCTTTCATGGTGCTGCTTCCCTCCTGTCATTTTCTGCTTATTCTACTCTGTGCTTTCTCACTATTTTTGGTTCTTCATCTATTCTCTGGTAAGAGTTTGTGGCTGGAGTATTTTGGAAGCAACATTTCTAGTAGTGGTTGAAGGGCACTTGGCAACAGACCAGTTTTGGACTTCGTTGCAGGCAAGGATTGTGGGAGCAGGCAGTTGCTTTTGTTCAATATTTTACATCAACATGATTTTTATTTTTATGATTATCAATTTGTCCTAAACTGCATTTGGCTGAACATTCATAAGATTGAAGAACAAGAATCAGACCTTCAGGTTACCATGTCAAAGAAGTGCATGCCAGTGCCGATTCTAAATAGCTTATCTCTAATTTTAATTATTCCCTCATTGCAGATTTCCTTTCAGGAGAACAATATAGGTAGGGTCCACATTGTCATTGGAGTTACAGGTCGGTATTTTCATTGGAGTTGCAGGGCAGCAGTGACTTGATGCTGCTAGTGAAGGTAGCACACTGGTCTGGGAGTAACCTGAGTATAGCAGAAGGAAAGGACAGGAAGGATTCATGAGGTTTGTACCAGTGAGGGCAAGAAAAATGGGTTGCTGAGGTCAAGGGCTGGAAGGGACTACGGTATGAGAATGATGGACATTAAAAGTCAGGTTCTGCCTTTGGAGCTATAGCTGCCTGGAACGCAGAAATCTGGACTGCAGTTTCATTTTTTTGGTCATGATTGATTAAGGAAGATATTATAGCTAGTCTGAATGGAGAGCAAATGGTAAGGGATAAGAAAGAATTGGCCCTTTTGAGTAGATGGAGAAGTGAGGATTTGGTTCCCTTTCCACTCAAATTTGAGTGGACCTTGATATTTAAAGCCCTATTAAAATAGTTTACCTGTGGCGGTATCTAAATCTGTCAGGAGATTCCTCCCCAGTGTTCAAGTCTTATTCTCAGTAGAATAATGCATCTAAATGTTTGCCTGATGTCAATGAGATCAGTGTGAGAACTGCAGACTTCAGTCTTGTCTGAGCTGCAGTGTGCAACCACAGAAGTTTGTGTAACCTTGGTTATGGTCTGTGGTTGCTGTAGGTTGAACAGCTTCCCATTAGCTCCAAAGATTAGCTGCACTAGCGTTGGAAGATCAGTAAGGGCTAGGTGCAACATTTGCGCAAGAAAGATTGAGAACAGTGGACCAAGACACATCCTTGATGGTAATCTTCACTGTTGCTTCTGTTGTAATCCCATTGGTTAATATGATTCGTATGCCATCATGTAGTAAGTGTAAAATGGAGATGAATCTGAGTAGCTGGACTTGAGGATATTCCACAGTCCCTCCTGATCAATGGAATCAATTATTGAGAAAGGCGGTGAGTAGTGGCTGGTGCTACTCCTGGCCTTGATTAGTTGGGGATTGGGGATGAATGTCATTCAAGATCCATTTCGCTATCAATCTATATGTTCCACAACAAGGTGTTCTGTATAATTAACTGGATAAATTCAGTAGTTCCCAAAACCAGACACGAGGACTGAGATTAACCAATGTCTGTCCTATGGAATAGGAGAAAGCGTGATATCCTGGAGTGGATATCAGTCACTGAGGCAGCTGCATCCCTATTCCAAATTACAGTCATGAGGCATAATAGGTTGGTAAGAATTCAGTCTCAAATAAGCCTGTTAATTCATTCACTTTCAAAAGACAAATGTCAGCACAAGACATTCTGAGCCAAGCAGGATATGACAAGCTGTATAATAAGAAAAGTTGGATATGGGATTTATTTTTGAGTTCCTGTATTCTGTCTTAAGTGGAATTGACAGGATCTCCACTAAGATCAAAGGAGGTAGGTAAATGTTGTAGGCATCCTCCAGGGAAGAAAATGGTTGAAGGTATAATGGGGGAAAGAAATGTGGTTACAGTCTGCTTGGAGTGATTGATTGAACCATACAGGCCTTTTGAAGAAATGGAAATACAGAATTAAATACATCAAAGTTAGCAGATTTGAATCCTTCAAAGTGAATTTCATATAAATGCTGTTGTGCATGGATCTGCCTTTTACTTGTGTACCAAAAGTGTGTTGCTTTGTCTCAAGGGTTATAATGTTTTATTTGTAGAAGTAGCCTTTGTATTTGAAAGTCAGGAATATGGATAAATATCTGCTCCAATGTGTACAATTGTAGAAGCTGACATGAATGTGTAGAATATAGTAGATTGAATATTCACAGAGAACCATTTGCCTTCATTACAGGCAAGCTGCTTGCTGAAACAATGAATTAGTGTGTTAGATTTTGATACATTTTCATAAAATTTTAAATATTTATTGCCTTCCCTCAAAGCTCTTATAGATTCTGCTTCACAAATGTTTCTTTTGTACATTCCATGCCCCAACAAATGTTTTTAATAGGTAACACCTTAAATTTATGTGCTCCAGTTGCCAACTCACTAAGCGGTAGAGTAAATTTTGCCAAAATCTGCCATTATTTTGAAGGTTTGAGATTTCTTGACCTTCTCTGCTTCAATTAAATGAACCCTGATTTTAATCTTTGACTAAAGCCCTTCCCTCATCTGAGTGAAACTTGTATATGCCTTTTCTATAGTGACAGGAGAAGGCCATGGCTTTCCCTTCCCTATCTATCCTCTAGCCTTCTGAGGAAATCTCAGCTTCTCCAATTCTGGTACATTACACAACCTCAACTTTAATCGCTATAATTGGCAGCCATCCCTTCTTCTGCCCAGGTACAAAGAACTGGCATTTCTTCCATCAACCTATTTTTTTTTAATCTCGTTCTCCTTTTAAGATGATTCTCAAATTTTCCTTTCTTTGTAAGCTTTTGACTGTCATTTGGACTTCAAAGCTTCTTGGAAGTGCCTTGTGACATTTTAATGTGTTAAAGGCACTATTACAAGTGAAAGTTGCAAAGGAAAAGGTGGTAGAGAAATAAGTTATGATAGCAATGAGGTTGCAACGAAACAGATCCCACTATCAACGTTGCCTAGCGTTGAGGAAAATGGAGTCAGAGTTAAGGGGGGGACCTGGCCACAACCTTCCAGTCCTCGTGTACAAGTCCTCCTTGAGGTTATTCTACTAATACAGAAAATTAATAGAGTGAAAGGTGGTAAATATCATACCAATGTTCAAATGAGGAGAGTCGTAAACTAGGATAGTTAAGCTAGTCTTAATATTGAGTTTGGGGAAAATGTGTTGATAATTGCCAGTATAAATCAGGTTCACATGATGAAATAATGCGAAGGTTGGTATTATTGGTGCACCCAATGATTTTGTATGTGGATTTTGACAAATTTAATAAGGAATGCCATAGCTGACATTATTTAATGTTATTTTTTTTTTAATTTTTAATTTAAAAAAAAATGGCAAAAGCAGAGTTTGGCAAACTTTAGAGATTAGAGATGTACAGTAGTGATTCATAGGATGCCATTTTGGGATGACTATTCTTGAATTATGTAAATGTTCAAAGCTACATAAAACAGTAAGGAGTTAGAATCTAATTAAGGCATTTAAAAATCTAAGAGCAACTGATGGTTAGATGTTGGAGAGTCTAGGGCTGAGATGTAGTGTTAGGGAGTTGACTACTTCGTACTAAGATCAGATGAAGTCTTAAGCTCAAGCAGATGGTTGCAACTATCTGGAATTTTCAACCTTAAGGCAGTGGATGCTCAGTTCTGTATATTCTGCACTGAAGTAAATGCATCAGAGGGCAAATAGTTGGTATTGTGGTAAAGCTCTATAGTTGAATTTCTTGCAGCTGCCAGCACTTGGATACACAGCTGAAAGCTTATCAGCCACATGAGCACCACACCAGTCTTCCAGCTACTATGATGTTGTTAATTTGCAGCATCAGTGACTCCAAGGACAGATGAGAGTAAGCCCAGGCTTGGAGAGATGAGCCTAGAGAAACCGATGGACCACACCACTTTGACCCTCCATCTCTCCCAGATGGATCTGTTCTCAGCCTCCTATATTCATCCAGTGATGCCCAGTGCAAACTTGAAGAACAGCACTTCATTGTTTGACTAGGTATATTACAACTCTCATGGCTTGATATTGAGTTTAACAATTTTGGATAAGCCCCCTTCTTTTCACATGTGGCTGAACTTTCATTTCAATTCATAAGGACTCAATTTGCCTCTATCAATTTGTTTCATGCCAGTTTTTAATCATTACCATGACAGTTTTAGTCTCCGCTCTGTAATAGCCATTCCCTTTGTTCTCTCCACCTTCCTTGCCTCTGCTTAAAATGCACACTTCTCACTTTTCCTATTTAAGGAAGGGTCCTTGGCCCAACACTGACTCTGCATCTCCCCCCTCTGCTGCTCAACCAGCTGAGGCCTTCGGCTTTGGTTCCTGTCATGTCTGTGTGGAGTCTGCGCACTGGCATCTATGAAAGTGACTTTAGGTGTGGGCAAATGGGCATTAAAATAAAAAGCTGGAAATAGTGGTCGGGCAGCATCTGTGGAAAGAGAAACTGGTCTGAGTGGAACAAGGAGAAAATCTGAGGGTGAGACAGGATGATCTAACAGTGCAGTTAAGATCAAAAGCTTTTGTTTATGCAGTATGGTGCTAATGGTAAGACTGGGACATGCCCAGCAGGCCAGACTATACAAAGAAGTAAGAAACTGAGTTAAAATGAGCAGAAATTGTACTCTATTGGCCATATCAAGTCCTGCAGGCTACAATGTGGTCCTGCCTGATGGAAGATGTTATTTCTCAAGCTTGTGTTGGTCCTCATTGTAACGGTGCAGAAGGCCACAGGCAGGAAGGTTGGAGTGGGAAGGGGAATTACAGTGATGGGCAACCAGAAGATTGGGGTTGCTCCTGTGGCCAGAGTGCAGGTGCTCTGCAAAGCAATGACCCAACCTACATTCAGTTTCTGCAATGTAAAGGAGACAACATGGTGAATAGATTGTAAGAAATGCAAGTGAATGGCTGCTTCACCTGAAAATACTGGGATGTTGGGAAGGGAAAAGGTGAAAGGACAGAGGTTGTTGTACCTCGTGCAGTTGCAAGGAAAATGTCATGGGGCAAGGAGTGATAGATGGGGCTGGAAGAGCAGACCTGGGAGCCACCAAAGGAGGGATCCCTTTGGAAGGGAAGTGGATGGGGAATGTGGTACAGGAACTTGTTTCCAATCTTAATTTTGGGTTTCCAGCATCTGCAGTTGCCATTTTCATGTCTGGGTATTTGAGGCTAATTTTGCTTGCAGCAAAGTACTTGAAGGTGCAAGGGAGACTTGGTGTTCAACATAAGTACTGTGCGGAGTAACCTGTGACTGTGTGGTCTTGTGTAGCAGTATGAACAGGAGTGCATGTTTATTGTAATAGACCCTTTTAAAGAACATTGATTTTGAGCCTTCTGCATTAGTAAATCTGGTGTTTCTTGAGTAAACAGTGACTGGTTTTCAGACCAATGTGGTTAATAATCTTGCTGCTGACTAATTCTGGACACCGCATTGCTGTTGATATAATTTGGGGAAGTTTTAGTGAACACTCCTCTCTCATAAAATTGAGCATATGTTCTTACCAGTTGGTGATAAGATGCCCAGAAAGTGTACAAAATTGTTTGAATCCACTATATTATGGCTTTCAACTTTCCACAAATAGGATAAAAACAATGATGTTGCAGATACTTTTAAATAACATAGTTTAGAAATTCAAGTAAATTATGATAAATCTTTGTAGATGACGGGATTGGTCCTAATTTGTATTTAAATTGAGGATTGTACTTTAGGGAAAGATTCAAGACCTTGCAGAGGTTATTTTAAAAGAACAGTACCAAGGATGTGCTACTTGCAAGTTGAGGTGAGATGAGCTGTGGTTATTTTGGAGCAGAGAAAGTTAATGGATTTAATTCGGATTTTTGGGAAAAGTAGAAAAAGAGGAACCATTATCGGTGACTAAGATTGGTTGCCAGAGGATACCTTTTAAGTAACTGGCAGAAAAATGGCAGCAAAATGACAGGACTATAACAAGTTATAGTCTGAACAGATGGTGATAGCAGATTCAATAGTAGTTTTCAAACAGGAATTGGATTAATATGCGAGGTGGAAAGAACAGGGGATCAGGACTAATTAGATGTTTTTTTTAATGGAGCTGGAATAACGTATCTAATGGCCGTCTTCTTTGCTGGATCATTATAATTCGTTGACTCATTCCTAATAGTTATCCTCTCCAATTCTCCACCTCTTCCCCTTATACCCTATTATTCCCATACCCCACACTCCTGTGACATCAAAGTACTTATTAATGTCTCCAATATTACTTCACACTTAAAAAAAAAACTACTTCACTGAGTCTTGCACATTCCTTTTATTTCTTTGCTATCAGTCTGTGTGTACTTGTTGATATTTTTGTTCTGTTCTTTACCCTGATTTTCTATTATTAGTCATTTTGTATCCCCGTTCTTAAATCTGAATGAATAAACTCCAACTTCTCTATCAGTAACAGCTTTTATTTCTTAGGCAGGAGGAGATATTGGAATGAATACTAATCAATCTGCATGTTAAATGCAACCCGTTGAATTCCTCTAGATTTATTTGCTTGTCTTGGAAATTTAATGGATGTACATTACTGAATTTGCAATAAATGTATCATCTATTATCTCCAAATTGTAGATAGATCATGTTAATTAACATCTCTACCATTCAAAGGAAAATAAATGCATTTGAGTATAGCCTAAATTATCTGAAGTTGAAAGTGAAAGATGTAGTATGTAGATTCTCATTCAAATTAGAAGTCATAATAACTAAATGTGTTTCAGATGTGCTATAGCATTGGTTGTTTTTCATTTTTGTCTGTGGTATTTGGGAGTTTTTTAATATTGCCCCCAATCAAGAAGTTGAATTTTGTAATCAAAATTTGTCAGCGTTTTCCATTTGGAAAGCTAATTTGTGGCATTTAATTTTCTGCTCCCAGACAACCTCTCGTGACAGCTTCAACATCTCCACACCTGCACATCTTCATTCTGAAGACTAAAATACATTTTAACACTCTGCAGCTGTCCCTGAAATCTGGGCTTTAAAGCTATTCTGAAGAAAGTGTGCATCTCCTGACCCTGCCATTAGCGACATCTTCCTCTTTCTGTATCAGCTTCACCCATCTGCTGATGTAATGCACTGCACTGCATCCTGATTTGCACTCTAATTGCTCATGGATGTCTCTTTGCAAATGCCCAAGGATACTGAGGGAGGCAAGGGAGGAGATTGTTGAGGTCTTGACAGATCTTTGTTGCCTCCCAGCCACAGGTGAGGTCCCAGAAGATTGGAGAATTAGCCAATGTTGTCCCCTTTAGGAAGGATAACAGATAATCCCAGAAATTATAGGCTGGTGATCCTTCCGCCAGTGGTAGAGAAATTATTGAAGAAGTTTCTTGGACAAGAATTACTTGAATTTGAAAAGCCATTGACTTATTAGGGATTGTCAACATGGTTTTGTGTGGGAGAAGTCCTGTCTCTCAAACCTGAGTTGTTTTGAGGATGTGGCAATGTTGATTGAGGGTAGAGACGTGGTTGTTGTCTGCATAGACTTTAATAAAGCATTTGACAGGGTCCCTTGTGGTTGGTTGCTTCAGAAGATTAATCCATATGGGATCCACAGTGTGATTGGATACAAAATTGGTTTGATCATGGAAGATGGAGGGTTGTGGTGGAGGGGTGATTTTCTGGCTTGTGGTATGCAAGGATCAATGCTGGAGCCCCCTGGTAAACATGAGTGGTCTGCCTAGTGAGTTTTCAGATGTTACAAAAATTGGTGGAATTGTAGATGTTGAGGAAGGTTGTTGGGATATAGTAGGATATAGATCAGTTGCAGATATGGGTGGAGGAATGGCAGATGGAATTTAATCTGGGCAAGTGGGATGCATTTTAGGAGATCAAATGCAAGAGGAAAGTATACAGTAAATGGCAGGACCCTTAAGAGCATTGATGTACCAAGGGACCTTAGGGTGCAAGCCCACAGCTCCCTGAAAGTAGCAACATGTGGATAGGGTGATTAAACAAAAAGACCTTACAGTCTGCTTAGTCAAGGCGTTGCGTATAAAGGTTGGACAAGTCATGTTGTAGCTGTATAAAATTTTAGTTGGGCCATTTGGAGTATTGTGTGCAGTTCTGGTTGCCATCCTATAGGAAGGATGTGGAGGCTTTGGAGAAGGTGCAGAAGAGATTCACCAGGATGTTGTCTGAATTGAAGTGTATTAGTTACAAGGACTGGTTGGACAAAGTTGGATTGTTTTCTCTGGAGTGTTGGAAGCTGAAGGGAGACCTGATAGAAGTGTGTATAATAAATTGAGAGAGGATAGATGGTTTGTTCTTCTCCCCCAGGTGAAAAGGTCAAATACTAGAGGGCATGGGTTTAGGGTGAGAGGGAGAAAGTTTAAAGGAGATGTGCAAGGTAGGTTTTTCTCTTGATATGGTAGGTGCCTGGAATGCTCTGCGAGGGGAGGTGGTTGAAGCAGATATGATACAATGTTTAAGAGACATTTCAACAGACAAGTGAACAGGCAGGGAATAGAAGGTTATGGAGCATGTGCAGGCAGATTGAATTAGTTAAATTTGTATCATCATTGTAGACATGGGGGCTGAAGGGTTTTTCCTGTGCTGTGCTCTCATATGTTATAAGGTAAATAATGAAGCCTTGATATTCACTGGTCAGTCTCATTCTTACTGGGATTTAAGTATTTGTAAGGTACATCTGGATGAAAAGGATAGATTTCTGTTGACATGGTGCAGCTAGTAGAGCTGCTGCCTGCACAGCTCCAGTGATGTCTATTCCATCCTGACTTCTAGGATTCTGTGTAAAATTTACACATTTTTCTCATGACCATGTGCGTTTCCTCCCACTTCCCAAAAAGATGTGCAGGTTGGCAGGTTGTCAACTAACTTGCCCTTAGTGAGCGGGGGAGTCGATGGGAATGTGAAGAGAATAAAACTGGATTGGTGTAACTGGGTGCTTTGTGGTTAGTGCAAGCATTTTTTGTGCTGTATGACCATGATTTAAGGGGAGTGGCTATGGGTTTCATAATTGTATCTAATGAGGACTACATCCTGAAGGAATATAACTACTGATGAAGAGCAGCCTTGTTACATGGAAAATGTGCAGGAGAACAAGTGCAGAGTGTTCTTGCTGCCCCTTTTAGTTTTCCTCATGTCAATAGTGCTGCCGATATTTGCATTATCGGCAAATTTCTTTACCATGGCTCTGTCCAAGTTAACGGAAAGGGTCTTCCAATCATGAATAAATCCATTACCCTTTGCTTCCTGCCACTGAGCCAGTTTTCCACTTTCCCTTGTATCTCATGGGTGTCTACTTTTTTGACTGCACTGCCATGTGGAATCTTAAAATCTTTGATAATATCCTTGTAGATATTGCATCTGTTGAACTCATCCTCCTTTGTTGCCTCAATTTTATCAAATTAGCCGGACAGTTTTATCTGAAATTTGTACTTGAGATGTGCCCTTCTTAATGAAGGCTTGTATTGTTCCTCAAAATTGATTCCTTTAATTTTCCCACTAATGTTAAACTAGCTGACCTGTAATTATTTGGTTTATTCCTTAAGCAATGGTGCAAAATCAGCGGTGTTCTGGCATCTTCCTACAGCTTTGAGAAGCTGAGAATTAAAATGCAGCAAAACTGGAAATCTTAAAATATCACAATGCAGGAAGTACTCAGCAGGTCAGGCAACACCTGTGGAGAGCAGTGGTTGACATCTAGAACCAATGACCTTTGATTAGAACTGAGAATAGGTAGAAATAAAATGTTTTAATTTACAGACGGGAGGGGTGAAGTGAACAAAGGGAATGTCTGTGATTGGCTGGAGGCAGATTGAATGATGAGATGGTGCTGGAGGTGAGAGTAGTAAAGGCTTATTAATCACAGATCTGTCCAGAGGAGATGTGAATCGAAGGAATGAAAGAAAGCTGAATAAACATGACCTTGTACCTCAAGTTCCTTCCTTGCTGCTTCTATCAGCCTGATTCTGTCTAGACCTAGCAATTTATGCATTTTCCAAAATGTTTAGCCCCTTAGTATATTCTCTTTTTACTATGTTTATCCCATCAGATGTTGCACTCATTCTTACTAATAATGCAGCATTAACTTTTATGAATACTGTTACAATGCTTCCCCACATCTCCATTTGCATAGTTACCATTTTTACTCAAATTTCCAGTATCTGCTGTTTTTAATTTTACTATGTATTTATCTCACTATCTTTGAAACATTATTGAATTTGTTTTTAGTTGCCACTTTCTTCATACCTCTTGCTTTCCTAATTTTGCTTTTACTTGCCCTCTTGCACAATATATTCTCCCAGATTTTTGTTCTTTCAAGGCTTTTGTTTTCTTGTCTTCTCTACGCAACAGCTCATCTTGGAGGCCTGTGATTTTTAGCTTGACTCTTTGTGGGAACATATTTACCTGTATCATTTGCTTCTCTTTCAGTGCCTCCCTTTTCTGCAAGGCTGATTCACCTTCAATTATCTGCAACTTATCCACTTTTGCTCTGTCTATAAAACTGCTGTTAGTCCAATTTATAACCTTTACCCCTTTTCACATTTTCTATTTCCATAACTCTTAAATCTAAC
This sequence comes from Pristis pectinata, assembly GCF_009764475.1. Lineage (NCBI taxonomy): Eukaryota > Metazoa > Chordata > Chondrichthyes > Rhinopristiformes > Pristidae > Pristis > Pristis pectinata. The sequence goes on along the minus strand of NC_067414.1, from coordinate 86,420,643 downwards.
AGAATTGTGATAACCCCCACAAAAATGCTGTCCCATCAACCATAAGTATATTCTGTACCTGCCCAGCTTCATTCCCTAAGATTCCCTCTAGACATCTTGCACTCACTCAAAGATTCTCTGTGCTTTTTGTGCCAACTATGCTAACAGATAATTGAAGCACCCTTTTTTTTTTACTGCTCTAGTGCTTTTTCGACTTGTACATTTTGTCTGCAAACCTGCTCTCATCTTCAGACTATTTGGCGGTCTGTAGTAAATCTCCAGTAGTATAATTGCTTCTGGATAAGTTCAGTCTATCTAGCCTCATCTGATGATTCTTCTAACATTGTGCTTTTGTTATAGCTGGAATTGTTTTGTTTTTAATTGGTATTACCACCATTTTTTATCCCCCTTCCTCCCTCCCCCTTCCCCTTCCCCCCAGTCATTTGAAAACATAACCAGGGTGTTCAATTTCCAGAACTGTCCCCTTTTCAGCCATATTTCAGTACAGGCAACTCCCATATATATTTAGTGATGAAATTTTGCCCTTGTGAAATTCATAAATCACTACCCAAAAATCCAAGATTTGGAATAAAATTTGATCTTGTGGAATTTGTGGGAAAAGATTAATAAAAATTAACAAATACAAAATGCGAAATAAATTGTCTATTTTTAGTTTCATCAATTCTTATTTCACATTTGTGCAGACATTACAGCTTTTTAGCACAGTAGGCTTGTTTTGCTGCCTGGCAGTCCCACCCCCCCCCCCCCAGTGTTTTCCATGTAACTTATCCTCCAGTTGTCTGAAACGGCCTGCAAGTTTACGTGCAATTTGTAAACTTAAACTGACCACAAAGAAATTTCACTGGATATAAAGCTTGATATTTTACAAAAGTTTGCTGGAGAAAAATTGCAATAGTTAAAGCCATGGGGCTTACTACAGCATCTGCATGTCTTATTGCCTTCAGCTTGTGTCCTGTTCACCAAATGACTAACATTTAACTTCATGCCATTAAACACAGCTGGATTCCCCTTGTGTCTATTTTCTAACCTTTGCCTTCTAAACATTTTTTTTTGCCTTCCACATCCAGCTCTCTTCCATTTTAATCTTTGGTCAGCTTCCCAACCTGCTGCCAAGCTAAATGAACCCCCAACAGCAGTGGCAAACCTTCTTGTTGTGATATTTGTCCCTGTACTTGATCACTCTATGATGTGGGGGTTAGGGCCAGGCCTTTGGCTGCCAAGTCCCTAAGTTTTGAAATTCCCTCCATATTTTCCCACCTCTGTCTGCTCCTCTTTAGGGGAAAAAAATTGGTCATATGTCCCAATATCTTGACCATGGTGCAGTTGGATTTTGTTCATTAATGTACATGTGGAGTACTGTGGCACATTTTACTATGTTAAAGACACTATGTAAATAGAGGTTGCCCTCTTCTGGTGCACTGTTGCCTTGAACTACTGCAGTCTAGCAGATGACTTACGAAATCTATACTGAACTAATATAAACAGCATTGTTTTAGTCCCCTGATCCATGAGCCAATATGCAGTTGTGGATTATCAGGGTTCAAGTTTACTTTGCAGAGTTAACAGGCATCCATCTCTTATTGCAAGCTACTTCAAAGGTCAGCACAACATCTAGGACATGAAATTGAGGTTGTTGACCAAGATCTCTCTTGAAAATGTCAACAATAAAGCATTGAGAAGTATAATTATTTGCATAGTATCTTGAGTAACAATTATTGCAGGAATACCTCTTGGTGCAATATTTGTATTCAAGATGCTCAACGGCACTTGGGGAAACTCATTTCCAACCAATTGCATCTGATCATTTAGTGAACAACCTTGGAGTAATTGGCTAGGTAAATGATTTTTTAGTACCCTTGGGGTGAAAAGTTTGAGCGAAGACTATTCTCTGGTGTAGCTGCCTAACTAACTAGACAACTGGAATCAAGACACAGCAGAGTTCAGTTGATGATTAGCCAGATCTTATTTAAGCACTAGGGATTGTTTCTTAAGGAGCAAATATCCTCTCATTGGGCAAACACTGGTTTTATAGGTGTAGATTTTTCAGAAGTTTTGTTTGGACACTGGATATGGTGCTGGGGATCTGCATGTGTCAGCATCTAATGTGGATATCAGAGTCTGTTGTAAATCTATGTAAGAAAATCCAACAGTAATAAAATATTGGGAAAGAAGAAATTACGCTTCCACATTATGCTGAGTTAGGTGGAGAGCCTTACTTTGTCATTGGACAATAGAACAAAATTTTGAAATAAGGTCACAAGTCTACTGTTCATTGAAGCTGGAGATGAAGGTTTTAAATTAGAAAGAAATTGAGGAAAGCTGTAGGGATTGCCTGAATTCGTAGGTGCATTCAGGTGAAAGCTATTAATGAAGAATTGCAGAACTTATTCATAACTAAATGGAACAGGAGTTGTTTGATATGCAGCAGAGGGGAAGATTACATTGCTGGAGGTCTCCACTATGCCAATTTGATTTGTAATTGACTTGACTAATAACAAGTTAGCAATTAGCATTGAAGTGACATTTTTATATAGCTATTTAAACTTGTGATTAAATTTTTGATAAATATGGCTGAGTGCATTTTCGCCAAACATTCCAATCTGATGGCACAAGAAAATAAATTGTGAGCACATGAGGGTACAAGGGGATATTGATTCTTAAATGAGTGGGTGAGGATCTGACAAATAGAGTATAATGTGGGAGAATACAAAATGAAGCATTATCTGAACGTGAGATTGCAAAGCGCTCAGATGTAGTGGCATCTGGATTTCCCATTACATTTGCATTAGGCAAGTATGCAAGTATAGCAAGTAATGAGGAGAGCTAGTAGGATGTGGTTTAATATTAGGGGAACAAAAGTTGAGAGGTTGTGCCTCCATTAGGAGAGTGCATTGGTAAGACCACCTCTGGAGTACTGCGGAGTGTATTGCTCATCTCTGAACTGCTTCAAACGTGAATATCTTTGAGGGTTACAGGGCTAATACGTAGAATGAACAGTTTCACTTGTGAGAAAAAGTTGGGTGGGCTATGTAAAATTATTTTTGAGGCTCATGAATCTTTGAAACTCTCCCTCCAGAGGTCAGTGCAAGTTGGGCCTTTAAATGTTTGTAAGGCAGAGTTAGATACTTGATGAGTAGGAAGGTGAAAGAGACAGTAAGGTCACCCATCATCTTAAATGTTGGAGTTGGCTCAAGCAGCCAAGTGATCTAATCTTGCATTTGGAAAAGCATGGACTTACTAGGGATAGTTGGCATCGCTTTTTGCAGGTGGAGGACTTGCCTCTCAAATTTGATTGATTTTTTTTTGAAGTGACAAATGTTTGAAGTGAAGTTTCAAAAATGATTGACGGTAGGGCAGTGAAAGTTTTCCACTTATTGGAATTGATTTATTATTGCCACATGTACTGAGATACAGTGAAAAACTTAGTTTTGCAAGCAATCCATGCAGATCATTTCAAAAACAAGTCCTTTGAGGTAGTACAAAGGAAAAGCAATGACAATGCAGAATATAGTGTTATTGTTAGAGTGCAGATAGACAATAAGGTAGATTGAGAGGTTGAGTACATCTTCAACCTACAAGAAGTCCATTCTAGAGTCCTACGACAGTGGGATAGAAGCTGTCGTTGAGCCTGGTATTGTGTGTTCTCAAGCTTTTTGTATCTTCTGCCCGATGAAGGGAGGGAGAAGAGAATGTCTGGGGTGGGAGGGGTTTTTATATACTGGCTGCTTTTCAGAGGCAGCAAAGTGTAGAGACAGCATTTGACACGGTTCCTTATGGTAAGGTGGTCCAGAAGATTGATCTGCATAGGATCCACAGTACATTTAGGTTGGATTCAGAATTGGCTTGGTCATTTGAAGACAGGAGTGGTGGAGGGTTGTTTTCCTCTGACTGCTGGTCTGTGATCAGTTATGTTCCTCAAAATAATTGGTGCTGGGACCTGTTGTTGGTAACATTTTAATGATTTGGGTGATAATGTAGGTGGGCTGATTGGTAAGTTTGCAGATGACATGAAAATTGGTGGAGTTGTGAATAGCAAGAAAGGTTGTCAAAGGATACAGTGTGATTATAGATCAGTAGGAAATTTGGGTGGAGAAATGAGTTTAATCTCGACAAGTGTGAGGTGATGCCTTTTGTGAGGTCAAATGCAAGTGTAAAGTATACAGTAAATGGCAGGAGCATTGATGTACCAAGGGATCTTAGATTGCAAGTCCCTGAAAGTGGGTAGTAAAAGAGGTGTAAAGAATACTTGCCTTCATCTGTCAGGGCATTGGGTATAGAAGTTGGCAAGTCACCTTGCAGCTGTATAAAACTTTGGTTAGGCCACATTTGGAATATTGTGTACAGTTCTGGTCCTCATCCTATAGGAAGGATGTGAAGACTTTGGAAAGGGTGCAGAAGAGGTCCACTAGGATGTTGCCTGGATTGGAGTGTATTAGTGATGAGAAGTAGTTATACAAACTTGTTTTCTTTTTGAGTGTCGGAGGCTGAGGGCTGAGGGACGACCTGATAAGTTTTACAGGTAATGCAGATGAACTTGGAACCTGGATTAGTACATGGAACTACTATGTTGTCACCATTTCAGAGACTTGGTTGAGAGAAGGACAAGACTGGCAGCTAAATGTTCCAGGATTCGGATGTGATGGAGGGGGGATGTGAAAGAGGTGGCAAAGTTGCACTACTGATTAGGGACAATGTCACTGGCACTTGGTGAGGACATCCTGGAGGTCTCATCCAGTGAGGCAGTATGGGTAGAGTTCAGAAATAAGGTGGTCAGGTCAGTGTGTGACTTGTAGGGAAATCCACAGGTTTCTGCATTTTCATGTTCCTGCTGGTCTTGGTTGCCTCTGTTAATGGGGTGACAAGTTTGAGGAATGCTATCCAAATTGCCTTGGTTATTTAACGCAGTTCAATTTATTGATGCACATTGCATCATGGTGCGCTGGTGTCAGAATATATTAATGCTTAGGGTGATTTTTAAATGAGGTCCATCTGTCTGCTCTCCAGGATTGAGTGGGCATTAGGGTTCCAATTATGCTATTTGTCGAACCATAATCAGCACTTCTTCTCAAGGCAACAAGCAAAATGAAGTAGTTGACCATTTTTCTTTTTTCTGTAATCTTGCTAAGTAGCTTCTTTGTGTTACTATGTAGCTAACTGAAAGTTCAAAATAATGATTTTTGAGAAACTTGAGTGTTTAAATTCATGTCTCTTAGTATGGTAATATTGTGAGCAAATAACACTAAGGGCTAAATATTGTGGTCCTCCACTGAAGTGCCTATATTCCACAATAATGCACTGAGTTTTTAATCTTCCTGGTTTACCTCCTTTGAATCTCAGTTTTTTCCATTGTAAATTCACTGGTAATTGTCCCATCCTTTTCGATCTCTCCTTCCTATTAAGCACTCCTTCTCACTGAGCCCTGTCTCTTGTTTTTTTTTTGCTTAAACAGATTGGGGTAAAAGTTGGTCTGTATTTTATGGATGTATAATGGGTGCGATCTCTTCTGTTTTTAAGCAGCAAGGCCTTTTGCTTTATGGTAGTTGTAACAACTCTGAGCTGACCCAAAGTGAATATGCAGATATGAACACAAGACAAGAAAATAGTAAGAGTAGGCCACCTGGCCCCTCAACCCTGCCCCACCATCTAATATGATCATGGCTGATCTGCCCCAGGACTCAACTCTTCTGTGCCTGTTTCCACAGCCCTCCATTCCCTGTTCTTTCAAAAAAAAATTCCAAACCTTGTAATTAGTGCATCAAAATTTCTCCTGGAACGTTTATAAATTCAATGAAATAGTGTTCGTAAACCCAATGTAATCATTGCTGCTCTGACCCTTGAATGTAGTAATTATTTCTTATTGTGATTGTCCACAAAACTGTTGGATCAGCACCTAGAAATTGGTAATGCTATTGTATGATCTAAATATTTCAGTGTACATTTAGTGTTTTCATATTTTATTTCAGCCATGCATAATACAACTAAAGAGAACATTTTGTTTTCTTTTACAGATACCTTTGCCAGCAAAGTAGCTGCAATTCAAGACCAGTATGCTGATGCTTCTATCGGTAATGTGACCGGGAGCAATGCTGTGAATATTTTCTTAGGAATAGGTGTAGCCTGGACAGTTGCAGCAATTTATTGGAGTGCTCAGGGAAAGAATTTTGAGGTGCAGCCTGGAAACCTGGCCTTTTCGGTCACTCTCTATACCATATTTGCTTTTATAAACTTTGGTGTGTTACTGTACCGAAGGAAGCCCGAAATTGGTGGCGAGTTGGGTGGACCACGGACTGCCAAGCTTGTAACCACAGCAGTGTTCACTTTGCTTTGGTTAGTATACATCTTTTGCTCATCTCTGGAGGCCTATTGCTACATAAAGGGCTTCTAAAAAAAATAATAAATAAATCAACAGAACATGAACAAAATGGACATCTAGTATTTCACTCGCCTGATGATGGAATGCTAACTTCTGAGAGCATTCTTTTTACTAGGTAGAAGTGGATTTTAGTGTTCCATCTGCAGGGGCATCATAACAATAAAGGCTATGAATGTAGGGCTTGGTCTGCTACTGTGCAGATCAGTTATACCAAATGGTAAAATATTTTTTATTGAGACAAAAGAGCCTAAAATAATACTTATGGCACTTATATCCTCAATAGCATGCCCTCATCCATTCATGCAATGATGCCTCTGTACTAATGTGACTGTTTGAGATCAAGTTGCTTAACACAGAAAAATGACTCGACCCATTAATTAGTTTTGTTTTGGATCTGCGTGCCCTACACTTCATTTAACATACTGCGTGCTGACAACTCCCAATTAAAATCCAGTGTTGTCAACATTTGGAGTTTTTGGTTTAATTTAATTTGGGTTCCTTAGTAAAAATGCACAGAATATGCGTAACTGCTAGACATTTACCCATACACCGTGTCATTGTTATTTTTGTACAATAATGTTAAATGTGATACTGTAATGCTGTGCATGGTTAAGGCATTTGTCCTGTATGTAATATAAATACGTCACCAATCTCAAGATCTACCGTGTATTGTTTATTACCAGGAATTGCTCGTCTGCGTATGGTGAGGGGGAAAGGCTGTAGCTTTTGTCTGAAATTTGCCACGTTTACAGAAATAAGTGGTACTGTTGGAACTAGCACCTTCACAAAGACTGACTTGATCTATAAATAAGGCAGAATTTTTTGTTAAACTTAGAAGTTGAATGATATGTTATTAAAACTATTCAGGGTCATTTATTTTAGTTTTGTTTTAGAATGTCAGTATAGTTATTTCTGTTGTCTAGTTGCTTTTGTTGCTGTCAGCGCTGTGGCACAATAAATCAGTAAGACAGTATAATTGGGATGGTGCATGTAAATTAACCCAAGCAGAAAGACGACAATTGTTTATGTTAAATGTTGTTAAGTAGGCAACGAGGATATTGCTGTAGCAATCAACAGCTCATTACTATTGCCAGCTTTGAGTCATTTCAATGTTGTGCATTCTTGCAAATACAGTCCAAACCATCAATGCCAATTCATACTCTTGTATCAGAATCTCTATTAGAAGAAAGGCATGTTCCAAGATCCTAGTCACATCATGTGGCATTAGGTTTTACAAATAAACAACTCCAGTGGAGCTCGATTGAAAAATTGCAGATGCTGTATTTAGAACCAATAATATATGTAAGATAGAATTGAATAAGAATCTATTGAAGCAAAAAAGTTGTTCTTGTGAGCCACAAATTGTGATCACAACAAAGGTTTGTGTAGTTGAATTAATGAAGAGTTAAGTGCAATAAGTGTTTTCCTTCTATGTTTGTTTTGATCAATGCTTTAATAATAATAGAAAGGCAAAGGTTTGCATTTGGTGCCAGTTTGTAATCACTGAGAGCCAGGTTACACTTCATCTCTATGGATACACCCAACTTGCAATATTGGTTTAATCTTATCACAAAAACAAATAGGTAGAATGCATTCTAATGTTTATAATTGATTATACATGTATGTAACTTGTACATAACACAGTTCATAAAAAAAACTAGTTTGCTGTGGTTTTGCTTTCCAAGTGACCACTTTACCACCTTCCCCTGATCAATTATCTGTCTCTTAACATTAACTATGGAGCAAAATACAAGAAACTGGGGGGGGGGGGGGGGGGGGGGGGAATTGCCATCATCTTTGTAACAGAGCTACTCATTTTCCCATGCAGTTTTTATAAAATGTTTGGGGTTTTCCTCAAAATTACTAGTTTGTGCATGTTGTAAAGCTATGGGACCACAATGGAGTTAATTTTCTGTCTAGAGATGGGTCAAACTGTGTCAAGTCCATCTTTGATCATGAGGGAAGATTAACAGAGTAATCTTTTTATTACCATTCAAGCTTGTATGAAGTACAAGTCACTTCAGCCATCTGATGACTCTAGGTTCATTTGACAACCAACAGCCAGGCCACTGACTTATGACAGCTGAATAAGTTCTCGGGATCACATTCCATGGCTCCATCCATTTTTTAGTGAAACTGTAAACCAGTGGCCTTGATCATCAGTATTAATGCACAAAGCAATGTCACTCAAGATATCTGTTCTGATCCCAGGGTCTGAAATGTGTCACAATACACTGTTGAAGGTTACAAGCAATACAAATCCACTTAAAACTTTTTGTGGCTGATTAGTTTTGTGAACAGTATAAGATGTTTATTTCTTTTTAGTACAGGAAATGAATGGTTCTGTTTTAGAATGAAGTCTTACAGGGGAGCTATTTATTTCGGTGACAGTATGTTACTGTTCTTCACATTCTGGTCTGCAGCTCTTTATATTTAAAGACATTACTGACAACACCTGTAATTTTAGTCTGTTAATGAACATTTACCCAGTCTAAACCCCTTTGGTGATGTGTTGCCTGAAGTGCATCATGTTGACAGTGCACAGTGAACTTTTAGTAACTGTTACTTCATCGAGAAAAGACATCTCGTTGGCTAAGAGGGAGTGAGGGTTGATCTTGGTGGTGCAAAATAATTAACCTGATTAAGGGCAAATAGTAATGTTTTCAGGAAAAAAAAAACCCATGTGTTTGTTTAATGGATTGTTGCTGTGCTTTGCAGCTAAATTTGTTGATACTTTTGTTGAGATTTTTGTTCATTCAGGCACAACATGAAGGATGGACACCTTCAATGAGATACTGGAAGCTGCCAGATCCTTCAGAAAGTCGTCCTTTCTATGGGCCAAGTCTAGTGGACTTGCAGACAAGTCCTCCATCAATGGTGGTGTTTAACCGGAGCCCAAGAAGATGCAACCTGGAGAGGAAGCACTCCCAACTCTCCCCTTTCTCACTGGGGGAAGTGATTGCTACCAGTGCTCAGCAAGCAGCCCTCCTGGCCATGCAGCTTAGACTAGGGACTGACCACATGGGAATTCCTTGATAATTAACTGCCTACTTTCTTGCTCTCCATACTGTACAATATCAGAACAAGACTGCACTTTGCCACTGCAGCTATAAGATTATTCAGTGGAATGCCTAACTGGTTAGTGGAAGTACATTTCAAGCACGGAATTGGTAATATAGTCCCACAGGCACAATTATTTCAGTTGATATTTGGCTTAGTTTTGTTTTATTTTTCTAGAATGTCATGCATTGAACATTCAGCCAACTGAAAAGTACAGATCTATTCGTTGTTACCGTGAGTATACTAAATGACTCCTAGGTAATTGAGCCATGGTTCAATGACATGTAGATTTTGCAAGAAAACCTATTTCATGAGCATTGCCTCTGTTTCAACATGACAGATGACTACAAATGGGATTTACTTGTATAACAGTGGGTTAGATGAGGTATTGACATCTAGGCAGCCTGACCACTAGTTTCTCAAGAGTAGTCTCTGACCAGAATCCAGTGCTTTTATTCTTGTCATTCTCAATATTTATTGTGTTTTACATTGGGATAAGGTGCCTCACCACCCACTTTGAGAATGATCATTAAATATAATCTGTTAAATTAAATATAAAAGTAATTATTGGCAGAATTACCATCTACGTATCATGTAATAGCCTCTTGATTTACCCATGAGAAGCCCTTTGAAACTGTAGAGGTCATACAACAATTTGCCCATCTGGCATCTGCAAAAGATCAGTATGTAGAGCATCAAATTAAATCAGCTGTTAAGTAGAGCAGCTCAGCTGTTTTATGGAAACTAATTTTCTATTTTTCTAGTTAAAAGCTCATAAAGAAGGCAATATAAGGACTTTTAAACATCTGAATTTAGTAGTATATAGTAATTACAATATCAGATTGATCCACCATTCTGATCAGTGTTAATATCTAGCACTTGAACATTTTACTGCTGTTTTAGTTGCTGTGTCATTTTGTGTGGATTATCTCAACTTTTTCAGTTGTTTAAATAATCATTAGTATTGCATAAACTGAAAGCACCTGAAGGCAGTTGGCTTGTGACCCTGTGTGCATGGTACCTCTCTCAGAATATCAATTACACCTAGTTGTAATTTGACTGTTGTGCTGAATGAGTGCTTTACTTTAAGGGTGGTCATTGACCTGTTATAGTGGATCATGTGAATTAAGAGGAATTGTGGCAGCCTTTCAGATGTATTTGATAATGGATGGGTGTGTTTTGATGCATGTAACTTTAGTGCTGTATTGTTCCTACTTGAACTAAAGTGAAACTGATCTGTCAGTGATGGCATTCTTTTTAAAATGCCTAAAACAGCTAGGAAAATTTCAACAGCAAACATTCTCACAAATGCAGATAGAGGTATTTGGCATTTACCCATTTAACTGTGATACATTACTTCATACAGTCCCTTAAGTTATTTTGCAGGGGCCATATTTTAAATGTATAAACTTTGATAACGGAATAAGTGCTAATACAGGATAAAGGAAAGTATTATTGATAAAAGAGAAACGAGATCAGGTTTTTTACTTCAGTTAATACAAGTGTATCAAGCATTGCACATAACACATTTCAGTGATTTATTTTTTAAAACAATTATTGCTACTGCTGAACTCCATGCATTCCTTCCCTATCTGCTGTTTTAACAAGTGTTAAGCCCTTAAAAAAAATTATACAGAACCATCCCACTTGGACATGGGTACCTCGTACAAGCACGATGTAGTGAACAGTTATTTCTAAACTAAATCAATGTGCTCAGCTCTGAGTCCCAGACAAATCATGGCAGCCCAAGAATCTAGGATTGGCTGCAGGGAGATATAGTATGGAGAAGTGATTAGTGCACGAGGGCTGGCATGGGTTGCAGTTTCTTGGGAGGAGGGGGCAAGAGGCAGGAAGACTCCTTGGCTAAACCTCACTGACAATAACTTTGTTCACATTGTGACTAAATTACAGCTTGCCTGCCTACTTAAAATTGGGCAGCAAGAGAAGATGCCAGACACCATTGGTAACAGTCTTCAGAAAGAGGTTTGAGGAAGGAAATATCCATGGTGTGGGCATCCTACTCTACTTTAAATCTCCCCACCCTGAGGATTTTCCTTTAGTTGGTTAAAACAGTTTTGTACACAAATCAAGGGCACATCAACATAGTTATAATATTAACTGACTAACATTTCCTGATGGCAAATGTTTGCTCCATTAACATATGAAAAATGTGCTTGTATGTATTTCTGATGACATAACAATTTGCTGCTTGATTTTGCTAAGCACCTACCACTGAGAACAAATGGATCAAAATTGATATCACAATCCTGATGATTTTGGCTACAGCATTTAATATAGACCATTGGAATGGGCTGTGTAGCTGGTAAAGAGTAACATTTCTACCTCCTGATCTGAATCATTAATGCCTTGGAGTTGCAGTTCCTTTTGAGAGCACTGTTTAAATACTTGCATTTTATTCTCCCCTTAATAGTGATAATGTCGCAGCAACTTGGAAAAGAGCATTGTGATTAAAGACCAGAGCATGTTCAGAAGTTTGAAGGAACTAGCATATTGGGCAATGTTTAAGCTTCCCCAGTGTCTCTCGCACTTTTGGATTGATGTTTAATGGTGCATGAAGTAACATGGTGATCATTTTTGTAAAGCCATGGTGTCATTGGTATGTAAACAGAAGTGAATTTATATTTCTATTGGCATGAATTGGATATGCAATACAGTATTACTCGGTGAGCAACATTAGAAGCTAGTATGGATTAATTTTGCTGTGACAGTGATTCAACCAATTAATTTGCTAGTACATCTTAGAATCAATTATAGAACAGAATGAAAATCAAGATGCCAAAAAAATGTATGGCTCTTGCCTGAATTGCAAGGTGTACACAAGAGACTTGATACAACTCCACTGTCAAAAAATTGCTTGCGTAGCCTTTGTTTGCTCTGTGTTGTATCTGTCGAAAAGTTTTAGTTAAAATAACTTAAGCCTCATAATTTGTAAAAGTAGAGTATGAAAATAATTAAATTTTTTAATTTTACAACACATTGCAAATGGAAATTTTTCTGCAAATTTTGCAGTTCCAGAAGAAATGATTTGCATGTTGCATATGTTGTGAGTTGAGAAGAATTCAGTGACTAAAATGCCTTATGCAAACATTCATTAGTACATTATCCAGAGGTGGTCTGAAAATAATTCATCATAAATGTGTGGACTTTATGCTGTTTTGTCATATTACTCAGCTTGATTTGTCTGTCATTTCTGTACTTCGTAAGGAACCTTTAATCTTGTAAAACTGTGGTGTGTATCTCCCATTGCTTGAACTGAATGGCTTTGTATAAATCAATGTCATAAGCTGTTTCCTCTCTTGCCATATTTCCTAACACATTAAATATAGATGTTTGTAAATTCTCCATAATTTCTCGTTCATTCTGCGTGTCTTAATATAATCAAGTCCAACAGGCATTTCATACAATATTACTGTGTTGTAACATTCACTGTTATTCCAAGCTTGTTGGTAATTAAATCATAGCTGTTTTACACATGTAAATAAAGTTTACAAATTTATTAATAGACTGCAATACAACAGAATACTTTTGTTCTTAAACTTGAAATTTGGTTGGGGAAAATATCAAGCTATTAAATTTATAATCCTTAAGATCATAACAATGCAGTTTTAATAAACAATTGTTAGGCACATAATTAACATAATTCGAAATAAGGCTATGAAGTATGTCTTCTATTTGTGTCAAATGTGACCTGTGATACCCATCCTTGTCTGTGTTGTTTGGAGCATTCAAGCATTGTGCTAAATGTTATCACTATAAAACACATTCTACGTGGGGAAAGGAAATTTTAAAATATGAACCAGTAACAAATGTCATTTCATTTTTCAAAGTTTAGTTCTGCTTTTTTGTCTTCACTTGTAATTTCACAACAAAATTGAAATTTTTCAGGTGTGTATCTGATTATAGAGAGGTTCCTACACTGGTAGACAAGAACTTGGGTTGTAAGGGTGTTCATTCTATAGCTGTCAAATTAAAAATGGGGAATGCATTGTAGATTTACCTGTGTTTATTGAGTGGAATGTAGAGAGGAGACCAACTCTTTGTTGCCTAGTCTGGCTGGATACATCAGTAGGTGGCCTTTATGAGGATCCTGCTCCAGTTAAAGCTAGCCTGTTTAAAGGGAAAGTGCTTCAACTGAACTAAATGTAGTTAGCATTGAGGAATGGCACAGCAGGGACAATTAGGCTGCAGGGTTTTTGGATGCTGCACTGGAGACCTTGATGGAGAAGGCATAAAGGAAATGACCCATCCTACATCACACTAATCGAGGAAGGGACTTGCTTGTACTAAGATGGTGTAAGCAAATGACATGGGGATATATGCCAGGAATCCAGCCTTGAAACTGGTCCAATGCTACAATTTTTCATGGTTTTGCATGTGGTCAAGGTGAATGAATGGATTTTCAAATGCCACTTCATACAACTGCCTTACCAACCTTGGACACTGATCAGTTCAATACACTGCCAGTTACTTGCCAATAATCAATCAAGAATCTGTAATTCATGAGCTTCCATCTAGCATCATGCATCTATGTCACTTGGCATGAATGCACTTGCAGCTACTAGATAAATAACATTCCTACAGATTATATGACTGATTTCCCTCTCTCTCTTTCCCCCCCCCCCCCAATAGGGCAGCATATAGCTACTGCTTCACCAGCAAGAGGTAAATATTAAGGCAGGAAGGGGTTGGAAATGTTCCCACATTGCCCCAATTCCCTTGTAATTAACACTGGCTATAGAAATATCAGAACAGAAGACCATGCATCCTCTTGAGTCTGTTCCTTCATTTGGTGAGATCACACTACTCACCTGCCCTTTTCCAATAATATCGATCAATGGAATTTTGGAGATCTTGAATAGAACAGCTTGAGGATCACACCCTCTGGGGCTGGAGAATCGCTGGGCTCTGCAGTCCAATAAGTTTCTCCTCTGTTGCCTAAGCCCATGCTCCTTTGTTCTTAGTCCCCTGTGTGGAGAAAATGGTGTTTCAGCATCTGTCCTATTAGCCACTTTCAGAACCCTCATGCCTGATCTTCCTTCCCCCATCCAATCGTTCTTCAGTCCACACTCTGCACCAGTCCAATGCCAGCAGAGCCTGTGTGCTGTCCCACCTCCTAATCTTTGACAAGAGAATGAAATGCAGTTAGGTCATTGAGGCTCTGTTCTTTAAAGTGATATGTAATAGAACTTGGAGATATTGCAAATATCACCAACTCCAGCTTGAAAGCAACCAAAAATGTGCACTTTACATTGCCAGTGGCTGCATCAAACTTAATGTCCCTGCTCTGGGTTTGTGGTTGTTGCTGCATCAGGTGACGGATCTTATTGAAAAGGTCATTTCACACACACCTTTTTACTGGAATTGGGGGGGGGGGGGGGGGGTGAGAATTGGTTAGAATTGCTCAGTTGGTGGATTTTGTCTCCAGCTGCCACCCCTTCCCCTATTCCAGCAGCTCTGCCCTGCTCTATGGTTTTGGTCTCGGTTGTGCTGTGTTTCAGGGAGGCTATTAATGACCTTCATGTATAGGATTAACTGACAAAGGAGCTTTGAAGTCGGCAAATGTCCTTCAGCCCCTGCTACAGCACTTCTGATTTTTTTTTTGCACTCTGAAACAAGCAAACAAAGCAACAAATGTGTACAGTTGGCAGCAGTAACTGAGGGAAATCTAACGATAACATTTAGATTTGTTGATCCCATTTAATTAGCACTTACGGAGCCATCCTTGTTACTGAATGCATCTCCGGCCATGTAAAGGGAAAGAATACTTAGCTGCAGGTTGGAGCCTGAAAAATCAGTAATGGCATTAAATGAGTGCAACTTGACCACAGTGGGCAGTCAATGCACACTAGCAGCCTGAGCAATTCTCCCCATAAATGCACACATGCATTGTGGACATGTTGGAGAGAGAGAACTTGGTGACTGACAATTGTGAGCTGACAGATTTTAATGAAAATTTTTTAAAAAGTTGGAAACCTGAAAGGAAAAACTAAGCAGAAAACTCTCACCAGGTTAGGCAGCATTTATGGAGAGGAAAAGTTTCAAGTCCTGGACCCATCCTCAGAACAGATTTCTAAACCTTGGGATTCCTACCATGGAAATGAAGGTGGAGATCTTGTGATGGTCAATAGAGTGGAGTACCTATAGTGCCAGGTGAACACTGGGCTTCCTTTGGAAGATGAATAAAGGCAAGGAGTCCCGTAACAGTGCTTCTCATTAAGGGTGGCTCAAGGTCTTGGACTCCTTTTGCGAAGGCAGATGAGATGGTGTCAGGAAAGCAATAGTTTATATTTTGAAATTGTTTTTGATGTTTCTTTGAACCAAAGAAATAATAAAAATGGAAAATAATGTTTGATTTACATCCTTTCTGCCATCCCAAAAAACTTCTGTATTAAGATGAGTTATAAAATGGTTTGCATTTCATTACTTACACTTTGTTCATTATAGTTGCCAAATTTGTAAGTGCATAAGCATCAGAGACACAAAGGATCCATTAAACTGTTCAAGTGATGCTGTTTGAAATGAAGAATTACTTTTAATTTTCACCAAATAATTCTGAGGAATCTTTTATGTTGTAATCCAACTGTCTGGGCATCGGTTTAACCTCCTATCCATTGGACCATGCTTCATTCAGTGCAGCACACCCACATTGTGATTAGGTTATCTGAAAATAAGAGCACTTATGATTTATTTTAAGTTAATAGCTATACGGAATGAATCTGTGGTTGTTTAAATGAACTGAGGAAAGAGGGGTTGAAGTTTTTCCACAATCGGAAGATACATTTTTTAAAAAAAAAGTCTGGTATGAAGTCTCTTATGAAGGAAGTGATTTTTCTCATTGTAGATAAGGACAACAATTTCTAAACAAAATGAATTGAAAAAGGAAAGAGCACGACTAACAAATTTACTGGCATCACACCAGTTATTTGATGTAGCAGCAGTAGGCTTTTAAGCAGACTTTGAGATACCATTTGATAATCAAATTCACAAAAGTCTTGCAGATAAAATGAAAAATATTGCTGCTTAGTCACCACATTACAGGAATTCAAAAGCAAGTTATCGGACTAGTCAGTTGAAGGCAGTTGCAGGGGTAGACTGGAGAGTTTAGGATTGGAGTAGAACAAGGCTAGAATCAGATTTGATGGCAGTGTTTAATCATGAATGGCAAGGAGAAGTGGAAGTATTGAAAACCGGAGGCTGTGGATTTAAGGTGAGTGACGAAAGAACCAGCAGCAACATGCGAATAAACATTTTAATGAGTGATTAGGATTTAGAATATGATGGCGAACGATTCATAATAGCTGTCAAGAATTAAATGAATAAAAATTTGAAGGAAAAACATAGATCTAGGATAGAAATCAACCCCCTCTCCACCCAGGCCCCTAGGCCTGTATAGGTCCAAAGCCACGCTCAACGCAGATGTACCACACTGGTGAACATAGCTCTGTCGTATTTAAGCAGGCAGAATCCAGGTGAGTGTGAGTTTAAACAAGCTGCTCTGACTCTGGGTTGGAGACCTCTTCTTCTCTATTTTTGCATAATTCTGGGGAAAGTAAAGCTGTCTCAGTTGTCTAACTGATCTATACAAGAAATGGGGGGAGAAAGAATGTCCATAGTCACTCATGAAACGAGATCCAGAAGGTGAAATGAATTAAATCCAACCACAGTCTTATTTTCTTTTGGATTTTTTTTATGGTTCCTTGTATTTCTTGATTCTTTCTACACCAAAACCCAGCCCAGTTTGGAAGGCAGGAACTTGGTGAAATAATCCCAAAATTTACCCCACCGTTGCCTTTGGGAGCCAAGAACCTGTGACCTTGTGTACTTTGGAACTTTGCAGCAATGATATGGACAGCCTATGCCAGGTTCTGTCCTTGGACACTCTGCCATGGGTCTTCAAAAAGGCAGAGCTGTCGATACGATCCAACTTTGAGACAGGCTTAATGAAATCATTCGACCAGAGAGCAGAAATGGAAGCCTGGCCCAGTCTAAGATCTCAACTCTGTAGCATGAGAGTAATGTTTATCCTTATTTGCAAAAAGAAACCAAAGTAAGCAGTTCTCTTTCTGGAGCCAGCTTCAGTAATCAATTGGATCACTGCTGGCCAGCGTCTTACTCCCATTACCTGCCGTTGATCCATAGCCTTTCCAACCTGTGCTGTATAAATTGGATCATTTCAATTAACAGGCTTGCAGGGACACAGTTCTGGGTTTCCCTAGCACATTGTGCGAGGAAGTGGTCGCTGATCATCTTCCCAAACAGAGCTGACTTTAATTTTAAGATTAATCTGCCTTGCTCTGAATTGCCCCCCAGAGGAAATAGTTTGTCTCCATCTAATCAATTGGATCCCTTTAGTGTGATCACTTTATTTCTTCATTATTTGAGGGCATGCATTTAGGGTGGGGGGGGGTAAGTTTTTTTGTACGCAGAGAATGCTGGGTGTCTGGAATGCACTGCCGGGGTAGTAGTGGAGGCAAATTTGATAGAGGTGTTATAAGAGGGTCTTGTATAGGCACATTAATGTACAAAGCATGGAGGGATATGGACATTGTGCCTGTCCATATACAATAGACATTATTGTTCATTATGTCCATTGTATATGGACACACATAACAATGTCCATATATATTGAATGGACATTGTATGTCCATATATATTGAATGGACATTGTATGTCCATTCACAATGGACATTGTGAAGGGATGAATTCAGTCAGGTGTTAATTACTAGTTTAATTAGTTTGGCACTACATCATGGGCTTAAGGGCCTGTTCCTGTGCTGTACTCTCCCATGTACTATGTTCTATGAACCAACGTCACCTGCTGCTTATGGTTGCACTCCACTCTAAGGACATTTTCCTGGCTTGTTGATTCCTCTGTAGAATAGCATAAGATGCAGCAAGGTATTTATGCTGCAGATATCAGGAGAGCACCAGGGAACTGAAAGAAATACAATACAACAAACAAAGCTCAACATAAACTCAAGGGATAGCACATCATCTTTTATCCAGCATGTTACTCCCCTAGGGTTCAACGTTGGATTTGGTAACTTCAGATAGCCAGCCTTTCCTGTTTGTGTCAGAACTGGCTAGTTCTGATGGAAGGTCATTCACCACTAATATTAACAGTCTCTCCACTGCTGTTACCGTATTTCCAGTATTTTTTTTTGTTCAGATCTCCAGTAACTGCTCAGATCTGCATCTCTCAGTTCCAGCATGTTTTGTTTTTGTCTTTTTTGCCTAACTGCCTT
This sequence comes from Pristis pectinata, assembly GCF_009764475.1. NCBI lineage: Eukaryota > Metazoa > Chordata > Chondrichthyes > Rhinopristiformes > Pristidae > Pristis > Pristis pectinata. Next base: position 86,401,944 of record NC_067414.1, on the reverse strand, counting down.
CATTCATCTACTAACTGGATGGCACCATGAGCATTGTTACCTGGACAACCTTGGTCTCCACCCAATCACTGGCATTCCCTTCGTTGTCTCCATTCCTTCTCCTCTCTGCAACCTAAAATACACTTGTTTTCTCACTTTTCAAGTTCAATTGATGGGCCATTTGACCTGAGACATTAACTCAGTTTCTTCCACCACAGATGCTGCCAGACCTCCTGAGCATTTGCAACGTTTTCTATTTTTCAGTTGTCCAACATCTGTAGTATTTTTTTTTTGTTTTGTGCTTGTCTTTCCTAGTCATAGTAACTGCAGTGCTAATATTCTCCCTTCTCTATCCGCAGTAGGAGCAAATGATGCCATACTTAAACTCAGGTAGTTAAAAATCCTGCCATTGTTGTATGTTTGATGGTAATATTACCAGGATGCTGCCTGGATTGGAGAGCATGCCATATGAGGATAGGTTGAGTGAGCTCGGGCTTTTCTCTTTGGAGAGGAGGAGGATGAGAGGTGAGGATAGAGGTGGACAAGATGATAAGAGGCATAGATCGAGTGGACAGTCGGAGACTTTTTCTCAGGGAGAAAATGGCTAATATGAGGGGACGTAATTTTAAGGTGATTGGAGGAAGGTATGGGGGGATGTCAGGAGTAAGTTTTTTTTACACAGAGAGTGATAGGTGTGTGGAACACACTGCTGACAGGTTGTGGGGGCAGATACATTAGGGATATTTAAGGGACTCTTATGTAGCCACATGAATGATAGAGAAATGAGGGGCTATGTGGGAGGGAAGGGTTAAATAGATCTTGGAGCAGGATAAAATGCCAGCACAACATGGTGGGCCAAAGGGCCTGTACTGTACTTAATGTCCTGTGTGCTGATATAAATATATGAATACTCATGTTTAGATGTCTTGCAAATGGCTTTCGGTTCCATTTTAGTACCATTATTTGTGATGAATAAAATTCTTACTCTTTCTAGACAGTCATATCACACAAAATGGTGCCTTCAGCCCATCAAGACCATGCCAACTATTGAGCATCCATTTACATTAATTCCATTTCTTCATTGAATTGCAGTTGTTGCCAAATGTGTAATGATGGCATACAAATCTCTCTGCACAGTTCAATCCCCATCCATTCAGCAGTATTGCAAATGGAGCCAGCAGCTGGGGTGAATGGGCAGAAGAAAACAATGAAGTAATTAGACCTATGGATGTGGCAGCCCAGTAGATGAGCACCCCACCATAACCATTCACTCACCTCCTACCAGCTACACAATGCACTGCAGCAACTCACCCACAAACTCCACCAGCTGGAAGGACAAGGGCAGCAAAAGCAAGGAAACACCACCGCCTGAATATTTCCCTCCAAACCACACACCATCCTGACTTAAAAATGTATCACTGTTCCTTCACAGTCGCTGGGTCAAAATCCTGGAACTCTCTCCCCACCAGCATCAAGGGTGTACCCACACCTCAAGGACTGCGGCAGTTCAAGAAAGGCAGCTCACCACCAGCTTCAAGGGCAACTAGGGATGGGCAAATGTGAAGCCCACATCCCTTGAATGAATAAAAATAAAAGCAACGTGAGCTTCATCCCCAGTTCTCTCTTCTGCTGAAGAAGATTTCTATACACTCCCCCCACCACCACCCCCTTTGCTGGGGTTGGTGAGTCTCAGAAGAAGTCTTTCTACCAACCCAAACTATAATCATTTTATTCCCATGATGTGAACCTTGCATTTGGTGAGGTGGGTGCGCGCGTCTGGCCAGTTCAGTCTGTGTCCCATCTGCCCATGCTAGCCTCCCATTTCAGGCTTGCCAACAGTTCCAAGGACTCCACTAGCCTGCTCCAACCACTTGAATGGAGCAACCTGTGACGTAATCAGTAGGAGCACATGCAGAACAAGGGCAGCACCTCAGAGTCTGCTGCTGAAATCTAGGACGGAATGGGAATCTGACTGGTACCCAGGGCCTATCTGGTTCCAGGCACTGGACCAAGGAATCAGGGTTGAGATACCCCAGGGACCCAGGTAGAGCATTGATGGGCACAGGTCTGTCACTATATAACAGAGGTACAGTGGTGGCACAGGTCTGGCGCTGTATGACACTTGTACAGTGGTAGGCATTGGTGTGTCACTATGATGCTGGGGTCTGTCACTGTACAGCACTGGGGCACTGGTGGGCATTGGTCTGTCATGACAACACTGGGGTACTGGTGGGCACGGGTCTGTCACTGTACAGCACTGGGGTACTGGTGGGCACGGGTCTGTCACTGTACAGCACTGGGGTACTGGTGGGCACGGGTCTGTCACTGTACAGCACTGGGGTACTGGTGGGCACGGGTCTGTCACTGTACAGCACTGGGGTACTGGTGGGCACGGGTCTGTCACTGTACAGCACTGGGGTACTGGTGGGCACGGGTCTGTCACTGTACAGCACTGGGGTACTGGTGGGCACGGGTCTGTCACTGTACAGCACTGGCATATACAACTGGTTGGCACAGATATGACAAAGTGGAAAGGAGCACCAGAGCTGGGCTGAGTAGACTAGAGTGGGTGCAGTGAGGGGGGCAGTGACTGAAGCAGTGGGTGGCTGGAAGGGGATAGCAGAGCTGCTGTGAGTGAGGCAGCAACAACTTAGGGATTTGTGTCTTTAAATATAATTAAAATACAAGCAATTAAAATAATAAGTATTTCCAGTGTATTATCTTCAAAATTGGTTTGGATTTTAAATATGGCCCTCCCCACAAAGAAGTTTTGCATCACCACTGTATTCCTTCAGGTGCAATCGCATGTGATCTTAATAGTGGGAGTTGAGAGAGGAGAGGGGAGTTAAACATCCAGAGTGATAACTAGATTCAACCTGTTCCCTTAGGATCTCTGCACCCCCTCCCCCCCCCCACAAGCCGTTCTAACCAAGGTCTATCCTTGTTCCACTTCAATTTTGAATATAAAACATAAGAGCAGGAGTAGGCCATATGACCCATCAAGCCAGCTCTGCTATGCCATGCTGCATCTGACAAGATATCTTTATTAGTCACATGTACATCAAAACACACAGTGAAATGCATCTTTTGCATAGAGTGTTCTGGGGGCAGCCTGCAAGTGTCGCCACACATCCGGCGCCAACACAGCATGCCCGCAACTTCCTAACCTGTAGGGCTTTGGAATGTGGGAGGAAACCGGAGCACCCAGAGGAAACCCACACAGACACGGGAGAACGTACAAACTCCTTACAGACAGCAGCTGGAGTTGAACCCGGGTCACTGGCACTGTAAAGCGTTATGCTAACCACTACACTACCGTGCTTGCCTCTTGGCCTCTTGCACCTTCCTGCCTGTTTTACATAGCATTTCACTCCCCAGAGCAAAAGATTCTGTCTCATTTCTCGCTCAGGCTCCACAGCTCTGTGGGTAGGGCATTCCATTGATTCTCTGAGGAAGAAATATCTCCTCAATTCTGTCATTTTGAAACTTACTCCCTCCTCCACACCCATATTCTAGATACCGCCTAAATATTCTCTCAGCGTTTACCATGACTATATCGGCCCAGCCTGCTCAACCTTTCCTCATCCCTTCATCCCAGGAGTCCATCTAGTGAACCTTCTCTGCATTCATAGTCAAAGTTGAGTTTATTGTCATGTGCACAAGTACATGTGTGCACAGGTGCAATGAAAAACTTATTTGCAGCAGCATCACAGGCACACAGCATTGGAGACACAACATTCACAAGAACATGAATTATTCACAATTTTTACAAGAAAGAAAGCAATTAGGACAAAAAAAATGTCCATTGTAGGGTGAAGTGGCCATGGTGTTGCTATTACAAGGTAGTGTTTTGGGTTGTGCCAGTGGTTCAAGAACCGAATGGTTGAAGAGAATTGTTCTTGAACCTGGTGGTGTGGGACTTCTGTACCTCCTGCCTGATGGCATAGCCCAGATGGTACTTGCCTCCAGTGCAATTATATCCTTCCTTAAGTATGGAGATCAAAACCATACACAGCACCCCAGGTGTGATCTCTTCAATTGCACAGTTTTAACAAGACTCCCCTACTTCATCCCCTTTGCAATAAAAGCCAATATTCCATTCACCTTTTTCTTCCAGTACCTCATGCTGACTTACTGTGTTCCATATGCAAGCACCACCCAACACCTCAACACTGCAGAATTCTGCAGTCTGTCCTGTTAAACAATATTCTGCCTTTCTATTTCTATCAAAGTGGAAAACCTCACATTTGCCCAGGTGATACTCCATCTGTGAAATTTTTTTACCCTCTCCTCAGCCTTATTATATATCTGCCTCCACCTCACAGTACGTGTTTCCACCTATCTTAGTATGATCATCAAATTTTGCAACAATTCTCTCGGACACTTCACACAAGTCATCAGCGTAGATTGTAAATAGTTGAGGCCCCACCATTACTGCCTTGACATCCCTCTAGCTACTGCTTGCTAACCTGAAGATGACCCATTCATCCCTATTCTCTGTTTTCCAATAGTAGCCAATCCTCTATCCACCCAATGTTATGAATTCTCACTTGTGCATAACCTTTTATGTTGCAGCTTTATGAATGAGCCAACTAATTCCTCTTTAGCCAGCTGCTTATTGTATCCTCAAGGAACGCCAATAAATGTGTCAAACGTTATTTCCCTTTTGTAAAGACATGTTGTGCCTATTTAATTTCATCATAATATTCTAAATATCCTCCTACTATTTCCTTAACAATGGATCTTAGCATTTTCCCCAGTGACAAATGTTAGGCTAACTGCCCTGCAGGTACTTGCTTTCTGTCCCTCCCTTTCTTAAACAGGGTGATTACATGTGTAGCTTTCCAATCCACTGGGGCCTTTCTTGAGCCAATGGAATTTTGGAAGATTATAATCATTGCATCTACTATCCCTGCAGCCTATTCTTTACAGATCCTTGTTAGAAGGCCATCAGGTTTATGGGCCTCGTTGGTCTTTAGTCCCATCTTTTTGCCTTGTTCCTTCACTCTGGCGATTGTCACTACTTTAAATTTCTCTCTGTTTTACCTTCAGATGTTCTACTATTATTGAGGTGCAGACGGATACAAATTACAAATTGTTCAATGTCCTTGCCATTTCTTTATTTCCTGTTATTAATTCCCCAGTTTCATCTGCATGGGACCAGCATTTAGCTTAGCTGCTTGTTTTTTATATATTTGTAGGAACTCTTATTGCCCATTTTAATATTTTTTGGCCAGATTATGCTAATTATCTTTTTTCTCCATTTTTTTCTTGCCATCCGACATTGTTTTTATGATTTTCTGAATCTTCTGGCCTATTGCTAATCTTGGCAACCTTGTATCTTTTTGTTCAATTTGATATCACTCTTAACTTCCCTGGTTAATCATGGATGGATCATCCTTCTCAGAGAGCCTTTATTTTTCAATGAAAATATCGCCAAGACTTCTGAAATATCTTCTTAAATGTGTCTCTGCTTATTAGATAGTCTTATCTTCTAATCCAGTTACCAAAATCCAGTAAATTCTGCCTTCTTACTTAAAATTGCCTTCAAGATGCTCATTTTTGACCCAAGTTTCTGACTCAAAAAGAATATGGATTTCTCATGTGATCTGATCATTCCTCCCCGGAGCTCCCTTACAAATGAGATCATTTGCTAATCTTGTCCCATTACATATGACTAGTTCTAAAATAGACTGTTCCTTGGTTGATTCAAAATATATTATTCTGTCCTGAGTACACTCTCCAAACATGTCTTCACTTTCTCAGCCACACATTGCTCCTTCCCACTATCATGAAAAGTACAGCATCAATTTCTTTGACGTATAGCTTTTCCTCACCACCACCCTTGACCCTTCACAGTCTCCAAATTGTCAAGCTGCTTGTTCAACATTAAACACTGGATGAGCAGAAATTCCCTCCTTCCAACTAAATATTGGGAAAATCAAAGCCACTTGCCTTCTGCCCCAGCTACAGTTTTCCTGGCCAGTAAAGGCAATGATCTCCTCAGAAACTGTATTGGATTCTTTGCAAACCTAGTGGCTTACTTAACCTCTGCTGAGCTTACCATAACTATACCATTGTTAGGTCTCTATTGTCTACCTTTATTACAGCACCTGACACCATGGCGGTGTGTTTGCGGTTGAAATCCTCTTCCATACCAAAGATCTTGACCTCAACAATGCTTCTGGACAAAATCCATTCTTCCATCATCTTTAAACTTTAGATCATCAATAATAGTACGCCCATGTCCAAACTCACACCTCTGTGGTTCCCCTTCACCCTGGAGCACACTGGCTCACTGGAATGCCAATAATGTCAAACTTTCAAATCGCTCAAAGTCCTAGTCCTATCTCTGTGATCTTCCCCAGCCTCTAATCCTCTGACATGTCTACCCTTCTCCAATTCAATCCTTGGGTGTCCCCCACTGGTGGCTGTGTCTTCAGCTGGGCAGACCCTGAACCCTGGAATTCCCTCCATAAAGCTTCTTCCTGCATTAAGATGCCCATAACATTTACCACTTTGTCAAAGCTTTTTTGTAATTTGCTCTAATATCCTCAAATGTGGCTCAGTGTCAGTTTTGGATACCACTCCCATGAAAAACCATGGGGGTTTTATGCCTTGTTAAAGGTGCTATGTTTTGTGCATAGAACAGTACAGTATAGGAACAGGCCCTGTGGCCCATGATGTTGTGCCGAATTAAACTGGTAATTAAATGCCAAACTAAACTAATCCCTTCTGCCTGCACAATAGAGGTGTACAAGATGATAAGAGGCATAGATCGAGTGGACAGTCAGAGACTTTTTCCCAGTGTGACAATGGCTAACACGAGGGGGCATAATTTTAAGGTGATTGGAGGAAGATATAAGGGGGATGTCAGGGGTAAGTTTTTTTACACAGTGAGTGGTGGGTGCATGGAACGCACTGCTGGCAGAGGTTGTGGGGGTGGATAAACTGGGGACATTTAAGAGACTCTTAGGTAGCCACATGAATGATGGAGAAATGGAGGGCTATGTAGGAGGGAAGGGTTAAATAGATAGTAGAGCAGGATAAAATGTCGGCACAACGTTGTGGGCCAAAGGGCCTGTACTGTGCTGTAATGATCTATGTTCTAATGTCCACATCCCTCCATTCTCTGCACATTCGTGTACCTATCTAAGAACCTCTTAAACACCTCTATCATATTTGCCTTCACTACCACCCCTGGCAGCACATTCCAGGGACCCACCACTCTGTGTAAATAAAGCTTGCCCCACACATCTCCTTTGAACTTCGCCCCCTCACCTTAAATGCCCTCCAATATTGGACATTTTGATCCTGGGAAAAAAGTACTGGCCATCTACTCTATCTATGCCTCTCATAATCTTATAAACTTCTATCAGATCTCCCCTCAGCCTCCAATGCTCCAGAAAAAACAACCCAAGCCTGTCCAACCTCTCCTTATAGCACCTGCCCTCTAACCCAGGCAGCATCCTGGTGAACCTTTTCTGCACCCTCTCCAAAGCCTCCACATTCTTCCTGTAATGGGGCGACCAGAATTGAATGCAATACTCCAGATGTGGCCTAACCAGAGTTTTATAAAGCTGCAACATAACTTACTGACTCTTGAACTCTGCCTCAACTAATAAAGGCAAGAATGCCATACATGACCTTTACCACCTTATCAACTTGTGCAGCCACTTTCAGTGGGCTATGGACTTGGACCCCAAGATCCCTCTGTACATCAACACTGTTAAGCGTCCTACAGTGTACTGTCCCTGTACATTTGATCTCCCAAAGTGCAACACCTCACACTTGGCTGGATTAAACTCCATCTGCCATTTCTCTGACCATATCTGCAACTGATCTATATCCCACTGAATCCTTTGGCAATCTTCTACACTATCCACAATGCCACCAACCTCTGTATCGTCTGAAAAGTTACAAACCACCCATGCATGTTTTCATCCGTCATTTATACATCATCACAAACAGCAGAGGTGCTGTTAGAAATAGCATTCATTGTTACTGATATAAGCCCCCTTCCCTGCACCATTCTCACTGGCAATGTGGACAAATGATCCCCACTGTATATTGCTGTAGTGCCTGTGAAAAATTTAAGTGAGGTACAATGAACTTCAATAGCTGTGCAATACATAATCTGCTGCTGTGTAGGTGGCATAACAGTATTGTTATGAACCAGCAACAAAAGAAACCCACTGAGTCATGATTCAGTGTTAAAAACTATTTTATTAATCACTGCTTATGATGATAAGAAAAATAAAAGTAAAAATGTTAGTATGTTAAAAGTAAAAATGTTAAACCTTGAACATTAACCCCAAAAACTAAACTCTTCGTGTGTGTGGCAAAGTCCCAAACTCCAAGTCCAGGAATGGTTATTGAAGTTCAGTTCCGCAAGCCATAAGGTGAAACATGAGCAAAGGCTTCTTCAACAACCACCGTTGTCTGAAGATAAGACGTAGATGTAGAGAACATAGAGAGAGTAATTATGAAATCCAAATGTTCCACAATGGAACCCAATCGACACCTCAGTGTTTACTCGGTAGTGACTTCCTCACCCTGAAAAGCATCCGAATCGTGGTCGTCCACACAAATACCTGTTCCCCTCTACAGGTCAGCAACAAACTGAACTCCACCGGATTACTCCCAATTTCCATACGTGGATTGTAGTGACAGACACAGTTATTGTTTCTCATCCATCAATAGGACGACTAGCAGGCTGGTGCGTCTCGTCTCGTCTCGTCTCGTCTCGTCTCGTCTCTCGTCTCGTCTCTCTTCTCTTCTCTTCTCTTCTTCTTTCTCTTCTCTTCTTCTTCTCTTCTTCTCTCTTCTCTTCTCTTCTCTTCTCTTCTCTCTCTCTCTCTCTCTCTCACTGACTTCTTCAACAACGTCATTACGTCCTTTATCTTCTGTTGATGTAAGCACGCCACACACGCACGCGCGCACACACACACACACACACACACACACACACACAACTAACTCTATCTTAAAGGGTCATTCACCGAGTCCTTAACAGTATGCAATCAGTACAATATCAGTAAGTGTGGGATAATCTATTAACCCAACTCCCTTGAATGTAATTGATCATGAAATAATAGTTCTTGATAATCTTGTTTACTTCAGTCAGTGAATTCACTTACCCTTGCATGATAAACTCTTATATATGTGGATATATGTGAAAGAAGAAGTGCCTTTTTCCATAATGTCCTATCCCTCTTCACTTGTTTTTAAACAATTCAGAAACCTATTTATTAGGACACACAGTGTCTGAAATGGATAAACCTCAGAAACATACTGCGATCGTGATGCATGGTTAAACTGTGCCTGTTGAGAGTTACAAGGAAACAACTGCTTTGGCCAGTCAAGTCCACACTGACCTTCAAGAACCCATGTTCATCAATCCTACACTAATTCCATTTCATTTTCCCCACATTCCCATCAATTCCCGCCAAATAGCCGATGCTAACTGCACTGTTGCCAGTCAGAGTTCTCCTCTGTGGAGCAGCCAGCATCAGTTGAAGCCAGCTAGCACACTTCTCAGCAACACACAAAATGCTGGAGGAACTCAGCAGGTTAGGCAGCATTTATGGACTGTCAATGTTTTGGGTAGAGTCCCTTCATCTGGACTTCTCCACAGATGCTGCCTGACCTGCTGAGTTTCTCCAGCACTTTGTGTTGCTCCAGATTCCAGCATCTGCAGCCTCCTTTGTCTCCACAGCACATTTTTAAACCCTCCCCCCCCCCCCCCCCATTCCTTCCTCATCCTGCTCCCTTGCAACTAATAAGGGCTGGGTTCACATGACTGGCAGGTTATGAAAGACCCAGCAGGCAGCAGAGAACTGGGATACTCGTGCACTGCAAGGCCCCTTTCCAGCAGCCTGGACAACAGAGGTGTTAATTATCGGCTCTTTAACATTGCTTGTGGCAGCGTGGCTGGTCCAGTGGAGTTTCTAGTCAGTGATGACTTCCAGGCCATTGACATTACTGACATCTAACAATTCCAAGAAAGTACCAGAGGCAGAGAAATTAATTGCCACGGTGACCTTCACTGCCTGTGTCTGGTCTCTGTGGGGATCTCTCTGGGAGAAGCAGTGTCTCATCAACTGTTGCAACATCCTGGAGGAACTCAATGGGCCAGGCAGCATCTATGGAGGGAGATGGACAGTGGAAACTTCAGGTTGAGACCCTTCATCTGGACTGGAAGATAGAGGGGAGATAGCCAGCATAAAGAGGTGGAGGGAAGGGGTCGGGCATGGAACCTGCACACTCCTCCCACTGGTCCCCTCCGCACCTCCCTCCCTTCCCAAGCTCCACCTTCCTCCCCTATCTGATTCCATCATCTTCAGCTGTTTGTCACTCCCACCTCCCAGCTTCTGACATCATTCCCACTCTCCGCGCTCCCTCGCCCTGCCTATCAGCTCCCTTCACCTGGATCCACCTATAACCTGCCAGCTCTTGCTCCACCCCTTCCCCCCACCTTTTTACACTGGCCATCTTCCCTTTCTCTTTCAGTCCAGATGAAGGGTCTCAACCCGAAACATTGACTGTCCGTTTCCTTCCACAGATGCTGCCTGACCTGCTGAGTTCCTCCAGCACTTTGTGTTACTCCAGATTCCAGCATCTGCAGTCTCCTTTTAAACACCCCCCACCATTCCTTCCTCCTCTTGCAACTAGTAAGGGCTGGGCTCACATGACTGGCAGGTTATGAAGGACCCAGCAGGCAGCAAAGAACTGGGATACTCGTGCGCTGCAAGACCCCTTTCCAGCAGCCCAGACAACAGAAGTGTTAATTATCTGCTCTTTAACATTGCTTGTCTTTCTTGCGTCTCTGATCCTCCTCTGTCAAGGTAATGTCAAGGTCAAAGTCGAGTTTATTGTCATATGCACAAGTACATGTGTGCACAGGTGCAATGAAAAACTTACTTGCAGCAGCATCACAGGTACATAGCATCAGATAAGCAGCATTCACAAGAAAAACAAATTATACAAAATTTTTACAAGAAAGAACACAATTAGAACCAAATCCATTTTAGTGCAAAGTGATCATAATGTTGCTAAACTGTAGGCACAGTAGTGTAGTGGTTACCATAACGCTATTACAGCGCCAGCGACCCAGGTTCAATTCCAGCCACTGTTTATAAGGAGTTGGTACGTTCTCCCTGTGTCCGTGTGGGTTTCCTCCGGGTGCTCCGGTTTCCTCCCACATTCTAAAGGCGTACGGGTTAGGAAGTTGTGAGCATGCTATGTTGGTGCCAGAAGCGTGGCGACACTTGCGGGCTGCCCCCAAAACACACTACGCAAAAGACGCATTTCACTGTGTGTTTCAATGTACATGTGACTAATAAAGAAATCTTATCTTATAAGTGATTAGAGTTGTGCGATTGGTTCCAGAACTGAATGGATGAAGGGAAGTAGCTGTTCTTGAACCTGGTGGTGTGGGACTTCAGGCTTCTGTACCTCCTGCCCGATGGTAGCTGCGAGAAGATGGCATGGCCCGGGATGGTGGGGATCTTTGATGATGGATGTTGCCTTCTTGAGGCAGCACCTCCTGTAGATACTACCGATGGTGGGGAGAGATGTGCCCGTGATGATGTAAGGCAGCCTGTTCCCAGAAAAAAATTCCTTTATGTTACCTGGATGATCTAAATATATCAACAGGAAAATACGTTTAAGCACCTTCATGTTGTTCATAGGCTTTAGGTGTAGTTGGCAAGGCCAGTGTTTATTGCCTATCCTTAATTAAAATTGAACTGAGGATTTGGTTAAGAGTCGACCATGGGCAGCACAGTGACAGAGTAGAGCTGTTGCCTCATAGCCCCAGAGACCCAGGTTCAATCCTGACCTTGGGTGCTGCCTGTGTGAGGTTTGCACATTTTCCCCCAGATGCTTTGGTTTCCTCCCTCATCCCGTAAACATGCAGCTTGAAAGGTTGGTTGGTTACTGTAAATTGCCTCTGGTGTATAGGTGGTAGAATCTCGAGGGAGTTGATGGGATTGTGGGGAGAATAAAGTGGGTTAGGGTAGGATTAGTGTAAAAATAATAGGCACAATGGTCAGCACAGACTCTGTGGGTCAAAAGACCCGTTTTCATGCTGTATCTCTACGACTGTATGATGTTGATGGGTCTGGAACCCCACATACCCCTGTCCAGGTTACACTAACTTCTCATTCTTAAGGCTGAAGAGAATGTTTCTCCTTATGTGGATTTCTGGACCTTTGGGCAGAATTTCAGAAGCGGTCATCCATTTAAGATGGAAGCAAGGGGGAATTTCTTCTCTCAGAGCATTATAAACCTTTAGGAGAGTTTTGTACCCAGTGACCTGTGGAGGCTGGATTCATGAATATATTTCCTAGGGAGACAGACTTTTGGACTGAAAGGGAATTAATGAGGACAGGCAGAAAAATGGAATTGAGACCAAGAACAAATTAGCTATCATTTTTTTTGTGAGAAAAATGTTATCTTCTCTGAATATCATTAATGAACCACAGTTTTTTTTAATTCAATAATTACATAGATTCTATCACTGAGAGTAGTTTTTTTGTTGAAATTCCAATTTTTCTTTCATTTAAAGCATTTAAATTCCCAAGCCACCATGGTCTGATTTGAGCTCATCTCTGGATTAATGGTTGATATCTGTTAATCTAGTAGCTAACCACCACATTACATACTAACGTGTCCTAAATCACTTCATTAGCAGTGTAGCAGGTGAAATATTGAGGTTAAATACTGTGGCAATACTAAGGAGATATTCCATGGAGTGACTGGAATCCAGCCAGAGAGTTATTACAAAAGAAGGTGAAAAGTTGGAGAAGTTTAGGGTGGGAATTCCAAGGGTAAGGACCTGGGCAGTCGCAGGTATACCCCTCCATGGTGGGAAAAGAGAGTTGAGGAGGAAGTCTCAAGAGCTCCCAGTGACGTCAGTGGGAGGAGATTTCATTGTCTTTGGTCTGGCCTAGTGTTGACCTTGATCTTAGGTAGAACACCACCTGTCCACGATGCAACATCAACCAGCGAGTGGTTTCAGACTGGCATTCCTCGGAACTGCTCCAGGAGACACTATGTTCTACTCCCCTCCCGTATTCATTCCCAAAGAAAACTTGATACAAGATCCATAATACTTTCTCAAGGTAGACAAGACCTTGCCAACTGTAGAAGAGAGGAGAGGGTGCAAACTTTACCTACCCTTTCCTTTTTAAAAAAAATTAATAAAGCATTGATCATGGGGGCTGATTGTATATTATCCTGTCATTTGATGTCATTTAGATTCTGAAATGAGAGTGTCCTATTAAGTCTACAGCAATTTTTCTATACAGATAACTATCTGCTTATGTTTAAATCAAGATAAAAGTGAATCGTTAATCAGGTCCTACTTCACAGTGTTAGGTTAAGAGCCTCTAATGCATTTGCTAATCTATTTTGTGTAAACTACATAATGAACAACTGATTTATTGACCCAACTAGTGTGGAGGATGAATTCATGAATTTTATAAGAGATGTTTCTTTTATTAATTGATATATTGAGGAACAAACAAAGGAGCAAGCTGTTTTAGATTTAGTATTGTGTAATGAGAAAGGGTTAATTGATGATCTGGTAGTTAAAAACTGAGGGGAACAGCGATTCATAGTCTGATTGAAACAAAACACTGAATTTTTATGTAATGTTCAATCTGAATAAAGAACTGTGAAGGCACAAAGCACAAGTTGGCTGTGGTAAATTGGGAAATACAAACATTATGACAATAAACAAATAATGGCAAACATTTAAAAGATGAATACATGTTACAAGTTATAAATTATATTTCCCTTTAAGGCAAGAAAAAACAACAGAAAAAGTATTCCAGACATGCCTATCAAGAGAAGTTTAAAGGTAGTATTGGGTCAATGGAAACACTTAATGTTGCCAAAAAAAAGCAACCCTTAAAATTGGGAAAACTTCAGAATTCATCAAAAGACATTGATAATGAAAGGGAAAGTAAATCCGAGAACAGATGAGCGAGAAAAAGTAAAGCAGCCGATAATGGCTTCTTTGATATGTAAAAAGGAAAAGATTAAATGAATTTGATATGCATCCCTTAGACACTGGAGAAATTATACTAGGGAATAAAGAAATGGCAAAGAAATTAAATAAATATTTGGTATCTGACACAAGACACAGAAAATCTCCAGGATGTAGTGGAGAAGTACAGATCTAGAGTGAATTAATGTTGGAGAGATTAATGAGAAAAGAGCTGAACTCTCAGGACCTGATGTCTCCATTTCAGAACTTTGAAGGTGGTGGCCACAGATATAGTGAATGTAAAAATTGTTATCTTGCAAAATTTCATTGATCCCACACTGGTTTCTACAGATTGGGGTTATATTTGTTATCTTCCACTATTTTAAAAAAAGACCAATGTTTTATAAAATTGGAGCATAAGTCTCCCTGCTCTTGTCCTGACTAATGAGGGCCAGCATCCCATACACCTTAACTACATTATCTACACATTCTGCCACCTACAAGGATCTGTGGACTTGCAGACCAAAGTCCCTCTGTTCCCTAACACTCCCTAGGACCCTACTATTCATGGTGTCCCCTCTAGCCTTATTAGTAGTCTCAAAGTACATCATCTCACATTTATCAGGATTAAACTCCATCTGCCATTTCTCAGCCCATTTCACCATCACATCAGTATCACCCTGCAGCCTAAGACCAACCTCCACACTGTCCACAACTGCACCAACCTGCAAACTGATCAGGCCTCCCACCTCCACATCCAAATCATTCATGTACGTTATAAACCGCAAGGGTCCCAGCACTGATCCCTGTGGAACACCACTAGTCACAGGCATCCAATCACAAAAACAACCTTCTACCGTCAGCCTCTGTCTCCTATTGCTAAGCCAGTTTCAGATCCAGTTTGCCAATTTATCTGCATTTTATATTCCAAGATCTCCAAAGAGATTGAAAACAGTTCTTGTGTCTTCAATCCCAAAGAGAGGCTCACTGGTCATATGCATACAGGAATGTCAGGAAGGGATAAAGCCAGATAGGCTGTGACACTTTGTAAGGTGTAAGTCCCCAGCGGGCACTTACTCAGCAAGCTTACAGGTGAAAAATGGTCCATGTGATACCAAGCATGGACCGCACCCGAATATCATTCTCAACCATCTGTGGAAGATGAGTGAAGTGATCAACCTCAAGTGCCAGCTGTGTGGATGGCAATCTGACATCTAAGTTTGAGGGTTCAACTCCCAATCCAGAAACACAAGCAGAAAGATCAAGGCCAATGTTCCAGTCCAGTCCTCAGGGAGTGTCTCACCGTTGACAGTGCTGTCAGTTGGATGAGATGTTAAGGCAGGTTCCTGAAAAGGTTGTGACAGGTGTTTTGCACAAGGCAAATTCCCCCCTTTTTTCTTCTGAGAAGCCAGAGGGAAAAGGAAAATAAACTCACTGAAGACTGAATTGCATCAGGATTTGTGGAACTGCTGTCACAGAAAACTCAAAAGCAGTTATTATTGCACAAGTTACCATGGTTACAGCTGATGCTGACAGCGAGTTCAAGGCTTTGATTATTTTCGTTCTGCTGGCTAAGCATGAGACAGTACTTCTGGTCTGGTTTTTAGCTTCCACAGTGCCATGGGTTTGTCTCCTTCATACAAGAGGGACCAGCTGCTTGTGTATTCACACAGAAGTTTATACATCAGCACCTCAGGTAAAGTGGATCTGTAATAATCTCAGTGATTACTGTGGAACAAGAGCAGAATCTACCAGGTGAAGAACAGCAGGCTTGGATGCAATGTAATGATCAAGGTCGGCAGTGGGGAAGCAGCAATAAGTCTCAGTCATGTTCATACAACACAGAAGCAGGCCCTTCAGCCCATCGAGTTGATGTGCTGACCATCAAGCACCCATTAACACTAATCCTACGTTAATGCCATTTTCATTCTCCCCACATTCCCACCAACTCCCCACCACCCCCCAGATTCTACCAATCACCTACACACCAGGGGCAACATACAGTCACCAATTAGACAAGCAATCTGCACGTCTTTGGCATGTGGGGGGAAACCGGAGCACCTGGGGGGAAAACCCAAGCAGCCACAGGGAGAACGTGCAAACTCCACACAGACAGAACCCGAGGTCAAGATGGAGACCACGTCACTGGAGTTGCGAGATAGCTGCACCACTGCCTCACGGCTCCAGGACACTCTTGCTCAGCAACGAGCGTAAATAACCTTGCACATTTAGTGGAAAACCCAGGTGGTATTTACAAAGTTAGCGGGAGGTAGCATCCTGTGCCAGAAACTGCATCCTCCAGCTTGAATTTCATTCTGCCGACTGTTTTCAGGTGCTGAAACACCTTCTGTCAATGAGAAGGAAACATTTGGAGGTTAACTGATAACTGAAGGTTAATCTACAAGAATGTTGCCAGGACTTGAGGGCCTGAGTTATAGGGAGAGGTTGCACAGGCTAAGACTTTATTCCTTGGAGTGTAGGGGACTGAGGGGTTCACTTATAAAGGTGTACAAGATCATGAGGGGCATAGATAAGGTGAATGCACGTTTTTTTTTTCTCAGAGAAAGGGAATCAAAAACTGGAGGGCATCTGTTTAGAGGTGCGAAAGGAAAGATTTAAAAGGGACCCGAGGGACAACTTCTTCATGCAGAGGGTGGTCAGTTTATGGAACGAGCTGCCAAAGGATGTGGTTGAGGCAGGTACAATAATATTTAAAAGACACTCGGACAGGTACGTGGGTAGGAAAGGTTTAGAGGGATATGGATCAAATGGGAGCAAATGGCACTAGCTGAGATGGGAATCTTGGTCGGCATGGACCAGTTGGGCCGAAGGGCCTGTTTCTGTGCTGTATGACTCTGTGACTCTGTAACTGCTCTGGGGCTACCTATGTGCTGCTCTTCCTTACCAGGACAGCAGCAGCATCCCAAGCAGGACTGGGAAACCCTGCAGTCAGCCTTTGAGGGAGCTCTAATGACACCTCAGTTGCAAGGAGTACAGTATTTATATATAAATATTATATATATTTATTTTTAATATATTTAATATATATATTTATGTATAAATAAATGTATTAATTATTTATATATATAATACAGACACATTGAGTATCCATGGAGAATGGGAGGGGTGGTGGTGGGTGTCAGTTACATGAGAATTGTTCAAAAAATAATCACTGTTCATCACACACTGATATTCTATACGCAAACCTTTAAATGAATCGTCATACAATATGCCATCTCCTTGCTCTTTAAATAACAATGTTTTACACTGCAATTCTACTGTAAGGCTAACCAGTTAATGTAAAATACTGCAAAATAATTCATGTGATGGGGTGTACAGTCATTCATCTGAAGTGCTAAATCTTCAGAGGATGTTGCTGCCAATCAGCCTGCAATTGCACTGCCTTTAAGTATAAAGGTAAATAAACTAAAAATGTCCTTTCACACTTATTTTGCATAACTTTTGAAATAAAATTCACTGTTTGAGTTTATTTTTTTGTTTGCCGGTTGCATGAGAATTCTGGATGTGTGAATTGGCAGGGGAGGGAGGGGTGTGGACCCCATGCAGGCAGATGAGATTAGTTTAAAGATCGCAAGATCACAAGACAAGGGAGCAGAAGTAGGCCATTCGGCCCATCAAGTCTGCTCCACCACTTCACCATGAACTAAACTATTCTCCCATCTAACCCCAATTCCCGGCCTTTTCCCCTTATCACTTGATACCCTGACTAATTAGATACCTATCAATCCCTTCCTTAAACACCCCCAATGATCGGGCTTCCAAGCTGTACGTGGCAAAGAATTCCATAAATCCACAACCTTCTGGCTAAAGAAATTTCTCCTCATCTCTGTTTTAAATGGGTACCCTTTAATTCTAAAACTGTGCCCTCTTGTCCTGGACTCACCCACCAAGGGAAACAACTTAGCCACATCTACTCTATCCAATCCTTTCAACATTCGAAATGTTTCTATGAGGTCCCCTCTCATTCTTCTATACTCCAATGAATACAGTCCAAGAGCCGACAAACGCTCTTCGTATGTAAGCCCTTGCATTCCGGGAATCATCCTCGTAAATCTTCTCTGAACCTTCTCCAGATAAGGGGGCCAAAACTGCACACAGTATTCCAAATGAGGTCTCACCAGTGCCCCATAGAGCCTCATCAACTCCTCCTTACTTTTATACGCTATTCCTCTCGAAATGAATGCCAACATAGCACTTGCTTTTCTTACCGCCGTTCCAACCTGGTGGTTAACCTTTAGGGTATCCTGCACGAGTACCCCCAAGTCCCTTTGCACTTCTGAATTTTGAATTTTCTCCCCATCTAGATAATAATCTGCCCATTTATTTCTTCTTCCAAAATGTACAACGGCACATTTCTCAACATTGAATCTCATCTGCCATTTCTTTGCCTACTCTCCTAAACTGTCCAAGTCTCTCTGCAACCTTCCTGTTTCTTCAACACTTCCTGCTCCTCCACCTATCTTGGTGTCATCTGCGAACTTAGCCACAAAACCACTTAATCCACAATCTAAATCATCGATATACAGTGTAAAAAGAAGCAGCCCCAACACCGACCCTTGCGGAACACCACTGGTAACCGGCAGCCAACCAGAACAGGATCCCTTAATTCCCACCCTTTGCTTTCTGCCTATCAGCCAATGCTCCACCCATCTAATATCCTTCCTGTAATTCCATGGGCACTCATCTTATTAAGCAGCCTCTTTTGCGGCACCTTGTCGAAGGCCTTTTGAAAATCTAAATACACAACATCCACAGCCTCTCTGTTGTCCATCCTACTTGAGATTACCTCAAAAAATTCCAATAGGTTGGTCAGGCAGGATCTTCCTTTCATGAAACCATGCTGGCTTGGACCTATCTTGTCACGCACTTCTAGGTATTCCATACCTCGTCCTTGAGGATCGATTCCAATAACTTTCCAACTACTGATGTCAGACTAATAGGCCTGTAATTTTCTTTTTGCTGCCTCCCTCCCTTCTTAAACAGCAGAACTACATTTGCGACCCTCCAGTCCTCCAGAACCATGCCAGAGTCTATTGATTCCTGGAAAATCATTTCCAATGCCTCTACAATCTCTAAAGCCACCTCCTTCAGAACCCGTGGGTGCACTTCATCCAGTCCGGGAGACCTATCTGTCCTTAGTCCATGTAGCTTCCCGAGCACCTTCTCTCTAGTAATCTTGACTGTACTCAGTTCTATCCCCTGATACCCCTGACTATCAGGTATATTGCTGATGTCTTCCACAGTGAAGACTGATGCAAAATACACATTTAGTTCCTCTGCCATCTCTTTGTTACCTATTATAATTTCTCCAGCGTCATTTTCAATCTGTCCTATATCTATCCATGTCTCTCTTTTACTCTTCATATATTTAAAAAAACTCTTAGTATCCTTTTGTATGTTACTTGCCAACTTCCTTTCATAATTCATTTTTTCTTTCCTAATGACTTTCTTAGTTTCTTTCTGTAAGATTTTAAAAGTTTCCCAGTCCTCTGTTTTCCCACTAATTTTTGCTTCCTTGTATGCCCTCCCTTTTGCTTTTATTTTAGCCTTAACCTCTCTCATTAGCCACATTTGTGCCATTTTTCCATTCATAATTTTCTTTATTCTTGGAATATATCTGTCCTGCACTTTCCTCATTTCTTGTGGAAGTTGGCATCATGGTCAGCATAGACATTGTGGGCCGAAGGGCCTGTTCCTGTGCTGTACTGTTCTATGTTCTATCTAATACCAGATAAACTAGAGTTTAATGCAGGTGCAACATGAGAGGTAGAAGCAGGAGTTGGGTTCCTTACGCATGGCTGATCTCTTAGCTCAGCATCACCTTCCCACACTAACCCCATAATCTATAGATTGCCTTTGTATCCAAAACCTATTGATCTCTGTGCTGAATACACAAAGTAACTGTGCATCCATAACTAGTGGGTGTCGGTTGAATGAGAATTGCTCAAAAATAATTACTGTATATTACCCACTGATATTCTATGCATAAACCTTTAAATGATTCGTCATACAACATGCCATCTCCTTGCCTTTAAATCACAATGTTTTACACTGCAATTCTACATTAAAGCTAACCAGTAAAGTAAAATACAGTAAAAAAAAAATTCAAAATGAATGACTGTGCACACCAGCACATGAAGCGTTAAATCTTCAGAGGATTTTGTTGGTTGTCAGAAGTGATTGGGCAGTGAATCTTTGGTAGTGATTCCAAAGATTCACTGCCCTCGAAGAGGAAACTTCTCATCCAGATCTGGATGTTCAGCACTTTATTTTGAGACCAAGTCTTCTGGTTCCAGACACCCCAGCCAAGGGAAACATCATCCCTGCATCCAGCCTGTCATTTTGTATGTTTCAATAGGACCAGCTCTCCTTCTCCTAAACTATCCCGGGAATTTATCTAGTGAATATTTGCTGCACTCCCTAAAACACAAGTATACTCTTTCTCAGGCAGGGAGTCCTAACCTGTGCACAATATTCCAGGTTTGGTCTCACCAGGGCTTTGTGTAACTGCAGTGAGATATCTTTACTCTAGTACTCCTGGAATAAAAGCTAACAGACTGCTTGCTTTCTTAATTGTTGTGTCTGCTTATTGTTTTCATTGCCTTGTGTACAAGGATACACAGGCCCATCTGTGTATCAACACCTTTCTATTTCTCACCATTTAAAATAAATGTTCCACCATTCTACCTTTCTTCTAGAAAAGTGATGACCTCATTTTCCACACCAGATTCCATCAGCCATTTCCTTGCCAATTCCCTTACTCTGTCTGAATACCCCTGAAGCCTTTTGCATCTTCCTCACAACTACCCAGCTTTGTATCATCAGCAAACTTGGATATAATTACACTCTGTACTCTCACACAATCATTTATATTGATTGTAAAGAGCTGGGGTTCCAGCACTGCTCCCTGCAGTATCCCATTAATCATATCCTCTCAACCCAGAAATTACCCATTGATTCCTACTCTCGGTTTTCTGTTCCAATCCTGAATCCACGCCAGTAAATTACCTCCAATATCCTGCATGCTAAATTTGTACAGGTGACCCCTGCGTTATGGGGTGGGGTGGGGGAGAGGGATGCAGGTTGTATTCCTAGAAAACCATCCACATCGTGATTTTCCATAATGTGAACCCACATCTTCTGCACATACGTCAAGAAATGCAAGTTAAAAATAATTGACACAAATTCTGTGAGTGTGAATTTTATTCTGTATCTCAGATTCTTTGGTAGTGATTTATCAATTCTCTGAGGGCAAATTTCCATTACCCAAACTGCTCTAACAAGGGGGGTTGCCTGCATAATAATTGCTTGTGTGTCACCTTATCGAAAGCCTTCCAGAAGTCCAAATGCACCACATCCAGTGGTTCCCCTGATCTATCCTGCTCACTAGCACCTCAGAAAAACACTGACAAGTGTGTCAATCATAGCTTCCTTTTCATAAATACACATCGACTCTCCCCAATTATCTTCTCTGTTCCCTGTAACCACATCCTCAAGGTAGATTGTAGCATTTTCCCCACTACTGATGTCAGTCTGATGCATGGCTCCATGTAACTCTCTCCCTCCTTTCTTAAGACGTGTCCTTACATTTGATATCTTCCAATCTGTAGGGACTGTGGTGGGATCTATAGCATTTTGAAGGGTGGCAGCCACTATATTCGTAACCTCCAACACACTAGGGTTCGGGTTATCAGGCCCTGAGGATTATTGCCTTTCAGTGCCATTAAATTAGTCAACACTAATCTTTCACTGACGCTAATTTCATTCAACTCCTCATTCGCACTGGACCTGTAGTTATCCAGCTTTTCCCGGTTTTCTGTCTCGTCTTTCATGAAGACAAGTAAGATATTCTGCCTTTTCCTTATTCCTTTTTCCTGTTGTCTCTGGTTCCAACATGAACATTTCCCCTCCCACTCCAAGTTCCTCTTCAGCTCTGGGGGTGGGGTTGTCCTTAATCCTGGTACAGGACAGGCAACACAGACTTCAGGACTCATGCAGCTCCAAAGAATGGTATCTAACCCCTGAAGTACACTGTCCCCTGTCACGACTACCTTCTTTCTCAATCCCTTAACTTAAGTGGCCCCCTGAGCTATGGTCAATTTCCTCAGGCTCTGCAGTCTCTCCTTAAATCCACAAGGGCCACAAGAACTTCACACCTATTAGATAAATAAGGGCTGAGGCTGCTACTGCACTACCTTCTAGGTCCTCATACCTGCCTTACTCCTGGACGCAACCACCAGTGCTGTCCACTGACCAATTGTACAGAATGGGAGGGGTATGACTGCCTCTGAGGAGCAAAGTGAGTAGGTGTCTTTCCCCCTTCGCAGCAGGGAATGGGAGCAGAGGGCTCGGCTGAGAACTTGGAGACTTTTTCTTTCCAAGGGAAATGGAATCAGAAAGCAGTAAAGATTTGGAACTTCTACTCTGTGATTGGGAACCAGTGAAAGGCAGAGGAGAAAGACCAGCTTTCGTCGAGGTCATCATTTTGCATCATCTGTATCTCATGTGTCTACAGGTAGAGTGACCTAAAGGCGGCCTTAAGTAGGTCATGTCTCTACAGGTGGGGTGACCTAAAGGGTCTGAGAAAGGACTGAGGACTGAGAAAGAAATTGCAAAAACGTATTCTGTTCAAAAGTCCAACTCAGGGTACTGGCCTCCAGGACCATTCCAGGTGGCTGCTGCTGATCTCATGGTTTCCATCTCACTGGTACATTAGGGAGGACATCCAAACTTGATGCTCAAGGGAGAGAAGACTTCACCTCCTTGCCCTTCAGCACAGAGGAGCAGGCGAGTGGGGGCAGCTACTTGTCGACCTCCTCAAAACATTCAGAGACAGTACACTTCACACAGACCTCACTGGCAATCTCTTGCCAGAAGCACCTGGTTATGGCCCTGGGATATCTTCATAAAGGGGCACAGGAGAACTGTTCTCCACTAATCAGTCCAGGAGCTTCTGACTACCCTCCCATCCCCATTAGCACCCTACAACCTCCTCCCATCATTGCAACGTTCATTCTTTGACCACCAATACTCTCTACGAGGTAGAAGCTGCTAAGTTCCAGGACATTCCAAGAACACTGTGGGAGGCTAGAGCAGAAATTGCAGGAGCCCTGGCTGAGATATTTGCATCATCGTTAGCCACGGGTGAGGCGCCGGGAGACTGGAGGGCAGCGAATGTTGTGCCTTTATTTAAGAAGGGCAGCAAAGAGAAACCTGGGAACTATGACCAGTAAGTCTAACATCTGTGGCAGGTCAGTACTGGAGAGGATTCTGAGGGATAAGATATACATACATCTGGAAAGACGGTGTTGATTAGGGGTAGTCAGTATGGCTTTGTGCGTGGGAGATCATATCTTATGAACTTGACTGAGTTTTTTGAAGACACGACCAAGAAGGTAGATGAGGGCAGGGTGGTAGATGTGGTTTATATGGACTTCAGTAAGGCCTTTGTTAAGGCTCCACCTGGTAGGCTGCTCTGGAAGGTGAGATTACATGGAATCCAGGGAGAGCGGGCTAATTGGATACACAGTTGGCTTGATGGCAGAAAGCAGAGGGTGATGGTGGAAGGTTGTTTCTCAGACTGGAAGCCCGCGACTAGCGGTGTGCCTCAGGGGTTGATGCTGGGCCCATTGTTTGTCATCTATATCAACGAATGTACAAGGCATGGTTAGTAAGCTTGCACATGACACTAAAATAGGTGTTATAGTTGACAGTGAAGGAGATTATCAAAATTACAGGGGGATCTTGATCATCTGAGTAAGTGAGACGAGGAATGGCAAATGGAGTTTAATTCGGATAAGTGTGAGGTGTTGCATTTTGTCAAATCCAGGTAGAACTTTTACAGTGAACGGCTGGGCCTGGGGGACCTTGGAGTTAAAGTACATGGTTCACTGAAAGTGGAGTCACAGGTAGAACAGGGTGGTGAAGGAGGCTATTGGCACACTGGCCTTCATAAATCAGGGCATCGTATGTAAGAGTTGGGAGGTCATGGTGACGCTGGTGAGGCCGCACTTGGGAGTATTGTGTTCAGTTTTGGTTGCCCTGCTAGAGGAAAAATGTTACTAAACTGGAAAGAGTACAGGAAAGATTTACAAGGATGCTGCCAGGACTTGAGGAACTGAGTTATAGGGAAAGGTTTGGACAGACTAGGACTTTATTCCTTAGAGCGTAGGAGACTGAGAGGTGATCTATAGAGGTTATAAAATCATGAGGGGCATAGATAGGGTGAATTCACTCCAGTCTTTTTCCCCAGGGTTGGGGAAATCAAGAACTAGAGGGCATGGGTTGAAGGTGAGAGGGGAAAGACTTGATAGGAACTTAAGGGGCGACTTTTTTTTAAATGTACAAAGGGTGCTATCTATGTGGAACGAGCCACCAGAGGAAGTAGTTGAGGCAGGTACAATAACAACTTTTAAAAGGCAGTTAGACAGGTACTTGGATTGGAAAGGTTTAGAAGGTTATGGGCTGGATGGGGCACCTTGGTCAGCATGGAGCAGTTGGGCTGAAGGGCCTGTTTCTGTACTGTACAACTCTATGACACTAACTTGTCAACTCTGGTCCAAATGAAGACCACAAGGCCAGTCTTACAGATGTTTTTATATTATTCATTCATGGATGCAGATGTCACTGGTAATGTAGGCTTGTATTGTCAGTCTACAACCAGGAGGCAGTTAAGAGGTGAATGCACTGGTTGTAGTGGAGCTACCTGGGCAAGGATGGCAGATTCCCTTCCCAGAAGGACAATAGTGAACCAGACTGGGACTTTGTAACAATCCAGTAGCTTCATGGTTACTGTTACCAAGAGCAGCTAATTTTAAAACTCCACATTTCATTACTTGAATTTAAATTCCCTGTTGCTATGCTAGGAATATAACTTGTGTCTCTAGGTCAATAGTCCAGAATTCTGGCTGCTAATCCACAAACAACCATGGTTTTAACATAGTGTCTTCTGTGACTGTTCAGTTTTGCAGTTTATTTATATAATTCATGTGTATACAGATAGATCAACATGTATCACTTTGATTTTCTGATTATGATGAAGGGAACATTCACCATTATTGCTGTTTATGGGTTCTTGCTGTGTACAGGTGGACCAAGATACCCCCCTACCCCACAACAGTAATTATACTTCAGTACTTCAATGGCAGTGAAGTGATTGGGATGTCAGCTGGTTATGAAAGGCATTTGCAAATCTTTCTGCTGTATTCCCAGGTGTTCTTTGATCTTCAAGCTAGATCTTTCCTGCTCTCATCATAGAATCATTCCACTCAAAGTGAGACCATTCAGCCCATTAAGTGATCTGGTAGAGCACTCCCCTCAGTCCCATTCCACCCCCCTCAATCACACTTCTCTCCCCCAGATTCTACCTACACCCAGTGGCTATTTAACCTACCAATCCAAACATCTTTGGGATGTGGGAGGAAATTGGAGCACCCAGAGGAAACCCATGCAGGTCACAAGGAGAACATGCAAACTACACACAAACAGCACTGGAGGCCAGGGTTAAACCCAGATCTCTGGTGCTACAAGGAAGCAGCTCTACTGGTTGCACTGTTCCACCCAGGAAAAACTACCCCCACAGCCCCTCCACACTCCCCAGCATACAGTCCATGGCCTCCAGCTTTCCCCCCCCCCCCCCACCAACTCCCAGTCCCCCTTCCTCATTGTGCGATGATATTGGGTGTACCCATCTAAAGTCCAAACTTAAGTCAAGACCTTAAGTGTTTACTCCCTCACTTAGGGAGATCATATTGCATCAATTTATATTTCAGAGACTAGTTTTAATTAACTACTTTAGTCTCTTTTCTGAAGGGGTTCTGCTGTCAATAGTCACTATTTCAAGCAGTGGGGTCACCCCTCCCAACCAAGGAGAATACTTTCAGCTAACACAGATTAAGTAGTTACTTTATTTTAAATGAAGCACATTTTTCTTTAAGGAGTCAATTCTAGCAGAGATGTAATTCTACAAAGGATTTCCAAAGCACAAGTACAATTCTTACAAACTAGAAAACCATACCCATGAGTTGCAGACAAACAAGTCATCCATCACAGAAAGAAGGTTCAGGTAAGAGATCCTTCTCAGGTCAAGGCTGCCATGTAGATTCTATAACTTCATGTCTGTAACCCCTAACAACCCTCACTGCCTTCTAATATTTATATCATTTTTTAACCAATCATCTGGTAACGACCTCATCTACAAGCAATGCATTGTTCGGGTTAATTGGACGGAGCATCTTGATGAGGTTAAACATAGACAGTGTTGGAGCTCCTGATCAGGGCACAATCTTAATTAGGTTTCTCTTGATTAGGTCAGAGGAGTAGCAAACAGTTAGGAATTTTTAATTGGTTAACAATAAGCGTCTTGAACCTCGGACAGTTCCTCTGCTGTGCTAAAATCTGAGGTGAGCAAAAAGCATCCTGGGCCTGGACTGGAAATATCCATAAAAATGGAAGAGGTGCTGCCCTTCTTTACACAGAGAGTGGTGGGTGCCTGGAATGCACTGCCAGGGGTGGTGGCAGAGACGGTTAGGATAGGAGTGTTTTAGATAGCTACATGAATACACAGAGAAGGGAGGGATGTGGTCAATGTGCGGGGGAGAGGGATTAGATTAATTAGGAGTCATTGGTTTAATTAGTTCGGCACAACATCGTGGACCGTAGGACCTGTCCTGTGTCATTCTGTTCCATGTTCTTCCAGCAAGGCCCATCTTTTGAATAAGTTGTTACGTTGACGCCCCATTTCTTCTCAAGCTGCATTATAAGATCCCCCGGCAATACAACCTGGAGGAATTGAAACAACATTTCAAGTGTAGGTCAACAAAGCACTCTCCGTGGTGTGGCCCCACCTCAGTGGTGGCTCCTTTGCTGGCCAGTTGGAAAATTGCGTTCCGTTTCCCTCTCCGGAACCTCACCGCGCAGTCTCTGCCTGATACTTTGCTGCAGTACCGAGGGACTGCAAACACTCTCAGAAATGCTATCTTCCCAATGAGTCCCTGCCCGCACTCTTGGGTGGAGGTAAAAACATCCCATGTGGTATAATTTGCAACAGAGCACAGTGTCCTGGCAAGCACTTATCAATTCATCGACATCACTAAAATATAATCTAGTTATTTACCCCATAAATGCTTACTTTGTGTAAATTAGGTGTGTCCTTCCCTAACTGCACACCAATGACGAACGGTAGAAGTTCTTCTTTAGCTGTGTCTCCAGTGGTCAATAATTTCAGTCTCCAGATGGCAGGCTGACCATTTTATGTTAACACATGAAAAGTGCTGCTTTCTGCTGGAGTACGAGAGGATGGCACTTGGCTTCATTCCTCAGATGCCACAGCCCACAGTCCCAATTTAAGTTAGCGCCAGCTGTAATTAAAGATGTGTTATTCATGATAGATTGACAGGAGAGATCCCTGTGAGTAATGACTATAAATTACTTGGCTGGCTCTGCTGCTGCACACACCTCTTAGGTTTCATGGATTTAATGCATATTCTGATAAATGAGGGAACATGGTGCTGGTTCAAAACAGGTTTTAGCCAAATCGATATGCTCTCACCTCAACAGTCACTCCTCCAGATGATGCAAAAATAAAAGGCAGACTTGCAATTTCTGTAGTGCCGTTCACAGCCTCTGGCCCTTCTAAATCACTTTACGGCCAGCAAAGTACCTTTGAAGTGTACGCGCTTCAGTGATGTGGGAAGCACGGCAGCCATGGGTGCAGAGCAAGATCCCACAAACAGCCAAGGTCAATTATGAGATAATCGATTTCTTCAGGTGCTGCTGAATTGGAAATATTGGGCAAAAAGCAGAAACGATTGTCCTGTTTTTATGAGCAAACTCCAATAATCCAGCATGCTCGGGAATTTGACAGTGCCGGACTAGCAGATTTTATGGGACTATTAGATGTAACTCCAATTGATATTCAAGTACACCTTTATTCCACTTTTTTTACACATTATGCAGCATGATAATAAATTTTCCAGTGAACCCAGTGAGTTTAAAGAGAGAGGGAAATATACGAGCACTCTGGGCCCTATCTCCAGCTGTAAACTGACCCATGGTCCTGAACCCTGGTGATCCAGACCCTGGACCTGGCTTTGGACACACACCTGACCCCCAGTCCGGACCCTGGCCCCAACTCCACTCCAGACCCCTGGCTCTGGCTGCAAACCCCACCCACACTCCAAACTCCGAAATAATGAGTGAGCCAGTTGCCAAACCGTCAGCATTTCCAAACAATGGGATGCCGGATTATCGCAGTTCTGCCGTGGTGCCATGGGATCTTCAGCAGCTACTTGAGAGAGAAGAAGCCACCTCAGCTTAACATCTCATTTCAAGGCCAGCCCTTATGAGACTGCAGTGTCTCTCAGCACTGCACTGAAGTGTCACTCTGAAGTATTTGTCGATGGAGATTGCTGTTATAATCATGCCTTTAAGCAAATGGTTGGTTTCACATTGTATCAGCGAAAGGAATGACTGAACTTTACTGGAGCCTTCTAATAGCTACTTAAGGCTGGTGTAGACATCCTGGCCCTTGCTACACAGCTGTGATTATCAAACAGGCCTGAAGCTACCAGTGCTGGTATCCCTATGGCAACATTTTCCACAGTAGTTCTGCTGGAGAAAGTGCACAAAAGGTGAGATGCATTGGCTACTTGACACAATGTAAGTGGTAGCTCAGGAACAACCACTGGCCCAGAGTTTGTAGTCAGCAGCCACGCATTCGCACTTTCTGCCAACCTCAGAGAACATTGCCCACGGAGATCCAACAATCCCTGTGGCAAGGACATCCCTTGTTTACACATCAGCTCCTGGCATCCAGCGGCTGGTGGCCAAGCCAATCATATTGAAGGGCTCTCACAGAAAAGCAAACCAGGAAACCAAACACACAATTTTTAATTAGAGTTAGAGAGCATGAAATAAGGATTGGAACTAGTCCCATTAGAGTAGAAGCTGCATTATCAAATAAAGAAACATTTTAAAAATAATGAAAAGTAGAAATTGCATATGTTTTGGAAAAATTAGATGAGGGAATTCAGAACACTCTACGCAAAAGATGCATTTCACTGTGTGTTTCAATGTACATGTGACTAATAAAAGATATCTGATCTTATCAAATATTAATGGTCAGGTAATTTGCTATTTGGTAATCGGCTTGGTGCCACATTGACAAAACTTGCATCAAACCTCATGTAACTAATTCATATTCTCAGGATATTTTGCCAAGAGGACCAGACCTGAAATTTGCATCAGTTCATGTCATTTCCTTGATCGCAGGAGGAGAAGATGGTAACAGCACAGTCTCCGGTACGGCAGGGAATCAGTTGGGATTTTCACATTAAGCTACAGGTATATTGTCATCAGATTCAAGTGTCATAGAGCACAGAATCAGGTCTTTTGGCCCAACTCGTCCTTGTCAACCAAGTTGTCTAACTGAGCTAGTCCCACTTGCTTGTGTTTGGCCCATATCCCTCTAAAACCTTTCCAATCCATGTACCTGTCCAAATGTCAAAGTAAAAGCCAAAGTTGAGTTTATTGTCAGATGCATCAGTACATACTGTATATGCACAGGTGCAATGAAAAACTTACTTGCAGGCATCATTTAAGCAGCATTCAAAGAAAAACATAAATTAACATAAATTAGGCACAATTAGAACTAAAAAAAAAGCCTCTGAGGCTACAGATTGTAGTGGAGTACATTTCTGGTGCTGATGATGGTTCACCGAGCCTCATGGATGTCCAACGTTGTGCTGCCAGATCTGCTCTGAGTCCATCCCAACTAACATGACAGTAATGCCATACAACGGAGACTGTTCTCAGTCTAAAGATGGGACTATGGCTCTCTGAAGATCTTACGGTAAACAACATTCAGACCTAGCCTGATAAGTAGCAAGTAACACTCTTACTACAAATGTTGCCGGGCGTCTCCAACTAAAGAGAGGCGGACCATCTACCCTTGATATTCGGTGGCATTGCCTTCATTGAGTCCCTCACTATCAATATCTTGGAGGTCACCACTGACAAGAACACAACTGGACCAGCCATATCAATACTGTGGCTGCAAGAATAGGTCAAGAGGCTGGATATCCTGTGGCAAGTGACTCACCTCCTGACACCCCATAGACTCTCCACCAACCACATGGCACAGGCCAAAAGTGGGAGTGTGGCTCCGACAATTCTCAAGAAGCTGCAAATCAACCAGGACAAAGGCATCCCATCCACCACCCGAATCACTCTGTCCCCCTGCTATTCCAACAGCATTTCCCAAAGCAAAGACAAAGGAAGCAGGTAAATTGTAACACCACTATCCCCAGGTCGCCCTGCATCCTCACAGAAATGTAGTGCCATGCCTTTCTTCTTACAGTCCTGGACAACCTCCCTACACTCTGCAAGTACTTTCAACACAGGGACAGCAGTGGTCCGAGAAGACAACTCACCACCACAGGGGCAGTTAGGGGAAGGACGATAAATACGAGTCTCGCCAGCAAAGCACATGCCCCGTAAGTGAACTTTTAAAACATAATATTAACTGTGGTACACGTTAGAAATGGATTTGTAATCCATCAATCCAAATTAGAGGGGTAGCTTTATCTACAAACATTTTCTGATCCTCATCTCTGGATTCTTTTAAAACAGACTTAAAATTCCATCACATTGGTCGCACTTGGCAGCAGTTGAAAAGATTATGATCTTTATGATACTATAAACTTGACTAAAATGAGCAAGACTCTGAAATGAGGGAAATATTTGAGGAGCACAGTTTTATATTTAAAGTTAATGGGACAAGTTAGTTGGAGTTGACTTAGATCAGCTTTTATTAAAAAAAGCAAACATGGTCATTATTGGACAGGTTACCACACATCTTCCTTAAACCAGCTATAATAAAATTCTGATAAGAAAACGTAGATTACGTTTCTGAGAATCTTTCAGTAAATCCCTTTTAAGGAATTGACTGTGCTTGGGAGAATGATGATTACATTCCAGCCCTACCCTTGGCAGTGGGTCCAACAGTGACATGGCCATGTACAGTAATTAACTGGAAATATGGGCAACTAACTAGGAGCCTTGATTCAAAGCACTGAAGGCAAACAATGGAGGTCAATGGAAAAGCAAGGCATTTACAAACCTGACGTGGGTGTCTACTGATTGTCCCACAGAACGTCATATCCACGACCAAACTCCAGTCCCTGTTCACGTGTGTACCAACTTATCAGTCCAGTTACACACAGTTTGATACCACAGGCGGAAGAGGAGCAAAAGGCAAGTTGTTCTGTTTATCGGTGATTTGAAGGAATATTGGTGAAGACACTCAGAAATCCCTTGAGATGAGAAACATTATGGGGTTTTCCATCCACCAGAACAAGGTCTTTGTTCAACATTCCATCCAGAAGGTGGTACCCTCATAAGTAGAGCGGTCCCCCAGTGCTGCCAAACCACCAGCCTAACTTTGTCCTCGTCCATGAAGTGACACCAAGTTCTAGGCTGCTCCATCAATCCTGTTATCTTAATATGAAACATTAAACGGAATCCTGGTCCGCCCTATTCAGCTGGATGGGATGAGGAGGTCCTGAAGATCCACGATCTTTGCCACAATTCCTACAGTTTGATGAGAATTGTTATTTATATTTTGGAGATCTGCACATTGCTGACAAAGCCAGCATTTATTGCCCATCCCTAATTGCCCATGAGACGGTGCTTGTGAGCCACTATCTAATGAAGCTAGTCCCACGGTATTGGTTGGGAGAGAGCTCCAAGTCTAGAAGCAGCAATGATGGTGATACATTTCTGAGTCAGGGTGGACAGGTACCTGGAGATAAATGTGCAAGTGGCGGTGGTGTTCCCATGCACCTGATGTCCTTGTCATTCTTGGCAGTTGAGTCACAGGTTTGAGAGATGCTAGTCAAGTAGGTACATAGTAGGTACACAGCAGTGGCAGGATGAATGTTTTGGGTAGAGGTTGCAGTACCAAGAAGGTAAGCTGCTCTGTCTTGAAAAACATGATGATGCTGGAGGAACTCCTGAAGAAGGGCTGTCCTGAAGAAGGGTCCTGACCCAAACGTTGACCGCCTGCTTTTCTCCACGGATGCTGCCTGGCCTGCTGAGGTCCTCCAGCATCATTGTGTTTTTCGTCTAGATTCCAGCATCTGCAGTCCTTTATTTCTCTGGTAGCTGCTCTGTCTTGCATGGTATAGAATTTCTTGAGAGTTGTTGAAGCTGCACTCATCCAGACAAGAGGAGATGGGCTGAGTGGTCTAATTCTGCTCCTATTTAGGCACGGTAGTATAGCAGTTAGCATAACGCTATTACAGTGCCAGCGACCCGGATTCAATTCCGGCAGCTGTCTGTAAGGAGTTTGTATGTTCTCCCCGTGTCTGCGTGAATTTCCTGCCGGTGCTCCGGTTTCCTCCCACATTCCAAAAAGGACGTATGGGTTAGGAAGTTGTGGGCATGCTATGTTGGCACCGGAAGTGTGGCGACACTTGCGGGCTGCCCCCAGAACACTGCACAGAAGATATATTTCACTGTGTGTTTCGATGTACATGTGACTAATAAAGAAATCTTATCTTATTCAAATGTTCATCTGTCTGTGCTAAATTCACTGCTGAATCATGTTGGCAAGTTGTATTCAGCCTTTGAAGTTGAGCTTCAGTGCAATGCCTTTGCATGAGTAGATCGTGCATTTAGAACTAATGATCAGGGGTGAAGTTCCAGGTAACTGTGCTTTAAAGGTCAGAGCTTATGAATCCTTCCAGCCAGATATCTTTATCACTCCCTCCTCCAGTGTTAAACTGGCACAGTGATCCTAACGGGAAACAGGTCACAAGAGTACGTCAGCAGGGAAGAAGAGCAGCTTATTAAAAATAATGTAAATGAGCAGAGGCTTTCTTCTACAGGTATGCCAGTTGCTGATTAGATTGGATCTGTCTGGCAAGAATTGGTCCAGCGGATTTACTTTCACACTGGGGAGAAGGAAATTATCTACAGTTAAGCACGTGGCCAAAGTGATCACTGCACATCTTCCAAACTCACAACTGGTGGAAATTGAGAGGAAATTGGACTGATGTTTGGACAACATCTCTCGAGCTGTAAAGAGAGCAACTTTTCAAAAGTACATTGCCACAAATGTGGTGTGATGTGCAGAGTAACGGGTTGCATTATGATTGTAAAGGCTAAGTCCAAAACTCCGAGAAAGTTCCTGTTTTATGTCCAGCTTTTGGCTGCAGCTGGAACCAGTTGGTTTATTATTGTCACATGTACCGAGGTACAGTGAAAAAACATTGTTTTGCATGCCATCCACACAGATCATTTCATTACGTCAGTGCACTGAGGTAGTACAAGGGAAAAGCAATAACAGAATGCAGAATAAAGTGTTACAGTTACAGAGAAAATGCAGTGCAGGCAGACAATAAGGTGCAAGGCCATGACAAGGTAGATTGTGAGGTCAAGAGTCCATCTTATCGTACATGGATACTGTTCAATAGTCTTATAGCAGCGGGATAGATGCTGTCCTTGAGCCTGGTGGTACGTGCTTTCAGGCTTTTGTATCTTCTGCCCAATGGGAGGGGGGAGAAGAGAGAATGTCTGAGGCAGGAGGGGTCTTTGATTATGTTGGCTGCTTTACCGAGGCAGCAAGAAGTGTAGACGGAGTCCATGGAGGGGAGTTATACTGGCACTTTGCCTCACAGGATCACTCTTCATTAAAAAAGCAGCAGATTATTTAACTGTGTACAACTGAAGTATGACTGTGCTTCATTCCATCCAAAGAGAGATAAATGAGACACCGGCTGGTGACCAAGAGCAGGAAAATGTAACAGACCAGGGAATCAGAGACAAACTGTAGCACAATCCCATCGCCTTCAGAGCCCAGAGTGAGATCAATCCCCTGTCAAATGCTGAACCTGGGATCTCATGGAGTCATAAAGATACAGCATAGAAACAGGCCCTTTGGCCCCATGAATCCACACTCACCCGCAAGCATTTACACTAATCCTACATTAATCCCATTTTTGTTTTATTTAATCCTTCTTGCTTTTGTTTCTCTCTCTGTTCTGGTGTTGTACTTGTCAGTCATTTTTATTTTGCCTTCTGCATTGCAGTCCTTCAAGCTTGACTGAACCAAAGTTCAATGCAAAATACTGAGGTGTTTTTGAATTGTTATGGAGAGAGCC
Source organism: Pristis pectinata (assembly GCF_009764475.1). NCBI lineage: Eukaryota > Metazoa > Chordata > Chondrichthyes > Rhinopristiformes > Pristidae > Pristis > Pristis pectinata. The sequence goes on along the minus strand of NC_067414.1, from coordinate 86,367,786 downwards.
CATCCTTGTGACTTTCCTCGGTTCCTCCAACTCAGGCCACTTTAACTCTTCCTCAATTCAATTTTAATGTGGGGATCTTCAGAAATAAAGAGGGTTTCATCTTATTCATGCAGATAAGGGTGATTAGACTGTAACAAGCTGCAAATCTAACAGCATAATGCTACCTCGATTTCTCCAAATCATTAATCAAGAACGTATTTGCACAAGCAGTCCCAGTAGACATAGAAACAGAAAATTACCATTTTACTGTTGGCTCAAGTCCTATAAGGAGTCATAGCATAATATTAAGGAAAGGCAGAGGAGAAGCTGTAGGCTGCAAACCCCACAAGTTTGCTTCACCATTCGACAGGATCAATTCCACTTCGCCACCCAATCCTTATACAGGTCCTCCCCAGGTTAGGAACACCTGATTGATGAACATCCAGTGCCTATGAACGAGCTCCCATAAATATTATTAAATTGAAGTGAGAACCTGTCTTGAAAAAAAAACCTGAGTACATGTAACCTCCCTGTAGTAATGAGACACAGTTGTTTCTTAAGAACACAGGCTGCCGGTTTCATCACTGGGGGCCACTTAAGAGAGTTGCTTTGGAAATTGACAAGGCAATTGCTTCTATTGATACTTGTCCAACAGTATTAGACAATGTCACATCTACTGATACCTCAAGCCTATTGAAACCAGTCATTGAATGTGGGGCATCCTGATTCTGTACGACTGTAACAAGGCTGGGGAAGACAATAAATAAGTTCTTGTTAATTGGCCCTAATTAACATCATTCATTACAACACTGTGGAGGTGTGGTTACCATATCGAGTGATTTTGTGTATTTTCTCACTTATGGACAAAATCGACTTATGGACATCCATAAAAATGGAACCTGTTCATAACCCAGGGCCTGTACACCTTGGCTTCCTTCACTTACAAAAATCAATCTATCTCAAGCTTGAACATCCCCAATGACTGAGAACTTACAACTTTCCGGAGTAGAAGATTGCAAAGGTTAACATGGAACTGGAGGCACCTGCTACACCACTCAATAAAATCCTGGCTGATCTTTACCTCAGTGCCACTTTCCTGCATTAACCCATGTCCCCTGATTCCCATAAAATCTATCAAATTTATCCATCCGTTGCAGCATTTTTTGTTATTATTTTATTTATTGAATATATTCAATGACTGAGCCTCTGCAACCCTCTTAGGTAAAGAATTCCATAGATACACCACTCTGAGTGAAGAAGTTTCTTCTCATCTCCACTATTTTGGGAGGTGTAACCCTGGTTCTTGACACCCCAGTCAGCAGAAACATAAGGGAAGGCAGACCTAGACTATTTAGTCTCTTCCCCAACAACAAACTCACCATCCCTGGAATGATGCACTCGCTCTCTTGTAAGCATATCCTTTTTTAGGTAAGGAGACCAGACCTGTACATAATATTCCAGATGTGGTGTCACCAAGACTCAATATAATAGGAGCAAGATGTTTCTGCTCTTGTACTCAAACCCTCCTGCAATAATGGCCAATATGCCATTTGTTCCCATACAGCCAAACATGCACATTAACATTCAGTAATTTGTTTACAAGGACACCAAGGTCCCCCTGAATACCAACACCTTTCAATCCCATACATTTTAAAAAATACCCTGCCATTCTATTTTTATCAACCTCATACTTCTCCATATATGTTCCATTTGCCATGTTCTCACCCATTCACTTCACCTGTCTATAGCCTCCTGAAGCCTTTCAGCATCCTCCTCACAGCTGAGAAGGTCACCTAACTTTATATCATCAGCAAACTTGGATATATTACACTTGATTCACTCGTCCAAATCATTAATATGGATTGTGAACACATGGGGCCCAGCATTGATCCCTATGGTCATAACCTCCCACCCTGTTTGTTTCAACTCTGTTTTCTGTCCATTAACCAATCCTCAATGCACCTCACCATATTTTTCCCAAAACCATGCGTTCTAATTCTGTTTGATAATCTCTTGTGTGGCATCTTATTAAAGATCTTTCGAAGTCCAAATACATCACATCAGCTGGTTTGTTCTTATCTATTCTACTGGTTATAACCTTAAAAATTCCCACAGATTGTCAGACATGATTTCTCCGTGTTGACTCTGCTTAGTCTGATTAAGGGCAGGCACGGTAGTGTAGCAGTTAACATGACGCTATTACAGTGCCAGTGACCAGGGTTCAATTCTGGCCGCTGTCTGTAAGGAGTTAGTACGTTCTCCCCGTGTCTGCGTGGGTTTCCTCTGGGTGCTCCAGTTTCCTCCCACATTCCAAAGACGTACGGGTTAGGAAGTTGTGGGCATGCTATGCTGGCGCCGGAAGCGTGGCGACACTTGCGGGTTGCCCCCAGAACATTCTACGCAAAAGATGCATTTCATGTACATGTGACCAATAAAGGTATCTTATCTTACTATTTTCTAAATGCCCTGTGAACATTTCCTTAGTGATTGATGTCAGGATTTTCCCTACTACAGATGTCAGGACAACTAGTCTATAGTTCCCTATTTTCTCTCTCTTTCCTCTCTTAATTAGTGGGATTGCATTTGGGACTCTTCTGTTTGTGGGAACCACCTTAGAATCTATGGAACTTTGGAAGATGACAACCAGTGTACCCACTATCTCCATAGCCACCCCCTTCAAAACCCTTGAATGCAGGTTATCAGGTTTTGGAGATTTAATACCTTTCAATCCCATTAAATCCCTCAGTGATTTTTCTTCCACTTGTGGTCATCCTTGTGCACTCCAGACCTGCAGTTCTCCACTGTGCCCTTCTGTGAAGACAGACACAAAATATTTGTTTAGTTTCTGTTCCTTTCCTTATTTCCCAAAAGAATTTCTCCTGTCTCAGTCTGTAGGAGACTTACATTAACTTTAGCTAATCTTTCTTTTACCTGTCAATAGGAGCTTGTACGTGTTTCTCGCTGGATGGCTCTCGTATTGTACTTCCTCTTTTCCTTATCAATGTCTTGGTCCTCTGCTGAATTCTGATCCCTGGGATTACTGCTCTTTTCTGGCAATATTATAAGCCTTTTCCATTGATCTAATACTATCATTAAATTCTCTTGTTAGCCATGGCTAGAATGCATTTCCTGCTGGTTTTATTTTACACAAAAGAGATCCACATTACTTCTAATCTGTGTATTAATTATTTAAAAGTTAGCCATTGCAACAATCGTCTGAGCAAAGAAGTTGCTTCTGATCTTCAATCCAATGGCCTTCCACTTATTCTGAGACCCCAGTCTGAGGGAACGTGATCCCAGCATCTATTCTGGCAAAGCCAACTGAGAATATCATGCAATCATTTCACATCACTCGAAATGCTTTTTATTTTAAATAATGGTAGGAATTGCTTCCTTCTAAGTGCATATCCAGTTCCTGCTGTAAACTCAGATTAATTATTCAGGGAGAAGGTCCAGATCAGAACTACCCTTGGAATAAATAAGGTTTTGCATGACTGTGTGGCTAAGCACATCTCCAATGCCATATACAAATTTGCCAACAACACCACTGTTGTTGGATGAATCAAAGGTGGTGATGAGTCAGTGTACAGGAGTGAGTTAGGACACCTCGTTGAGTGGTGCTGCAAACAACAACCTCTTGCTCAACGTCAGTAAAACTAAAGAGCTGGTTGTTGACTTCAGGAAGCAGAAGGAGGGTGTTCTTGTATCTGTAGTGGAGAGGGTTGGCAGCTTTAAATTCCTGGACATTAATATATCGGATGACCTGTCCTGGGCCCAGCACATAGATGCCTTCACAAGGAAGGCACGCCAGCGTCTTTACTTTCTTAAAAGATGTACTGTTGAAAGAACCCTGACTGATTGCATTATGGTCCGGTACAGCAATTCGAGCACAGGAACGTAAGAAGCTGCAGAGTGAAGTGGACTCAGCCCAGTACATTACTGGCACATCCCTCTCCACCATCAGAAGTACCTACAGTAGGCACTGCCTCAAGAAGGAAACATCCAACATCAAAGATCCCCACCATCCAGGCCATGCCATCTCCTCGCAGCTACCATCAGGCAGGAGGTACAGAAGCCTGAATCCCACTTCACCAGGTTCAAGAACAGCTACTTCTCCTCAGCCATTCAGTTCTTGAATTGACCTAATCACTACCTCAGTACAGCAACACAATGGCCACTTTGACCACTTTGCACTACAATGGACTTTTTTTGTTCTACTTGTGTCCTTTCTTGTACAATTTTGTATAACTTATGTTTAATTTATGCTTTTCTTGTGAATGTTGTGTCTCTGATGCCATGTGCCTGTGATGCTTCTGTAAGTAAGTTTTTCATTGAACCTGTGCATACACGCATATGACAATAACTTGACTTGACTTTTGACTTTGACTTTTTCCTTGCAACTGCTCACTGACTGCTGTGCACACAGAATGGTTTGACCATGGAGCATGGAATTTCATGCTAATTATTTATATTTTTTTTAAATTTAATTTTACAGTTGGATTTTCTTAACCTTATAGTTATCACTTGCAATGGTTCAGGAAACCCTGAGGGCATCTCGCTCTGCAGCTCGCCTACCTCCAAAACAGGTCCACATCATCTCCCTGGCCCTACGTTCAACTCTGGAACATCTGGCTAACAAAGACACCCACATCAGACTCCTGTTTATTGACTACAGCTCCACCTTCAATGCCATAATTCCAAACAAAATCATCTCCAAACACTTACACCTAGGACTCAGCACCTCCATCCGCAGCTAGATCCTTGACTTCCTGACAAACAGACCGCAATCAGTCAGGATAGGCAGCAACACCTCCACCACGATTATCCTCAACACTGGTGCCCCACAAGGCTGCGTCCTCAGCCCCCTACTCTACTCCTTGTACACTCATGACTGTGGCCAAGTTCTGCTCTAATTCTATTTACAACTTTGCAGATAACACCACTGTAGTAGGCCATATCTCAAATAATGATGAGTCGGAGTACAGGAAGCAGATAAAAAGCCTAGAGGCATGGCGTCATGACAACAACCTTTCCCTCAATGTCAGCAAAACAAAGGGGCTGGTCATTTACTTCAGGAAGCGGGGTGGAGCACATGCCCCTGTCGGTATCAATGGTGCTGAGGTGAAGATGGTTGAAAGCTTCAAGTTCCTATGTGTAAATGTTACGAATAATTTGTCCCGGTCCAGCCATGTGGATGCTACAGCCAAGAAACGCACACCAACGCCTCTACTTCCTCAGAAGGCTAGGGAAATTTGGCATGTCCCTGATGACTGTCACCAAGGTTTACAGATGCACCATAGAAAGCATGCTATCCAGATGCATCACAGCTTGGTATGACAACTGCACTGCCCAAGACCGTAAGAAATTGCAGAGAGTTATGAATGCAAATCAGCCTCCCTTCCATTGACTCTGTCTATACTACCTGCCTCAGGAAAGCAGTAAACATAATCAAGGACCCCTCCCACCCCAGTCATTCTCTCTTCTCCCACTGCTGTTGGGCAGAAGATGGAAAAGCTTGAGAGCACATACCACCAGGCTCAAGGACAGCTTCTATCCTGCTGTTATCAGACTCTTGAACAGACCTCTCATATGCTAAAAGATGAACTCTTGATCTCCTGATCTACCTTGTGGTGGCCCTTGCACTTTATTTGTCTACCTGCACTTTCCCTGCACTGTAACACTATATTCTGCATTTTGTTTTTTCTATTTACTACCTTGATGTACTTATGTATGGAGTGACCTGTTTGGATGGCATGCAAACAAAAGCTTTTCACTGTATCTCAATATACGTGACAATAATAAACCAATACCAGTAAAGGCCATCCCTGGGTTACAATCACCCAACTTATGGACACCCCTGCATATGAACAAGATCCCGTGATATTATTAAACACACACCACCAGGCTCAAACACAGCTTCTCTCCTGCTATTATAAGACTACCGAACAGACCTCTTGTGGGATAAAGATGAACTCTTGACCTCACAATCTACCTTGTCATGGCCCTTGCACCCCATTGCCTACCAGCACTGAACTTTGTTACTGTAACTGTAACACTATATTCTGCATTCTGTTATTGCTTTTCCCTTGTACTGCCTCAATGCACCAATGCGATGAAATGATCTGTATGGATGGCATGCAAAACAAAGTTTTTCACTGGATCTCGGTACAGGTGACAAAAATAAACCAATTACCAAAGTTCAAAAGTCCAACGGACACACATGCGTTTATTTCTACAAATGGCAGAACTAGTTTCCTCTCTGCCTCTCTCTCTCTCTCTTTCTCTCTCTCTCTCTCTCTCTCTCTCTCTCTCTCTCTCACCATCTGATGAGCTTTTGGTGCCATTCATTACAACACTGTGGAGGTGTGGTTACCATATCAAGTGGCTTTTGTGTATCTTCTGACATCTGGACAACATCAACTTATGGACATCTGTAAAAACAGAACCTGTTCATTATCCAGGGATGGCCTGGATTAGGTTTTGTGTACTGATGGGGGAGAGAGTTCTCCTGGGGAATGCAGCAAGAGCCAAGTCCACAGCACCTGGGTGGCTCAGCTGCACAGGAGAGAGGGAATAAGGTCAAAATTATGTCTTTTTTATTCATTAAAGTGATGTGGACTTCACAGGCTGAAGCAGTATTAATTGCCCATCCTTAGATGCCCTTGAGAAGGTGGTGGTGAGCTGCCTTCTTGAACTGCCGCAGTCCTTGAGGTGTGGGTACACCCACAATGAGGGTTAGGGAGGGAGTTGCAGGATTTTGACGCAGGGCTGGTGAAGGAATGGCGATATATTTCCAAATTCAGATGGAAGGAAAGTATAAGTGGAAATTGAAAGCGAGAAAACAAAGAATCAGAATCACAGGCAGTGATGCAACCAGTCAGAATGCTCTCCACCGTACATCTGTGGAAATTTGCAAGAGTCTTTGGTGACGTACCAAATCTCCTCAAACTCCTAACGAAGTAGAGCTGCTGGCATGCCTTCTTTGTGATTGCATCATTGTGCTGGCCCCGGGATAGATCCTCTGAGATGTTGATGCCCAGGAACTTGAAGCTGCTCACCCTTTCCACCGCTGACCCCTCAATGAAGACTGGTGTGTGTTCTCCTGACTTCCCCTTCCTGAAGTCCACAATCAGTTCCTTGGTCTTGTTGACGTTGAGTGTGAGGTTGTTGTTGCAACACCACTCAACCAGCTGATCTATCTCACTCCTGTACACCTCCTCATCGCCATCTGAGATTCTGCCAACAACAGGGGACAAAGTAGAAAAGGAAAAGGTCTGGCTGTGTTTAACCTCAGGAGAATAGTGAATAAGGCAAATGAGTGGAGGTTGATGGAAACTTGGCTTAAAGCAGGGCAGGAGTGGAAGCTTAATGTTCCTGATTTCAAGGTTTTCAGACGTAGAGAGAGGGACTTCAAAAGGAGAGAAAGCTGGTAACATTGGTTAAAGAAGATCACGTCTGTGAGAAGGGATGATGTGCTAGGATTAGTTTACATGGGTTGAACTGAAGAACAAAGCAGGGGCAACCACATGAGCGATAGCAGTCACAGATAACCTGACAGGGGCACAAACACCGATGGAGGATTTCAATTATCCTAATATTAACTAGGAGATGGTCAGTGCAAAAGGTGTTGCGGATTGTATTCAGGAAACCACTTTTAGCCAGTATGGAGGAAGCCCAACAGGATGGGTGGGGTTGGGGGAATGGTTGGGGTTGCAGCTCTGGATTTAGAATTAGAAGGTGCAACAAGGCAGGGGAATATGCAGAACATTTGACTGATATGGTGAGATCTTGGAGGGTTTGTCCAGAGATCTTTAAAAGTGGCAGTGCAGGTCAGTAAGGGGTTAGAAAGGCACACAGGATGCTTTCCGTGATTGGCTGAGCCATGGAACATAACAGCAGAGAGGTTTTGCCAGAGGAAGTGGCTGAGGCAGGTAAATTGAGAACATTTAAAAGATACTTGGACCGGTACATGGATAGGAAAGGTTTAGAGGGATATGGGCTAAATGTGGGCAAATAGAACCAGCTTAGATGGGAATCTTGGACAGCATGGACTAGTTGGGCCAAAGGGCCTGTTTCCATGCTCTATGACTCTATGACTTTTAAGTGTTTAGGCCCCAGCTGAGTGCCGTGTACTGTTCTCTCTCACATTCCCTTCAACTCTCCCCTGATTCTCCTGCCTCTTACCTGCACACGAGGCACAATGTATGATGGCCAACTAACCTACCAACCAGCATGACGTGGAGGAAACCGGAGCACCCAGGGGATACCTGCACAGTCACGGGGAGAACATGCGAGCTCCACACAGACAGGAGCTGAGGTCAGGATTGAAGCTGAATCATTGGTGCCGTCAGACAGCACCTCTGCTAGCTGCACCACTCCACCGTAGCTTTTGCACTGATCTTGTCTGTTTACCATTCAGGTTCACAAACTGTTACTGCAAAATGTGCTTCTTAGGAGTCTGTTGAAGCGCAGCAAAGATCACACCTTACACCTTCACCCCCCCTCCCCATCCCCAACCCTTCCCCTTTCATCTGCAGATACCTCTGAAGTTATTTGGGAGGAAGAGCCGATGTACATAGCTCTCTGACACTTGGCATTTGTACGTATTGTGCTTATCAAGCCACTTAGAATCAAACAGCTCTCCCTTCCTCCCTGAGTCTGAGAGCTAATAGAGGAAACAATCTCCAGACTTCTGGTGTGTAATCTCCTTGGCGCACACCTTTATGTTGTTTCTTTCTGGCGACAAGCCACTGCCATTCTGCATGGTGAAAAATCGATACCATATGGATTTCCCTCTGGCCCTTGCTGTTCCCAGCTAGAACATAGTCAGCCTAAACTAGTCCATCTGTCCTTCTGATGGTTTCATTCAGATTATCAGCTCGTTATGTCACCTCCCTTAATGAGACCTCTTCAAGTAGCTTTTTGGGAAATGATTTCATTTGGTACTACTGCTAGTCAAGTCTGCAACCTTAAAGCCCTTCGCAAAACAAATCTCAGAGCTACGTCCCCAGATATCTGCGTAGATGTATTTTCCAATATCCATTCACTTGGCCAGAAAGAAGAAAAGTATGTGTGATTGCCCTTGTGTGACTGACAGGGAAGGAGGAAGTGTAGGATGCCAGAAACCCTGCCTTAGTCTGGACAATAATTGGGTAATGCATTTAGCTGACTGTCAGTCCAGTTTGATGTTCACATCTCCCAAAAGCCCGGAAGCAGTTTTACAGTAAAATTTACTTCAAAGTGCCCAGAGGCTCTGGTCTTGCAGTAAAATGTGCTATGATGTGTGATACTGGAGCCTGCAACTAATAATCATCCGCTCTTCTGAAGTGAATGATGAGACATAATGGGAAAAAGTCTGGACCGTTTGGGGTTTGGATATTTCCGAGCGAAGCCCTCGCTTGAAGAACTTGCTGCGCTTGAGGATTTTGTGGCTGCTTCAGAATGGTGTGGTTAGTAAACAGGACGTCAAGCAATTCCTCTGTGCAGGTTGGACACAGAGGTTGGCAGCACTACAAGACCGCTCTCAGACTCCCTGTCTGCTGGTCGTCACTTAAATCACTGAGAATTTAGGAGTGGTGTTATGCTATCTTCTGCCCATCTCAGTATTTATAGAACTAATTATGCGCAATGTTTACATTTTCCTCGTAGTATATTTCTGGACCACTGCCTGGTGGTATTTTAAAGTAATTTATCCAAGTCTCTGCAGCATTCCCCTCACTTTATCAACTATTGTTAGGCTAATGACTGCGGATAAAGGTAACCATTTTTCCTTGCCCACTGTTACTTTTAAAGTGTCAACAATTGTTGGTTACACACAGGAGATCTCTGTGGAGAAATATCTATCTCATCCAGTATCTGTGAAGAAACCTTTAAGTCCCTTTACACAGGATTTCTGATTTTCCATAATGCAGAAATCCAGAAAATGGTACAACCTGGGGCCATTAGCCAGCAAGCATTAACAATGTCTGGATTTGAGTCAAATTTTTCCATCACAAATGTGTGTTAAATTGGACATTGGGGTCATGTTGCTTTGGAAACCATATATGGTGGATTTGGGTTGGAAATGAGCTCCTGTCATTATTTCAAGAATGGAGCTGTGTCATTGCATGGAGTCAATGCTGGCTTTCGCTACCAGGTGGTAATGTGGCGGAAAGGATTCCCAGTTTTTACAAAACCAGTTTGCACTTCATCCTGCCGGTGGTGCCCATTCCTACAATGAGTAGGTAATGAGTATAACCAGATGAAGGTATGCCATACATTTCATTTTTTGACAGTAAACTTGCATCCAGATTTTGTCAAACAAGCCCTTTAATGAGAGCCAGAAGCTAATCTTCTAGTAAACTAGCATCTCTCATCAACAGTGCAAGGAGCACCTTATAAGTGGGGCAATGCAAAATTGCATTGCTTTAGTTCCACATTCTGTGGCTGGCTATGCAATCATCTGTTACACCGTTAATACTCCTGGGTACCTGTCCACCCCATAAGAACCTCTGAAACAACCAGGAGATAACTACACATGTTGCTCTTCTCTCTCTGATGTGGAGTGAGCACCAATGCATTGAGAGGGATTCCAGAAGATGGGCTGCAACGGTCTTCATATCGCTAGCAGTCCCTATAGGATGCAAGTTTTTGGAAAGAGAGAGGCAAGTCCCTGATTAATGGTAAAGTTCAAAGAGGAATGCAATTGTAAAAACAGATAGCTTTTATTCAGTGCAACAAACAAGATGCTGGAGGAACTCAGCGGGTCAGGGAGCATCTGTTGACAGAAATAGACAGTCAACGTTTCAGTCCAGATGAAGGGTCTCGACCCGAAAGGACCACTGTCCATTCCCCTCCACAGATGCTGCCCAACCCACTGAGTTCCTCCAGTCTTTGTCTGTGCTCCAGATTCCAGCATCTGCAGTCTCTTGTGTCACCTGGTTTTTTATTCAGTATTGATAATTCGAACAGAGAATGGGGGTGACAGTCCAGAAAAGCAAATCTCTCCATAGTGAGGCTCAGCGGCAAAGCCTCAAGAGCCATGCCTAAAGGAAAGCACCCACTAAAACTGCCAGTTCACCAAACAGAGCACTGACAGGCTCCCTGAGCTTGTGGTCTTAACCAGCAGAGTTATCTGAAATTAGAACATAGAACAGTACAGCACAGGAACAAGCCTTTCAGGTACAGATACCCAGGAGTATTAACGGTGTATTAGATGATTTCATCGCCAGCCACAGAATGTGGAATTAAAGCAATGCAATTTTGCATTGCCCCACTTATAAGGTGCTCCTTGCACTGTTGTGCTGAACCAATTACATTAGTAATAAAATGCCCAACTACACTAATCCCTTCTGCCCGCACACTGTCCATATCCTACCATTTCCCCTCACATTCATGTGCCTATCTAAGAGCTTCTTGAACGCCCTTATCGTATCTGCCTCCACCACCACCCCAGGCAACGCATTCCAGGCACCCACCACTCTGTGTAAAAACTTGCCCGCACATCTCCTTTCTCCCCCTCTCACCTTAAATGCGTGCCCTCTGGTATTAGACATTCAACCCTGGGGAAAAGATACTGGCTGTCTACTCTATCTATGCCTCTCATAATCTTATAAACCTCTATCAGGTCTCCCCTCAGCCTCTGCCGCTCCAGAGAGAACAACCCAAGTTTGTCCAACCTCTCCTGGCAAAATTAACTGGCAAAATCCCAGCTACCAGTGGCAAGTCTACTCTGAGTGGTTCTGTTAATGACTCAGACTGGTTGATCAGAAGGGGATGCACAGCAAACTACTTATTCCAAATTAAGAACCACAAAGTAAAGAACGAGAATCTTATTGAAATATGTAAGATTCTGAGGAGGAGTAAAGGGGTGGAAGCTGAGAGTAGATTTTACCAAATGAAAAGCCATCTAGAGGTAGGTTTCAGAATAAACAGGCCGACCATTGAAGATGGAGATAGAGAGAAACTTCTTCTTCGGAGGGTCGTGTCTGGTTTGAATTGTCTTCCCAGTGAGCTGAAGGGCAAAGTCATTCATTGTATTCAAGGCGGAGACTGACAGACCTGACAGGCACAGGGTGTTTGGGTCGGCACAGTGGTACAGCCAGTAGAACTGCTACATCACAGCTCCAGTGACCTGGGTTCAACCCTGACCTCCAGTCCTGCCTGTGTGGAGTTTGCAACTTCTCCCTGTGACCCTGTGGGTTTCCTTCGGGTGCTCGGTTTCCTCCCACATTCCAAAGGTGTGCGGGTTGGTAGGTTAATTGGCCACTATAACTTGCCCCTCGTGTGTAGATGAGTGGTGGAATCTGGGGGGAGTTGATGGGAATGTGGGGAGAGTAAAAAACTGGGATTAGCACAGGAATGGTGGGTGATGGCCAGAGCAGACTTGGTGGGCCGAAGGGCCTGTTACTGTGCTGTGTGATTCTACGACTCTGTCACTCCCCTTTTTCAAAGTAGTGTCATGAAATTGCTTTACATCCCTCCTGAGAAAGCAGACGCCCTTGAATTAACACCACTGGAAATTGTCCCTGGTGTACGTGAAGTGGTAGAGTCCGGGCTGGGAGCAGTTATTGAGAATAAACTTGGAATACGTAGTCTGCCATGCAATCCTCTTCTGACCAGCCAGTCTGGGTTCGGGTAGGATTAGTGTAAGTGGGTGTTTGATGGCATGGACTCGATGGGCCGAAGGGCCTGTTCCCGTGCTGTATCTCTCTATGACTCTATGGACTAAAAGGGACTTGAGTAGTATGGAGAGAGAGTGGGAAAGGCTGGATCTTCCATGATCTTATTAAATGGCAGCGTCATCGGAGTTGTTCAGCACAGAAACAGGCCCTTCACATTGTGTCCATGTCGACCCTTTTGCCCATCTATACTAATCCCATTTGTCCGCATTAGGACCATATCCTTCTGTGTCTTGCCTATTTAAGTCTTTGTCTAAATGCCTCTTAAACATCATAAATGTACTTGATTCCACTACCTCCTCTGGCAGCGCATTCCAGCTATCAACAACTGTCTGCATAAAAAAATTACCTCTCAGATCCCCTTTAAAAACTCCCCTCTCATCTTAAACCTCTGACCTCTTGTGTTTGACACCTGGATCAGGCACAAGAGGACATCTGGCCTACTCTTGTCTCTTAAGACATTGCTCCGTTGCTGGCAGAATTATCTTAAGAGCCCTTGAGTCCAAAAACTCTATCCTTCCAAATATCACAAGGCAAATGCAATTTGGTCCCAAAGTAGAGTCAAGCTAACTAGGAACAGGGGTCGGAAGAATCAACCAAATCATGACTCCACTCTGGGGACAGAGTTGAGTTCGTAGTTTGGCATTCCCAAAGGGTTCGCTTTGGAGAAATCTTATCTCTTTCCCAAAACAACAGTAATAACATGGACCTCAGAGAAAGAAAGATTTGCAATTATAGAGGCAGAAACAGGCCCTTTGGCAAAGCACGTCCACATCGACTGTTGCACCCATTTACAGTAATCCCATTTACCCACATACTTGGCCACTTACACAATTTCTAGATGCATGTTATGGCCATTTAAATACTGAAGAAATGCAACAACTGTGTGTGACAGGAAAACAAAAGTAATTGGAAGACCAGATTCTGTGTTGTTTCGGTGTTGCTCGAGGAATAAGTGAACTTATCAACAAAGCCACTGGCTTGTGCCTCTGCTGTGGTGTCCCATTAAACAGTGATGGAGATGAACAGTCAAGGTCAGTCAAAAACTCTAGCCAAGAAGCCCTAAGATGCCAACGCTGCTCCGTTCAAGAGTTGCTTAAACCACATTCTGGACTCGCACTCAGCACTGAGACTCATAACAGCAGTGGATAAAATATTCCCGGTTCAGCCAAAGTTGAAAGTACATGGCTGCATGATTCTTACATGGCACACTGTCTGCTTGTGGTGGAGCTCGATGCCAGAACATAAGACCCAACTTGGACATTGCTGTTAAATGGAGAAAATTAACAAGCTTCCCTGGTTCTAGCCAAAGAAAACCGGAGGGGTTTTCTTCACTGCTGAAGTGGAAAAGAAAAATTGGCACACGGTCGGAGGAAGAAATAACACTTCAGCTGGAATGGTTTCAAGGAGCTTGGCTGAATGTGAATCAAACCTAAACTTGTGATCGCTGCAAGGTTGCTTGCAAATTTCCCGGTCTATTGTATTCTAGAGGTGGTTGTTGTATGTGAAATGTAAGTGTTGAAGGAAGGCTATTATTGAACATATTCCAGGTGGAGTTTCTAACCATTTTTGTATATGTAACTAACCCTTAGAATTTACTGCTTGTTGTATTCCTTTTTGTCATTCTCCAAGAAATCCATGAACACTGAAATGTGCACTGCATAAATATGGTCACTTTATGTCTCTCAGGGCTGAGCCTCACAAATACTTGCCTTGAGCTTCTATAGGAAACACTGTTCAGTGGCAATAGTGCTATTGTTAAAAAAATGTGTGAACACAACTGAATGCATTGACCAAAGGACACCAGAATGTAGTTTTGCACCATGTTATTCTTTTTGTAAATATATATTAACACTGAACCAGTGTTTCCTATATTTATTATGCATAAAGTTTATCTTTGAAATAATAAAAATCAAAGGTTTAGAACCTAAAGTCTCAAAGACCCAAGGTCGAGCTTATTGTCAATTGCACAAGTACATGTACATACAGGAGCAATGAAAAACTTGCTTGCAGCAGCATAACAGGCAAATAGCATCAGATAAGCAGCATTCACAAGAAAAACATAAATGAGCCATAAATTATACACCATTTTTTTACAAGAAAGGAACACAATTAGAAGAAAAAAAAACCAATGTCCATTGCGGTGTAAAGTGGTCATAGTGTTGCTGTACTGAGGTAGTGATTAGGATTGTGCAGGTTGGTTCAAGAACCGAATGGTTGGAGGGAAGTAGCTGTTCTGAACTAAGTGGTGTGGGACTTCAGGCTTCTGTACCTCCTGTCTGATGATAGCTGTGAGAAGGTGGCATGGCCTGGGTGGTGGGAATCTTAGATGATAGATGTTGCCTTCTTGAGGCAGCACCACATGTAGCTACTTCCGATGGTGGGGAACAACATCACGGGGCCAGAGGTATCCTGTCAATCATTATCAAAGTGACCAATGCCATCACATTTTATCTCACTGATCCTTACCATGAAACAAGAGCAATAGTGGACAAATCTCGATTTACATGAAGGATCCCAGTCCTGAAACATCAACTCTGTTTCTTGGTTTCTCGCTCGATAGACGCTGTCTAACCTGCTGAGTTTATGCAGCATGTTCTGTTGCTATTTTAGTTTCCCAGCATGTGCAGTTTTTTCTTTAATTTTCACCAATGGAGACTGTGTGCACAGCAAGATCCCACAAATATTAATGTGATAAGAAAATACATTACCCTACTAATCATGATGTTGGTTGAGAGATAACCATTCCAGGGGATACTAGAATTTAGAAGGTTGATTTGATCAAACTTGCCCAGGTAGTAAGGAGACCTGATGAGTTGGAAAGGCAGATTATTTCTCCTGCCTGGGGAGCCTGGACTGAGAGGCACTGTGGCGCGGTGGCTGGTATGACCACTGCCTCACAGCTCCAGCGACCCAAGTTCGATCCTGACCTCTGTGCTGCCCGTGCGTAGTTTGCGCGTTCTCCCTGCATCCAGATTCCTCCCACATCCCAGTGGCGTGCCGATCGGTCGGTTAATTGGTCACTGTCAACGAATCCTAGCGTGTAGGTGAGTGGTGGAATCCGGAGGGGATTTGAGGGGAGTGTAGGGAGGATAAAATGGAACCTGCGTAACTGGGTGCTCGGTGCGGACTCCGTGGGCCAAGCGTCCTGTCTCTCTGCTGCATGACTCTTATGACCAAAACATTAGAATCGACCCTATTCCAAGGAAAGTTAGGAAACATTCTGACACATAGGTGGTGGGAGAAATCAGAATGCTCCTCTACAAACCTCACTCACTACCAGGTCAATGGAGACACAAGAGACTGCAGGTACTGGAATCTGGCCTCCCCTACATCAGTGAGACCAAGTGTAGACAGGTGACTGCTTTACCAAGCACCTGAACTCTTGTCCACCACCGCCTTCTGCAGCTCCCGGTTGCCGGCCATTTTAATTCCCCTCCCCATTCCCACACCGGCCTATCTGTCCTCGGCCTCCTCCACTGAAGTTAAAAGGCGAACTCGAGGAACAGCGCCTTATATTCTGCCTGGGTAGTCTGCAACCCGGCAGCATGAACATTGACTTCTGCAATCTCAGGTGATCTGCTCTCTCTCCGTCCCTTTCTCTCCCCTGACCAACCCAGTTCTTCCTACACCCACCCCACCCAACCCCCCTCCTCCACACACTCCCTGCCCATCACCCACACCCTCCTCCCACTGGGTCCCCTCCCCCACCCTCACTGTCCTCATCTGCCCTCCCCACCTCCCTTACTTGGTTCCAGGCTCCACCTTCCTGTCCTATCAGATTCCATCATCGGCAGCCCGTTGTTGCCTCCACCTATCACCTCCCAGCCTCTCTGTCGCTATTCCCACTCTCCCCTCCTCCATCTGCCTCTCACCCCTCCTCACCTGATCCACCTATCACTTGCCAGCTCTTGCTCCACCCCTTCCCTTCACCTCTTTACAACCGGTTATCTCCCCTCTATCTTTCAGCCCAGATGAAGGGTCTCAACCCGAAATGTCAACTGTCCTGTCTCCCTCCACAGATGCTGCCTGACGTGCTGATTTCCTCCAGTGGTTTGTTTTCTACTAATTGGTCAATTGTGAGTTTTGAATTGGATTTTGAGAGGTTTTTGTTAACCAAAGGTATTAATGATAAGATATCTTTATTAGTCACATGTACATTGAAAGACACAGTGAAATACATCTTTCGCATAGAGTGTTCTGGGGGCAGCCCGCAAGTGTCGCCACGCTTCCGACGCCATCGTAGCATGCCCACAGCTTCCTAACCCGTGTGGCTTTGGAATGTGGGAGGAAACCCCCACAAAAATGGGGAGAACGTACAAACTCCTTACAGACAGCGGCTGAATTGAACCTGGGTCACTGGCGCTGTATTAGCGTTATGGTAACCGTCTACGTAACTATATAGAAAGAGACTGATAGGTCACAGACCAGTTTACAACATGACAGAATTGGCCCCGAGGGACCAAATGCAACAAAGGAGAGGACTCAGGAGAGATTTTTAAGCTCTTCTTTTGAGAATGAAGCAGGATTTCAGTGCCGCAATTCACCTGTCTGATTCCGTATGGTTCACCTGCTCGGTGACACCGACACCGGCAGATTGGCAGGTGCTGCTTGACTGGCTGAGTTCACCGAGCATGTCCTGCATTTTGGACACGGAGATCAGCAAGCTCTCCCCAGAAAATGTGTGTGTGAGGGAGAGTGAAAGTGTGCAGCTGATGGGGAGGGAAGGGGGAGCAATGGAAATATCCAGGGTGAGGGATGGATGCGGAAGGTGAAAATGTGTAGGAGGGGCCGGGGATGGGAGAGGTTGGACTGTGTTGGGGGTGGGTAGTGAGAGGGCGAAGTGTTGCCTGCCCTATTGAGAATTTTGGAGACACAAGGACTGCAGATGCTGCAATCTGGAGCAACAAACAATCTGCTGGAGGAACTCAGCAGGTCGGGCAGCATCTGTGGGGAGCAATGGCTAGTTGACGATCCAGGTTGAGACTCTTCACCTGAACAGTCCACTTCCTGCCTGACGTGCTGAGTTCCACCAGCGTTTTGTTTGTTGCCACTGAGAATTTCTATTGTTTGCAAAATTTAGGAATCCATCTTCTGTTTTCCAGCACATTGAGCAATGGGCACACGGGATTACAACAGTGGTAAATAGCTGACGAGCACTCATATTTCTGTGAACTTGTCCTTCAGTGGAATTGCTTCATTTTTCACTCAGCTCCATCTGGATCTCTTCAGGGAC
The DNA here is from genome assembly GCF_009764475.1 of Pristis pectinata. NCBI lineage: Eukaryota > Metazoa > Chordata > Chondrichthyes > Rhinopristiformes > Pristidae > Pristis > Pristis pectinata. The sequence goes on along the minus strand of NC_067414.1, from coordinate 86,349,912 downwards.
ATTACTCACATCCACAAGTGAAAGGCAAATACTTCAGAATCATACCAGTTAGCTAAGGCATCACAAGGACAGAATTCCTTTTTCAGTAATGTGTTCCCAGTGGGATGGTTTGGAAAGAAAGAACTCACTTTGTATCATTGCATTCTCAGAATGCCCCAATAGATTTCACAGTCAATTAATTACTTTTGAGATGGAAACACTATTGTAGCAGCTAAATGTGCCCGTTGATACGCTTAAAATAGCATAGGTTGAAGAAAGACACCAGGAGACATCTCTGCATTAAACAGTGGTCCAGTCTTGAGGTGAATGTGAGCCTTTGATCTTGTAATACAGAGCTGAAACTATTTAGTAATTAAGATGTGATGATTATCGGCTAATTCTGGCTTTAACACACACAGGAAGTTTATTAAGTGTCTTATTAACATTCCAAAAACATGCATGTGATAACTGGAATAGTCAGTGTTTATCTATTAAATACTGTTTTCACTTTCACATGGGATGCAGAACTATGATTCAGGTAATTCATAATCCACAGTTCATAAGTAGGCATTGAAGCCAAGGATCGGGGCAGCACACAGGCTCTGTGTAAGCGACCCAAGGAGTGGAGCAGCTCACATCATCCACCTCCTGCCCCATCTGTTGAAGTGTCAATGGATCCCACAATGGCCTCATTAACTACAGAGCTGGAATCCTTGATCCTAAGGGACTACCTAAGAAGAAGAAGAAGCAAGTGACTAACTTCCTTGTAATTATATAATGGAAAGTTCCCATCATTGACATATATTTAATATCTAGTGACTTAGGATTTCTGATTCATTGGATTAAGCAGAAAATCTTCATTTTAGAGCATAAATTTAAGACAGACAATTGCCAGGCAGCCCAGCACAGAGCTGAAGTGATCTTGAATTTATAAAAAAAATGTTAAAGGTCAGGAATAAAAGATTCATTGGCATTGAGAAGGTACTTCAAGGGGAAGATTTATACAAGTTCATTCTTTGCAACTGGTTGGTTGCCAGTTTTCATTGCCCTTTGTTTTCCCCTGAGAAGGTAACAACATTACTGAAGGCCTTGACAAGCTGGATGCAGGGTGGATGTGTCCCGGGCTGAGGAATCTAGGACCTAGGGCACAGATTGAAGAGGTATGCCATTTAGGACTGAGATGAGGAAAGTTTTCTTCACTCAGTGGTAATCCTTTTGAATTGTCAACCCCAGAGAGAATAAATTTATTCAAACAGAGATCATTGATTTCTGGATATCAACGAAATCAAGGGATATGGGGACAGGCCAGGAAAAGGTGTTGAGATAGTCAAGGAGTCATAATAGTCATAGAGTAATACTGCCTCATCGTGGCCTTGCACCTTATTGCCTGCCTGCACTGTACTGTCTCTGCAACGGTAACACTTTATTCTGCATTCTGTTATTGCTTTTCCCTTGTACTACCTCGATATACTGATGTGATGAAATGATCTGTATGGATGGCATGCAAAACAAAGTTTTTCACTGTACCTCGGTACATGTGACAATAATAAACCAATTTACCAATTTACCAGAATGGAAACAGGCCCTTCAACCCAACTTGTCCATGCCGACCAAGTTGCCCATCTAAGCTAGTCCATATCCCTCTAAACCTTTCCTATCCATGTACCTGTCCAAGTGTCTTTTAAATGTTGTTATTATATCTGCCTCAACCACTTCCTCTGGCAGCTTGTTCCATATACACTCCACCCTCTGTGTGAAGTTGCCCCTCAGGTTTCTTTTAAATATTTCCCCTCTCATCTTAAACCTATGCCTTCTAGTTTTTGATTCCCTTTCCCTGGGAAAAAGACTGTGCATTGTCCTATCTCTCGCCCTCATGATTTTATACACCTCTATAAGGTCACCCCTCAGTTTCCTGCACTCCAAGGAATAAAATCCTAGCTTGCCAAAGCGGTTGGCGTAACGCTATTACAGCGCCAGCGACCCGGGTTCAATTCCGGCCACTGTCTGTAAGGAGTTTGTACGTTCTCCCCGTGTCTGCGTGGGTTTTCTCCGGGTGCTCCGGTTTCCTCCCACATTCCAAAGATGTACGGGTTAGGAAGTTGTGGGCGTGCTATGTTGGCGCCGGAAGCGTGGCGACACTTGCGGGCTGCCCTCAGAACACTCTATGCAAAAGATGTGCTTCACTGTGTGTTTCAATGTACATGTGACTAATAAGGATATCTCATCATCTAAATCAGGCTCTCGAGTCCTGGCAACATTCTCGTAAATCTTTTTTGCGCTCTTTCCACCTTAATGATGTCTTTCTTATAGCAGGGTGACCAAAACTGAACACAATACTCCAAATGCAGCCCTCAACAGCATCTTGTACAACTGCACCATAACCTCCCAACTTCTATACTCAATGCCCTGACTGATGAAGGCCAGTGTGTCTACCTGTGATGCCACTTCCAGGGAACTATGTACTTGTACTGCTAGGTCAGCTGTGATCTTGATGAATGGAGGAGCAGGCTCCAGGGGCTGAATAGCTTACTCCTGCTCCTTTTACATTTCTTATATTGTGTGATGAGCTGATTTCTGAATCTGGGTAATCACAGTACAGTTGGGTCGGGAGTTGCAGAATTTTGACCCAACAATGGAGGAGCATGAATCTACTTCCAGGTCAGAATGGTGTGTGACCCCCCAGGGTGTGATGGCTGAATGGTCTGCTTCTAAGCTGTAACCAGTCTGTGCTGCTGTGGAGGTTACTTCCATGCACCTGCTGCCCTGGACCTTCTACGCAGTGGAGGTTGTGAGCTTGCGAGATGCTCTGGGCCATCTGGACTACAGGAACATCGACTACAGCTTGCATTCAACACAATCATCCCATCCAAACTCATCATCAAGCTCAAGACCTGGGCCTCTGTACCTCCCTCTGCAACTGCATGCTTTAATTCCCCAACGGCAGACCTCAACCAGTGAGGATTGGTGACAACATCTCTTCCTCATTGACCGCCAACACAGGCGCACATCAAGGCTGCATGCATAGCCCCCTGCTCTACTCTCCATACACACATGACTGTGTGGCTGAGCACACCTCCAAAGCCACATACAGATTCACCAACAACACCACTGCTGCAAGTAAGTTTTTCATTGCACCTATGCATACATGTACTTGTGCATCTGACAATATATTCGACTTTGACTGTGACTTTGGTTCGGGCTGCCAAAGGTGGATTGTCTTCAACTGGCAAATGTGTGGTTTCTCTACTGGGAGTGGGACTCCCTCCTCCTCCGCAGCACAGCCTGACTATTCAACCTTGACTACTCTATTCCTTTGAGTTTATTTGAACTGGAAAGGGTGCAATAAAGATTCACAAGGATGTTACCGGGACTGGAGGGTTTGAGTTATAAGGAGGGGCTGGATAGGCTGGGACTTTTTTCCCTGGAGCTTGAGGGGTGACCTTACGGATGTTTATAAAATCGTGAAGGGCATAGATAAGATGAATAGGCACAGTCTTTTACCCAGGGCAGGGGAATCCAAAACTAGAGGGCATAGGTTTAAAGTGAGAGGGGAAAGATTTAAAAGGAACCAAGGGGCACTTTTACATATATGGAACGAGCTGCCAGAGAAAGTGGTAGAGGGTACATTTATGACATTTAAAAGACATTTGGACAGATACGTGGATAGGAAAGGTTTAGAGGGATATGGGCCAGTGTGACTAGCTCAGTTGGGCAACTTGGTCGGCATGGACAAGTTGGGCCAAAGGGCCTGTTTCCGTGCTGTATAGCTCAACGACTCTGTGACTCTATGAATATTGTAGGAAGGCTTCTGACTTGTGATAACCCTCACCCCCCCAACCACTGAGCCGAGCCTGAAAGTGTCCTACCTTCCAACCATTGCCTCCAACTCTTCCTCATCGCACGTCAGCACACAACATAAGTAAACCAGCCCACTCTGATCTCAATAACAGCCCTGGAAGATCTAATTAATTCTTTACAGCCCAGCCATCAGTTTTAAGCATTAACTTTATATTGGCAATTCCACCAATTATTAAAAAGGTGACATTACTTTTCATGTTGCAAGCCTGTCAGCAGTGACTTGTGACAGTGATAGTGGAATGGATTGAAATATTGTAATATCTAGTTAACTTAAATTGATTGGTTCCACACCCAATTAATTAGCTCAATTGGTTTTTGTTGTCTGCTGGTAATATATCATAATGTCCAAGTATTGTAAACACTCAGACATCCTAATACATTAGTTGGAGTAATTACTACCCTCACAGTGTGATTTGGTACAATCGCCCCTGCTGTTCTTCTATTGCACGTAACAATTCCGCCTGTCAGACTCACCATCCCCACCTCTCTGGTGTGTCTCCGACTAGTTTCATGTCTGAGTTGATCCACTGGCAGACACACTGAATGTAACTTCATTGGAAACTGATGGAGGCAGCTCTGACCCTCGCCACACCAGGTGCATGGAAATCCCACCACCACATCATGCAGCTTCCCCACCAAGTCATGCACCATCCTGATTTGGAAGTACATCGCCCTTCCTTCACCGTCACTGGTCTAAATCCGTACCCAACAGAACTTTGGGAGTACCTTCACCAGTAGGACTGCCTCAGCTCCACCGTCTTCTCAAGGGCAATCAGGAATGGGCAATAAGTGCTGGCCCCACCTGCTTCCATCTGCCCATCCTTCCCTCCCCTTCTGGTTCCACCTATCACTTACCAGCCTCTGTCCCTCCCAGCTCAGTCCTGATGCAGAGTCCTGACCTGAAACATTGACTTACTCTGTTCACCTCCACAGATGCTGCTTGACCCATTGACTTCTTCTGGTATTCTGTTCTATGCTACCGATGCCCAAATGCCATGTATGAACTTAAAACCTGCCTCTTACCTCTTGCCAACATCACCTCTTGGAATGTTGTGTGGCCCCTCTCTTACCCCAACACCACATTGCCTGCTTTCTCAAAGCCAACTTTGACTTTATTTTGGGTTCTGGTTTACTGTGACCCTTCAGCTTGCCTTCCTTTGGCCAAACCTACAGTGACTTACTCCACTGACAGGTCCGATGAGGAGAGGCACTCGTACTCCCTGCTTCCTCACAGTCAGTCAGAGTTTAAGTCACATATATGTCTGTGGCAAGTCGGTGCATCTTGGAGATGCACAGGACCATGGTACCAGACCCCTGGCACACACAGGGCCTTATGAGGAAGCCAATAATATTAAGTGAGTTAGCAATAGAGGGGTGGTTGCAGATCAGACCACAGGCCAGTCCTCAACCCATTGTTTCATTACATATACATTAGATTATGTGGGATATACAGCAGAGTACCAGTCCATGCTGATGTTTATGCTCAGTTTAAGCCTCCTCATCCAACTCTGTTGGTGTAACCCCCCCCCATTCCCTCTCTTTCATTTCCTTGCCCAACTTCCCCTTCGACACATCTGCACTATTCCCCTTGACTGTTCCCGGTGACAAAGTTCCATATTCAGAAGTTTCTTCTGAATTCCCTGCCGGATTTCATGATGACTGCTTGACAATGAACGTCTCTAGTTATTCTCTTCCCCACAAGGGGAAACATTCTCTCTTGTTCTGTTCTATTAAAATAAGATAAGATAAGATACTGTATCTTTATTAGTCACATGTACATTGAAACACACAGTGAAATGCATCTTTTGCATCGAGTGTTCTGGGGGCAGCCCGCAAATTTCGCCACACTTCTGGCACCAACATAGCATGCCCACAACTTCCTAAATGATCTTAAAGACTTCCGATTAGTTCGCCCCTCAGCCTACGTTACTCAAAAGAAGAGGACTGTTCATTTCCTGATACACATCATTGTACGCTTCTAATGAAGAACAGCTATAATTTTAGTGTCAGAACTGCTTTTTAGAGTCTTCCTGACCCCCTTGCAGGTTTCAGTGTTGAATCGACTTTTACACTGGCTCTGGATTTGAACTCAAAGGGGGTTCTGTTCCCTTGTCAGACTTGCTTGGATTTGCTCCTTCACTTCCTGAGGTCTGCACTCAATTCAGATTCAGATTAGTTTGTTATCATATACACCAGGGTGCAATGAAATTCCTTGTTCGTGCAAAGCTCACAGAGTGAACAGTATACGTGATAATAATAAATGCAATGATAAATACAGCAACGAGTGCAAAACAATGGAATGCTGCAAAGTATGGCAGTACAAACTGAGGTGTTGCAATAAGAAATGCTAATGGAAGAAGTAGAATTAAGGATTCGAGAACTTGGCAGCACCACCGGGAAGGGGATGTGAAAGAGGTGATTGGTTCAGAAGTTCCAATTCAGACACAAATTCATGATTGGATGGTTCACCATCCAGACCTGCCACGTCCTTAGCAGAGATTATTTGAGAAACACTTGTTATTTTTGCTTGAAACTGCATTCTTTCTGACAGGTGTCACAGTGACTGACATTTTTTGTCTCAACTGTTTTTGATGCCAGATTTGGTTAAACAAAGCTCAAGTGTTTTCTCAACCTTTTTATCAAGCTCTCAGTAGGTGTGTACCCTCTGCTCAACACGGAACTGGCAGGCTTGGCGTTCAATATCCCTGCAACGTTTGCTTCCTGAGAGCTTCCCTAACTATTCTGATCTCTTGGCTGCTCCATTTGAAGCTGGGTGATTTGAAAGAATGAAAGTATGTTTGATACCATTCTGTTTCATAAAGTTCCGAACAGAATAGATTGAAACATGAGGCAATGTCAGAAACAAATTCTGCAGGTAAACCATGACGTGTACAGATTGACCTCAACTCATCTGTAGGGTGTTCAGTGGTGAAGTACAAACCCATGTGTTTCACTTAATCTACTTTGAATAACTATCAGTCAAGACCTGGAAATTGTCATACCCCATTTCACAGAGGTTGACATGGTCTATGACCACAACTGCGAAGTGGTGTTTGGTGGCTTGTTCAGACACTGCCTTCACTCTTCAATGATGCAGGGTCAAACACAGCCCTCACACAAAGCTTCTTGCAATTGCTTTCATCCTGACTATTCCTGGATGAATCATGGAAAACCACAGGAAGCCCATTGTGTCCACTGTTAAGAAAGTTACCCAGCCTAGTCCCACCTTCCAGAACCAGCTCCATAACCCTGCAATCCATAGATCGCTGTGCACGTTAGATAGATAGATAGATGGATGGATAGATAGATAGATAGATAGATAGATAGATAGATAGATAGATAGATAGATAGATAGATAGATAGATAGATAGATAGATAGATAGATAGATAGATATTAGTCACATGTACATCGAAACACACAGTGAAGTGTGTCTTATTGCGTTACTGAGAATGTGCTGGGGACAGCCCACAAGTGTCGCCATGCTTCCGACGCAACATAGCATGCCCACAACTCCTAACCCGTATGTCTTTGGAATGTGGGAGGAAAACCGGAGCACCCAGAGGAAACCCACACAGACACGGGGAGAATGTACAAACTCCTTACAGACGGTGGCGGGAATTGAACCCAGGTCGCTGGCGCTGTAACAGTGTTACGCTACCGCTACACTACCATCCAACTACTGTTGAAACATGATCAAGATTTCTGCCTTTACCACCCTTTTAGGCAGTGCGTTCCTCATCTCCCTCTCCTCTTCCTGCCAGTTACTTTAAATTTATGCCCACTCGTTTACAACCCCCCTTCGAAGGGAAATAGGTCCTTCCCACTTTCTTCCTATTTTCCTACTTCCTACTTACTCGACCATGGTCTTTCATAACTATATACACTTAAGTCTTCCCCCGCCCCCCCCCCCCCCCCCCAGCAGCCTCATCTGCACAAAGAACACACCCACACCTTATCTAATATTTCCTCATTTTCATCCTGGCGACATTCCCAGAAATCTCCTGCACACCCTGTCCAGTGCAGCTAAACTTTTCCTGTCATGTGGTGGCCAGACTTGTACCTCGTACTTGATCTGTGGTTGAACTAGTGTTGCGTATGGTTCCAGCACGACCTCTCTGCCTTTATATTTTATGTCTGGCTAATGAAGGAATGCATCCCACTTGCACTTATTAACATGTCCTGCTGTGTCTAACAATCTGTGGACGTATACTCCAAGGTGTCTTTGTTCCTCCACACCACTCAATATTCCCCTTGCCTTTTTGCACCGTCCCGATTGCCGTACCTCACACTCTTCTGCCCAGTTTACCAGACCCTACAGATCCTCCTGTCGTCTGGAGCTTTCTCCCTCACTGCCAACCGCACAGCCAGTTTTCGTACTATTTTTATTGTACTCCCTTCATTTAAGTCTAAAAAAAGTGTAACAAAAACCTAGGGGCTGCTTCTGAGCCCTGTGAAGCCTCACTAGATGTAACTTTCCAGTTAGAAAACATCCATCAATCATCACCCTTTGCTTCCCATCACCAAGCCAGTTTTGGATCTAATTTGCTGCTCTCCCTTGGATCCCATGGACTTCTAGTACTTTTAATCAACCTTGTCAATAGCATTGTGAAAAATCTATGTATACCACATCAAACGCTGTGCCCTCATTGAACCTCTTTGGTACTGTCTCAAAGAATTCAATCCATGCTGATTGTGCAGGGTTCACCCATGCCTTTCTGAATGGAGGCTTAAAATGGATTCCAATAATATGCCCACAACTCAAATTAATCTAACAAGATTGTATTTTCTTGCTTGATTCCTCCTTTTTAAACAAACGGACAGCATTAACAGTCCTCCAATCCTCTGGCACACATTAATATGGAGAAAACAGGATGTTCTATGTTTAAAGAAATGGGCAATGGGATTGGTGTAGATGAGCAAAATGGTTGGCATGGATCTGGCGGGCCGAAGGGCCTGTTTCTGAGCTGCGTGACTCTATGTCTCCATAAAACGTTACAGCGTCTAAACACGGAGTTTTAAAATTCACGGCATCCCTTCCTGGCTGAGTATTGGTGCAGTCTTGTGAAGATTTCCCGCCTTTTAGTGAACCTGTTGTCTGCTCTTGTTGCTTAGGTGTCCTCTCTCAAAAGCACACACATAAACGAGCTGTACAACCTCACCCCTTGACCTCTGAAGACGTGGCAAAGCAGCAAACCGTGGTGGAATTCAAAGCACATGCTTGCATTGGTGGGACATGCATTCTGCCATGCTGTAAATATCAGCATTGTACTGTGAGAGCCACGGCCTTGTAGCAAGTTCCCTCATGCACATGAACAAGTGGGGCTGTTTGACAGATCCGATAAGTGTGTACTGCTAAATGATCCGCCAGACAACGAGGAGGACGTTGACTCATCCAACAACTTCTCCTGCATTGATCTGGGTGAAAGCTTTGATGCTTGTAAATTAGAAGCAGCAGTCTGGGGAAAGCAGCACTGCAGATGGATGAGCTGGTGAAAGCAACTTCACTCTCCCCATGTAGTTAATCATTCGACTAACAGACAAATGTGATGGATGTTGCAAATGCTTCAAAGCCTGGCAATAAAACTCTACCTGCTGCGCTTCAGAATGAGAGATGACAGGCCCTGACATGAGCCTCACATGCTGCCAAACTCAACAAAACCCATCAACAACATCAGCTTTTATTTGAATATTCCACTCCATTTGTTTCGTACATCAAAAGCCCTCAGTACACAGACTTTGAATCCAATGCAAATATTGCTACAAATGTCTACGTATTTTGCAGGTTTCTGACACACTCATTATCACCTGCTGGCCCTTCATAACTCACTGACCCAAAGTATATTCTTGTCAGACTAATGGTCAAATAGAGTTTGACTTGGGGCAGCTTCCAGTTACACCAGGGGATCTGCTGGCATCTTCCGTATGAGCACTGGCATCCATCAATGTCATCTATCACCTCCAGTGGCTAAAGCCTCCGCTTCACTTATTGTCAACCAAGTGTTTAATTTTCAAAGTGTGTGCGTGTGTGTGTGTGTGTGCGCATGTGTGTGTGCATGCGTGTGTGTGTGCATGCACGTGTGTGTGCGCGCACGCACGTGTGTGTGTGTGTGCATGCGTGCGTGTGTGTGTGTCTCTGTGTCTGCTTGTTTGTATGTGGGGCAGAAATGGCAGCATGTATGGTATACGTGGTGTAAAGTGTGTATTAGGGATTGTGTGGCATGTGTACGTGTGTGGCATGTGTATGTGTGTGGCATGTGTACGTGTGTGGTGTGTGTGGGTAAGTTGTATGGGGAGGGGTATGGTGTGTATTTCTAGTGGGGTTGTGCAGTGTGTGGGGGCATTGTGGCAGTGTATAGTGAGTCTGTGCATGTGTCGGTGTTTGTGTGTATGTGTCTGTATGTCTGTGTGTGTATGGGGTGTATGCCATGTGTGTGTGTGTGTGTGTGTGTGTGTGTGCGTGCTTATGCGTGCATGTGCCTGAGTGTGCGTATTTGTATATTTTAATGTGCATGTTTGATTGTGTGTGCCTGTGTGTGTGCGTGTGCCTCAGTATGTGTGCAAGTGTGCGTGTGTGTGCGTGCGTGTGTGTGTGTGTGCGTGCATGTGTGTGTGTGTGTGTGTGTGTGTGTGTGTGTGTGTTACAACTGTGTGCAATGGGCCCTTTCTTCACTGTGCCCAGTGTCAGTTGATAAACTGCAATAATGTTAGAGAAACGGCTCCTACCCCAACCGTACAGTGTCTCTGCTTCTGGTCCTCACTCTGGCCTGTAGCTCTGCCCACACTGGACTGCAGTCAGTGCCAAGGCACAGTACAACTGTGGGCAGGTCAGCTACAAGTGCCTGTTAAGCCATAAATCGGGGAAAGCTTGTGCTCATGTGCCCTAGAGAGCCTACCATGGACCTCTGGGGAAACTGGGAATAGCAGAACCTGGATCCACGGGGTCTCCATCAATTCTCTGGGAGTCATGCCCAGTCTCTGCCCCATATCTGCAGTGGCAACCCTCCCAGGGACCCCAGCTTTTTACTTCTGAACCAGCTTCTCTGCACTTTTATTTCCTTGTGGTAGTAGCACCCAGAGAAGGATCAGAAGTGGGTACCGGAGCCAGCATTCCCTATTCCACTCCGGGGCGTTGGCAATGCCTTCCGTGGTCCCTCTGAGACTGGCCGGTTTAGTACCAGTTGGGAACTGAAGTAGGTCTCCTTTTAAATTCAGATGTCCTGACACCAACATTTATTGCACGTCCCCAATTGCCCTCAGGAAGGTGGTGGTGAACCGCCTGGGCAGGCGCGGTAGTGTAGTGGTTAGCGTCACGCTATTACAGCACCAGCGACCTGGGTTCAATTCCGGCTGCTGTCTGTAAGGAGTTTGTACGTTCTCCCTGTGTCTGCGTGGGTTTCCTCCGGGTGCTCCGGTTTCCTCCCACATTCCAAAGACATACAGGTTAGGAAGTTGTGGGCATGCTACGTTGGCACCAGAAGCGTGGCGATACTTGCGGGCTGCCCCCAGACCACTCTACACAAAAGATGCATTTCACTGTGTGTTTCGATGTACCTGTGACTAATAAAGAAATCTTATCTTATCCTGCAACTGCTGCAAACAACAGGAGCCAATTCACCTACCAACCAGCAGGTCTTTGGGATGTTGGAGGGAACAGGAACACCTGGGAAGGGGCGTGGGGGTGCCCCACAGGGTCTCAGAGGACACGCAGGGTTCACACAGACAGCAGCAAAGGTCAGGGTCCAACCCCAGGTCAATGGGGGATTGAGGCAGCAGTTCCAGGCACTGTGCTGGAAGTCCATTGATGATAAATATCATTGCCCCTTCTTTAGCAAAGGTAGAGATGACTTTGGTGCAAGGGCCTAGCTTTGTGGATGGAGGTGAGGCAGTGCTCCTGAGTCATAGAGTCATGCATCACAGAAACAGGCCCTTCGGCCCAGCATGTTCATGCTGACTACCAAGTCCACAGATATACTAATCCCATTTACCATCTCTTGTTCTGGCTCCCCCTACTCCCACCGCCTCGCACTCAACACTACAGCTTCTGCTTGCTACAGAGAACTGCATTAAGGCCGTCCCCTCCCACCCGGCGGCTCTCCTCGCCTGAAACCTTGCCTGGTGGCTTCACCTGCGTGGGTAAGGGAACCCGGGCACACTGACCTCTCGCCGGCGAATTGATTCTTGCTTCGGCTTCCGGGGACAGTTGCCAAGACAGCAATTTGTTGCCTTAAAAGTGCAGTGGCAATCACAGGAGGATTGACACCAGAGTGAGCGCGGTTAGTTTTAACAGGAAGCTCAGGTGACTTCTACAGTAACCAACCGAGCACAGAAGATAAAATGACAGGTTGCAAATAAATTCGGAAATTGCAATTGCTTTTGGTGCGACCCATAGCAAACGCCAGGAGTTACTTTCCCTGCCAGTAGCGAGAAATAGACTATAACCCAAAGCCCATCACAGTGGTGAGGATGTCCCAAGCGGGGAACAAAGCATTGCAAAGGTCGGTGATCCAGAGGTTACTCCAGTAATCACTCCGCGTCCAGGGGATGTTAATATTTTACTTTCGATCTCCGGGCACTTCATCAGTATTTCTGTAACCGTTGACAGGCGGTAGGCTGACGGGTGTAAGGGAAGCCGGAGAGGCGAGCGGGCAGGTATCGAGGGGACAGTGATCTGATCTCCTGGCTCAATGTCAGCGCGGTGACAGCTCTGTGACAGGGAGAAAGGTGCTTTCCACACGGGCGCTGGCACCGCCAGACAGCCCCCGGACACAGCAATCCGCGAGTGGGCTTCTTCAAATGCAGCTCAGGTAGCCGAGAGGGGTGGGGTGTGTTTCAAGACAAACCTCCCCGCCAGAGCGAGCTCTGATAGCGGCACCCGTGGAAACTACCAACCACTCAACACATAAACCCGGGCAGCTCCTCAATCGCCTACAACCCCACCCGGATTTAAAGAGAAACTCATTATGGCCGGTCGAAAAAGAGGCCTGTTAATTCCCCTCACTCACAGAATACCACCGGCTTAAATAAAGGAGGGAATTCTAGATTGAAGGCAGGCACAGGGAGAGCGATACAGGATTAAACCTCTCCCCTTCATAGCATCATAGAGGCGCACAGCACAGAAACAGGCCGGAATAACAGGTGTAAATTAGGTTTAATTTGTGTTGATTTAATTTTATGTTAACTTATTGCAATGCACTTCTTGTAGTCCTCTTCTTGTAATGCACTGTGCTGCTTCTGCAAAAAGCTCCTTCTCATGGCATTTATACCCTGGGTATGTGTGCCCATGACAACAATAAACTTGAACTTTAGCCCCACGGTGTCCATGCCCATCTCCACTAATTGTATTTGCCTGCATTAGGACTGTACCTGAGTGTCTGTCTTAAATGCCTCTTGAACATAGTAATTGGAATTGTATCTGATTCCAGCAGTAATTGTATCTGATTCATAACTATAACCTCAGCCAACATTAATCGAGCTGTTACATCCAGATTTTGTTTTGGGGACAAACACGGTCAGATCTATCTGGACTAGGAGATTAAAAGAAAGCAGGAGCAGGCGCCGTGGCCGCTTGAGCCAGCTCCGCCATTCCATAGGCCGCATCGAGTGGCTGGGAACTCCAGGGGTTCAGCAGGTCAGGAGGTCTCAGACAGTGCAGGGTTGCCAGAACAAGCAGGGCCTTGTGTAGGGTCCAGTCGCTGAGCCCAGTCCAACCGAGAGCCCCCTCTACCATAGAGGAGAGTTTCCTCTGCATCCTTCGCCAGTCAGAACAGGGGAGCAGAAGAGATAAGAGGAGGTGTATGTTCTGTATATGGAGGTATCCAAAATTGTATACAATACTCCAGGTGTGGTCTCACTAACATCCTATATCATTGTAATGAGGCACCTGTACTCAAATCCTCTGGCAATAAAGGCAAATATACCATTTGCCCTCCTAATCACTTACTTCACCTGCATGTTGGCTTTCAGTGATTTGTACTGCAAGGATGGATAGGTCCACTTGACGTCAACATTTCCCAATCTCCTTTCATTTACAAAATACATGCTTTTCTGTTTTGTGCACCAACGTGGATAACTTCACGATTTTCCACATTATATTCCACTTGCCGTGTTCAAACCCACTCACTCAGCTGGTCCACATCCCCTTCAAGCCTCTTTACATTGTCTTCCCTACTTGCAGTCCCACCTAGTTTTGTACCTTCAGACAAAGCGGAGAACCTGGTCCTCTCGGCCAAATCATTGACCAATAGGATGTGAATGATGGCCCGAAGCCTCACTCCCTGCAGTTCCCGTCTCAGGCAGCTGCTCAGGATCGAGGCTGACTTGGTCCCACTCTGGTTTTGTGGGCTCTGAGATGGACGGTGAGGCCAATGTGGGAACTGCAGACCGATGGGGGCAGGAGATGGTGAAGTGGGGAGGTAGTGAGGTGTTCTTCTCTTCCACCACTTGGAGTGGAGCTCCACCTTGTCACAGCCTGCCAACCTGGCGAAGATCCATGTATCCCCATTGCCTGACAACCAATTCTCAGTCCATGTCAGTATATTACTCCCCGCTGGTTCCACATGCTCCAACCTAGTTGACCAACTTCTGAAAACCATCTGAAAATTCAGATAACCAAGTCCTTTCCCCTTATCTATTCTATGAGTCATATCCTTAAAGAATTGCAGTAGATATGACAAAGGATCAGAACCCGCATTCACTTCCGTGGGGATTCCCATCCTGGAGATTAGGAAAAAGAACAAAAGTTCAGCTTTTTTTTTACTTAGTTTTTGGTTTAATAGTTTTAATTATTCATGGGTGCTTTATTTTAAGTTATTTTCTACACTTCCTTAAAAATTGATCATTTTATTTTTCAATAATGGAATGCAATTTCTATAATATTTTAATGTCTTTTATATTAGGGCTCTTATAAAGCCCTGACAACTTCGACAGAGGTGAGGCTACAACCCCAGCCCTGCCAAATACAACCTACGGCTGCTGTTGCTAACTATTTAATGGGTGGGTGTGCGTGGCTTGGAGTGAGTAGGTGGGAGTAAGTGTGATGAGGACAGGTACAAGACAGCAGAGAATGGGCTTCACACTTTGCCACTGGTGGATTCATTTCTGGTGGATGAGTGGGAAGACCGAGGGAGATGCAATAACATCTGATACAGGGCCTTTCACACCTTCCTTTCCTACCTTAAAGGGACCAAAGCAGACCTTCCAGGTCAGGCAGTTCATTTGTTCCCTCTGCCACTTCCTCTATCTCTGCAACTTATAGTTTAACTCTGCATCTCTCTCCACGGATACTGCCTGACCCACTGAGTATTTTGAGCATTTTCTGTTCTATTTGAATTTTCAGCATCTGCAGTTGTTTATGCTTTAGGAATGCATGGAGGAGTGGGGAGTGTGCGCTGGCAGAGTGGGGTGTGTGCGCTGGCAGAGTGGGGTGTGTGCGCTGGCAGAGTGGGGAGTGTACACTGGCAGAGTGGGGTGTGTGCGCTGGCAGAGTGGGGAGTGTGCGCTGGCAGAGTGGGGAGTGTACACTGGCAGAGTGGGGAGTGTACGCTGGCAGAGTGGGGTGTGTGCACTGGCAGAGTGGGGTGTGTGCGCTGGCAGAGTGGGGAGTGTGCGCTGGCAGAGTGGGGAGTGTGCGCTGGCAGAGTGGGGAGTGTACACTGGCAGAGTGGGGTGTGTGCACTGGCAGAGTGGGGTGTGTGCGCTGGCAGAGTGGGGAGTGTACACTGGCAGAGTGGGGAGTGCACAGTGGCAAAGCGGGGAGTGTGCACTAACAGAGTGGGGAGTGTGCACTGGCAGAGTGGGGAGTGTACACTGGCAGAGTGGGGAGTGTGCACTGGCAGAGTGGGGTGTGTGCGCTGGCAGAGTGGGGAATGTACACTGGCAGAGTGGGGAGTGCACAGTGGCAAAGCGGGGAGTGTGCACTAGCAGAGTGGGGTGTGTGCACTGGCAGAGTGGGGAGTGTACACTGGCAGAGTGGGGGTGTGCGCTGGCAGAGTGGGGGTGTGCGCTGGCAGAGTGGGGAGTGTGCACTGGCAGAGTGGGGAGTGTACACTGGCAGAGTGGGGAGTGTGCGCTGGCAGAGTGGGGAGTGTACACTGGCAGAGTGGTGAATGCACAGTGGCAAAGCGGGGAGTGTGCACTAACAGAGTGGGGGGGTGCGCTGGCAGAGTGGGGAGCGTGCACTGGCAAAGTAGGGTGTACACTGGCAAAGTGAGGAGTGTGCACTGGCAGATCAGAGTTCCCAAATTGCGAGTGACATGAAGTAATTTGTATAATACTCAGATACAAGCTTGCAGAGTTTGCTGCCTCAGCAACACCTTCTGTAAGAGAGGGAACCATGTTGCATCTTATGAAACCTGAAATTAACCATCTGCACTGGTTTTGCTCACCCTGGCCTGGACAGACACATCCTCCCTGAATCACTAGCCCCTGAGGTCAATGCTTCACCCACACCAGACCAGTTACAGTCAGGAGGAACCTTCTGTCTCCATTTGGTTCATGTTTCTCATACTGCTGCGCATTACCTTACCTTTCTCCATATTAAATTCTGTCTACTATGACTGAGATCGCTTACTTAATTTGTCCAGATCCCCTAGCATGCTATCAATGACTCTGACATCCGTTACCTGACAATACAGTGTGGTGTCAACCGCAAAAAATGGCTATTCTACCATCAGTGACCTCTTTCATTTCACTGTTCATTCACAATATGTGTGTGCACTGTGGGGACAGCTCACCCTAGGTTTAGAGACAGGAGTATGCACCTTGTGAAGCTACCAGAAATATTTAATTGCAGTGGGTCCTCACACACTAAATTTGACAGTGTTTGTAGGTGACATGAAAATTGCTGACATTATTGGCTGTGAGGTGGGTAATCTTAGGACACAGAGTCTTACTGATCAGTGGTAAGTTGAGCAGAGCAATAGTAGAGTCATAGAGCAATACAGCATGGATACAGGCCCTTCGGCCCAATCTGCCCATGCCGACCACAGTGCCCACCCAGCTAGCCCCAGTTTCCTGCATTCGGCCCATATCACTCTCAGCCCTGCCCTTGCACGCACCTGTCCAAGTGCTTCTTAAATTATACTATTACCTGCCTCACCCACTTCCTCTGGCAGCTCGTTCCGTATACTCACCACCCTCAGTGTGAAAAAGTTGCCCCTCAAGGCTGTTTTAAATCCTTCCCCTCTCACCCTAAACCTATGCCCCCTAGTTTGGACTCCCCTACCCTGGGGAAAAGAGTGTTACCATTCACCTTATCTATAAGAATGGAAGATGGAAGTTAATCCTGAAAAGTGTGAGGTGATACATTTTGGCGGGTGGGGGGGGGGGGGGGGGTGTGGTCTGATAAGGGTACCATGAAAGGTCAGTCCCCAGGGAGTATCGAGGAACAGAGGGACCTTGTTGTACAAGCCCAAAGGTCCCTGAAGGTGACAGCAAGGTAGATAAGGTAGTGAAAAAGACATACGGGATGCTTGCTTTCATTAGCCAGGGCACAGAAGATCAGAGTGTGGAAGTCATGGTACAACTTTATATATATATAAAAAAAAGCGAGATGCAGGAGGAACTCAGCAGGTCTGGCAGCATCTGTAGAGACAAAGCGATAGACAGCATACAACTTTATAAAACACTAGTTAAGCCTACCTGGAGTGCAGTTTTACTCGCCGCACTCTAGGAAGGAGGTGATTGCACTGGTGCAGAGGAGATTCATCAGGATGTTTCCTGGGATGGAGGCTTTTAGTTATGAGGGGAGACTGGATGGGTTGGGTTTTCCTTGGAGCAGAGGAAGGTAAGGGAGAACCTACAAAATTATGGGAGGCACTGGCAGGGTAGATGGTAAGAAACATCTCCTCATGGCAGCAGTGCCGAAGACCAAAGGCCGTAAGTGAGGAGTAAAAGCTTCACAGTGGAGATAAGAAAGATTTTTTTTCACCTAGAGGGAGGTTGAGGCAGGTACTTCTACAACATTTGAGAAGCATTGGAATCGCCAAGGCTGAGCAGGCAATGGTAAGGTGCTGGTAAATGGGAGTAGTGTAGAATGTGCTCAATGGGCAGCACAGATAGGGTGGGCCAAAGGGCCTGTTTCTGTGCTGTATGACTTTATGACACCCAGACTGGACACTGACTGATCCTGCCCACGCATCACCTCATGAGCTATTGCCAAGCCAATTTGCCATACAACCAGCCAGTCAATATACCATTAATTCAATTTTAATCTCCTTTTAAAACCTCCGGTGAAAAATTTGATCATTACGCATCAAAAAGTCTAAATAAATTACATCTGGTGCTTTCCCGCGGGACGGACTGTTTCTAAGTCTGAGATGAACTGCTCTCTAAAGGCTGAAGTCTCTTCAGACTAACATTAAAAGCATCCATGGAATCCTCTTACTCAGATTACATGAGCTAGCCATCAGTCTTTAGATATAACCCTGTATTCATTGATCTGCTAAGAATATTAACTGGAGCCTTGCCTGTTCCCAGTCTCATTTTGTTGTGGATTCTGAGCTTTATCCGTTCTGACCCAGTTACCCTTCTGCTATTTAGTTACTGAATTTCTTCATCACACAAGATGAGCTGACCTTTATGTAAGATAAACCTTCTGATACAAGACTGGCTCAGTCTGAGATTTGCCCACAATTTTCATTTGTGAAGATTGATATGAAGAATTCATCTGCAACATCTGTCACTTTCCTAATTCCCATCATACCCTCAGCATCATGCAATGAAGCCATATGGCTTTTAATATTCTGCTTATTTCATAAAATATTACTTAAAATAAAGCATGCAAGCTAGAATCTAGTTATCTGATTTCCTCTTATTGTGCTTATCCCGAATGATTGTACGGAACAAGTGGCTCTGAGTCTTCTGCTGATTTCCTGTCGCAACCAAGAAATAGCACAAAAGGCTGATGAGACTCGTTTTAACTATTTCCCTTCAATTTCCACTGATCTCCCTCCTGAGGTGGGCAATGAGCCAAGTGCCAACACACCGTGAACTCTCAGAGCCCATTGTAACCTTGCCTGACAAGTTGGAGTTCCCTTGGTGAATAACCTAAGGACACACCACTTGAGTGTACACAATCCACCAATACCATCAATGTGACGGCAGTCACAGTACTGCCATCGCTACTAACTCATCTCCAACACGACTGTGAACAGCAGCCACCCCACCACCAGGGTGTCACTGAACAATCAATGCACAAAGACTTGTCACAACAGCCTGTCCCCTGACTGCCACTGCTCCCAAACACCAGTGCCAGTATTTACATCAACAGGCAGTAACATCAACGACTGAAGCAACACCGACACATGCAACAATACCAAAAACCCGCAGCGACAATGACCCCTGCAGCAACACCAACAACTGAAACAACACCAACAACTGAAGCGACACCTGAATCAACAACAGCACCTACAGTAACACCTAAACCTGCAGCAACACCGACACCTGCAGCAACATTGTCACCTGCAGCAACAACATCTCCTGCAACAACACCGTCACCTGCAGCAACACCGACACCTGCAGCAACACCGACACCTGCAGCAACACCGACGCCTGCAGCAACACCGACAACTGTAGTAACACTGACACCTGCAGCCACACCAACACCTACAGCAACTGCTGTTGTGGTAACATTGACACAAACACCTGCAGTAACACCATGAGCAGCATCTGCAGAAACCGCAACACTTATGCGGCACCAACACAAATACAAGCAGCAACACCTTCAGCAACACCTGAAGCAGCCTACACTGCTGCATCCAGACTGGTGGGCTGTCTGTTGATAGCATGTGGAGTGAATGAAGCCGGCATGTAGCCTTTCCTCTGTGATGGTGGGTACCGCAGGGGAGGCCCTGATCAATGAAAGGAGGCTGGCCAGGAGAACGCCAGAATGGGGAATAAGGTACGGGTGAGCAGAATCATTGTCTCCATCCCTCTCCACGGCAACTGTACGAGGGTGAAGCAGGCTCTTTGTCATCTTGGTGTCATGGTTGAACCTGAGGTGAACACCCACAACTGCCTAATTGTTTATACACCTGAGTCCATCTGGAGTCTGTTGCCTGCCTCTTAACACAGCCCAGGTTCTGCCTGTCCACCAGCCCATTGCTCAGTGTGACACCAGGCCTCCATTTAAATATGTTCACTCTGAGATGGCGCCCGGCCTCCCCATCTAACTCAAAACTCACAATGACATATAGCCCATCCCCATCCCTATCCTTACAACCCACGATTTTCCCAGCTGGACCATTGGACTTCCCCATTTCCCGTGTCTAAGCATTGTTCCTTCAGTCACCCTGGCCCTGAGCTCTGGAACTCCCTCCCTGAACCAGCCCACCCCTCCACTTCCCCTGAGAGACTGTTTAAAACTCATCTCTTCAGCTGGCATGTGCTAACCTGCCCTGACGTGTCCTCTAACATGGTTAGTTTAATCTGATCGTGCTCCTTTGAAATACCACCTGCTTCAAAAGGGCATCAATCATACCAATGTCCAAGAAGAGCAGTGTGAACTGCCTCAATGACTATCACCTGGTAGCACCCACATCTACTGTGATGAAACACTTTGAGAGGTTGGTCATGGCTAGAATTAACTCCTGCCTGAGCAAGGACCTGGACCCGCTGCCATTTGCCTACCGCTTCAACAGGTCTACAGCAGACACAATCTCATTGGCTCTCCACTCGGCTTTGGAGCACCTAGACAACAGCAAAACATACGCCAGGCTGCTGTTTATCGATTACAGCTCAGCATTCAACACCATTATCCCATCAGTACTAATCAATGAGCTTCAAAACCTGGGCCGCTGTACCTCCCTCTGCAACTGGATCCTCGACTTCCTCATCGGGAGACCATAGTCAGTGTGGTTCGGTAGTAACATCTCCCCCTCGCTGACAAGGCTCAAGGTGCCTATTTAGCCCACTGCTCTATTCCGTCTACAATTGACTGTGTGGCTAAATACAGATCAAAGGCCATCTATAAATTTGCCAATGGCACCACTGTTGTTGGCAGAACCTCAGATGGCGATGAGGAGGCGTACAGGAGTGAGGTAGATTGGCTGGTTAAGTGGTGTCGCAACAACAGCCTCACACTCAATGTCGGCAAGACCAAGGAATTGATTGTGGACTTCAGGAAGGGGAAGTCAGGAGAACACACACCAGTCCTCATTGAGGGGTCAGCGGTGGAAAGGGTGAGCAGCTTCAAGTTCCTGAGTGTCAACATCTCAGAGGATCTATCCTGGGCCCAACACATTGATGCAATCACAAGGAAGGCATGCCAGCTACTCTACTTCGTTTGGAGCTTGAGGAGATTTGGTATGTCACCAAAGACTCTTGCAAATTTCTGCAGATGTACGGTGGAGAGTATTCTGACTGGTTGCGTCACTGCCTGGTATGGAGGCTCCAATGTGCAGGATTGAAAGAGGCTACAGAGGGTTGTAGACTCAGCCAGCTCCATCATGGGCACAACCCTCCCCACCATCGAGGACATCTCCAAGAGGTGGTGCCTTAAGAAGGCGGCATCCATCACTAAGGACATTCACCACCCGGAACATGCCCTCTTCACGTTACTACCATTGGGGAGGAGGTACAGGAGCCTGAAGACCCACACTCAATGTTTCAGGAACAGTTTCTTCTCTTCCACCATCAGATTTCTGAACAGTCCATGAAACCATGTTCACTACCTTGTTATTTCGCTTCTGCATTATTTATTTATTTTTGTGACTCAAAGTCATTTTTATGTCTTTATGTCTTGCACTGTACTGCTGCTGCAAAACAACACATTTCATGACAGGTGTCAGTGATAATAAACCTGATTCTGATACTTTGGGATATTTTACAATGTCAGACATGCCTTTTCTATTCAAGTTGGTGTTTTGTTTCTCGGCCTTCCTCTGCAACTAGGTTATTCACTCAGAATAAAACAGAACATAGAACAGAACAGCACAGGAACAGGCCCTTTGGCCCACAAAGTCCATGCCACCCATGATGCCAATTTAAACTGCACATCTCCCTGCACGTGGTCCATATCCTTGCCTGTTCACGTGTCTGTCTGACTGCCTCTTAAACGTTGCTGTCACATCTGCTTCCAGCAACCACTTCCATTAGCAACACGTTCTAGGCAGCTACCACTCTCTGTGTAAAAAAAAAACTTGCTTTATAGATCTCCTTTAAACTTTCCCCTCTCACTTTAAATCCATGCCCTCCAGTATTTGACATTTCCACCCTGGGAAAAAGACTCCGATTATCTACCCTGTCTATGCCTCTCATTATTTTATATACCTCTACCAGGTCATCCCTCAGCCTCCAACGAAAATATATTCAAGCAATTTAATCTTCATCAATGAATTCAAATTTACCTGAGCTTTCAGAAGCACAGGCCTGTGACAAGCATCATTGGCTGGAAAATAATGGCTAAATGTCAAATTTTCTTTTCCGTATGCTTCCTCTGATATTACTTAGCTCAGATTTTAATCTTTATAATTAGCAAAGTTGTTCAGTATTTGATTTTGAATGCGTGGTGATATTTTCTGCCAATACTTATTAAATGCTCGCAAGCAGAGCTGCCCAGTAATGCATAACTTGATGGCCTCTGGTACCAACAATGACAAAAAAAAACTTTAATTAAGATTTGCATGTGAGTGATTAAATTGTATTGCTACCAATTAAAATACAGATAGGGTGATTAAGATGTAAGTTGGATTTTAGTGGAATTCATCGTCCTGTTATGTTCTATTAATTCAGGCTTTAATGTATGATATGCTGGAAACAAGCCATCAAATTTAACCCTTGAGCACTGAATCAGACGTAACTGCTGCATACTTTTGTTGAGTCATTTTTGCCTCTTCATGATGCATTGCATCAATAATACCTAGCAGTAAACCTGCTGGAGGTTTAATGTGCCATTTTGGTGTTGAGATGGTGGCTGATTATGTTCCGAGTATTATTGAAATCTGCTGCTGAGCCCCTCGGGTCTGGAAATCTCTCGTGAAGCCTCTCCAACTCTCTACTGCTCCTCAAAACACTCCTGAAATCTTCTCCTCAAGACATTCCTGAAACCTCTGATTCCAACTGGCCTCTTGTTGATTGTACAAAACGTTGGTGAGGTCCTATGTGGACTATTGCATTCAGTTTTGATCACCCTGCTATAGGAGAGATGCTATTAAGCTGGAAAGAGTGCAGAAAAGATTTACGAGGATGTTGCCAGGACTTGAGGGACTGAGTTATGGAGAGAGGTTGAACAGGTTGTGACTTTATTCACCGAAGCAGAGGAGAATGAGGTCCATAGATGGGATGAACGTACAGTCTTTTTCCCAGGGTTGGGGAATCAAGAACTAGAGGGCATAGGTTTAAGGTGAGAGGGGAGAGATTTAATAGGAATCTGAGGAGCAACTTCTTCACCCAGAGGGTGGTCCGTATATGAAAGCTGCTGAAGGAAGTGGTTGAGGCAGGTACAATGAGAAATTTAAAAGACACTTGGACAGGTACATGGATAGGAAAGGTTTAGAGAGATATGGGCCATATGTGGTCAAAAGAGACTACCTTGGTGGGCACCTTGGCGGGCATGGACCAGTTGGGCCGAAGGGCCTGTTTCTGTGTTGTATGACTCTGTGACTCTATGCTGGAAATGAGCTGGTGCCAGTTAATGCCCACGGCAAGAATCTGTTTTTGGTAACAAGGTCAGGTTCTGGCCTTGCAGTGGTGCAGGGTCAATCATCTGTCAATACTCTTAGCACACTGAAACTGTAATCCCCTAATGGAAACTTCAGTTAAGATCTTGAACTTGCAGACTGATTTAGAAATTTGTAATCTGTCTATATGTGCATATTGAAATTTATCTTTCTTTCAGTGGTGGGAGTGGGTAAAAATCCCATTTATCTCATTGAAGCCATGCACTCAGGGGGATTAACTGCTTTGGAGTCTTTTGACATTCATGACTTATTGGATCACAGTTTAGAAAGGTATTGTGTCCAGATTTGATTGACAACCAGGTCACTGACTTGGCCTACGTTGCCCATCACCAGCAACAAGCCAACACAACAGAAAAACCAATGGAACCAATACACGTTGAATAAAATGCGATAAGCAGGAAAAATAAACAGCAGAAAGAGACTTACGAGTGTCATGAATGGCATGTCCTCATTGATCGTCACCAACTTTTATAGATGCACCATAGAAAGCATCTTATCTGGATGCATCACGGCTTGGTATGGCAACCGCTCTGCCTAAGACCACAAGAAACTGCGGAGAGTTGTGGACACAGCTCAGTCCATCACGGAAGCCAAGCTCCCCTCCATGGACTCTGTCTACACTTCCCACTGCCTCTGGAAAGCAGCCAACAAAATCAAAGACCTCTCCCACCCCGGACATTCTCTCTTCTCCCTCCACCCCCCCCCCCATCAGGCAGAAGATACAAAAGGTTGAAAACATGCTCAAGAATAGCTTCTATCCTGCTGTTATAAGTCCCTTGAATGGACCTCTTTTACAATAAAGATGAACTCCCGACCTCACAATCTACCTCGACATGGCCCTTGCACCTTATTGTCTACCTGCACTGCACTTTCTCTGTGACTGTAACTGTAACACTATACTCTGCATTCTGTATAGTTACAGGTAGTACAAGAGAAAAGCAAAAGCAAACCTCAGTGTTTGGAATGATCTGCCTGGATGGCATGCAAACAAAAGTTTTTCACTGTATCTCCGTACATGTGACAATAATAAACCAATTACCAGTACACCCTTGCTGATCCTCCTGGGTCTTTTCAGGACATCTTTTGAATTCCAGATTAAATTGATTATCATCCGACTGGCACAAAATGCTTTAACTTTACGTAACAGGCACTTCTGTGCCTTGTGGCTCAGCTGCCGGGTTGGAAGTGAACTGTAATGGGCATGAAAATGAAACAGCAAGCGGCAATTCTTGAAGGTATTTAAGCCACAATTGATTTTCTGAAATTAGTCAATTATAAAACTGTTATTGCTGTGAAGGCTTGATAATGGCACAATGCAACACATGCCAACAAAGCAGCTTTGTTTCCTCAGATAGCAGTCCACTGGGTGACTTTGATGTGGTGACTCAAGGCAACTGATCCAAGGAAGACTTCAGTGAGCGACCTTCTCAAAAATAAATGGATTTTAATAAAAGAACAAGTGTGGAACACGAGGTAAGGGCAGACCAACCTGACCCAGGCCCAAGGGGGCCACATCTTCAAATACAAAGTCTTAAAGAACTGCTGATGGTGCAGCGCTCCTCATTATTGTCTTAGATTCAGCGTCACACAGCACAGAAACAGGCCATCAAGCACCCATTTACCAGCACTTGCTCCATAGCTTTCTATGCCATGACATTTGAAGTGTATGTCTAACTGCTTCTTGGTATCTGCCTCCATTGCCTCTCAGGCAATACGTTCCGGATTCCAACCACCCTCTTGAGTGAATACATTTCTCCTGAAATCCCCTCTAAACCTCTTACCTTAAACCTATGCCCTCTGGTTCATGGACTACTGAGGGTAAGAGCTTCTCACTACGTACCCCATCCATGCCCCTCAGAATGTTATGGACTTCAATCAGGTTCTCCCTCAGCCTTTTCCATCCCAAGGAAAACAAACCCAGCCTGTCCAGTCTCTCCCCACAGCTGAAGCACTTCATCCCAGCAACATCCTGGTTAACCTCCTCAGCGACAGCTGCACTCATCCTCAAGCCTCAGGAGTGGTTATTGGAAGCTGTGCCCTAAATCAGAGGAGAGAGTCCCACCCCTGAGCCACAACTATCAGCAGCCAAAAACAATGATCTTGCATTAACTGCTTCCTGACTTTGTAAGATGACAAACCGATGCTATCGTCAGGCAGGAGGTACAGAAGCTTGAAGTCCCACACATCAGGCTCAGGAACAGCTACTTTCCTACAACCATCAGGTTCTTGAACTGACCTGCACAACCATAATCCTACCTCTGCAACGTAAGACTACAGACCACCTCTTGCACTACCGTGAACTTGTCTTTGATTGCATTTCCTTTACAGTCTACAGTATCTGCAAAACATGACAGAATCTTTTTCCCAGCTTAGAAATGTCAAGTACGAGAGGACATGCATTTAATGTGAGGGGAAAGTTGAAAGGAGATGTGCGGGACAAGTTTTTTACGCAGAGAGTGGTGGGTGCCTGGAACGGGCTGCTGAGGGGAGTGGTGGAGGCAGATACGATAATGACATTTAAGAGGCTGTCATATAGACACATGAATACGCAGGGAATGGAGGGATATGGATCATGTGCAGGCAGAAGAGATTTAGTTTAATTTGGCATCGTGTTCAGTGCAGACATTGTGGGCTGAAGGGCCTGTTCCTGTGCTGTACTGTTCTATGTTCTATATTTCTTCTAAGTTTTTTGCATGAATGTCTCGTTTTGCACAATTGTTTTTTCCTCTTCGCTGTCTTGTATAATTTATATGTCTGTACCTACGTGTCTGTGATGCTGCTGCAAACAAGTTTTTTATTGTGCCTGTACCTCACTGTAGTTGTGCACATGATAATCAACTCAGCTTGACAATGAAGTCTGTACTTCTAGTCTTGTGCGTCAGTTCCTCTCATGAGAAAATGAACAGGAACCTACTCATGTGGATCTCCCTCTGTACTGAGCCCAGAATATGTGTCTTGGAATTCCAAAATGATCATGTTGTTCCTCTGTGTGTCGGGGAATGAGAAGCCTGGAAAGTCCAGACCTATTTCACATGGCAGAGAGAGCAATAAGTACCCGTCACGGGTCAGGTTGGAGGTATGGCAGCTCATTGGGCAAATGCTATTCAACCAAAGGTCGTGCAGTGCAGAACTCACTGTCCAAGCACATTTAAAAACATTATCTAGATGAGCACTTCAAGAGTCATAACCTGCAGGGTTACGCTCAGAGAACTGGGAAGTGGGGTTAGGCTTGTCGGCTGCATTCTCTGGTCGGCATGGACATGATGGACGTGAATGGCCACTTCTTTTAACTTATTTACAGGATGACTTGAACGAAGGCACCAAAGGTAAGGCTGTTAAGTTTTCTAGTGACACAAAGATAGTGCAGCAAATTGTGAAGAGGACATAAGGAGACTATAAAGAGATATGGATAGGTTAAGTGAGTGGGCAAGGATCTGGCAAAAGGAGTGCAACATGGGAAAATGTTAAATTGTCCATTTTAGCAGCATATGGTCAGAGATTGCAGAGTCTGAGATGTAAAGGGATCTGGGGCAACCTCGTGCATGATTTGCAACAGGCAGGTATGCAGTATTTAGGAAAGCAAACAGAGTGCTATTGTCCATCGTGAAGTAAACTGAATACCAAAGTGGGAAAGTTATGCATCAGTTATATGGGGCATTGGTGAGATGATACCTGGAGTACTGCCTACAGTACTGGTCTCCATAAGGATGCAGTTGGAAGCAAGTCAGAGGGCTACCGAACCGTTAACTGGAATGGGTAGGTTGCCTCATGAGGAGATATTGAACAGGCTGGGCTTGAAGCATTGGAGGTTAGAAGAGTGAGAGGGGAATTGATTGAAGGGTATGGTTTTGATGGCTTTAAAAGGCTGGGAGTGGAGGATTCCCCTTTTTTTGCTCTCTAATGGCCTGTGCCTTTGTCTCTTGTCTCATCCTTCCTTTACCTGGCTGCACGGTGATGTCCGGAACCCTGAGCCTGTTTGAGGTAATGTAAAGGGCTGGCTGGTCTTCACGCCTGTTTGACATGTGTAAGGTGTTGTATTCCTGCTGCCAACAGCCTCTCTAACTACCTTAAATGTCTGTGACATACCCCACCCCTAGTACAATGGCTGACATAGTGTTGGCCATAAGTACTCTAAGTTGCTCTGTGATGAATACCCTAGTCTATAACATCACTGCTTACGGTTCTGGTGATGGAAACATGCATTCTTATTTAAGTTATTGGAATCCACTGCCTAACTAGTGAGTTAATTGGTGCCTTTTACTCTGTGGGCAGCAACTAATTAGGCAAGTAGAAATAATACTAAAAAGCAGCAATACTACTAAACTGGCAGCAAGAACATGCAAATAAACTTTAATCAATAGAACCTACTTCAACCTCACAGTTGGTATAAAATAGACTGTCATTTGAATTAGGGCCCACATTTCAAACCATTACCATAAAATATCCTTTGATGCTTTGTTTATTCAAGATCTTTTGTATTTAGAAAATTCCCAATCTTTAGCTATTAGTCTCCTTCTGTTTATCTGAATTTTCTGCAGCTGATTTTTTTCTTTGACTGGTCTGTATGAGGTGTGGAACAGACAAGCATAAAATCTGCTTAGAATGTTTTCTTGCTGAGATTTATGAAGAATATTGTTGAGGTGAAATCCCAAATCGGATTTCTCTGCATGGAGTTATAATGAAGTAGGGTTTAGCGCTTGTTTGTGAGCCTCTCATAAAACCTGAATCATGGCTCTGAAGACTGGACACCTTGCCCAAGTGACAGTCATTTCACTGTCACTGTATAGAAAAGGGGATTTGGGGACAGAATATACAACAGAGAAAAACACCAGGCCCCTCAAGCCTGCCCTGCCAGTCAATGTGATCATGGCTGATTTATGTTAACTTCAACTCCTCTTCTGTACCAGTTCCCCATAACCCTCAATTCTTCAAGTATTGATCGATCTCCACCTTAAATACAATGAATAATCTTGCTCCACCACCCTCGAGGTAGAGAATTACAGAGATTCACTACCCTCTGAGAGCAGAAATTTCCACCACCTCAGTCTTAAATGACCAACCTCTTATTTTGCAGCTATGCCCCTTTGTGATTCTCCCACTAGTGAAAGCAGCTCGAAATCTATCATTGCGAACTAAGTCTTTGAAGCCTTCCAGATTGTAAATGGCAAGGCACTGTGAGGTTTCAGAGGAGGGAACAGCCAGAACAAGCCCTCCTCTTGAGGCGGGTAAGGCGTTGATAGTTGGCTGAACCATATCACTTGGCTTAACTTGCTGGCAAGCGGCCTAAAACTATGGATAAGATATTTATTTTGTTCATCACATGTACATCGAAATACACAGTGAAATGCATCTTTTTGCATTACTGAAAATGTGCTGGGGCCAGCCCACAAGTGTCGCCAGTCTTCCAGCGCCAACATAGCATGCCCACAGCTCCTAAGCCGTACGTCTTTGGAATGTGGGAGGAAACTGGAGCACCCGGACACCCACGCAGACACATGGGGAGAACGTACAAACTCCTTACAGACAGTGGCAGGAATTGAGCCCAGGTTGCTGGCGCTGTAATAGCGTTACGCTAACCGCTACACCACCGTGCCACCCAACCATGTCACTGATATTTAAAAAAACATTCAGAAACTATTAAAAATCAAGAAAATTTTTAAAAATTGAAAACATTAATACTTAGGAAAATTTTTAAATAACTTGCTAAAGTCAATTAATTCAGAAATATAAGTTGTTTCATATTTAACTTTACCCGTGAGTGTTTCCTTTCCATGAACACACTTGCCAGTGTGCTGCTGTGTTATTGGAGTAACTCGCTGGAGTTCAGAAAGATCGGGGGGATCTCATTGAAACCTACCGGATACTGAAAGGCCTGGTTGAGTGGATGTGGAGAGGATGCTTCCATTAGTAGATGAGTCTAGGATCTGAGGGAACAGCCTCAGAATAAAGGGATGTCCCTTTAGAACTGAGATGAGGAGGAATTTCTTCAGCCAGAGGGTGGTGAATCTGTGGAATTTGTTGCCACAAAGGGCAGTGGAGGCCAAGCCATGGGGTGAATTTAAGGCAGAGGTTGATAAGGTTCTTGATTAATAAGGGGGTGAAGGGTTATGGAGAGAAGGGAGAGAATGGGGTTGATGAAAATAATCAGCCGTGATTGAATGGTGGAGCAGACTCGATGGGCTGAATTCTGCTCCTATCATCTGGTCTTATGGTCTATGTTCTCTTCTCTGTTGTTGGACTCCATGTTTTTATTCATTCCCAGGATGTGGACATCAGTACCAATGCCAGCAGTTACTGTCCATCCCTAAGTCCCCCTGAACTGGAGGAAGGAGGTAAGAGTAAATGGCATTGGTGACTTTCAAGCCACATAAAGGCCTGGCTGATCAGGATGGCATATTTCCTTCCCTGAAGGACATTAATGAACCAGATGGGATTTTACTACAATCAGTAATTTCATAGTTACCATGACAAGAATTTTATTTCCATTTTTATTTAATTACTTGAATTTAAGTTCCCCAGCTGCCAGGGTGAGGTTTGAACCTGTGTCCCTGGGTCAATGGCAGAACTCTTGATGCTGCTCCAGTGACTTAACCACTACTCCACCTGACTGGTCGACCAGCCCACCCTAACCCTATCCTATCTCTGGATAGAGGCAGATTGAAGTTTTCCCATATGTTAACATCCTACCCGACTCAAATCCACCGATTTTTGATGGAGACTGGAATGGCCCTATTCCCTTTCTCTTGGAGGAAATAGCTTGGGATGTCCTGCTGCTCTTCTCCTTTACTGTGGCAGTCTGAGATGTCCATCTGAGTTCTGGATGGATAAGGGGATGAGGGACTCCACCCTGCTGCCTTTGTAAAGCAGCTAACTTAATCAAAGACCCCACACACCCCAGACATTCTCTCTTCTCTCCCCTTTTGTAGAAGATACAAAAGCCTGAAAGCACGTACCACCAGGCTCAAGGACAGCTTCTATCCCACTGTTATAAGACTATTGAATGGTCCCCAGTACGATAAGATGGACTCTTGACCTCACAATCTAACTCGTTATGACCTTACGCCTTATTGTCTACCTGCACTGCACTTTCTCTGTGACTGTAACACTTTATTCTGCATTCTATTATTGCTTTTCCCTTGTACTACCTCAGTGTATTGATGTGATAAAATGATCAGCACAGATGGCATGCAAAACAAAGTTTTTCACTGTACCTTGGTACATATGACAATAGTAAACTAATTTATCAATTTACCTCCAAGCCTCGTTCTGTCCAACCACATTCATCGTTGATGCAGCAGATGGGGAAATTCAGAGCCAATGAATTCTGTCAACATTCTGTCAGCAAACATTAATTCTTCAAAGACATCAGGTAATTTTTCATCCAGTTGCCTTATGAATATACAAAATAAATCCACTGCAGGGAATTAGCCTGGCAGGTGGCTTATGTTGAAGTGTGATTAGCTACAGAAAACTTAGCAGTTTGATTCTGCCTGTGTGAGAAGTAAAACAAGGTTACAAAAATAAAATAGCTCAAAACCCAGAATTTAAATCGCAAGGAAAATATAGTGATAGGGAGATATAACTCAAAAACAGGCCCTTCAACCAATCGAGTCTGTTCTGATTATCAAGCACCCATTTACATTAATCCTACATTAACCACATTTAATATTCTCCATGTTTCTGTCAGTCGTATCTACAGGAGGTGCTGCCTCAAGAAGGCAACATCCATCATCAAAGATCCCCACCATCCGAGCCATGCCATCTTCTCGCATCTTCCATCGGGCAGGTGGTACAGTAGCCTGAAGTCCCACGCCACCAGTTTCAAGAACAGCTACTTCCCTTCAACCGTTCAGTTCTTGAACCAACCGGTACAACCCTAATCATCACACTAATCACTTTGATCACTTTGTACTAAAATGGACGTTTTTTTTCCGTTCTAATTGTGTCCTTTCTTGTAAAAATTATCTATAATTTATGTTCAATGTATGTTTTTCTTGTGAATGCTGCTTATATGCTTGTGATGGTGCTGCAAAAGTGTTTTTCATTGTATCTGTGCATACATGTACTCGTGCATATGACATTCGACCTTGACTTTGACTACGAGATTCTACAACTCATCTACACACACTAGGGGCAACTTACAGTAGGATATAGAAGGAAACTGGAACATCTAGAGGAAACCCACACACTCATAGAGATGATATGCAACCTCCACACAGACAGCATCACAGGTCAGTATCAAACCCAGGTCACTGGATCTGTGGAGACAACAGATGCTGGAATCTGGAGCAACACATGAGGAGCTGGAGGAACTCAATATGTCAGGCAGCATCTGTGGAGGGAAACGGACAGTCAACGTTTCGGTTTGTGACCAGATGAAGAGTCTTGACCCGAAACGTCAACTGGCCATTTCCCTCCACAGGTGCTGCCTGACCCGTGGAGTTCCTCCAGCTTTTTGTGTGTTGCACTGGATCTGTGAAGCAGCGGCTGTACCACTTCACCAACCCCAACTTCTTCTCCAACCAGAGCTGGGAGAAGATCTGCCTCCTTCTTTGTCTCTGCTTCTCAGGAAGATCTTTGGGATCAAGGTTCCTTCCATTCCGCCGTGGATTCTGAGGTGGCCAATGAAACCGGCGCGGGCCCTGCAGGCTCTTCCACCAATGGGGCAGGAGGCGGCTGATGGAGGGGTTTGAGTGGTGGCCCACTCGTTCTCCCATTTACGCAGGACTCTGTTCTCTCCCGATGCAGGCACTCGAGGTTCTTAAAATCGTCCCAAATGTTCCTTCTCCATCTTAAGTGGTCATGGGTCAGAGATCCCCAGGAGTCAGTAAGGACATTGCACTTCCTCATGGATACTTTGACCGCATCCTTGAATCTTTTCCTCTGCCTGCTTGGCATCTGTTTCCTATGACGGAGCACGGACTAGTCTGTCTGTTTAAGGCAAGCCCAACCTGATTGATACCAACACTGGGGATGTTGGCCTGGGAGACGGCACTGATGTGGGTTCGCTTATCCTTCCAGTAAGTTTGGAGCACTTTGTGACATTCTGTTACAGGGCCTTGAGGTGTCTGCTGAAGGTAGTACAGTCTTGGAAACATATAGGAGGGCAGGGATCACTGCGTGATTCTTCTGTCAAGTCCTGATCTTCAAACACCCTTTTCTTCAATTAACCAAAGGCTGCGCTGGTGCAGTGAAGTCATTGGTGAATTTCATCATTGGCGCCTACCTTTCCCGAGAGATGGCTCTTGAGATATTCCTGTCTGCATCAGTGGTGCTGAGGTGGAGATGGTTGAGAGCTTCAAGTTCCTAGATGTAAATATCACCAATAGCTTGTCCTGGTCCAAAAATGTAGATACTATGGCCAAGAAAACACACCAGTGCCTCTACTTCCTCAGAAGGCTAAGGAAATTCAGCATGTCCCCGATGGTTCTCACCAATTTTTACAGATGCACCATAGCTTGGTATGGCAACAGCTCTGCCCAAGACCGTGAGAAACTGTGGAGAGTTGTGAACACATCCCAGTCCATCATGAAAACCAGCCCCCCCTCTGTGGACTCTGTCTACACTTCTCACTGCCTTGGTAAAGCAGCCAGCATAATCAAAGTCCCCTCCCACCACAGACATTCTCTCTTTTCCCCCATCCCATCAGGCAGAAGATACAAAAGCTTGAGAACACGTACCCCCAGACTCAAATACAGCTTCCACCTGAGTGTTATAAGACTCTTGAACAGAACTCTTGTAGGAATAAAGATGATCTCTCAATCTACTTCATCATGGCCTTGCAACTTATTTGTCTACCTGCACTGCACTTTCTCTGTGACTGGAACATTATATTCTGCATTCTGTTATTGCTTTTCCTTTTGTACTACCTCAATGTACTTATGTTTGGTATGATCTGTCTGGATAGCATGAAAAACAAAGCTTTTTGCTGCATATCAGTACATGTGACAATCATAAAACAATTACCAATATGGGAAGCAGTCCTTGTTTTCCCGAGTATCCCCAGGAACCTTCATTGTCAGAGGCCAGCGTGGTGGAGTGGGAGCAGGTTGGTAGTGGACCTTGGTCTTGCAGACGACACTTGCGTGTAAGTCCCTTCTTCTTATGTGCTTCAGTGAAAGTGTCGACAGTGGTTATAGCCTGGCCTCTGAGCATGCACAAACCCTAGTGTTGTCTGCACATTGCAGCTCGACCACTGAGGTTTGGATGACCTTGGTTCTCGACTGTAGTCACCCCATATTGAACTACTTCCCATTAGTTCTGATGATTAGCTCCCCTCCCACAAGAAGTTTGTTGCAGGTGAGATGCAATATTATGACAAGAAAGATTGAGAACCATGTTGGGACATTGATGCAGCATCTTTTGACACTAGTCTTCACTGAAAATGGTTCTGTTGTAGATGCACTGGATAATATCACAGTTTGCACGCTGTTGTGGAGCAGGCATTAGAGTCATAGAGTAATACAGCATGGAAGCAGGCCCTTCGGCCCAACTCGTCCATGCCGACCATGGTGCCCACCAAGTTAGTCCCAATGTCTCCAAACTTGAAACAGAAGGAACTTCTGTATTAGTAATTCTGTTTATTCCTCCATTATACAAGTTGCCCTTTATTGGCAGACTGCAGCTGAGTTTGGAAATTAGAGAATAAGCTTACTGAATTTATTATATCTCCTGATGACATTCAGCCCATCCAGTCTATGCTGGCTCTCAAAGTAATTCTATTCCCCCACTCTCTCACACATGTCCAATGACACTCCACCTACATCAGGGGTGATTTACAGCAGCCAATTAACCTACCGACCAACATGTCTTTGGGAAGTGGGAGGAAACTGGAGAACCCAGAGGAAACCCATGCAGTCAAAGGCAGTACTTGCAAACTCCACACAGACAGCAGCGGAGGGTGGGTTTGAACCTGGTGGCTGGAGCTGTGAGGCAGCAGCCTTACCTGCAGCACCATTGTGAGGGCACTGGGTCACACACCAGGGCTCAGGTGAGGCGCACTGGAGGTCCAGTAAGCAAATGACCTGGCTCTCTCCCAGATGGTCTGCCCAGCCTCTTGTGGGCAAGGCCCACTAATGGCTAATGCCTGGGACCAGCAACAATGAAGTACAACAGGACTGGTGAAGGCTATCAGGAGGCCTCAGAAAACGAGGTCGGGGGCAGTTCTTTTAAGTGCAACTATGAAAAGGACGCAAACTTATCCTGTGGGATTCCATTCCTGCCTCTGTTCCTGACCACAGGGAAATGAAGCAGATGTTGTCCACAGATGTGAGGAAGCGCCGTGAGCTGTAGCCGATGACATATGACTGAGTATGGCGGGGTAGTAAACCGTCCGTGACCTTGACAATCCACATTAATGATGATCAAGTTCCATACATTTCCTACAGATATGCTCTGACTTGGTTGAAAATCAACGTTTGTGTCATGTTAGTGTTTCCTTTTATTTTTAGCCCTTAGTGATATATTATTGACTCTAAGCAGTGGATGGTCATCATTCTAAACAGAGCAGCTACAGAATGTGCATTAGTGAATGGAACCATGAAAGGCTCCCTCTAAATTTCTTTTGCTGTGTTGGAACAAAGTCACTTTATTCAGAATATCACCCTTCCATAATTGAATGAAAAGCTTTAAAACAACTCACACCAATTAATCAAGAGCAGAAGAACAGAAAATGAAATGGGCCTGGTCAGAGAGAGTCAAATAATGAGAAGGAGCATTTGAATATTAATTGGATTTATTGTTCTCCTAAAGACAATGGATCACTTTGAAGGGCTGTCACTCTTAATCCGTGCTGGGGACTGCCAACAAACAGATGGCTTTGTACAGTCTGAAGTATTTTACCTTCACCTTGAGTGCCTGGCTTCATTTTCAAGTCAGGCTAATGACAAAGGGATTTTTTTTTTGTGCTCTTCCATCTCCAAGGATCCAGTGTGGAATGGCTCTAGACAATCTGAACCTGGTTCTTAGTTGTGCTTCAATTCAGTTAATATCTAATATGTCCTTAGGGAGAGACTTCAAGTGTGGCTGGTTTGGCAGTACTGCATTGAAAGATGCTATGGTGTGTGTATGTGGAATGAGGGGCAATGGGTAAAACATACAAGGGATCCTGGGGTAAAGAAGGATTGGGATGGTTACCCCAGGGTGGCAGGTTAATTGGCCACTGCATATTTCTGCTAGTATGGAGGAGAGTGATAGAATCTGGAAGGAGTTGATGGGAATGTGGGGAGAATAGATTACAGGGAATGAGATTGTTCTGTGAGCCAGCATAGACTTTATGGGTGAAATGGCTTCCTTCTTTCTCTTAAACAATATATGAAATGCCTCTTCTGGTCCACAAAGAAACCAAAACCTGCTGAGGCAAAAATAGAAATGCTAGAAATAACCAGCAGGTCAGGCAGCATCTGCGGAAAGAGAAACAGAGTTAATGTCAAAGACTGATCAGTACTGGCCTGAATGAATTGGCCCCCTCCTATGCCATAAGGAAATACAGAAATATATCCGTACTTCAAGGGCTAAGTCACTGCCCTAATATTAATTGCCTACTTCACTGGGGAGAGTGTTAATATCAAGCCGTTTATACTATGTGTATAGACGACACATAGGAATACCACCCAACTTGCCTCAGGTAGAAGATAAAGTTGTTTCCTACACTGCAGTTAAGAGTTTGTAACAGCTGTTCACAAATCTGTTCTACTGCCCATCGATAGGTCTGGCACCTTGTAGGGGGATGTCTGAAAGGGCAGTGTCACCAAGCTGGTAATAAGAAGTTCTTCGCTCTCTGCAAGAGCTCTGGATTGCTGCATGATAGAAGACTTCCGGTTGGCTAAGGCCTCAAAGTGACCCAAGGAAAGGAGGTCAAGGGTAAAGGACTACCTAAAGGACCCTGTGGGATTTCTTTCCCGCTTCAGTTCCTGGCCGGAGGGAAAAGGGGACGGATGTGCAGGATGACGTTTCCACAGTCCAAAAGCATCTGAACGTGCCACATGCCTTTTCACAAGCGCTTCGAGATTGATGGGCGGGCATTTTGATGATTCCCAGCTCGGGAAGTCTGATCCTGGGGGAAAGGTTTCAAGGACAGTGGTTCTATGGTTCTGCAGTCCCTCCAGCTGAAGTCTTTCCATTCCACAGATGTGACACCTGACATTCTGTACAGGGCTTAACCTGCAGATAGGTTCATCTTGGCCAAGGTCCTGTGCAACAGGCTGCAGGGTTTTGAATGGATAAGTAGTGAGCAGCTGGGAGAAAGGCCGTCCAGCCCCTGAGGTTGTCGTTAGGTCAGCCTGAAGCCGGCCCCATGGCTCAGTCACTCAGCGGTAGAGGCAGCAAGAATGAGTCACGGAGACATGGAGTCACACAGCATGGAGACAGGCCCTTCAGCCCACCGAGTCTGCAATGTCCATCAAACACACATTTATTACTAATCCTGCATTAATCCCATTTTATTCTCCCCACATTCCCATCAACTTCCCCCCCCCACCACCCCCCAGATTCATCCACTCATCTACACCATAATGGAAACCAGCAGTCGCCAACTAACCTAGCAACCCGCATGTCTGTGGGAGGAAACCAGAGCGGCCAGAGGAAGCCCACATAGTCACAGGGAGAATGTAAAAATTCCACACTGACAGCTCTGGAGGTCGGGAGCAAACCCAGGTCACCAGATCCGTGAGGCAGCGGCGCTACTAACTGCGTGACTGTGCAGCTGCACCACTGCTGCCGTGCGTCGCCCTCTCATGTCCCCAACCAAGGGTCTCCTCAGCAAACTTTCCAACTGTTTGCCTTTGGATCTGTAGATCCTGAACCCTCGTTGGTTAACCAGCACCCAGATGAACCAGCACTGCAGGTAAACCCAAAGAGGTCTGCAGCCTCCCGAGCTGTACTGCAGCCACGAATGGCAAGGCTTTAGGAAAGTTTGTAAACAGCAGGCTTGAGAAAACAGGTAGCAATTACAAATAAGCAACATGTTCTATGCTCCCAGTCTGAAAACTCGATTGAACAGCAAAATCAGCTTCGTTTTAAGAGTTGCTTCATCTCAGGTCTGTGAGGGTGTGCACCCAATCTTGTACTATCACCCACCAACAAGGGCAATACCACCAGCGGAGTCTGGCGAGGTCAGGAGGTTTATGGGCAATCCAGGTAAGATTATTATTACAGTAGGTTACTTGGGTACTGCAGATCACTGCTTGGTGTAGGTTAATGTCAAAAGGAGTCAAAAGAGAGTTGATGAACATCTGTGAGAAAGGATAAGCTGCAGGACTATGGGGAAATATTCAGGAAAGTGGGAGTCATGGAATTGCTCTCCAGAAGTTAACATAAGCCCGATGGGCTGGATATCTCTTTCTGTGTCAGTATGTGTATAAGATTTCCCCTTTCTTCAACGGGGATTTCACATCTTCCAATCCTTCGTGCTTCTACTGTTACCTTCTCAACTCTTTGAGACTTTGGAGAGGATGTAGAAGAGGATCACCAGGGTTTTGCCTGGATCAGAGAGTATTGCTATAAGGAGAGGTTGCACAAACTTGGGTTGCTTTCTCTGGAGTGCCGTAGGCTGAGGGGAAACCTGATAGAAGTTTATAAAATTATGAGAGGCATAGATAAGGTAGATAGAGTCTTTATTCTCCCAGTGAAAATGTCAAATACTAGAGGGCGTAGCTTTAAAGTGAGGAGGGAAAGTTTAAAGGAGGCAAGTATTTTACACAGAGATAAGATAAGATATCTTTATTAGTCACATGTACATCGAAACACAGTGAAATGCATCTTTTGCGCAGTGTTCTGGGGCAGTCCGCAAGTGTCGCCACGCTTCTGGCGCCAACATAGCATGTCCACAACTTCCTAACCTGTACGTCTTTGGAATGTGGGAGGAAACCGGAGCACCCGGAGGAGGGAGGTGCCTGGAATGTGCTGCCAGGGTAAGTTGTGAAAGCAGATACAATAGTGGTGTTTAAGAGGCATTTAGACAGACACGTGAACAGGCAGGGAATGGAGAGAGATAAACAATGTGCAGGCAGATGGGATTAGCTTAAATTGGCATCAGGGTTGGCACAAACCGTGGGCAGAAAGGCCTATTCCTGTGCTGTACTGTTCTATGTTCTGTCTTCCTTTGTACTCTGAGACTTGCACCACTCTCCCATTTTAGGTTCCATTCACTGCTTCCTTCTGAATATTTATCTCTGTTAATGGCTCTTCGCCATCCTTCTTATGCCCCCAGTTTCACATTCCTCTGCAAAATTATTAACCAACTCTGCATGCCTGCAGTGTAAGCTACAAGGTCCCTACTAGATACCTATGTGTGTGAGTGCTGCTATCCTTTGCCTGGCTCTTACTTGTAGTTACACAGCACCCCTATGTTTTCCCTTTTCTTTTACTGTTCTTATTTTTCTATGTATTACGTCCCATATGTACCTTAAGTAAAATACATGTTAATGTTCTAAACCCATGGAAGGCCAGCCTTAGACAGACCTTTAGTTGCTAGTTGGAAAGTTTTTCTTTAGCTTAGTTTAGCTAGCCTGGGGGAGTGCTGTAAAAATCTTCCATTTTATGAATTAATCCAGTGCCCATATCTTCTCATCCCACTGGACTTAATTAATTTTCCAGTCCAGGTTTTCGTTAACCATTTTTAAAACAATTTTTTACTGCAGTCCTAATTATGGTGCAGTCACAAGTTCCTCTATTTCAGATCGGATTCTTGTTCTGCTTCATTGCCTCATTCATTGCATCACCCCTCCTGCTGGACATAAAACATACTATTAATTGCAAGGGAATTCCATACAAGTCTAAGGAAGTATTGCTACAACTGTACAGGGTTTCATTGACCACACCTGGCATACTGCATACAGTTTTTTCTAAGGAGGGTTATACTTACCTTGGAGGCAATGCAGTGAAGGTTCACTGGGTTGACTCTTGGGAAGAAAGGGTTGTTTTACAGGGCAAGATTGAGCAAGTTGGACCTTTACTCATTGGACTTCAGTAAAATGAAAGGTGACATTTTGAAATATGTAAAATCCTGGTGGGACTTGACAGGGTGGATGCTATGACATTTTTTTACCGGCTGGGGAATCTAGAACTAGGAGCACAGTCTCAAGACAAAGGATTGCCCAGTTAGGTCAGAGAAGGTGATGTGATTTCTTCTCTGAAAGGGTTGTTCATCTTTGGAACTCTCTACACTGGAGCAGTGTGGAGCCTAAATCATTTGATATATTCAAGGTTGAGACAGCATTCATTATACTTGTGCAACTTCACTACTTAGTGATATATATTTCATGTCAAGAAATCTGTTCCCTTTAGCAGTCAGTTGGGAAAAAGAAAACCCTTCGTGAAGCTGTAATAATTCACATTTTAGTAGTTAGTTAATAGATGTGAAAATTGTTGTGATTGGGGGTAGTTTGTTAAAGATTCGATCTGTAGCTGTCTTTCCCAAAGATAACTGTATACTCATCAGCATTTTTTGTTATGGTTGCAAGATAATATTAACAAGAAAGTAGAAGTGAGAGTAAACTGAGGGACAGGCTTTCTTTCTGGTGCTTATTTTTGCATGCAGTTTTAAGGAGAATGGAAAAGAATTATAAGAGGTTATAAGAATGTTAATGATGGATGTTGATAAGGATCAGCTCTGATTTTGTGTGAAATTGTATTCGGGCCTTCTATTTCATTCCATTCTGAGTAATAACAAGGACCTGAGTGCAGCAGTGCTGTATTTTCTGAACTAAAACCATTATTTCCCAGTTCATGTTGTTGGGTTAATTCCCTCCATCCAGTGACATCTTGAAATCTAAAAGACACAGGCGATGTGTCAGTTACAGAAACAGCCACTATGAGGAACTGAGTTATCAAACTGGGCGCAATGGACAACTAATACTTTCATGCTTGTGGGAAAGTGGTGACTGATTTGTTGTTCTAGGCTAGAACAGGAGTCTGTACTGTCTGCATCATGGGCCCCATTATCTGATAGGCAGTCAAAAGACATTTAGATAAGTACATGGATAGGAGGGGTTTAGAGGGATATGGGCCGAACGTGGGTAAATGGGACTAGCTCGGTGGGCACCACATGGAAGAGTTGGGCCAAAGGGCCTGTTTCCATGCTGTTTACTCTATGACTCTATGACACTCTTCCAGGTGGGTGGAATGGCAGGATCCTTTGGCAATCACCGAACCACTGATCTTCTGACTACCTGTTCGCAGGCAAAGAGGGTCCCTTACTGGGCCCTCACCAGGTTGCCAGGAACTGAATCCCCTGTCTCTCGTGGTGGTGGAAAGCTTCCTCTTCCATTGATCCAGGCAAGATTTATTAGTGTTCCTGGATCACTGAGTGGGGAAAGGTCTCAGACTTAATGACACCACAGGGAAGGCAGCCGACAATGAGGAAAATGTTACACTGACTAATGTTGGAAAGACTATTTGAGTGGAAGACATGTGGATTGTCAGGTTATTTGTCTGCTGTAAATCACACCTGGTGTGTGGATGAGAGGAGGAATCTGGAGTAAGATGATGGGAATGTGGGGAGAATAAAATGGGATTAGTATAGGATTTGTGTAAATGGGTGCTTGATGGACAGCACGGAAAATGGGCTGAAGGGCCTGTTTCTCTGCTATATGACTATCTATGCCTTTATCTATGCAATTATGATTCTATGATTCTCTGACTTTATGAGTCTATGACTATACAATTTTATGCCTCCATGACTCTTAGCTATGCCTCTATCTATGCCACTATGACTCTATGCTTCTCTGACTCTCTGACTTTATGAGCCTCTGACTCTTGGACTATATGACTTTATGCCTCCGTAACTCTATCTATGCCTCCATGCCTTGATGCCTTACCATAATTATATGGGGTTATGTGGGATCACTACTGGAATACTGTGTGTAATTTTGGTGTCCTTTCTGAAGGAAGGACCTACTGGCTGCAAAGCGAATGCAGTGAAAGTTCACAGCCTAATTCCTGGAATGGTGGGTCTACCATAAAAGACTGAATAGGTTATACCTGTATACTCTAGAGTTTAAAAGAATTAAAGGTGACCTCATTTAGCCATACAACATTTTTAGAGGGCTCAGCAGGGAGGATGTTATTCCTGGCTGAGGACTCTATAACCAGAAATCACAGTCTCAAAACGAAGGGTAGGCCATTTAGAACTGAAATCAGGAGACATTTCTTGACGCAGAGGATGGTGAATCTTTGGGATTCTCCATGCTGAAGGGCTGTGAAAGCTCAGTCACTGATTGACAGATTTTTGCATATTAAAAATATGGGGATAAGAGCAGAAAAAAAGGTGCTGAGGAAGAAGATCAGCCATGATCTTGAGGAATAGTGGAGCAGGTTGAATGGACCAAATGGTCTACACCTACTCCTATTTCTGATGTCCGTATGGTCTCATGAACAGCATCTTTAGCTCTGGCTGAGAGCTGGAGAAATAAGAAGGGTGGGAGAGGGTAGATTTTCTTCAAGTAAAGGGGACACCGAAGATAATCAGGAGACAGGAATTCAGCAGTGGAGGGATAAAGATTAGGAAGCTGGGACTTTTACGCTACAGGTCTAAATTACTTCAGGGAGATTTTTATCCAGAGGTAGTTACCGCAAAGAAATTAGATTGGAATACAAATGTCAATATAAGAGTAATTGAAAATGGAAAAACTGCGGATGCTAGAAAGTCAAAACGAAACAGAAAATGCTGGAAACACCCAGCAGGTCAGGCAGCATTCTGTGGAGAGAGAAACGGTTAACATTTCAGGTCCGAGACACTTCATCAAGACACTAAGTCATCTGATCTCACCCTATCCGAGATATTTCCTTTATTCTATCCGTTCCTCTCTGCACCTTCTCTGCTAGTTACAAATAACTTGCTTTCTCTCTTTCCCCATTTTGACGAAGGGTCCCAGATCTGAAATGTTAACTGCTTCCTTTTCCAAGATGCTGCCTGAGCCATTGAGTGTTTCCAATATTTTCTGCTTTTTTATTTTGACACAAAACTAGGTCATTCAGCTCAATTTGTTCCAGGAAGAAAATGATTGCTTTTATCACTAAAATGAATTTATGTTGCTTGTACAACTATATAATGGTAAATGATGCAATCATTTCTTTGCAATCATAAAGTAATCAACAATGTTAGAATGCTCTTTCTTGCTTCCTTAATTTCATTTGTCTCTACTGCTCCTGCAATGGGAGAGAAGGCATTTTTATACAATTTGATATCGACCCTGGGCAGAGTTGGCTGTACAATGTACTTGGATGCAGTGGTTTGACATCATTGCCCCAGTTAATGCCACACAGAAATAAAATTCAATGTAGCTGGAGAGAAGTTGTTCCACATGTGGTAAGACTAGGGGAGTTGCTGGAAAGGTTACCTTGACAAGTTGGCTGTCCTTAATGGAAACAAAAATGCTGGCCACGTTTAGTTGGAAATGGGCTGCTGATTAAATTTTTCAAAGGAAGATATGTAATAAATCATACAAAAAAGCGCCTTCCCTCTCTTGAAAAGCACTAGAGACATAACAGATTAACAAATCAGCAATGCAACCATCATGCTGTTTATTAACTACTTTGATCACTTTTTGGCTGAAAATAAGGATTGCAGTGCAGGAAACAAGGAATGGAAATATAAGTTGGATTGGGTGACAATTCCCACATAAGGTGCTGTGGAGCCAGAAGAAAAGGTCACAGTTTTGAGGAGTGATACTGCATGAGTACGAAGCTAGGCAATTATCAACAGGGGATGTGGTTCTACCAATGACATCATCAGTGTACATCAAGGCCAATCATGTGACCACATCTGCATGCCAATCATTGCCGAGCAGTGCAGAATCAGCAAACAGTCAGCTTACTGAAGCCAGTTGGGAGCCCAGCGAGCTTGCTGAAGGTCATTGAGCAGCAAGTTGTGCGGCCCGCTGTGTGGCTCCGTTATGGATGGGCAGGTGTTGGGTTAGATGGACTAGTCCCATACAGTATATCGCGTAGTGGGGTGCAGGGAGTCAATGGGTTTACGCGCTCACAGGGATGTTGGAGTAGTCACTTCTTACTCCAATCCATCCCAGAGGATTAGAATGATATAGCATGGAAACAGGCCCTTCAGCCCACTGAATCCATACTATCGACCACCCACTTACACCAATCCTATATTAATCCCAATTTTTTAAATTCTCCCCACATTCCCATCAACTCCCCCCAGATTCTACCACTCACCTACAAACTAGGGGCAATTGACAGTGGCTAATTAACCTATCAACCAACAGCTTTTTGGGATGTGGGAAGAATCCGGAGTACCTGGTGGTCACAGAGAGAACATACGATGCACAAAGACACTTAAGGAACTGGACCACTGGAATTACTGTGCCTGGCAGAACAGGTGAGGCCAGATGTGTATAAGGCCTACCTGTGGGAGTGAGCTACTGGAACTGCTGTTTATTTGAATGGAACTGCCTTGAATATGTGATGTTCTGTTTATAGATCCTCCTGTGTCTATTTGCTTATGCAGGCACCGACACAACTAAAACCCACAGACTCTACCAACATGTATGGAGTAAAACGATCTGTTCAGATTTATTTACCAGGTAATTAAACCACCAACTCATAGGATAATACTGAATCCAAATAATATTTAAAAATAATAGGATCTGAACCAATCAATATAAAGATAAGTCCCACTGTTAGGAAACATTTATTTCAGAATTTAGTAAATGACAACCGACATATTGTCTTGCAGAACTTCAACGTGCTAAACTGAAGGCAAATCTATTTTCATTGGCAGAGTTCAGGCTTGCAGTGAGAAGTAAAGCTGAAATCATCAAGGTTCCAATTCTTGTCTATGGAACTTCATGTTAATCCATCTCTTAGAACTGAGCAAATGTCATGAACAGATCATAACATTTGTAAATGTGAGGGCCAGCAACTCAAATGGTGCTGGGGCAGAGTCAACGTGGATTTGTGAAAGGGAATCACATTTCTCAAATCTATTAAAGTTCTTTTGAGGTTGTAACTTGCAGAATAGATAAGCGTGAACCAGT
Organism: Pristis pectinata; assembly: GCF_009764475.1. NCBI lineage: Eukaryota > Metazoa > Chordata > Chondrichthyes > Rhinopristiformes > Pristidae > Pristis > Pristis pectinata. The sequence goes on along the minus strand of NC_067414.1, from coordinate 86,305,405 downwards.
GAATGTGATATATTTGGACTTTCAGATGATGTTCATTGAAGTGCTGATGTTTCAGTCTCAAAATAAGAGGTCAGATATTCAGGAATGAGATGAGAAGTTTCTTTACATAAAGGGTAGTGAATCTTTGGAATTCTCCTGCTGAAGGGTTGTGGAGTATCTGTCACAGTATATTCAAGACAGAGTTCAATAGATTTTTAGAGAATAATGGAATGATGGGGTATGGGGTTAATTGCATACAAGTGGTACTGAGGCAAAAGATCAGCCATTATGGTGCAGCAGACACAAGAGGGGCTGAATAACCCACTCTTGCTTCTATGTCTTATGATCAGCCTCTCTTTCACCATCAAGTCCACCTCTGAACATATCCCAGATATATGCGAGGTGGCCACAAATGTTTTGTGTTGTTATTCTTCAGAAGGCTGCCGCACAGCACTGCTGTGTCCACGTCCTGTAAAGGGAACAGATGGGATCATTTGAACACACAGACTCACGTTCTTATTCCTCAGGTTCTATGTCAATCGCCTTCTGTTCATTATGGTCACCGTAGGATCCAATAAAAAGAGTTGTTGATCAAACATGATGTTCCCACCAACCTGTCTGGAGAGGTCCCTGAGAGGAGCAGTGGAAGCTGTCAGAGATGGAGAGTTGTGGGAGCACAGTGTGGACTTACTGCTCTGGCCACGATTAGTACCAACTCTGCATGAGATTGTGCTGCTTTTCTCACGTGATGTTATGGGCAAGTTTCTGCTTCACTTCCCCATCAACAGATGCAGCCCCTTCCGGATTAGCACCTCATGCAATCAGGGTCCCGTGTTCCTCCCTGTGGATTTGGCTGCAAGTGTCCTGAAGGCACTGACACGGGCTTGGGACCTGCCCTTCCCGCCTGACACTGCAGCCTCAATCGGGGAGGAGCGGCAGGAAGTTAGCCCGGAGAAGTAGGTATGTGGTCATACCTTGGAAGGAGGCCATTTGACATTCTGGCCCTCCAGAAATCCTGCCAGTCCCATCCCCCTGTGGTTCCCACACAACCCCACACTTTCCTTTCTGAAACTTATCTAGCGCCCCTCTCACGATTAAATCTGCCCCCACTACTAAGCCTGGCAGTGCACTATAGACCCTAACCAACCACTGTGTAAAAAGGTATATCCTCATGTCCAGGTAAAGTCTCAACCTGAAACGTCGACTGTCTGTTTCCCTCCACAGATGCTGCCTGACCCGCTGAGTTCCTCCAGCAGTTTTTTTTTCCCTCATGTCTCCTTTGGTCCTTTTCTTGATTGCTTTCATTGCAAGTCCCCTGGCCCTTGAGCCTTCCACCTACGGAGATTTGATAGGATTTGGACCAGGGGAATGTGCCCTCAGGACCACAGGAAGGAGGAAACAACCTTCTCTGCTTCCTGAGCCTTCTCTCCCTTCTCACCCTGTTACTCTCAGAGGAAGTGCATTCAGTTGCTGCTGAGCGCAGCAGTCCCTGTCAGCCCAGCTTTCTCCTCTTTTGGCATGGGCAGCTGCTGGAGAGACTTATAGTCAAATAGAGACACAGGACACTGCAGATGCTGGAATATGGAGCAACATACAAAGTGCCAGAGGAACTCAGTGGGTCAGACAGCACCTGTGGGGGGAAATGGATAGTCGACGTCTCTAGTCAGACCCTTCATCTGACCCCTTCATCTAGTGACCCTTCAAGTCTCATTCTCAACATCAGTGCAGCAACCACAGCAGGAAAGACTAGTAGCACCAGCTGATGCAGATTAAATCAGACACATGGTAGTGTAGTGGTTAGCGTAACGCTATTACAGCGCCAGTGACCCAGGTTCAATTCCAGCCGCTGTCTGTAAGGAGTTTGTACGTTCTCCCCATGTCTGTGTGGGTTTCCTCCCGGTGCTCCGGTTTCCTCCCACATCCCAAAAGATGTAGGGGTTAGGAAGTTGTGGGCGTGCTATGTTGTTGCCGGAAACGTGGTGACATTTGTGGGCTGCCCCCAGAACACTCTACGCAAAAGATGCATTTCACTGTGTGTTTCGATGTATGTGTGACTAATAAGGAAATCTTAACTTATCACAGTGCAGTCATACAGCTGGCAGAAACCCTGGGCCCAGCCTCAGACCCCTCCCTCGCCCACTGACAATAGGGCAGTGGCCTTTCCCCACAGCCACAATGCTAAGTTCACCACAGACCTGGGACATTATGAATTACCACATCACACTGTGTATTAACTTCAGCCAAACAGCAAACAAACCTCTTAATCACATTTGGCATCTGTCATTTCCCTATAGAAAAATGGTTATTAATTTTGTTTTCACTGGGGACATAAAATTCAGTTTGGAAGAACGTATATGTCACCTTTTTTGTTGTTCGACCTTTAAGTAAATTAAAATGTGGCTGTAGTGGCAATGCCAGAGGCTGATTCACGCACTGCTGCCTTTGCTCCCTTGTGTCTGTTACAGTTCTCTGCTGAGTCCTTGCTGGTAATGTCTGATCTCCATCACCAACATTCACTTGTTTTTATTGTTTGCCTTGGAATTAAAGCTTGTATTAAATAAATTTTAGGAACATGCCCGACACTAACATCATCTTTACCCTTGGTAACAGAGATGGCAGATGAACCATCCTGAAGAATGTAGCTAAGAGATGTTCCAGTGTGGTATTGTCCTTAATGCATTCTGGAGAAAGAGTTAGTTCTTTTAAATGGATGGATGCTTTGCTGAAATACTGTGTAAAGTGCTGCCACACAAGTGCATTAAATATTCATTTACCAAACTCATGCAGAGAATTCACAACGACTCCTCCAAAATAAAAGCAGAAAATGCTCAGCAGGTCAGGCAGCATTTGTGGAGCAAGAGACAGAGATGATGTTTCAGGTCAGTGACTTTCCATGAAAGTTCTGGCAAAGTACCACCCATGGGTGACACTGAAGTGGAAGCGGAGGTTGCTAGGGAACAGACAGAGGAATGGCAACGAGCGGCTGACCCTTAAGCACTCAGCCCACCTCAGGCAGGGAACCAAATGTGTCCTGTCTGCTCCTTGTCTTGATCTCCTCAGCACTAACCTTTGGGCATCAGCAGGAGGCAGTATGATGGTGTCCAGTACAGTTAATGCTGACTTACATCCATAAAACTAGCCTAAACCCCTTATAGGCGAGGTGCTTTGTATTTGACTACAATCTGTTGGAAAGCACAGCACAGGATGGGCTCTGCCATTTTTCTGCAGCAGCACACAAAGTGCTGGAGGAACTCAGCAGGTCAGGCAGCATCTGTGGAGGGAAATGGACAGTCAATGTTTTGGGTCGAGACCCTTTATTGGGACTGGAAAGAAAGAGGGGAGAGAGCCAGTAATAAACCGGTAGAGGGAAGGGGTGGAGCAAGATCTGGTGCGTGATAGGTGGATCCGGGTGAGGGGGGGGGGGGGGATAGGCAGATGAAGGCGGGAATGATGTCGGAAGCTGGGAGGTGAAAGGAGGAAGTGACAAACGGCTGAAGATGATGGAATCTGACAGGAGAGGACGGTGGGACTTGGAATAAAGGGGGGGAAGTGGGGAGGGGAACCGGTGGGAGGAGTGTGTAGGTGACGGGCAGATGGAGTGGGTGGGAGAAGGGAAAGACATAGGGTGATGGGGGTCAGGTGGATCAGAAGGAGAGAGAAAAGAAGGAAAATAGAGGAAAGGAGACAGAGGGGGAGCGGTTACCGCAAGTCTGAGAATTCGATGTTCATGCCGCCAGGTTGGAGACTGCCCAGGTGGAATGTGAGATGTGGTTCCTCTAATTCTCGTTTGGCCGTGACCTGGCAGTGGAGGAGGCCATGGTCAGGCGTGTCGGTGTGGGAATGGGAAGTGGAATTGAAATGGCTGGCCACCGGGAGATTCCAGCTAACACGGTGGACAGAGCAAAGGTGCTCGACGAAGCCCCCCCAATCTGCCTCCGGTCTCACCGATGTGGAGGAGGCCACAACAGGAGTACCGGATGCAGTCCTGGAATGACACTTCTCTCTGTGATTTTCTGGATGAGCTGGAAGTTGTAACGGAAGGGATGGAGAGGAGGAGCTACAGGGGATAACTAATCAATCAGGGGCATACAACATGTTGCAACACTCATACCCTGCAGGGTTGTTCGTCAGACAATCAAGGTGATGGTTTTACTTGCTAAAGCCATTCACTCCACTGAATTTCTCCCACAAGGAAGGACGTAACAGATGTGAGGGTTCTGGAGTCCAGGCCAATGTTTAACAAACATCAGGTTATCATTATTACAGTGCTATTGTGGGATCTTGCTGCAGGTCTCCTCTCTGTTGACAATCCCTCTCAATTTGGGCCGCCTGTACATTTTGAAATATTTTTGCATCAGAATTTCACCTGTCTACATCAATGGTGCTGAGGTCAAGAGGGTTGAGATCTTTAAGTTCCTGGGTGTGAACATCACCAACAGCCTGTCCTGGTCAAATCACATAGATGCCACGGCCAAGAAAGCTCACCAGCACCTCTACTTCCTCAGGAGGCTAAAGAAATTCAGTTTGTCCCCTTTGACACTCACCAACTTTTATCGATGCACCATAGAAAGCATCCTATCTGGATGCATCTCAGCTTGGTACCGCAACTGCTCAGGACCGCAGGAAACTGCAGGGAGTTGTGGACACAGCCCAGCACATCACAGACACCAGCCTCCCCTCCTTGGACTCTTGTCTTTACCTCTTACTGTCTCGGTGAAGCAGCCAGCATAGTCAAACACCCCACCTACCCGGGTCATTCTCTCTTCTCTCCTCTTCCATCATGTAGAAGGTACAGAGCCTGAGGGCACATAGCACCAGACTTGAGGACAGCTTCTACCCCACTGTGATAAGACTATTGAACAGTTCCCTTATACGATGAGATGGACTATGACCTCACGATCTACATTGCACTGCACCTTATTGCACTGCACTTTCTCTGTAGCTGTGACACTTTACTCTGTACTGTTACTGTTTTTACCTGTACTGCATCAATGCACTCTGTACTAACCCAATGTAACTGCACCGTGTAATGAATTGACCTGTACGATCGGCATGCAAGACAAGTTTTTCACTGTACCTCGCTACAAGTGACAATAATAAAGCAATACCAGTACCAAGTATAAGCGGTGAACCACAGTAGTCCCATTACAGGTTCTCAGGAATCTCACTTCTCATCTTCTTCTGCTCTAAGAAGTCAGCTTTCACTGTTGGGTTAGCTAGCACTCTGATGAGTGAGGATGATAAACCCCTGTCTTTTCTCATGCTTTCAGCTCATGAGGCCAGTCAGCCCACTGAATCTATGCTAGACCGTACCCCTACATCAGTCCCACACCCTCGTATCTCCCTGTAAACTATTCTCTCACACATCCCCATCAACTCCCCTGGATTCTCCCGTCACACACCTACAATAGGAGCAGTTTTCGGAAGCAGGTTAACCCACCATCATAGCTTTGGGTGAGAAGACGCCAGATCAAACGCACATGGTTACAAGGAGAATGCAGACTCCACAGGAGGGGAGGTCAGGGTTAAATCCAGGTTGCTGGAGCTGCGAGACAGCAGCACTAACTGCTGCGCTAACATGTTACCCTTACGCTTGATGACTCCAAAGCTGCCTTCACCTATATCCATAAACTTCAGGACCCGAAACTCTCCTAACTCACTCCGAGGTTATATCATCCTTTTTCCTGTGCCTGAAGACCTGTGATGTTTGATGGTTAGGCAATGCTTTGATCTTAAGACACATTTGATTTTGCATCTGTCAATACCCTCACTGTCTTCTGTAAACCCCAGTCCAGCCCTCCCTACTCCAAGATGTCTGCACATCTGCATCCCTGTGTGTCCCTGGTTTTAATTCGAATGAAGAACGCTTCAGGTGCTGGAAGTTTGAAGGAAATATTCACGGGGATTGCTGGGATTGGACGGCTTGATTTATAAGGAGAGGCTGTATAGGCTAGGACTTTTTTCCCTGGAGCATAGGAGATTGAAGGGGTGACCTTACGAAGGTTTATAAAATCATGAGGGGCATAGATAAGGTGGATGCTCACAGTCTTTTTCCCAGGGTAGGGGAGTCTAAAACTAGAGGGCACAGGGCTAGGTGAGAGGGGAAAGATTTAAAGGGGACCCAAGGAGAACCTTCCTCACACAGAGGGTGGAGGGTATGTGGAATGAGCTGCCAGAGGAAGCTGTAGAGACGGGTAAAGATCAGATCTCTTTATTAGTCACATGTACATCAAAACACACAGTGAAATGCACCTTTTGCGTAGAGTGTTCTGGGGGCAGCCCGCAAGTGTCGCCACGTTTCCAGCGCCAACATAGCGCGCCCGCAACTTCCTGACCCGTACGTCTTTGGAATGCGGGAGGAAACCGGAGCGCCCGGAGGAAGCCCACGCAGACACGGGGAGAACGTGCAGACTCCTTACAGGCAGCGGCAGGAATTGAAACCTGGTCGCTGGCGCTGTAATAGCGTGACGCTAACCGCTGCACTACCGTGCCCATTGAGTTCAAAGGTTCAAAGGGATATGGGTCAAATGCAGGCAACTGGGAGCAGCTCAAATAGACATCGTGGTTGGCGTGGATGATTTGGGCTCCAGTGCCCTGTTTCTGTCCTGTATAACTCGAATATGACATTTTGTTGATTGAATCGTTACTTATATTTACCTGCCCATTTCCAGCTCATTCTGTTTTTACTCCTGGATCTCATTTCTTTACCATCAGCAAACATGTGTTCAGGTCAGTTCCTGCTGACCATATGATCTGTAACTCCTTTTTAAGCCTGTAGGACTCTACTGAAAACTTACCTCTTTGACCACTCTCACGGTCATCTGCCCAAATAGCGCCTTTTCTGACTTAGTGGTGGATTTCCCTTGAACATGCATGATATTTTAGTAAACACAAACTGTTGGCATAGCCATGGGTCTACCAGTTCTCCACTCCCCACTTTGCTTTTCATCCATTCCCAGGGATACCACCCCGGTGGAGGGCATCTTTGATTTTTATAAACTTCATTGGATCAAGCCGTCTGGAAGCAGTGTCTGATCTTAGGACAAAATAAGGAAAAAATGTGCTTTAATTCGCCCTTGTCTGTTCATGAGAAGGATTTGCACTGATACACATCTCATCAAAATTCTGCAGAGCAGCTTAATGCTGCCAAGGTGGATCATACTCTGATGTTCCACAGTGCTTGCTTTGGATTTTTGTATTCTGCAATGCTGTTGGCTCACATTGAACAGGGATCAAAGGCACTGTCTGAAGTGGAGTGGCGCAAGGACTGGGGGGGGGGGGGGGGGGAGGTAGGGAGGGGTGCTGCAGTACCGCCAAACTAAACTGCATAATCGAGGATCCACACATTGCATAGCTAAGTGCATATGAGTGCCTCATTTCCTTGAGGTACTGCTTGCCACCTTTTCTGTTAATCCTAACATACAACGTTGCTTAAGACCATAAGACATAGGAGCAGAATGAGGCCATCCGGCCCACTGAGCCTGCTCCACCATTCGATCATGGCTGATTTTTTCAACCTCATTTTCCCACCTTCTCCCTGTAACCCTTAACCAACTTACCAATCAAGAACCTATCAATCTCTACCTTAAATACACCCAATGACTTGGCCTCCACAGCCTCTGTGGCAACGAATTCCACAGATTCACCACCCTCTGGCTGAAGAAATTCCTCCTCATCTCTGTTTTAAAGGGACATCCCTTTATTCTGAGGCTGTACCCTCGGATCCTGAACTCTCCTACTAATGGAGACATCCTCTCCACATCCACTCTATCCAGGCCTTTCAGTATCTGGTAGGTTTCACTGAGATCCCCCCCCCCTATCCTTCAGAACTCCATCAAGAGGCCCAGAGACATCAAACCCTCCTCATATGTTAAGCCTTTTATTTCTGGGATCATTCTTGTGAACCTTCTCTGGACCCTCTCCAGGGCCAGAACATCCTTCCTTAGATACAGAAGAAGGCTTAAAGACTCTCTGTCTTTATCTACTACTTCCCCTCGCTGCACTATCACTGCCTAGGTGAACAGTCTGTTGCCAAACACTTAGCTGACATCTGACACTTTAAAATCCACCACTGAAGGCCTCTTGGTGAAAGAAAAGCCCAGCCCAGAAACTAGCAGGAATCGAGAGTGAGCCACAGTCTGGGATGTGTTGACCAGTAGCCTCAGCCTCAGCCTCAGTCACTGGAGATTTCAATTTTACACCACGGTCATGACTCACCAGTGGGGGTGGGAGAAAGGAGGGGAGTCATTGGGAAAGGAAGGTGCCAATCAGAAATCAGGCGGATGTGGTTGAGTAAGTGGGAGGAGTTTTGGAGTTGGAGGGGGGATGATCAAGAGAGAAAGGGGTATAGAGGGGATTATTATGAGCCAGCGGGGATCTTTGACTCAACAGAGGACCCACAGGGAACTTAGGTTGTGTTTTAATCAACACAGCTGATGCTCAGGTGGGATGGATTTTGGAAATGAGGTCTTGACCATTCAACGCCACAGCTGTGCTTGCCAAGGGGCTTACACCTGTTTCAGTGTGAGCCCTGAATGGCTCCTTCTGGGTCTTTATTAGTGTAAGAGGCTTGGTCCTTGGCTGTATACTGAGCACAATAATGTGGTCAACATGTTGATTTGCTTACACTTTAATAATGGGAAGGGTGCCACCCAATTTCCTTCACCCCATTAAAGTTAATGGGTGGAATATTATAGCCCAGTGAGCCCAACAGCAAGCTGTTCAATCCTCAACCTCAATTTGTTTTTTGCTGGGTCTCGTAAAACATGTTTCTCCAAATTCTATTGAAAAGCCCTGGTCCAAAATATTAACCCACTCATTGCTTTTGTGCAGTTAACCATTACTAAAATTAATGCAAAAATTATAACAAAACCAGAACAAAACTAAAATTATAATCAATAAAAGGCATGCCTGAGTAATGTTTAGTAATGCAGCAAATTGAAATTCTACATAGAAACATTAAGACATCTTTGTGCATGTATGACATTTTGTAGTGATCTGTGGCATTTTGTGACCTGTCTACTTGGAGTAAGCAGAATTCCTGGACAGAGAATGTGCTCAGCACCAACAACTCTCACTGCACACAGATTTAAGATTCCCCAACAGCTCCAAAATGAAAATGAAAAAAGCTCTTTCCACGGATGCTGCCTGACAGTACTTTTGTTTCTGCACCATGGCTTCCTGTCTACCATAAGGGACAGAGCCCTTGTCTGCAGTTCATTCCTTTGCTGCACCTCTGCTCCCACCCCCTCTTCCACTGGACAGAGCAATTGTTGTTCCCTGGTTGTAACCTTCCACCCCATTCAACAGAGCAACTTCCGCCGGCTTCAACAACTCCTCCACCCGACACATCTTCCGCTCCCTTCCCCTTTTCAGAATTTTTAAAGGTTCACTCCCATCGTGATTCCCTGGTCCACTTGTTCATCCCACTATCCCTACCATTCCCTGTCTTACGGCACTCTCCCATGCAAGCACAGGAGGGGCAACACTGGTCATTTTATTGACCTGTGACATTACCTCAGTTTTTCTCTCTCTGTGTTAGTAGAGACCTGCCGCTACAGCCCTGCATTTCACAATTTTTACATTCCTTTGAATATATTCTCACTCTCTAACTATCCTAACTTTGTAACTTTTGTTCATTTTCTCTCTTTCTCTACTTGCTCCCATTAATCCATTGTCCAGGTGAACACTACAATGTATCTCCATGACAACCCTGGCCTCACCCTATTAGAGATATTTCCTTTGTCCTAACCACCCCACCCCTATCCTCTCTGCAACTTAAAACTAACTTGTTTCCACTCTTTCCCAGGGTGACAAAATGGTGTATCCAGTAGAGCTGCTGCCTCAGAGTGTGGGTTTCCTCCGAGTGCTCCAATTTCCTCGCGCATCCCAATGCTGCAACGGTTGGTAGGTTAGTTGTCCACTGTAAATTGTCCCTAGTGCAGGTGGATGGTGGAATTGGTGGGAATATGGGGAGAATAGGTTACGGGGAAAATTAGTGGGGAAATGGGATTGCTCTGTGAGCTGGCATGGACTTGATGGGCCAAAGCATCTCCTTCTATGTTGTAAGAAAATGTGGAAATATGGGTCTTTGTCCTGTAATCCTGTTTCTCTTTCCACAGGTGCTGCATGACCTGCTGAGTGGTTACTACATTCACAGTGGAGGTGTTTCAGCAAACAACAGCTCCATGAACATTGTGTCTCCATCCCCTTGACTTACCTTGGCTGCTGGGCCCCCAACACCTGGTTCTGATGTCCCCTCATTACTTCATCACTCCCATTCTCTCAAGCCTCCCGTAGCTCACAACTCTCCAACTAAACCTCAGAATCAGCCCAAGTACATTTGGTTGTACAACAACACCATTCGGAGGATCATAGAATCCCCACCAAAGGAAGCCGTCCATCCCATCAATCCATGCTGGTTCTCTGTAGAGCAACCTACCAATTCCAATTTTCCTGCTCTCTCCCCAAAGCCATGTCAATTATTTCCCCTTCAAGTATTTACAAACAGATGATGAAGGAAATTAGGAACAGGAGGTGGCTACTTTGTTCCTTGGGTCTCTTCTGCCATTCAATAAGACCTGGCTGATTTGACTGTATCCTGATTCCCGTCCACCCGAGGTAACCTTTCACTTCTTTGCTTATCGAGTGTCCAACTACCTCTGCCATAAAAACATTCAAAGACCCTGCACTGCCCTTTGAGGAAGAGAGTTCCAAAAACTCACAGCCCTTTCAGAGAGAAAAAAAATCACCTCGTCTCTGTCTTAAATGGATGACCCCTCATTTCTAAACAATTACCCACAGCTCCAGATGCTTCCACAAGAGGAAACATCCTCTCCACATCTGCTCTTGTCAAGAGCCCTCGGGACCCTGTCTGTCCCTCTAGAGGAGTTTGCTTAGCCAATTAGCCAGTTCCACCTTGAAAGGGAATCAGAGCATGCTGGACATACTCAGCAGGTCAGGCAGCATCTGTGGGGAGAAAAACAGTATCAGTATTTCAGGTTAATGACCTTTCATCAAAACTGATTTTGAAAGTCCTGATTGTCTCTATTTCCGACGGAGAGTGAGTTCCAGATCATGACAGGTCTCTACATGATAATAGTGATGTTCCCCATATCACCATTATATGTTTATCCCTTCAACTAACCCAGGGTCTGTGCTCACTGAACCACCAGATTCCCTTTGTTTACCCTATCACCAGATCCTGAACACTTGGATCACCTCCTCTGTACTTCCTTTGCTCCAGCTCCAGTTTCTCTGTTCTAATGTTATTGCTGTAACCCCTCAAGCCCAGAACTATTCTAATAGATCTTCTCTGCAGCACCTCTGGGAGCTGCACACCCTCCTTACATTACAGTGATCACAATACAGCAAACTTCATTGAATCACGCAGTAAGAGGACAGATATTCAACCCATCAAGTGAACGCTGCCTCTTTTACAGAGCCATCAAACTAGTTCCACCCTTGAGCTTTCTGCACACTGCCTTGTACTTGTCCTTTTCCAGTAATTTTCCAATTTCCTTTTGAAAAACGACATTGGATTTACTTCCATCACAGATTTAGACTGTGTGCTGCAGATAATAAGAGTAAAGGAACATTTCCACACATTTCCTCTGGTTGCTTCTGCCAACTAAATCAAAGCCATGTCATTGGGTCACCAGCCTTCTTGCCACAGAAAGTCGGTTCTTCCTGTCCCCTCAAGCAAAACCCCTTGTAATTTTGAATGTTTAGGATTCAAGCAATGAGTTGTCATTAATTTGGATTTTCATTAATTTTGAGTATCTTATTAGATTAAAGCGAAAACACCAATTAAACTGCGAAGAAAATGTATGATTTTCTCCTCAAGCAAAATTAGTAGTTTTAGCCAGGAGAATGTCTTTGGACAAGTTCCTTCATTTTAGTAATTAAAATCAATTGGGCTTGATTTAATGCTCTTGGTGCTGAGGTAATGTGTACTAGAAATTTGAGGCAAAGCTCATTGTGCCTGAATTGAGGTCCATAGTGTATAACATAACACAACCACAGATCGTGAGTCACATCAGCGTCCAGGATCCTGAGTTGTGTGTGGCTTGTATGTAAAACAAGTTGTATCCTAAAATTTACTTCATTGCTTCAAACCCAATCTGATCAACCTCAAAATCACATGGAAGGTCATTGCCCTGAAGTGTTAATTCTGTTTCTCTTTCCATAGATGCTGCCTGACCTGCTGAGTATTTCCAGCATTTTCCGATTTTATTTTAGATTTCCAGCATCCACAATATTTTGCTTTTGAATTTCTAACATACAATTACTCATCTGTAATGATTGAGATTATGATGCATACTCATTTATTTGTTTCTGCTGTTATTCAGGTAATGACGCACCATTAACCAACCCTATTCCAACAAGCAGTTTCCTGCACTGTCTCTAACTAAGAATTGACGATAACATGAAACAGCTGTATTAGGCCATCACAGAAACAGGGAGAGGCTGGTCCTTACAAGGATGCCATCTGCTCTTTCAGGTGGACAGAAACCATTCCAAAGCAGGGAATATTAACAGAAAATGCTGGAAACACTCAGAAGATCAGGCAGCATCCATGGAGAGAGAAATCAAATTAACGTTTCGGGTCAGAGACTGTTCGTCAGCTTCTTCTTCTCTGTTTCTGCATTGAAGTGAATCACCAGCTTCGTCTTCTGATGAAGGGTCTTCATCCTGAAATGTTAACTCTGTTCCTCTTCCCACAGATGCAGCCTGACCTGCTGAGTGTTTCCAGCATTTTCAGTTTTTGCTTCAGATTTCCAGCATCTGCAGTTTTTTTTTGATTTCCAGACCAGCTGAGTTATCCCCTCTGTCCAGGCCAATATTTATCCCTTAAGTATGACCTAAACGTCGGTTGCCTAGCATCGCTGGATTAGTATTTGAGGTAGCTTGCTGTACACAAATTGACTGTCGTGTTTCCCACTCCGTAACAGTGACTATGCTTCATAAAGTATTTCATTGGCTGTAAAGCACCCTAGGATGAAGATATGACAATAGATGTTATAGAAATACAGATCTCTGTATCTCTACAGTGCATCAATATATTGGATGTAATGCCTAGCAACTGAAATTGATAATCCACAGTATTCAGAGAGCAGTGATAGCTTTTGTAATGAGCACATAAGTATTCATTCTGCACCATGTGTATATTTATCTCTCAAAGCCTATAATCACACTCCTCTTTAATTCTGCAGGACATCACAAGTTTCCTTTATCCCTGTAACATCCTGGGTAAAGTTTCTCCCTCTGCCTGGCTGATATTGGCATTTTTCAAAGGTTCTGCTGCCTGATAACATGACAGTGCCCTGGAGCTAGTCAAGGAGAGGTGATAGATACTCCCCAGACTGATATTTCTCTCCAATTTCTCCTCCCCTGCTGGGACAACATTGCTGAGTTAACTGAGCAGCCTCTCAGATCAGCAGGACTCAGACCTCCAACTGTGTGCGCTCCTCAGCATCAGTAACTGCTGGCATCACTGGGCTCCTGCACAATAAATTGCATCCTTTCCACATATTACCTACAGGTTAGTGAGAGCACAGAAACAAATATTTTGTGTTGCAAGGCTAAAAAAAAATAAATTATATACGATTACATCAACTCTCCACTGACATCTTGCATGTTTGAAAATCTCAGTTAATAATTGCCCAAAAAATATATATTATGCATGTTTCTGAACTGTAGCCGCTCAAGTATATCAGTAAATATCACTGCATGGCAGTTTCAGTCAGGACACTGATTGCAAAATGACACTTACATGTCGAATGCTAAGGGGTGTCAACTCATTTCCGTGCATAATTTACGCAGACACAGAGGAGAATTCATTCAAGCTGATAAAAGGGTACTTTATGAATGCTTAAGGTGGATCTGCAATTCTTCATCAGGAGTGGGCAGCTGAGAGGTATTGAAAAGGAGCTTTGATGAAATGAAGAGTGAGTGTGCCATTGTCCACCCTGACGGATTTCCTTCAAGGCGATGGAATTAATACATGGGCAGCCCACATGTTATTATGCCTACACAGAAAGATGGTGGAGATCATGCCAGGATTATTCTTAATTCGTGGATGGGATGTGGGCATCAGTGGCAAGACGGTCATTTACTGCCCCTCCATAACTTGCTGGCTTGTTAAGGGCAATCTAAAGTCAACCTCATTGTTATGGCTCTGGAGTCACGTACAGGCCAGATCAGGTCAGAAGACAGACACAAGAGACTGCAGAGGCTGGAGTATGAAGCAAGAGACAATCTGCTGGAGGAACTCAACGGGCCAGGCAGCATCTGTGGAGGGAAGTGGGCAGTCGACGTTTCATGTCGAGATCCTTCATCTGGACTGTAAGAGTAGTAGGGAGATAGCCAGTATAAAGAGGTGCGGGGGGAGGGATGGGACAAGAGCTGGCAAGTGGTCGGTGAATGAAAGGAAGGTGGAGCAAGGCACCAAATAAGGATTCAATGCTTCACCTTCCTGTCCTATCAGATTCCATCATCAGCAGCCCGTTGTTGCCTCCACCTCTCACCTCCCAGCCTCTGTCGCTATTTCCACCACTCCCTCTGCCCCCTACCAATCACCACTCCTCACCTGGATCCACCTATCGCTTGCCAGCTCTTGCTGCACCTCTTCCCCTCTCCTCTTCATGCTGGCTGTCTCCCCTCTGCTCCTTCAGTCCAGGTGATAGGTCTTGACCCGAAACATCAACTGTCCATTTCCTTCCACGGATGCTGAGTTCCTCCAGCAGATCTCCTTTCCCAAAGTAAACCAGATGGCTAGTCACAACAATTGTCATCGCTGGGTTTTTTATTCTGGTTTTATGAAGTGATATGAGTTTAAGTTCCCCAGCTGCCACTGGTGAGAGTGGGATACGTGCAGGAATGACCAGAATTAGGAAAGCCTGCAATGATTGCACAGTCTCCGAGGTGGAAGTTGCCGGCAGAATGAGTCCTGGCATAAGTGTCAGGATAAAGACTCACAGATCTTTGGTCCTCAGTCACTTTTGTGATGCTGTGACTGTCTCTAATCTGCTGCTGTTACCAGGACTGGATTTTGAATGAAATTCAGGCAACACTTAGAAAGTGTCTCATCTCCTTCCCAAAGGTAAAATTAATGTGAACGTCAAAAAAACTGCAGGTGTTGGAAATCTGAAATGGAAACAAAAAATGGTGGAAACTCTCAGCAGCTCGGGCAGCAGGTGAGGAAGGAGAGAAAGAGTTCATGTTTCAATTCCGGAAAATGGAAGTAATGTCTTGTTGCAAATAGAGCTACAGAGAGGCACAGCGTGGAGACTGGCCCTTCAGCCCACCAAGTCTGTGCTGATCATGAAGCACCCATTTACACTAATCCCACTCTAACCATTGTATTCTCCCTGTATTCACATCAACTCCCCTCCCCCACCACCCCCCACAGATTCCACCACTCACCCACCCAGCGGGGGCAATTTGGCCAATTGACTTACCATCCCACACAATGTGGGAGGAAACCAGAACACCCGGAGGAAACTGGGGCGGTGACTTGGAGAAGGTGCAATCTCCACACAGACAGCACCTGAGGTTAGGATCGAATCCGGGGCACTGGAGCTGTGAGGCATTAGCTCTACCAGCTGTGCCTCTGCATCACCTTATGTGGTGTGGTGAAGACCCACCACTGTCCACTACACACTCACACAGGAGGTAACATGCTCCAGAGTCATAGACTGATACACCACAGATCAACCACCAATTTATACTACATTATCGGTATTGGTATCGGTTTATTATTGTCACTTGTACCGAGATACAGTGAAAAACTTGTCTTGCATACTGTTCGTACAGGTCAATTCATTACACAGTGCATTTGAAGTAGTACAAGATAAAACAATACAAAATACAGAGTAAAGAGTCACAGCTACAGAAGAAGTGCATTGCAGGTAGACAATAAGGTGCAAGGTCATAACAAGATAGATTGTGAAGTCAAGAGTCCATCTCATCATATAAGAAAACTGTTCAATAGTCTTATAACAGTAGGGTAGAAGCCGTCCTTGAGCCTGGTGGTATGTGCCCTCAGGCTCCTGTATCTTCTGCCTGATGGGAGGGGGGAGAAGAGAGAATGACCCAGGTGGGTGAGGTCTTTGATTATGTTGGCTGCTTCACTAAGGCAGCAAGAAGTGTAGACAGAGTCCATGGAGGGAGGCTGGTTTCCGTGATGTGCTGAGCTGTGTCCACAACTCTCTGCAGTTTCTTGCGGTCCCGTGTGGAGCGGTTGCCGTACCAAGCCATGATGCATCCAGATAGGATGCTTTCTATGATGCATCGATAAAAGTTGGTGAGTGTCAAAAGGGACATGCCAAATTTCTTTAACCTGCTGAGGAAGTAGAGGCGCTGGTGAGCTTTCTTGGCCATGGCATCTACGTGGTTGGACCAGGACAGGCTATTGGTGATGTTCACTCCCAGGAACTTGAAGCTCTCAACCCTCTCGACCTCAGCACCATTGATGTAGACAGATGCATGCACACCACCCCTTTTCCTGAAGTCAATGACCAGCTCTTTTGTTTTGCTGACATTGAGGGAAAGGTTGTTGTCATGACACCATGTCACTAGGCTCTCTATCTCCTTCCTGTACTCTGTCTCGTCATTATTTGAGATACGGCCTACAACGGCGCTATCATCTGCAAACTTGTAGATGGAGTTAGAGCAGAATCTGGCCATGCAGACATGAGTGTATAGGGAGTAGAGCAGAGGGCTGAAGACGCAGTCTTGTTGGGCACCAGTGTTGAGAATAATCGTGCTGGAGGTGTTGCTGCCTGTCCTCACCGATTGTGGTCTGTTGGTCAGAAAGTCAAGGATCCAGTTGTAGAGGGAGGTGTTGAGTCCCAGCTCTAGGAGTTTGGTGATGAGTTTGCTTGGAATTATGGTATTGAAGGCGGAGCTGTAGTCAATAAACAATAGTCTAACATAAGTGCCTTTACTGTCCAGATGCTCCAGAAATGAGTGCAGGGCCAGAGAGATGGTGTCTGCTGTAGACCTGTTACGGCGGTAGGTGAATTGCAGTGGGTCAAGGTTTCCGGGAGGCTGGAGTTAATGCATGCCATGACCAGCCATTAATCCCATTTTTTTTATCTCCCCACGTTCTCATCAACTCCTCCAGGTTCTACACACTAGGGGCGACTTGAAGTGCATAATTAACCTACCAACCCACATGTCTTTGGGATGTGTGGGTTGGTGGGTTAATTGCTTGAGGTCAAACAACTTCTGACAACTTTGAATGAATTATCAAGCTCATTCTTTATCACATTTTGCTGGGCGCTTAGATATTTATGTGAAATATCTAAGATATTTAAGGTAGCTTAGATATTTAAGATAAACTTAGATATTTATGTGAAATGTGTCTTTTTGCATTACTGAGAATATGCTGGAGGGCAGCCCGCAAGTGTTGCCACGCTTCCAGCGCCAACATAGCATGGCCACAGCTCCTAACCTGCACGTCTTTGGAATGTGGAAGGAAACCGGAGCACCCGGAGGAAACCCATGCAGTCATGGGGAGAACGTACAAACTCCTTACAGACAGCGGCGGGAATTGAACCTTGGTCGCTGGCACTGTAATAGCATTACGCTAACCACTTTATAGCACATGTTTTTTTTAATATAAACCATTGCGACTCATGTGGCTCCCTGGGATGATTCACCATTCCATTGTCTGAGGAGTTTCCTCACCAGATTCAGCCCCTCAATGTCCGGTATCTCTGGGTTCTTTCTGCTGCTGGCCTAGGTTGCAGCGATTGTGTGGAGAGGCTTGCCAAACCAACCCGGAGACACCTTGGAACACAGGAACCCCAGAGTTTGTTCAGTTCCTCACCCACAACCCAGACACTACACTTTCCAATTATCAAATGAATAAGTAAACACCACTGCCTCTGGAGAATTTCCACGGTGTCAGAGTGAAAATGTGCTTTTAGATATGCTGGCTCTCATCCATTCTTTCTAGCTGTGACCACAGGGAGTAACCAGCTCATAGAGAGATACATAAGCAGGCCTTTCAACCCACTGAGCTCATGCCAACCATCAAACAACCATTTTCACACTAATCCTACCCTAACCCATTTTATTTTCCCCACAGAGGAAGTGAATTCCCATTTCTAATGAAAGGTCTCAGATCTGAGACGTTAACTCGTTTTCCCCTTCCACAGATGCTGCCTGAATTGCTGACTGCTGACAGCATTTTCTGTTTTCTGTCCTAACTCCCCCCATAGCATGAACTGAAAGGGTAGATTCCACCCCTCCCCCCTCACCCCCAACTCAGACCTCAGGCATGTCAATTAGTTGTAGGGTAGACCCGCGACAAGCTGGAGAGGTCTTCAAGTGGAACAGTAAGGAACAGAGGTAGTGAGGAGGAAACGTGGGGACATAAAGATGTGAATGGCTTATAATCTGTGGATAGCACCTGAGGAGTTCTGTGACGTGGGGAAGGTGCAACAGAGGGTAACAACAACCTGGGCTGAGCTGCCAGTCTAACCAGCACTTCTTTTTTCACTGATAGGAAGCAACAGCGTTCAAAGCTGGCAACCTCATAAATAGACACATAGCATGCATAAAGTGATGGGCAATTAAATGCTGGCTCAGACTGTGAAGCCCACATCTCTAAAATGAATAAATAAAAAGGCTCCTTCTGGAAGAACATAGTTTTGCTCTGATAATTTGCCCCTTCTTTGAAGCAAAAACATCAACTCTGTAATAATACTCTCCTAACAAACTGCATTTTGTTAATTGTTAGCTTTTTAAAAAAACGCATGCGGATGCAGTTTATGTTGGTCCAGAGACTGCTGACTAATGAGGCTGCTTTGAGCAAGCATTCATTAAGATAAAGCCATTCCTTTCATCTGGATAAATTGCAAACTGTGTGCTCCATAAACAAAGGAAGACCACAAGCACCTAAATGAATGCTTCCCACTCTGATATAGACCTCATCAGTTTATTTTAGGATGCACTGGTTTGGCCAGTGACAGAATGTAGTCCCTGCAGTTTTGTTCGATCTTAGGGAAGAATCAGAAAAAAGAGCAAGATTGCCATACATCAAAGTAATCCTCTTCTTTTCATGTTAGTCACATTTGATTGACCTTCCAAACTTCAAATGGTGAGGTGTTTCCTGAAGCAGAATTGTGTCCTTTTTTCAAACCCTGGTACATGAGCAGAAGCTGTGATACAAGCAAGAATTTTAATCTGTAAACAACACCTGCCCTGATCCTTTCCATCCAGGGACCCAAACACTCCTTCCATGTGAAGCAGCAATTTACATGTATTTCTTACATCCAGTGGACTGCACTCAATGCTTGCTGTGTACTTCTTCTGTATATCATAGAAACCGGACACAAGCAGAGCAGCCCTGTTCCATCCGGAAGGGTGAATTTAGGGTTCCCATTGGCTGTCACTCCCACTGTCTGTCCCCGGTCTCCTACACTGTTCCAGGAAATCCCAATGCAAGCTGGAGAACAGCACCTCATCTTCCAACTTTTTCTATTGTAGCCTGAATGATTCAGAATTTGACAATTTCAAATAATCAGCCTTGTTTCTCATGTTTTGTTTTACTCTCTGCTAATTTCAGAATTTGTTCATCTTCTTCCATTTACCGCTTCCCCCATTGGGACAAAAGCAAAACACTGCAGATGTTGGAAATCTGAAATAAAAACAGACAATGTTAGAAAGGGCAGATTAGGCTGCAGCTGTGGAGAGAGAAGCAGAAAGTTTCTTTCTCCACAGATGCTTCCCGACTTGCTGAGTATTTCCACCGCTTTCTGTCTTTATCCTCCAGTTCTTTTTATTATTCAGTAACCTTTCTCACTCTCTTTCACCCAGCACCAACACCACTAGTTATGTTACTTAACCTTCCCCACCCTCCACCTTGTCATCACTTGTTCTCAGCTTTACCTTCTTTCTCTGCAACTTAAAACTCCTTTCATCTCTTACTTCTCCCAGTTCTAATGACAAGTCATCGACCTGAAACCTTAACTCTGTTGCTTGCTTCTTTTGATTTTTGCCAGAAATTGGCTGTGATGAAGAAAGATTGCTGGTCACTCACAGGGAAACAAGTTTTCTCAGCATTTCATTCACTGCAGCAGTTGCTGGTTAAAGGTCTATTCACCCACATATCACCTCCTCTGTAGTCTTATGCAGGCAACTCCAGAAGCTTGCTGGAGAATAAGGAGGATGCTGCATTGCCCTATGTGTTTGTGTATGTGTGCATGTACATATTTGCATATGTCCATGCATGCATGGGTGCTTGCGTGCATATGTGTCTGCTTTTGTCCACATCTGTGTGTATGCATCTGTGTGTCCATGTGCACATGTGTGTGTGCATGTGTCTGTCTGTGTCTATGCATCTGTGTGTGTGCACATGTGTGTGTGTGGATGTGTGTGCGTGCATGTGTTTGTATTGGTATCGGTATTGGTTTATTATTGTCACTTGTACTGAGGTACAGTGAAAAACTTGTCTTGCATAACATTCGTACAGATCAATTAATTACACAGTGCATTGAGGTAGTACAGAGTGCATTGATGCAGCACAGGGTAAAAACAGTAACAGAATACAGAGTAAAGCGTCATAGCAACAGGGAAATGCATTGCAGGTAGACAATAAGGTGCAAGGTCAAACAAAGTAGATTGTGAGGTCAAGAGTCCATCTCATCATATAAGGGAACCATTCAATAGTCTTATCACCGTGGGATAGAAACTGTCCTTGAGCCTGCTGGTATGTGTCCTCAGGCTCCTGTATCTTCTGCCTGATGGGAGAGGAGAGAAGAGAGAATGACCCCTGGGTGGGTGGGGTCTTTGATTATGCTGGCTGCTTCACCAAGGCAGCGAGAGGTATAGACAGAGTCCATGGAGGGGAGGCTGGTTTCCGTGATGCGCTGGGCTATGTCCACAACTCTCTGCAGTTTCTTGCGGTCCTGGGCAGAGCAGTTGCCATACCAAGCCATGATGCATCCAGATAGGATGCTTTCTATGGCGCATCGATAAAAGTTGGTGAGTGTCAAAGGGGACAAACCAAATTTCTTTAGCCTCCTGATGAAGTAGAGGAGCTGGTGAGCTTTCTTGGCCGTGGTGTCTACGTGGTTGGACCAGGACAGGCTGTTGGTGACGTTCACTCCGAGGAACCTGTGCGTACGTGTGTGTGTGTTTGTGCATGTATATGCATGAATATTTGTGGGAGTCACATATATACAAAAAAAGTCAACAACTCCACCTGCAATCAACTGCATTTAAAATGGTCCGCTGGTGAGTTCTTGGATTGACCATCAGCTCAGCTCAGTAGCAATGTGAATTGTGAGGATTGTGATGACTCTCTATTGCTCAATGTAGAGCATCATGCACTTAAACTGGGATTACTTTTCTTACTGGAAGTTTGCCCTTCACCTCCGTTTTTAAACTTGACATAATCTTGTTTACAGACCTTGGTTACTTCCTTCTCATTGGTCCCAACCATCAACCATCTCCCACAACACTGACCATCCGGTGGTGCACAGGTAGTTAGTTAGTTTAGTTTATTGTCATATACACCAGTGTGCAATGAAATTCCTTACTTGCATGAAGCTCGCAGAGTAAACAGTATACATGGTAAAAATAAATACAATAAGTACAGCAACAAGTGCAAAACAGCAGAATGGTGCAAAGACTGTACTGCAGTTTGAAGTACGGCAAAAAGAAATGCTAAAGTGACAATAACAGAATAACAGAGAGAGGTCGAATTAAGAGTCCGAGAATGTGGCAGCACCACCAGGCAGTGGATGTGAAAGAGGTGGTTGGTTCAGAATTCTGAAAGCTGCTGTCTCAGTGCTTCCAGTGATCAGGGTTCAATCCTGACCTCTGGTGCTGACCGTGTGGAGTTTGCACATTCTCCCTGTGGCCGCTTGGCTTTCCCTTGGATGCTCCGGTTTCCTCCAAGACACTGAATACATGTTGGTTGGTAGATTAATTGGCGACTGTGAATTACCCCTGGTGTAGGTGAGTGGTAGGAACATCCGAAGTGTGTTACTGAGCATGTGTGAGAGAACAGGTTGTGGGGGGATGGGACTGATGGGATTGCTCTGAGAACTGGTATAAACTCAATGGGATGAATAGCAGCCCCGTCTGTTGTAAGGAAATAAGAAGCTATACGGACAGCACAGTGGTTCAGCAGGTGGAGCTGCTACCTCACAGCTCCAGGTTCAATCCTAACCTCCGGTGTGGTGTTTACACATTCTCCTTGTGACCACATGGGTTTTATCCACGTGCTCTGGTTTCCTCCCACATCCCAAGATAAACAGACTGGTAGGTTAATTGATGACCGTAAATTGTCCCTAGGGTGTGGGTTAGTGATAGGATTTGGAGGGAGTTGATGGGAATGTTGGGAGGATAGGTTCCAGGGAATGTTAGTGGGAGAATAGGCATAGACCAGATGGGCTGAAATTATCTTCTTGTCGTATGAGAAAAATACAAAAAAGATTAGTCTGCGATCTCTTCTCAGCCCCTTGTATTAAAGGAGGATGTGTACTTATACAGTGTCCTGCTCTTCACGGAGATTATATTCATGTGGACTGCACTTGTGCTGATTTTTTAGATCATAAAGATAAGATGTCCGTGATTGTGCAGAGCCGATAAAGTTGGACATTATCTGAACACCTCATTGTGCAGTCAATGCCAATTGAAAAATTCACTGGCTGTGCACAAGGCCTGGCAGTGACTTAGGACTTTGCTAAGCTTCCCCCAAACTAATGCTGTGTTCTTATTGAATTAAAGGATGGAATCTTTGTGGAAATAATTACCACATATATCATACTGAAGTGGCAGGTAGAACTTGTACGCTGTAAGTAATGTAATCGTGATATTAAAATTTGATTCACGTTCACTAAAACAGCCCAATATCTGGAAGTAACATTGATGGCATTAGACAGTTAAGTTGGGCCCAAGCCATCCACTGGCCAGAAAATCAAATGGATTCCTTAACAGATATGTGACTCAACCAACCTGGTTCTGCCAGACAATCCAACACACTGTTACTAATCCAGAAACAACTCCCTACAGGAACTTGAGTACAGGTCTTGCATTGATTCCAAAGTAAAAGAATTAATGAGAGATGCAAATTAGGCCACTGACCTGTTTGTTAAGATCACTTGCTGATTGTAAACGAGTGATCACACTTGAAGAGAGGAATCCATACATGTACATTGAGATATGCAGAAAGGCAACGGGATATGGAGGAAGGAACTGGATCATGGATCTTCAATGGGAATACAGAACATGATTACCAAGGAGAAGGAATTCTGCAAGGGAGGGAGCAGGAGACTTCCTGGAAATATGCATGTACCGAGAGGGACAAATTGTACAAGGAATGGAACTGGAACATGGATGCTCACTGGGAACATACATGTACCAAGAGAGAGGAATTGTGTAAGGAAGGGGTCGGGAGCATGGATGCTAATGGGGAACATAAGTGTACTGAAGCATATATTTCCCATGAACACAAGTTGTGCAGGGAAGGGAAATGCAGCACAGATATACACTGGGACTGCATATGTACCAGGCTGGAGGAATTCTACAAGGAAGGGAACAAGAGCAGGAATACATGTGTAGCTAGAGAGGGGAATTATAGCGTCATCAAGTTGTGCAGCATAGAAATAGGCCCTTTGGCCCACTGCGTCCATGCCGACCATCATGCCTATACTAAATCCGCTTGCCTGCATTAATTCCATATCCCCCTATGCTTTGCTCATTTCAGGTACCCGTCCAGATGCCTCTTAAATGTTGTTACTGTTCCTACCTCTATCACTTCCTCTGGCAGCTCATTCCACATACCTACTGCTCTTTATGAAAAATTTACCCCTCAGATCCCCTTTCAACCTCCTTCCACTCACCATAGACCTATGCCTCTGTTTTTAGACACCTCTACCATCGGAAACAGACTTTGGATATCTACCTTATCTATGCCCCTCTTAATTTTATATGCCTTTATCATGTCACCTCTCAGCCTCATTCACTCCAGGGAAGACAGACCCAGTCTATCCAATCTCTCCTTATAAATCAAGCCCTGCATTCCAGACATCCTTGTGAATCTTTTCTGCACCCTCTCGAGCTTAATCACATCCTCCCTATAGTGTGGTGACCAGAACCACACACAATACTCCAAGTGCGGCCAGACCAACATTTTGTACAACTGTAACATGACGTCCCAATTCTTGTACTCAGTGCTTTGGCCAATGAAGGCAAGCATGCAATATGCCTTTCTCACCACCCTGTCTACCTGTGTTCCCACTTTCATGGAACTAAGTACTTGTATCCCAAGGTCTCTCCGGGGCAGGAACGGTAGTGTAGCGGTTAGCGTAACGCTTTGCAGTGCCAGCAACTCGGGTTCAATTCCGACCACTGTCTGTAAGGAGTTTGTACGTTCTCCCCGTATCTGCGTGGGTTTCCTCTTGGTGCTCTGGTTTCCTCCCACATTCCAAAAATGTACGGGTTAGGAAGTTGTGGGCATGCTATGTTGGTGTCGGAAGCGTGGCGACACTTGCGGGCTGCTCCCAGAACACTCTACGCAAACGATGCATTTCACTGTGTGTTTTGATGTACATGTGACTATTAAAGATATCCTATCCTATCCTACCTTAAAACAACACTCCCCGGGGCCCTGCCATTCACTGTGATTGTCTTGTCCTGGTTTAACTTGTCCGAGCTAAACTCCATCTGCCATTCCCTTGCCCACTTTCCCTGTTGTTCAATAACTGGTCTACGCTGTCTACCATACCACTAATTTTGGTGTCACCTGCAAACTTCCATAAAGCACCACTGTCTGCAGTCAATGATGCACAGAGACATCACAGCTTTCTCTTTGACCCCTGCTTCTCTCCTCACTGTGATGATTGGCCACAGAAGGATTGAGCCATGCAAAGGCAGAGACCAGCTCTGATCAGTTCCTCTCATTTATAAATATGGTGTCTGAGTGAACTGCCTGTTCTCACAGAACATGAAAATAAAATAATTTTGCTCAACAGCTCCTGGATTTTGCTCCAACTCTGCCCAGCTGTGGAAATGAAGGGGTGGGAGGGGGTTACAAAACACAAAAAGAAAACGCTGGAAACACTCAGCAGGTCAGACAGCTTCCATGGAGAGAAAAACAGAATTAGTGTTTCGGGTCAAAGTCTATCTTCAGAACTGAAAAACTGAGAAAGCAAGCATGTTTTAAGTTGGAGAAGGGGGAAGAGATGGAGAGACAAGGTCTGTGAAGACCAATGTGGTAAACTGGTAAATTGGTTTATTATTTTCACTTGTACCAAGGTACAGTGAAAAACTTGTCTTCCATACCATTCATACAGATCAATTCATTACACAGTGCATTGAGATAGTGCAAGGTAAAACAATAACAGAATGCAGAATAAACTGTTACAGTTTTGAGGTCTTTGATTACGCTGGCTGCTTCAATGAAGCAGCGAGAAGTGTAGACAGATTCCATGGAGGGGAGGCTGGTTTCCGTGAGGTGCTGAGCTGTGTCCACACCTCTCTGCAGTTTCTTGCGGTCCTGGGCAGAGTAGTTGCAATATCAAGCTGTGATGCATCCGGATAGGTGAGGGTCAAAGGGGACATGCCAAATTTCTTTAGCCTCCTGAGGAAGTAGAGGCGCTGGTGAGCTTTCTTGGCCGTGGCGCCAACACGGTTGGACCAGGACAGGCTATAGATGATGTTCACTCCCCACCCACCCCGGACATTCTCTCTTCTCCCCCCTCCCATTGGGCAGAAGATACAAAAGCCTGAAAGCACATACCACCAGGCTCAAGGACAGCTTCTATCCTGCTGTTATAAGACTATTGAATGGTCCCCTTGTACAATAAGATGGACTCCTGACTTCACAATCTACTTTCTTATGACCTTGAACCTTATATTTCTCTCACCCTGGATGCCACCTGATCTGCAGAGTTCTTCCAGTATTTCCCTTCTCTGTCTTGGTTTTCCAGTATCTGCGTCTTTTGATTCAAGTGATGGAGGATTCATTCTTTTGCGGTTGCATGATTATAATTCTGTCCTGTACAGTGAAAGATGACATTCACTGACTGATATATTTGCATATTTTAAGAATAAGGTATGTTTTTGGAAAAAAATGTGAAGGTAATTTTAATCATAGTGAGGGTGCCACCTGAGTCCAGTGAGGATCCTGGACTACGATGGAGGGTCATGTGCAGATAATGTTCCAGAACAGTGTGAGCTCTGAGTTTTGGCTTGGACTACATCAGTTTAGATTCATACAATCATCATGGTACAGAAGGGGTAAGTACTCAACCTCGTGCTGAAAGCCATGGCTCACTGCTTCCACCATCTCGATGATGTGAGTTCGACATCATAACCGTACTGTGTATAAAATCCCCACATCCCTCCTTGTACTTCTCACCCATCATTTTGAATTGGCGGACCTGGTTCTTGAAACATCTACTTACAAGAACAGCTTCTCCCTCTTCACCCTTTATAAACCTCTGTCGAATCTCCACTCAACATTCTCCACTCTAAGGAAAACAACCGCAGCTTCTCCATTCTAACTTGGACTGAACCTATGTGCCTGTGATGTTGCGGGGTTTTTCACTGCGTCTGTGCCTCACCATACCTGTGCACATGACAATTAACTAGAGCAACACACAAGCTGCTGGAAGAACTCAGCGGGTCAGGCAGCATCTATGTAGGGAAATGGATAGTCAACGTTTGGGGTTAAGTTCCTTCATCTAGACTGGTCTCAAACCAAAATGTCGACAGTCTATTTCCCTCCATAGATGCTGCCTGACCCGCTGAGTTCCTCCAGCAGCTTGCGTGTTGCTCCAGATTCCAGCATCGCTTCTGTCTCTGACATTAAACTTGACTTGACTTGGTATGAATCCCTCAGTTCCTGGAACTCCTCCAGTAAATCTTTATGTGCCTTCTCTAGGACCTTCCGATGATATGAAAATACAGTGAGCAGGATTGGATGCAATCCTCCAGTTGTTTTATGAAGGTTTGGCATACTTTTGTACTCCTTGTCTCAACTTACCAAGACCAGGATCCCAGATGTTTTACTAATCATATGTCTTACCAGCTTCAAAACTTTGTTTACATATGTACCTAGGCCTCTTCGTTCACGAACACCCTTTAGAAGTCTGCCATTAAACTTCCTGCCAAGATGTTTCACCTCAAATATCCCTGTCCTGTATTAAAATTCATTTTCCATGCGTTTGCCCTTTCTCCTAGCCTTGTATAACCCTAGTAGAAAGCAGGGACCACAGTTTCCTAATACTAAGGTCGGAATCTGATATCCTACCCTGAAAGTTAGAACAGAATAAGGGAGATGTGTCTGCCAAACATATTAACTTAACCTGTGCACAGTCCAATGCAAATGAAAATCCATCTGAACATACATTGCTGTCAGCCCAAGGACTGTCAAACACTTTAACAAATCTAAACCAGCTTCAAACTCACAGAGAGTCACAGCCTCACAGCTCAGGAGGTTTACAATTGGAAGGAATTGACACAGCACCAGCTCTTTCAGGGAGATGCTGAATGAACATCAGCCGTTACATTGAGAAAAAATTTCAGTCACCTAGAGGACACATTGTGAATGAAAGATGAATGACTTAATTGTCACCCAGCTGACGACCCTGAAGGTTCTGTAGATGTAGAAGCCTTTATTTCATGTTGTTTCATCCTGACTGACGCTGGGACTGAATACAGAGTTTGATTCTAGAGGTCACACAGTAGACGATGCAGACTGTGGATGTTTAAACCAAATTTCACAGGGGGGGGGGTTTAAATTACCCGACCTTCCTCCTGCACCTAGCAGTACCACCATAATAGGCGGGAGAGGAGTAAGACGGTGGTGGGAGGAGGGGATTTAATTTTAGGAAGTTTGGAAATTTAACAGCTGCAGATCAGATTCCCAGGGCTTCCAGCAGCTGATCCAACAGGGATCATGCTTGTGGACCAGGATTAATTCACTGGGGCCTGAAAGCAAACATCTTGCTGTCATCTCCTCACCCCACTCTCCACCACTTACCCCTCGATGTAGGAGACCTGTGCATTCACCCTGTCTATGCCCCTTATGATTTTATGCACCTCTATAAGGTCTATGCACCTCTATAAGGTGCATAAAATCATAAGGGGCATAGACAGGGTGAAGGCACAGAGTCTTTTTCCCAGGGAAAGAGAAACAAAATCTAGAGGGCATGGGTTTAAGGTGACAGGGGAAAGATTTAAAAGGGATCTGAGGGGGCAACTTCTTCACACAGAGGGTAGAGGGTACATGGAATGAGCTTCCAGAGTAAGTAATTGAGGCAGGTACAATAATGACATTTAAAAGACACTTGGATAAGTACATGGACAGGAAAGGTTTAGAGGGATACGGGCCAAACTTGGGCAAATGTGACTAGCTTAGGTGGGCACCTCGGTCAGCATGGGTTAGTCGGGCTGAAGGGCCTGTTTCCATGCTGCATTACTCCACGACTCTAATCTCTCCCTCTCTGCCATCAACCCATCTCCCCCTCCACAATCTCTCACCCAACTCCAATTAGCTGAAATATAAACCGAGAACGCTGAAAAGCTGCACCTGTGGGAAGAGATACAGAGTTAACGTTTCAGGCTGGAGACCCCCTTGTCAGACCTGCTGAGTGTTTCCAGCATTTCCAGACTTTATTTCAGATTCCCAGCATCTGAAGTGTTTTGATTCCCAATTAGCTGATCCTTCTCCGCCCACCACACCCCCCAACCGCCCCTCCCCGCCACCTCCACAGTACCCCCGCCCAATCCCCGTCCATTATTAGGTCTACCTTCTGTCAAAATCTCTGTCCCCCACCCCAGTAACCTCACCTGGTCCAAAATAAAACCAGAATATGCCAGCAACACTCAGCAGGTCAGGCAGCATCTGTGGGCTGAGTTAATGCTTCAGGTCAAAGACCCTTCCTAAGAACTGGTGAAGGAGAGATGATAAAGATGAGTCTGTTGGGACCAGGGAATTGGAAACGGTCAAGGTAGCGAGGTCGTGGGAGATGTCATGGATATAAGTGGGGAGGGACTGAACCAGAGGAGAAAGGATAGGATTAAGGTCAGAAGAAATAAGTTCAACGGGGCAAGACCAGGTCAAAACAATGGGTCTGTCAGGGAAGTCCTGCTTTTGGGCTAGAAGTAGGCTATGCAAGGCTGGGACACTATCAGACTGGAAGCTGTGGAGAGAAGATCTCCCAAGAAAATGGGGTCCATGACTGTCTGGGTGATCATGGCCTGATGTTCAATGGTGGGGTCATGATCCAAAGGGAGATAGGAGGAGATGGCTCTGAAAGCTGACGCGTGGTCTCTATGAGAAAGAGGTCAGATCACCAGACCACAACAGCAGCACCATTGTTGATATCAAGGTTGCTTCGTCGTGAATGGAGGGCGGCACATTCAGAAGGGGCTAAGTTAAAGCACAAGAGGGAAGTAGAAAAATCAAGATTGCCAATGTCATGTTGGTAGTCAGCAATGAATAGATCTCAAGAAGGTGATTGGCCAGAGGGAGGTGTCCAGGTGGATCGAGAGTACTGAAGACAGGTGAATGGGCACGTTGCAGCCTTCTGGACTCAGTGTTGAATTCTACAGTGTCAGGTAACCTTATTACTCGGTCTGTATCAGTCATCCTTTGTGATATTTCCTCAGCTTCTTTGTCTGTTTTTCTTTTCTCTCTCTGGAAGTGGGGGACGTGCCCTACCTGACCTGCTACAACTCTTACATGCTTCAATTTATTACCATTTGTCTATGTGTTCACTTCTTAACTGCCCCCAAGTATATATTGACCAGATAACTTTGTTTACAGCTTATCGCCACGGTCACCCTGGCTTTACCCTATCGTAGAACATGAAACATAGGACAGTACAGCACAGGAAGAGCCACTATGACCTAACATATCTGCACCAACCATGGTGCTAATCTAAATTAATCCCAACTGCCTGCATATGGTCTGTATCCCTCTATTCTCTGAGTCATCCCCCTTCTCTCACCCTCCCTCCAGTTCAACTCTCTCCTTCCCAGTTCTGTCAAAGGATCTTCGACCGGAAATGTTAACCCTTCCCACAGATGCTGCCCGACCTGATGAGTTTCCAGCATTTTTGATTTTATTTCAGATTTTCAGCATCTGCAGTTTTTTTTATTTTGATCTCACCTGCTCCAATCTCTGTCCTCCCTTATGATTGATTGATTCACACCCACAATGTGTCTCCCTTCTTTGCAAACAGTGAACTCTCCCCCTGCAGTCTTCACCCCTCTCACTTAAGCGATTCCCCCCTCCCACCTCCCATGACCTCTCTCAATCATTGATATCCCTTGATTCTGAAGCAACTGAAGAACTATACCAGATGTTGGTGTTGGTATTGGTTTATTATTGTCACTTGTACCAAGGTACGGTGAAAAACTTGTCTTGCATACTGATTGTACAGGTCAATTCATTACACAGTGCAGTTACATTGAGTTAGTACAGAGTGCATTGATATAGTAAGGTAAAAACACTAACAGTACAGAGTAAAGTGTCACAGCTACAGAGAAAGTGCAGTGCAATAAGGTGCAAGGTCACAACAGGGTTGATTGTGAGGTCAGAGTCCATCTCATCATATAAGGGTGAGACCACACTTGGAGTAATGTGCGCAGTTCTGGTTGTCCAGCTTTAGAAAGGATGCCATTAAACTGGAAAGGGTGCAGAAAAGATTCATGGGGATGTTACTAGGACTGGAGGGCTTGAGTCATGAGGAGAGGCTGGATAGGCTGGGACTTTTTTCCCTGGAGAATGGGAAGCTGAGAGGTGACCTTACAGAGGTTTATAAAATCATGAGACGTGTAGATAAACTGGATGGTCACAGACTTTTTCCCAGTGTAGGAGAGTCTAAAACTAGAGGGCATAGGTTTAAGGTGAGAGGAGAAAGATTTAAAAGGGACCTGAGAGGAAACTTTTTCACACAGAGAGCAGTGGCTATGTGGAACGAGCTGCCAGAGGAAACTGTAGAGGCAGGTACAATTACAATGTTTAAAAGAATATTTCGACAGGTACATGGTTAGAGAAGGTTTAGAGGGGCATGGGCTAAACGCAGGCAAATAGGACTAGCTTGGATACACATCTTGGTCAGCATGGATGTGTTGGGCTGAAGGGCCTGTTTCCATGCTGTATAACTCTATGACTATGAATTCCAGTCTATTGGACACATACAGATGAAAAAGACAGGATCTGTTTCCACTTTACTAGAAACAGGAGCAGCTAGTGTTTATCCAACTTGCAACATTAAATGGAGGAACCCTGTCAATCTCCTGACAAGCTTTCAAGCACTCAGCTGGTTCAGCAGGACATCTGTCAGGATCAGGGTTGCACCACTTCTGTTGGGGACAGAGCTCCAGTCCCGTGCCTGGATGCAGTGTCTGACTGGCGAAGCCTTTGAGCTGGAATTTCCTCAGAGAGGGGAGCAGTTTTCCGGATTGGCTGTGTGTGCTACAGCTGTCGCTACTCCCTGGCGGAGATCAGCAAGTACAATGACTCTACTGCCTCCTGCTGGCTGAGGCTGCTCGGGGTGGGTGTGTTGTGAGAGAGGGTTGAGCATTGCTTACCACCTTCTAACTTTGTTGGAGAACGTGTCACTAGCAAACAGGCCCCCTGCATGAGTGCACTGTCTTTGGGCATGCTGACCACCCACCTCATTGTTACGTACTCATCGTGAGTCAGTGATACACAGCACAGAAACAGCCCCTTCAGCCCACAGAGTGCACACCAACCATCAACCATCCATGAATCCCACATTAATCCCTTTTCTTTATGATAAACAATGCTCCACGGCGATCTCATTGAAACGTCCAAGATTCTTTAAGGGCTGGGTAAAGAAGAATTGATGCTTTCCATGGCTAGGTATCTAGAATCAGAATTCATAGTCTCAAAGTAAGGGGACAGCCGTTGAGGACACTTGAAAAATTTCTTCACCCTGAGGGTGGTGAATCTTTGAAATTCTCAATCCAGGAGGGCAGTGGAGGCTCAATTGGTATTGGTATTGGTATTGCTATTGGTTTATTATTGTCACTTGTACCGAGGTACAGTGAAAAGCTTGTCTTACAAACTGATCGTACAGGTCAATTCATTACACAGTGCAGTTATATTGGGTTAGTACAGAGTGCATTGAGGCAGTACAGGTAAAAACAGTAACAGTACAGAGTAAAGTGTCACAGCTACAGAGAAAGTGCAGTGCTATAAGATGCAAGGTCACAACAAGGTAGATCGTGAGATCATAGTCCATCTCATTGTATAAGGGAACCGTTCAATAGTCTTATCACAGTGGGGTAGAAGCTGTCCTTAAGTCTGGTGGGACGTGCCCTCAGGCACCTGTATCTTCTACCTGATGGAAGAGGAGAGAAGAGAGAATGTCCCGGGTGGGTGGGGTGTTTGATTATGCTGGCTGCTTCACCAAGACAATGAGAGGTAAAGACAGAGTCCAAGCCCCCTTTCCTGAAGTCAATGACCAGCTCTTTTGTTTTGTTGACATTGAGGGAAAGGTTGTTTTCATGACACCATTCCACTAAGCCCTCTATCTCCTTCCTGTACTCCGACTCATCGCTGTTTGAGATACGGCCTACAACAGTGGTAGCAGTGAAAATACAATGAAGATACAGTGAAGAGCTTTTGCTTGAATGTCAAATACACAGATCATTCCATACATAAGAACATCAAGGTATTAAAAAGAAAAACGGAATGTAGAATATAGTGTTACAGAACAGAGCAAGTGCAGTGCAGGCAGACGAGGTAGAATGAGATATCAGAGTCCAAGAGTTCATCTTTTAGCATATGAGAGATCCATTCAAGAGTCTGATAACCGCGGGATAGAGGCTGTCCTTGAGCCTGGTGGTAGGTGCTCTCAAACTTTTGTACGTTCTGCCCGACAGAGTATGGGAGAAGAGAGAATGACCAGGGTGGGAGGGGTCCTTGATTATGTTGACTGCTTTCCCGAGGCAGCAGGAAGTGTAGACAGAGGGGAGGTTGGTTTGCGTGATGGACTGGGCTGTGTTCACAACTCTCTGCAATTTCTTACGGTCTTGGGCAGAGCAGTTGCTGTACCAAGCGGTGATGCATCCAGGGACATGCTGAATTTCCTGAGCCTTCTGAGGAAGTACAGGCATTGGCATGCTTTCTTGATCATAGTATCCACATGCCTGGACTAGGACAC
This sequence comes from Pristis pectinata, assembly GCF_009764475.1. Classification (NCBI taxonomy): domain Eukaryota; kingdom Metazoa; phylum Chordata; class Chondrichthyes; order Rhinopristiformes; family Pristidae; genus Pristis; species Pristis pectinata. The sequence goes on along the minus strand of NC_067414.1, from coordinate 86,272,256 downwards.
ATTGCTGGTGATATCTATACCTAGGAACTTAAAATTGACTGGTGGAGCAGGCATGAGGAATTGAATGGCCTTCTCCTGCTCCTATGTCTTACGCTCTCATAAGCCACCTCTCTCCCACCATCAGATCACACCACATTTGTGTCCATCTCTGAACCTGCCCTGGACATGTGTGGGGGTTTTCACAAAGCCGTTTGGTGTGTCAGTGTTCAGAAGCCTGCCGCACATCACTGCCGATTCCACACTCTGAAGAGGTAACAGATGGGATCTTATTAATATCTGAGCACACTTACCCATTTTGCTATTACTTAATGAGTATTTGACCTATTAAAATGTGTCAGAACTGTATAAAAATGTCGATGTAACATATGGTGATCAGCGTGGAGCATGTGGTGCTTACTGGGTGGTCAAACAGGAACAGCATCCTGTTCAGTATCCACACCTTCAGCCTGTTCTACATCTTACACTCTGCAGTATGTTGCTCTGACAGTGTTACCAACTTCCCTTCCTTCCTAGCTCTGTTCTTCCATGTAAACAATGGTGTGAATTACAACCTGACAGAGGCCGCTATTTCCTTCATAACATGTGCTGTTAACATCTTGGAAACCAAACCACAGAAAGATTTACACCTACTTATACTCTATACATTTATAGTATCAGTGAGCTTAGCAATACAGTGGGTGTCCACCGCAATACTTCTCAAACTGAAATTGTAACACTGAGTGGCCAGATTTACATGGAGTACTTTCATTACATTAAATTACAATAGAAATTCCAAATAGGGATGGTTCAGTTCGAGCAGTTTGCATTGAAACATATTCTCTGCACAAACACCCTTTTTTTCCTGTAACAGCGATCTTAACCTGTTCTTAAACGTTGATGCTGGGAGTTGTTCTATAATGTATCCTGAGATGGATCATGTATTATGCTGGAGTGATGGCAAATTCTGCTTACAATAACAATTACAGGACATAGGGACTACGGACAAGGCTGCTTATTCTGCTCTTAACAGTGTGGCATTTACTCCAAGTAGTGCTTACGCCCTATACATGCAGATGATGATGTCATTCCAACCATAATCTTCATTTACATTTTATAAATAAACATATTGCTGATTCATTTCCTGCTCCCACTCTGCTGATATAACTTCACTGTAAGTACATCGGACCCCTAATTATACGTAAAATGCAGCAACTGATGAAGTTAGTGGACATTCAAACATATGAACTATAGCAGGAATAAACCACTCAGCCCATCAAGTCTACTGCAGTATTGAACAAGGTGGATGATCTGATTGCAACCTCAACACTGCATTCTTATCTGCTCCCTATAAACTTTCTCTCCCTTGCTTATCAAGAATCCATCTAGCCAGTCTTTTTTCTATCAAAATGGGCCATTTCAGATTTTCCCTCATTACTAGACCTTTGTCCACTGAATTAATCAATCTACATCCCATTGTAGCCTCCTTACTTTCTTACCTATCTTTGTGTCATCAGCAAATGTAGCAACCAAGAATTCAGTTCCTTCATCCAAGTCATCTAAATAAACTGTAAAAAGCTGAGGCCTCAGCATCAATCTCTGTGGCAACCGCTCATTACATCTTGCCAAGCAGAAAAAGACCCATTAATGCATTCTTGTTGTGTTCTGTTAGCCAGTCAGGGTATAGTCATGGTCTCCACTTCAGTCAGTACTCCACCATCTCAATACTGTCTGTGCAAAGGTGTTTCCCCTACACACTACCATAGGACTCTTAATGTTAATCACATCTGTTCACTCGTTCTAGATCCCTCAGCTGTAAGGTCCAATCTATTTCCATCCACACTATTCGTCTCTTCATAAACATAGAACAGTACAGCACAGGAACAGACCCTTCAGCCCACTAGTTTAATTGAACAAGTAATTAAGTGTCTAACTAAACTAATCCATTCTGCCTGCACAATGTCTATATTACTCCATTCCCTCCACATTCATGTGCCTATCCAAGAGCCTTTTAAATGCCTCTGTCGTATTTGCCTCCACCGCCACCCCTGGCAGCGCATTATGGGTACCCACCACTCTCTGTGTTAAAAACCTTGCCCTGCACATTTCCTTTGAACTTACCCCCTCTCTCCTTAAATGCATGCCCTTTAGTATTAGACATTTTGACCCTGGGAAAAAGATACTGGCTGTCTATTCTATCAATGCCCCTCATAATCTTATAGTCATACTTCAAACTCTTCTACCAATTAATCTCCTCTATTTGGATGAAGATTGTCATAATATTTCAAGTCTCTTCATATTTGTCATTGAGTCATACAGCACGAAAACTGGCTCTTTGGCTCATCAAGTCTATCCCAACCGTCAAGCATCATTTACACTAATTCTATACTAATCCCATTTTATTCTCCTCACATTCGCATCAAATACCTACAGATTATACCACACACCTACACAGGGGAGGCAATTTACAGTGGCCAATTAACCTACCAACACACACATCTATAGAATGAGGGAACTATTGGCAATTTATTCCAGGGCTGTTCTTGTGAACAACTAACTGGGCCAGGAACGCAAGCAGTGATCTGACACTAGTCTGCTCTGCTTCCTTCCTCCAGAGCATCTGGCAGAAACCCAGGTGGGAGAATGGGCCATCTCCACGCAGACAGAACCCAAGGTCAGGATTAAACCAGGATCGATCTGCACCATTGTGCCACCCTTGTATAGATGTGAGGATGCGTCGAAACAATTCAGAGAAGATGAAACACCTTTAAAGTGCAGTCACTGGTTTTTAAAGGTACAAAAGGACACCTGGTAGATATCAACTTTTACAAATGTGGTGAACCAAATTACAGGGATTCCCATAACTCTGCATACAGTGAGAGGAGGCAATCTGCTGGTGGAGGCAAGGAACTTGGACATCATTAACAAGGGCTGCAGGCACACTGTGACTGAAAGCTGAACAAGAATGGCTGTTCCTGGCCACAATTCTAAGATGGAGAGGCAGCGCAGGCTGAGAAAAATATAAGGAAAGTCAAGGAAATCTGCTCTTCTCTCTTTCCACATCTACTCTCAAGTGCGTGAGTTCATTAATCATGATCAGAGTTCCCAGTGCTTGGATGCATATGGATAGGAAAGAGGGATACAGGTCAAATGCAGACAAATGGGATTAGCTTAGGTGAGAACCTTGGCTGGCATGGAGGGCATGTTTCCGTGCTATGACTCTATGACTCTGGTCCACTGAACACATCTACTTCATGAGCAATCTGACAAAACATACACCAGGTAGATTGTCTCAATGTCCACAGTGTTCGCCCACAACCTAAGGCACGTTAGCATGGCACCTTGCATACTAACCTTGCTTCCTTGCTGTTAGCCTTACCACACTCAGGTACCTGTGCTTCTCAATATTTGATTGCTACCTTGAACTCAAATTGCTGAAGGAAGCAGCTTTTCAGATGTGTTTAACAGTTGCGTTTCTGGGGATGCTGAGGAGATTAATGTCCCAAGCCTCCGAAGACATTACTCCCTAAAATATTGGCTAGAAAAGATCTGAAAGTGACCAAAGATTGAGGGAGGTGGAACAGGGGCAAGGGAGGGTGTGAGGAAAGGGGGTAGCAAGCAATCAATCTAGTTACAAGAGATGGAAAAAATACTGTAATAAGGTTGTATGGATCAGAATTAAACACTGTTTCAAATTTAACCTTTATACCCCTGGCCTCGAGAAATCCAGCAAATAATGGGAGATGGGAACTGATGGATACACGTGGCAAACATCTTTCCACTTGCCTGATGTATCTAGTTTACACAATTTTCACCCTGTCCAGAGTTTATTTCCAAATACGTAGCACTGAAATAAACAGCTCGGCATGATCTCTTGTCTGTGCCAATAGAATGAGGGAACTACTGACGATTTGTTCCAGGGCCATTCTTGTGAACAACTAACTGGGCCGGGAACATGAGTAGAGACCTGACACTAGTCTGCTCTGCTTCCTTCCAAAATTAGTTCTGTGACCACACAATATACAATTTAATAAATCATTTCTGAATTCTATCAAATTTTTTTATCAAAATTCAATCTGCAAGACTGAGAAAAATGTTGAGGCCTATTTATTTGGTTCTGACTGAAGGAATTATCTTGGGACCAGGAACTTAATTAAGAATTATAATACCATGATTCTCTTAAAGAACTTCACAACCAATTAACATTGAATTTTTCCAACTTCAGTTAACCCACGCACACTGTGTTCCTTTCCCACTCCCCAGTCCGCTTAGGTTCTCTCTCCCTTTGTCGACATTTGCACCCCGCCCCCCCCCACCTTACCTAGGCTCATCACCCTCTCCCATCTGGTCTCTATCTGCCCATCACCCACGTACTTATCTACCTGGGTTTCTTCTCTCTTGGTTCACTCTTCCTATCCCTTCCCCACCTGGTTCCATCTGCCCATCATCCCTCCCCTACCTGGTTCCACCAATCACCTACCAGCCCCTGTCTCACCCCTCCCTCTCACCTCTTCATACTGCCCATCCTCCCTTTACTCTCTCAGTCCTGATGCAGGGTTTTGGTCCAAAATGTCATCCATCCCTTTACTTCTATAGATGCCAACTGAGTTCTTTTTCAGCAGTTTATTACTTTAGCCAATAAGTTAGTTTAGAAATGTTGCATATTTTGTAAGGTAGAGAAAGGATCATTCAATTTGTGGAAAGAAATATTTAGCTAATTTATTGGTGCATGGATGAAAAATTCCTGTGCTATTTATGTGCTGTGTTTCCTATGTGGCTTATATCTTCTGCCAATGATTGCCAGTGCTTCTTGGGACAATATGGTGTTCCTTTACATGACAGGATCACCATATGAATAGTTAACTGGAACAACAAACAATCTGCTGGAGGGTCTCAGCGGGTTGGGCAGCATCTGAGGAGGGAAAGGAATTATCCTCGATTGCTGTCAACACCCTGCATCAGGACTTGATATTTAACTGGGTTTTGTTTTAAGAAATCTGATTAAGAACTAAAGACATGAAATATGATGGAATCTTGAAAGCCTTCTGGCTACACACTTTCTTTTAAATTTCACAATAATACATCAAGTATTCTCTACTGTCATTTATAGATTGCACAAAAGATCTGTGAAATAAGATCAATCTCAATATTTGGAGTGATTCTCCCTTTGATGGAAAGTGCCCAAACAGCAATACCAATTCAGTCAAAATTTATACAACAAAGGCATTAGAAAGATTAACTTGTCAGCGTTAAAGAACTGCTTGTAATTAGTTGTGCAAACTTTTTGTAAGCTAGTAGCTGAGGAAGCTCTTTTGGGAGTTAGCTTTCTTCCATCAATATATGCAGTGCTGGGCAGGAGAAAATTAGGTTTAAGGAATCATTATTGGTTTATTTTTCATTTTTTATTTCTGGGTCTTTTTCACCAAAGATAAATTTAAGTTACAACACATTACCTAGGATAAGTCACCAATTGTTTAACTACAAGTCTGTATCTTATCTCTCTGCGACCCGTCTCTTTCCAACTCTGTAATCTCCTCTGGATCTACCAATACTCCTACTTTGATCTCTTGATCATCTCTGATGTTATTCCCTCCACCAATGGAGGTCAGACCAATGCCCTAAACCTAACTGTCTGCTCCCACCGCCACCCCAGCAGTCCCTTCCAGACACCTACCATAGAGGTAAACGATAACAAGGACGGCAGGTAATGCCCACTAACTGGGACGAGACCACTGGCTTAAATGAAGGTTGGATAGTTGTCGTTCTTCTGCTCAACCAGCAATCAAATCAATACCAAATCCAGATAGTTCCCTGCTGTACCGCACAGGAAGACCAACCTGAGGTCTGATCTCACTCAGTTGTAAGAGCAGCACCCTTTTTATTTCCTGGTAAGCATTGGCCCAGAAGACTGCTGAAAGCAAATACAACAGCAGTTTGCAAAAAGGACTAACTGGAAGGACACATGATAAAGAAATCTTTGCAGAATTATGTGGGAAGAACAGTAGCACAGAGCAGGGGGATCCTTCAGAAGTGATAGGCATGGTCAATATCATTGTTCCACATGCGAAGTAATAAAAATCAATGGAACGAATTTAAAAGAGAGAGTACAGTGGACTGATTTTACTATATAGCACCTGTATTGTACCAACAATAAGGAGGCCTGTTTGACTAACTTGCACTCTTTGCTGATGTAATGGGAAGGGTTGATGAGGGTAGCTTGATTGACATAAATCTAGACTTTCAAATGGCATTAGACATACCACATAATAGTCTTCTCAGCAAGGTTGACGTCCAGTGGATTAAAGGAATTGTGGTGAAATGGATATAATTTTGACAAGGAGAGAAAAAGCTGGGAATAGTGGTGAATTGTTGTTACCACACTTGGGGGAACTCCAGAGGCTCAGCGTTAATATCTACATTCTTTTAGAAATCTAGCAATAAAATTCAGAACTGTAGCAAACAATGAAGATACAGTACTCCTGTCATCAGCCCGTGACCGAGCACATCCACTTCTGAAAAAGTTACTTGTGCCATTTCCATTCCAATGCACACTTGTCTTCTATCTTCCACTCTCTCGACAGTGAAGCTCACCCAAACCTCTGCTGCACATGTCCAAACGTGTCCAAGTCCAGGGGTTCACCCACCAATTCACTCACCAATATTGGTTCTTGGTTAAAAAATGCCACATTTTAAAATTCTCACCCTTGTGTACAGATCTCTTCTTGTCCTGACTCTGCTAATTTCCTCTGTGCTTCCATCCTCCAAGAACTCCAGTTTTGGCCACTGGCGATTTCCTGATTTTAATTACTTCACCACTGGCTTAGAGTAGAGAGAGATAAAATGGACCATAGAATCATTACAGCACATGGCAGGCATTTATTCCATCAAGCTTATGCTGACTCTTTGCAAGAACAATCCATTTAGTTCTATTTGGAGGCTCTCAGTCCTTAATTCTGTTTTATTCTTTATTTCCTTCAAGTACTTAACCAATTCCATGTACCAAGAATATTATTGAAACAACACACAAAATGCCGGAAGAATTCAGCAGGTCAGGCAGCATCTATGGAGGGAAACAAACAGTCGACATTTCGGGTCAAGACCCTTCATCAGGATGAATGAAGTCCATTTCCCTCCATAGATGCTGCTTGACCTTCTGAGTTCCTCCAGCATTTTGTGTATTGCTCTAGATTTCCAGCATCTGAAGTCTCTTGTGTCTCCAAGAATATTACTGAATAGTTCATGGCAGCTGATAGCACAAACCTCAGTCCCATCCAATTCCTTCTGGAGCCTTTCAGGGTCTTATCACTATTGGTGGAGGTTCACCATCTAACTTTATTACTCTTCCCCATCTCTATCTCCACTGAAGACCTGGTAGTAAACTTCTTCAAACACTGAGTCTAACCATGGAATAAGTCCTGTGGAGCAGCTGAGGATAATTCAGTCACCTTCTACACCCATGCTGGGGATTGTGATGATTTGCTTCCAACAATCATGATCTTCCTTTGCATCGGGAATTGTTCCAGAGAATGTTCCCCTTGAACCCCCATTGATCTTGCACTTCTGATCACAGACTGACTTGAACAAGGTGCTCAAAATCATAAACAGTAAATATGGGAAAACTGTTTAAGGTGGCAGAAAGATCACAGGCAAGGTCAATGGGAGAAGAGCCGAACACTTTCTTTTGAATGGCTGTGTGGCACAACTAGTAGGGCTGCTTCCTCACAGCTCCAGTGACGCACGTTCAATCCTGACCTCTGGTATCTGTTTACACATTCTCCCAGGGACTGCTTGGGTTTCCTCCGGGTGCTCCAGTTTCCTCCCACGTCATGGATGCTGAGAGGAGACTTTACCGAATGAAGGGCTTTCTGTAAGTAGGGGGCAAGATTTCAGAATGACAGGTCACCCATTTAAGCTGGAGATAGAGAGAAACTTCTTCCTTCAGAGGATTGCGACTGTTCAGAATTCTCTTCCCGGGGTTTGTGGGGGCAGAATCATTGATTGTATTTGAGGTGGAGACTGACAGACTTGACAGGCACAGGGGTGTTTGGGTTGGCACAGTGGTACAATAAGCAGAGCTGCTACATCACAGCTCCAGTGACCCAGGTTCAATCCTGACCTCTGGTATCTGTGTGGAGTTTGCACATTTTCCCGGTGCCTGCATGGGTTTCCTCCGGGTCCCCCAGTTTCCACCCACATCCTAAAGATGTGTGGTTTGGTAGGTTAATTGACCACTGTAACTTGCCTCTAGTGTGTAGGTAAGTGGTAGAATTGGGGGAAGTTGATGTGAACTTGGGGAGAATAAAATGGAATTAGCATGGGTTTAATGAAAATAGGTATTTGATGGTCAGCACAGACTCGTTGGGTTGAAGGGTCTGTTCCCATGCTCTATGACTCTATAACTAGGAGTGAGCTATTATGGTCTTGGACACATTGCTGGTGAAAGTGTTTATAATAGTAACTTTCAAATAGCTAAATGCTTGGGTGGATTAGTGGTGTAGTAGTTGGTGCTTCTGCCTTGCGCTCCTTGGACCCGAGTTTGATCCTGACCTCCAGTGCTGTCTGTGTGCAGTTTGCACCTTCTCCCTGTGAACGTGTTGTTTTCTCCAAATGATCCAGTTTCCACCCATTTCCCAAAGATGGCAGGGTTTGCATGCCATTACTTCCTACAAGGCGAAACCTAACAGCATAAATGGCAGCCATCCTTCACTCCTCAATAAGCTCAACTCCTTTTATGCACGTTTTGAAAGAGAGAATAACACTACACCTGTGCGAATCCCCACAGCATCTGGTGACCCTGTGATCTCTGTCTCAGAGGCCGACGTTAGAACATCCATCAAGAGGGTGAACCCTTGCAAGGTGTCAGGCCCCAATGGTGTACCTGGCAGGGTAGTGAAAATCTGTGCCGACCAACTGGCTGGAGTGTTCAAGGGCATCTTCAACCTCCCACTGCTGCAGTCAGAGGTTCCCACTTGCTGCAAAAGGGCATCAATCATACAGGGGCCCAAGAAGAGCAGGGTGAGCTGCCTCAACAACTATCGCCCAGTAGCACTCACATCTACTGTGATGAAGTGCTTTGAGTGGTTGATCATGGCTAGAATTAACTCCTGCCTGAGCAAGGACCTGGATCCGCTGCAGTTTGCCTACCGCCGCAACAGGTCTACAGTGGATGCAATCTTGCTGGCTCTCCACTCGGCTTTGGAGCATCTGGACAACAGCAGAACATATGTCAGGCTGCTGTTCGTCGATTACAGCTCAGCGGTCAACACCATCATCCCCTCAGTACTAATCACAAGCTTCAGAACCTGGGCCTCTGTACCTCCCTCTGCAACTGGATCCTCAACTTCCTTATCGGGAGACCACAGTCAGTGCGGATCGGTGGTAATATCTCCTCCTCGCTGACAATCAACACAGGTACACCTCAAGGATGCGTGCTCAGCCCAATGCTCTACTCTCTCTACACTCATGACTGCATGGTTAGGCACAGTTCAAATGCCATCTATAAATTTGCTGATGACACCACTGTTGTTGGCAGAATCGCAAATGGTGATGAGGAGGTGTACAGTAGTGAGATAGATCCACTGGTTGAGTGGTGTTGCAACAACAACCTCACACTCTACGTCACCAAGACCAAGGAATTGATTGTGGACTTCAGGAAGGGGAAGTCAGGAGAACACACACCAGTCTTCATTGAGGGGTCAGCGGTGGAAAGGGTGAGCAGCTTCAAGTTCCTGGGCATCAGCATCTCAGAGGATCTATCCTGGGCCCAACACATTGATGCAATCATGAAGAAGGCACGCCAGCGGCTCTACTTCATTAGGAGTTTGAGGAGATTTGGTACGTCACCAAAGACTCTTGTAAATTTCTGTAGATGTATGGTGGAGAGCATTCTGACTGGTTTTATCACTGCCTGGAATGGAGGCTCCGATACAGAGGATCGAAAGAGGCTGCAGAGGGTTGTAGACTCAGCCAGCTCCATCACAGGCACAACCCTCCCTACCATCAAGGACAGTTTCAAGAGGCGGTGCCTCAAGAAGGCAGCATCCATTATTAAGGACCCTCACCACCCAGGACATGCCCTCTTCACGTTACTACCATCCAGGAGGAGGTACAGGAGCCTGAAGACCCACACTCAATGTTTCAGTAACAGCTTCTTCCCCTTCACCATCAGATGTCTGAACAGTCCATGAACTCCACTTCGTTATTCCTCTTTTGCACAACTTATTTATTTATTTTTTGGTAACTTATAATAATTTTTATGTCTTGCACTGTACTGCTGCCACAAAACAACACATTTCACAACATATGTCAGTGATAATAAACCTGATTCTGATTCTGAAGATACTCTGATCGGTTAATTGATTACTGTAAAGTACCCCCAGTGTGGGTGTATTGGCGGGGAGCTGGTGGGCATGTGAGAGAGAATAGGTTGCATGGAGTTAAGTGGGGGAATGGGACTTGTGGATTGCTCTGAGTGCTGGCATACACTCAATGGGCCAAATGGCCTCCTGTGTCAGGAGAAGTGGCAAAGGGTGGGGATGGTGTTTGATGGTCACATTTCTGAGAGACAGTAGTAAGTTGCAGGCTTTAAAGGGAATGGGACTAATGGGTTTGTTTTGCTAGAAGTCAGCATTAGCCCAATGGGCTGAATGTCCTCCTCTGTGCTGAAATAAGTGAAAGAAAAACAATTACAGTGATATTGAGAATGAGCAGGATAATGGTACTCACTGGATCATGACATGCTGGGACAATGGTCTGAGTGGTCTCCTCGTGTGCTGTAATAGTCTATGACTCTAATTGGACAGCCGTTCAAAGAGTCAGTGCAGACATTTTGGGCAGAGTGGCCCCATTCTGTGCACCAAGATTCTGAGATGAATCTGGGTTACAAGCATTATATTCAGTGATTAACAGCATTTTAACTCTGTTTGTTTGATGGAAACAGGCCAAAGCCCTGTCTAATTCGTGAGATGTAGAATTCATTTTTGTGTCCTCATTGCTAAGGTCAAGACAAGGTTTTAGTGTAGCATTGATAAGAAAAGCAGCAAATTTTTAAAAAATTAAGCCGCTCAGGTCGAGCTGTTTATCTGAACTCTTGCTTGCTGTTCCATGGTAAAAAAAACATAAACCTTCCTTGACTGAGCTCTGCCCAGATTTAGGTCTTATTTCATCCATCACTAAAATAACATTTGCCTGCAGGTAAGAATAAAGAACCCACCAGGCATCATTTGCTGCAATACAATTGTACAATATCCAGTGGTACATTCTGAAAGGGGGGATAATTACACTCCTCGCAATGCAGGAGGCTTTACAGAGGATGCTGACAATCAAGTCTTTCCTATTTTGTTAATCGCAGCAGCTAAAGCACCACATCCTTTGCTGCAAGTTGACAGGTATAGGATAGGAGGAAGCATTGGCTGACCTCCACACAGTGGGGGCAGATTCAAGAATCAATTCTTTTTGTTTGCTACTGTCTGCAGTGGAGAGGACATAGAACGTACGTAGAACAGTACAGCACAGGAACAGGCCCTTCAGCCCACAATATTGCACTGAACTAATTAAGCTAATGACACCTAATTAAACTAATCCCTTCTGCCTGCATATGGTCCATATCCCTCTATTCTCTGCACATTCATGTACCTATCTAAGAGCTTCTTAAATGCCCCTATTATATCTGCCTCCACCACCACCCTTGGCAGCGCATTCCAGGCACCCACCACTCTCTGTGTAAAAACTTACCCTGCACATCTCCTTTGAACTTTCCCCCCTCACCTTAAATGCATGCCTGCTCAAGTTTTAGATATTTCAACCCTGGAAAAAAGATACCTGTTGTCTAGTCTGTCTATGCCTCTCGTAATTTTATAAACTTCCAACAGGTCTCCCCTCAGCCCCCAACGCTCCAGAGAAAACAACCCAAGCCTGTCCAACCTCTCCCCATAGCACATGCCCACTAATCCAGGCAGCGTCCTGGTAAACCTCTTCTGCACCCTCTCCAAAGCCTCCACATCCTTCCTATAATGGGATGACCAGAACTGAATGCAATACTCCAGATCCAGCATAACCAGAGTTTTATAAAGCTGCAACATAACTTCCTGACTCTTGAACTCAGTGCTCTAACTAATAACGGCGAGCATGCCATACACCTTCTTTACCACCTTATCAACTTGTGCAGCCACTTTCAGGGAGCTATGGACTTGGATCCAAGATCCCTCTGTACATCAACGCTGTTAAGGGTCCTGCCATTAACTGTGTACCTCCCCTTTACATTTGACCTCCCTAAGTGAAACACCTGAGACTTTCTATGGAACAAGCTGCCAGGGAAAGTAGTTGAGGAAGGTGCAATAATGACATTTAAAAGACATCCAAACATCCATGGATAAGTACCTGGATAGGAGAAGTTTAGAGGGATACAGGCCAAATGCGGGCATATGGGACTAGCCTAGCTGTGCACCTTGATTGGCATGGATGAGTTGGGCCGGAGGGATGCTGTATAACTCTGTGTCTCTTATGACTTTCTAGATTAAACTCCATCTGCCATTTCTCCACCCATATCAGCAACTGATCTGCATCCCACTAGTTCCCTTGGCAATCTCCTACATTATCCACAATGCCACCTATCTTTGTGTCATCTGCAAACATACTAACCCACCCACCCATATTTTCATCCATCACCAGAGTATTAAATAATCCCGTAAATCTCAGGAACATGAATACCTACGATAACTCACTGAATTTGAGGCCAGTGTCATTTCCCATTGGTGGGAAGGTGGGCATTGGGCTGCTGCAGACTAGATTAACTCAGTGTTTCTCTCTCCACAGATGCTGTGTATTTCCAGCATCCTCTTCTGTTTTAGATGTCCACCACTTCCTGATGCAGGGTTTTGATTATCCCCTTGCCTCCCGAGATACTGCTTGACCTGCTGAGTTCCTCCAGCAGTTTGTCTGTTGCTCTGTGCTCTGCATCTCACAGTTCCAGCATAATCTTTTGTTTCATTTCTCTCCTTAACTGCTGACACTGGTCCACTCCACCTCATAACAGCCATCCTCTCTTCACCTCTCCCCATCTCTGCAACCTAAAACATCTTTGTTTTCTTATTTCTCTGGTTCTGATGAAGGATCATTGACCTAAAACATTAACTCTGTTTCTTTTTCCACAGGTGCTGCCTGACCTGCTGAGTATTTCCAGCATTTTCTGTTTTTGTTTCTCAAACTAGATATTATTCAAGAAATGATGGTGAATATTAGACTATGTATGTGTGCCCTGGCTTAGAAATACATTTATGTAGCTCTGCATATGATTGAATTTAAATATTTTTATGTGTTAGTACCGGAAGCACAACTACAGTGTAAGGGTATAATGGTACGGAGGTGTAGTATTTAAATTTCTGGACTTGGGAAGATTAAGATTAAGATTGAGATTTCTTTATTAGTCACGCACATCGAAACACACAGTGAAATACATCTTTTTGCGTAGTGATTTGGGGGGCAGCCCGCAAGTGTCGCCGTGCTTCTGGCGCCAACATAGCATGCCCACAACTCCCTAACCTGTACGTCTTTCGGAATGTGGGAGGAAACCGGAGCACCCGGAGGAAACCCACGCAGACATGGGGAGAACATACAAACTCCTTACAGACAGTGGCTGGATTTGAATCCGGGTCGCTGGTGCTGTAAAGCATTATGCTAACCACTATGCTACCGTGCCTGCCTACATGGGTCCAGAGAGATAAATTCAAAACCTAACGTGCAAGCTAGACAATAATACACCATCTGAAAATATTACAAAATATAGCTAGTGAAAGTAACTGTGTAAATTATTAGATTCTTATAAAAATCCATCTAGCTTACGAGCCTCCCCTCCATGGACACTGCCTCGGTAAAGCAGCCAGCATGATCAAAGACCCCACCCACCCCGGACGTTCTTTCTTCTCCCCCCTCCCATTGGGCAGAAGGTACAAAAGCGTGAAGGCACATACCACCAGGCTCAAGGACAGCTTCTATCCCGCTGTTATAAGACCATTGAACGAACCACCTGTACAATAAGATAGACTCTTTACCTCACAATCTACCCTGTTCTGTCCTTGCACCTCACTGTCTACCTACACTGCACTTTCTCTAACTATAACACTTTATTCTGCATTCTGTATTGTTTTCCCTTGTACTACCTCAATGCACTGTTGTAATGAAATGATCTGTATGAATGGCATGCAAAGGTTTTCACTGTACCTCGGTACATGTGACAATAATAAACCAATTCCAATTCCTTCAGGGACGGAAATCTGCCATTCTTACCTGACTAACAATTGTTCAGGTGCCATTGGGATCCTCAAGGTGAGATTCCACTGTCTGCACCGATCTGGAGGTGACCCATAGTCTTCTCCAGAGCAAGTTGAATATTTGACCTATCTGTTCTAGAACTGGGAGAATAGTCTCCAGAACTTAGAAGAATGAGAAGTGATCTCACTGAAATGTTTAAAATTCTTATGGGGCTTGACAGGGTGAGTGTGAAGTTAATGTTTCCCCTTACTCAGGGCAGAGATCAGAAGAAATTTCTTCACCCAAAGAATGATGACACTTTGGAATTCTCTATCCAAAAGCAAAGAAGCTCAGTCACTCAGTGTAATTAAGATAGAGACTGATAATTTTTTAGAATTTTAGATTTAGGAATTTATGAAATGGAGGGATCTGCTGAAAAGTAGCATAGAAGTAAGAGATCAGTTCATGTTGTTAGTGAGAGGTAGAACAGGCACAAGGGGACAAATGGCTTACTCCTGTTCTTATTTCTTCTGTTCTTATGTCTGTTGATATCTGCTGCTTGGTCCATTACCACAGTCTGCATGTCTCCAGTAGGAGGAGGCAGGGTTGAGGCCGAGGAGCAAGCAAAGGAGGTAGCAGAGGACGAAGACGTTAGCAAACAGCAGCAAAGGGAGGCCGTTGCTGGGTGTGCTGTCAGAGTGCATCTCATAGCCAAGGTGTGCTGTGAAGACCCCATGCCACTGGCTCCACACCCATACAGACAGGAATTAACTGGGCCAATGACAGGCCATCATTGTAACACCAGTCTTCGATATTATTTGGCCAAGGACCCATGGCATCTTATCTCATGATTTGGACCATACTCCCCAGCTGGAGAGGGTGCAGTGGAAATCCACTAGGATGTTGCCTGGATTGGAGCATTCCGGTTATAAGGAGAGACTGGGTAGGCTGGGATTGTTTTCCCTGGAACAGAACAGGCTGAGAACTGACCTGAATGAGGTACATAAAATTATGAGGGGGTAGAGGGGTAGATAGTAAAAATCTTTTAGCCTTGGTAGAGGTGTCTAAGGAAAGGGGGCACAGGTTTAAGGTGAGCGGCAGGGGGTTTTGAAGGGATCTGAGGGGGAATTTTTCACCCGGAGGATGGTTGGAACCTGCAACGCTCTGCCTGAGGGGATGGTGGAGACAGAGACTGTCACAACATTTAAGCAGCATCTAGACGAACACTCAAATCATCAAGGTATAGAAGGGTTATGGATCTAATGAGGGCAAATGGGATTAGTATTAATGGGTGCAACAGTCGGGGTAGACACAGTGGGCTGAATGGCCTGTTTCTGAGCTGTATGTCTATGACTCTACGACTGCAGTAAGCCCCAACTGTACAACATGGCGAATGTCTGGAGTGAAGACAGCTAATAACTTGTAATCAGCTGATGAGGTTCAGACGACAGCCTTCCAGTGAAGGTCTAAATGGTCCTCTTATAGCTCTTGAACAGAGAAAAGGGAATGGTGGAGGTGTTGTTTCCTTACCTTGAATGGGATTCCCTCTGCTGAGCAGCCATCTCCATTGCTCTGATTTTACGGAAGGTAAAATGGAGATTGCTTTACCATCTGCAGCTGTCCTGGTGAGGATTCTTAACACACTCTAAGGGATTATTAAGTGCATTGAAGCGGCATTATGAAGGATCCTCAGAGAACAGTGCCATGATTACATTAGTTCCACCTGCAACTGGAGTACTGTTTATGCACTGAGCTCTGATCCCAGCAGGAAGACTCCCTGTGTGAATTTCAATCGACTCATTGACAACAGACTCAACAGCTGTGACAATATGCTACGTTCTGTGTTGTAGGGCAGCAGCTTTGAATTCTGACAAGTCTCTAAAAATGCATGGTAAAGCATGTGACTGCCCCAAGCAAAGTAACATCATCGAGTCATTCCAGTCAACACAACGCCAGCCCTAAGCGGTCTGGAAGCCCGATGTCTCAACTGTTGCCAGTGCAAGGAATGGAAAATATGAATATTGCAAGCTAGTGGACTCCCTCAGGCAGGCATGATAGTGTAGCTGTTAGCATAACACTATTACAGTGCCAGCGACCCAGGTTCAATTCCGGCCGCTGTCTGTAAGGACTTCGTACGTTCTCCCTGTGTCTGCATGGGTTTCCTCCAGGTGCTCCGGTTTCCTCCCACATTCCAAAGACTTACAGATTAGGAAGTTGTGGGCATGTTATGTTGGCGCCGGAAGCGTGGCGACACTTGCGGGCTGCCCCCAGAACACTCTATGCAAAAGATGTATTTCACTGTGTGTTTCGATGTACATGTGACTAATAAAGACCTTATCTATCTTATCTACACAACTACAGGATAGTCTTAAAGCCTTGACACTGGTTGGAAACAATCAACAGCTCAGGAAAGAGAAAAAGAGATAGCATTTCAAGTTGGAAGACCCTTCAGAGGAACTGATTTTCATAAAGAGAAAGCTGTTGACATCCTGATAGAGGGCTTTCTAGGTCCGTGGAACCACTTGCACTCTCCTGAGACCAGGCATCCAGTTGACTTGCTGCACAGTGTGACCAGTTAGCTGTTTTGGCATCACTGTCCCCAGACCAACGTCCATAGATATGGGCATATCCCTGATGGCAGCAGTCTGCACCCAGTGCCACCACCCACTAGCAGTGAGGGCCCCGTGAACCTGCTAGAAAGGATGTATTCCTTGCTCTACAGAAAGCCTCGTGTGAGCTTGGACATCTTCCTTGACATCTCTCGCAGATTGTCAGGCAGACCAGATGTGGTGCCGAGCATTCCGACATGCATCCATTGCAGTCTTCCTGTGCATGTTCCCCTATTGCAGTCCATCCTCATCAAAGTCCTCCAATCAGAGCTGATGTGTCCATCCCCAATGCAGTCCACTAACACTGGGTGCCTCTCCATGTGCCTCTCTTCTAGCCTGTTCAACCCTAGCAGTGACTGTTTCTGAGCTAGTGGTGTCAGTGGAAGATATCTCCTGTGACTCAGCAAAGGAGGACCATAGCAACAGTGAGTGCATGGCATTTTAAGGAGCATCCAGCAAGCATGCAGGTATACAAAGGTCGACCACTCTTTGCCAGGAAGGAGGAGGTGTATGAAAGGGCCAATATGAAACTTGCATAACTTGTTCACCCATCATATCCTCACCTCCAGCAGAGGAAATGATGGGGGTAAACCAATGGGTTGACATTGTACAGTATTGTAACAAGGTGATCATTAACGGCCTGTTTATTAGCATTGTGCACTCGAACTGCACACACGCATTTGTCCAAAGATCATGAGGGATTGCCAGTTGAATGTAATGTGAATGTATGGGTTAAGCCATAGGATTTACACACCTGCTTAGGTGAGAATGAATTTCCAAGCCCCTGTATTGCTTCAAACCTTGGTGTGTATTTGTTTTCCACATTACAGATTTACAGAAGCGATTTTATTTGACTGCCTACACAGTAGTGTCCTCTACTGGCTGCAGATAGGAACTAATTTTGACAAAATTGTTTCCCAACAACCACATTGAAAAATACCACACTCGGCAAGATCCATACTCTTTCAAATCAGAATGTTACACCTTCAAACATTCACTTTCAAAATAAAATTTAATCCACTACAACAACAATAGCAATGATAAAATGGATAAAATAACTAACTAGAATGCATATATTCGATAAGTATTTCCACACATTGAGATAGCTTTAATTTGTCATTTTGCGAAGTGCCCATTTAGGGCAGCATCAGATGGAGTGTAACAAGAACCGGTTCAGCAACGCAGAACTGAGTCACATTCCATCCACCTTGTCTGGCAGCAGCTTCAGCTCCAATGAGTATAACCTTTCTGTTAAGTAATTTATTTTTGGTTTTGTTCAGTGCTGTCTTTCTCTTCGTCTTTACCAGAGAGAGCATACATTGTCCCTGATCAATATCAGTAAAACAGATTGGCCTTGAAATTTTCTCGCACAGAGAAATAAATCACTAAAAGCTATTAGATGCATTGTGTGGGTGTAGGACAATTGTGCGCATTGGATCTAGGTCCTGCATGTATACAATATGCACACGTAGGGGTGGGAGATGGTCAGGGCGCCCAGGCAAAGACATCAAACAGTGTGCAATGCTTGTTTTGTCACCATTTGCAAAATAGTCATATGCATAAACAGGGCTTGGCTAGAGGGCTGAGGACACTCACACAGAATAGGTATTGGTATTGGTATTGGTTTACCGAGATACAGTGAAAAACTTGTCTTGCATACCGATCGTGCAGGTCAATTCATTACACAGTGCAGTTACATTGAGTTAGTACAGAGTGCATTGAGGTAGTACAGGTAAAAACAGTAACAGTACAGAGTAAAGTGTCATAGCTACAAAGAAAGTGCAGTGCAATAAGGTGCAAGGTCGCAACAAGGTATATCGTGAGGTCATAGTCCATCTCATCGTATAAGGGAACCGTTAAATAGTCTTATCACAGTGGAGTAGAAGCTGTCCTTCAGTCTGGTGGTATGTGCCCTCAGGCTCCTTTGTCTTCTACCCGATGGAAGAGGAAAGAAGAGAGAATGTCCCGGGTGGGTGGGGTCTTTGATTATGCTGGCTGCTTCGCCAAGACAACGAGAGTTAAAGACAGAGCCCAAGGAGGGGAGGCTGGTGTCCGTGATGCACTGGGCTGTGTCCACAACTCTCTGCAGTTTCTTGCAGTCCTGGGCAGAGCAGTTGCTGTACCAAGCCGTGATGCATCCAGATAGGATGCTTTCTATGGTGCATCGATAAAATTTGGTGAGTGTCAAAGGGGACAAACCAAATTTCTTTAGCCTCCTGAGGAAGTAGAGGCACTGGTGAGATTTCTTGGCCATGGTGTTGGTGATGTTCACTCCCAGGAACTTGAAGCTCTCAACGCTCTCGACCTCAGCACCATTGATGTAGGCAGGTGTATGTACACCACCCCCTTTCCTGAAGTCAATGACCAGCTCTTTTGTTTTGTTGACATTGAGAGAAAGGTTGTTGTCATAACACCATTCCACTAAGCTCTCTATCTCTTTCCTGTACTCCAACTCATCGCTGTTTGAGATACGACCTACAAGGTTAATCAGGGTCTGGAGGTTTGAGACCTGCTTCACCTGGTATACCCGGTCTGGGGTGTCTAGTGTCTTCCAGATTGGTTCTCTGTCTCACACATACTGCCATCCAGCTCAACAATCCTCCCACTCCCCAGCTTCAGCTACCATCAACGTTCCAAATAGCCCACCCACTCCCGTGAACCATTTGCAACCAACACCTTGAATCCCTGGTCCTACCTGTTACTGATCCCCCCACCCTGATTCCATCTGCAGCCGACCTTCTGCACACCCCCCCCCCACCCACATCACCCCCACCAACCCCGATTCCTATTTCACAGCATAACGCTCAGACCCTCAATGGTACTGACAACCTCAGACTCCAGAGTCATAGAGTAATACAACATGGAAACAGGCCCTCCTCCTCAATTCATCCATACCAACCAAGATGCCCATCTAAGCAAGTTCCATTTGCCAGCGTTTGGCCCACATCCCTCTAAACCTTTCCTATCCTTGAACCTGTCCAACTGTCTTTAAAATGTTATTACTATACCTGCCTCAACCACTTCCTCCAGCAGTTCATTCCACATACGCACCACCCTCTGCATGAAGAGTTTGCCCCTCGGGTCCCTTTTAAATCTTTCCCCTCTCACCTTAAACCTATGCCCTTTAGTTTTTGATTCTCTTTCCCTGGGAGAAAGACTGTGTGCATTCACCCTATCTACACCCCTCATGAATGTATACACCTCTATAAGGTCATCCTGCCCACTGCCTTACTTACTGCTTGCACTACCACCACTCCAGTCCACTGCCTGTCTTGGGCCTTGTGCATAATAGAAATTCACTGCTGGGGATCTTGTATAAAACTCTCCTGTGTAGCCCACGCAGTTCAATGTTCACACATCTCCCAGGGTGCCTATAATTTCCAGCCCTGTAAGTTGCATAATGTAGAAGCAGTTTTCTTCACAGGATTTATCTTTAAAGATCCAGCTTCTGTTTAAGATAATCCATGTTTTATTTGGAGTGGAAGAAGCGGTGGACATTGAATTGATTTTCCTTAAACTGAATAATTCTGCCAGATTGATTTTATAAAAGAGGCTATGTTTGCCTGTGCCATAGCTTCATTTGGTGGTAATTAAATCTATTTGTGATTTCATGCAACTTCAAACTGACAAAACTGGAAAACAAAGTCCAACATCTAACCATTTCCAGCTAAATCTAGAGATTTCACTACTCCACTGTGAAGTCTCTTTGGGGCATGGCCACTTTGAAGAAGATTTCCTCCCCTCTTTATTGGGAGTTCTGTGAGACCCTCTCTCTCTGCTCCCCCTCTGTGATTTCCACTGCTCTCCGGCTCTTCGACCATGTTCTTGCCAGGTATTTCTCCACCTCTTTATATTGCCTATCTCCCCTTTAATCTTTCAGTCCAGATGAAGGGTCTCAATACAAAACGTCGACTGTCCAATTCCCTCCACAGATGCTGCCTGACCCGCTGAGTTCCTCTAGTAGTTTGTTTTTTGATCTGCACAAAATCATACCTAATTATCTTAAGGTCCTTTGATTTGGTCAAGTATCTTTTTTGAAGAAATTAATTTGTTGATTGTGACATTTAGTTTGAAGCTTTACATTTGAACGAACTCAAAAACCAAACGCATATGTATTATCCTATCATCTTAACAAAAGACATGGATCAGCAGAGATAACAGCATTACATTTGACTATTTCATATATATCTCATCCATCTAGCTACTGGGATTAGAATATATGAAACAGACAATGAAAATATTAAATGTGGTGCCTTTAAGCATATTTTATTGATGCACCTAGAAAGCATCCTATCTGGATGCATCACGACTTGGTATAGCAATCGCTCCGCCCAAGACCGCAAGAAACTGCAGACTGTTGTGGACACAGCTCAGCACATCACGGAAACCAGCCTCCCCTCCATGGACTCTGTCTACACTTCTCACAGCCTCAGTAAAGCAACCAATATAATCAAAGACCCCACCTGTCCCGGACATTCTCTCTTCTCTCCCCCTCTCATTGGGCAGAAGATACAAAAACCTGAAAGCACGTACCACCAGGCTCAAGTACAGCTTCTATCCTGCTGTTATAAGACTATTGAACAGTCCCCTAGTACGATAAGGTGGACTCTCGACCTCACAATCTACCTTGTTATGGCCTTGCACCTTATTGTCTGCCCACACTACACATTCTCTGTGACTGTAACGCCTTATTCGGATTTCTATAATTGCTTTTCCCTTGTACTACCTCAATGCACTGATGTAGTGAAATGATCTGTATGGATGGCATGTAAAACGGTTTTTCACTGTACCTCGGTATATGTGACAATAATAAACTAATTTATCAAATTATCATCTTTGAATATTTTGCATAAATGGCGGCTACGTCTTAACACCTCTCCCATTTGCCCAGGCTATTGTGTCCCTTCAAAGTAAATAACTCCAAGCTCCTGTGTGTCATCAGGAAACATATGAAAAGCTGTTTCTATTGTTTGGGATTATTAACACGAGTTTATTGTGGACAATTCCTTTGTCTAGATTCTAGCTAATTACCTTTTTGGATTTAAGTCCCTGCCTTGCCAAATCCAAAGAAGGCGAGGAGAAGTAGTTTGATAATGGTGGCATTTGTCTACCTCCTGGTAGTAATATATTTGGTATTAATATTAAGCATCTCAAATGACATATTACACTATTTTCATTCTTCAGTGGATGTGGGTGCACCTGGAAAGGTCACCATTTATTGCTCCTACCTAATTGTCCTGAGAAAGTTAGTGGGGAGACACTAACTTTCTCTAAGTGGGGAGACACTGCTCTCTCTAATGGGGAGACACTGCTTTCTCTAGTGGAGAGACACTGCTCTTTCTAGTGGGGAGACACTGCTCTTTCTAGTGGGGAGACACTGCTTTCTCTAGTGGGGAAACACCTCTCTCTCTAGTGGGGAGAAACTGCTCTCTCTAGTGGGGAGACACTGCTTTCTCTAGTGGGGAGGCTCTGCTTTCTCGAGTGGGAAGACTCTGCTTTCTTGACCCACTCTAGCTCTTGTTGCAGCCAGTCCAATAAGAGCATTTGAAACGGACCAGGAGTAGGCCATTGTGCCCTTTGAACTTGCTCCACCATTTGTTAAAGTCATGGCTGAGGACCTAAGCACCATCATCCAGCACAATCACCATTTTCGTTGATGTCTAGAAATCTATTGATCTCTATTTTGAACGAATGTAACAACTGAGACCCCACAGCCCTCCAGTCTAGAGAATTCCAAAGGTTCAACTCCCACTGTATGAAGAAATTTCTCCTCATCTCAAACTGAAATGACCGACCCCAGATTCTGAAACTGTGCCCCAGGTCCTAGATTCCTCAGCCAGGGGAAACACCTGCCCTGTATCTTGTCTGTCAAGTCCTTTAAGAGTTTTGGACGTTTCAGTGAGATCTTGTCTCATTCTTCTGACCACTAGGGGATGCAGTGCCAATCTTTTCAATCTCTCCTCAAGCCCACCAGACCTGGAATCACTCTAGTAAACCTTCAAGCATGTTGTTGTTTGATAATATTGAAAGATCAATGATGGATTTCCAAGTCAGGAGCAGTGCAAGTGTGAGGGGATGTACTGGGGTGACATTTCCACAGACCAATACTGTGCACAGAACTCTAGACGTGAACTCACCAATCCCCTATGTGATTGAAGCATAACCTCCCTACTTTATTATCCAATTCCCTTAGTAAATTATGAGTATATTCCATTTGCTTTACTTCTTACTTTCTGTACCTGTCTACTAGTCTTTTTCAAGTTGTACACTAGGAAACCCAGGTCTGTCTGCATCTCAGAGCTCTACAATCTCTCACCATTTAGGTAATATGTCTTCTATATATTTTTCCTGCCAAAATGGACATTTTCACATTTTCCCACATTATACTCTATTGACCAGGTTTTGCCCACTCAATTCACTTATCTATAACCCCTTGTAGCCTCCTCATGTCCTCTTTATAACTTTCCTCACTATCTTTGTGTCATCAGCCAAATTTAACAACCATGCCTTCGGTGCCTTTGTCCAAGTCATTTATATAAGCTGTAAAAAGTTGAGGCCCCAGCAATGATCCCTGTGGCAAATTACTTGTTACATTTTTCCAACAAGAAAAAGATCTATTTTTGCCCACTCTCTGTTTCCTGTTAGTCAGCCAATCTTCTATCCACACTAATATGTTACCTCCTACACCATGGGCTTTTTTTTTGCAATAACCTTTGATGAGGCACCTTCTTAAATGCCTTTTGGAAATCTAAGTATAGTACATCAACCAGTCCCCCCTTATTCAATTAAAATAGAATCATAGAGTCACACAGCATGGAAACAGGCCTTTTGGCCAAATTGGTCCATGCCGACCAAATTCCCAGCTAAGCTGGTCCCACTTGCCCACATTTGGCCCAAAACCCTCCAGATCTTTCCTATTCATGTACCTGTCCAAGTGTCTTTTAAATGTTGTTAATGTACCTGCCTCAACTACTTCTTCTAGCAACTCCTTCCATATACAGACCACCCTCTGGTTGAAAACACTACCCCTCCGGTTCCTATTAATTAAAAGTTCCCATTAATTCTCTCCCCTCTCACTATGTCCTCTAGTTCTTGATTCCCCAAGCCTGGGAAAAAGATGTGTGCATTCAGTCATGATTTTATACACCTCCATAAGATCACCACTCATGCTTTTATACTCCATTTAGAAAAGTCCTAGTGTGCTCAACATTCAGAATCAGGTTTATTATCACTGACTTATATGACATGAAACTTGTGTAACTCAGTCCCTTGACTCTTGACAACATCCTTGTAAATGTAATAGAAATTACTTTAATTGTGAACATGTAATTCCTTCAAAGAAACACTTGGTTTTAAGATGAATTCTTTTTATGAAGGGACTTCATTCCTTAATTTGAATGGGCTACTGGCTCATGAAAAGCTTAATCCATGGCACTCTTGGTTATGATGTTTAAATCCAGCCAAGTTATGAGTCTTAAAGGAATTCAGCTTGCTGTTAACGTTTGACCTGATGGCAGTAAACTATAAAGAGAAATGGACAAACACTTTATGCTTTCTGGATTAGCTTGACTCATTTGGAAGCCCTCAATCCATGGGTTGAGAAAGCAAGAGCTATGAACCTCACCATCAAACATGTAGTCTGATGCTCCAGTATAACACTACAGAGAGGAGGCAACTGTATCCAGGCAAGACCTTACCCTAAAGTCCTGACTGAGTATTCAGATGGATGTTAAAGTTGTTACAGGATGATGCTGAATGGGCTTTCAAAGAATGAGATCAAATGGCCCAGAGAAACTCTTCATTCAAATTCATTTAATTATTTTTCAAAATCATTACTGAAATGGCAAATGCTTGAAGATGAGTAACACTAATATCACTGCTCAGAATTCCCAGTTTGGTCTTTCAGGGTAAATGAATAATTTCTGAGGTATATAAACAGAGAAACAGCACATGCTGAACTAATTGCTGTCTCTTGCAACCCACACCCTAATTTTGCAATGATCTAAGGATATTTATTTTTCACTGCTATGTGGAATGCTGATCAGAGTATATTGGCAAGGCAGATTCAAACTTATTGCTTATCCTCCCAAATAGTGATTGCCCTCCATGGTAGGGTTGCCCACTCCAGTTTATACTGCTGCCTCACAGCTCCAGAGACCTGGACCTCGGGCGCTGTCTGTGCAGAGTCTGTACACCCTTTCTGTGACCATGTGGATTTCCACTGGGCACGCCACTTTCCTCCCATGTCCCAATGACATGCTGGTAGGTTCATTGGCTAGTATAAATGACCCCTTGGTGTAGGTAAGTGGCAAAAGAATCAAAAGGGAAAGTTGATGGGCATATGGGCATATAAATTGCAGGACTATTAGGGAATAAGACAAAGGGGAATTGGAGTGATGGATTGCTCTGCTGGGAGCCAGGATGGGCTGAATGGCCTCCTTCTATGGCATAACAAGTAAGTACACAAGAAATGTCATTGTATGGATTCCCATCTCCTCCAACAGTTCAAACTACTTATCCTCTGGTGATGCCAATATTATTGTCCATCCCAAGTTGCTTCCTGAACTGAGTAGCTTGCAAGGCCATTTCAAGTTCAAGCTTATTATCATAGGTATACATACACAGGGTATAAGTAACATGAAAATCAGCTTTTTGCAGCAGTAGCACAGTACATTACAAGCATGACAAACAGTAGTTAACATAAATTTAATTAACATAATTTATACACAACTTACATGACAGAATAAACAAAATAAACATAACAACATTAGTGCGAGTCGAAAGAGAGAAAAAGAAATACAGTCAGAGATAGTGTTAGGGTTTTACAGGTTGGTTCAAGAACCTGATGGCAGTGGGGAAGAAGCTGTTGTTAAACCTGGAGGTGTGGGTCTTCAGGCTCCTGTACCTCCACTTTTGATTCCTCTCACTTTCTACAGACCAAGGGCATAGCTATGGGCACTCGCATGGGCCCCAGCTGTGCTTGCCTCTTCGATGGCTGCATGGAACAGTCTCTGTTCCATGCCTACTCCAGTCCCATTCCTCAACTCTTTCTCCACTATATTGACAACTGCATTGGTGCCACCTCTCGCTCTCGATGGTTTCATAAATTTCACCACAAATTTTCACCCTGCTCTCCAATTCACTTGAACTATCTCTGACACCTCTCTCTCCTTCCTTGATCTTTTCATCTCCATCTCAGGAGATTCCTTATCCACCTTCTCTGGCTCCTGTACCTCCTGCCTGATGGCAGCATTGAGAAGAGGGCATGGCCCGGCTGGTGGGAGTCCCTGATGATGGATGGATGGATTTGAGAGGAAAGTTAGAAGTCAGCCATCTTGGTGGGTCAGAAATAGGCCAGACCAGGTAATGGTGGCAGATTTCCTTTCTCAAAAGACCAGATAGGTCTTCACAACAGACTAGCTGTTACAGCAGGATGAGGGAGCATTCCAGAAGAAGGAGATCAAACAGCTCAGAGAAAACTATTCATTAAAACATCTAATTACCTTTTTTTAAAAAAGCACCACTGAAATACAGTACTCTCAAAAATGATAAGTGCTTGATGATGAACACTAATTAATATCACTGCTCCAAATTCCCAGTTTAGTCTTTCAGGACAAATTAATAATTTCTGGGGAATGCAAAGAGAAACGTTAAATTAATTGCCATTTCATGCAATCCCCATCCTCAGTTTGCAATCGTTCATGTTCACCACTATTAATAGTGGCTTTTAATTCCAGATTTGTTTAATTGCTTGAATTTAAATACCTCAGCTGGTTTGGTGAGATTTAAACTTGTGTCTCTGGATCAATGGACCAGCCCTCTGGATACTGGTTGAGTATCGTTATCAGCTGACTACAGCACCTTTATTCCTCATCACTGTCATTTTTGTAACCAATAAACTGAAGAGTTCAATGAAAATGAAAACAATATTCTTTTCATGTCACTGGGACTTTATCCCCTAGTTGCTCGATGTGCCAATGTTAATTCCTGGGGACAGCGGGCAAACCTGGAGATCACATTTCTTGGTGATTAACAGAATAGAGAGAAGAGGGTGTGCAGGGTGAATAGTTACATTGATTCATATATCTCACAACATAGGAGGAGGCCATTTGGCCCATCGAGTCTATGCCGGCTCTCAGTGCATTTCTATCTGTCTTATTTCCCCACTTATCTCCCTGCAACCTGTTCTCCCTCACATACCCATCAACATCCCTGAATTCTTCTGCCACCCATCAACACCAGGGGCAATTTACAGTGGCCAGTTACCCCTACTAACCAGCACCTCATTGGGATGTGGGAGAAAGCCAGAGCACTTGGGAGGAGAAAGCCTGCACAGACACAAGCAGAACATGCAGACTCTACACAGTCTCCACCCCCAAGGTCAGGTTCGAACTTGGGTAACTGGAGCTGTGAGGCAGCAGCACTACGTGCTGCACCACAGCGTCTTTTGTGATGTGCTGGGGTGCAGTCATCAACAATGACAACCTTCAGAATGCGGGGCTGGAAATTCAGCTTAAAAACTATCCTGAACCAAATCCCATTGGAATGGGATACCTCACCCAATGGATTATTGGGCTTCGCTCCAACATATTGGAACTATGAGCAGGTATAGTGTGGCGCAGCCACCAGAGCATCTGGGCCTTAGTGACTGGGAGGGAACCAATGGGATTTCAGGATAAGTAATTTTCTGTTGTAATTTGTACCAGGTCTAATGGACACAACAAAAACACAGCATGTCGCACAGTTGGCTAGAGAATGCAAAACCCACTGCAGCTTTTAAGAGACCAGATACTGCCATTCAAAGGCATCGGGACAATCAAGCTGTGTAAATGTGATCAACTCATTCCCGCTTCTGCAAAGCTGGCCTTGAGGGGGTGACAGGTTTAGGTAGGTTTCTGACACCAACAGAAACGTTAAAATGCACCCATTCTGGAGTATTCTGCTTTGTAATGGTGATCTTCAGTATGTTACAAAAGTGCAGCATTTCTAAAAGATACTGAAGCCATCTGCTGGCAGTTAATTATTATTGGAATTATAACTCCATCACAGTAGAAACGAGAGCCAAACATGGACCTGGTAAACATTTTCCTAAACTGCACTACTCAGCAGTTAAAGTACCGTTTTTGCCCATCAGATAAAATTAGACTAAATTAAATCTATTTCAAAATTTTGCATCAGGATGCTATATACCTCTATAAGGAGTGTGGCAGAAATCCAGCCCCTTTTCACCAATCCCCTCAGCCTTTATCCTTTACTGTGATCAACCAGTTTCCCTCCTGTCATACACTTAGTGAGAGTAACTTTCTCATTTAACTAGTTTTACAGTCCCAGCAATGACTAGAGGTAACTGTGCAGGTCCAAGGCTTTGCATGATTTCTTACTATTTATTACACAGTAGTGTAACGGTTAGCATAACACTTTACAGCGCCAGCAACCCAGGTTCAATTCTGGCCACCGTCTGTAAGGAGTTAGTACGTCCTCCCCATGTCTGCGTGGGTTTCCTCCAGGTGCTCTGGTTTCCTCCCACGTTCCAAAGACGTACGGGTTAGGAAGTTGTGGGCATGCTACGTTGGCACCGGAAGTGTGGTGACACTTGCAGGCTGCCCCCCAGAACACTCTATGCAAAAAGATGCATTTCACTGTGTGTTTCAATGTACATGTGACTAATAAAGAAATCTTATGTCTTATAATTCCTTAGAAACAGAAGATGGTCATTTAGCCCATCAGCTCTATGCTGGATCTCAGAGCCATCCCATCAGTTCAATTCCCCCACTTATCTACCTGTAACCTAGCCCATCAACTCCCCGTGATTGTCTTACCACCCACCTACTCTAAGGGGTAATTTACAGTGGCCAATCAACCAACAAATCAGCACATCTTTGGGACATGGGATGAAAACAGAGCACCTGGGGGTAATCCACATGGTTACAAGCAGAATGCGCAAAGTCCACAATGGAGGTCAGGATTGAACCCAGAGCACTGGAGCTGAGAGGCAAAAGGGATTAATGTCACAAACTTTCCGATCATCAGTACTGGATGCCCAGGGAGGTGAGGAGGGCAATCATCCACAAATGACAACCTTCAGCTTGGTGACTGGAAAAATTATACTAAACCAAATCCTATTGGAATGGGATTTCCCATGGAATCGTTTAGGCTTCACCCCAACATACTGAAACTGTGGCACAGACAGCAGGATGCCTAGGGCCTGAAGTGAATGGAGAGAGCCAGTGAGATTTAAGGTTTGAGGAAGAGAGCAGAATGGAGAAAGTGGATGAATTAGAGTGGGTGCATTAAAGTCAATCAGGAACAGGAAAGTAAAAAGCAGAAAAGAGTAATTGGTTCAGTAGGGAAGAAAAGATTGAAAAGTACTGAAATTTGATTTTTTAAAATATCTCTAAGAACTATTTGTTATGCAGGGGAATTGGCCTGAACATCATCTTCCCTTTTCTAACCTGGAGAGACCAATTAGCATGATGCAGCAATTGTCGAACTGTTAATAGTGTGCTTACCCTAACCCTCTGTGGGGAGCTTATTGGACAACTAATGGACAAATGCAGCAAGATCTTTAGCAGCCGGGAAGACTAAGGGTGAGATGCCATTTGTGCAAAGCAGCATAAGTCAATTTACAAATGTTGGAATAATAACAGAAAATGCTGAGAACGTGTGAAAGTTCAGGCAGCCTTGTGGAGTTAATGATTACAGTTGCAGACCCTTCTGAGCCCAATCCCTTGAGTGTTTGCAGTGTTTTCGGTTTTTACTTCAGACCTCCATCACCAGCATTTTTCTTGATTTTTATTTACAATGTCTTAAGATTTGTTCTGTCATCTCTTAAACCTTGTTGGTCAGTTTACACATTAACAGTTTACACATTACACAACCTTGGGGTCCACGTCCATTGATCCCTCAAGGTTGCTGTGCAGGTCGCTAGGGTTGTTAAGAAGGTGTATGGTGTGCTGGCCTTCACTAGTTGGGGTACTGAGTTCAAGAGCTGCGAGGTAAAGTTGCAACTCTATAGAACTATGGTTAGACCACACGTGGAGTATTGTGTTCAGTTTTGGTCACCTCATTATAGAATGGATGTGGAAGCTTTAGAGAGGGTGCAGAGGAGATTTACCAGGATGCTGCCTGGATTGGAGAGCATGTCTTATGAGGATAGGTTGAGTGAGTTAGGGCTTTTCCCTTTGGAGAGGAGGATGAGAGGTGACTTGATAGAGGTGTACAAGATGATAAGAGGCATACTGTAGATCGAGTGGACAGTCAGAGAATTTTTTCCAGGGCGACAATGGCTAACACGAGGGGACATAATTTTAAGGTGATTGGAGGAAGGTATAAGGTGGATGTTAGGGGTAAGTCTTTTACACAGAGAGTGGTGGGTGCGTGGAACGCACTGCCTGCAGAGGTTGTGGGGCAGATACATTAGCAAAATTTACGGGACTCTTTGTTAGCCACATGAATGATAGAGAAATAGGGGGCTATGTGGGAGGGAAGGGTTAGATAGATCTTAGAGCAGGATAAAATGTCGGCACAACATTGTGGGCCGAAGGGCCTGTACTATGCTGTAATGTTCTATGTTCTATGTTGAAAAAAACTCTCCTTCTATCCTGTCCAACAGTTCTGAAAACTACTTTAACAACATGCTCCTGGTTTTTGACTCCTCTGCCCAAGGAAATGTGTCCTTCCTATTTACACAGTCTAAGTCTCACATAATTTTATACACCTCAGTTGTCTTCTCCAAGTCACTTCTCTTCCAAAGAATACAACCACTGTCTATCTGATCTTTCCTCATAGCTACAAATTTTCAGTCCTGACAACCTCCTCATAAATCTCCTCTGCACCCTCTCCAATGTAATCATATCTGTGGTGACCAGAACTGCACAGAGCACTCAAGCTGTGGCCTAACTGGTGCTCTGTACAGTTTAAACTGTTAAAACTTTTATTTATACAGCACAGTAATAGGCCCTTCTGGTCCAACAAGCCCGCACCATCCAATTACACCCATGTTAACCTACTGACCTGTACGTCTTTGGAATGTGGGAGGAAACCGGAGCACCCGGAGGAAATCTATGGGGAGAACGTACAAAGTCCTTACAGACAGCAGCAGGAATTGAACCAATTGCTAGTGCCATAATAGCATTACGCTAACCACAATGCTACCGTACCGTTCTAGCATATCCTCCCAGCTCTTATAAAACATTCCTTCCTCTGGCAGCAAAATTCTATTGCTGACGACACAAAGATTGGTGGGATGTAGATAGCAAGGATGGTTGCCCAAGGATACAGAGGGACATAGATCAGCTGTGTAGAGCAGTCACAGATGGAGTTTAATCCAGATAAGGATGAGGTAATGCATTTTGGGTCATCTAATATTGGCAGAACATATACAGTAAACGGCAGGGACTTTAGAAGCGTTGATGCACAGAGGGACCTTGGGGTGCAAGTTCATGGCCCCTTGAAAATATGGCACAGGTGGATAGGATAGTGAAGAAGACGCTTAGTTTGCTTGCCTTCATTGCCCAGAGTATTGAGTATAAGAGTAGGGATGCTGAGTTGCAGCTGTACAAGACATTGGTTCAACCACACTTGGAGTATTGTGTGCAGTTCTGGTCACCACACTATAGAGAGGATGTGATAGCACTAGAAAGATTGCAGAAGAGATTCATTAGAATGTTGCCTGGAATGGAGGGCTTTACTTACAAGGAGAGACTGGATAGGCTGGGATTGTTCTCACTGGAGCACAAGAAGCTGAGGGGTGGCCCTATGAAGGTTTATAAAATTATGAAGGGCATAGATAGTCACAATCTTTGTCCAAAAGAGTCTAAAACTAGTGGACATAGGTTTAATGTGAGAGGGGAAATACTTATAGAAGATCTTAGGGGCAAGTTTATCACGCAGAGGGTGGTGGGTATATGGAACAAGCTGCCAGTGGAGGTGGTAGAGGCAGGTACAATCACCATATTTAAAAAGGATTGGAAAGGAATAAAGGGATATGGGCCAAATGCAGGAGAATAGGATTAACATAGGTAGGCACCTTCACTGGCATGGACAAGTTGGGCCGAAAGGCCTGTTTCTGTGCTGTATGACTCTACAAGGTCCAGGGCAACATGCACAACAGAACAGGCTTTGCAGACTTCCTGTGCAAAAGGCCTTTCATGTAGCGTGCACCTGAAACATTTTACTGCACCGCAGAATACCGAGATCATATATTGTAAGAAGCTCATAGGCAACATGGTGTTTCATTTCTTATTGATTTATTTTCAACAGATTGCGACTTCCAACCTATAGTTGAGAAATGCAAGGCCACGTACGTTTATGGCCTTAAGTGAACATGCAGTGTAATCTCTTTCCACATGAAAACCAATCTCTTTCCACGTGAACAAAATTCTCCCCTTCACACACAGCAGCTTTTTCATTATTGTGTTCAGAAAGCTGGATGTGCTGTCAAACATGAAGGTGCATTTATTGAGGTTAGCCCGACTGTGTTGTGTGCACTGCAAATACTGCTTCCACCGGTGATTGTATTTTATGTGATATTGATTCCTCCAGGATAGGAATGTACACCCTTGCCACATCGACAGATATAAGTCTGTATAAATTCAGTGAAGATATATATTGGTAGGTTCAGGATTACTGTGTAGAGTAATATATAATCCAAATAAATAAACTTTATTGAGTTGAATCAAAGACACTCCTGAATGTACTGGTGTTTTAAAGTTATTGGCCCCTTCATCAGTGACTTCCCAGAGGAAATATTGATTCCCCTTCTTGCCCTGTCAAATTGCCCTCACCTTCAGCTCTGATACCCTTTTATGAGTTACATTTAAACAGATGCACTTTGTTGAAGTGTGGTAATTTAGATGTAAGGTTTCCATCGGTGGCAATATGCAGCAATCTATGAGGTAGCATGCTCAAGTCATCCACTGCTTCCATTGTTTGACTGAGCGACTACAGAACCAAGAATAGAAATATGGAAGTAGACTATGTGATAACTTCTTGCTGGAATAATTCATAACTGATCATACTTTCCTGGCTCCACGTACAGCTCTTTATGTTCATTTATTACTAATACTTTAGCTAAAAGATATAATGGTTTCTGTCCACAGTTGTTCTCAGTGATACAGTTCTCTACAACGTTGTCTCCATAGCTGATGTAGTCAGAAGGTCTCTCACTTCTTCTGCATCTTTGGAAGTTTTTGACGGTCAAGCAGCATCTGTGGAGGCAAAGGGATGGTCGATGTTTCAGATCGAGACCCTGCATCAGGACTGAGAGTGTAGAGGGGAGATAGCTAGCATATAAAAATGAGAGGGAGGGGGTGAGGCAGAGGCTGGTCGGTGATAGGTGGAAGCAGATGAGGGGGGATGATGGACAGATGGAGCCTGGTGTGCTGGTGGACAGTGGGGGGGGGCGGTAGTGGGGGGGAGTAGGTTTGAGTGTTGAGATAGAGGCTAGTGGGCTGGTAGGTGGAAACATAAGACAAGAAAAAGAAAAGTTTAGGTAGATAGAGCCAGGTGGGGGAGGCAATGAGGAAGGGTAGTAACAGAGGCTGGTAGCTGATTGGTGGAACGATATAAGGGGTGGGGGGTTAGGAGGATGATGGGCAGATGGAAGCAAATAGGGGAGGGGATAGGAAGGGTGAACCAAGGGAAAAGAAACCCAGGTAGACAGGTATGTGGGCGACGGGCAGATGGAACCAGGTGGGGGAGGATGATGAGTCTAGGTGACGAGGAGGGGAGGGATGAGAAGGTGAAAGAGGGAGAGAGAACTTGGGGGGACTGGTGGGAGTGCGAAAGGAACACAGAGATGTGGGCTACCTGAAATTGGAGACTTCAATGCTCACACCATCAGGCTGTAGGCTACCCAGGCAGAATGTGAGGTGTTATTCTTCTAGTTTGCGTTTGGCCTCACCATGGCGGAGGAGAAGATTAAGCAACAGCACGCTCTTGACTTCAGAAGAATGAGAGGTGATCTAACTGAAAAACCCAAATTTCATTAGCGGCTTGACAGGCGAGTTCCAGAGTTAATGTGTCTCCTAGCTGGGTGTCTAGAACCAGAATTCAGTATCAAAATTAGAGCTGGCCATTTAGGACAGAGATGGGAAGAAAGTTCTTCACCCAGAGGAATTGTCCATCCAAGAGGACTGTTGCCAAGTATATTCCAGATGGAAATTGGTAGATTTTTAGACATTAAGGGAATCAAGACATGGGGTTAATGCAGGAAGGTGCCTTTGATGTTAAAGATCAGCCATGAACTTACAGAATGGCAGAGCAGCCATGAGGGGCTGAATGGCCCATTTCCATTGAGGCATAGAATCATACAGCACAGAAACAGGCCCTTCAGTCCACTGAGTCCATGCTAACACTCCACCACCCATTTATATTAATTCTACATTAATCCCACATTCCCATCAACACACCCCAGATTCTACCGCTCACCTACTCACCAGGGGCAGTTCACAGTGGCCAATTGACCTACTAACCCACACATCTTTAGAATATGTGAAGAAACTGGAGCACCTGGAAGAGACCCACATGGTCACAGGGAGAACGTGCGAACTCCACACGGACAGCACCGGAGGTCAAGATTGAACCTGGGTCTCTGGCGCTGTGAGGCAGCGGGTCTACCAGCTCCACCACTGTGCCTCCCTTGTTTCTCCTATTTCTTATGTACTTCAGTTCAACCCATATAGCCATTTTCACAGCTGTGGTTTTCCGTTACTGGTATTGCCACCTCACTTCATCTCCTTCTCTATTTAGTCTGAAAAACCTCCAACCGGGAATGTCCTGCCACTCTTGAAGCTATGTTTCTGTTATAGCTGTGATATTATACTTCCCTGTATCTATCAGTGTTCTCAGCTCATCTGCTTATCCATTATATTCCTTGCATTAAGGTATATACCATTAACATCTGTCCCTTTTTTTTGTCTATTGTTCTGTCCTTTGTTTTCTCTCCCATTCAGCTCTTTAGTTTTTGGCATTCTATTTCCACTTCTGTTTTCCTCCCTCCTAGTTTCCCATCTCCCAGCCGATCTGTCAACCCTACCCACATGAATATTAAGGTAAGATTTCTTTATTAGTCACATGTACATCGAAACACACAGTGAAATGCACCTTTTTGCGTAGAGTGTTCTGGGGGCAGCCCGCAAGTGTCGCCACACTTCCGGCGCCAACATAGCGTGCCCACAACTTCCTGACCAGTACGTCTTTGGAATGTGGGAGGAAACCAGAGCACCCGGAGGAAACCCACACAGACACAGGGAAAATGTACAAACTCCTTACAAACAGCAGCCGGAATTGAACCCGGGTCGCTGGCGTTGTAATAGCGTTACGCTAACCGCTACACCACCGTGCCTACCCCTGTCCTGAGGTCCCTGTCCAGTTGATGTACCACAGTCTGACCTTTCCCAGCTCCGCCCTTCCCCAAGGTCTGGTTCCAGAAATACAGCATTATCTCTCCAACCACTCATTCATCTGCATTCTCCTCATATTTCTATTGTCTTTAACGCATGGAGTAATCTAGACAGTGCTAGCTTTGAGATACTGCTTCTGAACCTCTTTTCTATATCTTAAATTTGGCTCATCTCTTTTTTTAAACTAGCAGTTGGTACTGATTTGGACTATGACCTCTGGCTGTTCACCAATGCATGCCCCCTCCAGAATTTTCCGACCCACTCAGTGATATCCTTGACCCTTGGACCAGGAAGGCAACATACCCCTGACCTTTCTCCTACCCCCCCCCCCACCCATGATGAAATGGTCTTTTCTCTGGCTGCACTCCCCAACCATCTCAGAAGCAAGCACTGATCAGAGAGCAAGGAATCTCCTGAGCTACCTGACTACGCTTTTGTCTGTCTGGTAGTCACCCATTACCTTTCTGTCTGCATTGTCCTGAGTTGTGAGGTGACCACCTCCTCAAAAGTACTACTCATGAAACACTCAGTCTCACAGAAGTACTGCAGTCAATCCAGCTGTGGCTCAAACTCCAAAGCTCGGAGCACTAATTCCCCCAGCTGACACTTGCCACACCCGTGGTTGCCCGGGTTACGGGAAGCCTCCTGGAGCCTCCACATATCTCAGGTGTCCTGATTTGGTAATTGGTTTATTACATGTACCAGGATACAGTGAAAAGTTTTGTTTGCTTGCCAGCCAGGTGGATCATTCCTTACATAAGTACATCAAGGTGGTACAAAAGGAAAAACAATAACAGCATGCATAATATAGTGTTACTGTTACAGAGAAAGTGCCGCGCAGGTAGACAATAAGGTGCAAGGGCCATGATGAGGTAGATTGTGAAGTCAAGAGTTCATCTTTATCATATAAGAGGTCCGTTCAAGAATCTTATAACAGCAGATAGCAGCTGTCCTTGAGCCTGGCGGTATGTGTTCTCAAGCTTTTGTGTCTTCTGCCTGATGGAATTGTTTGATATTTTGTTATTTGTTAGATTATTCACTAAACAGACACCAAACAGCACCCACATATCACACCTGTCATTTTGCTACCGTCTTACATTCACAGCATTTATTTAAGTACACTGAAAAATTCAGTGGCCTTAAGGAACCATTGTCACTTAAGCTACCTTGTTTTTAAACACAGAGGAATCCAGAATTCACACTGCACCTCTAAAAGCAGACCAGTATTTCAAGGGTTAAAATGGCTCTACCGACCTATTTATTTTTCATTTCATTTCTCTGAGCGTACGCAGCAATTGCCATTTCTAATCTGGTCATATACAGCAGTTTGAAAATTTACATCTTGCTTATAGCAATTTGAAACACCCAACCATCCATCCACGTCCAACCTCCAGAGGACAGTCATGCAGAGGTAATTGTCCTTGCACTGGGTGCACTTCTCTTGTAAGAGGCAATCAAACCAGACTGCTCTGTGATTTATGGAAATGACATGCTCAAACCCACTGGAGACAGTATGATAGATAGAATTATTATTCCCTCCATTTCCTCCGACTCTTAATCAGGATACACTGGTGAAATTTGGGTTTCAGTTATTGGTCTCTGCCTCTTAAACAAAAGGAATTATTTATGATTTCAATGCCTCTACAACAATGTAATGCCCAAGGAAATGCAGTAAGAGGCAAAAGAAATGATGGTAAACTTATGAACTTTTATAAATCTATTATCATTACTCCTGTATGTCCAGCTATTACATTCCATAATGGCATTATAATGGAAAGTCTGTTCATATCCTAATGTAGGTAGCAGAGATTAAAATATTGACCTTAAATTACGTTATGGAATATTGAATACAAACACTTGATTCGTGCATCTAAAATTTTGAAGAAAGATTGACCATTTTCTTAAAAGAAGGAATTTTTGATAAAATCATGAAGCATTCAGAAGTATCACAAAGAGCTCGTGTATCATTTTACTAACAAACTATCAGATTTATGTGCTCCTCACACTGGCCAAGATCTAATCATCCCTGAGAAATGCTCATGAGTGTTCAGGGTGGCAGAGAAGTGCAGCAGTTACTGCTGTTGCTCCACAGATCCAGCAACCTGGGTTCAATCCTGCCCTTGGATGCAGACTACATGGAGTATGCTCATCCTTCTTGCAGATGCGTGGGTTTCCCCAAGGTGGTCTTGTTTCCTCCAATATCCCAGAGACTTGATAGTAGATTTATATCTACTCAATAGTGGATTAATTGGCTACTGTAAATAGCCCCTAATGGAGCTGGGAGAAATGGGTGAGAGTTGAAGAGCATGTGAGAAAGGATAGGTTACATGGAAATAAATGGGGAGATAGAGAGATGGATGGATGGGTGGATCAGAGACACAAGAGACTGCAGATGCTGGAATCTGGAGCAAAACACATTGATTAAATTATCATGTAATTTAATGCAATGAACTTCCTTGCTTATGTGAAGCTGACAGAGTAAACAGTACACATGGTAATAATAAATACAGCAATGAGTGCAAAACAATAGATTGGTGCCAAGTACGACAGAATAGTGTGAACTTAGTAGTGCAATATGAAGTAGTGCAAAAAATGGGACTATTAGAAATTTTCTGAGAGCAAGTATGGACTTGATTTACCAAATAAACTTGTTCTATGTTGTAAGAAAAGATGAATTACAATATGAGGTACTGTCAGGATTAACAGATTCCAGTTGCATTATGCAGTTCTTTTTGTCTATGTTAACAAGTAACTTTTATTCATCTCCTTGGATTTAGTCCTGAAAGTATCCAGCTGAAAGCAAATTGGTTCATTATCACTCACAGTATCTAGAGTATCTAAATACTACACAGACAAGTCGTAAATACTACTTCAACATACAATTAGCAAAACTGAATCATGCAGATTAAGACCTATTGTCAAACAATTGGTTAGGTACTTGACCTTTATCTATATTCATGTGTTCAAGACAGAATGGCATGGGCATATAGGTTTGAAATGTGAGGCTTCTGAGATTACAATGTCATTATTGTCAGGTTACCAATTTCCTTCCATAAGAACATGGGACAGAAATAATAGGAATATTATAAACAAATATGTTTGTCACTTTCTTTGAACAATTCTCATAGAATCATAGTTATTAAAAAAAATTACAAACATAGGGGGCCATTCAGCCCATCGTGTCTGTGGCAGTCAAAAAAGAGTTACCCAGTTAAGAAGGCCTATGGGATGTTTGCTTTCATAAATCATGGGATTGAGTTTAAGAGCCGCCAAGTGATGATGCAGCTTTACAAAACTCTAGTTAGACCACACTTAGAGTACTGTGTTCA
Organism: Pristis pectinata; assembly: GCF_009764475.1. Taxonomy (NCBI): domain Eukaryota; kingdom Metazoa; phylum Chordata; class Chondrichthyes; order Rhinopristiformes; family Pristidae; genus Pristis; species Pristis pectinata. Next base: position 86,233,691 of record NC_067414.1, on the reverse strand, counting down.
GTTTTGGTCGCCGCATTATAGGAAAGATGTGGAGGTGTTGGAGAGGGTGCAGAGGAGATTTACCAGGATGCTGCCTGGATTGGAGCGTATGGAATATGAGGAGAGGCTTAAGGTGCTAGGGCTTTATTCACTGGAAAGGAGGAGGATGAGAGGAGACATGATAGAGGTATATAAAATATTGAGAGGAATAGAGTAGACAGCCAGCGCCTCCTTCCCAGGGCACCAATGCTCAAGACGAGAGGGCATGGCTTTAAGGTTATGGGTGGGAGGTTCAGGGGAGATGTCAGGGGGAGGTTTTTCACCCAGAGAGTGGTTGGTGCATGGAATGCACTACCTGGGGTGGTGGTGGAGGCAGATACATTGGACAGGCTCAAGAGTTTGTTGGGTAGGCACATGGAGGAATGTGAGATAGAGGGATATGCAGGAGGAAAGGGTTAGATAGTGTGAGGGTGGTTTGATGGACGGCACAACATGGTGGGCCGAAGGGCCTGTTTTGTGCTGTATGGTTCTATGGTTCTATGGTCTAATCTGAAATTCCATCATCAGGTCTGTAGCCCTGCATGTCATGGTTCTATAAATAAGCATCCAAGTACTTCTTAAATGTCTCCATCATCCTTTCAGGCAGTGAGTTCCAGACTTCCATCACCCCACAGCTGAAAAGATTTTTCCTCATCTCCCCTCTAACCCTTCTACCAACCACGTTAAATCTCTTTTTGACCCCTCTGCTAAGGAAATATTATTCTATCTAGTCTGCTCATGATTTTATATACTTCAATTAAATCTCCTCTCAGTCTCCAAAGAAAACAGCCTTTGCTAATCAAAATATTCCACATAGCAACAATTGTCCAGTAATGGCTACCACCTTGCAAATGACGGCACCCTCTTCAATGCAATTGAATCTTTCCTATCAATAATATCCCCTAGTTCCAAAAGCTTAGGAGATGTGAGACTAGGGCCACTTGATTAATGGTCAAAATACATCCTAGCTATAAATGAAGGTGGTGTTCAGTTTCAAGTCGGTGGTGAAAGAAAGTGCAATGTGAAGACGAATGGGTGGGCTGGCCATTAATGGGAATGTAGGGGTGGGGCAATGGGTTGGACATGTGCATGTCATACAATAAAATGTAATGGAAATCCAACGTTGGCACTGATGCAGGACTGAATACAACTGCCAAGAAAGAAATCTTACCAATTTCCGCCTTTGATGGGTTTGTCATATTCTTGGCATTTTGTAGAAGGAAAAATATTCCAGTACAACTGCAATCTACAAAGCAAAAACGTCAAGTATCAGAACATGCATCAAGCAACAAAGCTATTGCTGGTTTGGGTATGCCCAAAGGATGAATGACAGCCTCAATGGCTTCATCTAATCACCAAGCATAATCTGTATGGGAAGCTGGCCCAGGCCAAAAGGTCAGTAAAGCGCTCAAAGTGCCATTTTAAGGATGTTACTGAAAAGGATATGAAAACATTCAGACTGACAAGTGAGAATCTATAGCTGGTGGTAGAAGTGAATGGAGACATTGACTGTGGATAGGGATGATGATCAGTGCTTTCAACGACTTCATAGTGAATAGTCATGGTGTTAACAAGGCCATGGAACTATTAATTAGCCTTGGGGCAATTGTGGCAGACTCTGTCATTCCAGAAGTGACTTATTTGGTCATCGGCTGAGATGCAGTCCATGATGTGGTCTCAATAAAATGTTAAAGCTGCAGGTCCATCATCTCACATAGCCGGAAGGATGTCAACCAACAATTAAAATGGGTTTTAAATGCATTACTTCTGCAGCACTGTCCCTAACAATATCTCCAGTTTACATCCCTCCTGAATATTAAATTTCCATTAATTGCTACACATTTCCATCCTTTAGCCAACTGTCTATGCTGCCATATCCCCTTCAATGTCATCGTGCAGCAGAATCAAAATCAATATAGACAATAACGATGGCATTTCTTTTACCACACTGCTTAAAGCAACTTGGTAAATTTATTAGTCATGGTTTTCCTTTAATAAGTTTACCTTGATGTCTTTCATTAAGCGACATCTTGCTAAGCAAGTATTTAATTGATAATCCATTGTAGACTGCAGAGTTAATCAATATCATTATTAATATTGGTCTGACTGAACGGTTGGTACCCACTTTTCCCTTTCTCCCTTCCACATTTGACATACTTGATCACCTCCACTCCTTCCAAGATTATGTCCAGAGTCTACTATTTATTCGGATTTCTCCCAGGATGCTATCACAACATGGTACCTTTTGTAGTCTTGAGATACATCAGTATTTTTCAGTCCTATTAATTATCCTCAACAGCTTTTCCATACACAATTGGTGCTTTTAGTACTCAAAATACTACAAGTATTGGAAATCTGAAATTAAAATAGAAAACACCAGAAATACTCAGCAGCATCCATGCAGAGAGAAGCAGAGAAAGAGTCAGGTCAATTACCTTTCATCAAATCAGCATTTTCTTTTTTTTTTCATTTTTGTTAGATATTGCTTTAAAGGGAAACAATCAAATAAATGAAATCCATGTCTGATCAGCTATGATTCTGCTGAATACTCTAGCCAGTCCAATGTCGTTTTGTATTAGTAAAATCCACATATGATGAACTGAGGGATGATCATCATCTGTTCTGGTATGAATATGATAGCCTAATAAATTATTATAACCTGCTGTGAATAAAATGTAAACTAAAATTGAAATTTAAAAAAATTGTTTGCTGTACTATTGGCAAAATTACTAGTTCTTATTTAGCTGTAATTCCTTGGAGACAGACTACTTTGGAATGTAATTATTGTTAAGACCCAGCCAGTCTGGATAATTACGCTTTATGCTCTATAATGTAAATTTTAATTGTACATTTCAAAGTCTATATAAATGGAAATGCATATATGTGCACTAAAATTACATTTCACATAATCCTTATGCTGCATTTTGATAAGGTTAATTAGCTTCACTACTCTACATCAATGTCACTACAATGCAGTTGCTTCAGCAATTTTTCAGGATAAAAGTTAAAAGATTCATGTAAGAAATTTAATAATTCCCAATCTGAGGAAGTGTAATCAAGATAGTTATGGGAGTGTGTGGGCTTGTAATGGATGCCGGTTCTTAACCTATTCCTGAGATGGAGATAGAGAAGGGAAGCAAGAATGAGATATGGACAGTGGGACCATGATCACAAGTGGAAATTGTTAACAAAGGGATGGAATTGTTGAGTTCTGAATGAGTGCAGGAAGCAGCAATGTACTGGAAAAAGAGAGGGAGGTGTTCTAAGTAGGATGAAAATGAGGCCACATAACCCACGAACAAAAAGGCACGGCTCAATCTACGTGAGCTCCCATTAGAATGCCTTTGATTTGGAGAAAGTGAATGGAGTTAAAGAAGTTGTTTGATGCAAGTACAAGTTCAGCAGAGCAAACAAGCTTATTGGTGGAGAGGTGCTGGTTGGAGATCTGTTCAAAAAAGAAGTGAAAGGCCCTCAGACCATCCTGGTGTGGAATGTTGGGGTCGAGGATTGGACATCCATAGTGAAGATGTGCTGGTTGGGACTGGAGAACTGGAAACTATCAAAGTGGCAGAAGGAAACATGGATATAAGTGGGAAAAGACGACAAGAGGAAAAGAATAAAGTCAAGGTAGGAATAAATGAGTTCCATGGGTCAAGAATTGGATGAAACAATGCATATAAAAGGCTGGGTCATGAGATAACAGCTCATGGTACTGGGGGAAAATGTGTAGCATAGACTGGAGACTGATTCTGAATGTCTGTCTTTTATGTGTAACCAATGTGTCTTTTTCAGACTGAAAGGATGTAACTAGCGGTGTGCCCCAGGAATCAGTTCTTGACTTTCAGTTACTTACCATTTACTTTAATGACCTGGAGATGGGGGCATAAGGTATTTAAGTTTTCCAATGACACAAAAATAGGTGGAAGGGCAGGGTGTGATAAAGATATCATGACTTTGAAACAGGATTTAGATGGGTTGGATGAGTGGTCAAAAACTTGGCAAATGGAATTTCATGTGGGAAAGTGTTAAGGTCATGCACTTTGGTAAGAGGAATCAAACATTTTCTCAATGGAGAGAGATTGCATATGAGTGAAGTACAGAGGGATTTAGGTGTTCTTGTATATGAATCACAAAAAATTAACAGGCAAATGAGCAAGAAGGCAAACAACATACTTACCTTTAATGCAAGGGGCTTGAAGTTTAGATAAAGGTAAGAACTGTTACAGTTATACAAGGTGTTGGTTAAGCCACAGCTGGGCTATTGTGCACAATTTGGTCCCCTTATTTACAAAAGGATATACTGGCATTGGAGACAGTCCAAAAGAGATTCACAAGACTAATTCCTGGTGTGAGAGGGACATCCTCTCACTAAATAAATTAGATCTATATTTTTGGTGTTTGGAAGAATGAGGGTTGATCTTAATGAAACATATAAAGATCCTAAGGACACATAACAGGGTAGACCTTGAGATGTTTTGACTAATGGGAAAATCGCAAAGGGATGTAGTTACAAGATAAGAGCAGTCATTTAAAATTGAGGTGCATACAAATTTCTTCTCAGAGGGTGATGTATCCCTGGAATTCACTACTCCGGATAGTTGTGGAGCCTGGATCAAGTGATTAAGTTAATGCCCATCTATTAACTGACCTTGAGGAAGTGGTGGAGAACTGCCTTCCCAATTCAATGCAGCCTGCAGTGTTGTTAGATGAGGAATGTTAGGATCTTGACCATGTGAAAATGAAAGATCAGGAATATATTCCCGAGTCAGGATGGTATACAACTTACAGAGGAATTTGCAGGCATTGACAATCTCATGCACCTGTTGTCCTGATCATCTGGATGGTAGAGATCATGGCTTAGGGAGGTGCTGTTGAAGAAGTTTTGGTGAAGTGCTGCAAAGCAAGGGTTACATTAGGAGGAGTGCAGGAGCTTTACATAATTTTGAGATGCATTCCCTGGAATATAAGAGTTTAAGAATGACTTGATTGAAACTTTCAAGTTGGATTCAAAACTAGCTCTGCTGTAGGATGCAGAGGGTGATGGTTGAGGGTGGTTTCTCAGACTGGAGGCCTGTGTCTGGTGGTGTGCCACAGGAGTCCGTGCTGGGACCTTTGTTGTTTGTAGTTTATCTAAACGATTTGGATGTGAACGTATAAGGTATGGTTAGTAAGTTTGCAGATGATACTAAAACAGGTGGGATTGTAGACAGTGTAGAAGGTTATGAAAAATTACAGGGGGATCTTGACCAGCAAGGTATGTAGACTGAGGATTGGCAAATGACTTTCAATCCAGATAAATGTGAGGTATTGCATTTTGGGAGATCAACCCAGGGTAGGACTTGTACAGTGAATGGTAGGGCCCTGGGGAGTGTTATAGAACAGAGGAACCTAGGAGTGCAAATGCACAGTTCGCTGAAAGCAGCATCACAGATAGATAGGGTAGTGAAGAAGGCATTTGGCACGCTGGCCTTCATCAGTTATATAAGACATTGGTGAGGCCACACTTGGAGTATTATGTACAATTTTGGTCATCCTATTACGGCAAAGATGATATGAAACTAGAAAGAGTACAGAAAACATTTATCAGGATATTGCCTGGACTTGGGGGCCTGAGTTACAAGGAGAGGTTGCGTAGACTAGGACTTTATTTGCTGAATGTAGGAGATTGAGGGGTGGCCTTGTAGAGGTGTATAAGATCTTGAGGGGCATAGACAGGTTGAAAGCATATAGTCTTTTTCTCAGGGAGGGGATGCTAAAAACAAGAGGGCATAGCTTTAAGATCAGAGGTGAGAGATTTAAAAGGAGCAGTTTCTTCACACAAACAGTGGTGTGCATTTGGAATGAGCTGCCAGAAATAGTGGTTGAGGTGGGCACATTAGCAACATTTAAAAGCCATCTAGATAAGTGCATGGATAGGAAGAGGTTTAGAAGGCTTATGGGCCAAACACAGGCAGATGGGACCAGCTCACTGGGCAACACAGTCAGCATGGACAAGTTGGGCCGAAGGCCCTGCTTCCACACTGTGTGACTCTGTCAGTGTTCTGGGATGAACTGATTGAATTGACAACAACCATCTTCCATTGTGCTGGCTATGACTCCAACAAGTGGAGACTTATTTCCTTGGTTCCCATGAGGGGAGATGAAAAAGAAATGAGAAAGATGCAATTTGAAGCTGGAGCTGGGGAACCCATAGCGCTTGCCCAGAGGTCCTGAGGAACAGCGGGGGGGGGAGGGAGAAATGGCAGAATCAGCTGATGATTGTTCTCAATTTTAGTGATAAAGAAGTCCAACAGATCCTCACATTAACTGGTGGAGGTAGGGGTGGAGGATATGGTAAGAAGTTTTAATAAGATGACTTGCAGTAGAGAAAAGGAGCCAGGAGTTTCAAGATGATCCTGGATTCATGAGCTATTGTGGCAAACCAGAGTAGAAGACTTTAGACATTTAGGCACAGCAGACAGACAGGAAAGTGAGTGCCTCAACCAAGTATTTGTCACATCTATTTGTCTGCACCCATGAGGCCTAAAAGAATGGAAATCAAGACTGTACTAAAGAAACAGTATTTAGTTTAGTTTTAGTTTAAGGGGGACACTAGCATTAACAGTTAAGGTGAGGGTATGGTTGAGCAAATGGTAGATAGAGAAAATTAACATCAAATGGAAGGCAAAGGTTAGACAGTTGAAATTATGCAAGTATAGAGGTAGGTGAATTGTGAACGTGTACGTTCCAGGAAGGAAGCAGAAGGAAAAGTTTAGGGTGAGAGGTGTAGATGAGGTGTAGGTGTACAGGAGAGTGATCAGATTTGGCCCTATCCATAATTGAGACTCTGGGAGTAGTGAAGCCAATTTAATGGCTCAGGATATGCCTTAGAAGTTCTGGATTCTGTCCCAGAGACACGATGACCAGAAGTCCAGGATGACTCTCCAGTGCAGTACTAATGCAGTGCTATGTTGTCAGGGATGCTGTGTTTCAGATGAGATGTTAAGCAAGGCCAAGTTTGCTCTCATGGTAGACATACAACATCCTGTAATTTCATTCTGTGGAAGAGGGGAATTATGCCTCAAGCCAAGCCAACATTTATCTTTCACTCAATAACACCATTAGCAGATTATCTACTCATAATCATTTCGCTATTTATGGCAGCTTGCTGTGCATAAATCAACTGATGTGTTTGCCATATACACCAGCAGCCACACTGCAAAAGTACTTCAATGGCCATAAAGTGCTTTGGAATGTCCTGTAATAGATGTCAGTGCTACTTGATTTGCTTCCAATGTCTGGTTAGGTATTTATCAAAGATCTTTTAAAAGTCGTGGCACCTAATACCAACTGCACTACCTCATCTTTTATTTGGTCACATCCTCATAAATTCCATATTATAATGCACAATTTCTCACATAACCATTATGAGTTTTATTGCCTCGTTTTTGGCAGAGCAATCTAATTACTATTGATGTCAGCTGCAAAAACTTAAAATGACCAACCTTTGAAAGACCATTATTAAACACTGGTACCACATTAAGGACCTGTCATACTCTATATTATTTTATTCAATCTTATTTCCTTAAAAATGCAAAGCTCTTGGTCCTCATCCAGGAAATATACAAGGAATGGAGGGATATGGATCATATGCAGGCGGAAGGAATTAGTATAATTCGGCATCATGTTCGGCACAGATATCGTGGGCTGAGGATCCTGTGGCTGTGCTATACTGTTCTATGTTCATCCCCCATCATTTCATTTTAAAAATACTCATGTGCTGTTCAATGCATCCAGCACTGTAATGGGCACGTCTCATGCCAAGAGATCAGTAATTCATTCACCGCCAAATTTTTTCCAAATAATCTATTAGCTTCAAATTCAACATTATTGCAAAATCCTCTTCTAACAGCATAAAAAAAAGACTCAGCATAATTCTAATTAGTACAATAAGAATGAAGCTGCATTACCATCATGAATTCATCACAGCACCTAAGGCAGCCATTTGGCCCATCAAACCCTTTACAGCTCTTTGTAAATTAATCCTGTCAGTCAAATTTTCTCACTCTTTCCTCATAGACTTGCAAATTATTTTCTCCTTTATATCCAATTCATTGGTGGAAGTCCTAAATGCTCTTCATATTTAAAAAAAATCTCTTTAAGCCCATCACTTTAAACCGGTGTCTCATGTTCCCTGAACAACCTACCAAAGGGAACAGATTCCCTCTCTCTAACGCATGTAAAACAATCGTGGTCTTGTACATTTCTAACGAATCTACTTCAGCCTCCATTGTTCCAAGGAAAATAACCCCAGCTCCTCCAGTCTGATCGAGTAGCTGAAATCCCTCATCCCTGACAAAGCACATTGATGAAGGTAGATCAGTGGATGTGGTGTACATGGATTTTAGTAAGGCGTTTGATAAGCTTCCTCATGGAAGGCTCATTCAGAAAGTCAGGAGGCATGGGATTCAGGGAAACTTGGCTGTGTGCATTCAGAATTGGCTTGCCCATTCAAGACAGAGAGTGGTGGTAGATGGAGCATATTCTGCCTGGAGGTCGGTGACCAGTAATGTTCCGCAGAGATCTATTCTGGGACCCCTGCTCTTTGTGATTTTTATAAATGACTTGGATGAAGATGCGGAAGGGTGGGTTAGTAAGTTTGCAGATGACACAAAGGTTGGTGGTGGTGGTGTGGATAGTGTAGAAGGTTGTTATAGGTTACAACAGGACATTGATAGGATGCAAAGCTGGGCTGAGAAGTGGCAGATGGAGTTCAACTCGGATAAGTGTGAAGTGATACACTTTGGAAGATTGAATTTGAAGGCAGCATACAAGGTTAATGACAGGACTCTTAGCAGTGTGGAGGAACAGAGGGATCTTGGGGTCCACGTCCATAAGATCCCTCCAGGTTGCTGGGCAGGTTGATAGGGTTGTTAAGAAGGCGTATGGAGCATTGGCCTTCATTAGTCGGGGTATTGAGTTCAAGAGCTGCAACTCTATAAAACTCTGGTTAGACCACACTTGGAGTATTGTGTTCAGGTCTGGTCACCTTATCATAGGATGGATGTGGAAGCTTTAGGGAGGGTACAGAGGAGATTTACCAGGATGCTGCCTGGATTGGAGAGCATGTCTTATGAGAATAGGTTGAGCAAGCTAGAGCTTTTCTCTTTGGAGAGAAGGAGGATGAGAGGTGACTTGATAGAGGTATACAAGATGATAAGAGGCATAGATTTAGTGGACAGTCAGAGACCTTTTCCTAGGTCAAAACCGGCTAACACGAGGGGGCATAATTTTAAGGTGATTGGAGGAAGCTATAAGGGGGATGTCAGAGATAAGATTTTTTAAACAAAAACAGAGTGGTGGGTGCGTGGAACGCACTGCCGGCAGAGGTGGTGGAGGCAGATACAGTACATTAGGGACATTAAAGAGACTCTTAGATACCCACATGAATGATAGAAAAATGGAGGGCTATGGGGGAGGGAAGGGTTAAATAGATCTCAGAGCAGGATCAAATGTCGGCACAACATCATGGGCCGAAGGGCCTGTACTATGCTGTAATGTTCTTTCTTTTTCAATCTTTTTATTAGTTTTCAAATTAATACAGATTGATATATAGCATCAATATTTATACATGTAATACAAAGAGATCAGGAGAACAATCATAGCATAGATAATCATAAAGAACAATAAAATATAAAAGAAATCTGTAGATCCAACGATCTCTTAGTAAATGAATATAATATGAAAGAAAGAAAAAGATTTATTATATAAATTTTAAAAAACCCAAATCAATAAGAAACAATATAAACTAAACAAAAAAAATTTCAAGAAAAAAACAAACAACAAAAAAAAGAAAAAAAATCTGGGCTAAAATTTCTCAGTAGAAACAGAGCAATATTATGACGTCAACTCCGTTCCTCCAAGTTGGAAAGTTATTGAAAGGGGATCTACATCATGTGAAAATATTGAATAAATGGACTCCAAGTATCTTCAAATTTAAGCGAAGGATCGACAGTACCACTCCTAATTTTTTCCAAGTTTAAACATGATATAGTTTGAGAAAACCATTGAAAAGAAGTAGGGGGTATTGGATCCTTCCATTTAAGCAAAATGGATCGTTTGGCTTGCTGTAATGCTCTATCTTAATAACTTTTCTGCACCTTCTCTCTGAATCTCACATCCTTCATGAATTGTGGTGACTGGAACTGGACCAAATGCTTCAATCGTCATCCAATCAGTGTTCCATAAAGAATCTCCCCATGCCTCTATCTATGTAGCCCAGAGCCTGTGTGCTTTACTAATTGCACTCTCAACATGTAGTCACACTTATTTTTGAAGGTTTATACACATATTGGACTATAGGGAAAAGGTAGGAAAGTGGAGTTGTAGAAAATGTCAGATCTGCCATGGATCTTATTGATGATCAAGGGCCTACTCCTGTTCCTATTTCTTATGTTTGTATACAGTCAAACATCTCTATTCCTGCACACTCACGTGAATGGGCTCATTTAGTCTGCATTGTCTCTTCTTCTTTCTGACAAAATATATCACTCCACACTGCACCAAATGCAGTCCACTCCACACTGCACTTGCAGATGACACCAAGATTGGTGGAGTTGTGGACAGAGTAACGAACTATCAAAGAATACAGCGGGACATAGATCCATTACAGATATGGGCAGAGAAGTGGCAGATGGAGTTTAATCCAGGCAAGCGTGAGGTGTTGCACTTTGGGAGGTCAAATGAAAGGAGAATGTATACAGTTAATGATAGGCCCCTTAAAAGCATTGACATACAGAGGGATCTTGGGATCCAGGTCTATAGTTCACACAAAATGGCTATGCAAGTGGATAAGGTGGTAGAAGGTGGTGTGTGGAATACTTGCCTTCATAAGTAGGGGTGTTGAGTACAAGAGTAAGGATGTCATGCTGCAGCTATACAAGCAGCTATACATGCTGCAGCAGTATTATGTGCAGTTCTGGTCACCCCATTATAGGAAGGATGTGGAAACTGTGGAGAGGGTGCAGAGAGATTTACCAGGATGATGCCTGGATTAGAAGGTATGAGCTATAAGGAAAGGTTGGGCAAACTTGGGTTGTTCTCCCTAGAGCGTCAGAGGCTGAAGGGAGAACTGATAGAGGTTTTTTAAATTATGAGAGGCATAGATAGGGTAGAGGGTCAGAATCTTTTCGCCAGCATAGAAATGTCAAACACCAGAGGACATGCTTTTAAGGTTAGAAGGGGAAAGTTTAAAAGGCAATGTGAGGGGCAAGTTTTTTTTTTACACAGAGAGTGGTAGGTGCCTGGAATGTGTTACCAGGGGTAGTAGGGGAAGAAGGCAGTTTGGTTGAATTTAAGAGGCTTTTAGATAGACACATGAACATGAAGGGAATGGAGGGATATGGATGATACACAGGAGGAGGACATTTAGTATAAATTGGCATCAAGAGTGGCACAACATCTTGGGCCAAATGGCCTGTCCAGTGCTGTACTGTTCTATGTTCAAATTTCAGTTCCACACCTATTTATCCTGCCAGCCTAACTATGCTTCTTACAGTCCATTATCATCCTCCACATTGTCAACCGTACTTCCAATTTGTGTGTCATCAGCAAATTTTGAAATTCTCAAAGCTGTGGTCCAAGCATTCACCCTTGGGAACACCACAGTTCACTATCCCAGTCTGAAAAACAACTGTTCACTCTGCTTTCTGTCTTTACCAATTGTCTTATCCTTGCTGCCACTGACTGTATTGTTCCATAGGCTTCAATTTTGTTAATCAGTCATTTTGCCAAATATCTTCTGAAAATCCATACAAATGACATTTAATACATTCCTTTCAGTAACCGTTTCTGCTAACATCATCAGAAGATAAATCACAGGTTAATTAAACATGATTTGCCTTTAAGAAATCGCTGGTGGCTTCCCTTATTAGTGCAAACTTCTGCAATTCCTGACTAATTTTCCCCTCCACTGAGGCAACATCAATCAGCCTATGGTTGGTGGTCCTAGCCTTTCAAACATTTTTTTTCAACAATGGTGTTACATTAGCATTCTCTAGTACTCTGGCATTTCCCCTGTAAATAATGAGCATCATTCTAAGGACTTTATAGAAAACCTTTCAGTAATCTTCAACCCCTTTTTCCATGGCAATCTATAACTATAAGACATAGGAGCAGAATTAGGCCATTTGGCCCTTCAAGTCTGCTCTGCCATTCAATCATGGCTGATTTATTTTTCCCTCTCAACTCCATTCTCCTGCCTTCTCCCCATAACCTTTGACACCCTTACTAATCAAGAACCTATCAACCTCTGCTTTAAATATACCCAATGACTTAGCCTCCACAGCCCTCTATGGCAATGTATTCCACAGATTCACCACCCTCTAGCTAAAGAAGTTCCTCCTCATCTCTGTTCTAAAGGGACATCCTTCTATTCTGAGGCTGTGCCCTCTGGTCCTGGACTCTCCCACTACTGGAAACATCCTCTCCACATCCACCCTATCCAGGCCTTTCAATATTCAATAAGTTTCAATGAGATCCCCTTCATCCTTCTAAACTCCAGTGAGTATAGGCCCAGAACGCTCCTCATATGTTAACCATTCCATTCCCGGGATCATTCTTGTAAACCTCCTCTGGACCCTCTTCCAATGCCAGCACATCCTTCCTTGGATATGGGGCCCAAAACTGCTCCAAATGTGGTCTGACCAATGCCTTATAAAGCCTCAGCATTGCATCCTTGCTTTTATATTCTAGCCCTCTTGAAATGAATGCTAACATTGCATTTGCCTTCCTTACTACCAACTCAACCTGCAAATTAACCTTTATAGAATCCTTCACTAGGACTCCCAAGTCCCTTTGCACCTCCGATTTCTGAATTCGCTCCCCGTTTAGAAAATAGTCTACGCCTTTATTCTTTCTACCAAAGTGCATGACCGTACACTTCCCTACGCTGTATTCCATCTGCCACTTCTTTGCCCATTCTCCCAACCTGTCCAAGTCCTTCTGCAGACTCCCTGCTTCCTCAACACTACCTGCCCCTCCACCTATTCTTGTATCATCCGCAAACTCGGCCACAAAGCCATCAATTCCATCATCCAGATCATTAACATATAATGTGAAAAGTAGCGAACCCAACATTGACCCCTGCGGAACACCACCAGTCACCGGCAGCCAATCAGAAAAGGCCCCCTTTATTCCCACTCTTTGCCTTCTGCCATTCAGCCCATCTTCTATCCATGCTAGTACCTTTCCTGTAATACCACGGCTCCTATCTTGTCTAGCAGCCTCATGTGTGGCACCTTGTTAAAGGCCTTCTGAAAATCCAAGTAAACAACATCCACTGACTCTCCTTTGTCTATCCTGCCTGTTATTGCCTCAAAGAATTCCAACAGATTTGTCAGGCAAGATCTCTCCTTAAGGAAACCATGCTGACTTCAGCCTATTTTATTATGTGCTTCCAAGTACCCCGAAACCTCATCTTTAATAATGGACTCTAATATCTTACCAACTGCTGAAGTCAGGCTAACTGGCCTATAATTTCCTGTCTTTTGCCTCCCTCCCTTCTTAAAGAGTGGAGTGACATTTGCAATTGTCCATTCCTCCGGAACCATTCCTGACTCTAGTGATTCTTGAAAGATCACTACTAATAACTCCACAATCTCTTCAGCTACCTCTTTCAGAACCCTGGGTGCAGTCCATCCAGTCCAGGTGACTTATATATCTTCAGACCTTCCAGTTCCCCAAGCACCTTCTCCTTAGTAATAGCAACTACACTCACTTCTGCTCCCTCTCTCAAATTTCTGGCATGTTGCTGGTGTCTTCCACAGTGAAGACTGACGCAAAATACTTATTCAGTTCATCTGCCATTTCTTTGTACCCCATTACTATCTCTCCAGCACCATTTTCCAGCAGTGTGATGCCCACTCTTCCCTCTCCTTTACCCTTTATATATCTGAAAAAACTTTTGGTATCCTCTTTTATACTATTGGCTAGCTTACCTTCATATTTCATCTTTTCTCCTCCTACTTTCTGTTGGTTTTTAAAAGCTTCCCATTCCTCCAGCTTTTTTTTGCAATATTGTATGCCCTCTTTTTTTGCTTTTATGCTGTCTTTGACTTCCCTTGTCAGCCACGGTTGCCTCATCCTCCCTTTAGAATGCTTCTTCTTCTTTGGGATGAACCGATCCTGCGTCTTCCGAATTATTCCCAGAAACCCCCGCCATTGCTGCTCCACCATCATCCCTGCTAGGGTCCCCTTCCATTCAACTTTGGCCAGCTCCTCTCTCATGCCTCTGTAGTTACCTTTACTCAACTGTAATACTGATACATCCAATTTTAGCTTCTCCTTCTCAAACTACAGGGTGAATTCTATCATATTATGATCACTGCCACCGAAGGGTTCCTTTACCTTAAGGTCCCTAATTAAATCTGGTTCAATGCACAACACCAAATCCAGAATTGCCTTTTCCCTAGTGGTCTTGACCACAAGCTGCTCGAAAACACCATCTCATAGGCATTCTACAAATTCCTTCTCTTAGAATCCAGTACCAACTTGATTTTCCCAATCTACCTGATATTAAAATCCCCCATGACCACCGTAACATTGCCCTTTTTACATGCCTTTTCTATCCCCTGTTGTAATTTGCACCCCACATCCTGGCTACTATTCAGAGGCCTGTACGTAATTCCCATCAGGGTCTTTTTACCCTTGCAGTTTCTTAACTCTACCCACAAGGATTCTACATCTTCTGATCCTATATCACTTCTTTCTAAGGATTTGATTTCATGTTTTACCAACTGAGCCACCCCACCCCCTCTGCCCACCTGCCTGTCTTTTCGATAGGATGTGAATCCTTGAATATTTAGCTCCCAGTTGTGATCTTTGTTCGACCAGGACTCTGTGATGCCCACAACATCATATCTGCCAATTTCTAACTGCGCTATGAGCTCATCTATCTTATTTCGTACACTGCATGCATTCAAATAAAACACCTTCAGTCCTGTATTCACCACCCTTCTTCTCAAATTTGTCTCCATGTGCCTGAAATTAAATTCTAAACTTTCTGTCTTATTCTTTATTCTGGAGACTTCAGTAACCTCTCCTGCACTCTCCTTCCCTTTTACTTTATCCATACTTTTCCAATCTGTTGAACTCCAGCCCCCTACTACTTAGTTTAAAGCCCTATCTACAGCCATACACGATTCGCCAGGACCCCGGTCCCAGTGTGGTTCAGGTGGAGCCTGTCCCATCTGAACAGCTCCCTCCTTCCTCAATCCTGGTGCCAATGACCCACGAATTCAGACCCACTCCTCCCACACCAATCTTTGAACCACGCATTTAACTCTCTGATCTTATTGACCCTGTGCCAACCTGCATGTGGCTCAGGTAGCAATCCAGAGATTATTACTTTTTCAGTTCTGCTGTTTTCATTCCTAGCTGCTCAAACAGTGCAGACAGTGCAGCCCCTCCCTCCTCCCCAGAGCAGCCAGTGCAGCCCCTCCCTCCTCCCCAGAGCAGCCAGTGCAGCCCGCGCTCTACAGTGCAGCCCCTCCCTCCTCCCCAGAGCAGCCAGTGCAGCCCGCGCTCCACAATGCAGACCCTCCCCCCCCCCCAGTGCAGACACTCCCCCCCCCCCAGTGCAGACAGTGCGGCCCCTCCCCCCCGTTGCCGCGCGCCGGTTGGCGGTTTAATTTCAAACCGGTCTGCGCGCGCTCCCTGTCACCGGTTGGTCACGGGAGTTCCGCTCTGTTTCCCCAGCAACTGTCCTCCTTCCCCCCCCCCCCTCCCCCCGGGCGCCGATCATGCTGTGTAAGGAGGAACCGTCCCGGCCGCTGGCCGCGACCCCGAGCGCTGCGGCCCGCTACTTCTGCACGGCCAGCCGCGGGCTGGAGCGCTTTCTGGCCGAGGAAGTGCGCGCCAAGCTGGGTGCCTGGGAGGTGAGTGAGGCCGCCGGCCCCGCCCCGGCACTCGGCCTCTGAGCTCCCTGATGGTTGGAGAGGGTCTGGGGCTGCGGTTGCGTTGAACGGACCGGACCGGATGGTGCTCCTGCTGAGACCCCAAGCGTGTGGCGTTTAGGCAGAGACATTCGCAGAAATTGACGGCACAGAAGGAGGCCATTCGACCCATTGTGTTCCTGCCCGTCTGAGTTGGGTTTCCCCTGTTCCTTCCCCCTGCAGGCCGCCCCTGTGGTGAGGATGGCCGCCCCTGTGGTGAGGATGCCCGCCCCTTCCTCCGGATGGCGGGCAAATGGGACGAGCTTGGATGGGCATCTTGGTCTGCATGGACCAGTTGGGCCAAAGGGTCTGTTTCCCTGCTCTCCGACTGTTTTCTGGGCACATCCTGTAACGTTGCGTGGTGGTGGTGCTGTGGTTGTCACTGCAAAGTTACCAGATTGTTGTTTGAAAACACATCAGGCTCACTGACATTCACCAGGGAAGGAAATTCGGCATCCTTGCCTGACTCTGGCCCATCGTTCACTATAGGCCATAGCGTGGTTATCTCCTTCAGTCTCTCTGTCCTGCCCTAGCAACCAATCAGAGGGTGATAAATGAATACATTTTTTAAATATCCTTTTGGTCAGAGAGTACCAGAATTTCATTTCCCCAGTAGAAGGTCAGTTAATCCTGCTTCACCTTATTGTGCCTTGCACTTTCTCTGTAACTGTAACACTTTACACTGCATTCCTTGTACTACCTCAATGCACTGTTGTAATGAATTGATCTATATGGATGGTATGCAAGACAAATTTTTCACTGTAGCTCGGTACATGTGACAATAGTAAACCAATTTACCAATTTGCACCGTAGTCCTGCAGATTACAGCTCTTCAAATGTTCATACAGGTACTTTTGAAATATAAGTGACTTTTCTTTTTGTTTTTCCTCTGGCATAGAGTTTCTGCCTCCAATACCCTTTTAAAGAGTTCCGGACTCCCACCACTCATTAGGAGATTTGTTTTTAGACTCAAATCAGCTGTAATCCTTCTGTCAAACCTGTGCTCAGTACTTAGTTACTGAGTCCTCTGTTGAAGGAACTAGGTCCTTGCTGTGATATTTAGAAAGCTTGGTTAATCTTGCACCTAGAATGAGACCCACTGGGCCCATGCATGCTCCCAGAGGAGCAATGCAATTACTCCCATTCCTCTATTCCTTATTTTCCTGTACCCTTGTAACTTATTCCTTCTCACACGTGCCAACAAACTGCTCTGATTCTTTTTGCTATTGACCTATATTAAAGGGAAACTTGCAGTGATCAATTAATCAGAGCACCAGGAGGAAACCCACTCCATCACAAGACCATGTGCAAACTCCGGACAGACAGCACCCAAGTTTAGGATTGAACCTGGATTCTTGGAGCTGTAAGACTGCAGCACTAACCGCTGTGCCACCATGCAACTCCAAAGAAAACTCCCAGTTTAGACATAACTCGCAGCCATTATTCTCTGGCCCGTGTCCCTTCTAAATATCCTATGCACCATCTGTAGAGCTTTCACATCACTTGTGTAAATGTAGTGTACACTGTTCTAGTTGTAGCCTAATTAATGTTCAATACAGTTTAAGTATGACCTCCCTTCTCGTATATTTTTCTCTTTGGCCAATAAAGGCAAGTATCCTGTATACCATCTTAGCTCCCACCTTATCTACTTGTCCTGCCATTTTCAGGGATCTGTGAGCATGTACTCCAGTACCCTCAGTTACTATATATGTGTGTGTGTATGTATGTATGTGTGTGTGTGTATATATATATATATATATATATTTGGTTATGTATTCTCTTGCCGTGTATGTCTTCATGAATATTCTATTCCTCACTTTCTGGATTGAATTCGATGTGCCACTTTTTGTCCACTAAAAGAAGCTTCTGATACTTCAGGCTGTTGCTATTTTCAATTTTGATGTTATCTATAAACTTCGATGTGCCAATGCATTCAACTCCGAATTAGTCTATACCAAGAAGAACAAGGGATAACATTTTTTTTAAAAAGTAGATGTTCTCCATGGAGACTTGTTTTCTTTTAACAAATGCCAGTGAATCTCCTTTACTTACAAATAAGCTTATTCCTTGTAGTTTTCATTCCTCTTTTACCAGCATTTTATGTAGTGTGGCAAAGCAACCTCAGCAAGATTTTAGTCCAAGTCACTTTATTCTGTAACTCATTGTAATGAACATTGTAATTAAAAGCCCATTTAAACAGGTTTTAGGAAGTAGATATCCGTGCCTACTTATAAACCAGCCAAAATGACTGAGCTGGTATATGTTACTTGGCATATAAATACAGCAGAATGTTAGATATAGTTGTTCAAATGTATAAGAAACAAAACACCAGCCACATACATTCCAGAATACACAATAGATCAGCAACCAAGTCCAAACTACAGTCTTTAAAGTTACACTAAATCTTGAATCAGTAACATTACACTACAGCTTGCTTCTTTAGCCTTTGAATCACCAACTGCATCTAGTTATACAATTACATTCTTCTGAAAGTAGTGTTCCACTTGGTCCATCTGATCTGCTTATTCCACTGGGTGAAAAATATGCTGATCAAGTAAATATCACCACTCTGCAATTTTTTGCTGTTTTCAGCAATTTTCTTGCCTTTTTTTTTCACCTTTATCTTCCTCTCACTACTTAGTGACCTTTGGAAAATTCCTAGCAGTGTGATGACAACCTTGTTGTTTCTTAAATCTATCCCAATTTGTTTTGTCCTTGACACGTCAAGGACATCTCTCTTCAAGACTACTTGATCAATAGTGCTGCTGTCTCCTTTTTACCTTATCTTTACTGAACACTTTATACTTAGTGATTTTAATTACCCAGCCCTGTCCTTTATTTCAGCCATGTTTCAGATCATCTGCTACTACACTGTAATCCCATTTGTGTGTGAAACTCTCCATTCATGAGCAGGATAAAACAGATGTGTGTATGTATAAATAGATGTGTGCATTTACACACACACATCTGTTTTGTCCTGCTTATGGTTTCTTTGTCAACTTCTATCTAATGCTGTTGCTACTTCATATTCTATTGCTAGTTAATGATCTCACTTCTTTGTACACTTTTTCCTATTGACTACCACCATATTTTCATGCCCAAATCCTTGCCAATTTAAACAATCCCCAATCACATGAGTAAAATTCTCCATGAGGACATTGATCACTGTACTGTTAGGGATGCGCCCGTCTGTCTTCAACAGACTCTTGCACGTGAGAATAGAAATGAAGAATAAGTTGTTCGTTGTATGGATGCATTCAACCAGATGAAAGAGGCAACATTGTGGCACAGTTACTAGAGCTGCTGCTTCACAGCTTCAGCGATCTGGATTCAATTCTGACCTCTGGTGCTATCTGTGTGGAGGTTGCTCATTTTCCCTGTGACACATGGGTTTCCTCCTACATCCCAAAAACGTGTAGGTTTGATGGGTTAATCAGCCACTGTAAATTTCCCTCGGTGTGTAGGTGAGCAGTAGAATCTGGGTGGAGTTATTGGCAATGTGGGGAGAATAAAATGGAATTGATATAAATGGCTGCTTGACGATTTGTGTGGACTTGGGCTGAAGGGCCTATTACCATGAATACTTGGTATAACAAGGATTTGTTACAGCAATATTGCATTTCACTACTTTCATTCCATAATTTTGATGAGCTGACAGAGAAGGTTGATGAAAGGAGTGCTGCAGGTGTTGTCTGTAGGATTTTAGGATGGCATTTAATGAAGTTCTATATAAGACTGGTTAGGAAAATTGATACCTATGGATTGAAAGGTCAATGGCAACATGGACGAGATTGACCTAAGGAGAAAAAGCAGAGTTTGGAAGATATGGTGCAGAAAAGATTTATTAAAAATGATTCCAGGGATGAGGGATTTCATTTACAAGAGTAGACAGGAGAATCTGGAGTGTACTTTTTTTTAAAGTCATGATGAATTTGGACAAGTCCAGTGTTTTATTTGTGTTTCTTGGGATGCAATGGGTTTAGAATAAAGAGAAACTGATCATTATTGACTGATTCAAGGGACAGATATAAAATAAGGGCAAAATGGAGGGTTACTTAGGAGAAATATTTTTATAATGGTGTTTGTTGGGGTAATGGAAGTGGAACCAATCAGGACTTTCAGTAGTGAATTGGATAGACATGAGGGAAATGGAGACAC
This sequence comes from Pristis pectinata, assembly GCF_009764475.1. NCBI lineage: Eukaryota > Metazoa > Chordata > Chondrichthyes > Rhinopristiformes > Pristidae > Pristis > Pristis pectinata. The sequence goes on along the minus strand of NC_067414.1, from coordinate 86,213,544 downwards.
AAGGGACTGCAGATGCTGGAATCTGGAGCAACAAACAGAATGCTGGAGGAAACTCAGCATCTGTGGAGGGAAATAGACTCTCGATGTTTCAGGCTGAGACCCTTGAATGTCCTGAAACCAATATAGACGCTGCCTGACCCACTGGTTTCATCCAGCATTTTGTTTGTTACTTGAGAGAAAATAATCTGCAGGACTACTAAAGTAAAGCAAGGGAATGGAAGTGACAAGATTGCTCTATGAAGAGCTGGAATGGACCTGATGGACTGAGTAACCTCTCCTTATTCAATTATTTTTTTAAAAAATGTGGAACTGGCTGCTTTACTAACTTCTTAATTTACTAATTCAAATGGTAGTGAAATTATCCTGAAACTTGAGTCTAACAACTGTCGCATATTGGAAGCTTTAACCATGAACACTAGATGTTGTACACAAGGTCTGTGTTTTATTTTTGTTTCTTGGGATGCGATGTTGGCAAAAATGCTTCTCTTGCATGGGACTTCTTTCAAATTAGGTTAGGACAGCAGAGTTATTTTTACAACCTCAAGTTTGTAGAGGGTGGAACAAAGAGGCCTGCACTGGAATAGTCTCTTTTGTTGGAACATGAGCATTTTAGCAGCAGAGGGGCTTGGGTCGATGGAGTAAAACAATTTTAAAGAGGTGAAAATATACAGTCAAATGATGGAACAGATAGTTAGCAGCTAACATAGGGGCCATATACAACACCAAGCTTGCAAAGCCTGCTTTGATTTCCAATATGCCAGGGAAAGGAGGGGTTTGGGGTCCAGGGAGTTTGAGACAAATCCAATGGCTTCAATTTTCCCAGTATTTAGCTAGAAGAAATTTCGTCATGCAGTATGCTGCACATAGAGATCGCGAGATGACTGCTTTATCTGGCTATGTCAACATGCATGTGCAAAAGTGCTGTTCTTGAGTTGGTTGCTTGGGGGGCATTGTACAGATAAGAAGAAAGAAGATACCAAAAATGAATCCTTGGGGTAACCTCAAGAGGTAACCCTGGACGTGGGAAGAGGGGTCATTGCAGATGGGTCTCTGCCAGTGATGAATTTGATAAAATTGGGATCAAACTGTGCAGCTGCAAAAACGATGTAACCACAAAATCCAGACTATTTCAGTCAAAAATCTGAGATCCTAATCCATCTGCCTCTGACTCTCATTTCTGGTTTTAATAGAAGCAGGCAACCAGTATGCCCACAGGAGGTGCTTTTTTTTTAAATCATTTAAATATTATAATGAGGCCTGAGAATTGGCTACCATTTCAAGTTTAACCCTGGCTGGCTTCATCCATTCCCGTGCTTGGATTCCACAGATTCTTCAGTTTTCCCTCTTCCTGTTTTTATTTAATCTCCTCCCATCTTCCCCACCCTCTCATTTCCCACCATTCTGATCTTCTCAGCCTCATTTTGTTTTCTCTCCACTGTGAAGTTTCATACGATTTCAGGGAAACCTTTTCATAAGATTTGGGTCAAAAATTCAAACCAGCAACAAAAATGGCTATTTATGCAACTCTAAAGCCTGTAGGGTTATGGAGTCACACAGCAAAGAAATAGGCTGCCCACCATGTTCATGCAGACCATCAAGTACCCATCCATACTAATCCCATTTACCAGCACTTGATCCGTAGCCTTCCATGTCTTGGCAGTTCAAATGTTGTTTAGATACTTCTTCAATGTTGTGAGAATACCTGCCTCCACTACCCACAAGCAGTTCATTTCAGATTCCAACTACCCTCTGGGTGAAAAAAACTCCCCCCCTAAACCTCTTGCTCCTTACCCTAGACATATGCCTTCTAATTTTGGATACTTCTGTTGTGGGCAAAAGTTTCCTAAAATCTACCCTATCTGTGCCCCTCATAATTTTGTATACCTCTATCAGGTTCCCTCTCAGTCTCCTCAAGAAAACAAACCCACCCTGCCCAGTCTCTCCTCGTAGCTGAAATGCTCCATCCCAGACAACGTCCTGGTGAATCTCCCCACATCCTCTCCAGTGCAATCACGTCCTTGTAGTTTAATGAAATTATATTGTTTATGTAGTCTGAAATTCTGAGCCTCTAGGTAACAGAGAGCATAATTGTGAGTGGGATGCAAATTTGCCGTTAATGAGGTAAAGCTGCAGTTTGAAAAAAGCTACGTGTTACAACCATTGATTTTCCTATCATCACATGATGAAACCCATTTCCATTAAAAGTTATGAATGTTCATAACTTAATAGATAAGTAATTTGGAACTGTGAAGTAAATGTTCCTAGTCCAAGATTGAGAGATGTGTTGATACATCCAAAAGTTGATTTGAAGCCCCTCGTGAGAATTCTGTACTAACCTATAGTTATTTTTTTAACGATTTGTGAATGTTTAAAAATGTAGTTTCATGCAACTTGTAACAGCATGGTGCAATGTACCTGTGAATCACATGGATTTTGTGTTCATGCTACCTTTAGAAAACATTTTTATTTGAAATTTCCCTCAAACAGGCTTTTGTGTTTTAACTTTTGTCTTATATACTTGAGTTATTGTACTAATTTGCTCACATGGTGTGCAAATGCATCCTTCTTGTAAAATCTTTACATTTAATTTAATACAACATCGTGGCGATAAGCTATTAATTAGCCATGGTGGTCATTCATTGACTCAGGCAGCAGGATATCTTCCTGCCCATCTTCCAAGGTTGTATTCATGCCTGGCTGTCCTAAAGAATGTACATGCAGTGTCCTCTGGTTCACTGCAGGCCTTCTGCAACCAGTGGGCATTGCAGGGGCTGGGGTGCATCATGGGCCACTAAGCTTTTAAATGTAAGGTATTTAAAATAAAGTTGTTTTGAAACAAAAAAAAATACAGAAACACAACAAAAATGGGGGCCTGAAGATAAAGGCCAAAAAATACTGACTTTTGTCTTCCTTCCCTTATACTTGTAGGTGGAGCAGATATCAGGCAAAGTGTTCTTTACAGTTGATGCAGATTTGAAACAGCTAAAGAACCTGAAATGCGCAGAGCGACTATTTTTACTGGTGAAAAAGCTGCCCCCAATCCAGATGCCAAGCTATAAAGGTGCTATAAAATATGTTTGACTTTTATTTTTACATCTAACATTATCATTGTTTTTCTGGCAATAGACAGGGTTTGCTTGTGCAGCTTTTCCTAAAATAGTTTTTGTTGTAATATACGAAATAGATGTTGGCATTGTATATAATGTGGGTGATTATAAAGGTATAACAAATGTAGGAGGGAAAATAGGATTTACTTTGGCTCTGTATTGTTCAGTTGGTTTTCTCCAAGAGTGCAACGATGGCAGGAATTCAGCAATAATGCCAGCTCACCTGCAACCTGACTTCGCCCCCATACCTTTGATCCAGGCATGTTCATGAGGGCTGATTACCTGAGAAGAGGCAAGAGTAGCTTACCTCAATGTCAAGACAACCTTTTATTGAATATGATATCAATGACCTCCACAGAAATTGAGATCAATAAGTGTGAAAGAAAATGCCCTCTGGTGGATACAACCTTATCAGTCTGCAAAGGAAGAGATGCCAGTTGTTAGAGGTCAATTGTCACAGGCCCTTCAACAGCTTCACTGGTGACCTCTCTGTTTTGTCAGTGCTTGTGCTATTTACTAACATTGTTCAGTGACATATGGAGCTTCTCTGATGATGAAGCAGCCCATTCCAACTACAGGATTGGACTGTCAAGTGGTGAGTTAAAATTGAATCCTGTTAGTGCCAGATAGTGATCATATCAAAGGAAGTTCAGTTACTGTTGCCTGTTCTTTAGTCAACCAACAAAACACTTGGACTTGTAGTCAAGTGAACTGCTCAACATGGAAAGTATTGAATTTAAAGCATAATTCTACCTGCAGCAATCAAGGCAAGGGAAAAGTGTTTCCTCCAGTGCCTTCTAGGTAATGCCAAGCCTTTGAGGGGAGTGAACCACTTATTCCAAATTACCCAGCGTCTGTTCCTATTTTTGGAGCCTTGATGTTGATATTGCTATTCCAGTAAAGCTTCTGATAAATGATGACCTCAAAGGTATTGCAAATAGATAAGAGACTGATAATGATGCTGCTGAAGGTCAAGGCAAAGCAACTGTAGTATGTCAGATCTACAAGTTGCTCTGTGTCGACTAACTTTTAATTGTATCTTCCTCTCCATTACCTATGAGGGACAAGTATTGGCCAGGATTCTGGGAGTAACATCCCTGATCGATTCCAAAAATAAAACAGCCATGAGATCTTTTACATCCACTCAAAATGCAGACGTGGCCTCAATTAAACGTCTCATCCAAAAGATGGCTCTTTGAACAGTGCTGGTATTTCCCACTTATCTGATCTTATGATTCTTGAGAAAACTTTTTAGAGTTGGTCAAGAATATATTTTGTGGCTTATGAAAGAATGCTGTCCTTAAAGTAATAGCCTCATTCATGATCCAGTTGAGAGGATACTTCTATGAAAAATATCTTCTGGTTTGCTTTTAAGATAGAGTGAACAGCAGACAAATGCTTGGAAATGTAAATTATTTATTTTTACATTTTTAAAGTACTTGGGGAAACATACGTTTTCTCTGTCTAAATGTGCTTCAGTCCAACTGTTCTACAGAAGGTCTTGTGGATGAATTTCATCATAGTTGAAGTGAATGAGTGTGAAACATTAGGTGAGATAAACGTATTAAAACAAAGTGTGTGGCCCAGGTGAAATATACCCAGGCAGCCAAGCAACAGAAGAAATCGCAAAGGCTCTAACTATAGCTTTCCAATCCTCCCTGGTAACAGAGAAATAAGTGGAGGAGTGCAATTGATGGTCTTGCTCTGAGAACTGGCATAGAGTTGATGGGCTAAATGGCCTAATTCAATGTCCTAAGGAAATACAATAATAATAATAAAAAAAGATGTTGCATTGGTGAGAATGCGGAAGAGATTTATTAGTATGTAACCCAGACTGGAAGGTTGTAGCTATGAGGGAGAGGTTGTGGTTGTTTTCTTTGGAAGAGAGAAGGCTGAGGTGAAATTTAATTGTGAGGTATAAAATTATGAGTGACCGGGATAGGTTAATTAGGCTGGATTTATTTTCATATTGAGGAGTCAAAAATAAGGGGGGGGGGGGGGGTGCATAGACTTAAAGTAATTGGTAGATGGATTAGAAGAAGATTAACTTTTTTTCCAATCATAGGAACCTGGTACCTGAAATGGCAGTAGACAAAAACCCTCATCACATTCAAAGAGTACTTGGGGTATATTTGAAGAGCTGTGACTGTAGTGATTTGAAACTGGTGAGGGAAGATGGGATTAAGTTGTGTAGGTTATTGTCGATCAGCGCAGACATGATGGGCTGAATGGCCTCTTGCTGCATCATAAATTTTCTGTGACTCTGGCTCTAATTTACATGAACATGAGACACCTGAAAAATAATGCACTGTGCATATCCAAATTTGAAAAGAATTTTCTATATCAATGCGACTTTGGTACCAGACTGGCCTTTTTTAAGACAATTGGATATTATTGCCTATTGATACCCTAGTACACTTTTAATGTGCATATTTTAGATGTTGCACGGTAGCATACTAAATATTCCAGTAAACATTGCAAATTTAAGTAGAACGCTGGAGATGGGCCCCAGTGAGTTTAAAGAGAGCATGGGAAACGGTCCTGATGTGTTCAAAGGTAGTGTAGGAAATGGGGCCTTGGTAGGCTTAAATGGAGCATGGAAACATGGCCCTGATGTGTTCAAAGGTAGTGTGGCAAACGGGCCTTGGTAGGTTAAAGGGAGCATGGAAAAGAGGGCCCCCTGTGTCTGAAGGGAGTGCGGGAAAGAGGGCGAAGCTGGGTTCAAGGGAACCATGGTTAACAGGGGCCTGGTGAGCCAGATAGGGTCCCCATTTTGTTGATTTTAAATAAAAGAATGAGAACAAAATTGCAATATATATAACCAATGTCCACTTAAATTGCTTTGACAGCTTTGTTCCCTCACAAGCTTAATCACTGTGACATAGATGTTCTGCACTCTATACTCCAGCACTGAGCATTAATTCTTGTTCAGGGTATACATATAATGGTTTAATTTCCAGGAATTACACTCTTGATGTTGCCAGCTGGCTAAATGTATGTTTTTTGTTGTAATAAAAAATCACTGGTTAAATTGAGTTTGTATACTGTCACTTTGTTAATGTCAATGACTGAATCTGTCAATCCAACTAAAGTTAATTAATCTTGTGTAAATTCTCAGAGAAACAATGAAATCCAAAATTGATTGACCCCTGTTTTTGGCATTAATGCATATTTTAAAAAAAACATTACATTTCCAATTCAGCCATTTTCTTGAAGGAAAATGATTCATTTGCAGCCCCAAACAGAGTTGAACTCAAGGATGAGCATGTGATCATTGGGCTAAATTATGATTCCTCAAAGATTTGGTTTAATTGAGATGGAGGTGATAATACTAATGAAGTATATGCTTATGAACATTGGTGGTGAAGCAAAGGAACAAAGTAAGTTTGAACTGAAATATTATGGGATAGATGAATTAGCCACAAGTAAACAGAAATTTAAGAAATTTGTGAACCATTTTATTTTACAGACTAACCTCTGTAGATCTAACTGATAGAAAATGGGGAAATGCTGTTCTCGTGTTCAAAAAGTAGCCCAAATAATAGCAGGTGCAGCTCCATTAAGCTCAATAATTGTAAAACTATAAGAATCATTGGTCAGACACAAAGTGGAGTAATGCTTTAGATAGCAAGTACAGTTGTAGAAAGGATAGCTTTTTCTTGAGTGGCAGAGAATGATGTGTTGCCCATTGGAGATGGCAGAAGTGGCGGAGAATGATGTGTAGACACTCCACCACTTTCGCCATCTCCAACGGGACCCCACCACCAAGCATATCTCCCCCCACCCCTTTCTGCCTTTCACAGGAACCGCTCTCTCCACGACTAGTTCACTCCTCTCCCCCCCCACCACCACCACCACCATCACCCAGCCCACTCCCACCCCGGGAACTTTCCACTGCCCCTGCCGTAGGTGCAACACCTGCCCCTACATCACCTCCATCCAGGGACCTGCACCTCCCATAATATCATCTACAGCATTCAGTGCTCCAAGTCTGGCCTCCTTTCCACTGGAGAGACCAAACGCAGACTAGGTGACCATTTTGCAGAACACCTGCGTTCTGTCGATAACCGTGATCTGCATCTCCACGTTGCCAGTCATTTCGACTCCCCCTTCCACACTATCACTGATATGTCAGTCCTCAGCCGCCTCCACTGCCAGGAGAATTCCAAGCGCAAACTGGAGGAACAGCACCTCATTTTCCATCTTGGAACCTTGCAGCCTAACAGCATGAACATTGAATTCTCCCACTTTAGGTAATTCCCTTCCCTCCACCACCCCCACCCCCCAACCATGCTTCTCTTCTTCCCTTTCCTAGCCTTTTTTTTACCCTTTTTTCTACCTTTTTTCCTCTCTTACCTTTAACCCATCCCCCGGTGGATCTGCCTTCTCCTCCTCCCCCGCACCTGCCTATTACTATCTCTTACCTGCATCTATCATCACCCTGTGCCCACCCCGCCTCCCCTTTTTTGTCCACTTATCACTGCTCTGCTTTTCCCTTCAATATATTGGGCTTCCCCTTTTCCTATCTTCAGTCCTGAAAAAGGGTCCTGACCCGACCTGCTTTCCTCCATAGATGCTACCTGGCCTGCTGAGTTCCTCCAGCATGTAATGTTACCTCCCTGGTTCTAAGGTCAAGGATGTATCCGAGTGGCTGCAATAGATTCTGGAGTGGGGGAGGGCAAACTGCTGGTTACCATGGTGCATGTTGGTACCAACAGTATAGGTTAAAAAAAGGGATGAGGTCCTACCACCTGAATATAGCAATTTAGGAAGTAGATTTAAAAATAATATGGCCTTAAAGGTAATAATCTCAGGATTACTATCAGTGTCATGTGCTAATCAGAGTAGAAATAGAAGGATAAATCAGGTGGAAGAATGGTGTAAAGGGGAGGGAATCAAATTTCTGGGATATTGGAACTGGTTCTGGGAGAGGTAGGACTCTGACAGTTCCAGAGCAGATGTTGTTGGTGAGTTATTTAGTGTGTGCCATTGAAGAGGGTTTGAAATGAAATGGCAGAGGAATGGGGACCTATGCAGGGGAACACAGGAAGGGGAAGCAAAAGGCAAAAAGGAGAAAATAAAAAGTGGAAGGTAGAGTAATCAAGGGCAATAAGCAAACAGGTTCACAGTGCAAAATAATCATGAAGAGAACAAAAACATTAAGAGCCTAAAGGCTTTGTGTCTTAATGCACAGAACATCTGCAATAAAGTAGATGAATTAATTGCATAGATGGCTATGAATATGTGTGATATAATCAGGATTATGGAGACGTGGCTGTAGGGAGAACAAGGATGGGAACTGAACATACAGGGTTATTCAATATTTAGGATGGACAGACAAAGGAAAAGGAGTTGGGAGAGTGTTGCTATATAAAGAGATTAATGCAATAGTGAAGAAGGATATTATCTCAGATAATGTGGCATCTGTGTGGGTAGAGCTAAGAAATACCACGGGGCAAGGAAACTGACCTCCAAACAGCAGCAATGATGTTGGAGATGATATTAAACATGGAATTAGAGGTGCATGCAATAAGGGTACAGCTGTAATCGTGGGTATTTCTAATCTACACACAGACTAAACAAATTGGTGACGATACCTTGAAGGAGGAATTGGTTATTGTGTAATGTTATTGTGTAATGAGAAAGGATTATCACTGGTAAATCTCTGTAACCTGCCAAGGGCTTAACATACTTCCTAAAGTACTCCATTTGAACCCTAACTGCTGTTTCAAAAAAAAGGTTCAGTATAATTTTTTTTGTTCAACAGAATTTGTTTCATGTTAGTGGAAAAATGAGGTTCAAGAAGACAAATGCAGATTGGAGTCATGTGCATTAATGTGCATGAAATTGATTTGTCAAGAAGTAAGTTGATCCAACAGTGTTAGACATTTCATTACTCTCCATTTCTAATCTCTTGAATTGCCAGGAAACAAGCATAGATACTGTGCTATATGCTTACATATGCTTTCAAATGCATGCTGAAGCTGAATGGCATACTGGACTACTGAATTTCTGGTCAACATGACATAACAGGAGATGAGACCCCAAAACTTGGGTTATATAGTCAACTATTGATCCATTCACTGGGCTGGTATAAACCAAAGATTCATTTATTAAAGTAATTTCCATCTTATCTACTCCAGTATATAATTAGTATTATTACATTAAACACACTTATAACAATAAAGCTTTAAAGCAATTCTGAATATGGATTCTAAAACTTGGATCTGTATTATTTTGACTTTTTCACATAACATAATATTATTCACATAACATTCACTTGCTTAAATGAATACAGCTTCAACAACCACAAGAATGTCAACCCCATCCAAGACAAAGTATTCTGCTTGATTGGCGCTTCATCCAGCAGCCTAAACGTTCATTCCCTCCCACTGCCACTGGTTGCAGCAAGTACCATCTACCAAATGAACTGCAGTTAATCACCTAAACTACTCTCGCAACGTCTCCCAAACCCATGACCTCTACCACCACGGAGGATAAAGGCAGCAGGCACGTGGGAACACCACTATTTTCAGGTTCCCCTCCAAGCTGCACACAGTCCTAACTTGGAGATATAGTGCTGTTCCTTCATTGTTGGTGGGTCTTGAAACTCCCTACCAAACTGATATGAGTACGTTCGCCACAAATATGCAGCAGTTCATGGAGGTGATTCACCAAACCTCCTCGAGCAGCTGGGAATGGGCAATAAATGCTGGACTTGCCAGCATCACCAACACCCTAACACATATGAAAACATTTTATGAAATGGCATGATGTGGTTGTGTCTTTTTAAGTTAACAATAGTAACCTTGGAAGAACAGATTTATTTTCCAAGTTGATATATTCTGTTGATCAAGATTAATTGGCTGAGCTATATGGACATCAGATGTGATCCCTGATAGGTGCTGAAATTAGCTAATCATGACCTGAGTTAGCATGTAAAGTTAATCATCCATGCTTTTTGATTATTATCTGGTAACCTTTGGATATCATTATGTGAAGACAGGATTAGATTAATAGCTACACTAGTGAAAATATTCCCTGGTGTAGTTTTCTAAGATATGTGACTTTTACTGCAACTCTGTGGGAATTGGAATAGAGTCTAGACTTTCAAATACATATCTGTAGTGGTAATCTGAGTGAAATAAATGGAAGTGTATTCTGTAGGTTTTGGTAATTGGAATTTCTGGTAGTTCTAGCATTTGCCACATAGAAACAATATGATGTTTTAAATGTGTATGGGCAAGGGTTATTTAATCTGAGGGAGTTAAAGACATGAAGGCATATGATGACGCTGAGTATTTTAAGTGTTTCTTTAAATTTGCAAGTTGTGAAAGTGTGTTTCACCAGTCTTGGTTATTTCAGTTCATGAATGTTTCTATTGGATTTGTAATTTGCTGCATGTAAGTTTGACTGTATATTCCATAAGAAAATTTGAACAAGTTTTTGTTTGAATTCCTAGGTAAAGGAATTCATGTAGCTCAGAAGTATGTGATGGGAGAACCTAATAAATGGCTGGATGTTGTTTCCAAATGGCAGTCTCTATGGAATCTTGGCAAAGAACATGAATGTACTTTGGAGGTTACAGAAACTGGGATAGAACGGTCAACACAACAGGAGAGCAGCCAAACAACAAAAAGGCCAAGGTTAGAGCTGGATAAACCTCATACCACTGCTGTTGATGCAAGTCTACCAGGACACTATGATCCTCATTCAGTAAATCAAGGAAGTACTCAGAATAATGTGGTGATGCAGACACCACCTTCACCTGCAAAGCTGCTTAATCCTAAGAGTGATGGTGCTGTGTCATATATGCCTTTCAGAGTATCTTGTCGCTGTAGTGGGAAGATTGCTAAAAAGTTTACATCGCAGGTAAGTTCACTGTTTTCCAAATCAGTTTGGTATTTAAGACCCCTGAAATTGACATCTTTTAAGCAAAGCTTCAAAGAGAAATGCTGTGTGTATTGTAGGTTTGCAAAACTGAGCCAGATTCATAACTTGGGTATTTACATTATTTATTTTTAAATCCTTTACCAGTACAAATGTGTGCTTGTATCTGAACAAGTGCTTGTGATGACATTAGGATTCTTTTGCTTGCACTGGTGTTAATTCCTAAAATTACAAAACAGTTCCAAACTGGAGAATTGTGTGACTTATCCAGATGCAGTATTTTATATTCATTTATTTTTGTTTTCCTCTCCTTTTCTCTTGAAGGTGTTGACTTTTTACTGGTCCACAGATGATGGTGCCACTCAGCACCTTGCCCAGTTGTGCACTTTGAGTCTTGAAAATGAGCATCAGTAAGCCGATTACTTGATTGTTGGGGGAGTTGCCCCCGTCCACCTTCCATGCTTGATGCTGATAGCAAAAGCATATCATTAAAAGCACAACTAAAGCTATTAATGGAGGAATTGCTATTCGTGAACATAATTAAACATAAGAAATAAATCACAGCCCCGCTGAAATCATTCTAATAGACAGATGGCTTGATGATCAACATGGTATTCAGTGATTCCCAATGGCCATTTCAGACAGTTTGCTAATATAAGATGCTATTTCAGTTATGAATGATTTGATTGGATGTTGTAAATCATCAACTGTACCAGTTGAATTTAATAGATTCACTCATAATTCTTCCATTATATCATTTGACCTTGCTGTTAATGGTGCTTTATACACAGTGGCATCGGAGTATAAGAAAAGCCACTGCATGGAACTTGTTGATAGATTAATGAAGTCAGGAGATTGGTTATTGACAGAGCATTAATCCTCTTTGAAATCCCGTAAAATAACACCATGTAAGCTTCTGAAGGCAAGACATCTACTTGTCCCTACAGTGTAGAAATGTGCACATTCTGTCTCTGACCAGAGAACATAAAGAAAAGCAGATTGGAAATACTGAAAAATTTCTCATTCTGTTGTCATTAATTTTAAGTTCAGTTTGCATCATTTTCTTGTAGTTTTAAAAAAAAACTACAATATATACTTCACTATTGAGTGGCTTCATTATTGTGAAGGAGCTATAAAAATTGCAGTTTTATATTTTTTCATACATATTCTAATGAGTTCATGAGAAATGACTAAAGTTTATGATACTATAATCTCCTCACATTGAATTATCAAATTTTGTGTAATATGTAAAATAAGTCGCTTGCAAATTTCAATCAACCAAATTGTTTCATTCAATAAGTAGTATTCTAGTGGTTTTTCTATCTTATTTGCTTTTATTCATATGTAGGGTAGGAATGTTACTGGTTAGTCCAGTGTTTATTGCCCATCTTTTATTCTCCTTGACAAGATGCTGGAGAACTGCCTTCTTGAATTGCTGCAGAAGAAAGAAGGAGGAAGTATTGGGGCTCTTGAAGAATATTAAGGCAGATAGGTCCCCAAGGTCTGATGGGATTTATCCCAGATTATTGAGAGAGGCAAGAGAGGAAACTGCTGGGGCCTTGACAGAGATCATTTTATCCTCTTTAACTATGGGCGAGGTCCCAGAGGACTAGATAACAGCCAGTGTTGTTTCCTCTGCTTAAGAAGGGCAATAGAGACAAACCATCAGTGATAGGGAAATTATTGGAGAAGATTCTTAAGTATAGCATCTACTCACATCTGGAAAAGTATAGACTTATTAGGGATAGCATGGTTTTGTGCAGGGGAGGTCTTGTCTTATAAACTTGATTGAATTTTTGAGGAGGTGATGAAGATGACTGATGAGAGAGGGGCATTTTATACATGGACTTTAGTAAAGCTTTGAACAAGGCCCCTTCTGGTAAGCTGATCCAGAAGATGGGATCTATGGAGACTTTTCAGATTGGATTCAAAATTGGTTTGTCCATTGAAGACAGGGTAGTGGTGCAGGGGTGACACTCTGACCGGAGTTCGGTGATCAGTGGTGTTCTGCAAGGATGAGTGCTGGGACCAGTGTTTGTGAGATATGTATTTTGGATGAAAATGTAGGTGGGCTAATTAGTAAGTTTACAGATGACCCAAAAATTCTAGGAGTTGTGGATAGTGAGGAAAGTTGTCAAAGGATTCAGCAAGATATAGACCAGTTGGATATGTAGGCAGAGAACTGGGCAGATGGAGTTTAATCCAGACAAATGTGAGGAGTTGCACTTTCGGAGGTCAACTGCAAGAGGAAAGTAAATGGAAGGACCTGTGGGAGCACTAATGTACAGGGGGATCTTGGGGTGCAAGTCCACAGCAACCTGAAAGTGGCAACACAAGTAGATGGGTGGTAAAGAAGGCATACAGCATACTTGTCTTTATCAGTTGGGTGTTGACTACAGAAGTTGGGAAGTAATAAAACCTAATTTGGAGTATTGTCTGCAGTTCTGGTCATTGCACTACAAGAAGGATGTGGGGGCTTTGGAGAGTACAGAAGAGGTTCACCAGGATGTTGCCTGGATTAGAGAGTATTAGCTATAAGGAGACGTTGGACAAATGTGGATTGTGTTCTCTGGAGCATCGGTGGTTAAGGGTCAACCTGATAGAAGAATATAAAATTATAAAAGGCATAGATAGGGTAGATGGTCAGAGCCATTTTCCCAAGGTGGAAATGTCAAATACCAGAGGGTATAGCTTTAAGGTGAAAGGGGAAAGCCTAAAGAAGATTTATGAGGCGAGATTTTTACACAGACATTGGTAGGTGCCTGGAATGCACTACAAGGGGAAGTGGCAGAAGCAGTTACAATAGCAATGTTTGAGGCATTTAGACAGGTGCATGAACAGGCAGGAGATGGAAGGATATAGACTATGTGCAGACAGTTGGGATTAGTTTGGATTGGCATCATGGTCGGCATAGACTTTGTGGGCTGAAGGGCCTGTTCCTGTGCTGTGCTATTCTGTGTTCTAGGTAAAGTAGTTCCACAATGCTATTTATTAGGATACTTTAGAATTTTAACCCAGTGATGAAGGAATGGTGATATATTTCTAGGTCAGGTTGGTTTTGTGACTTTGAAGGAAGTTTGCAGAAGATGGTCTTCTCATGACCTCATTTTGGTAGAGGTCACAGATTTGAGAGGTATTTTTAAAGAACGCACACAAGTTGCTGTTACACATTTTTTTATTGGTACTCACTGCAACCACAGTGCACTGTTTAAGATGAATGTGAAGAATGGGGTGCTGATTAAATGGACCAGGATGGCTTTGACCTTCTTGAAGTTGTACTTATCAGAGCAAATGAACAGTATTCCATCGCCCTCCTCTATGTAATGGAAAGGCTCGCATCTCAAAATACCCAGCCTCTGACTTGCTTTTACATCCACAAGTGGTTGGGCAGTGATGATCCTTGGGATGTTTGTGGTGGGACATTCAACAATGCTAATGTAGTTGTATGTTGTGGGGATATAGTTTGTCTCCCTGATTTGAAAACTTACTGCTCTGCGATCATGAAGTACAAATATTACTTCTTATCTCAAACCTGAATGTTGTCCAGGTCTTCCTGCATATGGTTGTGAACATTATCTAGAGTTATATATGACCCTATGAGTATGAATAGAATGAAGCATTGCAGTCATCACCAAATAGCTCAATTTCTGATCTTGTTATGGAGGAAATGTCCTTAATAAAGCAGCTGAAAGTAGTAGGGTTTAGGGTGTATTCCTGAGGAACTCCTGAAAAGACGTGGACTGAAATATTTGGCCTCTAACAAGAACAATCATTTTCTTTTGAGCTGGATATGTATCTAACTCTGGACAGTTTTCTTCTGATTCCAACTGATTTAAATTTTACTATGGCTCCTTAATCTTACCATTGACCAAATTCTGTAACAATGTCAAAAGCAGTTACATCCCCTTGGCTCTAGAAGTGGCTTTTTGTTCATTTGTACCAGCATTATTGAGCTCTGGAGCCAAGTGGTTTTAGTGATGAGCAGGTTGCTGGTGAGTGAGTTGCACTTTGCATTGAGAACTGTTTCAATATTTTCTCCGAGTGTCAGCTGGTGAAGCTAGACTAACTTTGTCCTTTTGTGAGCAGGGCATACCTGAGCATTTGTAAACATTGTGGGGCAATGTGGTAGTTGTTTTGGAGTAGCTTGGACACAGGTACATAGTTGTGTGACACAGGAACAGCATTTTCCCCAACCAGTCCACATCCGCATTTATGCTCTACTCGAGTGTCTTCACATTTTTTTCTTATCAGTATAAAGCTCTGTTCCCTTTTCCCTTTATACTTGCCCAGCATCCCCTTAAATGTTACTTGTTTCAGCCACTCCTGCGGTAGGGAGTTCACATTCTCCGATCTTTTGGGTACAGAAGTTTTTTTTCTGAATTCCCTGTTGGACTGATTATCACATGGCCTCTAATTATGCTCTTCACCCTTTAATTCCCATTCTTAGAAATAGGTATGATGTTAGCTATCTGCCAGTCACCCAGAACTGTATAGTTTTCTAAATAATTATTAAATATGTCCAGTAACGCTTCCACTTTCTCTTGCCTATGTTCTTGTAAAGTGTGTGGAGGCAATCCATCCAGATCAGGGGGTTCATTCTCTTTGGGTTTAATTAGTTTATTTAAATGCATTTGTTACTCATCCCTCCTGTTTTGTCTTCCTGATTAAAAACTAAAGCAAAATAATGATTTAATATTTCTGCCATCTCTCTGTTGTTGCCTGAGATGTTCTCCTCTCTATCCATTAATGGTCCTACTTGTATCCCAACCTCTTTTTATTGATGTGCATGTAAAATATTTTACTATTTTATGTTACTTGATAACTTCACATTCTTTGCCTTCCTTCAGCTGGGATGTTACTGGGATCCATAGCTTTTTCTTTGTTTTCTTAATATTATGTAGACTGAGTCAAGCAGGCTTAAGAGTAACTGCAAACACACGAGCCTTTTCTATTGCACTCAGTTGCTTGCCTTCACTATTGTTGATGGTGGCAATGTTCTTGAAATCTCCTCTTTCAGTTAGCTGTTTCATTGTTCTCCACCATTCGTGTTTGGATATGGCAGGACTATAGATGTTTAATCGGATCTGCTGACTGTGGGTTTGTTTAATTGTGATTTTGGTCTGATGCTTTAGTTGTTAATCATTAATGGAGAGATGCCAGTTGGCATCTTATTTTTGGATATGCCTAGTGCTGGAAATGCTCTTCCACAATTAATTGAATCAGGGTTGGTCTTCTGGTAGTATTAGTCCTGATGGTAACATATTGTGGTAAAATAAATCTCTGCTGCAGCTGCTGACAATTGGCCATAGAATCTCACAGATGCCAAGTTTTGAGATGGCAGATCAGTTCTAAGGCAATCCCATTTAATAGGGTGGTATTGCCACACAACCAGATGGAAAATATCTTTATTGCCAGGATTTCAGTATTTTCAAGCCCTCTGTGGTGGTTCGACCTCCCAGTACTTATGAGTTAGATTGCTAAGGTTGATGTGCAGGAGGATTTACTTTCATGTTGATTCTCTTATTACCTTACACCTTTTCAGTCTGGCAACTATATTAGTGATGCTGTACAGTACACATGTGCGAACTCTGTGCCCTTGCTATACTTCCAAGTGGTGTTCAAAATAAAGTACTGATTCAGCAGCTGAAGGATGGTGGTGGTAGTAATGAGCAGAAGTTGACTTGTTCATGTTTGACCTGATAGCCTCAGGACTTAATGGAATTAGTCAATGTTGCGGATTGTCTGGGCCATGACCTGTCACTCCTGATGGATCAGGATGAACAGTCAAACTCTGATAATCTGGTATCCGATTGTTCGGAAATCTCAGCAGTTCAGTATCTGACTCGCTCATTAGTCAGTGTGAGCCAGGAGTCTGGAGCAGCTGCCAGGTGTGTGGCCTAGACCAAGGTCCAGACTGTCAGAGTCCAAATTGTGCAGACCAGGTGTGTGGCCATGGTTGGAAATACTGCTGTCAGGAACAAGTTAGGAGTGCAACTGGATCTGTGGCACTTGTACATTTCATCTTGTCTAGACAGGAGTGACATCCAGTTATTCAGAAAATCTGTTTGTCTAGCACTGCCAAAATCCCAAAGATGCTGGATTATCTGAGTTTTTACCATCAGGAATCTGGCAGGTTGATTGAAAGGAATAATTCTGTAAGCAGAACAAGGAGTGGCTGTTGAATGGCTAGTCTCTCCCTATTTGGTTCTTGTCCCAGGAGTTAGTAAGATGGACCTCCTGGGTTTGATTGGGCTTGTTTAATTTTTAATGTATTTTATTGTAGCAGTTTTTTATTGCAACTGAGTGACGTGCCCAGTTATTTTAGTATTCAGTTAGGGATCAACTACATTGTGAATTTGTTATCATCTTCAGGCCAGATTGGGGAAGCTCAGCAGGGCATATCTTTACACAAGGACACTTAGAACTGGAGTTATGCAAAGGCATTTAAGGTATTAGTCTGATTGCTTCTTTGTCCATGAAATTACCCCAATGTGGATTTCTTCCAAGTTATTTAATCTCCCAAACAAAAGTATCTATGAAGTTATCTTCATTCACTAAAGATATTGTGATTTTAATGCATTTTCATAATAGTAGAAAGTAAAGTTTACAACAGCTGAGAACTTTGTCTCTTTGGAAATGAACCTTTTCTAGGGAAATATATCAGTTACTCACAGAAATTAATTGTTTTTCCACAGGAGCTAGGAAGAGCAATTGGGATTGCACTCAGCAGAGAACTGGGTTGGAAAGCTGAATTGAGGAACCCTATGCTGGAGGTTTGGTGGACCTGTGATAATGACTAAGACGTGCAAAAGTTCAGACTTCAAAGAAAACATTTTTGGACTATTTTTGACCATTTAGGAGCAACTTACATTAAACCATGTAATGAATAATTGAAATTGTTTATTGTAGCAACAAAGAACCTCCTATTTGAGTTTGAAGAATCCAGTCTGAAGATGAACATTTTGGCTGATTTGGATATGTTTGATATAAACCCGGTTAGGTAGTCACAGTTCTGTAGGTTAAATCATTATCTAGCAGTAAAAATACCACATGCATTTCATGGAGTGGAAAGCATAACGATTCTAGAAAACACTGGAAGTTCATAAAAAGAAATCATTGTAAGTTTATGACACAAAAGGAGGCAATTTAGTCCATCTTTTCTATGCTAGTTGAAAAAGAACTGCCAACCTAATCCCACTTCCTAGCAAAAAGTCAAAAACCCTATAGGTCTCAGCTCTTCAGTTATGCAGCCTAATATACCTTTACAAATGTGATGAGGGTTTCTGCCTCTCCTATCTCTTTTAAGCATCAAGTTCTAGGCCACTATCACCCCATGGATGAAGGAAAAAAATCCTCCCTATAAATTCTCTACCAATTATTTTAGAACAATATCCCCTCATATTTTGAACCCTTCTGCTAAGGATAATAGGTCCTTCCTATTTCCTCTATCTAGACTTCTCATAATTTTATACAACTCAAGTAAGTCTGCTCTGTTCCAAAGAAAACAACTCCAATCTTGTGTGGTTCAACATTTTTAGTATTTGTTTGTAAGTTGTTGCTGCACCTTGTGAAGTACAATGGTGAAATAGCTTCAGTAAAGAATGGTATGCGATTTGTGATTAGAATCCTCCTTGATTACTCAAAAGAATACAATTTGACTATGATTGTCAAACTTATTGGCACAAGAATTGGTAGTGCTTCAGCAAAAATTAAATCATTTTGAAAAGAAGTGTTGTAAGTGTTGGCAAAAAGCAAAAAAACTGCAAATGGGCGAATCTCAAATAGAACCGGAAAATGCTGGAAATACTCAGCAGGTCGGGCAGCATTCACAGAGTGAGAACAAAGTTAATGTTTCAGGTTGATGACCTTTTGTCAGAACTGGTCAATGACTGTTTCTCTCTCCACAGGTTCTGCCTTCTGCATATTTGTTTTTCTGTCTTTGTTTCATATAACAATAAAAATTTGAGAAATTGGAGAGTGAAAACCATCTCCAAAAGCAGAATATATTTAATAATTTAATGTCTTAATTTCAGCTGAACAAGTTTGGAATATTATTAATATTCATTCACTGAGTAGCAGAATATAATAACCTAAAATGAAATAATTTTCACACCCAGTGCCCTCAGCAAGGACTCCTCTGTCAGAATAAAAAGTACTTGAGTTGCAAAAATTCAAATTCACGGCTCAGTAACAAAACTTATTGAAGTTGAGTAGAAATGTACTGGGAACACCCAAGTACATCAGGGTGTGTAACGAAAAAGATTGCTTAACATTTTAGGAGCAACCTCTCTTGGATATTTCCAATTTTACGGAAAAGTGATTTCCTTCATTGATCACTGTCAGCAACTTGTGTTTTGCAAAGATGCTGATGACAGAGTTCTGTATTTCCTGTACTATAGTCCAAATCTAGACCTTCCTTTTTCTGACTGGATCTCTTGTGAACCAGTGGAGGGGTAAAAGTTTACATCAGTGCTTTTATTACTTTTTCTCCCTCCAAGCTTCCATCTCTTCCTCCCATCACTCCATTCTAAAAGTTTCCTCCTTTTTTTTCCCCAAATAGGGTACTTCATGATTTAGCACAATGCTGTTCCATATTGGAGTTAAAAGTAATCACCCAATATTATTAAATTGTCCCCACAAAATGTCTCAGTGGAATAGCTGGAGGGAAAAGTGGAGCATACAAAATTAATTTTAACAATGTTTCATTGAAGATTGTAAATATAGTAATTTAAGAACAAAGTGGGCTTTTAGTCTGTGGGAGGGGCATTTTGTGCAATTTTTTGTTCTTCGCCCCACAGTTTTTACCTTTTTTGATGAAATAAGTTTGCAGGACCTGAATTAGGTAAAGGCATACATAACATTCTCACTGGTGCTCCAAATAAAATTTCTACAAGTACCCCACACTCCCAGCACTGTGTTGTTTATTATCGGTCTTCCCTAATATCTAAAAATAGATTAGGATAAAGAGTTAGGTTGGGTCTAGGGATGCAGACAGTGGAGGTTTCAAGTTTCCTCTGCTCCAACTCATTCAAGGTAGCTTACCTGCTATCTGCATATGGATGTTTTCAATGTAATATTTCCAAGTTTGTTGATGATACAAAGCTATGTGGTAGTGTGAGTTCTGAGGAGAATGCAGAAAGGATTTAATGGGGATATAGACTGGTTAAGTGAATGGGCAAGGACATGACAAACAGTCATAAAGTTGTACAGCACAAAAGTGGAACCTTCAGCTCAACTTGTCCATGCCAAAACCTTGTGAGGTCTGCCTCTTGGGTCCAAAATGTAAAACTAGGCCTAACCAAGATTTTCTTTTAACACATATGCTTCACAGTTTCCTAAACAGCCCTTCTACTTAACCTGCTTCAATCCAGTCAATTTCTCTAATCTCACTTGACCTAAAGAGTGTAGTCTTGATCTTTTGTGTTCAACACTTCAAGACCCAACTGGAAAAAGTATAAAAATGGCAATATAAATCTTTAAAATGAGAAATGATTATAACTTTATACACTGATCCATTTATCTCCTGCTGTCCTAACCTGCTTCACATGGTTAGTACTCTAAGCACTGCCACCACTGGATCATCAAGACCCTCTCTACTCCCTAACCCCACCCCCACCCTGGACATTCCAAGTGCAACCATGAATAATAAGCTAGGTTAATGTTAAATTGGAGTTGGGACATTTTTTGTTCATCATTTTAAAGGATGTGGTGTTACAGCTTCTCAGAAGAAATGAGTCTGAGCATGTTATTGCACCAGCTAAGCTTGATTTCATTTTTTTTTACAGGTCTATGTTCATTTAAATGATATTCACTGTGTGGTTGGAATTCCTATTCTAAGGTAGAAATTTTCTACTAGTAAACAAAAATGTTCTGAAAACCAGCAAGATTTAGTATACAGACTAATTTATCAAATGACACTTGTACAAAACTGTAGTTATATCTTACTAAGAACTTTTAAGAAAACTATGGAAGAATGCTATAATTTTATATTTGCACTTAATTTTTTTCCACACTAGTTACCCACGCAGTTCAACCAAAGTCTTTATTTGTGCATTTCTAGACTTCCTTTAGCCAGCAGGGATTATATTAAAAGTGCAGGACTGAGATCGACAGTGGCTTGGGCCATGGCCTATCTTTGTGATATCCAGGTAGGTAATACAATAATTAGAATTTCTATTTATATGTTGAATGATAAGCAAAGGAACAGCAATCTAAAGTATTCATGGAAGTATAAATATAGACATTCGAATACCAAAATGAAATTATAGAATTACGCATCAGAGAGTGAGATTATTCAGTCCATTATTTCTGTACGGGTGCTTCAAAAAACCAATTAAATTAGTCCCTTTCCCTGCTTTTTAACATAACAATGCAATATTTTCCTTTGGTATATAGGCAATCCCCTTCTAAGTTACTGTGAATTTGCTTCTACTCTCTTTTCATATAGTGCAATCAAAATCATAAGGTATTGCTACATTCTAAAAAAAGAACAAACTTCCATCTCATTTTTTTGACTTGCAATTTGTGTCTTCAGATTACCGAACCAGGCACAAGTAGTCTTATTTGTTTGTATCAAAACTATGTATAATTTAAAGAGTATTAAGAACAATTTTTAATCTCCTTGTAAGCTTCCTCTTCCTAAGAATCCTTCTCTACATATAACTAATGACCTCATTGCAGTACTATTCCAATAAATCTCCTCTGCAACTACTTCTTGACATCTTCTAAAATATATTGTTCAAAAATGAACACCATGCTCCTGTTGATGGGTCTTATACAAGTTTAGTATATCTTCCTTTTTGTTTTAGAAACTCTGCCTCTTTTTAAAGTCTTATCTATGTGAAACCCCATCACCCACATCTTTTTGTTCGTTCACTCCTTTCTCTGTGTAACTTATATTGCAGCTTCATCCTTCCTTACCACCATTTACTACTTCAGGCTAACAATTTCTCCTGAAATCTGTATCCCATCTTCTTCACTGTTTATTACATTTCCATGTTTCAATAGTCATAGGGTCATACAGCACAGAAATGAGCCCTGAAGCCCACCATGCCCATACCAACCATCAAGCACCCATCTATGTTAATCACAATTTTCAGCACGTGGTCTATAGACTTCTGTGGTTGGCTATTCAAGTGCACATCTAGATTCTGCTTAAGCATTGTCAGAATAGTAAGCTCCACCATTCACTCAGGTAGCGCATTTCATCCTATCAGAACTTTAAAATTGTGCCTCTTGTACCCAATCTAGAGCTCGACAATATCAGACCCTAAAACGTGAGGGACACTACCCACCCAAAAAAAGTTTATCACTGGTCTCTGCCTCTCTCTTTCATTCCATTGAAAATCCACTTTAATCTTCAATTTTTCTACCATGTCAATTATAAGATACTTCATCAAATGCCTTTGTAAGCCTATATCAGCCATAATCTGTACCAAAGTATGATCTTTGGAAGTCTGTGCACGTGGCATGAACTGTACTATCTATAACATTTTATGTTCCATACTCATTTATGGGGTGCCATTTAAAGTCTGTTTTGACAAAATCTAACCACAAATAAATGTTGTGATAGATATGACTCAATATGCTCTTAGTGTTCTGACATTCTGTCTGAGAAATTTGAAAGCTTTAGATGATGAATTTATTAACAGAAGAAACTGTTAGTGCAATATTAATGCCTCGTTTTGTAATCTGCTGTTCCAGTTTAATCCATGTATAATGACTCAACTGAGAGTTAATAAAATGTGAGCAACTAGGCATGAGAGTGATGGGTAGATGGGTCTGAAGGTGTTAGGAATTCAAATAGGCTGCAAAGTAGGAAGCTGAGGGGTGACCTCATGGAGACTTATCAAATTATGAGGAGCATAGATGGGATAAAGAGTCGGGGTCTTTTACTGGGGGTTGTGTAGAGAGGAATTTAAAGGAGATCTGACGGGCATGTTTTTCACACCGATGCTGGTGGGTATATGGAGCAAGTTGCCAGAAGAAGTGGTAGAGGAGGGTATAAAGGCATTTGGACAGGTACTTGGATAGGAAAGGAATAGAGAGATACCGGCCTAATGGGATTAACGTAGATAGGCATCGGGGGCAGCATGGAGGAGTTGGGCTTAAGGGCCTTTTTCTATGCTGCACAGCTCGATGATTCTAAATATGCAGTTGTATGTGTTTGTAGGTTAACCTTGCAAGTGTTTAGACATTTTATGATCTAATTGGGTGTGAAATTTCTTTTAATTGTTCAGGGAAAATAATTTCCAAAGATGTAATATGTTAGAAAGTAAGTACACTTTTAAAAAGTTGGAATAGAAGGAGAATTAAATCCCATTCCTGAGCATGTTCAGTGATTTTTGTTTTCAGTTCCCTTTACTAGGAATCCACTATGTGTGAAATTGTGAAATACCTTAGCCAGTTATTTCTAATGTGCAGTTGCTGAACTGTAGGATTATATTTTACTCATTGCAATATAATATTTAGGAGATAACCATGCAATGAATGAACACAATTCATTTGCACTTATTTCTAGGTTGGCTCACGTGTGCTCGATCCAATGTGTGGTTTAGGGACCATATTGCTGGAAGCTGCCAAAGAGTGGCCTGTAAGTAATTTCCCACTCAGCTTGCTAACAGTTCTGTTGTTGTAGAGAAGGTAAGATTTAACATTCTTCTGACAGTATCAAAAATCACATTGCTTTAGAAGTGCATTTATATATCCCTTTAAATTAGGTTTTGCGATTATTAAAAGCTGCTACACCATATGTAACTACTGCAAACAAAAGTTATTTAAAAGTCTG
This sequence comes from Pristis pectinata, assembly GCF_009764475.1. Lineage (NCBI taxonomy): Eukaryota > Metazoa > Chordata > Chondrichthyes > Rhinopristiformes > Pristidae > Pristis > Pristis pectinata. The sequence continues at coordinate 86,189,760 of NC_067414.1, read as the reverse complement.
AAAATCATTTTCAAGAGATGCAAAACAAATTAGTGGATGTGCTCATCACGCATAATGAAAATTGCTTCATTTTTCTTGTCAACCAAAAATTCGCACTGTTGTGTTCCCATTCCAGAAGTATGTGGTAATTGAATTATTTGTCATTTATCTTATCCATTAACATCCTGCTTTGATTTTCTATGGCTTATCCTCAAATTATTACCGAACAGCAAATATTGTCTTAATGAGCAAGCAGCCTTCTCTGCCATTCACTATAGTTGTGGCTTATCTTCTGCCTCACTCAATTACCTGCTGATCCCCTAACCATCAATTCCGTTAATATCCAGAAGTTATGCAACTTCAGCCTTGAATCTCATCAACAACTGAGCGCTCACAGCTCTTGAGATAGAGTACTAACAATCTACAAATCACTGTGTAGATGTTTCTTCTCATCTCAAGCCCAGACAGCAATCCCTTAAACTAAGATTATGCCTGCAAATTCTAGATTTTCCATCCAAAGAAAACAGCATCTACCCTTGCAAAACTCTGTAAGTCAATCAGATATTCTCTCATTCTTCAAACCTCCAGTGTGCATAGCCCAATCATACTCAATCCCTCTTCACCAAACAGCTTCCTCATCCCGGGAATCAGTCTCCTGAATATATGTATTATAACGAAGTGGTGATCATAAACCAGATGTTTATCCATCTGGAGGGAAAATCTTTGAGCATATTGTTTTAACCATTCTTTTCTACTGTTAGATAGCTTGGCTTGTAAGTAATATTTCTATTCTACATAAAGGGAATGGAAGGAGACAGGTTTTATCTTCATAGTAATCTCAGTGTAAACCTGACCTGCTTATAGAATGAACTTTTTTTTCCTCTCAGGGCAGCTACCATACTTTTTTCTTGTTTCCCTCAGAATGCATATTATCATGGAATAGACAATACAGCCATACAGTTGCAGATGGCATCTGTTAATGTGTGTTTTGCAAAGCTGGAGAGCAACATTGACTTAACAAGAGCTTCTGTCACAGGTAATAAGGAGCGCTCTCAATCAAAACAGCAGTTCTGCTGGTCTTTGCAAGAGGAAATTTGTTATTATCAATCTCTGGAATATATCGTGTTAGTGAATGTGAATGGTTAGTAGAATAAATGTACCAAGCAATATTTGGTTAAATAGTATCTTTAGAAATCCCTGTATGTCTTGGGCTCTTTTTTAAGATGAATAGATAGACAGATGGTTGCTGCTTCCTGTCTTTTTAGCTGCAGTCATCTTGTTCATTTTTCTAGTGCGACCTAATGGAGGGTTGATTTAAATTTAAATGAGAATTAAATGTGTGCAAGGACCTTTGACTCTCCTCAAAATTGCTAGTCAAAATTTAAAATATTCAATAGCAGGTTAGGCTTTCCATTCCAGTGCAATTGTTTAAAAAAAAGTCAATAGAACTAACATATTTACAGCCCTATCATATGAAGGTAATCCCTACTGTGAAATGAAACAATATATAATAAATCCACAACAGTAATTTCTAATTATAAGTTGCAGCCTTAAGAGCATTTATTAAACATACATTTGGTGTCAGCTTAGGTGTGATAAATGACTTCAGTGATCTTGCCTGTGTAAGGAAGCCTAAGTTATATATGATCTTGTAGTTGCATCTCAAGATGATTTTTCTTTCACAGGGACACTTAATGTTCAACCTTATCATTGTTTAAAGAAAACTTGTTCAAAATTGAAGAAGGCAGAATACAAAGTTGATTTTCATGTTTTGTATCTGTTCCTTTAAAGGACACTCAAAATGTACTGGTAATTTGTACTAAAACAAACTAATTACTTGATATAATTTTTGGTGGACTACCAAATTAATTTTTACTTGTAATGCTTAAATTGTAATTCTGACTACTGATTTGTGTGTTGCAGAGTTACCTTTACTCACAGAAAGCATTGATATAGTCATCTGTGATATTCCATTTGGAAAAAAATTTAAGATTACTCAGGACACCAAAGCAATGATGCCCTTTATCCTCAAAGAGATGGTGAGGTATGTTATTTCCTTAGCTGTTCTATTAAAATTGGAAATCTGATATGGGATAGGAAGAAAATTAATTTCAGCTGTTAAAACAATCTACTTTGTATTTTTCTCATTTAAGAGACATCTTCAAAGCTATCAGCTACTTCCTCAGGTACTTGTTTTGCCTTATTTTGTCTGCTGGGATTCAGCTGAGTTTCTCCCCCATCACCCTTACTCCAATGTTTGTAAGACATTATTTGGATCACTGTTTCTCGTCATGTCTAACCCCAAGGCATTGTAGCGTGAAGCTTCCTACCAATTCTGAACCTTGTAAGTCATACTTTTTATTTTGATGGAAGCATTCGAGCTGGTCTCTATCCCCTGATAATGCTGTCTGTGCCTTAGTGCTGGCACAGCATTATTGCGTAGAACTGAAATAAATAGTTCCATGCAACCTAATTTTTGGAAAATTTTATTTCATTTAAATAGTTGAACAATTTCAAGTACAAAATAGAATCAGTCTTATGAGCAGCATAAGAATCCTGATCTTTGAACACTTTTAATTGTAAACAAAAATGAAAAATCTGCTAGCAGGTAGACTCTGCTTGGTTTAATTTTTGTTATTTGGCTGCAGATATAGTTGCTTAAATGCAGTTTTTCTGCCATTTCCTTATTACCCTGACACCTTGGTGAGTGGGTCGTCCTTTAACTCCTGCAATACTTGTGGTGATGGTGCTGCAGGGAGGATGTGACTCACTGGGGAACTTGCTGATAATTACCTTGTGATTTTGTAGTGGTAAAAGGTCATAAGTGATGGAGGGGCTGTCAGAATAACCTTGGTGAGTTTGTGCAGTGCCTCCTGTACCTTGTACACTTTCCACCCAAAACATTGGTCCTGCAAAGAATTGTCAAGGTATTGAAAGCTTGTGTTAGCCATACAAATTATTCTCTCTTATCAGAGCTTCATGAATGTTACTGGAGGTGCTTCTATTAATGATTTAAGTGCAATTAGCTGCCAGGAACACTGTTCACATCAATTAGTGACAGATACTGGTCTGCCTCTTTTAAATTTGTTCACAGGATTTCAATGTCACTCTCAAAGCTGCTGTTTGTAGCCCTTGAGAAGTGTGATTTGCTAGGGCAGTTAAGATCAATTACATTGGTACATATGGAGGTACGTGTAAATCATGGTGCAGTGGGTAGAGCTGCTGCCTCAAAGCTCCAGCAACCCAGCTTCAATCCTGTCCTCCAGTGCTGCCTGTGTGGTGTGTATGTTCCCCCGTGCCTGCATGGGTTAGAACATAGAACACTACAGCACAGTACAGGCCCTTTGGCCCACAATGTTGTGCCGACATTTTATCCTGCTCTAAGATCTATCTAACCCTTCCCTCCCACATAGCCCCCTATTTTTCTATCATTCATGTGTCTATCTAAGAGTTTCTTAAATGTCCCTAATGTATCTGCCCCCCACAACCTCTGCCGGCAGTGCTTTCCATGCACCCACCACTCTCTGTGTAAAAAGAAAAATACTTGCCCCTGACATCCCCTTTATACCTTCCTCCAATCACCTTAAAATAATGCCCCCTCGTGTTAGCCATTGTTGCACTGGGAAAATGTCTCTGATTGTCCACTTGATCTATGCCTCTTATCATCTTGTACACCTCTATCAAGTCACCTCTCATCTTTCTCTCCAAAGAGAAAAGCCCTAGCTCGCTCAAACTATCCTCATAAGACATGCTCTCCAATCCAGGCAACATCCTGGTAAATCTCCACTGCACCCCTCTCTAAAGCTTCCACATCCTTTCTATAATGCAACCAGAACTGAACACAATACTCCAAGTGTGGTCTGACCAGAGTTCTATAGAGCTGCAACATCACCTCCCAGTTCTTGAACTCAATACCCCGACTAATGAAGGCCAACATCCATATACCTTAACAACCCTATTGACCTGCGTGGCAACCTTGAGGGATCTATGGACGTGGACCCCAAGATCCCTCTGTTCCTCCACACTGCTAAGAGTCCTGCCATTAACCTTGTATTCTGCCTTTGAATTCAATCTCCCGAAGTGTATCACTTCACATTATCCGGTTGAACTCCCTCTGCCACTTCTCAGCCCAGCTCTGCATTCTATCAATATCCTGTTGTAATCTGCAGTAACCTTCTACAATATCATCAGCAAACTTACTAACCCACCTATCCACATCCTCATCCAAGTCATTTATAAAAATCACAAAGAGCAGGGGTCCCAGAACAGATCCCTGCAGAACACCACTGGTCACCGACCTCCAGGCAGAATACACTCCATCTACCACCACCCTCTGTGTTTCCTATAGGTGTTCTAGTCCATTCCCATCTCCCAAAGTCATGGAGGTTAGTATGTTAATTCGCCACTAAATTCCCACTAATTTGAGGGTGAGTGGTAGAATCAGGGGTGGGAGGATGAGTTGGTGGTAGAATAGATTACAGGGAAAGGTAGTGGGAGAATGGGATCTCCCTATGAGTTGGCATGGACTTGTTAGGCTCAAATGGCCTCCTTTTTATCTTAAAGAAATATGGAAATGCTGGGCCGGTTCGGCAAATTTCTTTCCCTGAAGGACATTAGTGAGTCAAGTGGATTTTGTGACATTTGGGTACTTTCACAGTCACCATTTCTGATACTAGCTTTTTTTTTAAAATTCCAGATTCATTTAGTTCCTTGAACTTAAATTCCCCAGGTGCCACAGTGGGATTTGAACTCATTTCTAGATCAATGATGAAGAGTTCTGAACACTCATTCAGTAACTTATCCATAATGGTGCTATACTTGCAACAAATGCAACCAAATGGACCTCAGTTCTTTTTCCTAATTCTAAATCTTCAGACTTCTGCAAAAATTTGCAATGATTGTGGAGTCAATTCTCTAATACATTTGGTCACTTTTTTTTAAATAGGGTGCTACGTGGAGATGGGACCCTTGTGCTTCTACTTAGCCAAGAACTCTCACTGGATATACAGCAATGGCAGAAACCAAAGAGTCACCAGAGTAATAAAGGAAAGCTTGCTGTCCAGGAGGATGGAAATCCTTTACCAACAAAACAAAGTTCAGAACCAATTGAAAATGTTGACGTGAAGGACTTAGCAGTAGCCAAAAATGAGCAATCTGAAGTTAAAACAGAAGTTTTGGCCTCTCTGATACCAGAGGGTATCTTCCCAGTCAGTCTTGGTGTAACAGAAGCCTCTATACACAGGTACAAGAAAATCCCTATAACATGAATGAAAGCACTGACATAGGTGCAGAATACAATGCAAGAATCCAAAGTGAGCAGAAGTCTTCAAAAAGATAAAACTAGTAATTTCTTGGAACCATCATGTTAAATTGTAGCCTGATCTCCAGATGAACAATAAGCATGGGGATGATGAGTGTGAACCCTGGATTAAAACAGTGTTCAGCTTCGATCAATATCTTCAGAAACCAAATGTAAATCAGAGGTTGGTGGGGAATATGACCTTGAATAATGCCTAACTTGCATCTGTTAAGATTGCTTATGGTATAAGGTGAAATAGAAGGTAACAATCAGCATGCTGCTATGATTTTAACCGCAAATGGATCTTCCAATTTTATCAGGTGACTATCATTGAAAACCTATCAATGAAAGTTCAGCCATGCACAGGCCTGTTCAGTCCATAGTCACCAATGTTGTACTCTATGATCAGTAGTGTTGCAGTTCCATATTGGGGTATGAGGCAAGAAAATGCTAGACAAACAGATTGAATCTAAATAAATTTATTTTTATATTTTCAATTTTCTCTGATATTGTTTTAATATCTTAATGTGGAACCTGAAATTTTAGAGCCCTGTGAGTAAATGTTCCTTGAACTGCTGGCAGTCTGAGGGGTTAAATTATATGGTAGAATATTGAGACAGAAAGTAGTCACAACCAGCATAAATTTCATGCATGGTAACTTAATGTGAGAATTGCATTGAACAACACAGATTTCTTTTTGAATGAAGAGAAAATGTATTGAATCAGCTTTTAATTTTTGAAATAGAAGATTACCTAATGTTTATGAATGACTAGACACGTTATCACAATTAGATAATTTGTTTTCATTTTGTCAGACATTTGTACAATTTTAATACCCAAATATAGTTTTTAACACTTAGTATTTTATGAATAAAGGTACAAAGATTTTATGACATGGTTATTTGTTCTGACCTTTACAAATGCAGTACATTTGATCTGGCACAACAGCATTCTAACAGGTTCCTTGTGATGATTTGTAAATTAGAATTTCATATTGAGGGGAAAGAATAAAGAAACTGGTGTCCTTTAATACCTTAGCTTTGAGAACAGCATATACTGCAGCCTTGAGATTAGGGAGACAAATTCAAAGTTCCCTTCACCCCCTCTCTCCACTGTCCGAAGGGTTCCCCTCAACCCGTCTCTCCACTGTCCGAAGGGACCACTCTCTCCATGACTCCCTTGTCCAATCGTCCCTCCCCACTGATAACCCCCCCCCCCCCAAGCACTTATGCCTGCAACTGCACCAAATGCTACACCTGTCCCTACACCTCCTCGCTCACCACCATTCGGGTCCCAGACAATCCTTCCAGGTGAGGCAGCGCTTCATCTGTGAGTCAGAGGGTGTCATTTATTGCATCTGGTTCTCCTGGTGTGGCCTCCTGTACATCGGTGAGACCTGACACAGATTGGGGGACCACTTTGCTGAGCACTTTTGCTCCGTCTGCCCACAGTCAGGACGTCCCAGTGGCCACCCACTTCAATTCCACATCCCACTCCCATATTGACATGTCTATCCACGGCCTCCTCTACGCCACGTTGAGACCAGACACCGGTTGGAGGAACAACACCTCACATTCCGCTTTGGGAGTCTCCAACCTGATGGCCTTAACATCGATTTCTCTAACTTCCAGTAACTCCCCCCATTTTCATCTCTCCCCCCCCCCCCCCCCCACCCCCGCTATTCCTATGGCTCCCTTCCCTCACCTTGATGACCTGCCCATCTCTTCTCCTCTCCTCCATCCTTTATTCCATGGTCCACTGCCCTTTCCTACTGGATTCCTCCTCCTTCAGCCCTTTGCCTCTTCTACCTATCGCCTCTCAGCTTATTACATCTTCTCCCCCTCCCCCACCCACTACCTTCCCCCTCTCACCTGGACTCACCTATCCCCGGCCTGTATGTACTCCTCCCCCTCCCTCTCCCCCCACCTTCTTACTCTGGCTTCTACCCTCTTCCTGTTCAGTCCTGATGAAGGGTCTCGGCCCAAAACAGCGCCTGTTTATTTCCCTCCACAGATGCTCCCTGATCTGCTGAGTCCCTCCAGCACTTTTTGTGTGTTGCTCCAGATTCCAGCATCTGCAGAATCTCTTGTGTCTCCGAGAAAGTCAAATTAATGTTTTCTGGTACTGAGCATACTCTGAATCGATGTCTGTGGAAGCAATGCTGCTGGTGCATTGCATGCTTCATGGAAGTACTTCAAAATGTTCAGTGTCCTTGTTACAGGCTTACTGCGAAATAACATTTCATGCTGGTATATGGCAAATTGTATTCTCATCTGTACATTCTTGTGTTCAATTGTTTAAATCATTTTATATACCATCAGAATCAATTAGTGCATATATATTAGGGAAATGCAAATGACTTTGTACTTCTGACATGCGCACAGAATACACATTGCAAGAGAAAAGGCAACCCAGACTTTGAATATAGTTCTTTCCAACACTATCTCTCCTTCACTACTGCTCTGGCTTATCCAGGGTGACAGCTTTATAATTGCATAGATAACATATCCTGTACACACAGGAGGTGACATTAATGAAGGCAATATCAGACCTGCAAGATTTATTACCTTCGGGCCTGGTAGCTTTTGTGAAGTTTCATCTTTTGCACAGTTCTCTCCAGATGAGAATTGATTGAATGGATCAAGGTTTTCATTCCTTTTGATCAGTTTTCCTCGAAGTGTGGGCATGGCAGTAGATCGCCAGATATATGTCAAAGCTGTTCACACCAACCCTATGGCTTACAGAAAATGGAGAGATTTGCCCTCGGTTATACAGGAGGAATAATATTATGCACATCAGAGTTAATTATTTTGGATGCTTCCTTCACTGAGCCAGACACACTTGTCACGAACCAGCAACAAAAGAAACACACTAAGCATGATTCAGTGTTAAAAACTATTTTATTAATCACTACTTATGATAATACGAAAAATAGAAGTAAAAATGTTAGTATGTTAGAATTCAAAAATGTTAAACCTTGAACGTTAACCCCAAAACTAAACTCTTCGCGCGCGCGCGCGTGTGTGTGTGTGTGTGTGTGTGGGGCAAAGTCCCAAACTCCAAGTTCAGGAATGGTTCTTAAAGTTCAGTTCCGCAAGCCATAAGGTGAAACATGAGCAAGGGTTTCTTCAACAACCACCGTTGTCTGAAGATAAGACATAGATGTAGAGAAACATAGAGAGAGTAATTACGAAGTCCAAATGTTCCACGATGGAACCCAAACGACACTTCAGTGTTTACTCGGTAGTGACTTCCTCACCCCGAAAAGCATCCGAATCGTGGTCATCCACACAAATACCTGTTTCCTCCTACAGGTCAGCAACAAAGTGAACTCCACCGGATTACTTCCACTTTCCATACATGGATTTCTATGGCAGACACAGTTATTGTTTCTCTTCCATCGATAGAGAATACTAGCAGGCTGGTGTCTCTCTCCCTTCTCTCTCTCTTCTTCTGACTTCTTCAACAACGTCATTACATCCTTTATCTTCTGTTGACGTAAGCACGCCACACACATATACACACACACACACACACACACACACACACACACACACACACACACACACACACACACACTCTATCTTAAAGGGACTTTCACCGAGTCCGTAACACACCGGGTTGGAGGTTTTTGGAGAACAGAACCATTCTTTGTGGTACTCGCTGGGAAACTAGCTAATAGCAGAAGGGCATTTTGACCTCAGCCTCCTTATGTGTTCCTTAACTTTAGAACAGAAGAAATAGGAGCAGGAGTAAGCCATTCCACACCTCAGGCCTGCTTTTCCATTCAATAAGATCATGGCTTTTTTAATCCCTTAGTCACATCCCATATTCCTTTAACATCTAAGGATTTGTTGATTTCTAGAGTACCGAGTGACTCGTCTCCACATCCATCTTCGGTAGAAAATTCCAGATTCATTGCACTTTGGGTGAAGAAACCCTTATGGCCAAACCCTTATGAGACTGTGACCCCACATCTACCTTTTAAGCCCTGTAATAATATATTTCTTCGCGCCCCCCCCCCCCCATGTGTGTAAAAGCCCAGTCTGCTAAATCTCACCTGCTACAACAAACTATCTCAGGAATCAGACTAGTGAACCTTTGTGGTACCTCCATTGCAGGTTTATCCTGCCTTTGTTAGGGATACCAGACCTGTACAAATGCAGTCTCACCGGATCTCCATACAGTTGGGGCAGGATGTGTCCACCCTTGTACTCATATCCTCTTTTGATAAAGGCCAGCCTACCATTTGCCGCCTTAATTGCTTCTGTACCTCCATGTTAACACCAATACTGTTCAATCTTTCACTAGTTAAAAAATAGTCCACCTTTCTATTTTTTCTGCCAAAATGGATGACTTCATATTATTCCACATTATATTCTACCTGACATGTACCTGCCCTGCCTAAATCCCCTAAGTCTCTGCATCCTGGTCTCACTTCACACACTTTATATCATCAGCAAACTTGGATTTATTTGATCCTTTCATCATAATCATTGACATGGAATACAAACAGCTGGGGACCCAGCAAAAATCCCTTCATTGGCTAGTTAATCGCAACCTCCCAAGCCATGGATTCCAACTCTATTTTCTATCCATTAACTAACCCTCAATCCATTGCCAGTATATCCCCCCACCCCCAGACTGTTAGCTGTTTCTTGTATGGGTCCTTATGAAAGACCTTCTGAAAGCCCAACCACACCACACCAACTGATTCACCCTTGTCTATTCTGCTGGTTGCAATCTCAAAAAAAAAACTACAGACTTTGCAAACATGATTTCCCTTTTATAAATCTGTGTTGACTCCACCCAATCCTATTATTTTACATGTGCTCGGTTAACGTTTCCTTAGCATTAGATTCCAGCAAATTTCCCTACTACTGACAGCAGGCTAACTGCTCTAAAGTTCTCTCTTTTCTCTCTCCCTCCTTTCCTAAATACTAAAGTTACATTTGTAAACTTCCATTCTGAGAGAACCATTCTAGAAACTGGAATTTTGGAAGATGACAAATATTGCATCTACTATCTCCATAGACATCTCCTGCAAAGTCTAATGTATAGGACGTCAGGTTCTGAGGCATGATGTAGATGGCCAACAAGTGTAGGTAGGCATGATTTATAGAGTCATACGTCACAGAAACGGGTACTTCAGCCCACCGTGTCCTTGCTGATCGTCAGGTACTTTTCTATATTGATCCCATTTATCTGCAATTGGTCCACAGCCTTCTATGCATTGATGATGCAAGTGCTCTCTGGCTTGTTTTCTATTGTAATCTATGGAGGCCGACGTATAGTTCCCTCCAATGATTTTTGCCCTTGCTGTTTCTTAACTTCATCCAAACTGACTGTGCTTGATTTTCTAGGCTAAGATCCCTCTTCCCTTCTACCTCTATCCCCTTCATTAATATCAGGGGTTCCACCTTCCTTCCCATTTTGCCCATCCTGGAATAATTTCCAACTGTGTTCAATTTGTAACTGCATCTCTCCGATGGCTGCTAGATTGCAGCTACTTATTTCTATGTGTGCTATTAATTCATCCACCTAGTTACAAATGCTACATGCATTTGGATAAAGAACTGTCAATTTTGATGTTGTTTTTCTAACTCTTACTGAATCCTGATATTTGTGTCTACATCATTATCAATCCCCATTTGACAACCTGTTTTATCTGCAATTTTCTGGATTTCTCCTCACCAAAAACCTCCCCCCCACCCTCCACCCCCCCCCCCCCCCCCCAGACCACACACCCCTCCTACTGTTCACCATTATTTAGTTTAAAGCCTTATTTACATCCCTCACCATTCAATTCACAAAGACTGGTCCTAGCCTAATTCAAATGATGCCTATGCCAACAGAGCAGCTCCTTCTTCCCCCACTACCAGTGCCAGGGTTGAAAGCTCCAAGTTCCTAGGAGTGAGCATCACCAATAGCCTGTCCTGGTCCAACCATGCAGGCACTAGGGCCAAGAAAGCTCACCAACACCTCTACTTCCTGAGGAAACTAAAAAAAATTGGTGCGTCTCCATTGACCCTCACCAAATTTTATAGATGCACCATGTAAATCATCCTATCTGGATGCATCACGGCTTGGTATGGCAACTGCTCTGCCCAAAACTGCAAGAAACTGCAGAGTTGTGGACACAGCTCAGCACATCACGGAAACCAGCCTCCCCCCCCCACCCCCCATGGACTCTGTCTACACTTCTGCCTCGGTAAAGCAGCCAACATGATCAAAGCCCCTCCTGCCCTGGATATACTCTCTCCATGCCCCTTCCATCAGGCAGAAGATACAAAAGCCTGAAAGTACGTACCACCAGGCTCAAGGACAGCTTCCATCCCACTGTTATAAGACTATTGTTTGGACATTTTGTATGATGAGAAAGACTCTTGATCTCACAATCTACTTTGTTATGACCTTGCACCTTATTGTCTACCTGCACTGCACTTTCTCTGTAACTGTAGCACTTTATTTTGAATTCTATTATTGTTTTGCCTTGCACTAGCTCAATGCACTGTTGTAATGAAATGATCTGCATAGACGGTATGCGGTATGCAAGACAAGTCTTTCACTGTACCTCGATACACGTGACAATAATAAACCAATTTAACAGTAACACAGTAATTTGAACCCATTTCTCCCATCCAAATCTTTGAGCCAAGCATTCAATTCTCAGCCTATTGATCCTATGTTAATTTGTATGTGTCAAGTGGTAATCCAGAAATTATTACCTGTGTGGTTCTGCTTTTTAATTTGGACTCTTGTAGCATAACAATATTTTTTTTGCCTGACTTATGTCAACGGTATCTAAATGGGCTGTAACAACTAGATCATTCCACTCCTACATCCTCCATCCCTGAGGAGATGTCTTTAACCCTGGCCCCCGGCAGGTAACAGTTTTTGGGACTACTGAGAACAGTATCCGTACCCATCACAATGCTGCCTTGTATCACCACTGCATTCTTTTACACTGTATGGTTCCCTGTACCATAATGCTGTGGTCAGCTTGGTCATCCACCTCACAGTCTCTGCTCTCATCTGCGTAGACTGCAAGAACCTTGTATGCACTGGACAAGTGCAAGAGCTTGAGTCTTCTCCAATGCCACCTAGACAACAGCAAAACATATGTCAGGCTGCTGTTTATCAATTACAGCTCGGCGTTCAACACCATCATCCCCTCAGTACTAATCAACAAGCTTCAAAACCTGGGCCTCTGCAACCGGATCCTCGACTTCCTTATCGTGAGACCACAGGCAGTGCGTATCGGAGATAACATCTCCTCCTTGCTGACAATCAACACAGGCGCACCTCAAGGGTGTGTGCTTAACCCACTGCTCTACTGTCTCTACACTCATGACTGTGTGGCTAGGCACAGCTCAAATGTCATCTGTAAATTGGCTGATGACACCACTGTTGTTGACAGAATCTCAGATGGTGATGAGGAGGTGTACAGGAGTGAGGTAGATCGGCTGGTTGAGTGATGTCGCAACAACAACCTCGCACTCAACGTCAGCAAGACCAAGGAATTGATTGTGGACTTCAGGAAGGGGAAGTCAGGAGAACACACACCAGTCCTCATTGAGGGGTCACCGGTGGAAAGGGTGAGCAGCTTCAAGTTCCTGGGCATCAACATCTTGGAGGATCTATCCTGGGCCCAACACATTGCTGCAGTCATGAAGGCGGCACACCAGCGGCTCTACTTCGTTAGGAGTTTGAGGAGATCTGGTATGTCACCAAAGACTCTTGTAAATTTCCACAGATGAATGGCGGAGAGTATTCTGACTGGTTGCATCACCGCCTGGTATGGAGGTTGTAATGCGCAGGATCAAAAGAGGCTGCAGAAGGTTGTAGACTCAGCCAGCTCCATCGCAGGCACAACCGTCCCCGCCATCGAGGACATCTTCAAGAGGCGGTGCCTCAAGAAGGCGGCATCCATCATTAAGAACCGTCACCACCCGAGACATACCCTCTTCATGTTACTACCATTGGGGAGGAGGTACAGGAGCCTAACTCAACTTGACCCACACTCAATGTTTCAGGAACAGCTTCTTCCCCTCTGCCATCAGATTTCTCAATGGTCCATGAACCCATGAACACTACCTCATTATTCCTCTTTTGCACAACTTATTTATTTCTGCAACTTACAGTAATATTTTTATGTCTTTATGTCTTGCACTGTACTACTGCTGCAAAGCAACAAATTTCACGACATATGTCAGTGATAAGAAACCTGATTCTGATTCTTGATCCTCATACCTGCCTCAGTAGTAGTCACACCTTCATGTCTCTCTTGACTAATCAATCAATCTAAGGGATATGACTGGCTCCTGGAGCAAAGTATCCAGGTAACCTTCCTCCTCTGTGAGGCATTGCAATGTCTGAATCTCAGCCTCCAGCTCAACAACTCTGAGCAAAGTTCCTTAGGCTGCTCACACTGCTAAATTGGTTGCCATGGATCCCAATGGCTCCTATCAACTCCCACATACTACAGCTGCTGTACGTTACCACCTCTAACGTGCTAGTTTTAAAATATTTAGTTAGTTTAATTAATTTGTCACCATTTCCTTATCCTCACCAAAACCCTGAGTCACCAAAGTTCATGGCCCAAGGACACTGTGCAAAACATAAAACTGTGCTTTTAGCTGGTCTCGCAGATCTATATGCCTCCTCATCAGCACTTGTGACAGCAGGAGTGTAGAAAAGGTTCTCTAGATTAATTCCTCAGATGGTGCGTTGTCATATGTGGAGAGAGCAAGTAGATTAGGCCTACACAAGATCCAAAGAACAAGAGGCGATCTCATTGAAGTGTAAAGAATCCTTAAAGGCCCAACAGGGTGAAAGAAAGGTTGATGTTCCCCTAGCTGGGGACAGGGTCTCAAATTAAGGGGGGTCAACCATTCAAGACAGTGATGAGGAGAAATTTTTTCACCCAGAAGTTATTAATTGTATGTTCTCCTCGTGACTGTGTGGGTTTCCTCCAGGTGCTCCGGTTTCCTCCCACATTCCAAAGATGTACGGGTTAGGAAGTTGTGGGCACGCTATGTTGGTGACAGAAGCGTGGCAACATTTGCAGGCTGTCCCCAGAACACTCTACGCATTTCACTGTTTGTTTCGATGTACATGTGACTAATAAAGATATCTTATAATTCTTTGGAACCCTCCATCCAAGGTGGTTGTGGAGGTGAAGACACTACAATTTTCAAGAAAGGGAATCAAGAGATATGTGCTTGGTGCAGCAAGGTGAAGGTGAGGTAAAAGATCAGGTATGATCTTAATGAATGGTAGGCATGCCCACAGGCAGAGTGGCCTACTCCTGCTCGAGTTGAGTTGAATCATCTGACTTCAATTAACCAGTTCTAGCTGGCTACCCAATGACCTGGGATAGTGGGAGTGGCACAGAGACACTCTGACCCCTCTGCCTATACTGTTCCAACACTGCTTAATGTATGTTTGAGGAACAGCACCTTATCTTCCATCTGGCCACATTACAGAACTCAGGACTTAATAATGAATTAATCAGTTTCTGGTATCCAAATCTTTCCCTTGCTTCACAGATGTTGCTGGATATTTTGGTTTCAATTTACGCTTTCTCTCCTGAATCTAACTGTGAGTTTTTTAAAGTAATTGTTACTTTGACAACCGTGGCCTGCACCCCGTCACAGAACTCCCTCTGTTCTGTCCACCTCCCCTCCATGCATGCTTTCTCACTTTTCCAATTCTGTCAAAGGGCCAGTAACCTAAACCTTGACCATCTTGTTTATTCTCTCCACAGATGCTGCCTGTCCTGTTGAGTATTCCCAGCATTTTCAGTTTTTGTTTCCCTAGCCTGCCGTGGTGGATGAGTCCTGTAAGAAATGCGTTCTCCTTCATCAGCCTCCTAAAGGCAGCATTTTTCCAGTGTGATTTTGATCATTCAATTTACATAAACAATTGTGGAGATCAATATTTTACGAAATTTTCACAACAATTGGAACTCATTATTAAGAAAACAATGTTTACTTTACGTTCTGATGAAAGTCTACAGTCTAAACTGTCAGATGGTATGAAGTCAAAGAGCTGTACAGAACAGACAAGGGCCCTTCAGCCCACCATGTCCATAGCGACCTTTCTGCTACACAAATCGTACTTGCCCGCATTTGATCCACATCCTTTCTTGCTTTGCCTATTTAAGTGTCTAAAATACCTTATAAACATATTAATTGTCCCTGATTCCAGCACATTCCAGATATCAAGCACTCTCTGTGTAAAAAAGCTTTCCCCTCAGAACACCTTTAAATCTTCTACCTCTCACCTTTAACCTATGCCCTCTTGTTTTTGTTACCCCCACCCCCCTTCCCACCACAGGAAAAAGTTTTTGACTATCTACCCTATCTGCTCTTCTCACAATCTTCTTTCAGGTCACTCCTCAGCCTCCTTTGCTCTAGGGAAAACAAGCCCAGTCTGTCTGATCTCTCCCCATTACTATAGTCCTCCAGTCCAGGTGAATCTCCTCTGCACTCTCTCCAGCGCAATCACATTCTTCCTACAGCATGGCGACCAGAACTGCACACAACAGTCTAACCAGTGTTTTGTAAAGTTACAGCATAATGTCCCAACTTTTATATTCTACCCCAAGTGATGAAGACAAGCATATCATATACCTTCTTCACCACCCTCTCTACCTCTGTGGCCACTTTCAGGGAACTGTGGACTTGGTTTTTCTCCCTTTACTGATACTGCCTGATCTGCTGAGTATTTTCTGTTTCTATGTCAGATTCCCAGTGTCCTCACCACCTTTCTTGGTGTGTTTCACTATTCTATTAGAAGGCGCTTTCCATTTCTGAAAATTTTTTTAAAACTGCAATGCTGGAAATCTGAAATAGAAACAGAAAATGCTGGAATAGAAAATGTTGGACCTGAAAAATTAACTCTGTTTCTCAGGCATGGTAGTGTAGCGGTTAGTGTAACGCTTTACAGCACCAGTGACCCAGGTTCAATTCCAGCCGCTGTCTGTAAGGAGTTTGTACATTCTCCCTGTGACTGCACGGATTTCCTCTGGGTGCTCCGGTTTCCTCCCACATTCCAAAGACGTACGGGTTAGGAAGTTGTGGGCGTGCTATGTTGGCGCTGGAAGCGTGGCGACACTTGCGGGCTGCCCCCAGAACACTGCGCAAAAAGATGCATTTCACTGTGTGTTTTGATGTACATGTGACTAATAAAGAAATCTGATCTTCCTGACCTGCTGAGTATTTCGCCAGTATTTTGTGCTTTCCATTTCTTCCTGATGCTGCCTTCCCCTGTAATGAGCTGCATCAAGCACTAGAGGTCACCAGACACTGGTCTCTGAAGCACGATCCATTCAGTTGAAACCCAGACAAAAATGTGAATAACAAGGACATTCCCTTTAATTCTGCAGTCTCTCCAGAACTCAAGCAAATCCCCATTTCTATCATAACTTGATTAACTTATTCCTCCATGGGATGTGGACTCACACCACAAATTGCCCCTGAGCTGTTCAAAGAGCAGTTAACCAAGGTAGTCCACCGACTTACGTCAACCAAATGGGCAGGTCTGAATTCACAAACGGGCCAGGCGAGGCCAGCAGATTTCCTACCTTAAAGGGGGTTGGTGATGTTGCGTGAGACTGAATAACCAATCTCGACACAGTCTGTCACAGTACAGCCAACATAATCATAGGCCCCTCCCACCCCACTCATTTACTCTTCTCCCCCCTCCCATCGGGCAGAAGGTACAAAAGCTTGAGGTACAAAAGATACACGCACCACCAGGCTCAAGGACAGCTTCTATCCCACTGTTCTAAGTCTCTTGAATGGACCTATTATATGATAAAGATGAACTCTTGATCTCTCAATCTGCCTCGCCGTAGCCCTTGCACTTTGTCTGTCTGCATTGCACTTTCTCGCAACTGCAACACTATACTCTGCATTTGTATATTTTTTCCTTTTGTACTACCTTGATGTACTTACATGTAGAATGATCTGTATGGATGGCACACAAACAGAAGATTTTTTTACTGTGTCTCATAATGCTTCATAATGTCTCATAATTGGAAATGGTTTATTATTGTTGCATGTTTGCGACAATAATAAACCATTTCCATTCCAAGTGAAGAGTCTTTACTGAGCGAACAGTGCAACTTGTACAGGAGAGATGGCTCAGAGCTGACAACTCCAGACTCCTTCCTTCCCATTCTCCCATGTGCTATTGAAAACATCTCTTTTATACTCACGTGAGACAATTTACTAATCCATAACTGCTTACATATCTTCCATAACCCAACCCAGGTACAGGGGAAGTTGTCATTCATTACCCCTTCCCACGTTGTTTCTCACTGCAGACCCTACAGAGGGACCCTTTTTCCTCCTCAGAGTCTGATGGCCTCATGGTTATGCTTCATCCCGTTATCTCGGTTACTATGGCAACAGCCAGCTCTAATGGCTTTGGGTGTTAGCAGGCGATGTTTCCAAAGTGAGCCCATTGTCTCTTATCTCCCAACAGTTTGTTTTGCAAACTTCCAGCCTGTCTCGCCTGTTTCTTGTGCCTCCCAATTTATTGCTGCCGCTGAGATAATGAACCTCAATGGAGAGCCAAGCAGATAGATATCACAGTAGGACATTGTCTCCTATCACATGTTGCAGCCATGTTGTACAACCTTGTCCCACACTTTAGCAGACCACCGTACTCTCTAACAGAAAATGCAAAGTATTCTTCACCCCAAGCTAATTATATTCCCATACAAAATATCCCAATGTAGTTCCCCCTTATGGTCCTTGTACCAACCCAAGGAAGCCACAACCGGCTCTGTACTGTCCTGAAATTTCCACCCAGATTCTGGTGATCAGGCAAGAGGTTGTGTCCCTGCTCTCCACCATTTCTACTTTTATATGTCTTCCTAAACACTTGCATATTTCTAAACCCAGATAAGTGTGAAGTGATACACTTCGGGAGATCAGATTTAAAGGCAGAATACAAGGTTAATGACAGGACTCTTAGCAGTGTGGAGGAACAGAGGGATCTTGGGGTCCACGTCCATAGATCCCTCAAGGTTGCCACGCAGGTCGATAGGGTTGTTAAAGAAGGCATGTGGACTGTTGGTCTTCATTAGTCGGGATATTGAGTTCAAGAGCCGCGAGGTGATGTTGCAGCTCTATAGAACTCTGGTCAGACCACACTTGGAGTATTGTGTTCAGTTCTGGTTGCCTCATCATAGGAAGGATGTGGAAGCTTTAGAGAGGGTGCAGAGGAGATTTACCAGGATGTTGCCTGGATTTGGAGAGCACATCTTAGGAGGATAGGTTGAGCGAGCTAGGGCTTTTCTCTTTGGAGCAAAGGAGGATGAGAGGTGACTTGATAGAGGTGTACAAGATGATAAGAGTCATAGATCAAGTGAACAGTCAGAGACTTTTTCCCAGGGCGACAATGGCTAACACGAGGGGACATAATTTGAAGATGATTGGAGGAGGGTATAATGGGGATGTCAGGGGTAAGTATTTTACACAGAGAGTGGTGGGTGCGTGGAACACACTGCCTGCCAGAGGTTGTGGGGGCAGACACATTAGGGACATTTAAGAGACAGACACATGAATGATAGAAGAATGGGGGACTATGTGAGAGGGAAGGGTTAGATGGATATTAGAGCAGGATAAAATGTCAGCATAACATTGTGGGCCAAAGGGCCTGTACTGTGCTGTAATGTTCTATGTAAACAGGAAGATTAATATTTTTCTCTATTTGGATAAATATTTCTTTCTGTTGCCTTAACCAATCACAGCACATTCTATCACATACAATCAAGAAATGTCCATCCAGTACTCCAGCCAGCCCTTCATCTAACTCTCCCATCCCCTGCACACCCCTATAACCCACCTGCCCTCCGATATCCCTATGAGCTACGTCAAGCACCAGAATCTCCCCACTTCAGTGAACCAGTTTCTTCTATTGGCAATGCACCAGTTTTGTTTTTTCCCATTCATGGAGTAGGGATGGTCCTGACAATGCCAGCATTTATTGAACATCCCTAGTGAACTAAGGAAGCAGTCAGGTATCAATCATTCTGCTGGGCCTGAAGTCACATATAAGACAGATCAGGTAAGGACAGCAGGACATTAGTAAGCCAGATGGGTCTTTACGACAATCCAATAGTTTCATGGTTACCGTTTTAATTCCACATGTATTTAATTACCTAAATGTAAACTCCCAACAGCCATGGTGGGATTCACACTCATGTCTCTGCGTCAATGATCCAGAACTCTGCTAGCTAATCCAGTAATTTAACCCCTACATACCTGCACTCTGCTTACAGATAACATCTGTTAAAATTATAAAATTATTTTCATTTCTCATTCACATTTTTAAACTAATTGTGGCTTCATCTTGCTCTCTTTTTGGGAAATTTCCAAGCATCATCTATTCCCCTGAGACCAGAATATCCCCATTTTCCCCCTTCTCAGAGGACTGTTGTTGAGCACCAGTGCCCTGTCAGTCTGAAGCTCTCCTCCACAAGACTGTTTGCTTTCTTACCACTCCTTGGTCTGGAAATCGCTCCAGACTTTCTGTACGGGTCGCCCTTGTAGGTTGCATCAAGAATAAGACGATCAGGTTTGAGGGCCTGAGAACAGTGCTGATGAGTTTCCCTGCATGACACCAGACTGACATTGACACCGTCAGCTTCAGTGAAGCGTTCCCTGTCAATCTGTTGCAAGCTCTTGCAGTTTTTAACATGAGACACAGCAGATGTGGTCCTTGCAGTTAGCTCTTAAAGGGACATTCCATTCAAGAGGGCGAGTGTTGCTATGAAATCAATGGACCTCTATAAGCATGTGACAGCAGTCTGAATGCCTGCACTTTAGAGGAGCTTGCAATGCAGACAATTGTTTGCACCCTTTTCCTTCCTCTGTGACCGGAAAGGAAAATGAAGTCTCCCGCAAAATCCTGTTTGCCCGGTATATTGGAATTATTTGAAGAAGTGACGTATTCTGTGGATAAAGAGGAACTGGAGGATGTGCTGTATTTAAATTTCCAAAAGGCATTTGGTAAGGTGCAGCTTCAGAGGTTAATGAAAGCTCATGGGGCAGGAAGGTAACATATTGGTATGGATAGAAGATTAGCTGGCTGACTGGAGGGACAATGAGTGATGTGTCACAGAAATCAGTGACGGAGCATTAATTTTCACTATTTGTATGAATGAATTGGATAAAGGCATTGATGGTTGCTGAATTTGCTGATGGCCAGGATAGGCAGGGGTGTAGGTTGTGAAGGAAGCTACAAAGGGATTAGATTAAATAGATAGATTAACTGAGAGGGTACAAAGGGATATGGATAGATTAACTGAGAGGGTACAAAGGGATAGAGATAGATTAACTGAGAGGGTACAAAGGGATAGAGATACATTAACTGAGAGGCAAAGATCCGGAAAATGGAGTATAAAGTGGAATTGTGGAGTTGATGTTGCATTCAGATCAGATATGATCTTATTAAATGTCAAGGAGGGCTCGATGGGCTGAGTGGCCTACACCAGCTCCCAGTGTGTATGTTCGTATGTCCCTTGGTACGGAGTTTGGGTGACCTCCCTAATGCAGCAGGGAGGTAGAGATCAGCAGCAGCAGTCCACAACGGTCCTGAGATGAGGAAGCTGAGAGTGACCTTGAGACTAAACCTCCACGGGACTGAAGTGAAGACACGAGTGTGAGGCTGTGTTTGAGGCTGTAGGAGGTCAGATGTTGAATTACACAGAAAGTACAGTTTGAGTGTTGACCCTGTGGATAACACCGTTTCAAGAGTACTGCAATTAATAAACCCTGATTGCTCTGTGATTAATAAACAATTGTGGTTTTGCAGACCAGAGAGGTAATGTGGGCAGGATGAGAAGGGAGTGAGACATACACTGGAAAATAAGGGACAGGGACCAACACAGACTCTGCCAAAAAAATGAAGAAGCAAATTTATCGAAGGCCGCTACAGCATCCAGAAATGTGTGTGAAATTATTCTCCTTATGGTTAACCCAAGTTTCACGTTCATAGCGCAACTTGGTTTGCAGTTGAGTGCATAAGCTCTCGACCTCCTTAAACCCTTCCAAAATAAACCTTTCATATTCAACCTTGCCTCTGCACCACATCCCCCAGACAAACTCTAACCCCACCTCCATCACCAGTGGCAAGTTAATTGCTAACTACTCAACTTTGACCTCCCAGGGTTGAAATGTCTAATGCTGGAGGGCGTGCATTCAAGGTGAAAGGGGGTAACTTCAAAGGGGATGTGTGGGCAAGTTTTTAACACAGAGAGGGGTGGGTGCCTGGAACGTGCTGCCAGGGGTGGTAGTGGAGGCAAATGCGATAGAGACATTTAAGAGGCTCTCAGATAGGCTCATGAATGTGCAGAGAATGGAGGGATGTGGACATTGTGAAGGGATTAGTTTAGTTAGACGTTTAATTACTAGTGTAATTAGTTTGGAACAACATCGTGGGCTGAAGGGCCTGTTCCTGTGCTGCACTATATTCTATGTTCTAACTTCTCTCCATTTTAAGATGTTTTAAGACATTCTTTAATATAAAGACTGCAAGGCATGGGTTAAAATTGATGTAAGCAAACAGTTCCCAGTGGTTGGGCATGGGGCCTAGTGATCAGGAGTACAAGCCAGAATAGTTCTGATCATGGGATTTATGTTAGTTGGAGAGAAGGAATAGAATTTCCTTTTTCGTTCTGTCTTATTGGTTCAGACAAGATAATGATACCTACCAGGGTAATAAATTGTGTTCATTATGACTCAAGTGTAAACAAGAAGGAATTAGCACTTATTTTCACAGTCACTCAATGCTGAGCAATGCTGCCAGCTGCTTTCATCAGATGGGATCATTTCTAAACCTCGCTCAAGGGCTGTAACCCCATTCAAGCAAGCAGCCAATCACCCACCCTAAACATTCACCTCCCTCACCACCAGTACACAATGTCTGTGGTGTGGACCGTCTACAATTACTCACCCAGGCTATTCCAAAATCAGCTACAAACCCACCAAGCAGATACACCTGCAGGTTCCCCTCCAGGTCGTGCACCATCCTGACTTGGAAATATACCTCCAGTCCTTCATTGTCTCAGGTTCTACATCCTTGAACTCCACACGCAACAGCACTGTGGGAGCACCTTCACCAGACGGGCTGCAGCAGTTCAAGAAGGCGGCTCACCACCACCCTCTCAAGGGCAAGTAGCCTTGCCAGCGATGTCCAGATCCCCCCCCCTCCAAAAAAAGATCAACAAAATGGAAAATGTTGCAAACACTTATCAAGTTAGGCAGCATCTGTAGAGAAAGAGGCAGAATTAACATGATAGGCATCGATATTTCCCCCATTTTCGGTTCTCTGCCAATGTCTAAATGAGATCCATTTCTTTCAGTCAAATGCAACCTCCCATATGCAAAGTCCGCATGTAATGTAAGTGACATCAGCAACTTCTGATTAGTTTTGCATCACTTGTTAGAGGGGTCTGGAGCTGCTTTCTGAGGGAGGTGAAGCCCCTCCACTCCAGTAGCACAACTCAAGTGGTTACAACCTTAAAATCTCAATGTAAGTGCAAGTTGTTGGTGCTGGTACAGTCCAGCAGTTTTATATTAACTTTATATCTGTAACTTATTTGTGAGTGTGCTGGACGGCATCATTTTTTAAAATCTCCTTGACATTTCCGAAATTCTACTCTGATAGTACTGAAGTTATAATGTGGCCATGGTACTAAGAAGGATGATCCGTTCCTTTCACACAACCCCTTTCCTCCTGAACTTCCCAAAATATTCTCGCTATCAAAGCCCTCCCGAAATTTCTCTTCCTCTCTTTTTTTCCTTTAAGACTTACCTCTCTGAACGAGCCTTTGGTCACCAGGCCTAATAACTCCTCCTGGCTCAGGTTAAAATAACGCTCCTCTAAAGCAGACATCGGAGGCACCGTATAAGTGCAAGTTGTTGTTGTCAGGTTCACCTTCCGTGCTCCATTTTTCCCTGAAACTATAGGCACTCCAGATAGCGCCAGCCACAATGAGTCATGGGAGGGCATCAGATCTTTGCCAAGGGGAGTCTATGCACAACCATACAAGCACTTCCCAATAAACCATAGACAAAGGCTTGCCCTGCTACTATATACTGAAATTATTGGTTTCCAAGCTGGTCCAAAGGGCTGCAGAAAATGTGTCAGCAATTTATAATTTATCTCTAAATGTAACAAGCAAAAAGCCATGGAGAACATATTGCTTACCGATAGCATTTGGTAAATGTGAATAAATTAATTGTTGTTTCTCTGTTTTCTGGAGCTGCCTCTCTGGAAACGCATCTGCAGTTCATCTGCAGTTCATTCACAAAAAGATCAGTGACATGTCTGGGATTCATTTTCATCCTGTTTTTAAAGCTGCCTCCGGGAGCTATCAATGTGCAAGAAAGGAAGGCGAAGAGGGCTGTGAAGGCCAAGCACCTGTTCCTCAAGCGGAGTCTATACGGAGGAAAGAGCAGCGAAGGACAGAGGCACTGGACATGCTTTCAAGCCACGCTTGGACAGCAATGTGGAGCAACTGGTAGAGCCGCCGCCTCACTGCGCCGGAGAACCCGGGTTCGATCCTGACCTCCGGTCCTGTCCGTGTGGAGTTTACATGTTCTCCTTTTAACTAGGTGGGCTTCCTTCAGATGCTCCGGTTTCCTCGCACATCCCAAAAACGTGAGGGTTGATGGGTTAATTGGTCACTGTAAATTGCCCCTAGCATGTGGGTGAGTGGTAGAATCAAGGGAGAGCTGATGAGAATGTGAGGAAAATAAAGATGGGATTAATGCAAGATTGGTGTAAATGGGTGGTTGATGGTTGGCAGGGATTCAGTGGGCCGAAGGGCCTGTTTCCCTGTTGTATCTCTCTGTGACTCTAATCACATTGAGAGAACACATTCACCTGTCAGATTAGGCATGAGAAGGCATTGAAGGAAAATAGAAAAAACTACAGATGCCGGAAACCTGAAATAAAAACCGAAAATGATGGAAATACTCAATAAGTCAGGCAGCATCTGTGGAGAGAAAAACAGAATTAATGACTCAAGTTGAAGCCCCTTCAACAGAGCTGGGAGGAGAACGTTTATTTCAGATTTCTAGCACCTTTTTGATTTTCGTTTACTGGCCTGTAGGAATGCTCATTAGCAGAATTGGTCTTGTTGAAATAAAGTTGTCAGAGATCCTTAGGTGTACAGCTGACTTCTCACAGATTGAGCTAATCGCAACTAAATCGGACATGGAGACACGAGAGACGCAGATGCAGGGATCTGGTGCAAAAGAACAAACTGCTGGAGGAACTCAGTGGGTCAGGCAGCATCTGTGGAGGGAAATGGACAGTCGATGTTTCGGGTCAAGACCCTTCAATATGGACTAAATGAACAGTGGGGAGCCTGTATTGGTCGTAGCAGTTATTAATTAAAGAAGACTAGTGGTGCCCCAGTGCACACTCGGAAATGTGTCCAGGTGAAGGGTCTCGACCCGAAACGTCGACCGTCCATTTCCCTCCACAGGTGCTGCCTGACCCGCTGAGTTCCCCCAGCAGTTTGTTTTTTAACTCAGCCATGGAGTTGGCACATCAGACCTCGGCGTGCCTGCAGAGTTGGAGAAAGTCACCCACGGTTCCTACTCTTCTTCTCTTCCTGGAAGCCCTTTCAGAGTGGACAGGGAGTTCAGGTAAGGATAGGATTGCAATCGGTTGAGACGTTGCCCACGGTTGATGGGTCTTCACCATTCCCCATTGGGCTCAAGGATGAAGAACAAGTGTGGCCGTGTTATGAGGGGATCCCACTTCAGGCGAGGAGATGGACAAGATCAGAAAGAAAGGTCAGTGGGCAACAAACCCTGGAAGCACTCAACAGGTCAGGCAGCCTCCGTGGAGAGAAGAACAGAGTTAACGCTTCGGGTCTGAGACTCCTTGTCAGGGGGATAACTGTCGGTTTCATTCCCCTCTGCAGGAGGCAATTTTCATTGCTCAAATAACAAAAATCTAACGTGCATTCTTTAGATTCTCCGAATCAAACCAGTAAGTGATCCCCACAGATGAGGGAAGTGTTAACCTGATACCCCGTACATACTGACACCCTGTACAAACACGTTTCATTTAACCAGGACTGAGCTTTGCACGTTTCCAAGTGTGCACTGGGGTCGCCACCAGTCTCCTCTCGTTAATAACTGCTGCTAGCAGTGCAGTCTCCCCACCGTTCCAACTTCCAACAATCCCGCGGCGTTCTTTATTGGCAATGAGGTTCCTCAGACATCTTGTGAATGAGACGAAAGAAGGGAGAGCTACTCAAAGAGCGCACACGGGTTCTGATGCAGGGCCTCGACCCGAAACATCGACCGTCCCTCTGCCTCCACAGACGCTGCCTGACCCACTGAGTTCCTCCAGCGGTTTGGTTTTTGCTCCAGGTTCCAGCATCTGCAGCCTCTTGTGTCTCCAAACCTCCCCACAGACTTGGACCCAGATTTCTTCCTGCAGCCTCGCTGAATGACCAAGACTGCCTTTACCAAGAGAACAGTGAGAATGTCAAAAGTCAAAGTCGAGCTTATTGTCATCTGCACAAAGTACACGTGTGCACAGGTGCAATGAAAAACTTACTTGCAGCAGCATCACAGGCACATGGCATCAGATAAGCAACATTCACAAGAAACATAAATTAAACATAAATTATACATCATTTTTACAAGAAAGAACACAATTATTAAAAAAAGTACATTTTAGTGCAAAATGATCAAAGCGTTGCTAAACTGTAGTGATTAGTGTTGTGCCGGTTGGTCCAAGAACTGAATGGTTGAAGGAAAGTAGCTGTTCTCGAACCTAGCGGTGTGGGACTTCGGGCTTCTGTACCTCCTGCATGTGGAACACTGCCACATGGGCATGTCATGGAGCAGCTGGAAAAATACATGAAGGACAAAGAGGTGGGAGGTTATGCTGATGAGAGCAAGGTGGGAGGAGGCTCAGCTGGGTCAGAGGCATTGGAATGAAGCAAATGGGCCAAGTGGCCTGATTCAACGCAATGTCCTCTTTGCAATGACAGACCTCGCCCACTGCCAAGTGAGAAAAAAGGGCAGATCGTACTGCATAAGGCAGTGAAGAGAGGAGGTGCAGTTTATCCGTCAGTGTCAGGGAAGGACAAGGAAAAGGAAACTCTTAAAGTGTTACATTAAACGTCCAGAACCAGGGGTCACAGTCTCGGGGTAAGGGGTTGGTTATTCAGGACAGAAGCGAGAACAAATTTCTTCACCCTGAGAGTGGTGAATCTTTGCCTGAGGGACGTGGAAACTCAGTCACTGAGTCTATTTATGACACAAGATCACCAGGTTGTTAGATATTAAGAGAATTGAAGCATAAATGGTTAACAAAAGAAAATGGCACTGAGGTGGAAAATCATCCATTTTCTTACTAAAGCGCTGAGCAGACACAAGGAGCTGAATGGCCTACTCCTGCCTCAACGTTCTTGTATTTAATTATATCCATGTGCTGACTATCTGGGGGCGTATCAGGAAGAGAGATATGATCTCATGGCAAGAAGAGCTGACGCTGAGTAAAAGCTTGTAAGCAACCGATGAGCTGGTTGCAGTACTCCAGTTCTCATTGCCCAGACGCTGACTTTAGTGGGGGAGCACGGTGATCTGTCCAGCCCGACTACCGAGATGTTCGAGTGAAACACAGTGAGCAAGTAGAAGCCTTTCTCTACAGGCAGGTTGTGTGCAGCATTGGTGACTTATACTGCCACCTAGAGCCAATAATCAGAAGTGTTCTGACTCCAGGTGAATAAACCCGTCTGATTTGGAGGTCTGCTCAGCTGTAAGTTAAACTCTCACCTGACTATGGCCAATCAAAGCTCATCCTGAGTGTAAAGGCTTATAATTGTTTTCCATACCCGAAATGCCCATTACTGCAAATATAACAATCTAAAACTTGCTAGCATAAGCATGTTCCATCCTGGGCCTAGTACAGAGATGCAACAATGAAGAAGGTGTGTCAGCATCTCTACTTTCTTAGAAGTTTAAGAAGGTTCAGCATGTCTTCGAAGACCCTGACAAACATCTGCAGATGTACGGTGGAAAGCATTCTGACTGGTTACATCACGGCCTGGAATGGGAACTGCAATGCACAGGAACACAAGAGGCCACAGAGAGTGGTGGACTCAGCCAGTTCCATCACGGGTACAGCTCTCCCCACCATCGAGGACATCTACAAGAGGTGATGTCTTAGGAAGGTGACATCCGTCATCAGGGACCCCCACCATCCGGGCCTTGCCTTCTTCTCGATGCTGCCATCAGGCAGGGAGCTACAGGAGCCTGAAGACCCACACCTCCAGGTTCAACAACAGCTTCTCCCCCACTGCCGTCAGGTTCTTGAACCCACATGAAAAATCCTAATTCCACCTCAGATTATATTTCCCTCAATTTACATTAATGTTATGTTTATTTTTGTTTATTCTGTCGTGTAAATTGTGTATAATTTATTTTAATTTAAGTTTACGTTAACTTCTGTTTGTCATGTTTGTCATGTACTGTGCTGCTGCTGCAAAAAGCGAACTTGAACTTGATGTTAGCAATAAGGATTGTACAGTGGCTCAGCTAGTAGAGCTTCTGCCTCACAGCTCCCGCGACCTGGGTTCAGTCCTGATTCCTGGTGCAGTCTGCATGGAGTTTGCATGTTCTCCCTGTGACTGCATGGGTTTCCTCTGGGTTCTCCAGTTACCTCCCACATTCCAAAGACATGCAGGTTGGTAGGTTATTTGACCACTGTAAGTTGCCCCTCGTGTGCAGGTGAGTGGTGGAGTCGGGGGGGGGGGGTAGTTGATATAAAATGAGATTAATATGCTGGTGTTTAATGGTTGGCTAAATATCCTGTTTCCAAGCTTTACGACTCCACGATCAGTGAAAACGTTGGTAATTGGTTTATTATTGTCACATGTACCGAGATACAGTGAAAAACTTGGTTTTGCATGTCATCCATATAAATCACTTCATCACATCACTCGCTACATTGAGGTCATACAAGAGAAAAGCAATAACAGAATGCAGAATAAATTGTTACAGCTACAGAGAAAGTGCAGTGCAGGCAGACAATAAGGTGCAAGGCCATAACAAGGTAGATTGTGAGGTCAAGAGTCTGTCTCATCATACAAGAGGTCCATACAATAATCTTATAACAGCGGGATAGAAGCTGTCCTTGAGCCTGGTCGTATGTGCTTTGCATCTTCTTCTCAAAAGCAGGAGGGAGAAGAGAGAATGTCCGGCTTGGGAGGGGTCTTTGATCATGCTGGCTGCTTTACTGGGGCCGTGAGACGTGTAGACAGAGTCCATGGAGGGGAGGCTGGTTTCCATGATGCTCTGAGCTGCATCCATAACACTCTGCAGTTTCTTGTGGTCCCGGGCAGAGCAGTTGCCACACCAAGCCGATGGGGATTTCACGTTGGGTTGATAGTGCAGAAGGAGGTGGATCATTTCCTGCACAGCAATTAGCTGCCTCTGCATTGCAAAACTGCCTCTAAACTCATCGGCGGGTTTGTAAACGTGAGGTCAGCCACATCCTGGTGGGCTGTACCTTCACCTCAGTGTCTACGGCTGCGGGTTCAAGTCCCAGCGCACAGACGTGTGAGCAGAATCCAAGTGAATGTGAACTGCAGGGGCACCACACTCCAGAGGTGCAGCAGTGAGAGCCAAACACCCAGTGTCATAGAACATGGAACATTACAGCAGAAGACAGGCCCTTTGGCCCACAATATTGTGCCGACATCTTATCCTGCTCTAAGATCTATCTAGCCCTTCCCTCCCACATAGCCCTCCATTTCGCTATCATTCATGTGGCTACCTGAGAGTCTCTTAAAAGTCCCAATGTCCTCTCAGGGTCAACCAACAGGGAGTTGTGGTCAATACAGGAGCATTATGGAGGATGGGGGCCGTGAGTAGCACAAGTACTTGCAGAACACCTCTGTCCCATCACAGAAACAGAAACCGCTGAGAACACTCAGCAGGTCAGGATGCATCTGTGGGAAGAGAAACAGTTAATGTTCCAGGTCGAAGACCCTTATCGAGGACGTTCTGATGAAGGCTCTCTGATCTGAAACATTGACTCTGTTTCTCTCCCCAGAGATGCAGCCTGACCCGCTGAGTATTTCCAGCATTTTCTGTTTTTATTTCAGGTTTCCAGCATCTGCAGTTGTTTTGATTTTCACCCTCCATTCTGTCCACAGGTTATTGATTCCTGTCACTTACAAACTGGATAGGCTGGGTTTTTTTTCCCCTGGAGCAAAGGAGGCCGATGGGTGACTTTAAAGAGGTATATAAAATCATGAAGTAGTCACAGTCTGTTTTTCCAGGTAAGGGGAGTCTAAAACTAGACTGTGCAGACTTAAGATGAGAGGGGAAAGATTTAAAAGAGACCTGAGGGGCAACTTTTTCACACAGAGGGTGGTAGGTATGTGGAACGAGCTGCCAAAGGAAGTGATAGGTGCAGGTATGATTACAACATTTAAGACATTTAGACAGGTACATGAATAGGAGAGGTTTAGAGGGATACAGGCCAAATACAGGCAAATGGGACTAGCTCAGGTAGACAGATGAGTTGGTCCGAAGGGTTTGTTTCTGAGCTGTATGACTCTGTGACTCTATGGGAAGTTAATATAACATGTGACGCGTTGGCGCAGCAGTAATGCTCCTGCCTCACAGCCCCAAGGACCCAGGTTCATTCCTCGCCTCAGGGGCTGCCTGTGTGGAGTTTGCACATTCTTTCTATGGCCGTGTGTGTTTCCTCCCACGTCCCAAAAAGGTACCACTATTAACTCCTCCTGGTGTAGGTTAATGGCAGAGACAACCAAAGGGGAGTGGACGGGCAGGTGTGAGAGTGGATACAGGGAAATAAGGAGAGGGGGATTGGGACTAGTGGGGCTGGCACAGACCTGCTAGGCTGAATGACCTCCTTCTGAGTCACTAATAGATAAGATACTCAGCTTTGGTGGAGCTGTGAACTGCAAATGGGGCAATTGCTGATACCATCCCCTGTTCGGAAGCAAAAGCAAGTGGGACACAGCCTCCAGCCCCCATCAATAATCACCTGAAGAACTGCACAAAACGTGAAGTTACAGATGGCGGCACACACAACTGCCCCATAGTATTAAAGATACACATGCGTACCCTTCCATTTGAATTCCTGTACACTCCTCTGTCTCTGCACACTGAAAGGATCTTGTGGTGTAAAAATTCACAGAAATGATGATTCTGAGAGTCTTTGGCGTGGTGAGGGTTAAAATTGTCCCTTTAATTACTGCAGCACATCATTAATCACTATTGGCCTGTTGGATTAAATCCTAAATGCCTTTCTTTTTCTGCACCATTCTGTGTTGCTAAAAGTGGATCATCAAAGGATATATCTTACTGAGGAGCTAAAAGTGGAAGGGTAAAATTATCCTGTTAAATTATAGATCTAAATGCAAATCTTCTGCTTTTAGAGACCAAAGTACTTCAGGTCTTGAAGTCCTGTGACTTAAAATCCGATGATTCAGATCCCAGTTTTCCCACAAACCCAGGTGATTTGTTAAACTGCACCAAGTTCTCAGGAAAAGTTTGCTTTGTATTGGCATCACTGAGGACTCAAGAAGGCGGTTTCTATCATTAAGGACCCTCACCACCCGTGACATGCCCTCTTCATGTTACTACCATCGGGGAGGAGGTACAGGAGCCTGAAAACCCACACTCAACGACTCAAGAACAGCTTCTTCCCCTCTGCCATCAGATTTCTGAACCCATGAAATACCTCGTTATTCCATTTTTTTGCACTATTTATTTATTTGTGTAACTTGTGGTAATTTTATATCTTTGCACTGTACTGCTGCTGCAAAACAACAAATTTCACAACATATAAGTCAATGATAATAAATCTGATTCTGACTTCCTGGGATCTGCCTCCTGAGCCCTCGCGGGTCACAGGTCAGAGGTTCCAGCTGGCACATGAACAACCCCCGACATCACGTGCAGGTGCACCAGGTGAACCCAGCAGCCCGTCGCCTGAAAGACTCAAGACCGCGGGGACTGGAGCTCTTGAAAAATCCTTCGAGTCCCGGTAACTTCCTGGGAGCTCCCAGCTCTTTCATCTTAGACTTTCCTCCTAGTAATCAACGATTTGATAATACCCAAGCAGGCGTGCATTTAAGGTGAGGGGGGAAAGTTCAAAGGAGATGTGCGGGGCAAGTTTTTTTTTACACACAGAATGGTGGGTGCCTGGAATGCGCTGCCAGGGGTGGTGGTGGAGACAGATACGAGAGAGGCATTTAAAAGGCTCTTAGATAGGGACATGACTGTGCAGATAATGGAGGGATATGGACCATGTGCAGGCAGAAGGGATTAGGTGTCATTAGCTTAATTAGTTCAGCACAACATCGTGGGCCGAAGGGCCTGTTCCTGTGCTGTACTGTTCTATGTTCTATGATTTTGCATGTTTAGCTTTAATACAGGACATCCTATTTTCATGGCGAGTTCTCATCCGAAAATATCACCTGGGACTGATACAACACGGAAACAGACCCTTTGGCCCACTGAGTCCATGCTGACCCATCTTTATCTCTCCCGCTTTCCCATCAGATTCCACCAGTCACCTACACATCAGTGGGGAATTCTCAGTGGTTAATTAACCTACCGACCCACTTTGGGATGTGGGAGCACACTGGAGGAAGATGCAAGCTCCACACAGACAAGTCCAGAGGTCAGGATTGAACCCGGGTCACTGAGGCTGTGAAGCAGAGCACCACCCACTGCGCCACTCTGCTGCAGCTTTAAGGCTGGTTAGCAAAGCAGAGGAGTGGCTCATGTAATATGCCGAATGTTTGCTGTAGTTGTAGAGGTCATAGCATGGATACAGGCCTTCAACCCACTGACTCCTCACAGACCATCAAACACTCGTTTACATTAACCCTGCACTAATCATTCTCCCCACATTCCCATCAACCATAAACGGGCAAATGGGACTATCTTGGTGGGCACCATGGTCGGTACAGGCGAGTTGGGCCGAAGGGCCTGTTCCCGTGCTGTATTACTCTGTGACTCTTATGAGTCTAACTACCCCCAGATTCTACCACTCAGTACCCACCGGAGGCAAATTACAGTGGAAAATTAACCCACCAACCCGCACACCTTTGGGATATGAGAGGAAGCTGAAGCACCGGAGGAAACCCAGGTGGTCACAGAGAGGACCCAATGTCAGGATTGAACCCGGGTCCCTGGCGCTGTGAGGCACTGCCACCCATTAGAATTGTTGCTTTAAGGCTCCTGTTTCTTTGTGTGAGTGACTAGCTACTCCTTGGCAGGGGGCTGTCTGTGAGTAGCAATGAGTCAAAAAGCTACACTCTGTTCAGCTCCTTGTGCCTCATTTTGATTTGCCTGCACAGTCTGCAGATGGAGGGCGGTAGATGTAGAAAATCACAGAGAACACGTCCCACTCTGCCAGCTTAAAATGGCAAGAGTCTTCACTGCTGCTTGAACCTCTGTGGGTCAGGGCAGGGTCGTCTGTGTTTCATGTTGTGTTCAGGGACCTGGGGGAAGAAAGGGGCAGGGTAAAGTACGTCCCCCACCTGGGATCCCTGCCTGGGACAGTTTCACTTTCTCCTTCTGTCAGCCCTTTTCACTCAGGAAGGGAGAGAGAGAGGTGTCAAATGACAGAGGCAAACAGGGAACAACACAGAAAGAAGCAGAGAGAAAGGCAGCTGTACTGATAAAGGGTGAGAGATACAGAGATACAGGGAAAGATATCGCCCCACACAGAGAGGTATATAAAGAAGAGGCATTAGGGAGAGAGATATAGAGGTCTACATGTGTGTGGGTGTGCAAACACACCCACACACACACACACACACACACACAGAAATACAGACACACACACACATATACACAAATACACTCACATGTGCATGTGTGCTCACACAAACATGCATATACACAGAATTACACACAGAAATATACACAACACACACACACAAACATACACAACTTACACAAAAATGCATGTGTGAACATACAAACATGCATGCACACACAATCTCACACAGAAATATACACACAAACATGCAAAAACACACACGAAGCTATGTGCATGCACAATCACACGCATGTACACACTTGCAGGAAAAGAGCAAGAGGCATATAGAGTTGGAGAAAGTTAACTTTGTTTCTCCCTTTGCAGATAATGTCTGTTCTGCAAAATATTTTAAGAATTTTTCTTTCTGATTTCATTCAGCAATGACCCTCATATTCAGCAGCTTCCCTTAGTGCTCTGACTGCTGTAACTGCCAGGCAGCCAACTCCCAGGTCTGGCTCCCTTGATTACTTTCTGCATCTTGGAAGCTGAGTCCAAATAGGTGGAGGACTTTTTACCTCCTGCAGTGCAGGTGGAATTATTAGAGGCCATGGCACACTCTCTAAGAAAAAATTCATAGGGACAGACTTGACAAGGCTACCGGACTTGTCCTTTTCATCCATTTTATCTGAATATGGACATTCACCAGAATAGAGCAGCCTTAGGAATGTGAGTCCTTCAGTGTGTTTCCTTGCCACTGTGTTCCACCTCACTGCCCACAAACTAATAGACAGGACCTTAACGCTAACCCAACCTACATCATCTCCAGTCCAGAATCATTGTCCCTCCAACCACGGTCATCAAGCTGCCGTGCACAGACGACACTTGCATATGTGTGCATTTGCAAACTCCACACAGGTCAGGATTGAACCCAGGCCTCTGGCGCTGTGAGGCAGCAGCACTACCCACGGCACCACTGTCACACTGTGACTTCTGATAGTTGTAAGGCAATAGTTAATGTGTACTGAATTTCAACCTACATTAATCTAATCTAAAATCAATTATCAACGCTTAACTGATCTTGCCAAGTTACATATTTGTAAATAGTTGCAATATTAAATATTTGAAATTTTAGATTTGCCTGAATGGGCTATCTGTGTTAAAGAACCAAATGTAAATGGGTAATAAGAAGAATGCTCAAAGAACATGTGTTGAGATAAAATCTCCTTTCATTCTGCTTGAAAGTATCCTCAGCTTCCCATGATTGGGCACATGGATTCAGTGTCAACTGTGGCTCGGTTAGCATTTCCTTATCCTCCAAAGTCCGAAGGTTGTGGATACAGGACAAGGGATAGAGATCTGGGCACAAAAGCCTAGGCTGAGACTTATATGTCTGATAGTGCATTGCATTGCCAGA
This sequence comes from Pristis pectinata, assembly GCF_009764475.1. Classification (NCBI taxonomy): domain Eukaryota; kingdom Metazoa; phylum Chordata; class Chondrichthyes; order Rhinopristiformes; family Pristidae; genus Pristis; species Pristis pectinata. The sequence continues at coordinate 86,155,261 of NC_067414.1, read as the reverse complement.
GGTGCTGCCTTTCAGGTAAGGTAGATGTTAAAGATCCCATGGCAATATTTAGAAGAAGAGCAGAGAGCTTCCCAATATCCTAGCCAATATATAATCCTCAATCAACATCACTAAATCAGATTGGTGAGAGGAGGCAGAGGGTACTGGTCGATTTTATCTCTGACTGGAAGTCTGTAACAAGTGGAGTACCCCAGGGATTGGTGCTGGGACCATTGTTGTTTGTCATATATATAAGTGACTTGGATGAGACAGATTGGTACATTTACTGATGACACAAAGATTGGTGGAGTAGTACATAGTGAAGAAGGTTGTCCACGGATACAGAGAGACATAGATCAGCTGGGAAGTTGGGTGGACCCATGGCAGATGAAACTTAATCCAGACAAGTGTGAGGTAATACATCCACTGCTACAAGACTATTGAATGGTTCCCTAGTATGATAAGATGGACTCTTGACCTCACAATCTACCTTGTTATGACCTGGCACCTTATAGTCTAACTGCAACGCACTTTCTCTGTAGCTGTGACACTGTATTACCTCAATGCACTGCGTAATGAATTGATCTGTACGATCAGTATGCAAGACAAGTTTTTCACTGTACCTCGGTACAAGTGACATTAATAAACCAATTCCAGTTCCAATTTTGGGATGTCAAACACTAACGGGACACATGCAATAAATGGCAGGGTCATCAGGAGTGATGATGTAGAGAGAGATCTTCAGGTGCAGGTTCATTGCTCCCTGAAAATGGTGGCACAGGTGAAGAAGGCTTTCGGAATGCTTGCCTTTATATGTTGAGACATTGAGTATAGGAGTTGGGACATCACCTTGCAGCAGTACAAAACATTGGTCATGCCAGACCTGGAGTATTGTGTGCAGTTCTGGTCGCCACACTGGAAGGATGTGGCAGCATTAGAAAGAGTGTAGAAGAGATTCACTAGGATGTTGCCTGGAATGGAGAGCTGTCGTTATAAGGAGGGATTGGACAGGCTGGGTTTATTCTCACTGGAACACAAGAGGCTGAGAAGTGACCTTACAGTGGTTTATAAAATTATGAGGGGAATAGACAAGGTAGGTACTCAGAGTGTTTTTTCCTGGGGTAGGAGATTCTAAAACTAGAGGGAATAGGTTTAAGAGGTAAAGGGAGAAGTTTAGAGGGGATCTGAGGGGGCAGGTTTTTCACACAGAGGGTAATGGGTATATGGAATGAGCTGCCTGAGGAAGTAGTAGAGGTGGGTACATTTACAATTAAAAGGCTTTTGGACAGGTCCTTGGATAGGAAGGGATATGGGCCTCATACAGACAAATGGGATTAGTGTAGAAAGGCATCATGGTTGGCATGAATGAAGGGCCTGTTTCTGTGCGGAACAGCTCCAGAACTCTATTATCTGGTCACTATCACATTGCTATTTGTAGGATCTTGCAGGGCACAAACTGGCTGCTATATTTCCAACATTACAACACTGGCTACACTTCAGAAGTATTTTGGGGATGCTGAAGGGGAACTAAAAAGTTCCATAGAAATGCACCTGTTGGTCGTTTAGTTCTTGCTGGCAACCTGGAGAGCCCTTTCCTCACTTCCCTCCCCTCCTCACAAAGCTTCCATCAGTGTTGGCCCCAGGATTGGGACTGGGTTGTACTGGCTCAACAAACTTGGATCTCTGCATTTGGATTGAATGTGAATTCACTTACTGACAATTGGCTCAGATGTCCACCAGTGGCTCGGTGAACTTTGCCTCATCACTAATGACAAACCAGACTAAAGATCCTGCACCAGTGACTTCATCTGCCACAACATTACAATTATCATCACTTAAAAGTAACCATTGAGCATAAGTAGTTAGGTAAGGGTTACCATGTGATCTGAAATGTTAATTAATAGGGTTACTCCACAGACTGATTAACAGAGTTTATAAGATCATCTCAGTACATTGCTGGAATGTAGTAGTGACAGGTTTGACAAACATGTGATTGACATTGGTGTCTGAGACTGCTACAAATTAGTGCGACCAGACCAGGATTGGATTAAGTAGCCAGTTTACTGAATAAATTAGAGTCTTTAGCTGATTGTTATCAGTATGACTGGGCTTATATGATCCTGTCCCTATATCAACCTCGATCTTTCTGTTGCTCTGGGAAAGTCCCAAAAGCTCCTTGAGCTAACGAACCTCTTGCAGCTGAATTCCCTCTATGCATGTGACTCTTTTCAATTCATTTACTGGGCTTCTGGGGTCATTGGCAAGCTCAGCACTCATCGCCCACCCCAAGTTGCTCCCTGAGCCGTATCCTTGAGCCACCACCAATCCGAATACAGAGAAGCCCCAGTGAAGGTGCTCACAAGCTGCTCTTTGAGAGGGACTCCCAGGATTTAGACTCAGTGACATTGAAGGAACAGTGATATGTTTCCAAGTCGGGATGGCGCGTGAACTTGGAAGGGAACCTCTAGGTTGGTGACGTTCCCATGCGCTTGCTGCCCTTGTCCTTCTTGCTGGTGGAGGTGCCAAGTCTGGGAGGTGCTGACCCAGTCCCCATCTTCCTTTATCTCAGACCACTCATACAGTGAACAGATTATCTTATGGATACTTCAGTGTCATTGGTAGGAATATGCTGCATCTAAATCACATGCAGTGTTTTCCACATTACAACACTGACTACATTTTAAAATACTTAATTAGCAGTAAAGTACTTTGGGATGTGCCAAACGTTTGAGTGCTTCGGGTCAGCTACCGTAATATCTCCATAGGTAGCTCAGTGCTGAGCATCTGAGTGCTTCAGGTCAGCTACCGTAATATCTCCGTAGGTAGCTCAGAGTCACATTTTGCTGATTACACTCACTGTAAACACCTTAGAATATTTTGTATGTTAAGAGTGTTACAGAAATGTGTTGTTGAAAGCCATTATACTATAAAAGAAGAAATAAAATTCACAGAAAATGGTTGAGATATTCAATTGCTGCCCAACCTGCTGAATTTTTCTTATTTTTGGTCTCTAGTGATTGCAGTATTTAATATAAGACACAATTATATGGGACCTGTTCTGACCGCAACACATTCCAAAGTGATATACAGCCAATGCATTACTTTGCAAGTGTGGTTTCTGCTGCAATGTGAGAAGAGCAAAGGCCAATTTGTGCACAGCAAGCTCCAAGATATCTGGAGCAACACAGAAAATGCTGGAGCGACTCAGCAGGTCAGGCAGCATCCACGGAAGGAAATGAACAGTCGACGTTTCGGGTCGAGACCCTTCATCAGGACTGGAAAGAAAGAGGGCAGAAGCCAGAATAAGAAGGTCAGGGGAGGGGGAGGAGCACAGGCTGGCAGGGGACGGGTGAGTCCAGGTGAGGGGGGAAGGTAGGATGAAAGGGATGAAAGGGAAAATGTAAAATTCTGGAACGTATTTTACACTGATAGAAGTATTCCCACATGCAGCAGATGAAGGTTATAGAGTCAAAGGAGCTTGAGAGGTGGTAGGTAGAAGAGGCAAAGGGCTGAAGAAGAAGGAATCCAGTAGGAGAGAGCAGTAGACCATGGAAAAAAGGGAAGGAGGTGGGGAATAGATGGACAGGTCATGAGGGCATGGGGAAGGGGAAAGAGAAGGTGTGAGGGGGCCACAGAAATGAGGGAAGACAAGGGGGGTGGTGTGGAAAAAGAGGGGAGGGGTCACCGGAAGTTAGAGAAATCGATGTTGAGGCCGTCAGGTTGGAGACTACCAAGGCGGAATACGAGGTGTTGTTCCTCCAGCCTGCAACTGGCCTCAACGTGGCAGTAGAGGAGGTCGTGGATGGACTTGTCAGTATGGGAATGGGATGCGGAATTGAAGTGGGTGGCCACGGGGAGGTCCTGGCTGTTGAGGTTGACGGAGCGAAAGTGCTTGACGAAGTGGTCACCCAATCTGCGTCGGGTCTAAGATATCTGTTTATGTTGTATTGAACTGCTTATTTTTTTCACATTTATCTCCTCCTGTAACTGATGGGTATGGTGTGTAACCTGACCTTTATAACCTTTGGGTTTTTTGGGAACATATTTTAAACCGATAGAAGTATTCCCACATGTGGCAGATAGAGGTTATAGAGTCAAAGAGTCATACAGCACAGAAACAGGCCCTTCGGCCACTGAGTCCACAGCAACCATCAAGAACACATTTACATTAATCCTACATTAACCGTATTTTGCTCTCCCCACATTCCCCACAGATACCACCGCTTTACCCACACTCTAGCGGCAATTTACAGTGGGCAATTAACCCATGTGTCATTTGGATGTAGGTGAAAACTGGAGCACCTACACTATCGCAGGGAGAACATGCAAACTCCACACAGGCAGCACTGAACGTCAGGACTGAACCCGGATAGCTGGAATTGTGAGGCAGCAACTTAAATAGCTGCATGACTGTGCTGCTTTAATATAAAAGAAGATCAAGGGGATCTTCTAACGAACAAGGAGGAATTGCACCTAATGAGAATGAACAGACTCTACTCTTAAAGGCAAAGAAAACCCCGCCTGATACAATCGATGAACCATTGACCCATGTTGCCAAGGCGTCCACCTCTTTGGGTGTCGGTCATATCTAACATTATCATCAGCCATCATCAGGTGTCAAAGTTAATGAAGCAGAGCACTCAGGAACATCAAGTACCATTTTTTATTGACTTTGCTTTTCAATCTTCCTTCAAATGCATTATAACCAGGGTTGGATAAGTTGTAGCACAATAATATCCCATCTGTTCAGGCCATTTACAGAGCTGTTTTCCTACAAACCCTACCATCTCTTTTTGGAAAGAGGTGCTACACATGTCTGATGTTAATGTGAGATAAAGTTCTTATTGGGACATCAACATTTATTATGTGATAAAAGTGGTTGAGACAGGTAAAATAACAACATTTAAAATAGGAAAGCTTGAGAGGGACATGGGCCAAACACAGGCAAGTGGAACCAGCTTAGATGGGCATCTTGGTCAACATGGACCATTTGGGCCAAAGGGCCTGTTTCTGTGCTGTATGACTTAACACTCTATGTGCTACCCTTCCATTACGCATTATACGAAGCATAAAAACCAGGGAGTACACACACACACGCACATGTACACACACACACACACACACACACACACATGCACACACACGCACGCTCACGTGCGCATGCACACGCACGCACATGCACACACACATGCATGCACACATGCACATGCATACACACACATGCCCACGCACATGTGTACACACACGTGCACACAAACACACATGCACACACGCACTCACCGCACACATACGCATGCACACACACACGTGCACACGCACACACACACACACACACACACACACACACAATCTAATACCTTCTACAAGTGTTAAGTAGTTGGGATACTGGTTATACCAAGTTTGGAAATACTTCTCATTTTAAGTGTTAGCAAAAGCTTATAAAATTCAATTATCTTTCTATAGTAGGCTAATAAGATTTGATATCAAACAGATTGCGAGCTTTTTCAATACTATCACCTTTGTTATGGCCTGTCAGAGGAACAAAGGTAATAGATGGTAATTTCAGTTCTGTTCTTCATCCCATATTATCCTTAGCACTGTATTGGTTATTTGAGTAATTAGTTTACAACATGATCAATAGTGTAAAGTAAACAGATGGCTTTTCTCCAGGTTGGATAGGAAAGTTTGGTAGACCTCCCTGGCTATGTTATTCTGTGGACATCACTATCATTAAACCCTGCCTCTTAAAATACGTTGTGCAATGTTTTTCGTGGAAACTGACTGAATTCATTGACATTGTTCACACATCACTAGATTAGATGAGGAATCTCTGCTAGTTACAAGAAGCCATAGTTGCTAATTGGGTTAGTTCGGGGACACAGCTTCAGTGCCCTGGACTGCATTCTGACTCCATGTCAAACTCATGAGCCTTCCAGCACAAACAAGACTAAAAACGGTTCAGTGTTACAAGTTGCATTTCCCCATCACTGAGTCACCAACATCTCAGCATCTCCATTGTCTGAAAGCTTTGCAATACCACGGCAATGAGCCAGCAGGGCCTGGACCATATACAACTGGCCACACAGGTCAGAAAAAGGCCCTTCAGCCCACTTGAGTCAATGCTGATCATCAAGTGTCCATCCATATGAATCCCACTTAACAGCACTTGGTCTGCAGCCTACTATGCCTTGGCCATTCAAGTGCTAATCCAGATGCTTCTTAAATGCTGAGGGAGTACCTGCCTCCACACGTCCTCAGGTGTGTGGTTCCACATTCTGGGTGAGAAAAATCTTCCTCAGATCCCCTCTAAACCTCTTATTCCTCACATTAACCCTATGCCCTCTGGTCTCAGACAACTAGGTATCTTGATCGGCAGGGACAAGTTGGGTCAAAGGGCCTATTTCCATGCTGTAGAACTCTCTATTAGACTCTGTCGTGGGGAAAAGTTTCTTACTATCTACCCTATCTACGCCTTTCATAATTTTGTGGATCCTTTATTCTCCTCTGCTCCAAGGAAAACAAAGGCAGCCTATTCAGTCTCTTACCTCCTTATATACGTGCATCATGCCCAAGACAGGACTCCAATAAGATGCTCACCATTCTGCAGAGTGGGTGCTTCCACAATCTGGGTGATGGGTGCCCTTGCCATTGGGCTCAGTGGCAGGGACATTGCCATGCATGGTGGCTGTGGTGTGACAACCTGAAGAAACCATCGGGGACTTTGATAGCTGGATCTCTCCAATCAGCATCATCGAGGACAAGAGCAGCATTGCAGTGGGGACATCATCATCCTAGGGTTCCTCTCCAGCTCACTAACCAATTTTATGTATCCCATGTCATTGGAACAGAATCCTGGAAATTTTAGCCAATGCCATTGTGGGAACACCTGTACCACAAGGACCTGAGCTGATCAAGGAGAAGCCTGTCATCACTGCCTATTCGACAATGGGAATGGTAAATAAAGTGGCCTTGTCAATCCTGGGATCATCGACACCCAGCCGCAAACAGAGTTTAAACCATTGTAGCTTGAATCCATTCACACGGTGCAATTGGTGAGAGGAGCAACAAGCAGTTGCTCAGATGAGTCCTGTTGCAGGGTTTCCACCTGAAACGTCGACAGTTCCTTTCCTCCCATAGATGCTGCTCAACCCCCTGAGTTCCTCCAGTAGATCCTTTGTTGCTCCTGAGTCCAACATCTGCACCCTTGTGTCCCCCATTGGTTAGTGGATCTGCTGCAAGTCTCCAGCCCCACAGTTGATGAACATCTCTGCCCTTTGCCTCACTTTGAAGAAGTGTGGAAATCCATCCATATATTTTTCTAGTCATCCATTCAGAGCACGGGAACATTCCTGGCAATGACAGCATTTATTGTACATCCCTGGTTGTCCTTGAACTGAGGAGATGCTTAAGTGCCAACCACATTGTTGGGTCTGGAGTCACAACAAAAGGATGCAGATTGATGCCCCTTAAAGATATTAGTAAACCAGGTGGGTTTTTACAGCAGTCCGGCAGTTTCATGGTTACTGTTACCAAGACCAGACGTTTTGTCATTTGATTTTCTAATAAACAAAACAACATCTTAAAACAATCTTTCCTGCTTCCTGTTTATTTAAGTGAGTGATTGGTGACCTCCATCCACTAAATAAATGACAGTAGATGGTTGGCTGTTGCTGTTGCATTGATATGCTGCATGCTGTCAGTAAGTGGGAAACTTTACCAAGTGGCCAGTTCCTACCCAAATCACAAGGTTTCTGAAGTGAAATTGAGACTATCGGCAGGGGTCTGTGTGTTAACATGGAGCATTGCATTTCATTGCCCAGTGACATCCTCTTGCCTCCTCTAAGGATATTATCCCTTAGAACATGCTGAGGGGCCCTTTGCTCATATAATGTGTTGAAACACAGCAACAGCGCCAGCGACCCAGGTTCAATTCCGGCTGCTGTCTGTAAGGAGTTTGTACGTTCTCCCCATGTCCGCATGGGTTTCCTCTGGGTGCTCCGGTTTCCTCCCACATTCCAAAGACCTATGGGTTAGGAAGTTGTGGGCGTGCTATGTTGGCGCTGGATGCATGGCAACACTTGTGGGCTGCCCCCAGAACACGACGCAAAAAGATGCATCTCACTGTGTGTTTCGATGTACATGTGATTAATAAAGATATCTTATCTTATCTTAGCTTTTGGGAACATTTTATTCATTACAACCAGTTCTAGTATGCCACTGCATAAGGCTGTAAAAACACCAACGTGATTACAGCCAGTGCATGGTTCAGGAGTTAAAGCCACATCTTTAAGTCCACCATATTCGCTGCCTCTTACCCTGTCCTCATCCACCTTCCCATTTCTGGGACTGATATAAATTTCTTTCCATGGGCATTTCACTTGCTTGTTGCAGAGTGGAACCTTTTGCTCTATTATACTCCCAGCGGTGTCACACTGTCTCTTGTGTGAGCTGCATTCTGCTCTTCAGGCTCTGCCTGTGTGCTGGGGCTCTGTGGGAGGACATCCTTACAGGTGCCAAATCCCTTAATTTGGTGTCTTCCAATGTAATGTAGGCTGCATCCTACTGCTTGTCGGATGTGATTATCACTCCTCGGCCACTGTGTATCTAGTTCCCTTTTCTGCTGTGTTGTTAGGGTCCAGGTCTGTCACTGGTAGCGATGCTGGGAGGAAGGTTGTCTGTATAAGGTTCCTCCTGATGCTGACAGCTATTGACTAATGTCACAGCATTGGTGATGGTCTGTTATTCCTTGGATCGTTAGGGACCAAGTGCTGAATGCTGGTTGTGTTACAGTTGTACAGGGTGTTGGTGAGACCACACTTGCAGTTTTCGTCCCCTTACCTTAAAAAAGATAGAGTAGCTTTGGAAGCAGTTCAAAGGAGATTCGCTCCCAAGCTAATTCCCGGGATGAGAGGGTTGTCCCATCACGAGAGGCTGGACAGTTTAGGTCGGGAGTTTAGTATTCCAGGTATACTTGGAATACTAAACTCCAAGTATTCCTTGAACTTTAAAGGAATGAAGGGTGACCTTATTCAAATATACAAGGTTCTAAGGGGAGTTGGCAGGGTAGATGTTGAGATGTTTTCACTAGTGGGAGTCATGCACAAGGGGACCTAGCTACAAAATAGGGGGCTGGTCATTTAAAACTGAGGTGGGTAGAAACTTCTTCTCTCAGAGGGGAGTGAATCCCTGGAACGCTCTGCCCCCGAGGGTGGTGGAGGCCAGATCAGTAGATTATATTTAAGGTGGAGATAGATAAATATTTGAAAGATGGAAGAGTCGAGGGTTATGGGGAACTGGCACAGAAGAGGAGTTGAGGACAGTAATAGATCAGCCATGGGGATATCGAACAGCAGGGTAGGTTTGAGGGGCCGAGTGGCCTACCCTTGCTCCTATTTTCTTGTGTTCTTGTGAAAATGATTATGTCCACACTGTAACTGTCTACAGTGCTTTACAACTTATGAGTGTTATTACCACCAACCATAGATAAGGACAGTAAAGACTGATTTTTTTTGTCATCCGTTCACACGATGTCACGGGCACACCCAGGATATTGTAGTGACAAGAGTACGAGTGGGGTTAGTTAAGAAATATTTTACTGGTGTGGTGAGAGGGTGGGGAGGGACACTCTGTGTCTTCACTCAGGTAGAAGCTAGATCATTGGGGGTATTTAAAGAGGAAGTGGATAGATTTTTGGAAGATCAGAAAGAATAGTTAGAGTTTTTTTTCCCCAGGGTAGAAATGCCAAAATCTAGAGTGCATAGCTTTAAGGTGAGAGGGGGAAAGTTTAAAGGAGATGTGCAGGCCTTGTTTTTTTACACAGAGAGTGTTAGATGCCTAAAACAGGCTACCAGGGGTGGTGGTGGAAGCAGATACGACGGAGGTGTTTAAGAGGCCTTTGGACAGACAGGGAATGGAGTGAGATGGATCTCATGCAGGCAGATGGGACTAGCTTAATTTGACATCATTATCGGTACAGACATTGTGGGCCAAAGGGCCTGTTCCTGTGCTGTACGTTCTATGTTCTATTAGGGAATTGAGGGTTATGGGGAACTGGCACAGAAGAAGAGGTGAGTCCTGGAGCAGGTCAGCCATGGTCATATTGAATGGCAGGACAGACTTGTAGAGCCGAGTGGCCTACCTACCGCTCCTAAAGCAGGGTTTCAACCCGAAACGTCAACAATTCCTTTCTCCTCTACAAATGCTGCTCGACCCACCGTGTTCCTGCAGCAGATTGTTTGTTACTCCTGCTCCTCTTTTCTTGTGTACTTATGTTCACAGTGCCCAACAGGAATCAGTGATACCTCGTACAGTGATACCTCGTACAGTGATACCTCGTACAGTGATACCTCGTACAGTGGTATCAGTGATCAGTGAATCAGGGAATCAGTGATACCTCGTACAGTGATACCTCGTACAGTGGTATCAGTGATCAGTGAATCAGGGAATCAGTGATACCTCGTACAGTGATACCTCGTACAGTGGTATCAGTGATCAGTGAATCAGGGAATCAGTGATACCTCGTACAGTGATACCTCGTACAGTGGTATCAGTGATCAGTGAATCAGGGAATCAGTGATACCTCGTACAGTGATACCTCGTACAGTGGTATCAGTGATCAGTGAATCAGGGAATCAGTGATACCTCGTACAGTGATACCTCGTACAGTGGTATCAGTGATCAGTGAATCAGGGAATCAGTGATACCTCGTACAGTGATACCTCGTACAGTGGTATCAGTGATCAGTGAATCAGGGAATCAGTGATACCTCGTACAGTGATACCTCGTACAGTGGTATCAGTGATCAGTGAATCAGGGAATCAGTGATACCTCGTACAGTGTGTAGCAAAATATAATACTATCCATACCATAAATGTCTCCAATGTTTTACCACTAATGAACATCAGTATTGCACTCATTGATAAGAATGATTGATTAATCTTTTTTATTATTCATTGTCACTGGCACAGTCAGCATTTCTTACCCATCCCTAATTGCTCCTTGGCTCCTTGACCCCTTGACCCCAGTGTCTCATAGGGTGATTTCAAAAAGGGGTTAAGCTGTGGTCAGGACTCACCTGCAGGTTAGAGCAGATGAACACAGCAAGTCTCCTTCCCTTCCCCAGGGGATGCTGCTGAGGCAGAGGACATTTTCTGACAGTCACATTGATGTGATGCTATTAACGATACCAGCATTTCCCTCCAGTTATTTTGTTAATGTACTGAAATTTTAATGCACTGGCTTTAAATATCCCAGCTCCCATGGTTCATGCTGTGGAAGGTTTGTATTGCAGTTGTATACCGCAGAGGGTTTATAATGCATTTAGTTTGTACTGCAGTCGGCTTGTACTGCAGTCGGTGAGTACTGCAGAAGGTTTGTGTGCAGTTGTGTACTGCAGAGGTTTGTACTGCAGTTGCGTACTGCAGGTTTGTGTGCAGTTGTGTACTGCAGTTGCGTACTGCAGGTTTGTGTACAGTTGTGTGCTGCAGAAGGTTTGTACTGCAGTTGTGTACTGCAGAAGGTTTGTACGGCAGATGCGTACTGCAGGTTTGTGTGCAGTTGTGTACTGCAGAAGGTTTTTACTGCAGTCGGTGAGTACTGCAGAAGGTTTGTACTGCAGTTGTGTACTGCAGAAGGTTTGTGTGCAGTTGTGTACTGCAGAAGGTTTGTACTGCAGTTGATGAGTACTGCAGTGTGTGAGTATAACAGAGGGCTTATACTGCAAAAAGTTTCCACTGTGGTTGGTTTGTACTGTGTTCAGTTTGTACAGTAATTGGTTTGTATGACAGTTGATTTGTACAGCAGTTTTTTTTCCAATGCAGATCATTTGTACTGCTCTTGGTGAGTACTACAGAATGTTTGTGCTGCATCTGGTGTGTATTCCATTTGAAGTGTATTGCAGTTGGTTTGTACTGTCTTAAGAATAGATTTATTTGTACATTTACATGAATTTCATCAGAATATTTACATGGTTCCCAATTTAAAACATCCTTGTCCAGGATGCACTCCAGTCCCTGCGGCACCCAGCAGTCCAGGAAGGCCTCCAGATAACCAGTGGACATCACACACTCTCTCGCCATGGACACCTAGGCATGGACGTATCCTCAGAAGACGGGCAGGCAGTCAGCTCAGGCAGAACCCTTGACGGCCCACTGCCTGCACCCATGAATGGCAATCTTGTACGTGCCCAGGAGCAGACAGATCAGCAGATCCCCTGATGGTTTGCATCCTACCACACCGAGACCCAAAGATCAGGAGAGTGGGGCTGAAGTGCAACCAGAACTTGAGAAGCAGTCCCTTCACACACTGCAACCCCTCACACTTCACATATACATGGTACGTGGACTACATCAGGCCACAGAAATGACGGGTGGCCTGGGAGACATAAACCTAGTTATAAAACCAGTTGCACAGCACTGTTCTGAGCAACATTCTTCACACCAGCTCCCCAATATAAAGGGGAAGGACCTCTGTGTAGCAAGACTTCCATTGGAGTGCCCTCTCACTGCTGGGTGGCAGAAGCATTTGTACTGCACTTGGTTTGTACTGCAGAAGGTTTATACTGCAGAAGGCTTGTACTGCAGCAGACTTTACCACGGAAGGTTTGTACTGCAGCTGCTGTATACTGCAGTTGGTTTGTACCACATTTGGTTTGTACTGCAGTTGATGTGTACTGCAGATTTGTAACAATTGATTTGTGCTGCAGTAGGTGTGTGCTACAGTTGGTGTGTACTGCAGTAGGTGTGTACTATAGTTGGCATGTATTGCATTTGGTGTGTACTACAGTTGGTGTGTACTACAGGGTGTGTACTACAGTTGGTGTGTACTGCAGTTGGTGTGTACTGCAGTTGGTGTGTACTACAGTTGGTGTGTGCTACAGTTGGTATGTATTGCAGTTGGTGTGTACTGTCGTTGGTGTGTACTATATTTTGTGTGTACTGCAGTAGGTGTGTACTGCAGTTGGTGTGTGCTACAGTAGGTGTGTACTGCAGTTGGTGTGTACTACAGTTTGTGTGTACTGCAGTTGTGTGTACTGCAGTAGGTGTGTACTGCAGTAGGTGTGTACTGCAGTTGGTGTGTACTGCAGTTGGTGTTTACTACAATTGGTGTGTACTACAGTTGGTGTATACTGCAGTTGGTGTGTACTGCAGTTGGTCTGTACTGCAGTTGGTATGTACTGCAGTTGGTTGTACTGCAGTTGGTGTGTACTACAGTTGGTGTGTACTGCAGTAGGTGTGTACTATAGTTGGCATATATTGCATTTGGTGTGTACTACAGTTGGTGTGTACTACAGGGTGTGTACTGCAGTTGGTGTGTACTGCAGTTAGTGTGTACTACAGGGTGTGTACTGCAGTTGGTGTGTACTGCAGTTGGTGTGTACTACAGTTGGTATGTATTGCAGTTGGTGTGTACTGTAGTTGGTGTGTACTACAGTTGGTGTGTGCTGCAGTAGGTGTGTCCTGCAGTTGGTGTGTACCACAGTTGGTGTGTGCTGCAGTAGGTGTGTCCTGCAGTTGGTGTGTACCACAGTAGGTGTGTGCTGCAGTAGGTGTGTACTGCAGTAGGTATATACTGCAGTTGGTGTTTACTACAGTTGATGTGTATTGCAGTTGGTGTGTACTGCAGTTGGTGTGTACTGCAGTTGGTGTGTACTACAGATTTGTAACCCTGTTGAACTGTACTGCTGTTGGTTTGTAGTGCAGAAGATTTGTAACACAGTTGGTTTGTACTGCAGTTGACACTTCCAGCTGTCTGGAGTACTAATTAAAACAAGATGCACAGTAAAAAAAATGGTTCATATTAATTCTGCTGGGCTCACTTATTCTCTTTGCAGCAACTCATATAACAGAATCTCTTCTTGTAAACTTGGGATTTGCTGCGTAATTACTTCTCTCCTGAAATTAGTTCAATCTACACTGGACTGAAGTAATTTGGGTGTGGAGCAAGCAAGGAATTTTCATGGCTATTACAACATGGCATGACATTGTGCTTTCTCCCAGAGAGACTCAGTCAGAAGCTGGCCAGCAATAGTTTTGGGGAAATCCATCCAACCATCCTGACTAATGCCAAAATGCTCTGGCTCAGAAACTAAGTGCTAATATTGTGGTTCTGTCTTCTGAAAGAACAGGGCATCCTTTGAGTTGTAGCTCTGGAACATTCTCGGATTTGAAGTGGGGTAACGGAAGTGTGCTGGTTGAAACATGACCTCATCATTTCCACTTGTCAGGTTAAATCTGCCCAAGGTTTTCACGCCCTGCAACGCAACCTTAAATATTCCTGGCCAAGCCTCTCCTTTGGTCTTCACCCTTGCCTGCCTTTGGACCCACTCCCTTCCCAATTCTCCAGCAGAAACTCAAAATTTGAGGTGGATCGTCCATTGATTGACGTCAACAAGTTCTCCCTGAGTCTGCATGGGCTTCCCTGGGTGCTCTGGTTTCCTCCCACACCTCAAAGTTATGCTGGTTGGTAGGTGGAATGCCTGCTGTGCGTTGCCCTTTGTGCAGGTGAGTGGGTGGGCTGATGAACATGAGAGAGAATAGGTTAGAGGTTGGGTGGTGGGGGGAGGAATGGATTGATGAGGGCGATCTAAGAGCTGGCATTGACTTGATGGGCCAGATGTGAAAATATATGTGATCGAAGAGAAAGGAAAAGTGGCTGCAATAGTGAGTCTTGGTAAGGATGTGGTCAACGAGCAGGGTTTTGATCTGAAACGCTGACAATTCTTTTCCTCCCACAGAAGCTGTTTGACCCGCTGAGTTCTTCCAGCAGAGTGTTTGTTGTGAAAATATATGTGTAGAACAGCATACACAGGAGATCCTCGGGCTGCAGATGACCCGACTAACGCAAATTCTCTCATGCATTTTTAAAGCATTTTTCAAGGTAATAATAATAATAAAATGTTTTATGGTATTCATTAACAACTATATTCCATTAGTTTAATTATGGGCAATGTTAGAGTGAATATTCATTGAAATGAAAAAAATTATAGCAAGTGTCTGTAGAGCGATACAATATGGGTAGCGATAGAAAATGAACATTTACATGGAGCTGAGAAAAATAGAGGGCCATGGGTCTCTAAGGTAGGGACATGTTCGGCACAGCTTAGGCAGTCGAAGGGCCTGAATTGTGCTGTAGGTTTTCTATGTTTCTATTTCTGACTGAGGGTCAGTTCTCAGGAACAGAACCCTTATGTAACCCATGGACTGCCGGTACACTAAGGCTGTTTGAATGGGGACGGTGACGCTGATCAATGTGCACCGCACATTACAAAGCTATCCTGCACGCAAATGAGACACGTGGTCACCGCAGGGTACCTGTACTGAGGAGGCCTTAATGGGGAGTGCTAAGGCTTCCTTTGCCTTTAATTAAAGGCAACTCATCCATTCATAAGCTAAGGGAAGAGGTGTCCACGGCAGCTGTTGTCATTCCAGTAGGAACTTCTTCACGTGGTTTTCTTCGTGTTTGCTGCCACTCCACTGTGCTCAACCTCTGTCAATGTTCTACCTTGTTGGATAGGTGCAAGAATTAGAGTCCTAATCATAGAATTATACAACATGAAGACAGGCCCTTCAGGCCAACTCTACATACTGACCAAGGCACCTATCTGAGCTAGTCCCATTTCCCTGTGTTTGGTCTATATCCCTCTAAACCTTTCCAATCTATGTACCTGTCTAAATGTCTTTTAAACATTGTAGTTGTACCTACCTCTACCACTTCCTCTGGCAGTTTGTTCCATATACCCACCATCCTCTGTATGAAAATGTTGCTCATTAGATCCCTTTTAAATCATTCCCCTCTCACTTTAAACCTATGCCCTCTAGCTTTAGACTCCCCTACCCTGCGAAATGGACTGTGACCATCCGCCTTATCTACGCTCCTCATGGTTTTCTATACCTCTATAAGGTCCCCCTCGGCCTGCTTGGCTCCAGGGAATAAAGCCCCACCATATCCAGTCTCTCCTTATAACTCCAGCCCCGATAACATCCTCGTGAATCTTCTCTGCACCCTTTCCAGCTTAATGACATCCTTACTATAACTTGCCGACCAGAACTGCACACGATACTCCAAGTGTGGTCTCACCAACTTGTACAGCCGTAACATGACGTCCCAATTGCACTGGAGCAGCTGGTTTGGAGCTGGCCGGGAATGTGTGGGACTCATCCTTTGGCATATCGGTTACGGCAATCCGCTTGTCAGCATCACATGGTCTGCACTGAACTGACCCCGTGTTTACAGGGACCTCAAGAGAAGGTCGGGATGGATACTCCACCCAGCTTGTCAGGCGGCTCTAGAAGCTGTGCAGCACAGCTCACACGAGAGGGAACTTAGTGTCTCGAACTTCACGTCCCCAGTAAAAAGAGCAGCTCCAGCAAAAACTGAAGGCTTAGTAATGACTCAGAATCAGAGTAAGGTTTATTATCACTGTCTTAACTGACGTGAAATTTGTTTTTTGCTACAGCAGTACAGTGCAAAGACAAAATTACTGTAAATTACAAAATAAATAAATAGTGCAAAAAAAGATTAATGAGGTAGAGTTCATGGGTTCGTGGACCGTTCGGCAAGCTGATGGCAGAGGGGAAGAAGCTGTTCCTGAAACGCTGAGTGTGTGTCTTCAGGCTCCTGTACCTCCTCCCCGATGGTAGTAATGAGAAGAGGGCATGTCCCAGGTGGTTAGTGATGGATGCCGCATACTGGATTTTATCAGGATCCACCCACATTGAGTCAACACGGTAAGACCATCCACAAAATAAATGGGAAAGGATCGTACAATGTAAAACAAAACTCCATCAAGCATGGTGTTCATCCAAATGTAGGAGAGAACCAAATACTAACGCCATTAAACCAGATAACATCTCAGATATATTGCAAACAGTGGATTAAAATGATAAATATGTTTAATATAGAAAATAAGATAAGATAGATATTTATTTATTAGTCACATGTACATTGAAACACACAGTGAAATACGTCTTTTTGCATTGCTAAGAATGTGCTGGGGGCAGCCCACAAGTGTCGCCACTTTTCCGGCACCAACATAGCATGCTCACTGCTCCTAATCTGTACATCTTTGAAATGTGGGAGGAAACCGGAACACCCGGAGGAAACCCACACAGACACGGGGGAAACGTACAAACTCCTTACAGGCAGCAGCGGGAATTGAACCCAGGTCGCTGGTGCTGTAATAGCATTATGCTAACTGCTATGCTACCATGCCAATCAAGCAGTCTTAATTACAATGACCAAGAAAACTAATGGACTGTTGTAAAAGTCCAATGTTCTTCAGGGAAGGAAATCTTTCATGCTTACCAGGTCTGGCCTGTATGTTAATCCAGACACACCTTGTGTGGTTGGTCTGGTAGGTCACTCAGTTGTACCTTTACAGCCATGTTCAAACAGAGAAGCACTAAAACCTGACAGAACACCCATTGGACATGGTAAAGTCACTCCTGGCCCAGGCTATCTTGCAAAGTCCTCCTTGCAAACACGTGGGGATTGGTGTCTAAGTTGGGAGAGCTGTCCCACAGACTGGTCAAACAACAGCCTGACCCGGCTACACACACAGAATCATAACCTATAGACAATGTGCCCTACTCCTCCATCACCATCCCTTGGTACGTCCTGCCCCACCAGTAGGAGAGACCCACCCAAGATGGTAACACAGTGGTATACAGCTGGCAGACCTTGTGAAGTCTCATGGCATCATGTGAAACATGGGCCAGGAAACCTCCTCCTGGGTTACCACCTACTGTCCTCCCCCAGCAGAGGAATCAGTGCTTCTCCACATTGAACAACACTCAGAAGGAGCGGTGGGGGGGAGTAGATAGGGGTCTGCTCCTGGGCCTGGCCAAGGTGGCCATTCACAGCAGGCCATTGAGGGGCCCATTTGAGCCAACTGCCTGTCCTCTTCTGAGGATACGTCCATGCTTGAGTGTCCCTGGAGCAGGAACACATGGTGCCTGCTGGCTTGTTGAAGCCCTTCTAGGACTAGTAGGTGCCACAGGGGCCAGAGAACATCTTAGACAAGAATGGTAATGTTTCAATTTGAAAATGACGTAAATAAAGCTTTTCTTAAATTAAACCTCAAAGTGTCATGGGCACAGAACATACTCTGGGAGGTGACTTCAAAGTCCATCAGGAGGAAGTGGCTTGGTAGCACCACTACTGACTGAGCTGTCCAAGTCCTGAAGAACAGGGCTCCCTGACTGGGTCTGCGGCAGGTGGTGAGTGACCAACATATGGGATAAACGTACTTGACCTCATCTTCACCAATCTACCTGTGACAGATGCATCAATCCATGATAGCGTTGGTAGAAAATAAAAACAAACTGCTGGGGGAATTCAGCGGGTCAGGCAGCATCTGTGGAGGGAAATGGATAGGCAATGTTTCAGGTTGACCTGAACCATTGACTGTCCATTGCCCTCTGCAGGTGCTGCCTGACCCGCTCAGTTCCTCCAGCAGTTTGTTATTTGCTCCAGATTCCAGCATCTGCAGTCTTGTGTCTCCATAGCAATGGTAGAAGTAACTACCACACAGTCACTGAGAAGAGAAAGTCCCATCATCACACCAAGGACACTTTCCATCATGTTGCATGGAATTAAGGTCAAGGTAATTGGATAGAACAGATCTGGCAGCTCGAAACTGGATATCCATGAGGTGCTGAGGATGACCACAAGCATAGAAATGTTCACCAGCACAACTTGTAACCTCATCCCTCACATATCCTTCAAATATCCCTCACATATCCCTCACATATCCCTCAGATATCCCTCATGTATCCCTCACATATCCCTCATGTATCCCTCACATATCCCTCACATATCCCTCACATATCCCTCAAATATCCCTCACGTATCCCTCACGTATCCCTCACGTATCCCTCAAATATCCCTCACGTATCCCTCACGTATCCCTCACGTATCCCTCAAATATCCCTCACGTATCCCTCACATATCCCTCACATATCCCTCACATACCCCTCATATATCCCCGACATATCCTTCTTATAGCCCTCACATGCTTCACATATCCCTCACATATCCCTCACTCTACCACTACTAGCAAACCAGATTTCTCACAATTTCCCACAAGTCCATGTGGGCTCCGAGGTATTCCCAGAAACTTCCCGGCATAATAAACTCAAGCCTAACACAGGAAAACTACACATGCTGGAAATCTGGTAAAAGTCTGGAAATACTCAGCAGATCTGGCAGCATCTGTGCAGAGAGAAACAGGGCTAATGATTCAGAATGGATACCTGCTGCCAGAAGTGAGAAAACTTAAAAATAAAACAAGTTGTAAGTTGAATGAAAAAGGGGGAGGGTTGGAATGGACAAAAGAGAAGGCCTATGATGGGGTGGAGAGTGAATGACAGAAGGGCTGCTGGTTACGGCTGGAAGGGGGTGGGCAAAGCTGGTGACTATGAACGGTGGACCAGGGGGAGACTAAATGCAAGGAGGTGAATGAAACCTGAAGCACCATAAAAGGGGAGAGGAAAACGAAAGCTGAACGTGAGATGCAGGGCCAGAGCGGCGGGTTATCTGAAATTGTTGAATTCAACGTTGGTTCCCAAGGTCAGAAGGTGGGGTGCTGTTCCTCAAGCTGACATTTCATTGGAACAGTAAGAGGACAAAGGGGCATGGAGAATTGTTATCAGACAATTGGAAGGACATGAGAACATGAGAAATAGAGGCAGATGTAGACCATTCAGCCTCTTGCAAATAGTCCCCATTAAAGAATTTAATGGTTGATCTCACTGACTCTGCATCAGCCTTGTCATCTGAATGGAGGTGTTCAGCAAAGAAGTTAGCAGGTTAAGTATCCCCAGTGTACTGAAAACCATATTGTGGCCACTAAGTTCGGTATACTGCATTGGAAGGAAGTGCGTGAAGAATTGTGCAGTCAAATTCTGGACATAATAATGAGGGATATGTAATAAAACTTAATCCAAGACAAAGGAAATAAAAACGCAGGATTGAATTTCACATCATCCATAATGTACATTAATAATTTAGACTATTGAATTGAAGACATTCTTCCTGGGTTTGTGGAGGATCCCAAATTCTGCAGCGGGGTTGAGGAGACAGTCAAGACTGAGGAGGACTGCAACAAATTGCAGGAGGACATTAATAAACCTGCTGAATGGACAACAACGCAGGTCAATGCGGATAAATGCAAGGTAATACCTTTTCATAGCAAGAACAGGAGGTTGCTCATCACTTGGAATGTGCAAATCTAGGTAGTGTAGATGAACAGGGGATCTCAGAGTACAAATATTGGTAATTGGTAATAGGTTTATTATTGTCAACATTTACTGAGATAGAGTGAAGAGATTTGTTTTGCATGCCATCCAACAGATCATTCCAAAAAAATTCCAAAAGGTATATTGAGGTAGTGCAAAAAGAGAAGCAACAACAGAATGCAGAATATAGTGTTACAGTTACAGCGAAAGTGCAGTGCAGGTAGATAAATAAGGTACAAAGTCCATGGCAAGGTAGATTGAGAGATGAAGAGTACAACTTTATTGTACAAGAGGTCCATTCAAGAGTTTTATAACAGTGGGATAGAAACTGTCCTTGAGCTGGGTTGTACGTATTTTAAGGTCATAGAATTGAGGTTTAAAAGAGTAGAGCGGTAATAATAAATGTAATGAATACATCGGCCAAGAGCAGCTTGCAAAGACTCACCACACTCCAGTGCCACCTTGGTGTATACCAACTACAAAGGCTATGCCACTGGATAGCAAGGTCAAAATTAAAAACAAACAGACCAAGCTACTGGGATTTATTTCTACAGGGAGAGAATTGAAAAGAAAGGAAATTACGCCAAACCTGTATTGAACCTTCTTAGAGTTCTGCATACAGCTTTAGTGACCATGTTATAAACAGGACATGGAAACACTGGAGAATGTGCAGAGGTTTACAGGAAAGTTATCAGAAATATGAAGGTATACGTAGGCCAAGACAAGCTTTTATCTTGAGAAAAGCAGATCCACCTATCACCTACCAGCTCTTGCCCCACCCCTTCCCTTCAACTTTTTATACCGGCTATATCCTCTCTATCTTTCAGTCCAGATGAAGGGACTCAACCCAAAACGTTGATGGTCCATTTCCCTCCTGATCCGCTGAGTTCCTCCAGCGTCAATTGGCTGAGAAATGGAAGTAAGTGTACATTATTTAGCCCTTTATGTCAAATCCACTATTCAATAAGATCATGGCTGATCTTTCACCTCAGTGCCATTTCCTCCACTTAACCCCATATCCTTTGACCCCTTAATATCTACAAACTATTGGTTTCTGCCTTGAACATAGTCCACCCCTGGTTCTATACATGCCCAGCCAGGCGAAACCCCAACCCTGCACCTACCCCATCAACCTCAATAAACGTCTTATACTTCCGATGAGATCATCTCTCGTTCTTCTAAGACTCCACAGTATACGCCCTGAGCCTGGTTAATCTCTCCTCGTATAATAAACCAGCCAGTCCAGAAATCAATCTGGTGAACTTTTCCTGCACTCCCTCTGTTGCAAGAATATTCTTCCTTTGATAGGGAAACCAGGCCTGTAGCAATATTCCAGATGCAGTCTCACCCAGTCCCTATATAATTGGAACAAGATGTTTCCAACCTTATGATCAAATCCACTTGCAACAAAGGCCAACATACCATTTGCCTTCTGAACTGCTCACTGCACCTGCATGCAAGGTCTCTCTGAACACCAACACCATAAAATGTCTCACCGTTTTAAAAAAATTTGTTTTTTTCTACCAAAGTTGATGACCTATTCTTCACATTGCATTCCCTCTGCCCGTCAATAAACGATATTACATGATCCACTCACCCAGATCACTGATGTGAACAGCAAGGTCCCTGGCATTGATCCCTGTGACACCCCTCTAGTTACAGCTTCCCAACTAAATGGGTCATTTATTCCTACTCTATCTTTTCTGGCAGTTAACGAATCCTCAGTCCATACTAGTATGTTAACGCCAATACCTTGTACTCATATTTTCTTTAATAATCTCCCTGTGGCACCTAATCAAAAGCCTTCTGAGTCAAAATACATGTCAAGTGGTTAGCCCTCATCTTTTTTTCTAGTAATAATCTCAAAAACTGTAATTGATTATTTCCCTTTCATAACTCCAATGCCTTCCTAGATGACCATTTCTGATTTGAGTGGTCAGAAGTTGAAGAGGGCTTGTTGGGAATGTGGGGAGAACAAAATGGGATTAGTGTAGGATTGGTGTAAGTCGATAGTTAACATGGGCTGAGGAAAACCTGTGGTTTCCTGGCCTGTTTCCCAGGTTTTGTGATCTTCATGATTTCCCTTTCTGTTCTCTCTTTTGGAGTGCCTTTCAAAGTTTATTTGCCGTGGTAGTATCACGGGTTCATCTTGATAAATGTCAGCTCCTTAAATTTGTTGAAACTTCTTTTGTAGGCTTTTGACGCAGGGATTTGACATCTTCTATGATGAGTTCTCTCAGCTTCGTCCTATGGTCTGACATACAAGGAGTGAACATTTTTGGACTGAATTTACTCAAGAAAACTGCACAGTTCATCCCTGTCCATCTCAGTGGTTGCTATGACTTTATCTTAACTTGGTGTAACTCCATCCAGTGTGTCCACCATTTCAAAGACTGATGAAGATGTTACACTATTTTCAAGAGTGTGAGAACATCCTTAACATGCTTTCTGTGTCCACCTGATAATAACTTGCGATACTGAGCTGTGTCAGATTGTGTCTGTTTCAAGAGTCAGGTGTCAGGCATGTAAACAATGTGGCCTGCCCCCTGGAGCTAGCTGAGTGTAATTAGGATCTGGATGCTGGTGATGTTGATCTGGGAGAGGGTACTCACATTCATTCGCTTATGCTGCTGGTGAATTCTGAGGAAGTTTGAAGAGACAGCATTGGAGGTTCCTCTCCATTGCTTTGTGGTGCCTGCTGGAGGTAGTCTCTTCCAAAGTTAAGAAGTTTTCTACTGGTCCCTCTCGACCGTCTGATTCAACCTTTAGGTCGGGTCATATTCTTGGCTTCCTTCTCACCACAATGGATTCAGACAGTCGGTAGGTTTCGTGATTTTCATTATTATCCCTTTCTGTCCTATCTCTTGGAGTTCCATTCAAAGTTTGTTTACTGTGGTAGCATCACAGGTTCATCTCGATACACACCTGCTCCTTAAATTTGTTTAAACTTCTTCCGTGGGATTTTGACATCTTCTACGATGAGGTTTGCCCTATGGTCTGACATGCAAGGAGTGAAAACTCCTGGACTGAATTTACCCAAGAAAACTGTGTAGTTCTTTCCAGTCCATCTCAGCGGTGGCTGTGACTTCATCTGAACTTGGTGTAACTCCATCCAGTGTGCTCACCATTCAAAAGGCTGATGTTCTTCCTCCTTTATGATGCACTTGTCATGATTTCGCTTGAGCCCAATCCTTCAGACTCCTTCCATTGCCTTCATCAATGACAGTCATGAGTTTGTCATCCTTTCTAAAGACCTGCTGTCTCTATGCTCCTTCGCATCCTCTGTACATCTCTTCCACTCTCTGCCGAAACGCATCCTTGTTTACCCTAAGGCCAATAGGTAGATGTTGGATCTTGCGTCAAACAAATGGTGGGTTATATGCTGTCAAGCTTCACATTCCAGTACACATTCCTGGCATCGGGTTTGCCAAAAGCGTTGGCCTCTGCCAGTGCTGGTGTGTTTTGTCCCAGAGTTGAAGAGTTGGGTCATGGTCTCTCTTGATTGCCTGATTCAAATCTGTGTCTGGCCCTAAATGTAGTCGTCCAATAGGCTTCCCTCTCACCGAAATGGACTTTAGCCAGTCAGCAGCTTCAGTGATTTTTGTTATTTTGCTCCATCTTCGGCAACTCCTTTACAAGTTTCCTCCACAACTTGAAATGAATTTCAACAAACTGCAGACGATGAAAATCTGAAATAAAATCAGAAAACACGTGGCAGGTCAGGCAGCATCTGCGGAAAGGGAAACAAGAGGCAATGTTTTGAGTCAAGGGCCCTTGTCAGAACATCAGTGTGTCACTGGTTTTACTTGGGGGTCAACACTGGTGTGATATTCACAACCCTCAAAGCATTCAACTACTTCATCAAAGCATTCATGGTACATTTGGATTTGATCTGCTGTCCTTCTTATTGGAGGGAGTTTCTCAGCTGGCATCTTGCCATCAATCCTCAGTGTTGCTTCTCCCACCTCATGGTCTACTGAGATCAACCATGGTTCCTTGTCAGACCCAGGATGGCAGTTGCTTTCATTTCTGTGATAAAGAAAGTGCAATTATCCTTCCCCTTTTCTTATGTCCTCTCTCATTTGGGTTGTTCCAAGTCATAAAGGAGAAGATGTGCTGCATGCCACCAGCTTTGTGTCGTGATACTTCCCTTCAAACACCCTCTTCCTCAGGTTTTGCGGGGAGATCTTCTGCTGTAGCCATAGTGCTTTGAAGTCACTTTGTGGGCCTGTATCCAGCTTCGGCTTAAGGCTTGTGGATTTGCTCCTCGTCCTTTTTCTGACCTGGATGGCAGTATGGATTTCATTTCCCTAGGAACAGTAACATCTACGCAGATATCAAGTCAAGTCATGTTTATTGTCATGTGCACAAGTACAGTGAGGTACAGGGACAATGAAAAACTTGCTTGCAGCAGCATCACAGGCACATAGGTACAGACAACACATGGAATATAAGTTATACATAAATTATACAAGACAGTGAAGAGGGAGAGAAAAAAAACTGTGCAAAAACAAGACCTTAGTGTAAAAAAAAGTTACTCCATCGAGTATGTCCTCAAATTGTCACCTTCCTTGAGTTCTCTTGTTTCACTTTTTTCCCCATTAGTTTTGTTTATTCTTTCTCTACACTTTTTCACTTTCAATTATTCCCCTGAATGTTGACCTACCACATAATCTACAGTTTGATCAGTATGCAGGACATTCCTTTTTTCCCCTTGAAGACCTCCACAGATCCTCCACAGCCTTTGTTCAATCTGGTCTTCACTCTTTTATCTGTTACCTAATGGCATCGGCCCTGCTTCTCTCCCGGGACCAACGGAGAGAACAGCTGTCTGAGTGGTCGCATCTTCTTCTGTCCATTGCGTCCTGGCTGCATCTACAGCCTGCGCTACATTGAGCTCCTCCTTCCCAAGCGAAGTTTTCTGCACATCTGTGAACACGAGCCCCCAATGAGTTGGTCCACCACCCTTTCTTTCATCTCCATGACTAAGCATTTAGTGGCAGCATGTCTCAACCTTGAATGGAAATTCATCAACAGACCTAACTGGTTCCTGCCCTAGGTTTCGGATCTCTTATCAGTGGATCTGGTGATTTGATTTTGGTTTGAGGTGTGGTGAATTTTTCAAAGATCTCGTTCATACTTTTACTCTCTGACCCAGTTGATATAAAAAAAAATCCCATCCTTTCTCTCCCATTCACAAAAGAATGTCGCTGACTCTTCCTTCATCAGTTGTATCTTTCAGAAAACTGTTGAGTGTCAGTTTACACTTCTGCTTACATTTTGTCAACATCTCCACAACGTTGTTTTGCTCCCAGCTCCGTGGAGTCATTGGTGCCACCTTTTACACACTTGGTGCACCAAACTACCACAGAGTTGATTGTTTATTACAGTCTAATTCAGCATCCACATTGTTCTTGTGATATCAGATTCTAGGCTGCCACCACATTATGTCTGTTCTTCCAAGAGCTTCCTTTCTTAATTTCACTGTAAGACTCAAATTGGCTTTGCACTGTGTTTACTTTGTGCCACTGAAAGGTGCAGTGTGTGCTTTAAACATTGATTAGAGTGAAACGGAGAGTGATGCATTGCAATAAGTACAACTTACAGACATCTGAGGGATAAGAGGGTGATATTTATCTGGAACGAGCTGCTAGAGGAGATGGTCGAGGCAGATACAATTACAATGTTTAGAAGGCATTTGGACAGGTACTTGGATAGGAAAGGTGTAGAGGGATATGGGCCTAATGCAGGCAAATGGGTTAGCATAGATGGGCATCACGGTCGACATGGACAAGATGAGCCAAAGGGGCCCATTTCTGTGCTGTACAATAGGATACCTGGGCCTATAATGAAATAGATCACTATTCATTATTACAGTAAGCATAGAATCAAAGAATTGTACAGCACAGAAATGGGCCCTTTCGGCTCATCTTGTCCATGTCGATCGTGATGCCCATCTATGCTAACCCATTTGCCTGCATTAGGCCCGTATCCCTCTACGCCTTTCCTATCCAAATACCTGTCCAAATGCCTTCTAAACATTGTAATTGTGTCCACCTCAACCACCTCTTCTAGCAGCTCATTCCAGATAAATATCACCCTCTTATCCCTCAGATATCTGTAAATTTCTCCTCTAACACCATAAAACTGTGCCCTCCTGTTCTAAACTCCCTTGCCCTGGGAAAATGACTATTTATTCTACCTATCCCCCTCATGATTATACAAATCTCTACATTACCCTTCAGCCTCCTCTGAACTGACCTGAAAAACCGTGACACTACCTCACGATATTTCTTTTTCTCTCTCTCAACTTGCACTAGTGTCGTTATGTTTATTTTGTCATGTAAATTTTGTATAATTTATGTTAATTTGTTTGTGTTAAAGTCAAAAGTCAAAGTCGATTTTACTGTCAGATCACAAGTACACGTGTGCACAGGTGCAATAACTTACTTGCAGCAGCATCACAGGCACATAGCATCTGAGACACAACATTCACAAGAAAAATATAAATTAAACATAAATTATACAAAATTATACAAGAAAGAAAACAATTAGAAAAAAGCAAAAGTGTAGTGCAAAGTGGTCAAAGTTTTGCTGTACTGAGATGGTGATCAGGGTTGTGCCGGTTGGTTCAAGAACTGAATGGTTGAAGTGAAGTCATTGTTCTTGAACCTGGTGGTGTGGGACTTCAGGCTTCTGTACCCCCTGCCTGATGGTAGCTGCGAGAAGATGGCATGGCCTGGATGGTGGGGATCTTTGGTGATAGATGTTGCCTTCTTGAGGCAGCACCTCATGTAGATACTACCAATGGTGGGGAGGGATGTGTCTGTGATGTATTGAGCTGAGTCCACTGCTCTCTGCAGCATCTTATGTTCCTGTGCATTTGAACTGCCGAACCAGACCATGCTGCAGCCAGTCAGGATACTTTCAACAGTACATCTGTAGAAATTTATTAGAGTCTTTGGTGACGTGCTGAACTTATGGTCGGAATGTACTGCGCTGCTGCTGCAAAAAGCTATCTTTCATGGCATTTATACCCTGTGGATGCACGCCTATGACAATAAACTTGAACTTTATATGCCCTATAAATCTCAAAGGACTCATTCACTACCACTTTCCTATGCCTAACATACACTTCCTTCTTTTCCCTGATCAAACCCTCAATATTCTGTTAACCAGGTTTCCCTAATCTTACCATCGTTGTTTCTTACCCTTACCAGGGACATGCTGACTCTGAACTCTTACCATCTTGCTTTTAAACATCTCCAACTTATCAGGTGTTATTTTCCCCTCCAGCAGTTGCTCTCAATCTACTTCCACCAGGTCCTGTCTTATACTGCTTTCCCCAGTTTAGGGCCCTGTCTTAAGAACCAACTGTATCTTTATCTATGACTACCTTGAAGCTTACCAAACTATGGTCACTGTTCCCAAAGGGTTCCTTCATGGACACTTCAATCACTTGCCCATCCACATTCCCCAAGGCTGCAGGATATCCTCCCTGACAACTGTTGTAACGCTTTCTCTGATCAACAGTGTTACAGCCCCTCCTCTTCTGAATCCTTCTTTGTAATGTCAGAAACATCTATATCCCAGAATGTTGAGCTGCCAGTCCTGCCCTTCCCTCAACCATGTTTCCCTGATTGCAACAATATCATGATCCACACTCTCAGCTCATCTGTCTTTCCTGTGAGACTCCTTGCATTCAAGTAGATGCAGTTACGTCTGATGGCCCTCTCATGCTTCCCCCGTTGACAGTCTGCCCTTTTCACTGACTTGCCTGTCCTGTTGTCTACATATGAGTCAGTTTCCTCACCTGCTGCACTATCATTCTGGGTCCAACCCCCCTCCCACCCCATCCACCACCTCACTAGTTTAAACCCTCCCGAACAAGGTTCCATCTCCGCTCCACCTGTGCTGCATTTGCCCATCAGCTGTTTTGTTAATCTCTTTTCATATTTTGTGACATATTTCAACCCTCTGGAATTATTGAGCAAAATTATGCAGTTTCACGCGAAAGATAATTTTAGTAAATTGTCCTGCAATGGAAACATAACCAACGTATAGAATAAAACTCCAAGTAGTGTCAAGGAGTCAAAACCATAGGCTCACTTAGGAAACTAGGATGAACTAAAACGCCTTTTCGCTCATCTGAGATTATTTTGTGAATTTCTACTTTATCAAAAAGCCTATAAAAGTCAAACAATCACAAATGCATCTCAATAAGCATGATACATCATTAATTGCAACGGCCAAGCAATGTGAAGAAGGCAATCTAACACATAACACACTGTTTTAGGTTGGTAAATGACTTTTCCAAAGCCCCAGCAACATCCCCGTGGAGGGATTACTGGAGGCACAATCTCCCGCCACGGGGCTGGACTAGGACCCAGCCCCACTCTTCTTCCATTATGACGTCACCCATTTGTTTCTTTCCGCAGTGACGACACTTCCGGACTCTCATCAGATTAGGTTGCACGCCGAGCGGCGGAGTTCGTGTGAGAGGGTGAGCCTGATGACGTAAGAGGCTCTCGCCCCCAGCACAAAGAGTGAGTCCGGGAGAAGCTGGAGGTTCAACATAAAGGGAGCGGAGGGCGGGCGTGTGACTGAGGCAAGGGAGGGCACTGGCAGACGGAGATGTGAATGCAAGCCCGGCGGCTCTTCAGGTAAGCGCAAATGGGCTTTTCCCTCCCCCCCTCCAGTTGCATTTTTTCTTAAAAATCAACGAGTTTGCTGTTTTATTCGAAGTTTGGCGTTGAATGTTTTGGGCAGGGGAATTGTTGGTGAGATGGGCAGAGGTTCGAAACGTGTGTGTGTGTGTGTGTGTGAGAGAGAGGGAGACACACACACAAGCTGCAGCAGATTGCTCACACCAGGCAGCCCACACTCTACATGCATTTGGCATCACACCTAGCGGATTTTACTGTGTGAGTCGTTTAAAATTAGAATTCTCGTTGTTTTTTTATATATAATCTTCCCCCACCCCCCCATGTTACGCATTGATTTATCGTAACCTCCACGTATCTCATGAATGTTTTTTGAACAAAAGAGGATTTTTTTTTGTTGTTGCTGTGCCGTGTTATCCTAAAAAGGTTTTAGGTACCGTTATAAATAAATAAATAACACCCACCCACTCTCTCCCTCCCCGACTGATGGAAGGGTGGCACCGTGCATCAAGTTATGTTTGGTGCTTGTGCCTGTTTATTTTGTCTCCCCTCGTTCTGCCGAGCACTCCGTTATTTGTCTGGGGTGCCTTCGCTGCTGAGAGCCCTGACTGGGAGCCGCCAGCAAGCTCCAGCGGTAGCGTGAAGTCTCCAAACTTTACAGATCATCAGTGTGCAGATTTATTTTTCAGAACGGCGAATTGCCACATTGTTTCGCAACCCACTCGCGAAAGCTTGTACGAATTTTTGCTTCGGTTGATATCAGTCCGGCAGAAGCCCCTTTTATGTTACTTTTTTATATTTCAAAAAGGGTTTGTGCTGTTCCCAGCTACTCCCAGTTTGACATTTTGTTTAGTTTTTGAATTGCGTTCCCGTACCTCTCAATTGAAACATTTTGTTTTTCTTTTGAGCTATTGTTTCTCTGGCTTCGTCCTCTCCCCTCCCAACTAGTTTTGATTCAGTTCTAATCCCGGCGTTGAATGTGGGCTTTTGTTGTGAACGGTGATCTGTCTGTTTGATGTGGGTCCAGTGCGATCTTAAAAATAACTGATTCACAGTATCTTCTCTTCTGAACCCCACTTTAAAGGTCCTCTCCCGCCCCTGTACATTCAGTTCTCTCCCTCTCTCCAGAGGGAATGACCCGGCCCCTGTCCGGTAATGAGGCGCGTTTAGCGCTGTCACCCTACAGAGAGGGAGCAGTCATCGAGCCTGGGTCACATCGCGTTTACTGGGACCCTTTCTGTAACAAGTTCCACTTGTTTTTATTATAATCTTTAAAACCCTAATTTTCCATGATCTCAAAGAGAGATTGCATAATCTGGGTTTTTTTCTTGGAGCGGAGGAGGTTGAGGGGGAGATTGGGGTGTGAATTGGTTTATTATTGTGGCATGTACCAAGGTACGGTGAAAAACTTTGTTTTGCATGCCATCCATTCATCACATCAGTACATCGAGGTAGTACAAGGGAAAACAATAACAGAATGCAGATTAGAGTGTAACAGTCACAGAGAAAGTGCAGCGCAGGCAGACAATAAGGTGCAAGGCCATAATAAGATAGATTGTGAAGTCAAGAGTTCATTTTATCTTATTAGGGGTCCGTTCAGTAGTTTTAACACAACGGGATAGCAGCTGTCCTTGAGCCTGGTGGTAAGTGCTTTCAGGCTCTTGTATCTTCTGCCTGATGGGAGAGGGGAGAAGAGAGAGTGCTCAAAATCATGAGGGGCATAGATAGAATGGGTAGTATTAAATTTTCTTTTATCACGCAGATGTCTGAAACCAGAGGGCATAGATTATTTCCTTGTTTGTTCCCTCTTAAATTCCTCTTGAATCCTCTGTGTACCTCCTCCTCAATGTGTGATAGGTCACTTATTGGATAAGTAAAAGGGTTGGAGGGGATCCAAGGAATAAAAATTCACCCAAAAGTTGTTTGGAATCTGGAAAGCACTTCCTGAGAAGATGGTGTAGCCAGGTACTGGCACAACATTTGAGAAACATCTGGAGGAGCATTTGAATCACCAAGGTGCATCCGGCTGTGGGCCAAGTGCTGGTAAATGGGAATGGTATAGTAGGGTACTTGATGGTTGGTATGGATGTGGTGGCCTGTTTCTGTGCTGTTTGACTGTATGAAAATTAAGGCACTGGAAATGGACACAAAGGCCGAGGAACCATGCTAGCCAACGAGCCAAAACGTTCAGGTCTGTATCGCCTTTCAGCTCTTGGTCCATGGATCTGCAGGTTGTGGCTCTCCAAATGTTAGTCCGGGAATTTTTTTGTTTGTTTGTTTTCCCACACCTTCAGGCTGAGAATTGCAGACTCCCAACACTATTTCCTTGTTTGTTCCCACTTAAATTCCTCTTGAATCCTCTATGCATAGCCCCTCCCCAATGTGTGATAGGTCACCTATTGGATTCCTACATTGTGCAATTACGTGGGTGAAGATGTGAATTGTGTATAAGCTAATAGTTTAAATTAGTATCTCTACTGAAGAATTTCTGTGTAAGGTGCAGCTAAAGAGAAACTGATAGGACTCTACCTTTATACATACAAATTATCCTCGGTGCAATATCATTTGCCATGAGATCGTTATACATTTCCACAGAGAACTTGAAATGCATGTATTAAAATGTTTTTTATAATTTAGCTGCTGAGCATTTGATCTTTTATCTGTAATATGACAGTGAATCTACCTATGCTGGTTATATATTTCACTAACATTGGATGAAAAACACTTGGTGCTAAGTCAGAATAAAACCAATTTAGGTTGGATGTTGGTTTATTAAAGATGTTGGCATCTACTTGGTAGTGATTATCTATGTTTAGAGAAACGACCATCATACGTAACAAAGACTTGTTTATGTATTGTATCACAATGCCTACATTTAATATTAATGGACAATGTGTTTATTTAGCATTAATTGTATCCATTTAAGAATGTTTCACTGCAGATGAGACACCTCTCTTGAAATGTAGTCTGCCAAATTGCACAAAACTTGATAACCAACAGCAATATTGCAACAATTATGATGAGGTAATCTTTTAGTCATGTTGGTTGAGGTATAAACATTGGCTGGAGCACTAGGGATAATTGCAAAATAATGCCATCTTTTCTGTTCATCAGAGAGTGGACGGGCCCTTGCGCACTTGGCCTCTCAGTCATTTGTCTCAAACAAATAAATTGGGGGAAACGTATTTAGAAACGACTAAGCTCTACGGTGCCTGTAATACATGAGGGGCATTCCTTCCCACACGTTTGTATTGTGTTTATCTTCCATACAGTGAGCAGCTGTGATCCCCTGTGGTTGCTCTGATCCATGTACCTCTCCTTCCTCTCTCCATCCACCTCTCCAATATCCTTAAATGTGGGCTGTCTCCCACACCTGTAATGGATTCCACATTTATAATCCTGCTGAAACTTTCTCCTGCTCTTTTCCTGAAATCTCTTGTTTAATCGCATTAAGTTATGGACTCACTTCCACCTTCTCCTTTCCTCCTTTATGCCAATGCCTCCCACAAAACAGCTCTAATTTTTCAAGTCTTTCGATGCACTTGTATCTTCTCATTCCAAATAATATCTTGTTAAACCTGTATTGTAGCCTCTAACGCCTGCTGCAGTGTGGTTCCTATGTTTAGAGTCATACAGCTCCTTAGCCAATCAATCCATGCCAACCATCTGGTACCTACCTATGCTCATACCATTTGCCAGCTCTTGGTCTGTTGACTTCTATGCATTGATTCAAGTGCTCAGTAAATGCTACGAGAATACCTGCCTGCCTGCACCCCACCCTTGGGAAGTACATGCCAGGTTCTGACTACCTGGGTGAAAAAATCCTTCCTCGGATCCCATCTAGACCTCTTGCCTCTCATCCTATATCCATGACTTCAAGTTTTAGGAACATCTGTTTTGGGGAAAGGTTTCCTACAATCTATGCCAAAGCGTACTGAAGACTCTATAGGATAGAAAACTAGAATACTTCCACAGAGTACTGCATCCATGGTGTTTGCACAGATTTGCCATTTAATAATGTGGGGCATGAAATTGAAGAACTTTGGTGTTGTGCAGTAAAGAAGCATCTCAAAAGTCCATCACTTTCATTTACAAAACTGTGGAAGTTTATTGCACAGAAGAAAGCCACTGGATTTCCTCCTATGTGGAGAAGTGATATAAAACCATAACCATTTCCTTCCCTTGATCCTGTGTCTCCTCTTGATTCAATGAGATGAGCACTGGTTCCGCTAACCTTCAGTCTATCCCTCTATAGAGAGATGTGGGCCAAACACAGGCTAATGGGACTAGCTCGGATAGACATCTCGGTCGGCATGGACATGTTGGGTGGAAGGGCTTGTTTCCGTTCTGTCTAACTCTGGCTCTGTGAATTGAACATTTTAAATGTGTAAATTTTGACACCAGCACAAACCCAAGATTTACCTTAATGTTTCAGGTTGAAGCTTATTAACTCTGTTTCTCCCTCTCTGCAGATGCTGCCTGCCCAGCTGAGTGTTTCTGGCATTTTCTGTCTTTATTTCAGATTTCCCAGCATTTGCAGTTATTTTGATTTTCGAGATTTGTCTTGGCAGTCTTGGTTTATAAATGAGGTACTGGAGTTAATTTGAATTCATTGTTCACTGAAGTAAAATTGTCACTTGCCAGTTCAGAGCTCAGCAAGTCAAAGCTGAATTTGAAAACGAGGTTTAAATTTGTGTACATGTGCATTTGTGACCTGCCTTTATATCAGCTGTTTTTATTGGATTGCTCACTTGTTGGACCTCTTCAGCCCTGGAGGCAGTGTTGTGTCAGATCCAAATTATTGGTATGAAGGTCTTGGCTCTCGTTGTTGCAGTGGTCCTGAAGGAGCTGGGCAGGGACTGCTTGCAGCACATTCCCACTGGTTATAGACCTGTAGTGCTGAGTCCACAGCAGATGTGTTTGGTGCTTAAGAAGCTCTCTCGTTGGTACTTTGCTGGGGATCCTTTAAACTGGCCTTGAGCCATGGATCTGTATTATTTGGTGCTTAGAAGAATGAGGGATGATCTTATTGGAAAAATATAAGATCCTAAGGGAGCAGAACGGGGTGGATGTTGAGTTGCTACCACTAGTGGGAGAGTCTCCAATGAGAAAGGTAGCTGCCAGACATTTAAAACTGAGCTGCACAGGATTCTCTTCTTGCGGAGGTGGTTGATTCTCTGAAATTCTCTATCCCAGAGGGGTTCTGGATGCTGGATCACTGAAGGCATTTAAAGAGGAGGGAGATAAATTTTTGAAAGATTGAAGTGTGGGCCATTTGGAACAGACGTAGAGGAGGAGTTGAGCCCTGGGGCAGACCAACCGTGAACATACTGAATGGTGGGGCAGGTGATTGCCTCCTGCTCCAATACGTGTTCTTATGTTCAGTATTACAGCAGAGTACAAGGAACTTTGCCATGCTTCTGCCTAATGAAAGAGTTGTGATAATACTGAATACAAGGAGAATCCAATCCCTGACATCCTCTTCTGATATAAAAGTTAAATAGCCCAAAAATAAAACAGATGATGTGGAATTTTTAAAAAAAGGATGAATTTGGAAGGAAGTGTACTTGCTTTGAGGGCTTCCTTGTTTGGACAGGAATCAGTTTTTTTAAATGTGGAAGTTTTGCATTTGTGCAACATTTTCCACAAGCTCAAGCCATTCTCAAAACAGTTCTGAAGTGTAGTCTGCATTACATTGTAGGAATCAGAGCAGCCAGTTTGTGGAAACTCACACCGCAACAAAAGTTGGCTTATTTGTTGTCAGTTATAATGTGTTCCCTTGGCTGCCGCCTTTGGAGTA
Source organism: Pristis pectinata (assembly GCF_009764475.1). Lineage (NCBI taxonomy): Eukaryota > Metazoa > Chordata > Chondrichthyes > Rhinopristiformes > Pristidae > Pristis > Pristis pectinata. The sequence continues at coordinate 86,120,582 of NC_067414.1, read as the reverse complement.
TTGTGGAATATGACACTGATTTCTAATTTTCTCATCGTCCCCATTCTGAATCCTCAGTAATCTGCTGACGGTGGGGAGACTCTCCCATTACACTGGGAGTATAGCAACAACTTGATCAGGTTTGAAGAGCCAAATGGCCCACTCCTCCTGTTTCTGTTTTTTTTATTGCAGCAGATAAATATGAAAATTGTACAGAATGTGGTTGCCTACAGTTGTTTAAATCCTTGTAAGAAGGTCCACTTATTGCTACGAGTGATTGACAGTTGCAGTATTAAGTTTGGAGCTCCAGGTATTTACAGTATGGAAATGGCCATTCTGGGCACTGGCCATTTGGAGTCATGGAGAGAGACAGCACGGAAACAGGCCCTTTGGCCCACCAAGTGCATGCTGACCAGCAGCCACCCATTTGCATCAATCCTTTATTAATCCCATTTTTATTCTCCTCAGTTTCCACCTCTCACCTGTACCCTAGGGGAAATTTACAGTAGCCATTCAATATACCAACCCACAAGTCTTTGGGGTGTGGGAGGAAACCGGAGTGTCCAGAGGAAATTCCTGCAGTCACAGGGAGAAGGTGCAAACTCCACACAGGTAGCACCTGGGGTCAGGATTGAACCCGGGTCTCTAGTGCTGTGAGACAGCAGCCCTACTGGCTGTGCCACCACTACCCCCTGATGGCATGCAGTGAGGCTTATCATTCGTCTCAGCAGAGACATTTTTAAAAGGAATGATAGAACCGTAACTACACGAGGAGGCCATCTGGCCCATCTTGTCTGTGCTATAAAAAAAAACTTAATCCAACTTTTCATAGCCCTGCAGGTTGAGAATGTGCACATGAAGAGCCAAGTATATTATAAATGTGATGAGGGTGTCTGCCTTTACCACCCTTTTTGGGCAGTTAGTTTCAGACTCCCACCCCATCTGGGTGAAAAGATTTTTTTCCTCACTTTCCCACTAATCGAGCCAGTTATCTTTAAGTCTATGCCCCTTGGGTTTTAACCCCTCACCTCCAAAGGAAGCCTGGCCCTTCCTATTTGCTCGAGCCTCCCATAATCTTATGCACTCATTTTGTATACACTGCTGTCTCCCTACCTTCCTCGCACTCCCTCCCAGCTACCTCTTTCTCCAAAGAGAACAACCCTAGCCTGTCCAATCTTTTCCCCATCACCACGATTTTCCAATCCTGGTGAACCTCCTGCGTCCTCTCTCCCAGTCCAATCACAACAGTTGTCTTCCATGGATATTCCTGACACGGGTGATGAAACCTATCTTTTGGCCTTCGCCGTGTAAATATTATGGTCAACGAAGGGTTTTTGTCAGCAATTAAGATACCACATCAAACATTCAATTCTTTTTTTAGGCTTTTGAGTAATTAGGGAAGGTGCCTACTGCATCCCTCATCTCCTTACAGTGCCAGTGGACATGCTTGTTCAGCTGTAGATGGTCTCCCAATGCTTCCTCCCTGGCTCCAATCTTCCTGCAGGGGCTCTAACGATGACTGCCAGCGGTTTAGTCATTCCACACCCTGGAAAGCCCCATGCACCCTCTTGTTGGTCGGTGTTGTGGGTGGGAGCAGGAAGTTGTAAAGATGCAAATTAACAGCAGGAGTAGGGCTCTCAGCCCCTCAAGCAAGCTCCACCCTCCAGTCAGATTGGCCACTTGGATAAACCCAGTTGCACGTTCCTGTCTACCTCCCACATCTCAGAGATGTGCAGGTTGCTAGGTTCATTAGCCACTGAGTTGCCCCTGGTGTGTAGGGTTGGAATGGTTGAATCTTGTGGTGGGGGAGGGGGGTGGTGAGGGAGTTGTGGGAATGTGGAGAGAATAGAATGAGATCAGTGCAAATGGATACCTGATGGTCAGAATAAATTTGCAGGGCTGAAGGGCCAGTTTCCATGCTCGGACTCTGGAAAGATTTTCCCACAAGGGCAGCAAAAGTGTGGGTACACTGTAAGTTGCTCTCCAAGCCACATGCCATCCTGACCTGGGAATAATTAGCTGTTCCCTCATCAGTAAGTCAAAATCGCGGAACTCCCTCCTGACAGCATCGTGGGTGTACTTGCCCCTCAGTGACTGCAGCAGTTCAAGAAAGCAGCTCGTCACCACCTCAAGGGCAAGTCAGGATGTGCAATTAAATGCTGGGTTTAGTTCAACTTTTGATTTTGTGGCAAAAAAACCAAACTGCTGGAGGAACTCAGCGGGTTGAGCCTCGTCTGTTTTGGGGGGGGGGGGGGGGTGCAGGGAATTGTCGACGTTTCTGGTCGAGACCCTGCATCAGGACTCATTTAATTTTATACAGGGGCACGCCTCATCATATTACTTTTAAATTTTATCTCAAAATGAAGGATGATGAAAATGCATTTCATCCATTTGGGAGTCACTCTGCCTTGGTTACGAGAGGCCAGGAATGTAACTTCTATCCTTTTATGGACCTGGAATAAATTATTCAGTGTTTTCAATGTCAGAAACCTGCCCAAATGATTCGTAAGCTGCTGGGACCACTTGAAGCTGCAGGACTTGGAAAAATGCAATCAGAATGTCGTGGGTGGTTGTAAACGCTGCATGAATATACGGGCCCCACCTGCTGCCTCCTGTAGTCTTGCATTGTGAAAGACTTACTCAGTTATCAGGGTTATTTTGCTATGTGTTTATACTGTCAAATTAAACTGCCTTTTAAACTTGTAGACAATGGGGATGATATGCTGGGGCATCGAGCACCTTCTGTAATAATGGTTGAAAACCTGAGGTTATTCTGAGCTTTATGCCCCAACTGGTCCCTGGTTACTATCAGCCAGAGCCCTGACATGTGCTCTGGGTTAAGCAACGACTTGAATTTTAAAGCACTCTTCGTTTTCCAACCATCCATCCTCCCGCCTTCTCTGAAACCTGCTCTAGCCTATATACGTATATAAAAGTCTCATTGTAATCTCCTGCACAGCCCTGAGTTTAATCACTCCACTGGAGGCTAGGACTCTATTCCTTGGAGACTGAGGGGTGATCTTAGAGGTGTATTAAATAAGATATCTTTATTCGTCACATGTACATCGAAACACAATGAAATACATCTTTTGTGTCAAGTGTTCTGGGAGCAGCCCGCAAGTGTCGCCACGCTTCTGGCGCCAACATAACACGCCCACAACTTCCTAACCCGTTCGTCTTTGGAAGCCGGGAGGAAACGAGCACGTAGAGGAAACCCACGCAGTCATGGGGAGAACGTACAAACTTTGCAGATCATGAGAGGCGTAGATAGGGTGAATGCACACAGTCTCTTTCACAGGGAAAGGGAACCACGAACTTAGGAGCATAGGTTTAAGGTGAGAGGGGAAAGACTTAAAGGGGACCTGAGGGGCAACTTGGAACAGCACAGGAACAGGCCCTTTAGCCCGTGCTGTCTGTGCTGACCATGATGCTGAATTTTAAATTTTGTTTGAGAATGTTCCTGTGGGACAAGGACCTGGGGATGTTTTGCTGAATGAAATCTGCTGCTCAAATGCCCATTGGTCCTTTCCCATTACGTTGTTCATCGAGAATGGGTTTTGGATCTGATCAGCTGAAGTTTTTTAATCTAAATAAACAGAGGTTTTTGGTTTGAACAGATCATGGGTTAGCTGTCTACTGTAGTCTGGGAACTGGAGGACTGGCTTGAGTCGTGTGGTGATGTGGAATTTTGTAAAATGTTATCTGGAAGTGTAATGTGGTTTTTGCAACCTCGTGAACTCTCTCTGTGCAGTTTTGTGATTCTGCTTTCTGGTCGAACGAGAATTGTTTGTGGCGATGGGGATGCTTGGTGTGGAGGGAGATGGTGGCTGTGTGACAAGCTGCTGCCTCATGGCTCCAACAGCCTGGGTTCGATTCTGATATCCGATGCTGTCTGTGTGACTGTATGGCTTGCTTCCAGGGGTTTCAGCCTCCAGCCACATCCCAAGTACATGGATTGACAAATTAATCAGTCACTGTAAATTATTCCTAATGTAGATGGGTAGTGGGATATTGGGGATGGTGGGTGGGTAGAACTCAAATGGGATTAGCCTAGGATTAGTGCAAATGATTGTTGTTGACTTGTTGAGTCAAAGGGCCTGTTTCCATGGTGTATGACTCTGAAGGAGAGACTGGATCGCTGTGTTTACTACTTGATTGGAGGTAGCTCCTTAGCCATGTCCCCTTAATTCATGTCCTCTTCCCCAGCCCATCAGTGGGGACAATTTAAACCACTGCCTGTGTCTTCTGCCAGGAAGCTGCAGTCAGGTTTGGGCTGTATCAATGTGAGTCATCCTCATCTCGTCTGGAATCCTGTTCAAAATCAGGGCAGTCAGTTCAATGCACCAGGTTAACGTGACATCTGCAGACTGAGGCAAAAACTTCAATCTTTCCCACATGCCCCAGCCTCAGATGCCAATGTGTTAGTGTTCATCGCTTGGATGCTTTTTGGTGCCTCTGCCCTCTCCCTGAGCAGGAGGGTGTCCGCCTGGTTATCCAGCGCACACCGACTGCTCCCTCCTACAGGGTTCGGTTGGGCACAAAATGCCACAGTCCGACAGAGAGCAGCAAGCAATGGGTCCCTGCTCCTGGCCAGATGCTGCGGGTTGTTCAGACTCTGCATGGGTTTTGCTCGCCAGAGCTTCAGTTTGAATGCCAGCCTGTTTTTAAAATGGTGGTGAGGGAAAGGTGACGCAGAAAGGTTGCGCAGGGCTGAACTGAGACTGTCATGCACTTCCCCCACATCCCCCCCCCCCCCCCCCGCCAACCGATAATCGGTCTGTATGATCTGCCTGTGAAACTAAACCAGACTCCCTGCGACCTTGTCATACTTAACACCACAAGAAGTCTCAGGCTGCACGATGTCATTACTATGCCATCTGTTTCCACATCCATGATGTTGTACCTCAGCTGCTTCCATACATTACCTTCAGACGTGTCTGTTCCAAACCTCTGCTGGTCATTCCCCCACACTCTTTTCCCCCTCCTCCAGCTCAATCACCCAGATTAAGGCACTCATTCACTCACTTCTCTCCTCCCCCCCTCCGGCTTGCTGACCTTTGGCTCCCAGTTAATCAGCACCTCCACTGCAAAATTCTCACCCCTTTTCTTAGCAACTCCTTCCCTGGCCTTGGCCCTCCTTGACTCGGTCACCTCCTCGAGCTGTAGCCCTTTAACCGCAGCATCCTTTCGATACAGTCGTGCCTTAATCTTTGAAATTACCTTCCAAACTGACCAGCTCCCTGTCCTTCCGAAAGCCCACCTCTGACTGGCCTTTTTACACCTCTGTCCTTGTGTGGCAGTGTCAGATTTTTTTTTGATGGCACTTTTGTGAAGCACCTTGGAATGTTTTCTGTGTGTTAAATCTCAGCTTTCCCTTGAGTTATTGTAGTATCTTTAATTTGTACTGGTCCTTTCAAACAGTTGCTTTAAATTTTAACGTCAATTCTGACCAACTTTGCACGATGCCCATCCAAACCCTTTCCATCTAGGTGACGTTTGCACCAGAAGTGCCCCCGCACACATTTCAGTTGAAACTCCTCTAACTTGTAGAACTACAACCCGGATGCTTATCACAGAAATGTGGTCTTTGAAAATATAACTTGTTGCTGAAGTAAGATTACTGGTACAGGATGTGGGTTTAAATTAGGCGTAACAGTTTCCAAGATGCAGGATTCAGTGTAATAAAAGGCTCATTTTGACCTGCAGTATTGTGGGTAGAAATTTCTTCCCCCCCCCACCTTTTTGTACAGACCTCAGCCCATTTGGGGAATGCACGCTTCTGATGCTCACTGTGGGGTGAGTGTACAGGGATGTGTCCTGCCTGCAGATGGTACCAGCCCAGTGCTTTCTGGGTGACTTTTGTTTCTTGCTTTCTACTGGTGCAAGGCTAGGCACTTTTTTTCCTCTCTGGTTGCCTTTGTATCTCAACCAGTAGAACTTTTGAGTTCCCAACTCTTAGTTCTCCTGAGCCCATAGAGAAGAGCAGAATCAAATGTCAAAAGCTGTTAGTTCAAAGCATTTAAATTGTGATACAAGCTTGGTTCATTTTTCCTCCCCCCCCCCCCCCAGTATTGTTTTAAAAAGAAATGTCAAATGTTTTATTTATGAGATTTATGAGCAGTTTTGTTCCTCGGTTTTTTTTTTCTGGATAATTATGCAAAACAACTGCCTTCAAGACTGCAAGGCACAAGAAGGGTAGATTTATCTCTTGTGGAAGGAATTATTGTGGAAATTTTGGGGATCTCCTAAAGTCTTTCCACATAAACTCGTTAACTCAAGCTCAGAAAAGGTTAATCTGTCTGGGTTGAGTTCTGATTTTTGCTTGGTTTGGATTTTTTTTGACTGGAACATCATCAAAAAAACATTTAAACCCAGTTGGGACAAAATCTTGGTAAAAGAGGTGGGATTTAAGATGTACTTTAAATCATGAGTGCGCAGGTCTCAAGGAAAATAAATGGGGGAATGTCATTGAGGTTGCTCTGAGAGCCAGTATAGACTAGATGGGCTGAAAGGCCTCCTTTGTGTTGCAAGGAAAAATTAAAATGTGAAAATATGAAATCTTTGGATTATGAAGCATTAGTTCAAAGTCTACATCCAGCAAAGACTCTTCATTCCATTTAGGGTGGATCTCAGAAGATGACACCCAACCTCTTGTCTGACTTTTTTTTCCTCTGGTGGTTTTGCCTCCACTGACTCCCTAGGCATCAGTGACTACATGTTGAAAGGGCTCATTGGTTGTAACGTGCTTTGCAACACTGAAAGAGGCTTGCACTGCTCTACTTAAATGCGAGTTTTCCTTCCCTTTCGTTTTGTCACATGCATCACTCAGTGCATAAAACTGCTGAATGGAAACTATTCGTGTGCCTGCCCTCATCGTACCTCAATGTGTATCCCTTTAGTCTTAGACTGTGTGGCAATGTGAAACACAGCATGTTGTTCAATCATCTGCTGCCTGATGGCACCCAACTATGTTTAGTTGGTTGCTTGAAAAGAATTATCATCTTGGGCTTGGGTTGAATTAGGCTCTTTATAAATGCATGAGCAAATGCTTGGAAATGTAACAGTGTTCTATTTTAGAACGAATAGCTGCATTTATTTATACATGTTGGTCAGTGCCTTGCCTTGCCGTGCTGAAGGCCAGAATCCTGGTCCAATGGTCAGATGTCAAAAAAACGTTAATTCTTCTGGCTCAAGTAGCATTCAGATTGGTCTTCAGGTCAGTTTTGGGTCTGCTTTTAATTATCCATGTGACTGGATCTCTTGATCTGTCTATTCCCTTAAGAATTGCTGAGAGTTGAACAGCCCTCTCCCTCTGTCAGCCCTCTCCACAGAAAGCAGGCTCTGACTCTTCAACCTCCCTTTGCTTCCAGTTATGGTATTTGCCAATAAGTATATATACCTTTTGCAAAACAATGCATGGCCTTGAGTCATATCGTAAAATGCGGAGGAACTGTGACCACCATTGTGTGACAGCGGAGACCTTGATCAGCTTCGCAAAACAACATTTGCTTCAAATTTAAGTCTGGGTTTTGTGCAGTGTTTTTAATCAGATGAAAGAAGATTTTAATCTTGGGAATTGGAAAATATTCTGAGGATGAGCAAGGATGCTTTACAACTCTGAATGCTGCACTTGTATGGACCTCTGAACAGTGGTTTCAATTCAAATGCATTACTGAGTTGTGCGATATTTGTTCTTGCATTTACAAATTTCCTGCGAGGGCTACAATAAATGATCACAAAATGTTGATGAACTGCTGAGTTACTTTATCTAGGCCCCTCCTAATTTCATACACCTTGATTCGGTCTTCCCATATTCTAAAGAAAATAACCCTAGTTTACGATACAATGTAATGTGAAAGTGAATTTGAGGTGTGGAAGCGTTCATGAGATTGAATGGTGTGGGGGTGCTGAGCAGTCCATTCCTCTGGCTCCAGGTGTTCTCGATCTAGGCTGAGGCTGTGGTCTGGGAGCTGAGGCCACACCTTTTCAGGTGAGGCTGGACTGAGGCTCCAGCTTTATAAAGAGCAGGAGAGTTCCCTCACTGGATAACCAGTTGTACAATACTCAGTGGGTCAGGCAGCATCTATGGAGGGAAATGAACAGACAACATTTCAGGTTGAGGCCCTTCATCTGCACTGGATCTGCTTGACCCACTGAGTTCCTCCAGCAGTTCGTGGCTCCAGATTCCAGCATCTGCATCTCCATTAATTGTAAGATGTTTGGCTACCATGCTTCTCTATGTAAGAACACTGGCTGCGCTTCAGAAGTGGTTAGTTCACTGGGAAGTAAAAACATGAAAAATAGGAAGAGGAGTGGGCCCTTCAGGCCTGTTCCACTACTTAACACGATCATGATCTTCCCACCTTCTCTCCATATTCATCAAATCTTTTACCATCAATAAGTATATCTGCCTCCTTAAATATGTTTAATGACTTGGCCTCAACCACCTTCTATGGTAGAGAATTCCACCTGTTCAAATTCTGAGCGAAGAAATTTCTCCTGATTCCGTTCTAAATGACACACCCTCTATTGTGAGGCTGTGGCCCCTGTTTCTGGACCTTCCAGCCATCTGAAACGGCCTCCCTACATTTAGTCTTGGAAATCCATATGACCCTCGCAGGGTTATGCAATCTTCTCTCCAGAAGGATGAGAGAAGATTACATAGTCCTGCGAAAGTTAATGTAGCCCCAGTCAACACCATCTCCATTCATATGACGGTACTTTGGAGTGTCCTCCACCAATCTTAAACTCATGGAGCACAGCAACCATGCAGCACTTTTATCTATCCTAGTAAGTATAAAAGCTAGGAGAAGACCATTCAACCCCCATGCTCGTTTTCCATTCAGTAAGATCGTGGCTGATTTTTTTACTTCAGATCCACTTCCCTGCACCAATCCCACATCTATTGATTCCCTTAATTGGATTGTATTTAGACAGATCTGGGGTACCTCCATTCCGATGGCAAGAGGTTACAGAGGAGGCAGCTTTGAGTGCATGATGCAGCGAGGAGCGATGTGTCCCTGATTCTAAAGACCCTGCACGAGCCAGATGCAGACCCTCCCTCGCAGGGGAAATTTTAATTCTGTGCTTAAAATTTCAAAGCCTGAGTGTTTGGAGTGGTTATGATGGCCAGAACAATTAGTTTGGGGATGCAAGATGAAGTATACTCGGCGATTAGTTAAATTCAAGCAATCTGTGTAGGAGAGCATCTGAAATGCTTTAGCACAGGCTGGTCAGTGGCCTGCAGCAGTGACTGAAGCAGAAATCTGTCAACGTTAGATAAGAGACTGAAACAGGCCTAGCCCATGGGATTTGTGCTGCAGCTTGCGAGGGAAGATAAATGCTGGCCCGGTTGCCAGGCTGGCTTTTGTTGCTGTGTGTGATTTACAGTCTATAGAAATCTCAGAGTGCTGAAGTTGCAAAATCACCATCTGCTGCAATGGTGAGAAATGCAAAAGGCCCCAGTAGTGAAGGCTCTGCCTTTGATGAATGATTAGCTGAGAAATTTGCAAGTCTAATCACACATTTCCCAGCCACTTGCTCTAGAGACTTGATTTCACTATTTACAAAATAGCCTCTTGCCTGTTTCTTGTCCTCTTCCTGCACTTGTTCCTTCTCTCTCTAAATCCATTGTCCATTCTGGAGCATATTCCTGTATCGAGTAACTAAGACTCCCTTGGTGTAGAAACCATATGTTTTGTGCTCTCCTGTGTTATGTGATTAGAAGTTTACTTTATCTGCAGAGAGATGCAGTGACCACTGCTTCTGGACCATTTCATGTTCTGGAAATGGCACATCCCGGAGTGGATTGCCTTTGCAACTGACTGCGTTTGAGCGAAGGAGTCTGAGGGCTGACCCGATAGGCATGCATAAAATTATAACAGCCATGGAGAGTCTATTTTTTTTTCCCCATGGTAGAAACAAGAGGGCATAGGTTTAAGGTGAGAGGAAGGAGTTTTAAAGGGGATCTGAAAGAAAGCTTTTCACAGTTGTTGATATCTGGAACTCGCTAACAGGGATGTGGAGTTGGATACAATCATATTTAAGAATTGAGGGGTCAGCAGTGGAAAGGGTGAGCAGCTTCAAGTTTCTGGGCATCAACATATCAGAGGATCTATCCTGGGCCCAACACATTGATGCAATCATGAAGAAGGCACACCAGCAGCTCTACTTCATTAGAAGTTTGAGGAGATTTGGTATGTCACCAAAGACTCTTGCAAATTTCTACAGATGTACAGTGGAGAGCATTCTGACTGGTTGCATCACAGCCTGGTATGGAGGTGCCAATGTGCAGGATCAAAAGAGGCTGCAGAGGTTTGTAGACTCAGCCAGCTTCTTCACAGCACAACCCTCTGCACTATTGAGGACATCTTCAAGAGGCGGTGCCTCAAGAATGCACTCGTAGGATGACATCATTCCTTGCTCGTCACTTTTGTTTTTGCTCACTGTGAGGGTATTTGGGCTAAGTTGTCCCTGGAGTGACCATCATTGACCATTCCAAGGTCAACCACGTTTCACTAACACAGCACTTGATTGGGGTGCCTGTGAGTCAAGTCGCTTTTTGTCGTCCATCTCCACCCCCACCCCAACACTGATCATGTTCCTGAGTTCGACCCTAATGTCTGGTTACTTGCCTGATGCCACCTGTGATCAATCAATCAGAAGCTACATCCCACAGTTGCTGTGCACACTGGCTTGTTCCCTAGTCTGCCTTCACTCCGTCCCCTCCTACCTGAATCCCAGGATCTGGCCTTGGTTGTGTAGCATGTTTCCTGTTTTGGTTTTCTTTTTCTGCCCCTTTTTTTTTTATTTTCAAAGGGAGTTTATTCAGTGATTACAGCATCACATTATTACAATATTCCACTAAGATAAGATTTCTTTATTAGTCACATGTACATCAAAACACACAGTGAAGTGCATCTTTTGTGTAGAGTGTTCTGGGGGCAGCCTGCAAGTGTCGCCACACTCCCGGTGCCAACATAGCATGCCCACAACTTCCTAACCTGTACGTCTTTGGAATGTGGGAGGAAACCGGAGCACCCAGAAGAAACCCACGCAGTCATGGGGAGGACATACAAACTCCTTACAGACAGTGGCCGGAATTGAACCCGGTTCGCTGGTGCTGTAATAACGTTATGCTAACTGCTACACTACTGTGCCTGCCCCAACACTACTGTACTATTCAGTCAATAGTTTAAAATGACAACAGTTACCTCTATCCAGAACACACTCGAGCCTCTGTGGTGCCCACTGGTCCTGGGAAGCCCCCCCCCCAGTGTACCCGTGGATACTGCATGCTCCTTCTCGAGGGATGCACGGGCACAGATGTAACTCTGCAGGAGAGGCAGGCAATCAGCTCAAGTAGAATCCTTGACTGCCCGCCACCTGTGATGACCAGGTCTGGGAGCAAACCGACCAGGAGATTCCCTAACCAACCCACTCGTCCAGACTGAATGACCGATTAGGAGCGTGGGGCTGAAGTGCAGCCAAAACCTGAGGAGCAGCCCCTTCAGATACTCAAATGGAGGCTGCAACCTCTCTCACTCCATATATATGTGATACACTGACTGGCATGTTTCCCATTGTGGTGACTGACACACTTCTGTGCAACAGCCCCTGGGTCTGCTTGGGTGTCTCAGGTTTGGGGCAGGGTATTTTTCTCCCACAGTGAGATGGCCACATCTTCCTTGGTCTCCCCCATGTTTATTTGGGGAAAGTTTCCACTCACCAGGCAGCAGAAGTGGGGACAAATGGCCTGGTGGTTCAGAGGGCCGGCTGTGAGGGAGAGCAGAGTGTCAGCAGTGGACACGTGGCAGCTGCGCTTTCGGAGGCTGAAGGTCAGGCATGCAGCTGGGGCTGGGGAGGGGTCATGGCGGGAGCAGCAGGGGTAGTTGGTGCGGCTGCAGGAAGGGAGGCCATTTCTGGCCATTCTTGGGCTGTCTGCTGCTGCCCACGACCAGGGAGGGCAGTCTGTCGGGGAGAGACGTCACGGAACAGCCAGCCTGTCCCCAGAGAGCCTTGCGTTGGTCTCCGCACCGGTTGAGGTTTGTAAGTGAGACGCAGAAGACTGCAGATGCTGGAATCTGGAGCAACAAACAAAACTCAGTGGGTTAGGCAGGAGCTACGGAGAGAAATGGATGTTGATGTCTTTGTTCAGATGAACCCAGTCCAGGTGAGGGGTCTCGACCCGAAACGTTGACTGTCCATTTCCCTCCGTAGATGCTGCCTGACCCGCTGAATTCCTCCAGCATTTTGATTGTTGCTCCAGATTTCGGCATCTGCAGTCCCTTGTCTCTCTCTTGCTGAAGGAACTCAGTGGGTCGAGCAGCATCTATGGGGGAGGAATTGCCAAAGTTTTGGGTCGAAACCCTTCATCAGGATTGAGGGGAGATGGCCAGTATAAAGAGGGGAAATGGTGAGACAAGAGTCTGAGGTGATTGGCGGACTGAGGAGGGGTGTAAGATGACAGGCAGGCTGTGCCAGGTAGGGGAGGGGAGCAGGGGTGGGAGTTGGGAGACGGTGGCAGGTGGATGATAGATGGAGACGGACAAAGAGAGAGAAGAAAAAATATTGAGAGGCAGGTGGGAGGAGGGGAGCATGGAGGTTGGAGACAGCCTCTGGAGGGAGATAAGCAGGAGTTAAGCAGAGGTTTAAGCGTTTCCCTGGGCTCTATTGCAGACCTAAGCAGGGGCTGATTTTGGCTGCAGAGTTCTGTTTCTCTGGGCACCAGTGGACTTGGCTCCCAACCCAACTACTTCCTGACCACACATGGGGGGGAATGGCCCCTTCCCAGCACTTCACAAGACCTGCCAACGTGACTGTGTGCTCTCGGATGCAGTTCCCTTCAAAGGTTTAAATGTGGGCAAAATGCATGAGGTCTTGGGGTGCAGGTTCCCAGATCATTCGCAAAAGGGGCACATCTCTGAACGCAGCCCGCAAGCGCGATGCGAGTGAGCTCGACTGTGGAGGCAGCCCAAGTACGGCACATTATAACAAGACTGATATGAAGTTAGACTTGCAGTGGGGATTGCATACGTTGAGCATCCTGCTGTAGGAGAAGGATCTGAGCAGTGGTGAGCATACAGATCGTGGGAAATTGCTTGGCTGGGGGAGTTCTGAGATTTGGAGGGGCTCAGCCCCCTGATGTACAAAGATGATAATGCTCCTCACCAAAGCCTAGAGGTGGCTCACAGCTGAGCCAGAGGGCTTGGTTTGGAAGGGCAAAGTCATCAATACTAGTGTATCATTTTTGTTGAGTCACAGACTACAACCTTAAGGGTAGGTCAGAAAAATATCATAACCAGAGGCTGGTTAGAATGTGGGATTTTCCAGCATAGAAATCTATTGCCAGGAGGCTTTTTGCCTTGAGTATATGTGAAGAGAAAAGGCAGCCGAATCCAGTTATCTATAGACTATTGCTTCTGGACGCGGCTTACTTGATTTGCTGAAGGCTCCCGCAACGAGCCACAGAGGGGTAAACTGTGGAGTAAAACGACTGGTGGTATGTTGGACTGAATGGGCATGCTAGGAGTGCGTTTGAATTGCATTCAGTTGAATGTGGCCTCGGAGCAGAGGTTAACGAGTGTCAAAGAGAAGTCCCTGTAGCGCCTAAGGGCCATCGCTTGTCTATTGTTCATGCAGATTTCCTTGACCAAAATGAAATCAGTTATGTAGTCAATCACCTTCACTTTGAAGCAGGATTTCAACCCAGAACGTTGACGATTACCTTCCTCCCACAGATACTGCTCGACCTGCTGAGTTCCTACAGCAGGTGGTCTGTTGCTCCAGATTCCATCATCTGCAGTCTTCTGTGCCTCAAACTTCACTTTGTTATGGGATCAGGATTAATGGAAGTCATATTGGTGATCTCACATTTGCTACATTCACAGACAAATGAGGTAGTGATAGGGAGCACAGTTTGAGGATCTTGAACTTAAGTCCATCAGGTCGATGTTGTTGACCATACTCCACTGTGAGCCTCATTTCAATTAATTTTACAGCCACAAGACACTGCGTTCCACAGGAGACTTGAGTAGATCAAATAATATTGGATAGATCATTGAGATAGTTCCATCTTTAACTGGATTTGGGGGGGCTGTCTTGCCTCTTTTCGTGTTATCATGACCGAAAAGTTCCTGGGGTATGTGACAATCCACACCTGCACAGTCTGCTGGCCACAGTCTTGCAGCAGTCTTCCCAATGCTCTAAACAGTCTGGGTTCCAAGTCCTGTTATGCAATAGGGCCAGAACATCCCCTGTCCACCAAAATACTATTTTGAACAAGGAAACTCAGAGGCTCTGACATGAATATGGGGGTGGGGGGGGAGGTGTGTGTGTGTGAAGGAATTGCAGTGGGTGCAGTCACTACTGACTGAGATTGGCCCCAAACCTTGTACTATTTTGTATTCATTCACAGATGTGAGCATCACTGGTAATGTTGACATCACCCATCCCTAACTGACCCTGAGCTGACTGACTTGCTGTGTCACTTCAGCAGAAGTTATTAGTCAGTGATATTCCTGTGGTCACTCACGAGCCTGTTCACATGAGAAAGGCAGATTTCTTTCCATGGCAGTAAACCATGAAGGTTTTTCTGAAGGTTCATTAGATTTAGTCCCCATTACTGATGGTAGCTTTTTATTCAGTTTGGGGAGCTAAATCTCCCAGCAGCCGTGGAGGGAGTTGGTCAAAAGGTAAGGCCTTTGGATTACCGGTCAGGTAACCTCACCACCATACCATGTAACTAACTCTTGCTGAATGGATGAAACCTGTGCTGCATTACGGCACTGCGTTTTACTCTGACTGTGGGCGGTTGGTGGATTGCGACAATCGAACGATGTTGAGGTGTTTTCCCCTGCCCCCACCACTCTTTCCGTCGGAGTCTGCCACAAGGGTGTATGGTGCAGCCTGCAAAAATGTTCTCGCGTCTTTTGAAGCTGGCCCCAGCTTCCTGTCTATAAGTCACTTACCTGTAGCACCCATATTCTGGTAACTAAGAGGCACTCGTATTCACTGAAACCTGAGGCAGTTTTGCATCTGTCTATGGTTGTGCTACTTCCATCTTTTATTTTCTTGTGAGAAACCGCCATCGTCGCCTTGATGGTTAATGTCAGTCACCCCACTTGGGGTACATTTGAACCAGTCCTTACTGGGTTTTATTAACTTGGTAACTATTTAAAATTGCACGTGTACAACTCGTTCTTCTCCAGTGAGTACCACTGATGTCCATTTTATGTGTATAGGTGGCCAAGTGCCGCAAGAAGGTTATAGTTGGGAGTTTCTGTGGCATTTGCCACCTGAAACCTTCTGTTGTGAATACCAAAAAAAAGGTTAAGGATCACCTGGACATTCTGAGAAACAATTTCTAATTTTTCAAAGCAGAAATTTCTTCTGTGGAGTTAAGATATTGGTTGTCAGAAAGGTGTGGACCCAAATTTGAAGCCACTTTCATTAGATCCTCGGTAGATGTTTATTTTAAATGCACTTGACTGACATGCTGTTGTATTATCTCAGCAGAAGTTATTAGTCAATGATAGTTCTCTGGTCGTACACAGGCCTGTTCATGTGAGACTGGCTAGAAGCCTTCCCCCAGAAGCCTATTCCAGGCACCTACCATTTTTTGTTTTTGGAAAAAAAAACTTGCCCTACACATCTCCTTTCAAACTTCCCCCTCTTACCTTAAAGGCGTGTCCTCTAATACTTGACATTTCTACCCTGGGAAAAAGGTTCTGTGCCTCTCATAATGTTCTATTAGGTCTCCCCTCAGCCTCTGACACTCCAGAGGAAACAACCCAAGTTTGTCCAACCTCTCCTTATAGCTCATACCCTCTAATCTAGGCAGCATCCTGGTGAATCTCTTCTGCGCCCTTTCCAAAGCCTCTACATCCTTCCCGTAATGGCAAGGCCAGAATTGCACACAATACTGAGTGCAGCCTAACTAAAGTTTTTTTTTATGTATAGTGCTATTCTTGTTGAATCCTGAAGGATGGGGGAGAGAGTAGTGGGGAGAATGCCCAAAGAAACCATGACACACAAAGCTTGGAAAAGGTTGACTCCAGGGAGGAAATGGGCAACCGAGCACTCGTGGAGGCTATTCCCACTCTCTGCACTGCTGGACCAGCTTTGGAAGAGTTTGGAAAAGCCACCATTGCTCATGCTTTAGAAAAATGATGAAATGGGTTTCCACAGTATAAGTTCATCAATAACTTTGTTTCCTCCACTCATTTCAGTGTTAAAGTTAGAGTTGACTGATTTTTATCTATAGAGTTGAAAATCTACCAGATGGGTACTGCTTCATGAAGGGTGTCACTGCTTTTGGTGAGAAGTGATTCTTGTTTTAAATGCTCAGTGACATTTGCCCTCTACTTGGACTGGAAATGGGCAGGGGATATCCCCTCACTATGCCTTTTTGGGCAAACTCCTTTTATTTCTTCTCAGGATGTTGAGGTTAGTGTCAGGACTGGCATTTGCTGTCCACCCCATGAAACAAGTGGCTGGGTCATTTCAGCAGGCAGCTGACATTCAACCACAATAATGGATGCAGAGTTGCACTCAGATGGTGGAATTCCTCCAAAGAACGTTGGTGAACCAGGTGGACAGTCAGATCATTTTGTACTGTTACAAATATCAGTCTATCAAATGAATTAAAATTCTACAGCTGTACTGCTGAGATTTTAACTAGTGTCTCTGGGCCATTAATCTGACACTCTGGGTTACTTGTTTATTACTTGGCTGTTGTAGCACTAGTGAACCTTTTGTCTGCTGAGCTCTTGCAAATTGAGTAACTACTTTAACTGTTAATTTTTGTTTAGATGTACAGTTAAACTCCAATCTATGCTTGGGACTTCAGTGCCGGACTGACTGATTTTCTGGACTATTGGATGTTGAACCTGAGGTGAATTAAAAGTGCATTGGATTATTGTGTAATGTCTTGAAATAAGTTTTCCAGTGAGCTAGCGGTTTAAAAGGACAGTAGGAACCATGGTCTTAGAGAGGAAAGGGAGTGTGGCAAGTATCATCTAGTGAACCAGATGCATCAGGATTTCCAAATAGCTGGATAATGGATTATTGCAGTTCTCCTTTATTTGTCCCACAGGTGTGCACATCAGTTGTATGAGGCGATAGTGAGGCTGCAGTTGGAATATTGTGTTCAGTTTTGGTTGCCCTGCTATAGGAAAAATGCCATTAAGCTGTAAAGAATGCAGAGGAGATTTACGGGGATGTTGCTGTGACTCGAGGGACTGAGTTATGGAGAGAGGTTGAGCAGGTTGGGACATTTTTCATTGGAGAGTAGGAGAATGAGAGGTGATCTTAGAGAAGTGTATAAAGTCATAAGGGGCATGGATAGTATGAATGTACATAGTCATTATCCCAGTGTTGGGGAATTAAAACTAGAGGGCATAAGTTTAAGGGGAGAAATTTAATAGGAACCTGAGGGGCATCTTTTTCACCCGGGGGTGGCCAATATATGGAATGAGTTGCCAGAGGAAGAGGAACAATAACAACATTTTTAAACGGTACTTGAACAGGAATATGGATAGGAAAGGTTTAGAGGGACATGGGCCAAACACAGACAAATGGGACTAGCTTAGTTGGGAATCTTGGTCGGCATGGACTAGTTGGGCTGAAGGACCAATTTCCATGCTACATAACTATCACCAGGTATGACCAGGATTTGCTGCCCATCCCCAAGTGTCCCTTGAACTGAGTGGCTTGGTAACAACATCAAAAGAAAGTTGAGAGTCAACAACATTGTTTAGGGTGTGAAGTCACACCACATACAGAGCAGACTGGATAATGTCTTTCCTTCTGAGGTGTGTTAGGAAGCTATGTGGGTTTGGGCAGCAATAAAAGTTTCTGCCATCTGTAAGGCACATTTCTGTAAGTTGGGAGTATGACAGAACACTTCCCTGGATGTGAAACCCTACCTCTCGAAGCTTGGAACCATCCAGGACAAAGCAGCCCAGCTTGATTTTAAATCCCATCCACCACCCTAGATAGTCCCTTCCTCCAGCATACAGTGGCTGCAGTGAGTACCATCTACAAAGTGTACTGCAGTTACTCTCCCAGGCTACTCTGGCGGTGAATTCTGTCTCACCTAGACGGGGTGGGGAGGGGGGGGTGGGGGTGTGTATGTTGGGAAAAACATTACTGTTCTTTCATTGTCGCTGGGTCTAAGTCCTGGGACAGGACTTTGAGAGCCCCTCCACCAGAAGTTTGGTCCCATCTTGAGGGTAGTTAGGGAAGAGCAATAAATGCTGGCCTAGTGAGCAACCCCCATAGCGGCCTCAGGTTTTCATTGCCTCTTCTGATCTCTGGCTCAGTCTGTTTTCATTCCACTTGTATAAAGTGCTTTGCGTTTTATCTCCAGGGGTAGTCTATAAATTGAGAAGTGTTGATGTGTTCCCTTGTCTTTGCGGTGCTTTTTTGTTTTGAAAGAACACCTAAGGTTTGTTTTAAAACCAGCTCAAGTGATTTGGTTAAACACTTTTATTGAGGTGAAATTCCATAACGTGTAAGCAGTTGGTCCTGGACAAAGTAATATTGGATAAGGAGAATCTCGAATATTCGGTTTGCTACATCTTGTCAGAAGAATGCTTGTTGTCAGAAACTGAACTGTTGTGGACCTGCCCTTTCCTGCTGGATAGATCATATATCTGGCCTTCAAACTTATTGTGTGTTTGGAGTGGAGAGGAAATTGTAACCGGGTAAGGGAAAGCTTGGTTTTGGACAGGAATCTGGCCTAGTGACAATTTTTCAAGTCTGACAGAAGCATTGCGTTACAAACTTTTTTAAAGAACATTTTCAGCTCCAGTACTAAAGGAGGTATTTCTGTACAAATATTCTACAATCCAATTTGCATATCATGAAGTTTTAGCACTAGAAATGTCAAAGCTCATTTGAGGATAAAAAGTGGAATCTTAGCAAATCCAAACTTTGGGGGGGGGGGGGGAACATTGATTTGCTGAATTTGGAAAAACCCGTCTCATTCGGAAGAGCAAAATAATATATGGGATCGCTCTGGGGACTCTGCCAGGGCAGCCAACAGTAAATAAGATTGAGAATTAAATCTCTCTGGAATTTGACTAGCTGACAAGTGATTCATTTACCCCTGGCTCAGATCCGAACACTACAACAGAAATCATACCTCACTCTGTGGTACTTGAGAGAACTGGAGATAATGCAAGATAATCAATGCTGACTCTGCAGATGAACAGGAGGAAATTCCTGCTACAGGTTATGGGGTTGTCCACTTCACGGTCTGCCCCAGCATCATTTACATTTGACTTGATGACTTAGCTGTGGTTCTTAAAGAATTACAGCAGAGGAGTTTTGCAGCCTTATTTATCTAAATGATCAAGGCCAATTGCATCAGGGGTCACTGCCTCGAAGTAAGGGGTCAGTCATAGAGGACATTGAGTACAAGAGCTGGGACGTTCTTTACGACTGTACCAGTTGGTGAGACCACACTTGGAGTATTCTGTCCCATTCTGGTCACCTGGCTATAGGCAGGATTTCTTTAAGCTGGAAAAGTGCAGAAAAGATTCACAAGGATGTTACTGGGACTGGAGAGCTGGAGTTATAAGGAGAGACTGGATAGGCTGGGGCTTTTTCTCTGAAGTGTAGGTGACTGAGGGGTGACCTTGTAGAGGTTTATAAAATCATGAGGGGCAAAGATAAGGTGGATGGTCACTTTTTTCCCCAGGGAAGAGGTGTCTAAAACTAGAGGACATTAGATTTGAAAGGGGAAAGACTTAAAAGTTGCCCCTCAGGTCCCCTTTCCCACCAGAGGGTGGTGGGTATGTGGAACAAACTGCCAGATGAAATGCTGGATCCAGGTACAATTATAAGGTTTAAAAGACATTTGGGCAGGTACAAGATAGAAAAGGTTTAGGGGGATATGACGCAAATGGGACTAGCTCAGCTACGTAACTTGGTCAGCATGGATAAGTTGGGCCGAAGGGCTATACAGCACAAACACGCCCTATCTCAGAAGTGAGAAGAACTTTTTCCTCCCTAAGGGTGGTGAGCCATTGGAGTTCATCGCCTAAGAGAGCTTATGAAGGCTCATTCACCAAATATATTCAGGGCAGGGTTGATTTCTGGATGTTGTGGGAATCAAAGGGTGTTGGGATAAAATTGGGAAGTGGCGCTGAGGTGAAAGATTTTCTGTGAAAGAAAAACATTGGAGCAGACACGAGAGGCTGATTTGGCCTGTTGTTGTTTCTTATTTTGTTGCAGCTGGTGAGATTGTTCAAAACCCTGGGATGGAACATCGGCTCCTTTTGCTTTTTAATTGGCTGGTTATCATCAACTAAGGCCACATTGCCTCAGTCATGCCAACATTGGCACCAATGGGAGCTTTGTCATAGAAGACAAAAGCATCTCCTCACCAAGTTTACTCAGCTGCGGTCCAATTCTGGAAGGTATGTGTGTGAGACCCACTCCAAGGGCTACACTCGTGCACCATTTCTCCAGTGGGACTTTGGAAAATATCAAATCGAGACTGGCAGTTGCCTCTTCAATTGTGTGTTAAGATCCTAAACTTTGCTCAATGTGTGGGGCTCCCTCCGTTATTCTATCCAACAATTTTCCCTTCGCAACATGGTATCAAATCTGAAAGACTTGCATTTCAACACTATTTGATGTGTTTTGCATCAGGTGCAGTACTTGAGTGTTTTAGGAAATCCAACAGCTAACTTCTCCCACATACAGCAATGTAATACTGATATATTTATAGTAATATTGAGTGAAGAATAAATATTGGCACGGACGCAGGAGTTAGCTCCCTGCTCCGCTTTGAAATAGTGCCTTGGGATCTTTAAACCAAGGTGCTGTCTGCATGTATAATGCCTAGTCCAAACAGGCACCTCCCTGTGTTTGTGTTGCTGTAGTGGGACTTAAAACAGGGACCTGTTGATCTCTAAGGTAAGTAAGATAATGACTGAGACATGGCTAACTACATTTTGAATGCTCTGTCAACTCAAGAAGAATGGTTTGTCAAGTCAGGGAACTATTCCAGTTGATTTATGGAATATGGAAATAGGGAGGAGTAGCAAATTTGTTTTTTTTTGCAAAGTATTTCTAGGAATTTAAAGGCAATTTCTCAAGTTCCAGGAAAGGGGTAAAGGTTTTGTTCTGGAGGTGGATGTGTACATCAGTAGTCTGGATAATGAGCAAAAGGCAGATCTCAATTTACAGATAATTGTATAACCAGTTAATGGAAGTTAGTGATGTTCATAGGATGGTGAAATGATCCGAGGCAGATGGAATTCTTTATTTTTTTAACTGAGGAAAAGATCTGAAAAGTTTTAAAATCCAGTGCCATAAAGTGTAAATGGTAATAATAAAAAAAAGTTGGGATTTATTTCAAGGGGTATAGAATTCTGATATGTAATGTCAAATTTAAGACTCTTTGATAAAGGCATGCAATTTTGAGCTGTTTGTAGGGTATTGAAGCAAAAATAAGGGCACATTACAAGATCATTATGGTGCTACCTGGGATGTGAATGCTGGCATTTTTTACCCTGGTAGAAATTTGGTGGCCTAGGCGTGTAACTGAAGCATTTTGTAGATGGTACACACTGCAGCCACTGCATGTCGGTGGTGGAGCGAATGAATGCTTGGGCTGGTTAGTGGGCTACTTTGTTCTTGATGCTGTTGAGCTTATGTTGCACTTGTCCAGGTAATTAGTGTGTTTTCCCCCACATCCTTGTATTGTGCTTTGTAGATGGTGGAAAGACTGGTGTTGCAGGAGGTGAGTTGATACTCAGCCTCAGGTCTGGTTTTGCAGCCAGGGTATTTATGCTACTGCTGTAGTTGAATTTCTGATCAACAGGATCCCCAGGATGTTAAGGTGGAGGAGAAAAGACTTGCATGAATATAGACAAACAATTTGGTATTTGTCCCTTCGCATCTACTCCATTTAATACCATTCTGGCTGATCTCCTTGTAACTTCAATTCTACATTTCTGTCTACCCCCAGGTAATCTTTAACCACCTTGCTTATCTATATGCCTCTGCCTTGCAATGACTCTGCCTCTGCTGCCCTTTGAAGAAGATGGTCCAAAGACTTGGGAACATCTGAGAGAAAAGAAGTTGCCACCTCTGCTTAAATGTGTGTCGCTTGTTCTAGATCCTCCTACAAGAAGAAATATCCTCTTCATAGCCACACTATTGAGTCCCCTCAGGATCTTGTATATTTCAATCAAGCCCTCTCTCATTCTTATAAACAGCAGTAAATATGAGCGTAACCTGTCTAACCTTTCCTCCTATAAGACAACCTGCCCATTCCAGGTACTGATCCAGTAGACCATCTGTGAACTGCATCTGACCCATTAGCATCCTTAAAGAAGGAAACAGTGTTCTGGATATGATGCCACCAATGCCCTGCACTATTGAAGCATAACCTCCCCACTTCTGTAATTGACTCCAATAAATGATATCCTGCTGGCCTTACTACTTGCATATAACCCTTTTGCAAATCATGCACTTGGACCCCCAGATCCCTCTGCTCCTCAGAGCTCTGCAATCTCTCATCAGTTAGATAACACACTTCCTGCCAAAATGGGCAATTCCCCATTTTCCTACACATTTTACTCTATTTGCCAGATCTTTTTCCATTCGGGTAACCTACCTGTATCCCTGTAGTCTCCTCCCGTCATCTTCATAACTTTTTTCCACCTGTTTTTGTGTCATCAGCAAATTTAACAACCATACCTTTGTCTTCATCCAAGTTATTGACATTAACTGTAAAAAGTTGAGGCTCCTGCACTGATCCATATAACACACATTACATCTTGCCAACCAGAATATGCCCACTGTTTCCTGTTAGTCAGCCAGTCTTCTACCTTCACCAATATGTTATCTCCTACACCCCACACTTCTATTTTATGCAATAACCTTTGTGGCACCTTTTCAAATGTCTTCTGGAAATCTAAGTACAATGCATCCACCGTCTCCCCTTTATCCACGGCACATGTTACTACTTTAAAGCACTCCAATGAATTGGTCAGATGTGATTTCCCTTTCACAAAACCTTGAACTTGAAGTGCCCTGCTTATACTGTCTTTTAATAATAGCTTCTAATGTTTTTCCTGTGACAGATGTTAAATTACTTAATTTCCTGCTTTGTCTCCCTTTTTGAATAAAGGAATTAGATTGGGAAATAGCAAATACAATAAAAATCTTCCCTGAATCTTGGTTTTAATTTTCTGAAGATCCCAGCGCATCAACTATCTTGCCATCCTTTTTCAAAAACCTGGAGTCCATCAGGATCCAGAGACTGATCAGCCCACAGCTTCAACAACCTGCTTGCTACCACTTCACTAGTGATTGTAAATTTTCTCGAGTTCCTTCCTCCCTTCCAACTTGCAGCAGTTTCTGATATGTTACATGTATCTTCCATAGTGAAAACTGCCTCAAAATACCTGTTCAATTTTTCGATGTCCCTTTTTTTAATAGGGCCAATGCTTGCATTGTTGACTTTTTTTGTACTTTCTATAGAAACTGTTTTTATATTTCTAGCTAGCTGTGCCTATTCTCTTTTCCTTATTAATCTTTTAGACATTCTTTACTGTTTATATTGTCCAATCTTCTGACTGGGGAAGGTGAAATGTCTCATTAAAACAGAAGAAATTATTGGTTGATTTGATTGAGATCTTTAAAGTCCATGATGGAATCGGATTGAGTAGATCAGGAAAACGTTTCGAGTGGTTGAAGAATTTAGTGCCAGATGTTCAAATATTAAAGATGTCAAAGTGAGCAGGAGAAACTTCCTTTACTTGCACTTGTGAAATTGAGGCAGCAAGTCCACGAAATTTTAAATGACTTTCATTCACACAGCATTGTGGTGCAGTAATTGGTGGTGTGGGTGCTCAGCTCCAGGGACCTGGCTTCAATCCTGACTTCTGGTGCTGTCTGTGTGGAGTTTGCACGTTG
Source organism: Pristis pectinata (assembly GCF_009764475.1). Taxonomy (NCBI): domain Eukaryota; kingdom Metazoa; phylum Chordata; class Chondrichthyes; order Rhinopristiformes; family Pristidae; genus Pristis; species Pristis pectinata. The sequence continues at coordinate 86,096,663 of NC_067414.1, read as the reverse complement.
CCCTGTGACTGCGTGGAGTTCCTCCTGGGGTCTTTCGGTGTCCTCTGTCCCAACAATATTCTGCTAGGTTAATTGGCTATTGCAAATTGTCACCCTTGGTATAGGTAAGGAGCAAGTAATCAAAGGAGAGTTGATGAGCAAGTTGAGTGAGAAATGAATTGCAGGGAAGTAGAGGGGAGTAATGGGACGGGTGGAATTGCTTTTCTAGGGGCCAGCATGGACCCAGTGGGCCAAATGACAACAGTCTGTGCCATTATAAGTAAGCAGCTTTCAATCCGATAAAGGATATGCCAAAGCACTTTGCAATGAAATGTTTGAGGAATGGTGCTATGTGCTCAAGGACAGCTTGTATCCCGCTGTTACAGTATAAGACTCCTGAATGGACCTCTTGCATAATAAAGATGGACTCTGACCTCACAATCTACCTCGTCACAACCCTTGCACCTTTTATTGTCTGCCTGCACTGCACTTTCTCTGTAACTGTAACACTATATTCTGCATTCTATTATTGCCTTTCCCTGTACTAACTCAATGCACTGATGTGATGTAATGATCTGTATGGACGGCATGCAAAGCAAAGTTTTTCACTGTACCTTGGTACATGTGGCAATAATAAACTGACTACCAGGTGACACTCCAATGTGGCACTGAGGGAACACTGTGCTGCTGGGGCTGCCATCTTTTAAGACAAGACCTCAAACTGATTCTTCACATCCACACCAAACTCTACCCCTTGAGGATGCTAACATGTCAGATATCATGGATGGGATTTCTGTACTTGGGATGGCAGTGCAGCTTTGTACCTGTAATGTTTCTACCAGAGATGGGATCAAAGGGACATGGAACAGTGCAGGCCCAGAGGCATCCAACCTTTCCAAGGATAAATGCCAGTGTGGATCGGCTAGCTGGTCAGCCTGCTTCTCTTGCAATTTCAATATAATTCATTATAATTATAACCTGATTACACCCTAGGAGACTTATTGGTCTGGAGGGAAAAGCCTTTTGATTCTTCCTATTCTCCAATTTTTTTTCTAACCCTTTCATTAATTTCAAAACGTTGGTTCTAATTTTGAATCTGAGGGCTGGGTACCTCTACACACATGTAATGTAGTATTTGGACTGTCTAGTGGTTGCTGTTCATAGTAACATGGGTTTGATTAAATGGAAAAATGTCCCGTTTGATCCATCTTTCAGCAGGATAACATTTCTCATCCAAAATAACCTTTTATTCTTAAAAGTATTGAAACCAGACAAATCTGAGTAGCTTACTTAGCTGCAGAAAACACAAGAGCCTTTGCAGTTTAGTGTAGAATGGAGAAAAATACTGAAATAAATCCTACTTTTGGTCATTGGAAACACATTAAACAAAGAAGCTTAACTTGATCTTAACTGGCTCTTGACTCCTATTTTAGATGAAGCAATCTCATTGTATTCTCTTTGTTGCACCCATCCCACACTACCTCTGCCACCTAAACTTAATGTGTTTCTCATTTTCCCAGTTCAATATTCAGCCCATAAGCTCATTAAAGAATTTTGCAATGATGTGGTTTGTAAAATCTTCTCTTCCCAAATCATTTCCTGGCTGGTGTCCTGTCACATGTCAGGAGGTGAACAGCTGCTGGGGCAGTCGATGGAACTTCCGCTACAAACATTAGTGCGGCTAGAGCCTCGAAACAAAACTCGCCGCCTGCCCCAATCCACCAGCCAAGTACGTCCACCCGAGGAGAAAATGCTCAGTGTGGAGCCTGCAAGTATCGTGTGGAACGCCCTTATCAGGCCGATGCTGGGTGGAGTCATTGGTGGTTAGAAAGTGTGAATAAAGAACGATAGAAGTTCAACGGCCCTAGCTCACCAGGGGCTTAACCCATTAGAAATGAGTAGGATGATTCTCCGGATATGTGACCCCCTGGCCTGGCCGGCCAGTCAGTAAGGTTATGGCTGCACTGAGGCCTATCCACCTTCCCTCCTGATTCCCATATCCTAAAAGCTGTATTCTCTCCAGAGATGCTGCCTGACTCATTGTCTTTCCAGCACTTTCTGTTTTTACTACTTGTAGTCTTGCTCAATATTCAGCCCATTAGCTCATTAAAGAATTTTGCAATGATGTAGTTTGTAAAATCTTCTCTTCCAAAATATCCAAATCCATGGCTTTTTGGATGCCAGCCCCTCATAGAAACCAGTTTACCTCCATGAGAACACCAGTCGTTTCCCTTGAGTGACTACAGGCCAGGTCTTGGTCTTGTACTTGCTCTGGTGCAAGTCGTGGGCATGGCAAGAGCCTGTACATTCCATGCCCTCTGTTGTCCTCTGCATGCCAATTGGGTGCTGTGGCCAGGAAGCAGCTTTTCAGAAGAAGGGTAAACAAGCTTCTCCCTTTTGCCCACCGTACTCATCCCATTTACCACCACTAGGTCTGTAGCCTTCTATGCATTGGTGATTCAAGTGCTTGTCTAGATACTTAAGTGTTGTGAGTCTCGCCCTCCACCATCCCCTGAAGTAATGTGTTCCAGTTACCAACCACCCTCTCTGTGGGGGGGGGTGGGGGGGAGAAATTCCTCCTTGGATCGCCTTACCCGAACCTATGCCCTCTGGTTTTGAGCCCTAAAGCCTCTATTGTGTTCCACTGACTACTGTCAATCGCACTGGTTTCAGTGATTTCCGAGTGATGCCATATTCAGTTGATTAATTCCATTTGCTAGGGAACGCTTGACCCATGATTGTATTGCACTTGGTATAGTCCACAAAACCAGGTCACACATTCACGACCAGGATCAAAAGATATTGAGATTTATGGGGTTAATGCAGGAAAGTGGCCCTGAGGTAAAAGATCACTGAGGCTTTATGAAATGATGGAATGGGCTGAAAGGGCTACTCTTTTTGTTGTGTTCTTGTGTAAAAGGTAGGAAAGCCTTTTGAATCCTCTGCTGGGAAGGGTACGTTTGTATTGGAGGTGGGTAGCAAATGTGTGTGTTGCAATGTCTTGTTAGACAGGAGACCTCAAACTTGGTACACACAATAGTCCTTCTCCCACTTGCTCATAAGGCAGGGGTTGTGCAAGGGGGAAAAGATCCAGGAAAGATGATGAGTGCTGTTCTGATTATGGCCCATGGGGGTATGGGACATTTGGTCATGATGGAGCTGGGGGAAAGGATTGGGGTCTCAACAAGCTGGGGGTTATCAAGGTCACAATTGGTTGCTAGGAGGTTGTGTTGTTGATAGGGTCAGGTTCAAGCAATGAAGAGCTAATGGACTCGGTGGACGAGAGTTGGAGTTATTGCGAAGAGGGGACCTTTCTGTCAATGAATCCAGGCATCAGCCTCTAGTCACTGTCAGTTTTACTGAAGTATGCCTTGCGTGGGCTATGAAGATCTCACTTGTGCATGTTTCTCCCTCCCTTACTGGGAGGTTGGTGTTGTGACAAAGTTGGATTCAAATGGTGGAGAGGGGCTAATGGAGCCCTGGAGTGATGCAAAGGTTTATGGCAGTAAAAGAGCTGCATGTCACTGTTCACTGGATCCATCTTAGCAGCTCATCCGTACAGAGCAAAACAAAAGCATGCTGGAGGAACTCAGTGGGTCAGGCAGCATCTGTGGAAGCAGAGGGATGGTTGACGTTTTGGGTCGAGACGCTTCATCAGAACCCAAAATTTCAAACCCCCCCCCCCAGCTGCCTCAGATGCTACTTGATCTGCTGAGGCCATTCAGAAGTTTGTGGGTTTTTTTGCTCCAGATTCCAGCATCTGCTGTCTCTTGTCTCCACACAGACTTGTACACAGGTTGGTCACCTTGTGGTCTGCACAGTTTGCAGATGCAGTGAGATTTTTGATAGCATTATATCACATAATGTGCCATATAGGTATTGTGCAACAGGGTTGCATGGTGGTGCAGCAGTTAGTACTGCTGCCTTGGTTCCAAGGACCCAGGTTTGGTCCTGACTTTGGGTGCTATCTGTACAGTATTTTAATGTTCTCTTCATGACTATATGAGGGTAGGAGACAGAAGTGCCCTTGGCTGTCGAATTTTGGTCCATCCCCCCACCCCACCCAACATCCCAAAAGTGTACTGCTAGGTTACTTGGTTGCTGTAAATTCTCCCTTGTGGAGGTAAATGGCAAAAAGAATCAAAAGTGAGGTAGTTTGTTTATTGTCAAATGTACCAAGATGCAATGAAAAGCTTTTGTTTGCACACCATCCAGACAGCTCAATCCATAAGTATATTGTGGTAAAGTGCAGTGCAGGTAGACCTCTGAAAGAGAATAAATAACAGGGATCCAGGGAAATAATGGGATTACTGCCTTGGGTCCAATGCCCTTCTGTGTCTTTGATTATAACGTAGTGGGGCACATGGAAGCACTGGTCTTGAAATAAGTTTCTATACCAACAGGGTGCTCTGCATAGGAGCAGAGTTCATGTAGTCTCAATGCTGACTTAAATGGGTAAGCCTGACCCTGGCAGCTGACATCACTGAATTTGAGCAGTACTCTGTTGCTCTTAATAGACTGAGGCTTTCTGAGCCAACGAGCGTTACTGGGACTTGGCTGTTGCAGGAGCCCTCGATCTGACCCAGGAGTAAAACTTGCTCGTCAAGCACTCGCTACTACTCCATGTGTTTGGGTGGTTTTGTTAAACTATGCCCATCCCTGAGAGACTTGCTCTCCTGCTTGAGACCTTTCGTTTTTTTTCTGCTTGAGTTGAGGTTCAAGTGAAAGTCTCCGAAGTAATGTTTCACACAACCATCAGATGTACAAGTGATTTTCTTTTCATCGTTTTCTTTTTTTGCTTCTGTTATTTCTAGTCTTGCTAATAATCTTGTCGGTTGCTGTGATGAAGTGATAATTTGCAAATGTGATAGAGTATTGTGATGGGTAGTAACCATGCCCTTGTCTAGGTTTGGTGACGTGGCTGAACAAAGCTGTCCTTGACTATCGAGACTATTGTGTGGGCAGCCTGCGAGGTAGAGTGGACCAGTTGGCATGAATTGGATTGAGGATGTGCTGCTGACGTTGGAACAAAGGAACGAGGTTGGGAAAATGCACAGGAGCCTGAAATAATCCAGTTCTCAGTTCTCACACTCTTGTATAATTTTGAAAGGTTCCATAATGTTGTGCAAATTTAGCACAGTTATCAGTTTGCACTTTTTTTAAAGTTTCCATCTGGAAATGTGAAGGCATGGAAATGCATTCTCTTGTCTCAAAACCAAGCACAAGTATGCTCATCAGGTCCCAGGCAGTGTCTTGTGTACAGTGGCCTAAAACTACTCGAGGTACAAAGGCAGGTCGCGAGTATGCTTTCCAAACGAGGATCACCTTATTGCCAAGACCATCTCTTGGCAGGTCACCCAAAACCAAGTATTGGTCTGGCTGTGCAAATCAGCTTTGAGGGCAATAAATGGGTGTTAGTGGATTGTCTGCCTGTAATGCATGGGGAGGAAGTGTCGTCTCTTATTGTGCCTGATGTGGAACTTTGCACCTCTAGGCTTGCTGGCCAATCATCAGCACTTTGCTGGAGTACAACAAACCTGCCTTGCTGAAACTGGAATCTTCTCCAAGGGAATGATATGGATGCAGTTACTTAAGTGTGGAGATCTTGTAGCATTCCCAAATGACTTTTTAAAAAGTACTTTTTTTGTTGTTGTTTTAGGTTCATAGTTATACAGCCTGGAAATGGGCCCTTCGGCCTCGCTCGTTTATGCTGACCTCTGCTGGTTCCATTTGCCCATATCCTTCTCAACCTCTTCTATCCATGTACCTAACTAAATTTCTTTTACACATTGTAATTGTATCTGCCTCTATCACTTCCCCTGGCAGCTTGTTCCATGTGCCCACCACTGTCTGCGTGGGGGAAAAACTTGCCCCTCAGGGTCTCTTCTAAATCTTTCCCCTCTTGCCTTAAACCTACACCCTCTTGTTTTAGACTCTACCCGAGGGGGGGGAAAAAAGACTGACCATTCACCTTATCTAAGCCCCTCATGATTTTGTATATCCCTATCAGGTCCCCCTTCAACCTCCCTCTGCTCCATGGAAAACAGTCCCAGCCTATTCAGTATCTCCTTCATAACTCAAGACCTCCTGTCCCAGTAGCATCCTTGTGCATCTTTCCTGTACTCTTTCCAGCTTAATGACATCCTCCTTATAGCTAGGCAACCAGAACTGTACACATGCACCAATTGAGGTCTCGCCAACGTCTTGTACAGCCATAACACGACGTCCCAACTCTTGTACTCAATGCCCTGACTGATGAAGGCAGGTGTGCCAAGCACCAACTTGGCCAAATGCCTTCTTCACAACCCTGCCTACCTGTATCACTACTTTCAGTGAACTATATACTTTTACCCCCAAGTCCCTCTGTTTTACAATGCTCTCCAGACTTCAGTATTTACTGTGACTGTCCTGTCCTGGTTTAACACCAATACTTGGGTTAATATTAAGATTAGGGCTTATTACCCAAAGTTTTAGTTGGTCAAATCACATCATACCTTTTGTCCACCCCAATGAACTGTTCCCTTTTATAAAAACAGGAAAATGAAGTACTATATGAGAGACCTGGATTGGGTAGTGGGGATGAACAAGATAGCCCTATTTTCCTTACTAAGGGGGTCAGTAACAGATTACAGATTTAAGATTGGCAGAAGGAATAGAAACATTGGGGGGTAATAAAAGGCCATATTGTGAGTTTGCATTTTATTGTTTGAAAGGCTAGTGGAGGCAGAAACTGTCAGCACATTGGAAAGGTACCTAGTTGAACACAGCCTCTGACTTTACAAAGCTACAGATCAGGAGCCCTTTTATGGGTGATGTGGATTTCATGGGTTGAATGCCCTCATGTGCCATAACTTTCTGATTCTGTGAATTATGACTGCACTTACTTTTCCATTGGTGAATCAGCTCACTGATACAAACCAGGGAATTTCACATACAGGTTGGGAAGTCTCAGAAACTCCTAGATTGGGATTGAGTAAGGGGATTGAGTTTTGTCAGCGCAACACCATCTCCCTTTTACTCCCTGCATTATTGCTGCCTCAGCTTTACTGGGAAGTGCTCTGATCCTCATCTCCACTGTCCAAAGCCCCAGGATGAATATGTGATGTAAATGTCTATTCTGCATAATGTGAAATTAAGACAAAACATCAGTTCTTATCCCTTTATTCAATCATGCTGTCATGTACTTTGCTCTGTAACATGCCTGTGGACTGTTTTGGTGCAGATTTGCATAAGAACATGGGTTGCAATGTGTTTTGAGGTTAATGCTGAGCACCTGAACAAACATTCTGCTGTCTGAACCCTGAGATGCAACACAGCCTTGTTATTTTCTGTGACTAAATCCTGCATGCATCTCAGGGAATTTCTGTGCTACAGAAATAGACACAGACAAGACCATTTTAATCCCTTTTAATTCGTACCTTTTGTTTTAAGAATGCCTAATTGTGAAGTGTGCGGTATCTGCCAGCTTTCAAAACAGTGGTGTTTTCTCATTCTGAGTGCTCATCTGCTGCTGCCTGTTCACAGGTTACCCAGCTGAACAAGTTTTCAATGCACTCTATAATTTTTTTTATGTAAAGTGGCCATCTGTGATATTGAGCATGCATGATTTGGACTACTGTTTCCAAAGTTCTGTAAATGCAGGTCAGCCTTTCCAATTTTTAAAGAGCTCCAGTTTCTCCCTGCTTGCTCTCCCACCACCCCCCACCCACCATCTTTGTTCCTCTTTCGCATCTCAACTTGGCACATTGGGGGGAAAACTCAATGAATTTAGTGTCTGTTTAGGTGCAAGTCTGTGTACTGGCTGGCATTCCCAACATGGCAGTGTTTTTAGTTGTTACCCTGGGATGCACAAAATAACTTGTTTTCAGCTCTGCATCATTAATGTGTTAAACATTGCACTCAGGCAAAATTTGGACACATAGGAAGATATTGGGGAATGTGACTAAAGGCTTGGTCTAAGAGGTGATTCCTAAGGAAGCAAGAGAAGTATTCCAGCTGGAATTCCAAAGCTTGAGTCTTTGACAGGTGACAGTGTGGTCCTAGTAGTGGGGCCATTTGGAATGTAGGATGGTTGGAGGAGAAGGTTGGTAGGGCTAGGCAAGATTAGAGGTGGAGTGGAACCATGCAGGAATTGTAAAATAAGATTGAATTTTTAAAAACAAAAATATTCTTATTCCTACCCACTCCTGGAATGGAAGAACACACAGGGGCAGCGGGCAGCCATGTGACCCTTCAGTCTGCTCCGCCTGTTAAGATTGAGTGATCTGATCTGTGCCTTTGGCTCTATTTTCCTGTCTGTTGCCCAGAATCCTTGACTCTCCTGTAGATCAAAAAAACCTGTCTTTGCCTAGAAAATGTCCAATGATTCTGCCTTTACAGCTCTTTGGGGTGGAGATTTCCAGAGAGTCATAAGCCCCCAAGAAGAAATTCTTCCTCCATCTTAAAATGTGGACCCCCCCCCCCCCCAACCCACATTGATACATTGCTCTTAGTTCATGATGCTCCCTACAAGGGGGAGATTCTTGCAATCCAATCCCCCTCAGAATTGTCTGTGTTATTCTTCCAAACTCTAACAGGCATCAGCCCAAAATTAAAATCAGGTTTATTATCACTGACATATGTCGTGAAATTTTGTTTTGTGGCAGCAGTACAGTGCAAGACATATAAAAATTACTATAAATTACAAAATAAAAATAGGGATTGAGATTGATTATTTTCAGTGTTTGAATGTTGTCATAAGAGAATTTCTTTGTTACTGGAGATTTGAACCTTTTTCCTCCCCTGTTGTGAAGCATGAACCCAGTGTCCTTGCTGAGCAGAGACACAGCTGTCTGTGGCCGGGGTCAGACTGTAGGATAATATCCACCCTCCCCACTCCTGCACTGCCAGTCTTCCACCCCCTCAGCCTACAGAACAGCTGGCACCTGCAGCGTAGTTGGGCATTGGTGGTGGGGGAGCTCTGTGTAAAATGTCAGCTGGGCTTTGGGTCTGAACTCTGCTGGCATTTGTGAAGGAATAGGAGGGAGGCCGTTGCAAGAATGACGCACAAACATCCAATTAAAATATGAGCCTCACCACCACATCTCAGAGCACAGGGAGGATGCAAGTTTGTGGCTTGTCACGATCAGCGGTGGCTCTATTAATGAGGTAACTCCATCAGCAAACTCAATCACATTTCCACTCACCCAGCCTGCTGAGCAGTAAGGAGGCCAAGTAATAATCAGCCACTCACTGCTCCTGATCCCTGAGCTTGGCATGAAATATTTGGCAAACCTCTTTTTTGCCCCCTCCTGTTTTGGCTACTGGTTCTTAGGACAACACAGCCAAGAGTCATAGAGCATGGAAATGGGCCCTTCAGCCCAACTGGTCCATGCTGTCCAAGATTTCCAAGTAAGCTAGACCCATTTGCCTACGTTTGGCCCATATCCCTTTTAAGCCTTTCTACATACCTGTCCAAGTGTATTTTAAATATTGTTAATGTACCTGCCTCAACCACTTCCTCTGGCAGCTCATTTCATATACTGACCTCTGGGTGAAAAAGTTGTCCCTCAGGTTTCTATTAAATCTCTCCCCTCTCACCTTAAACCTATGTTCTCTAGTTCTTGATTCCCCAACCTGGGGAAAAAGACTGTGCATTCACTCTATCTATACCCCTCATCATTTTATACAGCTCTATAAGATCACCCCTCTTCTCCCTTGTTCCAATGACAAAAGTCCAAACCTGCTCAACCTCTCTCCATAACTCATCCTTCCAGTCCCAGCAACAACCTCGTAAATCTACTCCCAGCAATGGGCAGTAATCCTGATGAAGGATCACTAACCTGAAACATCCATTCTTTTTCTCTGTCGTATGCTCCCTGACCTGCTGAGTGTTCCAGCATTTCCTGTTTTTATTTAAGATTTCCGGCATGTGTGTGTTTATTTTTTGAAAAGTTAAGGGCATTTCTGTCACACATCCTTGTATACCAAGGTCAAGTTTAGGATCTGGAACATGGTTCTATAGCTGTGGCTTTTTTTTAAAGTGTTATTCATGTTTTTTTCAGGTTAAGCTTTTAACTTCTGAATTAGTTTTTTGATTAACTTCTCCATATAGGAGAGTCATCAAATGTAGCATCTGACCAAAGCACATTATTCATATTTTTCTATTTTCTTTATGGTGTTGTAGGAGGTCACTTGGCCCATTGAGTCTACAGCATGTTCCCAGTCCCATGCACAAACCTTTCCCTGTAACCTGCTCTCTGTAGCATACCCATCATCTTGCACCTGATTTCTCCTGACAAACACCTCCACCAGGGGCAATATATAGTGGCCAATTAACCACCCAACCAACATGTCTTTGGGATGTGGAAGGAAACCAGACCTTGAGTGCTTGCCATATGGAGTTTGCATGTTCTCCCTGTGACCATTTTCCTCTCACAACTTTAAAGATGTGTATTGGTAGGTTAATTGGCCGCTGTAAGTTGCTCATTGTGTGGGTGAGTGGTAGAATCTAGGGGGAGTTGAAGGAAATGTAGCATTACGGACTCGGTGAATGTCCCTTTAAGATAGTTAGTAGTGTGTGTGTGTGGCGTGCTTACATCAACTAAAGATAAAGGACGTAATGACGTTGTTGAAGAAGTCAGTCAGAGGGGGGAGAGAGAGAGACACCAGCCTGCTAGTTTCTCTATCGATGGATGAGAAACAATAACTGGGTCTGTTACTACAATCCACGTATGGAAATTGGAAATAATCCAGTGGAGTTCACTTTGTCATTAACCTGTAGAGGGAAACAGGTATTTGTGTGGACGGCCATGATTCGGATGCTTTTCGGGGTGAGGAAGTCACTACCAAGTAAACACTGAGGTGTCGTTTGGGTTCCATCGTGGAACGTTTGGATTTCGTAATTACTCTCTCTATGTTCTATATATCTATGTCTTATCTTCAGACAACAGTGGTTGTTGAAGAAGCCTTTGCTCATGTTTCACCTTACGGCTTGCTGAACTGAACTTTGAAAACTATTCCTGGACTTGGAGTTTGGGAATTTGCCCCACACACACGAAGAGTTTAGTTTTTGGGGTTAATGTTCAAGGTTTAACACTTTTACTTCTAACATACTAACATTTTTACTTTTATTTTTCTTATTATCATAAGTAGTGATTAATAAAATAGTTTTTAACACTGAATCATGACACAGTGTGTTTCTTTTGTTGCTGGTTCGTGACAGGAGGGAGAATGAAATTGGGGCTAGTGTAGGATTAGTGTAAATGGGTGGTTGATAGTTGTGGTGTGCCAGATGATCTGTTTCCGTGTTGTGTGACTCGATGAAACCAGAGCACCCAGAGGAAGCCCAGGCAGTCACGCGGAGAACATGTAAACTCCCCACACACACAGCATCTGAAGTCAGGATTTGAACCAGAGTCACTGGAGCATTCAGAAGTGGTACTACCTACTGTGTCACTTGCATCTTTGGGAATTCACTTTAAAGTCATGAGTTGGAGTGGGGTGTGGAATGGAGCGGGGTGGGGGGAGAAACCCACTTGTAAATCCACCAATTTGCTTCCTTCTCCCAACATCCCATCCCCATGGGGATGAACTACTCTATTTTCTGTACTTCCTTCACATTTGAATGAATAACATCCTCATCCTCAGATAATGCCCCAGAGGTATTCTGTTTTTAACTCTTGCATTGCATTGGAAGGCCCAGTCTTTGCATTGGAGAGGGAGGCGAAGTTTAAGGGGTATGCTCGTGACCCCTTTAGCCTTGCTCTGGTGTGATGCTTTAGCCTGGCGGACATTCTTGTTGCTTTGATCTCCATTGCTTTCCATTTTGGTGCTCCCTAAACCCCAAAACCCTCCCAGAAGCTGCCTCCCCATATTTATCCAGTCTCGCAGGTCAAGAAGTTTCCTGGAATAGAAACAGAAAATACTGGGAAACGGTGAGCAGGTTGGGCAGCACTGTGGGGGAGAGAAACAGTTCACAGATTAAGGAACTTTGATCAGAACTGGGGAAAAGTTGGAAGAGCCAACACAAGTTTTAAGGTGGGGAGCGTCTGTATTGGGTTGGAGAGCAGAAGACAATGGGTAGACAAGTAGTGCTAGATGCAAGTAGATAATAAAGGCTCCATCACCACTAGGCTATCTGAGGGCTAGTGTGGAAAGGAGAAAAATAAAATTTTAAATTGGCAGGAGAAATGAATGTGTGTTTGCTGGAAGTTTGGGAGACAAGGCTGGACTGGCTGCTTAAAATTGTTGGCTCTGAAAGGCTGTAAATGAGCCTAGTCAGGAGATGAGGTGCTGTTCCCTAAACTTGTGTTGCACTTCGTTGGGCTTAAATTAGATCCAGCATTTTTGCTTTTATTTCCGACTTGCAGCATCACCAGTATCTTGCTCTAGGTTTCCGGGATTCGAACCCTGATTTGTGAGGAATTAGCTGCACAGTTCCAGTGACCCGATCTTGATCCTGACCATGGGTGTTGCCTGCGTGGAGCTTGCCCATTCTCCTGTGTGTGCCTGGGCTCCCTGCCCCCACCCCTGGGTGCTCTGGTTTCCACCCACATACTGCTGCAAAATGCCCCAAGTAGGGATGGGTGCTAGGAGGATCCGGGTGGAGTTGAGGAGAATGTGACTAGGTTACAGGGAGATATGTCGGGGAATGGTACTGATGGGATTACTTTAAGGGCTGGCATAGATTTGATGGGCCAAATAACCTCCCCTTATTTCATATGAGAATATAGAATATGGAAATCTTAAGCCAGAGTGTTATAAGAAACGGTGAGGTGTAAGCTGTTTAGCCCTCTGGACCTGCTCTGGAATTAAGTTCATGGCTGACCATCAAGGTGACCTATCAATGTGTTACATTTAACCTCCCTGTTCGTGGGTTTACTTGAGGTTTTAATTCCTTTCAAAATTCACTTTGATCTCATTCAGGAAACACTGCAAAGTAGAATGAAGGAAGATGGCCACTCCTAGACCTGTCAGTAATGAAAGCATTTATTTCCTCATAGTTTTTCTTTTTAGGAGGGGGAAAGAAGTTTTTTAAAAATCCATTGTTCTCTCTTAGATCTACTTCTGTTGTCGATGGACCACAAATTTCACATCAATAACTCAGTGGTTTGTCCACATGGAGTCACTTGCGAAAAATACCTGGCAGTGTAAACCTTCCAAATAAAGTATGTGTGAAAATCTCTGCCCTCAAGCAGAGTCGGCATGTCTTCTTGAGTAGTATTTTGCAGTGTTTAATTAGAAGTTGGTCTGTTTGCTTGTGCCATCGTTAAGCTCAAGTCACAGGAGTGGGATGTGAACTTTCAACCTTCTGACTCCCAGGTCAATGTGCCACCCACTGATTCAAGTGGACACTTGTACTCTGGCTTTTTGGAAGTTGCATACAGAAAACTTCAGAAACATTGATTTTCATTTCCACAATGTAAAACAGATCTTTTATCATTAGCTGATGTGATATTATATACCTGGTAAGTGTGGTCACTCGCAGCAACCTATTAGTGCACAGTAGACTTCCGCAAGCAGTAGTTTGTTAATGAACAAGCAATTTGTCAGTGGTTGGAGGGATAAATATTGGCCAAGGCACCTGGAGATGACTCCCACCAATCAGCTACCTGTCGACATGTACTCTTCTTTGAAACCAGTGCTATAGTATATTTTCCCCTTCCCTGAGGAAACTGGATTTTTTTTAAGGTACCAGCTGAAGATTGGTAGCCTCTGACTCTCTTAGCATTGCACCCTTGCACCTTATTGCACTGCACTGTCTGTGTAGCTGTGACAGGTTACTCTGTACTGTTATTGTTTTTACCTGTACTACATCAATGCACTCCATACTAACCCAATATAACTGCACTGTGTAATGAATTGACCTGTATGATTTGTATGCAAGACAAGTTTTTCACTGTACCGTGGTACTAGTGACAATAATATACCAATACCAGAGTCGGCCCGGAACTTAGTGCTCAAGTCGCTAGAGTGGGACTTCAACCTACAACCTTTTGACTCCCAGGCAGGTGCACTATCCACAGTTTGCACGGCATTGCACAAATTGTGATTGTTGCTAATTGTGGATGGTGGCTGAAATCATTTCTGACTTGCACTGGACTATGAACAGTTCAGCAGTAGTGAGAGTTACATTCTGCTTCATTGCTCAGTCTTGCCCAGAAAACTGCATAAATTGACTTAATTGTTTCTTTAAAATTTGGAGAATAACCACCAGCTTGAAGATCTTTGCTCAATTAGCAGCAAAGTGTTTAGCAACACATCAATCACCTGATTAGAAATACAATGCTGTAAACAGGAAACTCTGAATCCCATAGAAAAAGATCTTGAGATAATGCATTTCCAAACTTTCTTCAATTAAATTTTTTTAAATCAGTGAATAACATTAATATTCTTCTCCCTTCATCTGAAAAACGCTGCAAAGATTTCTTTTAATAAAAAGACTTTGTTTTTGAATTGCCGAGTTGTAGACCTGCTGACTTGAAAGGGTTTAACCACAACTCATTCCACTGCAGTGTAACACCGCAGCTTGAACTGAAGCTTGGGTTCTACATTGTACTTCATTGTGACAAGACTGAGGAATAAGTAGCTCTTCCTGGTAGCAATCCAGAACTAACAAAGATATTTAATAATTCACTGCTAATCTAATGTTACAGCATGTGAAGGAAAACATTTGATTGCAGAATTCATATTTAAAGCTATATGCTTTCTACAATGACTATAGGGTTTAGTAATGAGTTGGATTTTTGCATACATTGTCTACCTCCCCCGCACATGCTCTCCACCCAACCCCTGCTCGGAATGTCTCCTTCCTTCCTGCCTCATCTCCCACCCCCATCCCCAAACATGTGCTTGTAGGTTAATTGGCCATTGTGCATTGTCCCAGAACCAAAGAGCAGGACAGCACAAGTCCACACTGCAGGAGAGTAATCGGTGTCATAGAGTCGTACAACATGGAAACGGGGCCCTTTGGCCCAACTGGTCCATTCCGACCAAGATTCCCATCTAAGCTAGTCCCATTTGTCTGCATTTGGCCCACATCCCTCTGAACCTTTCCTACCCATGTATTTGTCCAAGTGCCTTTTTAAATGTTAATACACCTGCCTCAACCACTTCCTCTGGCAGCTCATTCCATATACAGACCACCCTCTGGGTGAAAAAGTTGCCCCTCAGATTCTTATTAATTCTGTCTCCTTTCCTTTCACCTTTAAACCTCTGCCTTCTAGTTCTCTATTTTCCCCAACCCTGGGAAAATGACTCTGCATTCTGTGCAGTGATGACAAATTAACATGCACAAAGTGAGGGGAACATTGCAACATGTTTAGTTTAGCTGTTGAAACAAATAGAATCTTGTGCTCTAATGTCCACAGTCCTGCAGTGTGTGTGTCTCTCTCTGTCCTACAGGTCCCGTGAAGGGCCACCATTCATTAGACTGAGCTTTCCCCTGAGTTGATTAATTAGAGGGGGTGCTCATCGATACCTGGCTGCTGCATCAGTAGCCAGTGGAGCCGCCTCACCAGGTGCTTCTAGCCAGCCTCTGTATTCCTGTGGCAATCCCCTGTGGAAGTGGGGTCCTGCAGGAAAAATTGTTTCATCGCTGATGATGAGAAGGGGGTGTGAGTCGGCAGCAGGCTGAGGATGGGATAAAGATTTTGTTCTTCACTACACAGTTGGATAAAATCCAGCATGGCGCTGCTGCAGTCTCATTGCAATTGAGTGGAAATCTGAATGTAAATTGCTCTCAAAGTAATGACTTTGCTGTTTCCCATAGCGATGCAGGGAGGCTTAAGGAGTCCTATCTTGGTTGATTGGAACAGTGGGGAGGCAGTGACAACCTCCATTTAGATTATTTCCATTTGCTCTATTTTAGGCAGGTACATGGATAGGAAAGGTTTAGAGGGATATCAGCTAAACGTGAAGAAATGGGACTAACTGAAGTAGACAACATGGCTGGCATGTCCGAGTTGGGCTGAAGGGCCTGTTTCCATGCTTTATATCTCTGACTCTATTTTAGATGTCCTGCAGTGCTTCATTTCTTGGCAAGGATGGTAAATCTCTGAATCTTCTACCCTGGAGTGTTGTGGAGGCAGGATCATTGGATATTTGAGGATGGTGTAGGTAAATTTTGAATGATCACGGAATAGAGGGCTGTGGGGAACTGGCACAGGAGTTGAGGCCTGGGGGAAATTTAGCTGTGATCATATTGAATAGCAGGGCAGAGATGAGGGCCAGGTGGCCTACTCCTGCTCCTATTGTGTTCACTGGAGCTAAATGAACAAGAATTGACACCAAGCCATGTTGGGAGATATTAGGGAAGATTGCCAAAAACTAGGACAATTGAGGTGTGTCTGAAAGGAGTAAAGACATGGGGTGAGTTTAGGCTGGGTTTCTAGAGCTTTGGACCTCAGAAGGCCATCAGTGTTGGAGCTGTTAAATTTGTTATTTTTATAGACAGTGGTTAACGTCCACCCATGGATGCAATTTGTCCTGTTACAAGTAAAACGAGGGGTTGCAATTCCTCCAACGTGTGGGAGTTGGAGACGTTTATCGGGATGGTGAACGGTCCCTTGCGTCAGAACGGAGAATGGGCTATAGAAAAAAATTAATGGAAAGTTAGTACTTCAAAACTGCGCTTTCATTTTCACATTTCATTACAATACAGGAGGAAGCCATTTGGATATTGAGTCTATACGAGCTCTTAAGGCAATATGATCGATCCCATTCTCCCACTCTAGACAAGCACTTGAATTGCAAAGGCAAAGAAGGCTATGGACCAAATGCTGGTAAATGGGATTAGTATAGTGACGTATATTGGTGGTCCGCACGGATATAGTGAGCCAAAGGACCTACTGTGCTATATGATTCTGTAACTTATCCTCCTGCAATATGCACTCTTGTGAGCCTATCAATTACCCTCCACCCCTTCCAGCCATCTGTCTACACAAGCCACAATTTGCAGTGGCCAATTAACCTACCAACATGTCTTTTGAGATGTGGGAGGAAAACAGAACACTTAAAAGAAACCCACATAGTCACAGGGAGAATGTAAACACTCCCATTGCTGGGAGTTGAGGTTCAAGTTCACACCTAAAGATGGTTGAAAGCTTTGTATTTGTGGCCCATGCAAAAGAGTTCTGCTTCTCTGCGGGGGAGCAATCTGTCAAGTCTTACAGCCCTTTGCTCAACTGCTGCAGGGGCCTGTGAATTTATCGTGTGAAGGCACGATTGTAAAAAATCACACTTAAAACCAAACAAGTTGCAAAGTCCCCCTTCGCTTTGTGCACGTTAACTTGTCGTCGCTGGCCTCTCTGCTGCAGTGGTGGACTTGTGCTGTCCTGCTCCTTGATTCTGAGACAATGCACAATGGCCAATCAACCAACCAGCACACCTTTTGGGATGTGGGTGGAAACCGGAGCACCCAGGGGGAAAAACCACACAGTCACAGGGAGAACTTGCAGACTCCACGCACACACACACAGCAGATATCATAGTTGGTACTCTGCCCATTCTCAGGAAGGAAAAAAAATCTATGGAAACCTCAAACTTTAAAGCTACTCCTTTTGACGGTTTAAGTGGGGTATTGTAGTGCTGTAGAAAAGTGCAACTTGATTTTAATCCTAATGCCAAGGGTTTGTTTGAGGTTTCATTGTTCCCAATAGTATTGGTTTTAGAGATGGGGTGAGGATGAGTAGAGGCACTGAGGCAGCAGCAGTGTGAAAATTCCAACCCTTCTTTCCCACCCCATCTTGCTGAAGTCCATCTACTGCCTGGAGTCCTTCCTCACTGTAGGGTGTGAACAGTTTCTTCTGCTGAGCTCTGATTACCAAAGCAGCATGAAGCTAAACCTTTAGAAAGTTCTGTAACCCTGGAGCCTGACTGCTCTACCTATTGGGTGCATGGGTACATATTCATCATTAATAACAGAAGTCACCAGCTTGGGCAAGCCATTTTCTCCAACATAGGTTTGGTTATTTCCACAGCTTCGAGTCAAGTTTGCATTTGGGTTTGCATTTCCTCCCATCTTTCCTTTTTGTAAACATTTTATTTTTAGGTAGTTCCTCTTGTAAACAACCAGTTTTAGTTCTCCTGTTCCACACTTTCTTTAAAGATACTGGCTCACCTCAGTGGTGGCAGCGTGATGGAAAAATCGTGTCTCCCTCTGCTCATCTCATGGGCTAATGCGCCTGAACTTCCTGCAACTATGTGCCACTGTGTAGTGCTGACCCATGAGAGAGGTTCATGTTGGGGCCTTTGTGCCCCATGCTGCCAAATGTGGAACCAACACCTATTAGCACAGCCCTGCTCTGTGACATAAACACAGGCAAGGGCAGAACATGTCTAGTTCTCAAAACACCTGACCGACTTCAACAGCTGGATAAGACTGGCTTAGCTGGCTGTCAAAAACTTGGGATGTTTCAGAAGTAGTAAGGGGAGGAGCAAATGGGGGAAGTTCTGTGATGGGTTGGGAGGTGGAGAGATTGTATCACGGCAGTCCTGGAGATGATGTCAGCAGCTTGCCTACTCGGAAACAAAGGCTCCGGGCTGTGTCTGTAACTGATTATTGCTCTGATCGGCATAACTTGACATTTGCGAAGCTGAGCCAAGGTTCAAGCTTCCTGTTCTCCACAGCCCACCCCCTACCCCTGGGTTCAGTTCTGTCAACTCTTGGTCTTTTCTTGCACTTGACTCTGCCTCTGAGCTTTTCCCTCACATCCCCTCTGTTCACTATCGCCATCCTATTTTACCAAACACAATTCTGTCAGTGTATCTCCAACATCTTGCTGCTTTGGTTTCGGTTTCCTCTCAGTTTCAATTATTGAATTGGTTTATTATTGTCACATGTACCAAGGTACAGTGGAAAACTTGTTTTGCACGTCATCCATAGATCATTTCATTACAACAATGCATTGAGGTAGTACAAGGGAAAACAATAACAATGCAGAATAGTGTCAGTTACAGAGAAAATGCAGTGCAGGCAGTAAGGTGCAAGGCCGTAACGAGGTAGATCGTGAGGTCAAGAGTCCATCTTATCGTACTAGGGGACTGTTCAATAGTCTTAATTGTGAAGTTAGCATTGAATCCTGTATTTTTTTTTAAAAAAAGTTGAGCGTGGTGGGAAATATTGTCTTCTAACCATCAGCCCACTTCCTTCCTATTGCGTTCCTTCTATTTTTTGATTTTGGATTTGGGATTCACCACACTGTTTTCACCAACATCTTCAGAACTGTGTGCAGGGTATGGGATCAGACCTCTTGCCCACCCTGTGTGCTGACTCTGCTTGAGTGATTGGAAGGCAGACCCTCTGCTCTAGCTCTCCCTTAGCCCAGTTCTAATGTGTGGTCTCTGACCTGGAACATTGAACTCTGTTTCTCGTACCACGGATGCTGCCTGACTTGCTGAGTATTTCCAGCATTTTCTGTTTTCCTTTAAGATTTCCAATATGGTGTTTTGTGTTCTTTTTTAAATTTCCCCTTGAACTCTATTTATTACTTTCCTTTGTGTATTTTTCTGTTTTTAAACAAAAAGTGCTCTGCTTTTAGTGCCCTGTGGCAAAAGCCACACCTACACACTACTGGAGAGAAATTCCTTCTGCCCTTTCCTGACGACTTTAACTTGACAAACCCTCAACACTGACTCTGCAATCTGATGACATGATCTCCTCCCTTATTTTTTTTTCCAGCCTCCCTAGAAACGGTGCTGTAGTTGTTGGCTTCCCATGAATGGGCTCAACCAAGCTGGTCTGCACTCTCCTTTTTATGGTTATCCTATGATCAACTTTTTTGTTTGGGAGGATTTGGGCCACTGTGGCAAGGTCAGCATTTATTACCTATCCCTAATTTCCCTTGAAAGTGGTGGTGAACTTCCATTTTGAAATGCTGCAGTCCTTTTGGTGAAGATACTCACATGTCAGTGTTGGGGAGGGAGTTTCAGGAATTAGACTCTGCAACGAAGAAGGAATTTCAGAGCTAGTATGGTGTGCAACCTGGAGGGGATCCTGCAGGTGGTGGTGATCCTGCTGCCATTGTCTGTCTTGGTGATAGTCTTGGGTTTTGGGAGGTGGTGTTGGAATAGATTGTATGAGTAACTGCAGTGCTTTTTGTAGATGGTGTACACACTGTAGCCACTCTCCCAGTTGCACACAGCTCTCTGACCTGGCCAGGATAGATTTATCACTATCTTTTGCATTTCTGAAAACTCTGCCTGGATTTTGGAGAGTCCCTGGTGGTGTTAGCTGTTTATCACGTTTTTACCCAGTCCCTACAAGGGGCTGTGCTTTTGTAACCCCAGGTTTTGCTGTTTATCTAGATCATTGATTTGGAAGAGGGCATCAAGTGTATTGTTTTCCAAGATGCTGATGATGCAAAGCTGGGTGGCAGCATAGCCGGTGGGGATGATAGAGAGGCTTCAGGGAGATTTTGACAGGTTGAGTGTATGGGCAAGGATGTGACAGATGGAATATAATGTAGAAAAATGAGAGATTCAAGGGGCTGAATGGCCTACTCCTACTTCTATTTGTATTGCTCATACCCCTCACTACTAACTTTCACTTAACTAGACAATTGCATCTTCTGCACCACTTGTTCCATCACCCCTCTCTATTGCAGCCTTGTGCACACTGTCACCCATCCAATGTAGTATTTTGTTAAATTGCCTTTCAGAACACCCAGGTTTTTCTCTGTTAAGAACACTGTACAAGTTGGAAGTGTAGTCTGTGCTTGGAGGCAGCATGCCATGGGGGTTCTTGCATGAAGCCCTACAAGGTGCTCTTGGGTTTTTGTGGGTGGGACAGAAACAGGCCCACTTCAGAAGGTCTCTAGAACAGTAGATGCACAATGAACTGAGCTGCTGCTTATACCAAGGACATTATGTGAAATAGTATTGAATAAGTAAAATGGGAAGATTATAATACAGGACCTGGCAGTTGTCCATTCCTGAAATCTTAAGCATTAAATCTAAAGGCAGTGCTCCAAACCATTCAGAAAAAAGTACATTAAAGTTATGTGCTTTGTCTGAAAAACAGACTGTTCATGTTTTAATCTCCAAGGGCAAATGTTTCCCGATTTCCTAAATCTGGAAGCAGGACACGTTTCATGGTTGTGGAGCAATACAGCACAGATACAGGCCCTTCAGCCCAACCAGTCCATGCTGACCATAGTGTCCACCCAGCTAGTCCCAATTTCCTGCATTCAGCCCATATCCCTCCAAGCCCTGCCCCTACCCAAGTGCTTCTCAAATGATACTATTTTACCTGCCTCAACCACTTCCTCTGGCAGCTTGCTCCATGTACTGCATGGAAAAAGTTGCCCCTCGGGTCCCTTTTTAAATCCTTTCCCCTCTCTCATTTCATCCTTGTCCTTTGCAGCACCAGTGTTATCTGGACAGCCCTTAAGTTCACACTCGCATACTTGAATCTCGCAACTGGCAGTTTGGCAGGTATGCAGGGCAGGTAATTCGAAGAATCGTGTGTCCCATTGTCCCTGTAACAACTCTTTCAAAGGGCTAGAGAGTGTCAACAGTGTCCATAGACCCATCCCATCATCAGCTGGGGCCTGAGCCCTTGCATGTCTCCATGGTGCTCCTCCAGGATATCTTCATGTCACCAGTAGCCCCTTTTAACAAGTTGTAGCTGTCCAAGGGGAACCCCAGCTCCACCCTCACAACATCAATTGGCTTTGCAGCAAAGTTGACATCCTATATCAATGTCACATGGGTTGGACAGCTTTCAGATGGAGAAGTCCTATACTGTGGAATTGTCAGCAACCCTAATGTGTAATAGCAGAGAGCATGGGCAGCAGCTTGGAGCAATTGCAGTAATGTGCAAGGCAACAAAGAAGCAGCTAGGATGTCCCCACTGTGCTGGGTAGTGACGTGTGTGTGCGTGTTTAATCACCAATCCAGAAGCAGAATTGTCAGGCATTAGCGATTGCTTCCATCCCCCAAATTCAGTGTCCCTGCAGCTTCTGAGACTGCTCCTTTGCCAAAACAATAAATCATCTCCAAGGAGGATGTTTCAAGCAGAACTAGGCTCCTAGTCCACCTGGTGTCTGCGATCAGCTTTAATCTGCTGTCATACAGTCTCAATGTCACTACTTGTGGCTTCTGCTCCTCCTTGGTCAAGGCCACCAAGCACAGCCCAGGGAACTAATCTTTCCTCTCATTGTGGCGAACTGTATATTAACCTACTTGACAGTGTTGCTTTCAGGTGTAGGGCTAATGCATTCTGCAGTTCTGGTGAACCCCCCCCCCCCCCCAGCCCCAACATGGGTCACATTGTCCCTTTTGCTTAATGCACTGTGCAGAGGTGCCCAACTCCAAGGGTGGTGGGCCTTGATTTCACTTTTTTTGCACACAAGGGTGTGGTGGCTGAATGGTTAAGGTACTGTTAGCAGTCAGAGGTCTGGACCATTGATCCAGAGACAAGTGTTCAAATCCCATCACCACAGCTGGGGAAATATGAATTCAAGTAATTAGAAACAGAAAAACTACAGCACAATTCAGGCCCTTCAGCCCACAAAGCTGTGCCAAACATGTCCCTACCCTAGAAATTACTAGGCTTACCCATGGCCCTCTATATTTTTCTCAGCTCCATGTACCTATCCAACAGTCTCTTAAAAGACCCTATATGTAGACTTTTAGACTGGAAAGAGTTACTCAGTAATAGCAACTGATCATTGAAGAACTTCATCTGGTTCAGTAAAGACTTACCGTGAAGGAAAATCTGCCACCCTTGCACTTGTCAGGACTCCAGATGCACCAATGTGATTGACTCTTAGCTGTCTCAGTCCAGGGACAGTTAGGTGTTACCAGTGTCATGAACATGCTTGAATAAATAAACCACTGACTTGTTTTTAAAAACCCATCTGTTCACAAACTACCTTTTGAGGGAAAGCCCTTTCCTTGCATAAGGAGATCCATGTATGTGACTCTATTGTGCTTAACTCCCACAATTCGGGGGCAGTTGGGGATGGGTGGTAGATGCCAACCTTGCCATTTTATTCACACAAATATCCTGCAGTTTGTGCTTCACAAATAATTAGAAGATTTGAAAGCCTACCTTGCAGTTCCCACTGCAAAATTGCCCCTGCTTCAGCTGTTTGTCACCCATTTAGTTTACATCACCTGGATAGTTTGGCAATGGGAGAAAAGGAAATGGTTCTTTCCAGATGATTGCATTCATGGTTTGTATTTTGTTTAATCCATTCATGGGATGTAGAGGACAGTGGGAAGGTCAGTGTTTATTGTTCATCCTTTCTTTCAAAAGCAAAAATATAATTCAATCATAAAATTTACAAGTCTACAATATTGGTCATTTATCAGCCTTCTCTCTGGCTAACACATTATTACACTTGCTTATAACATTTCCTTTATGTCAACATTGAATCAACTTTCCCTCCTTAAGTATTCCATGAGCAATGAGTTGGAGTGGCTTGTACACATTATAGGCCCCTCCTACCTTGCTCTGCAATGGTAGGAGGGACCTATAATGTGGCCCTCCCACACACAGCCTTTGCAACAGCTGCACAAAGTTTCAGAGTGTCCCCAGCACATAGCCCTTGGAATTTAACCAATGGTCATCATTTTTCCATGGACAGCTCTTTGCACTGGAGTGCCAGCATATTCTGGACACTTTTCACCAAGTTGGTGATTTAGCAGCAGTCAGTTTGTCTTGCTCTGTCTATGGAGCACAGACTCCTGCATTACACACCTTAGCAAAGACCATTGCATCCCTTTCCAGACCTTCTTGGTAAATGCACTTTCTAGATGGAGGTGGATAACTGTCTCATCCTCGCTTCGAGCCCAGTATGCAGTGGTACAGAGATTCCAGCTGTGTATTAAGGATCTAACAGGAAAGGCTCTTCTCAGTACCAACCAAGCAACGTTTCTATCCCACTGTGATCAGACTATTGAACAGTTCCCTCATCAGATGGATTCTGACCTCACAATCTACCTTGTTGTGACCTTGCATCTTACTGCACTTTTTCTGTAGCTGTGGCACTTTGTACTGTTATTGTTTTTACCTGTACTACATCAATGCACTCTGTACTAACTCAATGTAACTGCACTGTGTAATGAATTGACCTGTACGATAGGTATGCAAGACAAGTTTTTCACTGTACCTCGGTACAAGTGACAATAATAAACTAATACCAAAACCAGTGCTTGCTTGAAAATTCTGTTGTGGAGTTGCAGAATGACCCCTTTAGCTCACTAAGTCTGTACTGACTGTCAAGTATACTAATCCATAGACCATAAGACAAAGGAGCAGAATTAGGCCATTTGGCCCATTGAGTCTGCTCTGCCATTCAATCATGCCCTCCCCATTCTCTTACCCTCCCCATAGTCTTTGACACCTTTGCTAATCAAGAATCTAACAACCTGCACTTTAAATATATTCAATGGCTTGGCTTCCACAGCCGTCTGTGGCAATGAATTTCACAGGTTCACCACCCTCTGGCTAAAGAAATTCCTTCTCATCTCTGTTCTAAAGGGACGTCCTTGTAATCTGATTTTATTTTCACACTTGTCCATCAACTCCAATTTGATTCTTTTTGCCACTAATCTTCTTCAAGGGATAATTTAGTCACCATTTAATCTACCTGTACATCTTTGGGATGTTGGAGGAAACTGGAGCATTTGGGGGAAACCCACACTGTCATGGGTGTAACATTCAAACTCCACACAGATGGCACCGTAGGTAAGGATTGAACCTGGCTCACTGGAGCTGTGAGACGGCAGCTCTTATCAGCTGCACCACTCTGTTGCCCACAGTCTGCTCAGGGAGCCATCCAACAGGATCCAGCCTCTTTTTTTTTTTTCCCCCCTCCTTCCCCCTCCTTCCCCCCCCCCCAAACAGTGGACCAAAGACATTTCTTGTACACTGATACCTGATTGACTTGTGGTCAAAGATGTTCTCCTGCATAAACTTTTCAATGAAGGACGGCTAGTACTTGCATGATCCAGTTGTATGGAGCATTCTGTTGCAACAGTGGGGACTGATGGAACTTCAGTGTATAGTGATGCTTAGTATTTGCGTATCCAGGTTCTGTGCACAGCTTTATGCAGCCACACACATAAAGGTATAAGTTCAAGAGCCATGTTGGATACATTGATCTCCCCTTCCTCTGGAGGCATGTACATCATATTTCTGCAGACACATTTCAGATTGCTAGGTGTAATTGGAGACTGCACATTTGACTCTGTGGTGTAGGAGCAAGACATGGGCACGTCTGTGCCATGTACAGCAACACTATGATCTCGTACCTGATAAGTAGGTTTTTTCTCACAGTCAAGACAGAGCATCACCCCTAGATTCCTAGATTCTGCTTCACCTTGGTTACACACTCCATCCTGTTCTTGATGCATGCCCTGGATCCTCTGAAATTATCCTTGGAGGGAGTGGTTTGCTGCGTCGCTTCGAAGGATGGGTCAGAGGTGACCACATTACTGTTTGTATGGAGTCATTCTCAGCAGATTGAATAAGAACAGCCGATTTCCTCACTAAACCGGATGGGTTTTTACAACAGTCTGGTAGTTTCTTGGTCACTGATGTTTTTTTTTCCCCCCAAAGTAAAATTCCCCAGGTACCGTGGTGGGATTTGAACTCTTGTCTCCAGATCATTCGTCCAGGCCTTGATTACCATGTTCCCATGCTTAATGTTATTTGGCAGCTTGGAATGGAATTCTATGGAGGTAGAGCAGTGGAATTGAGGAATTTTTGGCAATTTAAAATGCACCAACCAATGGGAAAACTTGAGAATTGGAGCAAGGGTTGATTGCCAAAACAAATCTAAAGCAGTGGATGGAGATGCGTTGCAGGATTGAGTGCAGATTGATTTATCATCGTGATGATGTGCACTGCTTTCTGTGAGTGCTGAATGAAGCTTGGAGCTAAGCCGCTGTATGTAATCCACCTCCCCCCATAACAGATGGGCTGGACCAAAAGGATGCTACAATTTGGGAGGAGATTTGTTTGTTTCACTGGTTGTGATTAAGGGTGCGAGATTGGTCTGAGAGCAGAGAAAGAGAGGAATCATTACCTACAGAGTCTTCATTGAAGCTGGATTTATGGAACTATTTATGGAACTATCTGAGAGCAGAGAAAGAGAGGAATCATTACCTACAGAGTCTTCATTGAAGCTGGATTTATGGAACTATTTACACTGGTCCTTGCTTTCAGTGCACTGCACTAATGTAATTTGACTAGTGTTGTCCAGACCACATAGCTTGTAATTATATGTTGGGTGGGGATTGTTATCTGTGGTGCATAACTCAGTGTATAATTTGGGTGGCAGTGCGGTGCAGCAGTTAGTGCTGCTGCCACACATTCCATACACCCGAGGACGCTCCTGACCTCCCTGTGACCGCACGCGTTTCCTCCCACATCCCAGAGACGTGCCGGTTGGTAGGTTAATCGGCTGCTGTAAATTCCTCCTGGCTGGAAGGATGAATCAGGAGGAGTGGATGGGAACGTGAGACAGAATAGGTTATGGAGGAATAAGTGGGGGAATGGGACTGCTCTAAGAGCTGGCATAGACTTGATGGGCCAAATAGCCTTGTGTTGTAAGAAAAAAAAGGCGAGAAATGAAATGTTTTTGTTGGACCTTAAGGAATTGTGTAATATAGGAGACCATTCAACCCATTGTGCCTGTGCTAGCTCCATGGAAAGCCCTGATATTTTGTCCAGCTTCCTTCCCCTTCGCCACATTGCTTTACAAGCTCCTCCTTTACTATTGTATTTATTACATTCCCACTGGCAAGATGCTTCTGAATCAGAATGTGCCAACCTTCTAGCAACATCGTCACCACTCACTACATAATTATAAGTGGCATGATAGCATAGTGACTGTTGTTGGGCGAGCATCCACATCCTTTAGCTTTCAGTCTAGAGACTAAAGTTCAAATCCCAGCACGGCAACCAGAGAACATAATTCACCAACTAAATCCAGAACAGCAAAAGTATTGTTCACAGCAATTATGGCACTACTGGATGGCTATATGAAAGAAAAACCCATCTCTTGGGGGAGATGATCTGCAGTCTTCATCTGGTCTGCCCTCTATGCAAGTACTGGCTCCTCGGTTTAGGGGAAATTTCAGTTCAGTTGAGTAATAAATTCTGCGACTAATTTTTTTTTTCCCCAAGGAAGAGAAACTGTTATTACTCGAAGGCTGAGCTTGTGGGTGTTGTGACTTGGCTTATGGTCTTCACTGCCAAACTCTGCAGTCGATGCTGGCTGTGCCTTGTTCAATCTGACTCAATGCTCAAAGTGGGAGGGTGGCTGCAATAACGGCACTCCTGTTAACTCATTGAATAGGGGACCAGCCTGAAGCAGTAGAATGACCAACCCTGACCCTCTAGCTCAAGTAAGTTTGGCTCAAGACAACTTGGGGTGGCATGGACAACTCTGCCATCCCAGTCTTTGAAGCTTAAAAGTGGAAAGCTTTGTATATGTGCTTTAATAAAAATGCCTTTTTGCATGCTTTGGCAGCATAAGAAGTAATAGCACACGTGGTTTCTGATGTTTCTAGACGGACACCTCCCTGTATTCCTCCTGGATTTCAGACTTGCTGTAATAAGATGTTCTCAAACACACCAGTTACCATTCACCAAGTGACATTGGGTAGCAGGTTCTCAACACCTCCCAGCTGAGGGGGAGGGGTGGTGGTGGAGAGGTGGTGATAAAAGAAAACTATTTTCTGAGCTCCTCCAAGCTTAACTGTTGGAAAGAGCTACAACTAATTCCTGTCAGAAGCAAGCCTCTCCCCACGCCAGTGTAGAGTGACTGGGTTTGGAGACTCAAGAGGCTGCAAATGCTGGCATCTGGAGCAACAAACAAGATGCTGGAGGAACTCAATGGGCCAGGCAGCATCTGTGGAGGGGAAATGGACAGCTGACGTTTTGGGTCGAGACCCTTCGTCTGCACTGAAAGATGGAGGGGGGAACGTACAGTGTAAAGAGGTGAAGGGAAGGGGTGGAGCAAGAGCTGGCAAGTGATAAGTGGATCCAGGTGAGGAGGGGTGAAGAGGCAGATGGAGGAGGGGAGAGTGTGAATAGTGACAGAGGCTGGGAGGTGATAGGTGGAGGCAACAAAGGGCTGCTGATGATGGAATCTGATAGAAAAGGGAGTATTGGAATCGAGGGAGGTGAGGAGGGGAATCAGTGGGAGGAGTGTGTGTGTGATGGGCAGATGGAGTGGGTAGAAGAGGGGAGAGAAACAGGGTGATGGGGAGGAGCTGGAGTGAACATTGGAGGAACTGGGTAGATCAGGAGAGAGAGGGGGAGCAGTTTACCTGAAAAGTGACTGGGTTTCACCATTCTGGATGTTCCAATCTCAGAATTGGATGCAGGCAGTAAATTAATGTAACTGAGTGGGCAGCTCTCCACAATACGCAGATTGACTGAACTTTGTGTTGTATTCTGCAAGGTTTTTTTTGCTTCCTCATCCACCCTTCAGTTCTTCAGTGCTGTCTGTTACCGTGTGAAGCAGCACTGGTACCTGGATAACCCAGGAGTTTCAGCAATACAACCAGTGCCCTACCCAGTGTGTGAAATAAGTCGGCTTAAATAAACTCAAAGCCCTGCCTTCAGGGCTACTGCGAGTCAGATTCTAATTTTGCCTTTGGTTTTCCGCCATTTGAATGTTTCCATTTTAGTTTGCCAGCTCTGGCACCAAGAGAGGCTATGTTGATGGAGCTGACAGCAATTTCCTAATTTGCAGCAAGGATCCCACTGTATAATAAATGGAATCTCACTGGTTGGAGAATCGATGTGCAAAAATAACTGCTGTCACTGGAGCAGTGCACCATTAATAATTACATCGATAAATGTGAGTCTCCACGGTGGATGTTTTGGAATGATGAATTTATAGAAGTTAATACTAATGGGCTAATGTACCTGTCTCTGATACATTCACCAGAAATATCACCATCTCATTAAACTGTGCCATTAAACAAGCCGCCCTGTGGTGTGTGGATGTGGGCACCAGGATCTCGGTATTCATTTTCGTTGTAGGGTTGTGATTTCTTTGACCTTTTAGCACTCCACAATAATGAAGTCGTGCATCAGCTCTGGAACAGTGCTGCTGTGGCTAAATTGCTCATAATCCAGAGCCTGAAATAACTACCCAGGCGCAAGTTCAAATCCCACCATGCAGTTGATTAAATAATTCGGATTCTTTTTCTTTTTTTTTAAGAAGTTTGTCTCTAATGGTGACCACAAACCTGCCAGATTGTCGTAAAAACCTAGCGCGTTGGCTGATTTCCTTCAGTGGAGGAAGTAGTGTATCCTTTCTCTACATGGGATTCCAGCCCCATAGCAGTGAGGTTAACTCTTAACTGCCCTCTGTATGGTCTAGCAAGTCACTCATTTATATCAAAGTGTGGGATGTCTTTGCACTGGCTGGCACGGTGGTGCAGCTGGTAGGGCCACAGCCTCTCAGCGCCAGAGACCTGGGTTCAATCCTGATCTTGGGTGCTGACAGTGTGGAGTTTGCATGTTCTCCCTGTGACTGTGTGGGTTTCTTACCACATCCCAAAAGATGTGCGTGTTGGTAGGTTAATTGACCACCATAAGGTGAGTGGTGGAATCTTTTGGGGGTGGGGGGAGGAGGAGTTGATGGGAATCTGGGGGGAATAAAATACTATTAGTATAGGATATGTTTAAATGGCTGCTTGATGGTTGGCATGGACTTGGTGGGTGGAAGTGCTGTATGACTCTAATTCTACAATTGGTCTGGGCCACTGGATAGCTGGTTCATGAAGGTAACTACTGTCGGTTGATGACTGAGTAACACCACTGAATTATTTCATTGAGCTGTGCATTAGTTGGCAGGAGAGGTGGATTGACAAAACAGAATGAAGTAAAATTTTTACTTGTTACTTGAGGGACATTAAACTACAATGCACTTTGCACCATTTTAATGAGGCATTTCAGCTCAGAACAAGAACCTAGAGCAAACCTTACATGGGTGGTTGAGCATTTGAAGTCTTTTTTTTCTTTTAGAAAAAATGGAAATCAAATTGCAACCATGAAGCTGTCAGCTTATCATAAAACTCATCTGGTTCACCAGTGTTGTCCAGAGAAGGAAACCTGCCATCGTTTCTGGGTCTGGATTGGATCGGATCTGACTTCCTCCCCATACCACTGCTTGGAGCTGGTTTCCTGAGTAATTGTGGTCCACCCAGTGAGCTGCCCAGTGAGCCACAGATCAGAGATGGACTTGAGTTAATCAAGTAGCTGAAGGGCCTGGTCAAAGATGAAGGGCTTGATGTGGTGAGAAACGATGATGCAATGGACTGATTGGGTGACGGCAATGGAAGTGTCAGACTGGCTGAAGGCACCAACATTGAGCAGGGCTGGAAGGAGGTGTTGAAGGTGGTGGCTAAGCTGACCATAAGATACAGGAGCAGAATTAGGTCATTTGGCCCATCCAGTCTGCCCCACCATTCAATCATGGCTGATTTTTTATTTCTTTTCTCTTCTTTTCTCAACCCCATTTTCCCATCTTCCTCCTGTAACCCTTAACCCTTTTACCAATCAAGAAGCTATCACTCTATGCCTTAAATAATCCCAATGACTTGGCCTCCACAGCCCTCTGTGGTAACATTCCACAGATTCACCACCCACTGGCTAAAGAAATTCCTCCTCATCTCAGTTCTAAAGGGACGTCCCTTTATTCTGAGGCTGTGCCCTCTGAACCTTGACTCTCCCACTAATGGAAGCACCCTCTCCACGTCCACTCTATCCAGGCTTTTCAGTATCTGGTAGATTTCAATGAGATCCTCCCTTTATCCTTCTGAACTCCATCAAATACAGGTCCACAGACATGAGGTGCTCCTCATATGTTAAGCTTTTCATTCCTGGGATCATTCTTGTGAATCTCGAGAAGGAAGTCAGAAAGGCACAGAGAATGAGAGTTGAAAATGAAACAGATTGTGACATCTCCCGGCTGAGGGAAAAGGAGCCTGTGTAAAGGAGAGGATGCTAAGTGAAGCTTCAGGTAGAAATATCAGGGATAGAAAATGACAAACGTGTTAAGTGAATTCCTGTGACTTTGCATCTACACTGTGAACCAGCTCCTGCCTAGGGTTTTTGGATAACGAATCAATGGTGTCTGCTGAGATCAGCCAGCCATATATTAGAAGATAAATTGCAGAATTAAATATTGACAAACCGCTTGGATGTAATGACTGAGGCCCCAGAGTCTTGGAGCAAGAGATGAGTGTAACCATGTTAGGGGTTAGCTTAATGAACACGGTGAGTCACTGTCATCTAGTGATGTTACCACAATACTCAAAGGCATTTCATTAGTGCTTTCAATCTTCGCATTTTAGAGCAGGGAGGTCATTAAAAATGATGCATGTGTTAACACGGATCTATTAGGCTCTACTAGAGAAATAGTTGTGATGCATAACTTCTCAATAGATGTAAACTTCTGGAGTTTGTCTCTCTCTGACCGTGTGGGTTTCCTCTGGGTGCTCTGGTTTCCTCCAACAGCCCAAAGGCGTGTGGGCTGGTAGGTTAAATGGCCACTGTAATTTCCCCCTAGTGTGTAGGTGAGTGGTCAAATCTAGGGGGAGTTGATGGGAATATGTGGAGAACAAAAACGGGATTAGTGTAGGTGGGTGCTTGATGGTTAGCATGAACTTGATGGGCCAAAAGGTCTGTTTCTGTACTGTATGACTATGATTCAACCCCTGCCCTTCTCTGACTACTAACAGCAAGCACTTGCAGGAAACCAACACTCTCTGCAAAATCCCCCAAATCCATTGGTTTGCTTATGCTTCCGGTGTTGGCATCCTCTTCCAGGCCAACATCCCCAGAGTTAAGCTCCTAATTACACTTGGTTGACACCAGTGGCCACACAATGTCACATGCATGCTTGACACTAGATGTTCTTGCCATGTCAGAGCTCTGAGTAGAGATTATCATGCAGATGGTGGAAACAATTCATAGATGTTTTCAAAGCTTCCCTGAGTAAGTGCAACATCCCTGTTGACTTGTGGGATTCCCTCATCTCTGACATCCCAAAATGGAGAAGGAGCATTTGGGGATGATGTTGACAATCTTTCATTCATTGGGCAATCTGTCATTGGGCTTCTGAGCTCCCCATCCTAAACCTTAGATGCAGGACACCATCTCTCATCTGCCCTGCTGAGCACTGTTGTTATTGTGGTGTGTTTTAAAAAGTCAAAGAAATCGCCATCCTCCAGAAGGGACACTGAAAATAACACACATCCTGGTGCCCACGTTCACACCACCATTGCCCATCTGTGGAAGTGTCTGTGGGTCCCACATTTGGGAGCGGGAAAGTGAGAGAGAGACCAAGTGATGGCTGTGTTACAACAGGATCAGTTGGCCACTTTGATCTTTTCCCCAAGTTTGTGCAGAGGAAACTTGTCACCCTCTGAGACAATGGGCAACATTGGGTCTCCTCTGTGGTTCCAAGCCTCCCTCTTGGTGAGATTGGTCAGCTGCTGGTGTGTGTTTGGACCCAGGTGGTGCCTTTTCCCCCTTTGAACTCTGTGGAGGTACCTTGTATCGAGGATCCTCCTGGAGATGTGCTCCTGCAGCAGCTGCACAGCCTGAGCCTGTGGAACATGATCCTGTTTGAGTTCCTCCTCATCCACATATCGTAGCGGAAGCTGCCCTTCTACTGGGTCTGGAACGTGGCTCCCTTTTCAGTCGGAGCTTTTCCCTCTCTAAGTAGCAGGATGCTTGGGAACCGATATGGTTGGCTTCAGCCAGCCGTGGGTTTATGTTTCCAACCCACGTGATTGCAATGCTCCTCCAGTTCTGGTCTCCGTGATCATTTTCAGATTTAATCACTCAACTATCAGTGTCCACAACCTCGGCTGCGAAAGTGCCGATCTCTGGAATTACATCCAGAAACCTCCTGTAGCCCTTGCTCCTGTAAGACTCCCCTTTAAAACCTATGAGTTGATCAAAGCTTTTGATAGTACGCTCTGATATCACTCTGTGGCTGACCTTTGTTTGATGGGCATCCTGAGCTGTTTGGAAAATAAATGGTAAGTTGGTTTTTATTGTTATGTGTACCAAGGTACAATGCAAAAACTTTATTTTGTATGCTAACCATACAGATCTTTTCATCACATCAGTGCATTGAGATAGTACAAGGGAAAACAATAACAGAATGTAGAATATAGTGTTACAGTTACAGAGAGTGCAATGCAGGGAGACAATAAGGTGCAAGATCATAACAAGGTAGATAATGAGGTCAAGAGTCCATCCTGTTGTACAAGGGGACTGTTCAATAGACATAATGGGAGCGAAGCTGTCCTTGAGCCTGGTGGTACGTGCTGTCGGACATTTGTATGACATGAAGTTTCCTCATGAAGCCTGGTGCTCTTTTCTGGGTCAAGTGTGGTAATGAATCCTTGCCTACTGGGGGCCTAGAAACTTAATTCCAATTTTTGAAAAACATAAATTGCCTTCAAGCTGCTAACTCCCCAAAATAAAATCCTGCAGGTGCTGGAAGTCCAGACCGAAATCGGAAAACACTGGAAATGCTCAATGGGTCAAGCAGCATTTGTGGAGAGAGAGAGACAGAATTAGAGGGTCATTGACTTAAAATCCTAACTCTGTGTGTCTCATCCATATGCACAATACAGCTCTCTGTTAATTAGCAGGCACACTCGATGAACTTCATGTGCATTTTCCATGGCAGACAGAGAGACAGAAAATAAATTCAACCAATGTGATCTGTTTTCCCACACATTCCATTGTTCCGGCTTCCTACATTACATTTTCCAAGATCTTCCCACTGACTTCATCTATTTAAAGATAAATGTAGACGTTTGGGCAATGTGCCATTAGTCTCATGGTCATCTGCTCCCGTAAACGTTGTTTGTTATTGCAGCTTGTTGTACGTGGTCTGGTTGGGAGCATGTGTGCAGATCTGTGAGCCTGGGTTATGGCTCAGTAAGTTAAAAGAGGAGACCAAGTTTGACCCACAACAAACCCAACACCTCACACCCCTACAAATTCCCCCCAGAAAAGACAAGTGAAAGTCCACCAGTCCTTACAGCCTACTACTTCCACTGCCTGATGAACCCCAAGTGAAGACAAAATAAGTACCCTAGCCCAAAGTTTGTATGTTTCTGTGACCTATAAAATTTCTCTCCACAAGGCATATAAGGACGCAGGCAAATGGGATTACTGTAGATGGGCACGGATATAATGGGCCACAGGGCCCGTTTCTGTGCTGTATGTCTTTGACATTGGGCAAACCAACCCAAGGCATAGTAGTGTAGCGGTTAATGTGATGTTATTACAGCACCAGCGACCCAGGTTCAATTCCGGCTGCTGTCTGTAAGTTTCTCCGCATCTGCGTGGTTTTCCTCTGGGTGCTCCAGTTTCCTCCCACGTTCTAAAGACGTATGGGTTAGGAAGTTGTGGGTATGCTATGTTGGTGCCAGAAGTGTGGCGACACTTGTGGGCTGCCCCCAGAACACTTGACGCAAAAGATGCATTTCACTGTGTGTTTCCATGTACATGTGACTAGTAAAGATATCTTTATCTTATTTACCAAAGTAAAGTGTATACTCGTGCAAATGATTGTGTCCTCGAATAGAAACGTTCAATTCTTACTTGAAGGAATTGAGTCCTGGAAACTGTGAGCCGTTGTGGCCAGAAGGAGCCCATTGCTTATAGCAACTTATGGTAGAGCTTTCAATTCCGGCCCATTCCCCTGCTCCTTTTCCTGTAGCACTGCAAATTGTTTTCTCCTGGGTGCCTATCCAGTTTCCTTTGACTTTCTCTCCAGCCCATTTATAGGCTGAGAGTTCTAGACCACACCAAATCTCTACTAGTGAACCAGCCTGTTGTATGTCAGCCAGCTCCATAGGTCTGCTATATTGTGGAGAAAAGTGATTCCTAGCATCTAACCCAGTTCTGGCTTGCTAAAATCCTTCCTATGCCTTTACATTTCTGTCCAGGCCAGATAGTCGATCTTACCCTTTCATTGTATAAACCCAAAATCTGTAGATTTTGTAGATACACTCTACAAAAAGTGTAGAGACCCTGCCCTTTGAGTCTGTCTGGGCACCTTAGATGATTTGAACTAGGAATTAATCCTGTAGTATTCTTTGTGCTTCCCATTGCATTGTGGTAGGAGACCAAAGTGGAGCTATGTGAGTGCATGGTATGTTTGCTTTACTGTGAAAGGACCTGTAGGTGCACCATTAATAATAGCAACAGTGTCATGGTGATTGAGACTTCCAAGATTCTGTGAAAGATTGACAGGGTGGGTGCTGAGAAGTTATTTCCACAGGATGGTGAGTCTAGAACTGGAGAGCATAGTCTCGGGATAAGGGGTTAGACATTTAGCAATGAGGTCAAGTTTGTTTATTCAGACAGATTTAAACATTTAGAATGCTTCAGCTCAGAGGCTCTGGTTGCTCAGACACTCTACTCAAAGCTAAGATTGATGGGACGTTGGACACAAAGGGAATCCAATGATGTGGTGATCAGGGAGGAACAAGGTGGACAAGACGTGATCAGCAATGATCTTATTGAACAGTTGAGTATGCTTAGGGAGCAAGTCCTATTGTGTCTGTAAGGGGAAAAAAGTTGTCCATTGATCTGTATTGGAAAGCATGGAAGTTAGCACACTTAAGTGAACACACAACTAGCCCCAGCTTCCATTATTTCAGAGACTTGCTGCTTCGTAACAAAATACCTCTGCATTATATGTTGTGAATTATTTCCCAGCTCATGTTGTGGAGGTGAAATATATCCTATTTTGTTTGATTCCCAAAGGTAGACTAAGTGTGCAGATGGTTTGGCCATCAGCGGTGTGGAACACAAGGGTGGCCCACGAGGGTGGCCCAAGGAGAAGGTCATTTTAGTATTTCTGTCAGCTTTGATCATGTGGGAGGCTGGAGGAGGCACGGTTGCTTGAATGAGCGTTTTGCAACCACTTTTTTTTCTTGATAATCAATTCGGTTGTTAAGTTTAAATTGCAAGTTAAAAGTTAAGCTTGTGTTTGTGGAACTGTGGGGGGTGAAAGAGTTGGTCCAAGTCCTTCACCCCTCTGTACATAGCAATTCAATCTGTCTTGTTCCCCATGCCTTTACAAATTATTTCCCCAAGTGCCTATCCAATTCCCTTTTGGAAAGTCCTGATGGATGGTTTCCTCCATTCTTACAAGCGACAAGTTCCAGACCATAACCACCCCCTATATTTTTATAAAGAAAAGTTTCTCCTGGCATCTCTCTGTATCCTTTGGCCAATGCTTTGAAAGTTTATCCTGGACCTTGAAATGTTGACAGATGGGAACAACTTCTGCTATTTAGCCCAATGGGTCCATGCAGGCTACCCATGCATAGTAATTCATCTGGTCTCCTTCCCCTCCTCTTTGCCCATAGCACATTAAACTATTTTCAGCATGTCCCATTCCTTTCTGAAAAGCATGAATGATACTGATTCTGTTTCCACTGCCTCGCTGGGCAGTAAGACCTTGCGTGCTTGTGTTGGCATACAGGGCTTGGAGAAGCAACTGCAGGTGAAGTTGAGGATTGTCCAAGTGAACCTCGCTTCCTTTAACTACATGTTCCCTACCTGTTGATAATGAGAAGAAACTCAATGGGTGAAAGGCCTACAGTGTTGTGATTAAGGAATTCATACAAGAAAACCCCTCATGGGTTGTTGGTCGCAAACAATTCATTTTCGAGGGCTTGAGGTGTATGCAATTAACCACCATCTTTGTAACAGTCCTGCGTTTTGTCAGAAAATGACAGATGGGATGGAGGAGGGCTTGACACGAAATTTAGACATGGAATTGGCAGCATTTGCGAAAACTAGTGACTGCAGAGATGAAGAGAAGAATGCAAGCAAGGGCATCTTATGCAGGCAAACCTTGTTCAAAGCACAGAAAGCAAATAATGTCAGCTTGTAAACAGCCATTCCCACAAACATTTGTGGGGGTTTAAGGCATCTGTTTCTTAAATAAAGCAAGGAGAACCAGGAGTGGGTGTTTGTGTGAAAATGTGGAAAGAGCTCAAAGATGTGTGCACCAAGCTTGAACTATTGAAGTGGTTAGATGCCTTTCTCGCATTTAGCAAAGCTGCGAAGAGTAGGATGAGTCATGGATTCATAGGATTAGTGATTGATAGTTGAACATCCAGGATAGCAGGTGGAAACCTGGAACATGGGAGCAGGAGTAGCCCTTTCACCATGCTCCACTATTCAATGTGGTCATGGCTAGTCATCCAGACTCTGTACCTAGTTCCAGCTTTCTCCCCTTATCCCTCCAGCTATGAGAGAAATATCTCATTGTTTTTTGAATATATTTAATGATTTGGGTTTAACTGTAGAAGAGAATAACACTGGCTCGCCTACCTCTGGAAGAAGTTTCTCCTCGTCTGAGTCTTGTGTGCACCTTACCCTTTCTCCTTGGACCTTGACCCCTGGTTCTGGACTTCTCACCCCTCCTGAGCATCCTTCCTGCACCTAATCTGTCCAGTCACTGATATGTGCTCGAGAGACTGGTACAGTACTGTCACTGAACTTTAACAGCACAGGGCAAAAGAAGAACGTCTCTTCACGTGGACGTTGACTAAGCATTCAATAGAGAGCATCCAAATTTGATGAAATCGCAGCAAGTAATTAATTACTTTTGAAGCAATTAAAGGAGCAAACAACCGCAATAAAGCGTGTGTCATAAAAGGATTGCTTTCAACAATTGGTGGTGACTGCAGAACCAAGGTTGGTTCTGAAACACAAGGTTAAATTTGGCATAAGGGCGGAAACCCTCGACCAGCCCTCTCTCGTTTTAAGCCCCCAACAAGAACGGCTGTAGGCGATCCCAGCACCAAGCAAGGAAACGTGCAGTGTGCAGCCTGTGTACCTCTCGGCTAACACATCCGGCCTTGGCACCCAAGGCAGGTTGTAGTGCTGGTAACTGCTTCCTTCGTGTAACCACTGTGATTGTCTGAGGCCAACACCACTGAATGACAGCGCACAGGTTGCAAGGATGCAAGCTTCCTCTCCTGCTGCAGCAGCGCTGCTGCACTGCTCAGTCCTCAGTGCAAGTATTCTCGTGCAGCTGGGGTGTGGTAGAAACCAGTCAGCTCTTTTTGCCCACACCCTCTGCTGAAACAAAAGCCATGTTACTAAATCAAAAAATTCCACTTGCTGTAGAAACTACTCACTTAATGATATAGAACATAGTACAGGCCCTTCGGCCCACAATGTTATGCCGACATTTTATCCTGGTCTAAGATCTATCTAACCCTTCCCTCCCACATCGCCCCCTATTTTTCTATCATTCATGTGCCTATCTACGAGTCTCTTAAATGTCCCTAATGTATCTGCCCCCACAACCTCTGCAGGCAGTGCGTTCTATGCACCCACCACTCTCTCTGTGTAAAAAAAAAACTTACCCCTGACATCCCCCTTATACCTTCCTCCAGTCACCTTAAAATTATGTCCCCTTGTGTTAGCCGTGTTATGATGAGTGATGGGGTTGGAGAGTGGAGCAGGGTTGGAGAGTGGAGCAGGGTTGGTGTGAATGCTGCAAGCTATGTGGCATATAGAGGGGGGCAGGGTAAATTCCACATTCTCTCATTGGCGTGCAACTAAAAGCACTGTCCCTGTTTATCCCCC
Source organism: Pristis pectinata (assembly GCF_009764475.1). Taxonomy (NCBI): domain Eukaryota; kingdom Metazoa; phylum Chordata; class Chondrichthyes; order Rhinopristiformes; family Pristidae; genus Pristis; species Pristis pectinata. Next base: position 86,058,079 of record NC_067414.1, on the reverse strand, counting down.
TTCGCCCTCCCCAAGCCCTCAGGATTAAAGGTGTTCTAGTGTATGTTTATGTATAACATGCAGTCAAATTTCAAATTGCTGTGTCACAATCCAGACTCGTCCATCCATGGGTTGCCAGCCTCACTGGCTGTCAGTACTTCTTGTCCATCTCTATTTAACCTTGAACGAATGGCAATCCACAATCCAGCAGTCCCATGAAAGGACCTTTGCCAGAAGGATTGGTAGTTCGAGAAGGAGACTTGCCACCATCTTCTCAAGTGCAACTAGAGAGGAGCAATAAATATTGGCTTCACCTGCAGTGCCCACATCTCATAAATATCACAAAACTTAGACCTGAAGGGTCCAACGACCTGAGTCCCTGCTGTAATACCAAGTAACATGTGGTGACCAGTGGGGAGTCATTACAAGGTCATAAATATATTTAAGACACAGTTTGGTAGATTTTTGCATAGTAGGGGAATTAAGGGTTATGGGGGGAAAAGGGACGTAGGTAGAGCTAAGTCCACGGCCAGAGCAGCCATGATCTTATTGAATGGCGGAGCAGGCTCGACGGGCCAGATGGCCCACTCCTGCTCCTATTTCTTGTGTTCTTATAATCCTCGTTCATATTGTTATAAACTCTTTAAGATTAGCTCTTGCAATTTGGAATTATGGTGTGCCGTACTTGGGAATGGAGCACCACAGGAAACTGAGCTGGAACAGGAGACTGTTCTTGACTCGATTTAGTACCGAGTACTCTGGCCCTCATTATCTAGAATGAACAGAAAGATTGCTTCCCAACATGTCCTGAGGGCCTGAGAGATCTGAGCCTCGTACCCAATACTACTGTAAACACAAAGTGCATGGCACATCATTCAACTTCTGTGAAAACCTTTTGCTTGTGGAACCCTGATTGAATGTTTCTTCTTACAAATGTTGATGGTCTTCCAGCATGTTTCCATCTTTTCACTTTCTTCCCTTTTTATTCCTCCTTAGTTTGCCCATGTTTTTACCATCACCATTCCTTGTTCATTGTGTCATCCAGTAAAGCTGGCCATGGAAGCCCATGAGCAGTACAGGAGGGTGTATGTTGTAACATCCCTTTCTCTCTCTCTAACTATAATAAATCAAGCCCCATACTTCCAAATAGTCACTAATGCTATGCCAGTTTGTCCAGTTTTTCTCGGAAAATATTTGAGTACAATAGGTGAGTCACTGGAGACTTGACGCTTGCTGTGGGTTGCATGCTTGGGAGGAAGAGATGATTTAGGAATGTAACAAGTAGGAGTGGGACACATGGCCCTCCTAGACTGTTCCATCATTCAATAAGATCACGGCAGACTCTGTGCTTTAACATTGCCGTCCAGTCCCTGCATCAAAGAAACAGTAAATAGGAACAGCAGTTGGCCATTCGGCCCCTCAAGCCTGCTCGGCTATCAAACACAGGATCACGGCTGATTATCTATCTCTAAACCCTATTCCCGCTCGATCTCCATACCCTTCAATGCCTTTTGCATCTATAATTTGTCTATCCCCTTAAGTATGTACAGTGACGCAGCCTCCAACCCTTTGTGGTAGTGAATTCCACAGAATCATTACTTTCTGACTAGGGGGAGAAAAATTCTTCTCTTGGTCCTAAATCTCTTGCCCTGAAGCTTGAGACCATGACCCCAAGCTCTAGACCCTCAGCCTCTCTGCAGTCCTGATTCAGGGTTTCGACCTGAAATGTCGACAATTTCTTTCGTCCCATGGATGCTACTCAACCCGCTGAGTTCCTCCTGCAGATTGTTTGTTGCTCCAGATTCCAGCATCTGCAGTCTCTGGTGTCTTCTCTGCATCGAGTTTTGCCCTGTCAGAATGTTGCAAGTTGGATCCCCTCTCCTAACCTTTCTTGAATACACACCTAGTTGACATAATTGCTCCTCATGTGCCAGCCCAGGTTTGATGACCTCTGCTTCCTTCAGAATCTGGGAAAAAAAAGTCTATTGATCTTGGCCTGGAGTATAGCAACCACTGAGCATTCATAGTCCTCTGAGGTAAGGATTTGTAAAGATTTACTACCCTCTGAGTGAAGAAATAGACTTTACATCAATGTCTCCCAAAGCTCTGTGGTTGGCCTTGCCTTGCCCCTGGGTCTATGTTAGATGAACTTAGAGAGGTTAATTACTGCAGTTAGTCAACTCCATGTTTATGAGCAAAGCTGGATATTCAATGTTGTGTTACCCTAACTTGCAACTGGGATAAACTATGCCTTACGCCTATCCTGCTGGTAGAAGGTGAATTAGATGGAGTTAGGGGTTTTCTTTGTGTACTAGCTCCTTTTATCCTGTGCTCCTCTCTGCTGCATTGCTGTTTCATCATCTGGTGAATTACAGTGTTGCAATCTAATAAACGTTTGGAAAAGTGAGACTTGTAACCACTTCCTTAATCCTGAGGCTATGCTGCTGTCTTCTAAATACATTACACATGAAAAGAAACCCAGGAGACTGCCGTGCAATAAATCTTAGCACCATAATTTCTTAATGTTGTGTAGTGTAAGTATCTTCAATGTGATCATTTTCATGTATCAAGTAGATGGAGTCTAGTGACAGGCACTGCAGGCTCAGTAGTTTGCCCTCTGTGTTAAGCAGAATTTTTTTTTAAAAGGAAAGCCATTCACAAAGTGTAATGTTTGATGGGAAGCAAGTTAAAGATTTATCTACTGTTCACTCTCAAATCATGGTTGCTGCTTTTTTTTAAAAAAAGGAATTCTTGGCAAAATTTGCGCTTTCTTTTATTGAACTCCAGTGCTATATCTCACTTCAAAAGGCAGACATCCATTTCCACACCTGTTCTCATGTTGCAAAGCACTTGATAGCCAGTGAAATATCTTTAGAAGTGTAATCACTGTGGTACTTTAGGAAATGTGGCAGCCCTCTTGAGCTCAACAAGATCCCACAATCAACAATGTGACAATGACCATTGACAGTGTTTTAGTGAGGTCAAACCATACTGGTTTAAACATTGAAGACACAGATGTAGCAAAAAAAAATCCTTTCCTGAAAGTGGCAAGTTCTTGGAACTGTCTTTTTCCCAAAGAGTAGTCGTACCAAATTCTTTGAATATTTTTAAAGAGGTAGAAGAATTCTTGATAAGCAAGAGGCGAAAGGTTACTGTAGAGTAGATGGAAACCTGGGTTTGAGCTTACAGTCATATCAGCCATGACCTTTATAGAAAGGTGTAGGCAGCAGGGGGCTACTCCTTATTCATATGTTAGAGGAATTAGTATTGCTCTTTATTCTGTAGTGCTATGGGATCTTTTACATCCACCTCGGGACAAATAGGTCTTTGGTATAAACCCACTTAACAAAAGGTGACCCCTCTGTCACTGCAGGGGTCCTTGAGTCAGCCCAGAATTTTGTGTTCTGTCTCTCAGATGGGATCTGAACTCATTTTTCTGTCCTGGGTGGGGGTTGCTGCCGCACTTCCTTCTCAATTATTATATTGGGATCCGTGCTGTTCTTGATGGAAATGTACCAAGATCTTCTGTTTCTGTGTTTTCCCTGTAGTTATCCAGAATGTATAAACCAGAAAATAGTGGCCAATCATACGTTTATTGCACAGTGCTAGATTCTGTGTCTTCAGTACCAAAGTGCAGCATTACATCACATTCTCCCAGGCAGGTCTCAGAGTTGGATACAAAACATATTGGAGGCCCCCTGTGGTGAGTTATCTTACTTGCTGCAAGAGCTTTATGGCTGATTGGGGAGATGAGATGAGGACAGTTTTCTAATTGTTTTTGCATGCAGTTTGTTTTATGACTGTGCTGTTACTCACATTCTGTATTTTCATTAGATAGAAATCTGAAGTGCTGTGGGATTGAATAGGTTCAGGGATGGCATTTAGCTGCAGTCTGTCCGTTTAGGTCTGGTGATGATTACAGTGCAGATGTGAATTCTACTGCTCACATTAGAGGTCAAAACTGAATGTTAGTGTTGATTACACTCCCTCTGTGGATGGAAATCCATTCCTCCTGGTGGCTGACCTAGTGTGTCACATTTTATCAGTATTCCCCTACCAATCTCAACCAAATTGTTCATCCCAAGTTAGAGCAGTTCCAATTGTGTATCTGGCCTTTGTGTTTACCCACTGAGGCAACATTTCATTACGTTGTTATTTCCTTTGCTTAACTTGTGGCCTTTTAATATGGCACTGCTTCAATTGCAAAACCACCCTTCGCCTTAGCCCTGCTGTCTCCCATAACTCTCCTTCTCCCTGTTAAACACCCAATCCAGCAGTGACCAAGGAAAGCAGAATCTGCTGTTTAATAGCGTAAGGATTCACAATGGTGAAAGAAGGGGCCCCTTGGCACACACCTTGCCAGTCTCCTGGGTTTCAGTCTGCTGTCTGGTGAGATGGAGATGAATCCCAGAACCAGGACAGGATGCTGGAGCGAGGTGTTCTCCTTCATGTTTTCTCTTGTCATCTTTGCAATCAGAAATGCTTGAATTTTGAGGGAATGGCTTTGTAAAGATTTCTTTATTTAAAGAAAGAATCTAGGGTTTTAGTCACTGCCGTGTGCTGAGGGTTGTGCTGGGCTATTAAACTGCTGTTCACCTCTTGGTTTATTATGATAGAGTCAGTGCACGTTTAAATGACCCAAAAATTAATTAATGGTCATGCTGTAAAGGATCCTTCAAAGAAGATTGATCATAACAGAATTCAAATGCTATTTGTGAGTGAGAAACTTGGATCTGAATTTGGTGTCTTAAAGGCAGTTGCATAGCTAGGAAGACAGAATTGGCTAAAGTGAACTGGGAAAATAGATTTGAAGGAAAAATGCTAGAAAGGCAATGGCAGACATTTTGGGATTTCATGACTCTCAAAGTTGCATTCCGTTAAGAAATAAAGATGACAGGAACCATCTGTGACTGAAGAAGTTGAGGATGGTATCAGATTGGGGGGAATAAAAGCTATTTAATGCTGTGAAATGAAGCCAGATTTGGGGAAAATTTAGGAACCAGGAAAAGATTATCTAATTTTTAAAAACATAACAAGCAATAAGAGCTTCTACAGGTATATAAAAAGGAAGAAAGTTGATCAAGTAATTGGTGACTTGAGAAGATGAGGATGGGAATTAATGATGGGAAATGGCTGAGACTTTGAACATATATTTTGTATTTGTCTTCATGATAGAAGATATTAAAAGCATCCCAATAAAAGATGAAAACCCAGGGAAAAAAGAGAGGGAGGAACCTAAAACTATCACTAACATTGGGGAGAATGTACAGGGGGAGTAATGGGACTACTCTGGGAGTTGATTGCTGGCATTTTTGGGTCTTGAAAGGAATGGCACCAGAGATGGTGGATGAATTGGTTGTGATTATCCAAAGTTCCTTAAATTCGGGAGAAGTCCCAACAAAGTCAAAGTCGAGTTTATTGTCAAATGCACAAGTACATGTATGCACAGTTGCAATGTAAAACTTAACTTGCAGCAGCATCACAGGCACAGAGTATCAAATGCACAACATTCACAAAAAAATCCCTAAATTAACAAAAATTATACAAGAAAGAACAATTAGAACAAAAAAAAATCAAAGTCCATTGTAGTGCAAAGTAGTCCTAGTGTTGCTATATTGAGGTAGTGATTAGGGTTGTGCCGAATGGTTGAAGGGAAGTAGCTGTTCTTGAACCTGGTGGTGTGGGACTTCAGGCTTCTGCACCTCCTGCCTGATGGTAGCTGCGAGAAGATGGCATAGCCTGGATGGTGGGGGTCTTTGATAGATGTTGCCTTCTTGAGGCAGCGCCTCCTGCAAGTACTTCTGATGGCGGGGTGGGATGTGCCTTTGCTGTATTGGACTGAATCTATACTCTCTGCAGATTCTTGCGTTCCTGCGCATTCAAATTGCCGTACCAGACCAGGATGCAACCAGTCAGGATACATTCAACAGTACATCTGTGGAAGTTTGTTGAAGTGTTTGGTAGTTACACATTGTAAAACCACACATACAACCCCTCAAGAAAGGAGGGTGATGGAAAGCAGGAAACTGTAGGCCGGTTGGCTTAACATCTGTACTGGGAAAATGCTGGAAAAGGCTATTGAGGAAATAATAGCAGGACACTTGGAAAATTGTAATACAATTGAGCAGAGCCAATGTGATTTTATGAAAGGGAAATGGTGTTTGACAGATCTTTTAAGAGTTCTTTTGAGGATATAATAAACAAGATGAATAAAAGGGAAGCAGTAAATGTATTTGGATTTTCCAAAAGGCATTTGATAAGGGCCACGTTTACTGTTACAGTACAGAGTAAAAGCTCAGAGCATTGTGGGTTTAAAAAAAAATTAGTATGGTTAGACGATTGGTTAAACCGAAAATGAGACGAATAAATGAGTCACTTTTATATTGGCTAAGGATGACTAGTGGTTTGGATAACTATAGGGTTGGATCTGGACCTCAACTGTTTACAACCTCCATTAATAAAACTTTGGAGAAGGCAGCAAGTGTGCAGAGAATTGGCAGAGGGATGTAAATAGTGGGCTAAGATTAAGCAAATGGAGTGTAATGTGGAGAAATGTAAGGTTATCCAATCTGGTTTGACAAAGAAGAAAGCAGAATATTGTTCAAATGGAAAGTGGCTCCAGATTATCCAGATTGAGATGTTGTACTAGAAACAGAAGGTTAGCAAACTGGTGCTGCAAGTAATTGGAAGGCAAATGAAATGATGGCCATTAGAACCTGAATCAGGTTTATTATCACTGACATGCGTTGTGAAATTTGTTGTTTTGCAGCAAGGGGGTGGGGGTAGAGTATAAAAGTAGGGAAGCTTTCCTACTGTACAGAGTCCACACCTGGAGAACCATATACCGTTCTGTTTCTGTGTAAGCCAGTATATACTTGCGCAGGAGGCAGGTCTGGGAAGATTCACAAGATTACTTCCTGGGGAAAAGGGGTTGTCTTATGAGGAGCTGAGCAGGTGAGCTTCTACTTGTGTTAGCTTGAGAGGTGACCTTCTTGAACTATAAGAATTTGAGAGGGTTTTGTTGCTGATAGGATGTCATTTCAGAAACGAGGAATGCCCAGGTAGGAAACGAGGAGAACTTTCTTTGGAGGGCCACAAATCTTTGGAATTCTCTATCTCAGAGAGTTGTCGAGGATGAATCATTGCATGTCCAAGGGCAAAGATTACAGGGGACAGGGAAAGAAAGTGGAAATGAGTCCAAGTTCAATCTACCACGATCAAAATGGCAGAGCGGGCTCAAGGGGCCGAATGTCCTATTCATTCTCCTAGTTCCTATATTCTTAAGAACTGGGATAGTAGCAAAAATGCACTGACATCACCCAGTGTACCCTTTGCTGGCTCTGAGTGTACCCTTACTGCATGCTCTCTCATGTGCTTCATCCCAGTGGTAACTCACCAGTGACAAGTGGTGGGCGAACTGAACGGGTGTGTTCAAGTTTATTGTTGTCATTGGCATAGGTACACAGGGTATAAATGCCATGAAAATTAGCTTTTTGCAGCAGCGGCACAGTACAAGATGAGGTCAGACATAAGTTACCATAAACTTAAATTAACATAAATTATACCTAACTTGCACACGTGCAAGATCAACATAACACTAGTGGTTGTTGAGAGAGAGTGGGGAGAAAATCATACAGTCCAAGGTAGAGTTAAGGATTTTCAGGTGAGTTTAAGAACCTGATGGCAGTGGGGGAAAAGCTGTTGCTGAACCCGGAGGTGTGGGTCTTCAGGCTCCTGTACCTCCTGCCTGACGGCAGCATCGAGAAGAGGGCATGGCCCGGATGGTGGGGGTCCCTGACGATGGATGCTGCCTTCCTGAGACATTGCCTCTTGCAGATGGCCTCGATGGTGTGGAGAGCTGTACCTGGGATGGAACTCTTGTATTCCTGTGCATTGGAGTTTCCACACCAGGCCGTGATGCAACCAGTCAGAATGCTTTCCACTGTACATCTGTAGAATTAAAAAAGGAAGCAATACTGACTAGAGACAAGGATGGCTGCAGCTCCTTTGTTATTGGTGGGTTGTTTGCAGGGATGATTGGAGAGACTGGAGCAGGCAGTGTTTCCCTGAATGGCCGGCAGAGAGGGGCCAACTCAACCAGGATTGACCTCGGGAAGGATCTATTACTCTCAGAACAGAATCTGTGTTCACTCCTGGCAGTGCCTGCTTGCCGTGTAATTAAAGTTCGTCAAAGCTCCAAGCCTCAGTTGCTACCCCAACCATTTCCCCACCCATCCTACCCCACACCACTCACTGGTTATGAATGTAATAAGACCCAGCAGGACGTCAGCAACAGTGAATCTGGTTCCTTGTACTGCATTTATTTGGAATTAATTATTCCAATCAATCTTTAATTCAAAAAGATAGATTTCTACATGTAACACACAGCATAATGTTTCTTTGGGACCTTTACCGTCTGTTCTCTCTCCCTTACAGGTCTTCCATCACACTTGGACGTGAAGCAATGTAAAATCCTGAATGTTGGAGAGCCCTTGGTAAGTAGCAACCTGTTCATCTATTGCTCGTTTTTCCCCAATATGTGATGCTCCTGCATTTGTAAACTGATGATTTATCCCAGTTTTGTTTTATGTTGTGGTGCATATCCAGAGAAAGAGGGTAGTGCTGGTGAGCCAAGTCAAGTTGAGTTTATTGTCATATTCACTAGTACGGTGAGGTACAGATACACTGAAAAGCTTGCTTGCAGCAGCATCACAGGCATGTAAATTTGGACAACACACAGAACATAAATTACTCAGCTCCTTTCCAGCTGCAAGAAATCTCCTTCCTGCTAGTTGCTCTTTTTTTCCATTGTCTACCCATTTGGTCTCAATCCCATAAGAAATGCAAGCAGGGATAGGCCATTCGGCCTGCCCAGCTTATTCCGTTATTCAATAAGAACACAGCTCAACTGATGGTGGCCTCTACTTCGCTCTACTGCCTGTTTCCCATATACCTCGGCTTCTCCGCAGTCGAAAAATCAAACTTGGGTTTGAATTTGCACTGACTTGACCTCCACGGCTCTCTGGGTAGAAAATTCCAAAGATACACGAGCCTCCTCATCTCAGTAAAAGTGGCTCATTCTTCATCCTGAGATCATGCAGCAGTCTAGTCTGCTAGGGGAAACGTCCTTGCAGCAACTACACTGTCAAACCCACTCACCATTTTGTATGTTTAAGTATTATTTCTCGTTCTTCTGAACTTCGGAGAATTCTACTTAATTGTTTTGTCATCCTAGGAATTAAATCTTGTGAGCCTTTTCATGCCTCTGAAGTACGTACGTTTTTTAATGCCAGCAGAATAGTGCGTAATACTCGACATGTGGCCTCACCATAGCTCTGTGTGGTTGTAACACTTGTACCCCATCCTGCTTGCAATAAAGACCAAAGTTCCAATGGCTTTAATTACTTACTGTAATTTACTATTCTATTCTTACCAAAGTGAATACCCCTCAGTTCCCTTCATTATGCTTTATTTGCCCTCTTTTTGCCCACTCGTATCCTGCCTGCCCCTTGACAGAATTTGTGTGCTCTTTGCAACTTGCTAATGCCCAGTCTTTGCAACATCAGCAAGCATGGTCACATAACTAGAACCTCCCACTACAGTAGTGTGGGAACTAGAGGTATTGCACAATCTGTCTCGAGAGCCGCCTGAAAATGTAATGTCTGGCTGAAATAAGAACAAAGGTTTCAGGAGGCTGATTAGCCTCTGTCATTGATGTGATCACAGCTAATCTGTGACCTAACTCAGCAGATCTACCTGTTCCTCCAAGTCCCTAAATAACTTCTGGATAATATAGTCATCAGCCACTAGCAGTAAATCCAGGTCATTGGTGGAAGAGCATTCTAAATCTCTACCACCCCTTCCATGTAGGAGTGTTTCCTAAACTTGATTCTGAAAGACATGACTCAAACCTTTTACACTGTGTTTTCTCTAATCCCAGATTCGCCAACCTGCATAAACCATTTCTGTGTCAGACATGCACACAGCTCCTGTTAGGAGCAGTTACGTAATGTCTTGACTTCATTTTCCTTCCAAATGAGGGCACTTCCAGCAACACTGTACCTATGGACTTTGAAGCCATGACCCCAAGAGAATGCAACTATTATATCGATCTTTTAACATAACTGAGTGCAGGATTAGACATTGTCTGCTTGGTATTTTGTTGCATGGGCTTAATCTAAGCATCTAGACTGTGTGTTTGTGTATTTGTGTCAGTTTTTTTAATGTGGGTAACTAAGGTTGTGCTTGACCTGATAATATGCCATTTTCTAGCTACAAATCTGTTAAGCCTCGTGTAATGACTGTAGCGTGTCTCATTGCTGAAGAGTTCATGTGATGCCCTTGTGTTACTATCATTTGAGTTGACCGGGGATTTAAATGAAACATAAATTTTATGTGGTACCTGCAGCTTGGTGTTACTTCAAAACAAAGTGATGAACCAAGAGTGTTGCTGCAAGAGGAAACTGTAATGTGACTGCCCAACGTTATCAGAATCTATCATCATATTTCCATTCTGCTCAACCTCTATGTAAATTCTTTACGTTAGAGCACTCCTATTCTTAATTCAAACATTCAAGGGATTAGGTCTCAGTTCCAGCAGTACTGAATAAAGACATATTTATATGGTGGTATTAATGTTCCTTTCACCACAGCCAATTGTTTTTTTTATATAAACTGTGGCCAGTATTCCTATGTAGTACTGGACTGCCTTGTCCGAGATGTTAGTCGAGAAATTCAGACATTTAACCCCTTTTCAGGAATGTGTGTTCAAATATTGCTTCTCTCTGGAATGGGGAATGATGGTGACAAGTTTTGAGCTGAATCACACCACTCCAGAGATTCAACGGAACACTTATGTTAGTGAGTCACCCTGGGTGTCTGCTGAGGAGTCTGCATCAGTTGCATACACAACAATGTCGTCAATGGTGTGTTGACGGTAGTTGGGTTATGTTGTCCAGGGAAGCTCTGCCTTTCCGCAATGCTGTTGCATCACTGGGAACCTGAGCCAAGAAGGTTTCCTTCAATTTTTTGTAACTCACTCTCAAAAGCCCTGTCATCTCTCCCTGTCGCCACACACACACACACACACACACACACACACACACACACACACACACACACACACACACACACACAGGCTACCCCCACCACCAGTCATGCCCCTGATCAGTTCCATGGCTACTAGCCCTTCCCTCTCCCCACCCACAACTTCCAGTCCCAGATTTGGTGCGTTTCATTTGTGCATTCTGCAAGATTCAGTGGAAAAAATGCGCTGGACTGCCAGTGATGTGTACGTGGAGAGGGGGCGAGAGCGGGTGCAAGTGTTCATTGCGCCCTGCCTGTGGTTGGAACACATTCTCTCACATTTGAATTCATCACGTCATTCTAACAGTAGAGTTCTCGCCATTTCAATTACGCAAACAGTGGTATAGACTAAATCTCTTTGCCCTTGCAAAAATGTACATCATTGAATAACCTAGCACTCTTTGCTGTTGCCTCAGGTATAGTTAAACTAGTTGGTTATGCTGAGAAACCAGTCAGTGTACAGACCCAAGATACTCATGAGATAGCACTTCCTTTGTCTGATCCTATTATGGGCATTGTTGCGTTGGGGGCATCGCACTTTGCAGGGATATTTGAAGTACTTATCCATAATTATCGCTGATATCTCAATCCTCGTAATTTTAATCCTGTTTCCCTATGTAGTCGGTGCAGTGGTAGTTCAGTGTGCAGTTTAACTGCATACAACCTTGACACAAGAACACTTCAAATCCCCTAACCCTGAATCACTGCCGGAGTGAGATATTTGGCTGTCAGTGGGCCAGGTTGAAACCTGGATGTTGCTTGTCCTTCGAGCAGCACTGAGAGTGGGTTCAGGTCAATCGTACCTGGTGTCCACGGGGTCAGTTGTTGCCTGAGGAGAGAATATGACTCTGGTCCATGATTGATGTTGCCAGACGAGTAAGTTGACCTGGTGAGGGATTGCAAAAGATCTCAACATCTGAAAAATAGAATTCTTTTCCATTCTCACTGATCAGAGTGAGGGAAGTCGGTGCTGAGTAAATCCGACTGTTCCTTGGCCAGCTCGCAGACTTGCCCTGCTGCTGTTCTGCCTGGTAACGCACATTGAAGTCAGCACATGCTTTTAACTGTCCTCGTATAAAAGTTCCTCGGTTGCCAGCAGCTACAGGTCCTCTGGTATACACACTCAGTTGTGGTGGCTGGGTGGTTGAGGGACTGAGCAAGTACACAGCAGCCTTGATTACCAATTTGGAGAAAACAGACAATGCCGGTCAGGTAGCATCTGTGGAGGGAGAAGCAGAGTTGGTGTTTCAGGTTGACGAGGTTTCTTCAGAACTGGTCAGTCCTGATGCATCGGGAAAGACAAGTTATCTGATTATTGAATTTAATGACAGCTGTATAACATGCCTGGCTGGGCGTTGAGATGCTGCTCCTCAAGTTTACATTGGACTTCACTGAGAGAGTGTAGGAGATCAAAGACGGGTGGAAGTGGGATGGAGAATTGGCAAGTAGGAGGCAATGACTCATTTGAACTCGAGTGACTGCTTTGCAGAGTGTCTCCATTCATTCCATGAAAGTGCAGCCATCACTTGAATTCTGCATTTCACTCCCACTCTGACCTCTGTCTTTTGACTCCTGCACTGTTTCAATGAAACCCAACAATAAGCTTTGAGGAATAATGCCTCGTTTTCCAGTTCTCGAGTCTTGGCACTGAATTCAACTATTTCAGATAACCAGCCTTTCCAGTTTGGCAGGACCCGTTTGGAAGAAAAGTCATTCTCTTGAAACATCAACTCTGTTTCTCTCTCCACAGGTACTGCCTAACCTGCTGAGTATTTCTCGCACTTTCAGTTTTTATTTCCAGTGTCCAGCATATGCAGACTGCTGCTTTTCAGTTAATGACCTGGAGATTTAAGTTTAAATTCCACCTAAACGGATGGGAAATATAAACACATAGTTAAATCTAGAAATCAAATGAATAAGTTAGCACGATGATGCCTAGATTGTGACACAAGGTTCATTATTGTATTTTAGGATCTAACCTTGGCTGGACAGGACTCTGTGATTCTAGAACTTCCAATGTAATTAACTCTTCATTGGGACAATTGGGGTTAAATGATGACTGTCAGTGGCATCCACATCTCTTCAAAGAGTAGTTTAAAAGAAAGCCAGCCCCCAATGTGCCATCGGCTCAAAGGCTAAAGGAAACTATTATATTTTTATATCTTTGTTGGTGACGTAAGCCCTCGACCAGTCAGCCGTTGCATAAATAAAACATCACGGGGTTCTGTTTGTGTAACTGGCTAATTTGGCAATGAATGCTTGGCACTGCATCACAGGTTTGCGGTGTGGTCAGATGCACTCGGTCAAGTGTCGTATCACGCAATCTCTTTGGGCTGTGTCATGGCCAATTCGTTCCAATAAACCGTGACTTGCCATCATTCTTCATGCCAAAGAGGAAGCTCGCTTCCTGCGACAGGCCTGCACTTATTGCTGCATGAACTGTGGAGCCGAAGGCTCTCTAGAAACCAGTCACGTGAACCGGACAAGCACTAGTAATTACTGCTAGTTGCCTGAGAGAACAACGTGGGAATTCCTGCTTGGAAATTTTAAAACTTAATACCAGCTGATGTTTTTTAATTTGCTCCATTTTGTTGCTGTAGTGAGGTTATTTGCCCTGGAGCCCAATTCTCTTCTGCTCGATTATAAACTCTCAGGGAATTGAACTGGGAATGCGCTGTGAATTGAATTATATCTTCATGGTAGGAAATTGTTTTTATTATTGCTTTGTCTGTCTGCCTTTTAGCATGGAGGTGATTAGCGAGCTCGTAAAATGAATTGGTGCACTCATTGCTGTTGTGTGTTTTTCAGCATTGTCAAAATTGCAAGTATTACATAACTCAATGGGGAGAGGATTTGAAGCTTAGCTGTTGGAAGCCACTTATCGAAACGACCACCTGAATAATCTGAAATAGTTTAAAGTGCCTGCTGTAGAGGCAAATCGGATTAATGGGGTTACAACGGGGATCCATTCCTGAGAACTGTTTGTAACCCGCAACATTCGTAGGTCGGAAATGAACAGAAGCAGCTGTGATGGGAGAGCGAGCAGGTGTGGGAAGAACGGCCGCCAGCTGGCCTCGCTGAGAGTGAGCCAGTCCACTGAGCGCTCCCCGTTCTACTCGGCTCCACCCAGCCCCTGATTCTCGGGGCGAGGTGATAAGGCGCACGGAAATGCCCCATTCCCACCCGGCATGAGGATGCTTCCAGCAGCCCTCTAGTTCATCCCCACTCATCCTGCTGGTCTCACAAGCACTTGATTGTATGTACAGGCTGTCCATAGTTCACCTGTTGACTGAACAGATACATCCAGAACATGTACCCTTCTGTTTCAGAAACTAATTCTTCCAATCCTTTTAAAGCTGGCTGATTTCAACTCCACTGAAATAAGATTACGATTACGGCCACAATTCACATAACGGGCATTATGTATTCATAATGTCCATAATCTGGGGAGGGCTTGTGCACTCTTCTCTAAAGTTTGCCTACTCTCAATGTTAAAGATCCTGTGCACCATCTTGAAAAGAGCAGAATTCTCCCCAGTGTATTAGCCCATTTAACTGTCTCAATCAACATAGCTAAAGCTGGTTATCTGGTTTCATCATTTTGGCATTTGTGTGATCTGGTCGCAGGCCACTTTTCTACCATATTTCATATGTGACAATTGTGACTACAAATCGCATGTATTTCATTGGTTGTATAGCACTCTGGGGTGATGTAGCCAGTGCAATCAGAAACCAAATGATTGTACACATTGGAAATTCTAAATTAAAATAAAATGCTGGATGTACTCAGCAAGTCAAACACGATCTGAACCTGAGAAACATTTAACTGTGTTTCTCTCTTCACAGATGCTACCTGACTTGCTGAGTATTTCCAGTATATTCTGTTTTAATTCTGTGGAAATGCTAGTCTTTATGTTGGTATTTTATTGTCACATGTACGGAGGTACAGTGAAAAACTTTGTTTTGCATGCCATCCATACAGATCATTTCATTACATCAGTGCATTGAGGTAGTACAAAGGAAAAGCAATGGCAATGCAGAATAAAGTTTTACAGCTACAGAAAAAGTGCAGTGCAGGCAGACAATAAGGTGCAAGGCCATAATGAGGTAGATTGTGAAGTCAAGAGTCCATCTTATCATAGAAGAGGTCCGTTCAATAGTCTTATAACAGCGGGATAGAAGCTGTCCTTGAACCTGGTGGTACGTGTTCTCAGCTTTTTTGTCTTCTACCTGATGGGAGAGGGAGAAGAGAGAATGTCAGAAGTGCAAGGGTTCATTGATTATGCTGGATGCTCTACGGCGGCAGTGAAAGGTGTAGACAGAGCCCATGGAGGGGAGGCTGGTTTTCAAGATGTGCTGAGCTGTGTCCCCAACTCCCTGCAGTTTCTTGAGGTCTCAGGCAGAACAGTTGCCATACCAAGCCATGATAAATCTGGATAGGATGCTTTCTATGGTGCATTGGTAAAGATGCAGAAAGATATGATCAGGGACCAATTCTATTATGGTTACTTCAGTGGAGTTGAAATCAGCCAGCTTTAAGGGATTGGAGAATTAGTTTCTGAAACAGAAGTGTATGTGTTGCCTGACAAGCAATTTGGCCTGGTGAGGGTGGTGGAGGCAAATTCATTGGGGGATTTTAAGAGGGGCTTGGATGACCACATGAATGGGGGAAAATGGAGGGTTATGGGCATCCTGTAGGTAGGAGGGATTAGCTATGTCGGCACAACATTGTGGGCCGAAGGGCCCGTTCTGTGCTATACTGTTCTATGTTCTATGTGTTCTGGATGTGTCTGTTCAGTCACTGGGTGAAAGGTTGCAAGTGTATGCAGATGATCATGCAGTACTGTGCTCTCTGTACTGGTAGGGTTCTGGAAGAGGTTCTTCTATCCGTGGTGACTTGTTTCTGTTTAGAACACCCAAGCTCGCAAAATGTCTAAAGGAGGCCTTTATTCCTTAGAGTTTAAGAGAATGAGAGGTGATCTGAATGAAGGGTACAAAATTCTTGTGAGGCTTGACAAGCGAGGTACAGGGATGATTCCCTTGAATGGCGTGTCTAGAACTGGGGTCATCATCTCAAAAAAAAAATTAATCATCCTTTCAGGACTGGGGGAGGAACTGTTTTCAACCAGAGAGGGTGGTTGATCTTTGGAATTCTCTATCCGGGGAGCTGTAGATCCTTGCTCATTGCGCCTAATCAAGATGGAGGTGATGGACTTTATGATGTTAAAGCAATTGCGGAATTACGGGGTTAGTGCAGTGTAGTGCTGCTGAGGTAAAAGATCAACCTCAATTTTATTATGTGGCAGAGTAGGCAGATGTAGCTAAATGGCCTACTCCTGCTCCTGTTTCTTGTATTGGTTTTATTATTGTCACTTGTACTGAGGTACAGTGAAAAACTTGTCTTGCATACAGTTTGTACAGATCAATTCATTACACAGTGCATTGAGGTAGTACAGGGTAAAAACAATAACAATACAGAGTAAAGCATCATAGCTACAGGGAAGTGCATTGCAGGCAGACAATAAGGTGCAAGGTCATAAGGAGGTAGATTGTGAGGTCAAGAGTTCATCTCATCGTATAAGGAAACTGTTCAATAGTCTTATCACAGTGGGATAGAAGCTGTCCTTGAGCCTGGTGGTGTGTGCCCTCGGGCTCCTGTATCTTCTGCCTGATGGGAGAGGGGAGAAGAGAGAATGACCTGGGTGGGTGGGGTCTTTGATTATGCTGGCTGCTTCACCAAGGCAGTGAGAGGTATAGACAGAGTCCATGGAGGGGAGGCTGATTTCCATGATGTGCTGGGCTGTGTCCACAACTCTCTGCAGTTTCTTGTGTCTGCTCTCCCTGTTTTATACAGTCACTGTGGCTTCCACAGTTACCCACTTCTGTCTGATGCCTACGCACTCCAACCTGCCCTCACTCGTATTCTCTTGGAGAGGTGGAGAAACCTTGTAGGAATTCAGGAAAACTCTGCAGAAACTCCTTCCTCTGCCTGAGGATAACGCAGTAACTTCCCAGAAGCCTCCATTTTCAAGAGGCCATTAATTTGCCCAGAAGCAGGACCCCATTCACTTCCCCCTTGCACTGAAAGGCAATTAGACATGGGGATATAGTGGGTTTTCTGAGAAGATCCAGTTTTTGAAGTCAAGAGTGTACTCCAAGTATATTTTGTATTTTTCCCCCAAATTATTTATTCAATTGCCAACATTGACCATCATTCATGCCCTTTCTGAATTTTCTTTGATATAAAACAGAGAATGAGCATAGAACAGTACAGGAACGGGCCCTTAAGTCCATCATGCCTGCACCGACCATGATGCCAATCTAAAGCAATCCTATCTGCCTGCAGAGTGCTGGAAAATCTTAACAGGTCAGGCAGCATCTATGGAAAGGGAAACTATTTCAGATTGAAGGCCCTTCTTCATAATTAGGAATGAGAGAAAACCAGTTGCTCACTGTCTGGGGTTCTTCTCCTTGGATCAAAGAAGGTTGAGAGGAGGTGTGATGCCAGTTTACCAGGTCATGTCTGGTTCAGGTGGGGGGAAGCTGTTCCCATTGACAGGTGGCTCTGTAACCAGGGACACATGATTGAAAAGATTTCTAGGGGGATGTAAGGAAGATGCAAGGCAATGATGATCTGAAATTTCCTTTAGAGTTTGTAGAAAGGAGTCAGTAAGGAGCATCAAAACACAATTGGAAAGGCATTTGAGAGGGAATAATTTGCAGGGCCAAGAGGAATGGACTGATTGCATTGCTGTGCAAGAAACTGGCAGAGACTCGATGGGCCGAATGTTGGTCTCTGTGCTGGAACAATTCAGTAGTTTATTCAGCTTCCAAACTTTGCTTAATAGCAATGAGGAGAACTTGCTGCAGCTTTGACTGTGTACACAGTTAAGTGCCCTGGGTGATTTTACACTCTGGCATCAATGCCTGCTTGAACTGAAGTTGATATTTTCAGCTGGGCCAGTAAGTTATCCAGCTGTTTTCCATGCGTTTGCCAACGGCATTGGATTGTCCATTGTGTGTGCTGCGAAGAGGTGAGATCATCCACATGTCCGACTGAATTACACAACAGCCACTTAGGTTTAAGTGAACCCGAGGGAGTCGTATGATTTCTGGGAAATGGCACATGCAACAGCCTAATGCAAATGTTTGACCTCAGCTGTAATGAAGAATTAGGCCAACAAGCAGCCAGACCTGTATAACTTTACATCTAATAAATGGTTATTTAGAGACCACAGTAAGAGGTAGCGTTCCATTCACTGCTGTTCCTAAACTCAAAACCCTTGATCGGCACCTGGAAAATAGAACACAGAACAGTATAGCACAGGAATAGGCCCTTTGGCCCACCATATCTATGCCAACCATGATGCCAATCTAAACTACTCCCATCTGTCATATCCCTGCCGTTCATTGTGTCTTGTCTGAATGCCTCTTAAACATTGCTGTTATATCTGCTTCTACCACCTCACCTGGTGGTATATTCCAGGCACCTACCACTTTCTGTGTTTTTAAAAAAAACTTGCCTCGCAAATCTCCTTTCAACTTTCCCCCTCTCACCTTAAACCTGTGCCCTCTAGTATTCGACATTTCCACCGTGGTGATAAGACTCTTAACTATCTACACTATCTATGCCTTTCATAATTTTATATATTCCTATAGGTCACCCCTTTGCCTCTGACACTCCAGAGAAAACAACTCAAGTTTGTCCAACTTTTCCTTGTAGGTAATTTAGTCCAATCCAGACATCATCCTGGTGAACCTCTTCTGCACCCTCTTCAAAGCCTCCACATCTTTCCTATAGTGTGGTGACCAGAAATGCACACAATACCCATATGTGGCTAGCCAAAGTTTTATACAGCTGCAACATGACTTGCCAACTTTCGTACTCAGTGCCCTGACCGATGAAGGGAAGCATCCCATACACCACCTCCTTTATCACTCTATCCACTTGTGTTGCTGCTTTCAGGGAGCTATAGAGTTGCATCCCAAGATTCCACTGGACATCAGTGCTGCTTAGGGTCCTGCCATTTACTGCATAGTTTCCTCTTACATTTCACCTCTCAAAATGCAACACCTCACACTTGTCCAGATTAAGTTCCATCTGCTATTTCTCTGCCCAGATTTCCAACTGATCTATATCCTGATGTATCCTTTGATGACCTTGCTCAGTATCCACAACTCCACCAAACTTTGTGTTGGGTACAGACTTGCTAGTCATATCACCTACGTTACAAACAACAGAGGTTCCAGCACTGATCCTTGAGGTCTGTGATCAGTAGTGTTCCTCCAGTTAGAAAAAATGCCCCTCAACCACAAACCTCTGTCTTCTCTGACCAAGCCAATTTTGGATCCAATTTGTAGACAACACAAAATACGTGCCTTTGTATCATTGTACTCCTCCCTAATCTCACCATCATCCATGTCCTTCTCCTTTGAGAATACCAGTGCAAAGTACTCATTAAGGATTTCACCCAGTTCCTCTGACACCACACACAAAATCCCTCCTTTTCCTTGAATGGAACTACACTTTCCCTAGCTACCCTCTCTGCTCCTAATATGTATAAAATGACACTTGGCAACCTTTAATCTTTAATGAAAAATATGGACTACACACCATCCCTTTGTTTGATTCCACAACATTGATTGCTTTTGATTTGTTCCAGAAATAGTTGTTAGTTCAAATCCGTTTTTAAGAACTGACACTGGTGTTGTCTGCAGTGCACATAGGATATTGGTATGCATTGATGTGCCTTAATGCAAAATTGTGACAGGGCTTGACAGCCTGGATGTAGGGAGGGCATTTCCCATGGCTGGGGGGAGTGGGGGATGCAGTCAGCACCAGATATCATTGTTGGGATGTGGGGAAAGACCTTTAGGACTAGGATAACAAGAGATTGCTTCACTCAGAGGTAGTGAAACTGTGGAATTCTCTACCACAGAAGGTAGTGGAGGCCAAGTCACTGAATATATTTAAGAAGGCAATGGACTTCTAAGCAGTGGGAGGGAATATGGTATTGAGACAGATGATCAGCTTTGATAGCATTGAATGTTGGAGCAGGGCTAGAAGGGCTGAGTGGTCTAATCCTGTTCCTATTTTTCTGTTCTATCTTACTGCTTGGATGGATATATGACCTAGTGGTAAACCTTTAAATAAATACTCACATTTGAAATGCATGTAATTGTCTGTGAAGTACTTTGAAAAGTATGTTGAACCTGTGAAATGTTGTTACAGTATATGTGCATGTTATTGCTCCCACACAGTTTGTCCTCTAAACACGAAGTCAATCGAATATAGAACTCTTATTTCCCACCAATCCTCTTCCTCCCCCCCACCCCCCACAAAACCACAATATACTGAATATAATTTCCTTGATTCTGAACCTTTGAATTATTGATGCGAGTCTACTGTTAGATAAGGCCTCTAATATCTGCGCTTTGAATAGTAAAAGTGGGTGCTTGATGGTTGGTGTGAATTTGGCGGGCCAAAAAGCCTGTGTATCTCTCTGACTGGCAGTTTTCCATTTACAGTTTCCGTGAAAAGAGATTTATTTTTCCCATTTGCTGTTTCAACCTTTGGTGATTGCAAATGTGAAATCTCTCATTATTGACTCTCGCAGAACTGAAGCCAGTCTGACAATGTGCATCTTTTTTTTATCCAGGCCTCTGATGTGGCCTTCACCAGCATGGTCAATATTTACTATCTGTCCCCAGTGGACCCCAAACTAAGTCAACCACATCAGTGGGTGCACAGCCAGAATGGGGAAAGACAAAATATTTCCCACCCTGAAGGATATCTGTAAACCAGATGAGAGTTTACAAGAATGTAGCAGTTCTTTGGATGCTGTTACTGAACCTAGCTTTTATTTCCCAATTTTATTGAATTACTGGAATTTAAATCCCCCAGCTGCTGTGCTGGGATTGGAACTCGTGTCTCAAGATCGATGGTCCAGAACCCTGACTGCTAGTCCAAAACTTCAACCACCGTGCTAATGTACCCACACTACCACTACATTCATGCACCATTACACCACAAGCACAGCATGGCTGTATTATGTACCAGAGCAGCAAATGATCAAGGTTTCATCAGCACCACCTTCTGAACCCACAATTTCTTCCATCTAGAAGGTCAAGTATGTAGCGGTTAGCGTAATGCTATTACAGCGCCAGCGACCCGGGTTCAAATCTGGCCGCTGTCTGAGGTAAGTCTTCCCTCTGTTCCAAAGATAACAAGCCCAGTCTTTTTCAGCTTTCCTCACAGCTCCAGTCCTGGCAACGTCTTTGTAAACTTCTCCAGTGCAATGACATTTGTGTTGTAATGTGGTAACCAGAACTCTGTGCAGTACCCAAGCTGTAGCCTACTAAGTATTGTATACAGTTCCAGCATAACCTCCCTGCTCATATTCTGTACCACGGCTAGTGATAGAAAGGATTCCCAATGTCTTTTTAACTCCCTTGACTCTGGTGCAAGTGAGTCCTGTATCTCATGTGATTGCTGTAGCCCCATTGTCCTTATAACGTTGCAGTGAATCCCCCGTACCTCCCAGTTGATCCCATATATACCTAGGATACAATAGCCACTCATTACTGCGCAGAATGCTCCCTGCTGCAGCCTAATTAAGGATACTGAGTAGTTTAAAAATGGTCCCAATTTCACTGGGCAGGTTTTGCCACTGAGATGGTTAATCCTCACAAATTAAACTTGTGCCTTTCCCTGAAGAATAATTTGCAAGGTGAAAACCTTTTGGAGCCAATGGCGAGACAACACCGGGACTTTGATGAACATAATTGGGTCATGTTGGTGGGCCAGAACAAGCTCTGGCAACGAAGCAGCTGAGAAAACCTTTGACAGATGGCAAAGCCCCTTCCCCAACTTCTGCTGAAGTTGTGAAGGTTTTTCAAAGTTACCAAAGTCCTTTCTCGTTAGCTTTCAAAAAGCTATTAAAAGAAAAATATATACTCAGGTGAAAACAAAACTTTTAAATGCATTACTACATTTAATTAAAACAGAACATCATGCCTTGTTCTTGCCTTTCTCTCTCTCTCTCAGCCATAACTTCTCACAGCCAAAACCCATCAATCCTTTGGGTGGGAGGGAAAAATCCTTCCATGTATCCCCTTACCTAAAACCTGTGCTTTCTGGTTATTGATTTCTCTGCAATGGGATAAGTTTCTCAAAATCTACTCTGTTTATGTCCTTCATGATTTTGTTTACCTCTGTTAGGAACACTCCCCCACCCTCAGCCTCCTCTGCTCCAAGTAAACAAACCCAGCCTACCCACTCTCTCCTTACAACTGAAACATTCCATCTGAAACAACATCCCAGTGAATCTCCTCTGCACCCTCCCCACTGCAATCACGTCAATCTTTTAGACAGACGCAGTCAGAGCTGCCCACAGTTCTCCAGCTGTGGCCTAACTAATGTTTTATAAAGCCGTACCATAGCCTCTCTGCTCTTGAATTCTATGCCCCACTCGGTGAAGGCCAGTATCCCGTACATTATCTTTACCAACTCATCTGCTTGTGCTGCTATCTTCATATCAAGTATACAAATGACATGGAGCTGACTGAGTATAATTAAGGTTTCAGTACTGGGAATGTTGGTCTGGGGGAGGTCACTGACTTTAGTTCACTTATTTGGAGAATTTTGCAGAGATGCCTTGCATGGTATCTCTCCAGTACCTTGAGATGCCTGCTGTAAGTGGTCTAAGCCTCAGAAGTGTGCAGGAGGATAGGGATCATTGCTGCCCAGTCAACCATTTGTTTTATGCCAAGTTTGAAGTCTTTATCTTCAAGCACTCGAGGCAGTCATTGATGCATCCCTTCATGGAGAGGTTGCTCCATGGGAAGGGATCTTGAGGTAGAATTTTGTTGTGGGATGGCAGTATGGTGCAGGAGGGGCAGAGTGGGGAATGACCTAGGTTTTGTGGACTTTGAGTACAAGAGTCATCCTCTTGTCTGCTTCAGTGAATGAGTGGAAATGACTTGGAGCTTGGCCTCTGAATACATGTATATGCAAGCACTGTTTGCCTACTGCAACACAATGAGGTTGGGGTGAGCTTGGTTCTGGAGTGGAGTGACATACATAGAACACTACAGCACAGTACAGGCCTTTCGGCCCACAATGTTGTGCCAACATTTTATCCTGCTCTAAGATCTATCTAACCCTTCCATCCCACATAGCCCCCTATTTTTCTATCATTCATGTGTCTATCTAAGAGTCTCTTAAATGTCCCTAATGTATCTGCCCCCACAA
This sequence comes from Pristis pectinata, assembly GCF_009764475.1. Lineage (NCBI taxonomy): Eukaryota > Metazoa > Chordata > Chondrichthyes > Rhinopristiformes > Pristidae > Pristis > Pristis pectinata. The sequence goes on along the minus strand of NC_067414.1, from coordinate 86,034,763 downwards.
CCTCTGCAGGCAGTGCGTTCCATGCACCCACCACTCTCTGTGTGGGGGGGAAAAAAAAACTTACCCCTGACATTCCCCTTTATACCTTCCTAGGTTGGTTAAACATGGGTTGAATAGGTTTCCATTAGTCCTCTAGATTAGCTCCACTCCAGCAGGAAGCTCAGTGGAATAAACTGTACACTACAAGAGGAGAGGTGACTGAAGGTGGCCAATGGTGTTGCAAGTGTTACAGCCTTCTGAGCTTGTCTCTGCTGGCTTATTGCGACAGATTTGCATTAGCCACAGTTGTATGATTCTTTCTCCAGTCAAACGGACTCGCTTGTGTTGCCAACAAATCCGTGCTGAATGTTTCCATGTTGGGCTGCATAATGACCTCCAGCCAATAGAATGGAAGCCAAAAGATGCCAGCTTTGGGACGAATTTCAATATCTATTTCCTGTCCTACACCCAGCACTCTAACAGTGCAGTTGAAGCCATTTCAGCGACCAGGGTTTCAAGCTTAGAAGTATGCAAGATTGTCACTTGTGATATAAAAACAGGAAATGCTGGACACACTCTGTAGGTTGAGCCACATCTGTGGGAAGAGAAACAGTTAACATTTCACGTCAAAGACCCTCGTCAGAACTTGCTGAGTATTTCCGGTCTCTTCCCACAGATGCAGCCTGACCTACTGAGTATTTTCAATAATTTCTGCTTTAGATTTCCAGTATCTGCAGTTTTTTTTTACTGATACGGCCTCAGGGGTTGAACGTGCATCATTTCAATTGATGATTTATGTCTGGGGTAGCACTGAGTGGGTTGACTGGTGGCTGTGTGAATAAGTGCCCCAGAACTACCCTACCTACCCATGCTTCACTTTATAAAATTACATGGCTTCTAATTGCCAGTCTCCCAACTGGGCCCAGCTGTGAAGGAGATGCACATGTGGGATATCAGCCGATGGGAGCATGCCATTCCTTCCTTTTCCTCCAGAGAGCTGAGCCCCTCCCATAACACCTGCAACCTCATTCTCCATCTCCAGTCACCCCACCCCCTTTTTCCTTCAATGCCTTGTATGCAATTGTAGGGACAGCTGCTCCTTCCTTCTCGTCACCTCCTCACCTCCCTTCCCACTGCCCAAACCCCACTCCCAGGTGAAACAGCAGTTCATTGGTATTCCTTCATGACGTGATCGCTTCTTCACTGGGGGAAAACAAACGCAGACTAAGTGACTGCTGTGCAGAACACCTTGTTCACAAGTTCCAGGCATGCATTGCTTTAATTCTGTCCTGTTTCCCACCCCCCCCCCCCCCCCCCCCCCAGCGCCCTGTACCCTCGGGCTCTTGCACCTATTAGCGAAGCTCAGTGCCAGCTTGAAAGGCAGAAGCTCCCCCTTTGGTTAGGTACATTACTGCTTTCTTGGGCTGAACACAAGAGTTCAATGATTTTGGATCAGAACCACTGACCCATTTTCTTTCCCTGCAGATTGCAGATACTGGTAATGATTCTGCTGTTGCCATTCCGACCTCCTCTAAGACCCAGCTGTAATTTCCTTGTCTGCCCATTCCTGTCCCCCTTGTCATTTAATCTTTTCTTCTGCCAACTTTCTCACCAACTTTTACCGATGCACCATAGAAAGCATCCTTTCTGGATGTATCACGGCTTGGTATGGCAACTGCTCTGCCCAGGACCACAAGAAGCTGCAGAGAGTTGTGGACGCAGCCCAGCGCATCATGGACACCTGTCTTTACCTCTTGTTGTCTTGGTGAAGCAGCCAGCCTAATCAAAGACCCCACCCACCCGGGACATGCTCTCTTCTCCCCTCTTCCATCCACGTACCACCAGACTTAAGGACAGCTTCTACCCCACTGTGATAAGACTATTGAACGGTTCCCTTCTACAATGAGATGGCCTATGACCTCACGATCCACCTTGTTGTGACCTTGCACCTTATTGCACTGCACTTTCTCTGTAGCTGTGACACTTTACTCTACTGTTATTGTTTTTACCTGTACTACATCAATGCACTCTGCACTGACTCAGTGTAACTGCACTGTGTAATGAATTGACCTGTACAATTGGTTTGTAAGGCAAGCTTTTCACTGTACCTCGGTACAAGTGACAATAATAAACCAATACCAATACCTTCCCCTTCCCCTGCCTCATCCTTGCTTAAATCCTGCATTTTGAGCATTTCAAAGTTCAGATGAAAGGTTGCTGATCTGAAACACTATTCTCCTCCTCCTCAGAAGCTGCCTAACCTGCTGAGTATTTCCAGCGCTATTTGTATTTTCAGTTTCCGGCATCTGCAGAATACTCTCTTTCAATTTCTGTAGTTCTTTTCACCTTGTAACAATTGAGCTGAGGCTTTTCTTAAAAAAAGGAAGAGATTTATTCACTTAATTTTTTTATCATATTTACAGAACTCTGAAATGCTTTCTCCTGACATAGACGTGTAATAAAACTACCCTTCACCCTGCTCTGTAATGAGCATACTCCTCCAGTGATCTTGCATTGATCACTCGGTCTTCACTTGCAGTAGTCGCATTCTGTGGAGAGGCACTCCCTGCAAGTAAGAAATAACATCAGATTTGTAAGGGGCTGGCACTCAGGTTGCACTAAAATGTTGCAGCAACCCAGATATGTTGCTCTAGATGTTAACAAATATTTTTGTTTTTATTTTTTGGGTCAACAGGAAAAGAGAGGGTGGGCCTCCACCACATACTGGCAACAATAATGGCCCACAGTCTTGGATAGTTACCTTATCTTGTATCAATGCTCTGGTGCATGCATGCAAGTTTAATCTTGAGCACTTTGGAGGATGTGACAGTGTTAATGATCACCTGTGTTGTCTGCTGTTTATTTGCAGTAATTATCATAGAATTATAGATGGTTTATAGTACAGGGTGTGGCCATTGAGGCCATCTCATCCAACCCAGCTGATAGAGAGAGTTATCCTGATCCCAGCACTCAGTGTGTGACCTTGTCACTGCCTGAGTGTATATTTAAATATGTTGAAGATTTATACCATACATTTCAGGCTGCAAGTTTCAGACCCACACCAGCCTTTGGGTGATTTTTGTTTTGTTTCCCTCAACTTCCCTCTAATTACCTTGTGCCTCAAGCTATTGACCTCTCTGCTAAGGAAAATAGGTCCTTCCTATTCACTGTCTAAAGCTCTCAATTTAATGCATCCAATTAAATTTCCCCTCACTCTCCATTGGAGTTTTATTTAGAACAATCTTTTCCTCGTAACTACAGTCCTTTGGCCTGAACATCGTCAGCACCAGACAGAGCAAAGGAGATTGTTGTCATTACGTCTTTCTGTGGTGTGGTGATCTCAACAGTGTGCCATACTTTGACTGGGCTCTAACTAGTGTTATATCTTGCTCCAGAATTTTAACTCATTTAAAGCAAAATGAATAAGATATTATGTGCAGTGCTACTAACAGACATACCATTTAAATGTTAACTTGCAGCTCTGTAATACAGTCAAATTCCAATAATCTGCTGTCCGACTGTTTGGAAATCCTGATGGTTTAGCGTCTGACTCACCGGGTCCCCGTTTCCCACGCACTTTTTTTAACTCACCAGTTTCCCAGGCTCCCTTTAAACTCACGGGGTTCCTGTTTCCCAGGCTCCCTTTAAATTTATGGGGTTCCCGTTTCCTAGGCTCTCTTTAAACTCAGTTATAATATTTTATAATTTAAAAAAATTACAAAATATTTAATAAAGTGAATTATAAGTGTGTTGGTCTGTTAAAAGGAGTAACATTTAATAGCCCAGAAAATCTGCCAGTCCAGCGTCACCAAAGTCCCGGAAAGTGCTGGATTATCAGAGTTTTATTGTAGTCTGAAATCAATTAAAAACATTGCAAAGTCAACAAAATGTATTTTGTAAAGTGGAAGAACAGCTTTTGCCTTCAGTGATCAGAAGTGAAAGATGCTGATGCTGGAATTCTGAGCAGATATTGGGAGGAAACTTCACTTGATGTGTCAAGATTTGAGTGCATGATGTCTCTGGGGCAGTCAGGGAAGGATCTTTTACCCTGCGGTGATTGTTAGTCCACAGACACTGGCTGACCTGATGCACGTTTACAACTTTGGTTTATTCTTTACCTTAAATGCACTGTCTTAAAATGCTTCCTCCTGCCAGTCAAGAACTCACCCCATCATAAGTCAGAAGTGAGGGTGTTTGCTGATGATTGAACGGCATTAAATTCCATTCACAACTCCTGAGTAAATGAAGCGGTCCGTGCCTATGTGCAGCAAGGCCTGAACAACAGTGGGGCATGGGCCTATAAGTGGCAAGCAGCATTTTCACTGCCCAAGTGGCAAGGCAACGGCCATCTCTCACAAGGGTGGGTCGTACCACCTAATCTTGAGTTTCTATGACACCACCATCACCAATCCCCCACCCTCTATAATCAATATCTTGGGTGTCACCACTGAATTTTTACAAATATTCCATGGCTCAAAAGCAAGTGGGTTATTCTACAGAGGATGTCTCTCCTGATACTCCTAAAGGTTTTTCGCCACTTCTACCCCACTTTCCTCCAGTGCTTGAATGCTATACCATCCACCACCCTAAACATTCCTTCCCTCCATCACTGGCACACAGTGTCTGTGGTCTACAAAGTGCACTGCAGTTACTCGCCCGCCCTGTACTCTTCCAAACCCATGATCTCTACCACCGAGAAGGACAAGCGCAGCAGGAGCCTGCTGGTTCCCCTCCAAGTTGCACATCGTTCATCACCAGCTCTTCTTCACAGGTAATAGATCCTGGAACTCCCTCCCTAACAGCACTGTGGGAATGCCTTTACTGGACGGGCTGCAACAGTTCAATAAGGTGGCTCAGCACCACTTCAGCCAATTGGTGAGCAGCAATAAATGCTGACTTTGGCAACGTCAATAATTCCTTCCCTCAGACAATGATTGCAGCGTTGATGGACGACATTCAACCTATTGAGTCCTGACTGGCTTTGGGGAAGAGCAATCTAGCCAGTCCCACTCCCTCACTCTCTCCCCTTGGCCCTGCAACTTCTCTCCTTTTTCATATGTATCCAGCTCCCTTTAGAATCTACTTCTATGATTACTGCAGCACGCACTGCAGACTATAACTACCCCCTGTGTAAAACACTTGTCTTTGTGTCACATTTGGATCTTTTGGGCAATCTCCTTCATTGTATGCCTTCTGGTTCTTGAGCAGTTTCTCTCCACAACTCTTCACGGTTTTAGGTACTACTCAGCTCCCATCACAACCTCCTCTGTTCCAAGGAGGACAGCCCTGGCTTCTGCAGTCTATCCACACAGCTAAAGTACCTTGCCTCTGGTAAACGGGTTCTGCATCCTCTCCAAAGCCTTCACATCTTTCCTGAAGTGCGGCACCCAGGACAATACTCCAGACCAAACCAGAGTTTTATAAAGGTTCATCACGATGTCCTTGTTGTTGTATTTTAGTTCTTGAGTTCTAAAGTCCAGGGTCCATATACATTTTTGTTAATTATTTTCTCAACCTGTCTTGCTGCTTTCAGCAAGTATGCAGGCCTCTCTGTTTCCATCTCTAGTTTACATTGACTCTTCGTTCTTCCTACTAAAATGTAACACTTCATGTTTCTAAGTACTACATTTTATCTGCCACCTATCTGCCCATTCCACCAACCTGTCTGTTTTCTCTGTGGTTTATTACTGTCCTGCTCACAGTTCGCTTTGTGTCGTCTATACATTTGGAAATTGTGGCCTTTACACCCATGTCCAAATCATTAATAATCATTAGGAAGACTAGAGGTCCTGGTATTTGTCTCTGGGGAACACCATTGTACATTTCCCTTCAGTCCAAACATAATTAAACCATTGCTCTGTTTCCTGTTACTGAGTAAATTTTCTACCCAGGCTTCTAAGGATACTTCTATTCAATAACTTTGTCTTCAGGGCAAGCCTATTATGTGGCACCCTATCAAATTCTGTTTGGAAACCCATATATACATTTCCCTCATTGATCCTTTCCATTACTTCATTAAAAAAAAACTATTATTAATCACAATTTGCCTAAAACAAAGCCATGTTTTCTCTAATCAATCCATGCTTGTCCAATAGGGTGCAAATTCTGTCCCTGATTATCATTGCTGGAATTTTCCATGCTATGAAGATTAAACTGGCTGGTCTGTAGTTATGGGATTGATCCCTAAACCTTTTTTTTGTACAAGAGTTTAACATTTGCATTTTTCCAGTTCTCGGGCATCACTGTGAGCCTATGGATGTTTGGAAGATTAAGGTGAATTCCTCCCCCTTATTACCCTTAGCTACCAAGAATGCATCGTATCTGGACCTGGTGGTCTATCCACTTTAACTGGAGTTGCTCCTCTTTACCAACTTGTATCCCATCCAGAATCTCAGCACCATCATCCTTGGTTATCGATGTCTCGCACACTCATTGGACATTAGTCATGCCACCAGGAGTAGATTTCCTTTATTGTCTCTGGTCATCCTCATCTCTCCTCTTGCAACTCTTTTCCTATTCACATGTTTATAGAATGTCTTCCAGTTCCTTTTTCATGGATACAGTGCATCTTTTCTCACATTCCTATACTTCCTTCTCATTTTCCCTCTTGAACTTTCTACAATCAGCCTGTTCTCACTTGTGTTAACAATCTGGCGCCATCATGTTCTCTTTTTCTCCTGTTCTATTTTACTGTTCCTTTTTATTGGCCCGCAAAGCTTTTGATTTAATTTCCCTATCCTGTGCCCTTATGGAATTGTACCTAAAGTGTTCGTGAAACATCTCCACCTTAATGACCTCTCGTTGTTCAGTTACAGTTTTGCCTGCCAAGATTCGATTCCCATTTACTCAGGTCAGCTCTCTTCTCATCTCATTGAAATTGGCCCTTCTCCAATTCACTGTTTTTACCATGGAATGGCCTATGTCCTTTTTCAGGATTATTCTCAACCTTGTGGTCACCATTTCATAGATACTTATTTCCCAAAAGTCCAGCAATGCCCCCTTCCTCACTGAGCCAGAAATGTACTGATCCAGGGAGTTTTCCTAAACACCAGCACCACCTCCCTTCTGTCCTTGACGTTATTGCTAACCCAGTCTACATTTGGAGCATTGAAGTCCCCTAATATCATTATTCTGGGGTTTTTGGATCTCTCTGCAATTCGCTGCCAATTTGTTCCCCAATATCCTTCCCACCAGTTGGTGGCCCATCAAACAGTTCCAGTAGTGTAATCATGCCTCCATTGTTTCTTTATTCTACACAGACAGAATGTAAAATCAATGCAAATGTGGGATATCTGCCAAAAAAAGATAACAATGTTTTGGTAATGAACAAATATTAACAACTCAGCAACAGTGATGATTCCTTCATGCTTCCCAAAATACCAGTGAACCACCCAGTCTGTTTTGTTGAAGTAGAAAATGACTGAATTCTGTCAGAGATAACCTGAGCTAACCGGGCTTCACTTTTCCTTGCTGAGAAGTGGTGTGCAGACAAAGATACTGCTCTCTGACCATGGTGGTGGATTCTGGATATGGAAACCATTGATTAAGTCCCAGCATTTTGATGCCCTTAACATTTTCAGGGAAATTAAAATAGAAATGTAAGTGCTTGCACATAAAACCTTTCACATGCACCTTAATAATTAATGCTGCTGATTTCAGAGCTTTATTCATGGTTCTGGACTGAAAAAGGAAAAATATTTCTTTCCCATCCACATCACATTGTTATTTTTAAATTGGGCACTGAGGAGAAAAGCCTTAACTGCTGCTGATAAAGAGAGATTTGCATTAGAAAGAGGTTTAAAAAGTGAAGTGGAAATATTTATAAGCATTATATAAACTACCTTCTCGTATTGGACTGTAAGCATCCAGTGTAAGTGTCTGAAGAACTTTGGTTGAAAGCAGCTAGAAATGGGCAGGAAGGCACCTGGTGGTTTGCAGGGCAGTGAGGTGAGTAGGACACTGATGCGGGGGCCCCCACTGGATATACCCTGACTCCCGGTTAATTTGGAGCCGCAATGTATTTCTCTCACAATTTACCAACTGGCCTGCCAAGTCCCAACTGAGTTCAGCAGGGAGGGCCTCTGATATTGATTGATTGATTGACAGCATGTGGTCATCTGCTGTGTGGCACTGATGGAGAGTTTGGCTTGTTGATGCTCAGATGTTAGGGAAAGACAACTCCCACGGTACAGGTGATGATGAGGTGTATGCCTTTGTCCGTCTTTTACTGTAGACACTTTGTGTACGTTAGAAGATCCTAAACTGCATTTTCTAAGGAACTGAAGCAATAGAAATTATCACCTAATGTTTCAACACAAAGATGTCTCACCCTGAGCTGTTTAAAGCCCTTGTAAAAGAAAAATTAACGAGCTTAAGGGATGACTTTCAGTGTTGACCAATTCTGGAATCACCCGACATCTGGGTGAACTGGCAACTTGCCTTGAAGAATTTGTGATGGGACCAGAAGTATTGGTGTTGAAGGACCCTGGCCTTCCCCCTGGGGATAATGTATTGGCATGGACTGAGAATTAGTCGTCAGACCAGAAACAAAGACTAGGGATAAATGAGTCTTTTTATTTCTTGTATTTCCTTGCAGTGGGCCATTTGACCCATCAAGTCTATGCCAGCTCTCAGAACAATCCCATCCACGAGAAACTGCAGACAGATGTGAACACAGCCCAGTCCATCACGTAATCCATCCTCCCCTCCATTGACTCTGTCTACACTTCTTGCTGCCTCAGGAAAGCAGCCAACGGAATCAAGGGTCCCTTCTGCCCTGTCATTATCTCTTCTCTCCCCTCCTGTCAGGCAGAAGATACAAAAGCTTGAAAACATGCACCACTGGGTTTAACGACAGCATCTACCCCACTGTTATATGACTCTTGAACGGACCTCTAACACTAAAGATGAACACTTGATCTTTCAGTCTACCTTGTTGTGGCCCTTACACTTTGTCTGTCTGCCTGCACTGCACTTTCTCTGTAACTGTAACACTATATTCTGCATTCTTTGTTTTTCCTTGTGTACTACCTCAATGTATTTTTGCATAGTGATTTGTGAATTCTGTAAGGGTGAATTCCCGTTACCCGAACTGCCATGACATGGGGCCGTTGCCTGTGTAAATCTTGTGTTAAGAAATAAAATGGAAGAACCTCTGGCATGAAAATAAACACAGTAGGAGGATTGGTTACCCTTTGAATCTGGAAGAGAAAGCCATGGCCGAGGTGTACGGTTGTTCCGCAAGTGGAACTCTTGGGGGACAAGATGTTCAAGTAAAAACTGCTCAATGTAGTTGATGTGCTTTACTGCAGGTATCCAGTGCTCCTGCCATTATATCACCACCACCAACTTTCTTCCCTGAGCATGCTTTCCCCTGTTCTATTTCTCTTGTTCATTCTTCACAGTAGTAATTATTCTGGCTGCCTGTAGTGACAATGCTATAGCCTACTACAATGGAAATAATTGGGTGATTTGCCTGTCAATCAAGCCTGGTGCCCATGCTGCTGTAAGCGATTGTATCTGATTTTATACTCAGCATGGCTGTCCACAGGAAAAGAACAAAAAGATGGGCGTTAATTTAGGAGGCACTGGGGGGAAAAAAATCACTCCGAAGCAAGGAGTACTTTGAATCTATAAATATAAGGTGTATTAAAATCACAGGAGTAGACCATATGTTAGAACATACGAGGAATGTTTGATGTCTCTGGGTCTGTACTCCATTGAGTACACCTCGGCCATGGCTTCCTCTCTCAGATTCAAAGGGTAACCAATTCTCCCATTGTATTTATTTTCGTGCCAGAGATTCTTCCATTTTTTCAATCAGTTGTAGCGGTCGCTACCGCGAATGAACACAAGACACTAGTCGTAGAATTTCAGAACAGAGCTGGTTTATTTTCCCGCCTTGCGCGGGCCTTTTAAGAGAGCCTGTTCCCGCCCACTCAAAACGGCAATGAAGTATACGCCACATCATCAAACCTTTCCCGCACGCGGGTTCTCCCTGTCGCTCGGGGAAGACAAAGGCCCACCGCCATCTTGGGCCTCGCCGCTTCAACGACGCGCGACCTGACCGCCGAGCCGGTTCGCTTGCTTGGACGGTGAGTCGCTACACAGTCAAAATTGAGTAGTGGAATTCAGAAGGATGGGGGGGGGGGGGATCTCATTGAAACCTATCAGATACTGAAAGGCCTGGATAGAGTGGACATGGAGAGGATGTTTCCATTAGTAGGAGAGTTTAGGATCCAAGGGCACAGCCTCAGAGTAAAAGGAGGTCCCTTTAAAACTGAGATGAGAAGGAATTTCTTCAACCAGAAGGTGGTGAATCTGTGGAATTTGTTGCCTCAGAGGGCTGTGGAGGCCAAGCCATTGGGTGTAATTAAAGTAGAGATTGATAGGTTCTTGATTAGTAAGGGGATTAAGAATTACAGGGAGAATGGATTTGAAAAAAAAATCAGCCATGATTGAATAGTGGATCAAACTCAATGGGCCAATTGGCCTAATTCTACTCTTATACCTATATCATATTTGGCCTATCGAGCCTGGTCTGTCATTCAGTATGATCATCCTCTGTCAATGCCATATTCCTGCACTCTTCCTATAGTCTTTGGTGCCTTTTCTGCCCAGTGACAGGGAAGAGTATTGTCTGAGGTAATGCTGAAGGCTTGGTGTTACCCAGCACAATGCTGGAAGGCCAAGGGTATCCTGCCAGTGTGAATACCTGCTTGTTATTCTTTGTCCCCTGACCTATGGCCTTTTTTCACTGGTGTGAAAAAAGCCAATGTCATTAGAATGGCTCCTTTAGATTTATACAGTTGTGATCCACTTTTTGTAATTAATAATGACCTCCCTCTACTACCCAAACCCCTCTAAAAGGGGTTTACTGCAGTTGTCTGTCCTAAGTTGGCCTTGCTGTCAGCTTTTCTCTGGTTCTAAGGGAGTATGATTTTTTTTCTGTGCTGTATTTCATTAAGAATCCTGAACTAATGTTGTCCTTAATTTATTTTTATTGCTTAGCAACTATGAAAAGCTACATATGTCTTCGAGTCTTTGGGGAGGCTTGCAGCATCATGCACAAATTAAATAACAATAACAGCAGTGTTTGTGATTTGTTCAAGTTTCAGACAAGTAGGTCACAAGTTTATCCCTCATGCACGCGGAAGGACTGTTCTTCATATCCTTGAGGACCTGAAGATCTCTGTCATTGTGAGTCTAAACTGAAACATAATCCTGGTCCATCTAGAAGGAACTAGTGTGCTATCATTGAAATCCAATGTGACTAAAACATGATTGATTTGATGGTAGTTGGAAGCAATTTGGATCTTAAAGGCTTGTGACTGTAACAGAGGTGAAAGGACTGTAAGATTTTTTTTCTCCATTCATAGGCCATGGTGTCACAGGGAAAGCCAACTTTTTTTTAACACTGTTGGTGTTCGAACTCTGAAATAGAAACAGAAAATGCTCAAAACATTCTTTCTGATGAAGGGTCTTTGATTTGAAACATTAGTTCTGTTTGTCTTTCCACAGATGCTGCCTGACTTGCTGAGCATTTCCAATATTTTCTGTTTTATTCCAGCTGTTTTTTTTGCCCTTCTGTAGCTTTATGGCCACTTGAGAGGGCAGTTAGGAGTCAATGAGTTATGGTGTGTAACTGTTACTTTGTGTTGGTCTGGAGTGAATTGGGTAAAGGGGCAGATTCCCAACTCCTGGAGGACATTAGAGAATCTGACGGTCGCCATTAGACAAGTTACCCTTCTATTTCAAAGGCACTTAGTTGGCTAAATTAATCTCTCAGTCAAGTTGAGTTTACTGACACATGCACAAGTACAGTGAGGCAGAGTACAATGAAAAACTTGCAGTGGCGTCACTGGCACATAGGTACAGACAACACACAGAATACAAGTTATCCATAAATTTATATATGAAATTATACCATTCAGTGAGGGGAAAAAAGACACCACAAAAGCAAGACCTTAGTGCAAAAGAAAACAAAGGCACAATTGAAGACAATTCCACGGTAGTGCAAGAGGTGGTCCACAGTGTTCTGTGCTGAGGTAGGGTTAGGGTTGTGCAGGCTGGTTCAAGAACCTGATGGTTGTGGGAAAGTAGCTGTTCCTGAATCTGGTGGTCTGGGACTACAGGCTTCTGTACCTCCTGTGTGATGGTAGCATTGAGAAGAAGGCATGACCCAGATGGTGGGGATACTTGAGGACAGATGCCACCTCCTTGAGATAGCGCCTCCTGTCAATGCTGTCAGTGGTGGGGAGGGTTGTGTCCATGATGGACCATGCTGTGTGTCATACAGTCATACTGTTATAGAGTTGTACAGTGCAGGGGGTGAAGTGTTGGCAAAGTAGATGGGACTGTGGAGTTGAAGTTACAATCAGATCAGTCATGAAAATCACTGAATGGTGGAACACGCTTGAGGGGCTGAATGGCTTCCTCCTGCTCTTAGTTCACATGTCCAGGCATTTACCTGTCTGGCCATTCCTCCTCTCTGCCAGTCTGGCCATGGCTCTCTGGACATCCGGTGGGGCTGTGCCAGTGAGGACCTACAAGATGTTGATGTCGGTTGGTCAAAGGGAGCCCACGATAATTCAGCAGCTGCATTTGCAGTCGGGGCCAGTTTGTGTTGCATGGATAGAGTTCTCACATCAGGCCAGCCTTACTAGAGGGAGTGAAGGAGATGAAGAATCCTGGTTGCTTGGCAAGGGAAGTTGGAACATGGGCAGCTGAAAGCACAATATCCGATGATCACTGGGAAGTGTGTGGCCAGGGGCTGGCCTGGAGCCAGGGTGTGGTGGAATCGGAATCAGATTTATTATCACTGCCTTGTATGATGTGAAATGTGTTGTTTTGCAGCAGCAGTACAGTGCAAAGACACAAAATTACTATAAATTACAAAGATAAAGGAATAACGAGGTAGTGTTCATGGGTTCCTGGATCATTCATAAATCTGATGGTGGAGGTGAAGAAGCTGTTTCTCAGTCATTGAGTGTGTGTCTTCAGGCTCCTGTACCTCCTCCCTGATGGTAGTAATGAGAAGAGGGCATGTCCTGGATGGGGAGAGTCTTTAGTGGTGCATGCCACCTTCTTGAGGTGCCACCTCTTGAAGATGTCCTCAATGTCGTGCCCGTGATGGTGCTGGCTAAGTCTATAACCCTCTGCAGCCCCTTGCCACCCTGTGAATTAGAGTCTGATGCACAGAAGGCTAGAGTGTGAGAGACAGTGGTCTACAGAGACTTTGGAAGAGCAGGTGCTGCTCACAGGCAGATCGTGAATACGAGGACTAGAAATCTGTGAGGCATGATGGAACTATGGAGAGAGAAGCGATGGACAAATGGCTCCTTGTGCAGGCAGGGTTACAGGGGTAGTAAAATACAATAAAGCAACAAGCAGCTTTTTCTATTTCTTGTTGCTAGTTTCAGGGGGAGAGGCAGATCTGAAGCACTTTAATGCAGGGTTTGGTTTAGCCAGTTGTGACTGGAGCTGCATTGTTCCAGAGTAACATCTGCAGATACAACCTTAACATATTGCTTGCTGTAAATCATCAGTCCGGTTGTTTTAATCACTTCTGTTCATTGTTGATTTACCAGCTTCTGCTGCTACTGTCCGTCACGCGCGCACAATGGTCTGACAGCCCCAGCGTGTGATGTACTTAATTGGAGTGTAGTACAGAATGGAACTTGCTGTTCTGTATGGAAATAGGGAAGCCTGTGTTAACACAAGTTGTATGCCTTGAAGGCCTGTGTTGTGATGCTAGCATGTGACTAAGCCGCAGTCAGTGAGCTCTGTTTGATGAACTGCTTCTGAATGTCGTATCTTCGATCACATTGCTCCAATAGATTCAACACGCATTCCACTATTTCCTCATTACTGGCTAAGTGCACTGAGCCTGACCTCTCCAGTTCAAACATGCTTCCCATCTGTGCCGCATCATCAGAGTGCTCATTAGCAGGAGCGAGGCTGCTCCCAAAGACATCAGAAACAGGAGATCATTGTTGTATCCCTGCCTGAGATGCGGCTTGTTTGTACCAGCCTGGTCACTTCAGCTTGTACAAATCTGCCTTTTTTATCCCCTCCAATTACTGTGGGCCTGTGAACTATTTCTTCGGAAGAACGTTTTGTAGAATTTCAAGGAAAGAGCGAAAATAGAATTGCCGGGATTACTGCTGACTGCTAGCACAGGCTCAATGGGCTGAATAGCCTCCTTTAAATATCTCCGTTCATGGGGTGTGTGCCAGCATTTATTGTCCATCTCTAATTATTTCTGAACTGAGGAGGTCACATTGTTGGGTCTGGAGTCACGTGTTGGCCAGACCCAGTATAGGTGGTAGATTTCCTCCCATTAGTGAACTTAATGAGTTTATACAACAACTCGGGGGGGGGGGGGTGGTGGCGATTCATGGTTACTGTTACCAAAGGTGGACAGTGTTTCTCTCTCCCCCCCCCCCCCCCCCCCACCCCCAATACCAGACATAATTACTTGTATTTAAATTCCCTGGATGCTATGGTGAGGTTTGAACCCATGTCTCTGGGTCAGTGATCCAGAACTCTTGGTTGCCCATCCAATAACCTAACCACTGTGCTTCTTACTCTGCTGTAGTGGTTATAAGATGCTCTGAGATCAGTTGTGCTGGGGGCGAGGGGGTGCACAATGTCTGCGTTGGGGTGGGATGATGAGTGGTCAGCGACTGGATGCCACGTGCTTGAGGACAGGGCGCTAGTCTCATTGAAGAAATCTCTAGGTGCTTCCATGGGAAGATGATGGTGAGAACAGGGATCAAAAAATACTTCTGGGTGTTGTCCTACCTGATGTGATTAAGTTCTTTATTTATGTTGTTGTGTATCATTAGGTGTTGGCAGAGCACAGAACTTCAGTATCAGGTATGAGTTTTGTTTGAAAGCCATCCAGGCCATGCCCTCTTCTTGCAGCTACCATCAGGCAGGAGGTACAGAAGCCTGAAGTCCCACACCACCAGGTTCAAGAACAACTACTTCACTTCAACCATTCAGTTCTTGAACCAACCTGCACAACCCTAATCACTGCCTCAATACAGCAACACTGCAATCACTTTGCACTACCATGCACTTTTTTTTGTTATAATTGTTCTTTCATGTAAAAATAAAATGGTGTGTAATTTGTTTTCTTGTGAATGCTTTTTATCCGATGCTATGTGTCTGTGATGCTGCTGCAAGCAAGTTTTTCATTACACCTGTGCATACATGTACTTGTGCATATGACAGTAGACTCGACCTTGACTTTAAATTTGTAGACAGTGCAGACAATGTGTTGGGGGCGGACAAGGTTTGGATCATGCTCCTTATTAAACATCTCAGGTGAGAACGGTGTTTGTGTGAAGAAACTCTATTTCCAATGGTATAGAATCATCTGGTGGAACATTATTACCAGGCAGCTTGGTGACCCTTGTGCTCAATCACCATGAAAATGCAAGCGTGCATTCCAAAGCACAAGTGCAGCACTTCTGGGAGCCAATGGACAGGTGAATATGACCTTAAGAGGAGAGTAAGGTCATATTCACCTACATATGACAGGAGCCCAGCTTGTTGTGCTGTAGCTGTTTCTGTTTGCAGGTAGTCAATGAGCCAGAATCAGGTTTATTATTACTGACGTGTGTCGTGAAATTTGTTGTTTTGCGGCAGCAGTACAGTGCAAGACATGACACAAAAATTACTATAAGTTACAAAAATAAGTAGTGCAAAAAAGGAATAACAAGGTAGTTCAGGGGTTCGTGGACTGTTCAGAAACCTGATGGTGGAGGGGAAGAAGCTGTTCCTGAAGTGCTGAGTGTGGGTCTTCAGGCTCCTCTACCTCCTCCCTGATGGTTGTAACATGAAGAGGGCATGTCCCAGGTGGTGAGGGTCCTTAGTGATGGATGCCGTCTTCTTGAGGCACCACCTCTTGAAGATGTCCTCGATGGTGGGGAAGGTTGTGCCCGTGATGGAGCTGGCAGAGTCTACAACCCTCTGCAGACTCTTTTGATCCTGCACATTGGCACCTCCGTACCAGGCTGTGATGCAACCAGTCAGAATGCTCTCCACCGTACATCTGTAGAAATTTGCAAGAGTCTTTGGTGACATACCAAATCTCCTCAAATTCCCAATGAAGTAGAGCCGCTGGCATGCCTTTTTTGTGATTGCCTCAATGTGTTGGGCCCAGGATAGATCCTTTGAAATGTTGACACCCAGGAACTTGAAACTGCTCACCCTTTCCACCGCTGACCCCTCAATGAAGACTGGTGTGTGTTCTCCTGACTTCCCCTTAAGTCCATAATCAATTCCTTGGTCTTGCTGACATCAAGTATGAGGTTGTTGTTGTGACACCACTCAACCAGCTGATCTATCTCACTCCTGTACGCCTCCTTGTCGCCATCTGAGATTCTGCCAATAGCAGTGGTGTCATCGGTGAATTTATAGATGGCGATTGAGATGTGCCTAGCCACACAGTCATGAGAGTAGAGAGAGTAGAGCATTGGGCTAAGCACGCATCCTTGAGGTACGCCTGTGTTGATGGTCAGTGAGGAGGAGATGTTACTACCGATCTGCACTGCCTGTGGTCTCCCAATAAGGAAGTCGAGGATCCAGTTACAGAGGGAGGTACAGAGTCCCAGGTTTTGAAGCTTGTTGATTAGTACTGAGGGGGAGAGCAAGATGTGGGTCTCGCAGCGCAGACACAGTCTCTGGGTTTGAAGCAGTTGATGAACCCACACTAGAGTGGTTCATTGTGCTGTAATTAGCTCCTGTAGCGACAGAGTATTTTGAGAGTTATCTCAACAGTAACATAGGTGGTTGTCATTTTCTGCTGGTGCTAGGATTAACTGTGATGTCACCAACAGTTTGAAGAAAAATTCCTTACTTTAGTTGCAGAGACTGTGTATATTACACACCCAGTTCAATATCTAAACCTTTTTCAGATAGCTGAAGAAAGTGTCTCACCACTGTTGTGGTTAATTCCTCCTGTAGTCTCCAAGTTCATGGTCATTGGACAATTGGGTCTGCTCTACCTGAAGTTCATCGAATAAAAACTTGCATAAATTAGACACAGCAAAGGTCCGAACTACATGCCAGTGACAGCGTGTTCCTGAACAGCTTCTGTCCCGCTGTTATCAGAGTATTGAGTAGGCCTCTTGTACAATAAGATGGACTCTTGAATTCGCAATCTAGCTCGTTGTGGCCTTGCACCTTATTGTCTGCACTTTCTCTGTAACTGTAACACTATATTCTGCATTCTGTTATTGCTTTTCCCTTGTACTACCTCCATGTACTGATGTGATGAAATGATCTGTATGGATGGCATGCAAAACAAAGTTTTTCACTGTACCTCGACACATTTGACAATGATAAATCAATTTACTAATTTTGAATCAGCCAATCCCCTGGCTGTTCTGGTACAACACAAGCATCTAAATCATAGAACAATACAGTACAGGAACAGGCCCTTTGGCCCACAATGTCTGTGCCGAGCATGATGCCAAATTAAACCAATCCCTTCTGCCTGCATATGATCCATATGCCTCCATTCCCTGCATGTTCAAGAGCCTATCTAAAAGCCCCTTGAATTCCACTACCATAAGTTTCCACTACCACCCCGGCAGCAAGTTCCAGGCACCTACCACTCTCTGTGTAAGGATGGGAAAAAAACCTGCCCCGCACACCCCCTTTAAACTTTTCTCCCTCTCACCTTAAAGCTATGCCCTCTCGTATTCAACATTTCCACCCCTGGGAAAAAGATTCTGGCTGTCTACCCTGTCTATTGCCTTTTATAAACTTCAATTACGTCTCACCTCAGCCTCTCGACGCTCCAGAGAAAATGATCCAAATTTGTTCAGCCTCTTGTATCTAATACCCTCTAATCCAAAAGGTGTGGAAAGTTGCCCAGGTATATCCTGGTCCCCAAAATTTGGCCAATTCCAGGCCAACTCTCAATCACCAGCTGATGGAAGGTACTATGGACAGTGCTATCCAGCAGCATTTGCCAATAACCTGAGTATTTGTGGCAGAACCCCAACCATCATTTCAAGATGGTCAGGGTGATGGCATTTGAAATCAGGATAAGCATTGCAACAAATATATCACCAATGAACCCAGAAAATACTGAGGTAAAGGGGATGGTCTCCAGTGGCTGATCACACTCGGTACAATGAGGGATGGTTGTGACTGTCAACAGCCAATTAGACATTGTTCCAACATTTCCTCAGGGCAATAATCAAGGCCCAGCTTTTTTAAGAAGTGTTTCAGAAGTGACCTTGCATTCATCTTAAGATCAGAAACGGGATGTCTGCTGATGAACATACATTTGCATCCATTCACATTTCCTGAGGTAATGTTTGCTGTTTGGTTGACTGTGTTTGGTGTGGGCATGCACCCTTCTGTCTCCAACTCCTTAACATATGTTGTCAATACACACTGAAACTCCAAGCTGGCAGTTAAGTAAGAACAGGCAATCGGTGGTGTTTGTTGGAAAATCTTCAAGTTTCTGAAATAGCCGAAGGATCACTGGCACACTTTTAACATGAGGCTTTGTGACAATGACATTAACACAGTAAAATTGCTTCACGGGAAAGATATCATGGAAAAAATTGACCAAACCATGTAGGGAAATGTCAGGACAGCTTACCTCCTGCTCATTCAGAGGCAAAATTGAAGGAGCTGCTTAGAGGAGAAACCAAGGTGGAGAAGTTTAGGAAGGAAATTCCAGAGTCTTGGCAGGTGAGGGTATGGCCACCAGTGGCGGAGTGATTGCACTCCGGAACGATCTGATGTCGGCCCCGTGTGAAACTGGCCAGTGGAGGGTTCCTTGTCTCCATCCGTTCAGGATCTGCTGGGGACCCCACTCACACGTTAGGCTACCACTATCCGTTAATGTGGCTGTTCTTGCTCAAGCATGGCCATTACCAGAAAGGAGCACTCTGCAAAAGGATACCAGCATTGAATATCTAATACTTATGAATATTTTAAATCCCCAAATCTCCTTATTAAATTTGCAATTACATAATGCGATGCATTCTTAGAGCTATAGAGTCATACAGCACAAAAACAACCCCTTAGGCCCACTATGTTCATGTCAACTGTCAATTACCAATCAAGCTAATCCCATTAACCAGCACTTGGCCCATAGCCTTCAGTTTGGCAATTTAAGTGGTCGTCTAGATACTTAAATGTTGTGAGAGTCTCTGCATCCACCAATGCCTCAGGCAGTGTGTTCCAGATTCCAATTGCATCCTGGGTGAAAATATTCTTCCTCAGATCCCCTCTGAACCTCCTGCCCCTTACCTTAAACTGGTGCCCTCTACTCTCTGGCACAATTTGTATCACCATTTCCAGGGCAAATCATTACCTTATCACAAGATTCACAATGTATCAGCATGATATCTATCTTTCTTTCATGTATTGCGCAGATCTTTTCCGTGACTAAACAGTGCCAGGTTTTTCTTTAATGTGCATTCCAAATCCCTCTGTGCACTTGAGGGCATGGCTTAAGCATGAACTGCAGCCCTTCCTGATAAATCCTTTGCAGTTGGTCGCACCAAATATCCAGAGAGATGTTGCCAGCAATTCTTTGATTGTGTTACAGTCTGAATGGCAGTAAAGCACTAAGACTTATCCATTCACTGTGTTACAGTCTGAATGGCAATAAAGCACTAGGACTTATCCATTCACATGGATTAGATGAGGTTATAGAAAGAGTTAAAAATGTCAAAAATCTCAATTTTCCCCCCAAAAATTATCCAGTAGTTATGAAATTAAGTAATTGTAATAAATTGGATGGGATATTTGCATAGTTTTAATTTGCATTGGTAATTCCGATTCCTAGCAGTTGATAGTGGTATCAGCAATGGGGTTAATTTTAGTGTTTTGTCATTGTCCTCTCTATGGCCCTTTGCGCCACATCAGTATTCAGTTTAATTCAGTGACTCGCTTTTGTTGCGTCTCTGGGCCAAAGCCAACTTGTTCACTGGCAGCGGCAGCAGAGGAAACAGTTGCTGTTCACAGGTAAACAGCCAGGCCAGGATTGTTCGCTTTAAAGGAAGATGCAGCTGGGAAACTCGAGGGTGTCCCGGTCCTTCACTGTCTAGGTGTTGACAGAAAGAAACCATCGACTTTCAGATAAGATGGTGACTAATATTTGTCGTGGTTCCATTGTTTAGTTCGTCTTTTGAAATATGCCAAGTGCAACCAGTTTAATTCTGCTGGGGACAGATGTTCACTCCACGTGGTTTGTGCACTGCAGAAGGCATTCAGACAGCCAGCGATGTTTTTGGCTTTGAGTGATGGTGTTTGGCGCCGTGACAATGAGCTCAGTAGGGTTGATTTCCTAACCCCACGTTGCCTATGGGGACCAGCACTTTAGTAGAGCCTACAGGGCTTTGAGGGACTGAGTTAGTGAGAGAGGTTGAGACTGTTTTCATTGGAGCATAGGAGAATCTTATAGAGATTAGGATATCTTATAGGGTGATCTTATAGAGGTGTATAAAATCATGAGGGGCATAGATAGAGTGAATGCGCACAGTCTTTTTCCCGGGGTTGGGAAATCAAGAACTAGAGGGGATAGGTTTAAGGTGAGAGGGGAGAAATTTAATAGGAACCCGAGGGACTCCTATTTCACTCAGAGTGTGGTCAGTATATGGAATCAGCTGCCAGAAGAACTGGTTGAAGCAGGTATATTAACCATATTTAAAAGGTCCTTGGACAGGTACATGGATAAGAAAGGTTTAGAGGGATATGGGCCAAATGTGGGTAAATGGGACTAGCTTAGATGGGAATCTTGGTCAGCGTGGACCAGTTAGGCCAAAGGGCCTGTTTCTGTGCTATACAACTCTACAGGGGACCATATCACTAACAAATATTTCCATATCTCCTTATGATATGGGAGGCTATTCAACCCATTGAGTCTAGCTATAAGGACGCACTTGGATTGTTTTCTCTGGAGCATCAGAGGCTGAGGGAGCGACTGATAGAAGTATATAAAATTATGAGAGACAACAGTAAGGTAAGTAGAATGTTTTTCCCATGGTGGTGGTATCAAGAACAAGAGGGCATAGGTTTAAAGAGAGAGAGGAGTTTTAAATGGGATCTGAGGGTTAGATTTTCTTTACACAGCAAGAGCATTGTTGATATCTGAAACACATTGCCAGAGCAGGTGGTGGAATTGGATGCAATTACTATGTTTAAGAGGCATTTGGACAGACACTTAATTAGGCAAGGCTTAGAAAAATACAGTCCCAGTGCGTGCAAATGGCATTGGGGCAGATAGGCAAACAGGTCAGAATGGATATGATGGGCTGAAGGGCCAGTTTCTGTACTGTACGACTAACTGACAGCTTCCTGCAACAATGGAAAGGTCCATACAGACCAGTCACATAGAGGCTGAGTGTGTGAGGCAGGAACTTTGTGTGCCAGTCATCAGCTCCTGATCGGTGGGATTGGACCATATAGCACCTAATTCTATGCCCCCACTCTCTTCCCTCATAAGATAAGATACCTTTATTAGTCACATGTACATCGAAACACACAGTGAAATACATCTTTTTGCGTAGAGTGTTCTGGGGGCAGCCCGCAAGTGTCGCCACGCTTCCGGCGCCAATGTAGCATGCCCACAACTTCCTAACCTGTATGCCTTTGGAATGTGGGAGTAAACCGGAGCACCCGGAGGAAACCCACACAGACACGGAGAACGTACAAACTCCTTACAGACAGCAGCCAGATTTGAACCCGGGTCGCTGGCACTGCAAAGCGTTATGCTAACCGCTACACTATCATGCCTGCCCCTCATGGCTTCCTGCTCGGGGTGTGTGGCCAGTCCATTCCTCCTCATTGTCAACCAGCTCTCTTCCTGCAGTTTATCGTTTCAGAATTCTAGTCCTTAAACTCCCTCCTACTACCACAACCAAATGATGTCCATCGCTGCAAGATTCAAAGTGCAGTGAGAATGAAACAGCAAAGCATTTGAGGGTTTCGTGATTGAAGTGATCCACACCATGTGTGTGTGTCTCTCTCTCCCGTCACTCCTGGCTTGCTGTCTGGCCCCACCAAGTCCTGGCTTTAATAATCTCAGATGTGTTAAGATCCCTTCATGGCCTCTTCTTCCCCACCACCTTCTCTCAATCCAGCCCCACTCTTCTCAACGACACCTGCATTCCCCTGACTCTGGCCTCCCTCTGTGTTAAACCCTGGGACCATCAAGATCAGAAGCTGGTGAAATCTCTGAGTGCTTGGCTAAAGAGCCAAGGGACTTAGTCTCCCTCATCCTAGTCCTCAGTTCCATTTTATTCTGAACTAATTCTTGTGCAGCAACGTGGAATGTTTTCCCATGCTAAATGCACCATATGAAAGGGAATTGTTCATACTGTAAATCTCAAGTTTAAAAGCAGTTCACCTTCCGCAGTGTTTTTGTTTACATGGCTACTGCTGTGATGATGGATACTGGCCACTGTAGTTCTTTGTAGTTAGCATGAGCTCTTATCAATTTACTATGATCAAAGTGAATTTATCAATGGCTGATTACTTATGAAGTTCTCTGTTAATGTTTTACAAATTGTTATTGAGTGGTGAATATCTGTTGCGAATATGCTTGCCATCTCTGGACATCCTAATCGTAGTTTCACCACCTGTCCCCCTGCATTCACCACCCTAACCTCACTCTCCCACTATTGTTCAATATGCCAGTTCATGGTGTGTTGCCTTCATCTGCCAGTTGGAAAGCAGGCAGACACTTATTAAATAGATAATTCCCTCCAAATGTGTTTATCCAATATTTTTATAACCATTAAGCAGCAACTTTCAAAGAACCCAATTAATTTTTTTTAAAAAGTGTTTTTGATTTTTCTCCTTGGTTGCTTATAGCAGTGTCCAGGGGATTAATTTTTAATTCCTGGGAACTGCAAAGCATTGCAAGAGGATTGAACACACTCATAGGGAAATGGGACTCCCAGGAAGGAAATGGCCCAATGTTTCTGCTCTCATTAGATTCCATTTCCCCAGTCCTTTAACTCCTGATGCACCCCACACTTATTCACAATAGAAAAGCAATTAAACAAGCCCATTAATTTTACTTTGCATCAACCAATCAAACAAAGCATGCTTTTTAATAGAACCAATAAAAATCCTTCTGTTTTTAGGTTTTGGGCCACTTTGTGTGGCTTTGTGTGACTATGTGGCTTCTGATCAGTGTCTTGAAATCAAGGGAGGGGCTAAAGGTACATTTGCTCCAAATCTGAAAGATGGAATTCTATGCCTTTAAATTAGAGTTGCTGTAGTAACTGGTGGTACATTCAGATGGGGATGTGGGAAACCATTTCCACTTCAGAGGGAGAGTGAAACTAGTCAATAAATAGAAGGTGGTGACTCAGAAATCCAAACCAGAATTCATGCAAAGCTGTGTTACCTGAAGAATGACTTTAGTGTGGGTCATTATGGGACATGGAGGGCTATATATGCAAAAAGGCGGAAGGAGTGGAAGGGAAATGGGATGGGACTCGTATCAAAGTTTGTCAACATTTATAACACCACAAGAGGAGCTGTATCCATGCTGGCATAGAGTTAGTGGATTTAAATTTCTAAAGACCTATCACTGTGTGTGTGGTAACCTTATGGATGTAGCAATCACCTCAGTCTATTTGGCAAGCTCAATGTGCCTCGGAAGAATTGCTTTAGGCCTCTAAAAACAGAAACCTAAAAACTGATTAGGAGACTTGTATGGTGACTAGTAGGTTAGAATGGGCTTTTCAAAACAAAACTTGTTATAAGGAGATGAATAAAAATATTTATCTGAAACAATGAGGAATCCTTGTGCATTCTTTGGAATATTGTAGGCAGCTCAAGGACTTCCAACATTGTGGGTGTTGATCCAGCTTTGCTGTCTGCCTGCCAACTCTACTTTCCACAGATGGTGAAAGACAATATCTGGAAATGTCACAAGTTTTTCTCTACAGGCAGAAGAACTGATAGTGAAGTAATGGCATCAGAGGTTTTAAAAACTGCAGTTATGGACGAACCAACTGCTGGTCTGTCGTTCTCCCTCCTCCAACCCTTCCATCCCTCCCCGATGCAGATCAGCCAGATTGTTTTTGTTGACCAAGGGTTGTAATTGAGAAATTAGTTGCAAATTGGGTATTTGCATTTAGAACAAATTACCACAGAACATAACAAAATAAAGTGATTGTTGGAGGGTTTCCCAGTTGTAAGGCAGGGATGGGAGGTGTTGAGATGAGATCAGCCAATGGTGACAGGACACCCGATTATCTGCTTGCATCCAAGCCTTCAAACTTTCTGAGAATGTTTTGGCAAAGTACAGGTATGGTGGTGATGTCACACTCAAACAACCAGAGTAGTAACCCTGAGGCCCAGACTAACTATCGGAGACCATAGTTGAAATCACACCATGGCATCTGTGCAAGTTAAACTCAGTTATTTAAAAGAACTTCATTAGTGATGGATTGTTGTAAAAACCTGCTCGGTCCTCTAAGAGAAGGAAATCTGCCATCCTTGGCTGACCTATGTGACTCCACACCCTCCAGTGGGTTTGACTCTGGCCTAGTTCGCCTGTCAGTTCAGAGGTAATTTGCAATGGGCAATAAGTTTTGGTGCGACATCTTGATTCTGAAAAATGAATAGAAGTCGAGCTTTGGAATTCGTGTTGTTTTGTCACCTGATGTCATTTCCAGCCTGGTGCCTGGTCCCTCAGTGCATGGATTATGTTCCCAGCATTAGCCGTCTCTTGAATGCATGTCTCCAGAGCTACTTTAAGTGAAACTGCCAAGAAGGACTCCAATAGGCTTCATGTTTCACAGCCATCCTGATTTACTTTAGGTTACAAGAAACCTCTGGTTTCCCACTTACCTCTGGCCGTGGACCTCCACTCCAGGCCTGACATTCTGAAAATGCTGCAGACTCTCTCCTGTCTGCTTGGCACCAGCCATTTCAGTCTGGCTGCAACTTTATAGCAAGTGTTCATATCTGACATTGGTGTCTTGCTCGTGCTCCATTGAGACTGTTCTGATCCACTTCTATCCACGCTTTACTGTTGACTTGGCCTTGTTTCCTGATGTCTGCACTGTTCCACAACAATGAAATGGCATCCATGGGTTCATGCCACCAGATTCCAGCACCTGCAGTCTCTCATGTCTCCACGGATTCAGGCTAGCTCCCTCGGATGTCTGCATGTTGCAATGGAGTCATTTGTG
The DNA here is from genome assembly GCF_009764475.1 of Pristis pectinata. Classification (NCBI taxonomy): domain Eukaryota; kingdom Metazoa; phylum Chordata; class Chondrichthyes; order Rhinopristiformes; family Pristidae; genus Pristis; species Pristis pectinata. Next base: position 86,009,588 of record NC_067414.1, on the reverse strand, counting down.
CATGAGTGAGAATACAAAGTACAGGGGACAAGAATATCCATTCGTGTATTGGGGACAAGCTGAGGGGAAGAACCGGGGAAGATTTCCCTGGAATGTTACTTCAAGTCGAGCCAGAAGGGTCGGAAGAAGTAAATGGACATGAGAACAACTTTAAGATGGGTACATTTTGGCGAGCTGACCCATCATAACTCTACTCCTGTTACGTCCTACATGGACTACAGCTGTGAATCTTGCCCCCACCTCCCCTCACTCCAACTTGTTGTCCAACCCTGGTGGTATGATATCCTTCAGGCATCGCATCCTTTGGTACTTGCAACTGCAGCTGTAGACAGCAGCATCTCCTCCCCTGACAACAGCCGACCCTTGTTGCATTGTCCCTCCTGCTCCATGGTGTATTGGCCACTTTGCTTATGTAAGTGCCTCGTGACTCTCGAACAATGTTGAGGTTCCTTCGCCACTGCTCCATCACCTGCCTGAGCTGCTCTCGCTGGCCACTAAGCAAATCAAACCATTGCCCTTACCTCGGGTGTGATTGGCATCTGGGTCAAAACAACGAGGTGACTCTCTCCCACCCCCTTCCAAGGCTTCACACTACAGCAGCTCTGAAACCAGCTTAACGACGCCGAGCTGAACCCTCTGTCGACAGCACTTAATACAGATATGAGTGCCTGGGATCGCACTGCTCTCCGCCATCTCCCCCGCAGTGCAAGTATAATGTACCTCCTGTACTGTGTTCCTCTATTGCACTTCTGTTTACATAACTGAAGTTTTATGTAATTAATTCACTTGGATTATTTTAAACTGATTAATTGCTTCCTTCCCCCCTGCACCTCCTTCCCACTAGCGCCAAATACTAAACTTCCCACTTGTTTGCAAAAGCACTCTGATGTTTGGCTTTGTGCCTTAGCTGCATTATGTTAAGCATGACTCTCAAAGGCACATTGTGAAGTTGCTCGATGAATTGCACACAACTTGGCATTTAACCTCTTCGGAATTTGGGTGACTGGATCGTAACCCCGTGCATTTGCATACAGCACTTGAATCATATAACAATGTTTGGGGGAGGTGTGAGAGAGGGGGGTCTCCTTCTGATGGTCTTCCGTTTGCTTTGGATTTTACTGGACTGACTGACATGTGCATGTAGTGATCTGTCCCTGGTCTCCCCCTTTGGTCGTTTTTAGTCCTGGGTGCACTCAACCCTTCTGCTGCCCCATGCACAGGTTGGTGTGGGGTGATTTACTTCCGACAACTGTTCAGATTTCTCTCTGCATCACTGAAATTGTTTAATGGATTCACATTAGCAATAGAAAAAAGGGTATTTTGCCACAAGTGTAAGATGTTCCGTTGTTGGGGTTGAAAAGCATCAGACTTTCCAGCTCAGTGCTCGTTGAGGTGAGTGATGAATGGTCTCTTGTTTCCCCATCCGTTACCCATGCCAGAGTCGAGTGCTCCTCGCCAGAGTCAAGTACTCTGCCTGACCCAAGGGCTTTAGTGCAACACTAGTACAAGGTTTTCTTCCCAATCATAGCATTTAACATAGAACATCGAACAGTACAGCACTGGACAGGCCATTCGGCCCACAATGTTGTGCCAATTTATACTAAATGTCCTCTTCCTGTGTATCATCCACATCCCTCCATTCCCTCCATTCATGTGTCTAACTAAAAGCCTCTTAAACTGTCAAGCTGCCTGCTTCCATTCCAGGCACCTACTGCTCTCTGCGGGAGAAGAAACTTGCTCCTCACATCACCTTTAAATTCCCCCCCAACACCCCCCCCCCCCCCAACCTTATAAGCATGTTCTCTGGTATTTGACATTTCTGATATCGGAGTGATGTGGTCAGTAGCAGGCAAAGCTGTGCTATGAAGCACATACCCAACAATTGTTTCCCAAGTGACAGTAGATGACTCAGTGAGGGGGTTTAACTAATAATCTAATAATCCAGAGAATCATTCAAATACCACCCTCACACTTGCAGGCATTTGAATTCAGTTGCAAAGAATAGTGTAAAATATAAAAAAAAATTATCATTTGCTGCAAAGGAATTTAGTTTGGGACTGAAGTGATGCAAACATCTTGTTAGAAAATGGAAGTTGTGAGGAATCCCATCACCCAGTTCAACGAGCTGGGATTACTCACTGTTTCCAGTAGCTGCAGTGTTTCTTTGGAGCAAGTGTTTTGCATGAAAATGCTGCTCAGTGTTGTGAACTGAAGACCTTTCAGTTGCTCTGTTTAAGTACCATTGATGATGGTTGTACTGGCAATTTATCACAGTCCAATTAACCATGACGTACTTATGCCATGCATTACCTGGATATCATTAGGTCCAAACAAAATCGCACTTTGCCACCTCAAAACAAGATTGCCTGTCAAATTAATTTATAATTTGCTAATGTGAATTGTCGAGAACCGATCATAATTCAGAGAGAAATCCAAGAGCTCCATAAACCGAAAAGTATCATAAGAGATCTCAATTAACTCATACATCATGCAGCCTGCAAAATGAAATTTGGGTTTTAATTCTCCCGTAATTTTTGAGATTGTGCAGCAGTGATATGATAACATCTTCAAGTTTATTAAGTGATGCACCTATTATGTGCCACAGAGCAAGAACTCCATATATCTGGTGTCTGCTTTCATTCCTGTTGCGTTGATACATTTGACATCAGAGTTCATCTAAACCATAGTAAATTGCTCTGGATTCTAGCCTACTCCACGCAGTACTTGGAAAAGTATGAAAGACCCAATTCCAAAGGTACTGCGGATTATTATTTCTCTATTCTTAACTGCCTGTGTTGTGGACAGTATGGTGGGGTAAAAGAAAGGGGAGCATTTCAAGTTTTACTGTCCTCACAGTGACTGGTAGTGGTAAAGATTACATTACTGTACTTCCAAGATTATCTTCCTGGAGAGAAGTTGGTGTGAATGAACTGGTGATGTCCAGAGGGGTGATGGTGTGAATGGACTGCGGGTGTGAATGAATGGGTTGGTGGTGTTGTGAGGGACGGCGGTGGGAATGGATGGCTCTGCCCATGAAGCAGATGGCACATGGAGGGGTGAAGCTTGAGGTTGGCGTTAATGGTGTGGGTTGAGGGGGTAGATTGGAGATTGGGGTCAGTGTGGGGTGAGAGGATGGGGTGGGGTGAGGGGTAGACTGGAGATTGGGGTCAGTGTGGGGTGAGAGGGTGGGGAGGGGTGAGGGGTAGACTGGAGATTGGGGTCAGTGTGGGGTGAGAGGGTGGGGTGGGGTGAGGGGTAGACTGGAGATTGGGGTCGGAGTGGGGTGAGGGGTAGACTGGAGATTGGGGTCAGGGTGGGGTGAGGGGTAGACTGGTGATTGGGGTTGGTGTGGGGTGAGAGGGTGGGGAGGGGTGAGGGGTAGACTGGAGATTGGGGTCGGAGTGGGGTGAGGGGTAGACTGGAGATTGGGGTCGGTGTGGGGTGAGAGGGTGGGGAGGGGTGAGGGGTAGACTGGAGATTGGGGTCGGAGTGGGGTGAGAGGGTGGGGAGGGGTGAGGGGTAGACTGGTGATTGCGGTGGGGTGACGGGTAGGAGCGGCTGGGGGAAGATTGTAGATGTGCTTCGGGGTAGGATGAGGTGGACCGATGATTGAGGCCGGATTGAGCATGCTCAGTGCCTTTCTCTTGTGCAGATCCCAGCCCCAGGGAGTTTGGTGCCTGTTGTGTCTCATTTTCACTGAGAATTGACAATAATTGTTGCTGCCTGCCTGATTGTTTGGGTTTCTGTGCCCACTGTCCTCAGATTCAATAACTCAACAATTACTGTGCGAGGCAAGGGACCATTTCTTGTGCCTCTACTATCAAATCAATTAGCTGCAGTGCAGGAGAAAGAAATCCTTGAACCGTAAATCATGGTGCTTGAGACCAATAACATCATCTCCGCCTTTTAATGTTTCCCTTGAGCAGGAGAGGAAAGAGGGAGTGGGAGAGAAGACTGAGCTTAAACCTCCAGGATTGTCCCTGGAGACTTCTGGAATTGGAGATAATCTGCAGAGAAATTGTGTGCGTGTTACAACAGTATTATGCTTTATTACTTTCTTGAGCACTTTTATTTATTAGTTAAACGCTGTTAAATGTTTAACACAGATAATTGAGAGGTGCCTCACTTCGGTAGCAAGAATAAAGAGGTCACTTCCTGCAAGCAAACCACTCAACTGTGCTTGGTCTCTTTCAGTATCCCAGCTGCCAACCAAGCAACACTTTTAACATCACGAGTCCTGATTCAGAAATCTCTGGCTTCCAGCTTGACTGAACCAGGTACCGCTGGAGGCAAACTCTATGCAGTTCAGAGGGTACGGTGCATTGCTAGAGAATTGAGTTGTACCAACGATCTGTCTATTTATAAATCAAATGGAATAAGCACGAGCCTCTCCTGGTTCACTTTCTTCCATCAGCCCACCTCTAGCACAGACAAGCTTTGTTTGTCCATTTGTGCTCTGTGGGAAAGACATGGTGTGGAACATAGAACAGTACATCACAGAAATGGGCCCTTCAGCCCAAGATATCTGTGCCGAGCGTGATGCCAAATTAAACTAATCCCTTCTGCTTGTACATGATCCACATCCCTCCATTCCCTGCATATTCAGGTGTCTATCTAAAAGCCTCTTGAATGCCACTATTGTATCTGCTTCCACCTCTACCCCGGCAGCCCATTCCAGGCACCTGTCTATTTAAAATTGCCCTACACATCCCCTTTAAACTTTCCCCCTCTCATCTTAAATGCATGCCCTCTAGTATTCGACACTTCTACCCTGGGAAAAAGACTCTGACTTTCTACCTTATCTTTGCCTCTCATAATTTTATTAACTTTCATCAGGTCTCCCCTCTGCCTCCGACGCTCTAGAGAAAACAGTCCAAGTTTAGTAATCCATAGGGAAGGTATGGTTGTGGTGCAGCAGTTAAGTTACTGAACTAATAACTCAGAGATCCGAGTTCAAGTCCCACAGTGGAATTTAATCCATTTTTAAAGAAAACTATTCATTAAATGATGGACCAAAACTCAGAGATTATTGAGTAATCCCACCTGTCATCAATTTTTGTTAGGGCAGGAAATTTGCCACTTTTACCCAAATGTGACTCGAGATCTCCAGCAATGTGCTTGACTATAACTACACTCCAGCAAGCCTCTCAGATGTTACGTTGTGTTACGACAACGGTTACATAAAGCAGAATGAAGCCTGACAGGCCACAAGCAACCTCAGCGCTGAATTTGGATGTGGTATAATCGCTGTAGTTTATCACTTTTCCTCCTTCATCACTGGATCAAAATCCTGGAAACCCCCATCCCACTTAATGGCACTCTAGGAGTATGTTGATCAGAAGGGGCTGCAGCAATTCAAGAGGGCAGCTCACCACAACCTTCTTGGGGACAATTGGGGATGAGTGATAAACGCTAACCGGGACCTGAGAACTAAATTAATTTTTAAAATTAAAGTGTTTTAAAAAAAAGGCATTTACTTGTGCTAATGTAGGAGTCATTTTGAAGGAACTGAGATGTGCAAGAAGCAGTCCAGATGTATGCAGGAAAAACAAAATGCTACAGGCCATTCCAGCCCAGTATATTCCCCATATTTTACAGCTGCAGTAGACACAAGCTAACTAATCCCCACTATCATAGCAGTTAATTTCAGAGGCACAGCCTGGAACCTGATCAATGTAGCCACTTTCAGGCAGAAGCTGTTTAAAATGGGTGACTCCGGTTCATTGCTTCTGTATAAAAGGCAACAATTAGTGGAGACACTATGATTACTCTGGTAGACCAGCCTTTGCTGTTGCTGTTCTTTCTGTGTTTGATATAGACACGATCCTTGTGGGAAAGGGAACTCCACGATCACCCCCCACTGGAATCTATCGAGGAGATGCTGTTAACTCTCCCACAAAATAGTGATGATAAATGGCTAGGGTAGATGTTGGTAATCCAATACCTGCGACAACCTATCATCCCTTAATGCAGTGGCTTTCAAACCTTTTGAGCAGAGTTCCCCTCTCTGCAAACTTTTGCTTGCTCTCCAACTCTACCGGCCTGGAATAACAATGATATATGCAAAGCTATTGCTTGACAGCCTGTGTGTACACATAACTAAGGCTTCAACAGTTCCACAATATTATATTACCTACACCTGCAAGTATCAAGAAGGCAACCTCTCACCCATAGTTGGAAGTCCTGTGTTAATGTGAAACCTGGCTCTGTTTTTCTGTGGGCAGTCTGAATATTTGAGGGGAGGATTTTGAAACCAGTGTCCTGAGGTTGCCCTCCCACTTCCTTTCTCCAGCGGCCGACCTTTAACACAGCCAGTACAGAGAATCCAACTGCACCCAAATAAGATGGACCAAGTGGCAAAAGGGCTGACTGATGTATTTTGTGCCGACTTTAATCCAGAACCCTTCCAAGGAGGCCCAAGAGGCTACAGATGCTGGAATCTGGAACAAATAAGAAACTGATGGAGAAACTTGGCAGGTCAGGCAGCATCTGTGGAGGGAAATGGACAGTCAGTGTTTCGGGTCAAGACTCTTTATCTGATAATAAGTCATAACTGTGGCCAAGGAGTGTTTCTTAAATTGAATCTCCAGTGTCCCATTGGTCTGAAACTCAATCATCTCTTCCTGAGAATCAAAAGAACTGGAAGTATGAAACAAAAGTAGAAATGCTAGAAACTCTCAGCAGGTCAGGCAGCTTCAGTGGAGAGAGAAATAGAGGGTTTTCAAGCTGAAACATTTAACTCTTGTTTCCCATTTCTTCCTGAAGGCCATTTGATAAATGGGACAGGGTTACTGCCTAAGCCACAAAAGGCTGGATAATCCAATCTCTAGACTCCATTTCCTTTGGGAAGGTATTTCTCCAAACCGGCTCTGAGAGATTTAAAGTGAATTATGATTGGTTCCACAATGTTCAATAGTTCTAATTCTGTCTGTACGATGGTGCAAGTCAAAAAAAGAGCAGATGGGAAAACTGAAACAGTCTCAGTCTTCCTTTCCAGAGATCCAGTTATCTAGATTGGCCACAGTTACGACTTATTATCTTTGCACTCATGCTAATCATTTTATTTTGAGTGAAATATTACAAGGCAAGAGGAGTGAGGAGCCTTTGGGACTAGGTCGGTCTTGTTTGTGAAGGAAAGGCAGAGAGCGCAAGAGAGAGATTTGCATTAGGTCTGATGGCTGGGTTGTTCTTTCCATCTTCCCCTGCCTTTGCGCCTTCTCCCTCTCTTTCTTCATTTCACACCCCCTCTCACTCTAACTCCATTCCCTCCCTTCCACACCTTCCAAGACTCTTTGCCTCTCTCAACCACCTGCCCTCCCTCATCCACTGCTGCTCCTGCTGCCCAGTAGATTAAATGGTGCAGGATTGAAGCCATTGACTGCAATGGTGTGCAGGTTGCATCATGGATTATTCTCTCTCCCATCCCACACCTTACTAGCATGGACTGTTGAGGTAGTGGGATAGGCAAGGGGTAGGTCAAACAGGGCCTGCCAAAGAGGTGTCTGCTACTACTTCCAAGTCCCCTACATCCAGATCCCCTGCAGTTGAAGACTTCTGTTCTACCATATACAGATTGATTGCCATAACACCACTATGCCCATGACCAATCCACTGGAAAAGGACTTTGCTACCCAGTATTTATCTCTCGGTCAATATTCCATTCTCACATTGTTTGTGGGAGCTCGCTGTGGGAATGTGCTCCGCTCCATTGCCTACATTATAACAATGGCTATATCTCAAAAACACTTGATGGGCTCTGAAGCACATTAGGGCATTCTGTAAGGTATGTGAAAGCACTACTGAAATTTCGAATGGTAGAGATTGTTCTGCGAGGCATATTCAACAGAATTTTAATTGCATAATAAATTCCAGTATTTAGGCCACAAGCACCCATTTTAGTAAGTCGTTGCTGTAAAATCGCACAAACTAAATGTGAGGTTTGTATCTTAATGCACCTAATCTATCATTTCAGCCCCTTCTCCGCATTCTAATATTTTTTTAAATAACCCCAATGGTTTTCCTCCCTGCCCAATGCAGATGAGGAAGAGTAACCAGCGGGTAAATGTTTAACATGATCAGAGAAGGATTGATTTAATAGTCAGGAATTTTAAATGACTTGCATATTAAGGGGTTTTTAATTTCTTTCACAGATTATTTGTCCTGCAGTACATTGTTTTTGTAATTAAGACCTCAGGCTGTTAGACTAGAGTGCTGTTGGATCTTGTGCAATGTCCAATATCTTACCAAAGACCAGAAGAATGAAAGTGTTCCAATTGCTTTTACTAACCTGCAGGATATAAGAGAATAAAATAATGGTTGAGCTTTCTTAAAAGATTTATTTTTCCTGCAGTTAGATTGTTCTTTAAAGTCTATCAATAGCTTCTAGAATCTTGGAAGGACTGATTGTCAACCACAAGGATTTCAGTGCGTCGAGGGATTCACTAGCCTTGACTCCTCGCCCTGCGTTGGCATCATCAGGAGAGAGATTTCCACAGCCGCAATTTGCCTTCTGGATCCCAGCCCGTCGCTCTTAGGTCCTGCTATCTCTGTATCTGTGGCATATTATAGCGTGGTATAAACTGTCACTGGGATCCAAGCGCGCCTGAAAACTCTTTTCATTAAAAATAGCTCTGACTAGCCCGTGGTGTTCCCTTCCAGCCCAGGCTTTCTGTCTGCCTTGCATCTCCATGCTTTTCACATCAGCCTTTGAACTGGTCTTTCAGAAGCTGTCCTCCTTGCTGTCACATGACTTATTGGCAAGTAATCGATTAGTCAACTATTGCTGCTTGGTTGGGCTTTGAATTTTAACTCGTTCATGTGCAATATAAGCGGAAGTGCAACTTTACACTCAGGTGTTTGCACGATGTTATTGGAATGTTGCCAAGGATTAGAAGAGACTGGAGTACTGCTTAGAACAGAGATTTAACAAAGAAGTTCATAAAAGGTTTCAAAGAGGTAAATGAGGTGAAACCACTTCAGGAGGGTCAGTAAGCTGAGAGCAGAGATTTAAGATGATTAGCAAAAGCACCAGAGGAGACAAGGAAAGAATTGTTTAACCAGCGACTTTAATCTGGAATGCATGGTTTAAACAGGTCCTTGGCCAGATTGAAAGGTAGCTTGGATATCTGCTTGAAAAGAAAAAGTTTTCAGGGTTATTATTAGAGAACAGGGGAGAGAGCTAATTGTACTTCTGTTTCAAAGAGACAACAGAGCTATGCTGGGTCTTGTGCCTCCTTGAAAATGCATGGCAGATAAAAACTGTGCTTGATGGGAACACCACGGGTTAGCGAGACCTTTCCTTTGTTAAGAGCTTTCAGACGTGGTAGGATGAGTGACAGTTGATACCCCACTCCACTATAGACGCAGAGATAGTGGGGTCCTGTGAGCAATGGGCTGTGATCCAAAATACAGGATGAGACTGTGGAAATCTCTCTGCTGTTGAGGAAATTGCTCTCCTAATTATGATGCTGAAGCCAAAGCCCCAAGGGAGGTAAGGAATCAATGCCAGAGAATCACTGGTGTTAGGGATTTCAATGTATTGATAAAAGTTATGGTTGATAATTGATCCTTGTAATGGGATGTGTAAAAGCATGGAGCTTTGTGCCCTGCATTGGTCAACTAATATTAGTCGTCATCTTGTCCATAGCTGGTTGGACCTTGCTGTGTGCAAATGGGCTGCTGTTTTCCTCTGTTACCGTCAATGTTATGCATCCAAATCCACTGCCTCAAACAAATAAAACTGCAGAGACACAAGAGACTGCAGATGCCCGAATCTGGAGCAACACACAAGATGCTGGAGGAACTCAGCGGGTCAGGCAGCATTTATGGAGGGAAATGGACAGTTGACGTTTCGGGTCAAAACCCTTCATCTGAACTCCATAGACTCTCATAGACGCCATAGACATGACGAGAAATGAGATTGGTCAGTACAGTTAAAAAAAATTTAGCTACCCACCCCACAATGTAATGGGGTCTTTCACATCAACCCAGGAGGGAGTAGGCAGTACATTTGTTTAATATTTTATTTGTCGGAAATGGATTTTGAATAATGCAGCACCTTTAGTAGAATACCAGTTAGCAGAACACTATTACAGCGCCAACGACCCGGGTTCAATTCTGGCCGCTGTCTGTAAGGAGTTTGTATGTTCTCCCCATGTCTGTGTGGGTTTCCTCCAGGTGCTCTGGTTTCCTCCCACATTCCAAAGACATACTGGTTAGGAAGTTGTGGGCATGCTATGTTGGCGCTGGAAGCATGGCGACACTTGCAGGCTGTCCCCAGAACACTCTATGCAAAAGATGCATTTCACTGTATTTCAATGTACATGTGACTAATAAAGATATCTTAGCTGATTGCTTTATATTGGGTTAGAGGAGATACCATGTCAGCCTAACTGATTTGTAGGAATTAAATAATTAACTAAATTTTGCGTGTGGCAGGAAAAGCTGATTAAACATGTTCATGACAGAAGTACTGGAATGAAATGGAGAAATGCGTGGAGAAAGATCTAAGTACTTGGCAGGGAAACACTTTAAATCTCGATACTCTCATGGACAATACAATAATTGTTTCCAAAAAGTATTTCCGGAGTTAAGAGTAGTGGGTCCATTTGACAGCATTGCAAAGCATTCCTTGCTGCTGGGGAGCCCAGCTCAGAGGGATCATAGAATCATTGTAGTGCAGGAGGCTATTCGAGCTATTGAGTCACTACTGGTTCTTGGAAGAGAAGTCCAGCCAGTATTATTCCTTGGCTGTTGCAAATCACAAGCTGAACAGATGGAAACAGGAAACCTGGCACCTTGGGAGATCCTCATGAGGGATTTCCCATGCTTAGTTTGGAAGAATTTAAGGGTGAGGGTCATAGTGGGTTTTCCTGTTTATTGAGAAGTGTCTTACTTGTGTTTTAGTTTTGCAGTCCCTTCACTGCCTAGCGAAGTAGAATTCACCTGTAACATGAGAAGTGATCTTGTACAATAACAAATGGTCACATGAGGCTGGAGCAGAGTGGGCTGAATGGCCTCTCTCATAGGTACAGGTGTAACTGGAAGGGCAGGTGGATGGCCTACTCCATCCTCCAACCCTTCTGGATGTGCCTGATAACCATTTAACTGTGTCTGATGCCTGGCTGGTGGTGCAGTGATAGCTTGTTGTCAGTGAACCTTGTGTTTGACTTCAGCCAATATTGGTGGGGATTATATTTGGGGGTGAGGTTAGGGAGTGGTGGGCATTGCATCGATAGTGATCGGAAATAACAAAGTCACATTGTAGTAAAGGTATTCACTCCAGGGGCTGCTAACCCGAGAAGTTTTAAGGTAAGAGGTTGGAGAACACTGGCCACTAACAGTAGAGCAGCCTTAATGAAGGGTCTTGGCTCGAAACGCCAACTGTCCACTTCCCTCCATAGATGCTGCCCGACCTGCTGAGTTCCTCCAGCATTTTGTGTGTTGTTCCAGATTTCCAGCATCCGCAGCCTCTTGTGTGTCTCCACTAACGGTACAGCTGCTTTATATGCTGCAGCGGTCCTGCAGAGATTCCCAACTAACACTTGATGTGATGCGTTCCTGTGGGTTTTTGTGATGTGTTTGGCTTGCCACTGTGAAGAGGTGGGTGTGATGTTCGGACACGGTAATTTGTGGAAGTGAACTTCCAAGCATTCAGGACAGGCTTTTTGGACTGTGGAGGAGGAGGTAGGTTCTGAGGCCATGATCTTGCTGAACAGCAGAGAAGGCTCAAGTGGCCTTGTGGTCTACGCTCTTGTGCTCTGAAAACTTGTGCAGGGGCTGGACTCTCCCAGTCTGACCCATTTTGCAGTGGGTAGTGAGGACTGCGACAGCAACCTCCCACACAGCTCCTGGAATATGGTCCTCAGCCAAGGCTCGGAGGGTGGGCTAGCCACCCTTTCATTTACCGAAGAAAAGAAGCTTTTGATTGCATTGGCCCCAACCAGGCTTTGTGCTATTGCATTTCCTTGCCAGCTGACCTTTAACCCCTTGGTTTTAAGCCAGGTGCACCACAACAACTGTTCCTCAGATAAGTGCAGTCAATTTTAAATGCAGCCTGGGTTCAACAGCAACTTTCCTGTTCCTGTGAACTGGTTTCTCTTTTCTTTCCCTCTCCATTTTTCTTTCCTCTTTATGTGCTGGGTCGAGCTGGAGTGGTGGGGTGAGGGGTGGGTGGAAAGGCGTGGAAATGATATTCAGAAAGCAACGATGCTAGGCTTAGCTGTGTGCCAGCCTTCTGTTGGCACTGAGAGATGGAGTCAGTGTTGGGCCCTGCAGTGGAGGGAATCTTTTTGCTAATAGTTGGATCTTTGTAATACAGTGATTTCTCAGCCTAAATGCACGCTGTTACTTGGGAAGGTAGGTTGTAGACGGAGAGTGAACTCGGTCTTTACTTTCTTTTCCATCTCCCCTTGGCCTCTCGGAGCCAGACTTGCCCGTGAGATCCTCCTCCTTGACCTGCTAAGCTGCTGACTTACCCAGCTCTCTGGTCTTTTTAAGTTAACTGCTGTTTTTGGTTCCATCATCCTGCCCCCTCCCTTTCACAACACATCATCATCACCTTAAAGCCATCAGTTGGTCCTCTTGCCCTTGCACACTGTTGCCCCATCTAACCATTAGAGTCAGATGGACACCAAGTCAATGCCAATCATCAAGTGTATGTTTACACTAATCTGCTGGGTTTTTTTGTAACTTCCCCATTTTGCCATTAACACAGAAGGATCTGAGTGTCCTGGTCCATGATTCACTCAAGACTAGTGTACAGGTCCCGCAAGTAAATTGAAAAGCTAACCAAATGTAAATGATTATTGCTAGTGGAATTGAATACAAAAGGATGGAGGTTATGCTTCGGTTATACAGAGTCTTAGTGAGACCACATCTGGATTACTGTGTCAAGTATGGGTCTCCATATTTAAGGAAGGATCTTAATGTGTTGGAAGCATTTCGGCAAAGATTTAGTAGACTAGTGGCTGAAATGGGTGGATTATTTTGTGCGGGTAAGTTGGACAGTCCAAGCTTGTATCCACTGGAGTTCAGAAGCATGAGAGGAGACTCGACTCAAACATTTAAGGGGCCTTGCTGGGTGGATGTGGAAACGATGTTTCTTTTTGTGGGACTATCTAAAATTAGGGGGTCACCATTTTAAAATAATGAACAAGATGAGGCTAATCTTTTCTTCTGGGGGTTGTTGTTTTTGTAACTCTCTTCCTCAAAGGGCAATGGAAGCAGAGTGTTTGAATGTTTTTAAAGCAGCGGGTGATAGATTCATGGTGAGTGGAGACAGTGGGTGTGAATGGTACGTTGGAATGCAAAGTTAGGGTTACTATCACATCATGATCTTGTTTAAAGACTCAAGGAGCCAAGTGGCCTAATTCTGCTCCTAGTCTCTGTATCATGTCTGAGGTATTTATGTGCCTCTTTGTTCATCCAATTGCACTTCAGGTAGAATTCAATTTCAGTAGATATTACTAACTCTTCAGGCTCCCCATTTTGAATTTGACACCATTACAGATGTCGTGTAATCTTCTGGCAACACTTTCAGTAAAGTATTGCTAAATGGCAGTGTGTAAGTGGACAATGTACCTAGTGTCTTCAGAACTGTGCGTGTTCACTGACAATTGTAATTGTTAGTGATTGATTGACAATTACAATTAAAAAAATTGATAATTACAAGTTCAATTCCACTTGTAATGTCAAAAGTAGGTGGTTAGACTCTTGTTTTGTTGTAGATGATCACTGCCTGACACCTTTCCAGCACAAACATTGTTTGCCACTAATTAGGCCGTGCCTGAACGTTGTCCAGATCTTGCAAAAAATGCCAGGCAGTGATTATCCCCAAAAAAGAGAGCTGAACCACCTACTTTTGGCATTCAATGGCATTGTCATTTGCAAATCCCCCACCAATATTGTGGGGCTCTGTATAGACTGTAGTTCAACTGGATACTATGTCTATAAGAGCAGAGATACTACAGCAAGTGACTTGTCTCCTGACACCCCAAAGTCTTCCCACCATCTACAAGGTGCAAGTCAGGAACTGGATGAGTGCAGCTCCAGTAATTCTTGAGGCTCTAAACCATTCAGGACAAAGCAGCCTGCTTGATAAGGCACCCCATCCACCACCTTAAACACAGGTGCGCAGTAACTGCAGGGTGTGACATCTCCAAAATGCATTGCAGTCACCCAGGCTTATCTGAGTGCACCTCTGAAACATGCCGGCTCTGGCACCAAGGAGGACAAGGTCAGTGGGTGCATGGGAACACCACCCCATGCAGTTCCCCTTCTAGTCTAACACTGTCCTGCTTTGGAAAATGAATCAGTGGTCCCTCTTTAAAGCTGGGTCTAAAGCCTGGGACTCCCTACCCAACCACACTGTGGAAGCACATTCACCAGCAGACTGCAGTGGTTTATGAAGAAGCTTGGCCATCACCTTCTCGAGGGCGATTGAGGATGAGCAATAAACGGTGGCCTCACAATGTCCCAAAATTTATTTCAAAGTGTGTTGACATTCACCAAGTCCAATTCACTCCAAAGATTAGGCAGTAAACAACAGGCAATTGCAAAAACTTCCAGTGAAGGAGAACACAAGGAAATGGGAGCAGGAGCAGTCTACATGCCTCTCAAGCCTGCCCTACCATTCAATATGATCATGGCTGATCAGCCCCAGGCCTCATCTCCTCTTCCGCGCCAGACCTCTGTAGCACTCATTCATCTGGAAAGTTGGGCTGGGTGTTGGAAGAGGAGCACCCCTCCAACAATTAATGGGACCAGGGCTTGTAACCACTGGAAGCCATCTCACCCAGTGGAGAGAAGAGCAGTACCATTAGTGAAAAAGTTGTGCTAGGGCCAAGCAGGTGAAACGACATCATGTAGGATTAACAATTGGAGCAGGGCTGCTGTTGGTGCACAGACCACACTATGGACAGAAACCATGAGCATGTTAAGCGCTGAGCTCCGTGGCCCGCAGTTCGAAGAGATGTGCAGCACTGATGGCCAGTGAGAAAGCCACAATAACATGTCAGTTGCTCTGGCTTCACTTGTGGCTTTAAAGCAGAGTTTTGTGGTGGTCTGTTGGGGAGCCAAGGGGGGTGTACGGAACAGTAGAGGCTTCACCATGAATCTTCCTCCTGAGGATTGCATGAGAAACATTGCATGAGATCAGAAGGAATTCTGTTCTAATATTTTTATTTGTTGGAAACCATAAGAGATGTAAACCAAATACCAAAAGTCATTTAAATGTGAAAAATTGAAAAATTACAGAAATGTGAAGTGTTACATTTTGGTGGGAGGAATGAGAAGAGGCAGTATAAACTACAGGACACAATTCTAGAAGGGTGCAGGGACAGGGCTCTAAGGGTAAATGTGCATAGTTCATTGAAAGTGGAATGGCAGGATGAGGAAGTGGTTAAAATGCATTTTGGGCCAGTGCTCTATAGATTAAGAAATCCATGGTGAACCTTTATAAAAACTTTCATTTGGCCACAGCTGGAGTACTTGGATGCTACACTTTAGGAACGATGGAAAGGCTTTGGGAAGAGTGCCAAAGAGGTGCACCAAAATGATTTCAGGGCTGAGGGATTTGAGCTATGTGGAGAAGCTGGGGGTATTCTCCTTGGAGCAGAGGAGGTTGCAAGGGGACCTGATAGAGGTATTTAAGATCAAACAGAGTAGATAGAGAACCCGTTCCCATTAGCAGGGTGTCAGGAGCCAGGGTGGAGAAGTGGGACATGAGATTGTTCTTGTGTAGAGTTGGCACAGACTTAACAGACTGAATGGCCTTCTCTGTTGTAATCATTTTGTGATCTGTGAATGAAATAATCTAGAGACACATGAGATCTGGAAATCTGGAGCAAAAAAAAAAGCAAAATACTGGAGGTACTCAGCAGGTCAAGCAGCTGAAATAATTTATCTTGGTTGCCTATTGAAACCATTAGTTATGATCTCTGTGGACCTTAGTGTGGATTGTAAATAAAAATTAACAGTGCATCTTCCCATTTCTGAGAGTAGTAATGGGCAAATTGTGTGGGAAAATTGATTTTGGTGTCACAATGCCCATTCCGAACCTGATTTTTGTTTTGTAGATCAGCGTCAGGACTCTGTGGTCTCCTGTGTCTTCCCCTGCTCTACCCTCAATCCAGTCCAGATCTGGCAATAGGCCCTGATGGTATCAACAGGTGGTGAAAGCTTTAAAAGTGAATTCCCCCGGACTGTTATCTTTGCAAGCATTCCCACATCCAACGGAGTTTTTTTTATTGCTACATAGAAACAAGGTCAGTTGTTATACACTGTTGCTTTCCCGAAAGGTCTGGACGGAAAGAGGTGAGAAAGTTTGGAGCAGTGATACTGATGCCCAATCTCGTCAGGTTGCTTCCACCTGTAAAGTGTGCATGGTGTGTTTGTGTTCTGACTTGCACCAAACCCCATTCGACCCCTAGATTTACTGACCAGCTCTGGGTCTCAGTTTTAAATTTCTCTTCCTTTTTTCTTCCTGCTTCTCCATGATCTCAGCCCTCCCTATTGCTTCAATCTTCTCCAGCCCCATAACCCTCTGATATCTGGGCACCTACACACCCTGGAATCTAATCACTCCCACACTGACAGCTGCATCTTCACCTGCCAAAGCCGCAAGCAAGCAAATTCATTCCGCCTCTCTACCTGTCTTCGCTCCCTCAAGGAACCCCTTGAAGCCTGCCTCTTTCACCGAGGTAAAGCTCCTGAGAAGCACCAAGGGATAGTTCCCAAGCTAAGGCACTCAAAGCAAAGTGATGATGATTTAAGTTAGTGATGGGATTGTCGCTGAGTAACAATAGAGGTCAGTTGTCCAAGGAAGTTTGCTTGGAGGAAGTCAGTATTTCACTAATAATTAAAGAGACATTGCTGTTTGACTATGGGATGTTCACTCCTGTCAAATGGTGTGCACTTAAACCATTAAAGTTGCAGTCTGATGTTGTCATGGGAACAGTCATGGGGGCATTGTTCAGTCCTTGCACTTCTGAGAGTTTGCAGGTTTAATGGGAATTTTCATCTGGAATGCTCCGTGGGAATTTATTTCGCCATTATTCACATTTTCAGTTGCAATTTTGGTGATGTATTCTCACCATGTTTTGTGCTGACAGTTTTATTAATAATTTAATAGGTTAACACAGTTGATGGAAAACCTGACTTGGGGACACATTCGTTTACTTTACTGAGTGTGTCAAAGGTGAGGTGCTTGTGGGAATTGTAAGGAGCACTAAAGATCATATGCCAGGTTTTATTCTGAGCAGGCGATGACTCCCCTACCTCGTGGTCTAACAGATTGACCCAGTCAGAGACTGAGCCACACAGACCAGGAGTGACCTGTTCTCAGTCGTCAGCCCCTTCACCGAGCTGTACTCAGTCCCGATAGGTTGACTGGAGCGACCTGATTGGTCCTGTAATCCTATAAGATATCAGTTAGACCTTCAGCCAACAGAATTTTACCTGGGCGAGAGAAGTGCCTATATTTATAAAGCAGTGATCAGCACTGTCACCTCTAGTGGTGAACCAAATAAAACAAAATTGTGGCTAAAGTGACTTGCACTCATGTTAACAGTGGCATGGTCATAGGGTCCTAGAGAGAGACAGCACAGAAACAGGCCCTTCAGCCCATCAAGACCTCACTGACCATCAAGCCCCAATTTGTACACTAATCCCACCCTAATCCATTTGATTCTCTCTACATTCCACTGGTCCCTGTTAAGTTCACCAGTAGCTTGCCTGCAAATGCAATTGGACAGAGGGTTCATGTGGTATTCAACCCATCAGGAATTTAAAGCCAAGCTGTACATAAATTGAAAATAAATATTAAAATGTTCTTAAAAAAGAAGAAATTTTAAAAAAATCCCTAATCAGCCAACCACCGCTCCATCGTGGCATTGTCTTACCTCGATGTCAGGAGGTCACAGGTTCAAACCCCACTCCAGGAGCCCAAGGATAGAATCCAGCTTGACCCTCCAGTGCAGTACCGAGAGAGCACTGCACCTTTAGAAGTGCCTTTGTTGGAGTGAGACATTAAATTCAGGGCCCTGTTTATATCTTAAGGTGGACATAATTGAAAAAGAGCAAGGAAATTCTGGCCAATACTTATCCAACAGGCAGCATCATTGCATATAAAAATCCTGATTATTTATTGCATTGTTTGGAGAGATCTTACTCTGCACACAGATTGGCTGCAGAGTTTGTTTACAAAGTGATAGATAGTAGGAAGAAAAAAACTTTGTGTGTGTCTATGCCCATGCATTCTCGCTGGAATAGTAATGCCCAGGATCGGTACTGGTACCTACCTGACAGTTATTTCTTGAGGCACCAGGCATTCTCCAAACTTGTGGCCTGCACTCTTTTGTTTACAGAAATGAGGCCGTGTGATGCAGCAGGAGTGAGTACTGGGCATGTATTTTAGGGTTGGAACTTCAGGTGTACGCTGAGGGAATTGTGTCACATGATTATTTTTTTAATTTCAGAAATAAACTTTATTTGTAAAAATTTTGACAGGAAATATGCTACAATCAGTACATGTCTTACATTCGTTGTGTCTTCAAACCCATACAATCTCTTTTACAAAGCACGAATGCCACTCTATGAACAATACACCCATCGAGTGTTTGAGAGGCAGCCACACAGGACCCAGCCCCTCAATGTGCGTCACGTGATGATGGTGCCGGGAGCCTGATCTCTGGAGAGGGAGCAGGCAAGAGTTTGCTCCTGATTGAACGGGAACTGGATCTCTGTTTGCTTCTGCAGTGCACTTGAGCCCTTTGGCCCAGGATCTTCTGTCTGCCTCTGTGTGCACACACCACCCACACTCAGCAACTGCCACCACAACCCCCCTGAAAAAATATACTCAGAAATTGTGCATTAAGCCACCCCTCCATTCTCTGATGAATAAGAGAAGGTGGAGTCCCCCATTAAATGAGCACCAGCAAAACAAGCGCTTGTGGTGCTAATCTTTAATTTTTCTAATCACCTGTGTCTGTGATATTTTGTAAAATTATTCAATCAAGGCATGAAGGCATTGTTGACAAGGCCAGTGTTTACTTTCCATCCGAGTTGAGGAATGGGAAATCTGTAACATTCAGATGCATGTTACTTTGCGTGTGTGTGTGTGTGTGTGTGTGTGTGTGTGTGTGTGTGTGTGTGTATCAATACAGCAGTTGTCTGATGCATTGGTTTATTCCCACCCTCATCATCTCTTGAGATTTGTGCAAAATGACTCAATTCTCCTCTGACGGGTTATAATTGGAAGGAAAGGAGGGCAGTCCTCAGTAAATGGAGTGCATAATTTGCAGCAAAACTGGAAATATTCACCATTTGCAGCACACTGAAATAATTATCTTTTTAATCTTTCTGATTGCAATCAGCAGTCTGTGAGTAGAATCTCCCAGCATTTCTCGGCATACAAAGAGATGGCCGAGAGCACTACATGCTTTGTTGTAACCATTTGATCTACACTGAATCTCTACGGTAACACTTTAAATTAAAGTACTCTCCTGAGTGCTTTTCCTCAAGCCTCTATTTATTCTGTGCTGATGGAGAGGCTTGTTCCAACAGTTATGAGCTATTGCTGTGCTTTCATCCGAGAGATGCTTGCCAGAGTTTGCCGCCGCTGCTGCTGGGACTGGTTAGGGGAAGAAGAGGTGATGAACGCAGTGGTCACAGCTTTGCCCCATTCATGTCACATCCTCTCGGTCCACACTCTTCTCATTCCCTTTATTAAAGGTTGGATCAGTAGCCAGTGTTGCACTCTCTGGCTGCCGTGCGCTGTCTCACAAACACTTTGCATGTGAATCTAGATGCCTGTTATTGGTGGCCATTGTCATTGTGAGTACAATGAGACCCAGGAGTAACTCTATCCCGGCTCAGCCTGCTATATTTTGCTGGTTTCCCACATACCAATTGCAAACAGAATCCCAGACTGACGTGTTCCTACTCAGCTGCCTTAGGTTAAGAACATACAAACATAAAAAATAGGGGCAGGAGTAGGCCATTCAGCCCCTCATACTTGTTCTGCCATTCATCTGGATCACGACTGATCCTTTACAACACTATCAGGTCAAGTCAAGTTTATTGTCATGTGCACAAGTACCATGAGGTATGGGTACAATGAAAAACTTCCTTGCAGCAGTATCAAGGCATGTAGGTTAAGAAAACACACAGAGTATAACTTATACATAAAATTATACCATACAGCGAGGGAGAAAAGACTGGTGCAAAAGCAAGACCTTAGTGCAAAAAGTACAAAGACACAATCAAAGACAAGTAGTGCAAAGAGGTGGTCCCTGAATGTCCAGAGGGCTATTGATCTGTGTTCTGAATGAAGATGACTGAGAGTCCACAGCGCTTCAGTGAAGGGGCCTTCACGGGTTCACCTGCCTCCGGGTGAAGCAATTTCTCCTTGTCTCAGTCCAAACTGGCCTAACCCTAATCTGAAACTGTGCTCCTTGGTCCTAGAGTCCTCAGCCAGGGGAAACATCTTCCCTGCATCTAGTCAGTCCAGTCCTGCAAGAATTTCTGTGGAGGGGCTGTTTTCTCAGACTAGTGTGTCTTGCGCTAAGCGGGTGAGGGGATACCCATGTCCAACAACGATTAGGAGGTTGTTAATTCTTTGGAATTCTGTTCCCAGTAGACTGTGGATGCTCCAACGTTGGGTATATTTCTGAGCTGAAATCAGTCGAACTAGCAGACTGGAGGAATAGAGGAATCTCAGGTTGAGAGCCAGTTTCCCACTACTGCAATGGTTGCTGGGAATTTTTTTTGATCATTAGCAACTATCAGGGGTTATAGTGGCTAACAAATGTAGCAACAAGCAACCTGGGAGATCCCCATCTCCTTCCCTCCAACTTTTTCCACTCTCTCCCTTAAAAATAAAAGGTTCTATTCGGCTCGAGAGGCTGTACGCCCAGCTTCAACTACTATTTCTGGAGTGCACTTCTCTGCCCAGAGTGTGGGTGGGAACAGAGATTGCCCTGTGTCTATGTGGCTGTGTTTTACTGGCTGTTCCATCAGACTGCAGAGAAGCATGTAGCTCAAAGTTCTATAACCGAAAATCTCAGCCTCGCTTTATTTCTCTTTGAAATATTTTTGCACTTCCACAGTAGATTGTGAGCCCTCACAGGTGTTAAGCATAGATTCCAGTTTAAAAAAAAACTTTACACAAAAAAAAATGTGCGCTCTCCCCTTATTAAAATCATTATTCAAACAGTTAGCACCATTGACAGGATGCATAGAAAATAACATCACTTTCCACCCACCCAAGTGTTCCTTCGGAGAATCTTGTACGAAATGCCGAATGTCCTCTTCAATAAACGCCCTTGTGATTTGGTTATCATCTTGTTAATGAACAATTATAGGTACTTTTGAGTAGTTTTATCAGCTGCAGAGGAACTTGATAACCAAATGTAGACGGTCTAGTCTGGAGCTCACATTCATCATGAAGGAAGCTTAGTAATACATTGTTCTTTGAGCTTGCAATCCACTAATTGATTATAATCAGCATCTACCTTTATTTTTGCTTCCTTTTATATATTTTCTTGTTATCCTCTCCTATTCCTTTTCCTTGTTCTGCATTCCTTTTATTTTGGCAGCCAAGAGTACAATGGTCTTTAGAATCTGCAAGGTCAGCCCTAAAACCTTTTGGTTTCCTCTCTCCTTTTGCTTTTCCTCGCTCACCCCATGCGCTCACTCCTCTCCCTCACTCTTCCCTTTTGTTCCGCTCCCACACGCATCAATCATCTCTCAGCCGATAGTAATTTCTCCCCAGTGCAGTGAAATGTGAGACACATTAAGGTTCTGTTTGTCTGCAGTGTTCAAAATCTTAGTTCTGTAAGATCCTAAACTCAGCTCTTTGAAATGGAAACATTTCAATGGCACACTATCCTCACCCTATTAAATAACATTGCCCACTTGTCTGCCCGTCTCCCTTTATTCTATCATCTCTCTCTCTTGCTGTTACCTGCTTTTTTTTGTTGTACATTCCTCTTGGTGTTTGAATCTCCCTCCCAGTTTTGGTCATCAATGCCCAGCTACTGTTCGCTTCATCTGACTGGATTCCAATCTATAATGCCCCCCAATCCAACAATTCTGAATTCAGTTCACTCAACTATTAGAGGTGCCAGCCCCTTTCAGATCTGCCGGAGTGAGGGTGGGAATCTGAGGTAGTTACTACTTCGGTCTATCTTTCTTAATACAATGCAGGAGGAGGCCATTCAGCTCCTTGAATCCAGACCAGTTACAAACAGAACAACCCCATTTCCCGTCTCTATTTCCCTGTAGCTTTCTCTCATATGCTGACCAAGTCCCCCTTGATCCTTTTGTCATGGTCTGGCAGCAGTGCCAACTACTGCACCACACCCTGCCCCCACCCATCACCCCCCTGTCCTCTATACTTTGGATCATCCGACATTGTCCTGCAAGTGGAGGGAGAGAGGCTGGCTGTTGTTGTGAGGTCCTCCTGCATATTCTCTGGAGCGGCAGATGCTGAGGGGAGACCTGATAGAAGTTTATAAGGTTATGGAGGCACAGATAGACAGTCGGTATCTTTCTCCCAGGGCTGAAATGTCTAATACTAGAGGGCATACATTTAAGGTGAGAGGGGGTATGTTCAAAGGAGATATGCAGGGCAAGTTTTTTTTACAGGGAGAGTGGTGGGTGCCTGGAAAGCACTGCCAGGGGTGGTAGTGGAGGCAAATACAACAGGCAATTAAGAGGCTCTTAGATAGGCACACGAATATGCAGAGAATGGAGGGATATGGATGTTGTGTAGGCAGAAGGGATTAGTTTAGTTAGATGTTTAATTAGTCTGGTACAACATCCTGAGCTGAAAGGCCTATTCCTGTTCTGTGTGTTCTATCGCGGTTGTGTTGAGGGGGGAGATGGAATGAGGAGGAGGAGGACGGTAGGGAGGATTTGGTGGTTGTGTAAGAGAAGAGGATACAATTAATGCACAAAGAGAACAGCTGTCAAGAGTAATATAAAAACTCAAATAAACGAGCCATTAAATGCTCACTCACTGGTGATTTTTGTTGTGCATTGTTGCAGAATAACCTGCCTTAATGTGAGGTAATTTGGGTATCTGATACCAGGTTGATGCTACAGTTGTCATTGCCTCTGAGTCAGTTACAGCCAGGGATCCCACTTTCATTGGAGACACAAGAGACTGCAGATGCAGGAATCTGGAGCAACACGCAAAATGCTGGAGGAACTCAGCAGGTCAAGCAGCATTTGTGGGAAGGGAAGGAATTGTCGACTTTTCGACCAGAAACGTCAACAATTCCTTTCCTCCCACAGATACCGCTTGACATGCTGAGTTCCTCCAGCAGATTGACTGAAGGCGGGGTCCAGTTGCCCTGCTGGTGGTAACATTAGATGCATTTTCCCTCATCCCATGGCTTAAAGTACATAAGACATGAACTAGGAGCAGGAGTAGGCCAGTCAGCCTTTCACACCTGCTCTAGCATTCATCAAGGCCGATCTTCTACCTCGGCACCATTTTCCTGCACAATCCCATGACCTTTGTTTTCTCCAATCTCCAGAAGTCTATTGATCTCAATTCTGAATGAACACAATGAGTCTCCACAGTTCTCTAGGGTAAAGAATTCCAAAGATTCACCACCCTCCGTGTGAAGACACTTCTGTAAATCTTAGTCCTAAATAGCCTATCCCTTATTCTGGTCTTAGATTCCTCTGCCCGGGAGCAATATCCTCCCTGTAAGCACCATAAGATGTTTGTAGAATATTATTATGCCTCATGACTTGCTATCATTTGTTTTCAAAGACTTGAGTGAAATATTAAAAGCCTGTTGTCATTCATCCTGGCAAGCGTTGTGGGACGGGGCGGATGGTTGGGGAAGTTCCCATGTTTTTCCTCTTTGGTTTAATCCAATTGTTCTGGTGGTTTGGGAGGTGGTGAAGGTTTTGGAATACAATGTGGCATCAGGAGTTTCTGATGATCTGACCAAACATTCATGCATGAAGCATTCCTGCCAAAAACTCATCAACTGGTCATTAATCTTGTTATATCTGCCCACTCAACTATGACAAGCCTTTTAAGATAAGTGTGAGGCATTTTGGCATTCAGAACATTGTAATGAGGTGTAAAGTACAAATGACTATAGGTTCTGTTTTTTAGCACCTGCTGTACCTTCTGATCCTACTCTTCAGTTTAATTTTATTTTTCTGAGCTCACAAACACAATTTAATAAATTTGTATCTCAACAGATCCCATTTAAACTGTGTTTTCTAACCTTTGCTTGTTCTTATTGAATGTGAGGTTATTGCTTACACAATATGGAAAGAAACAGCATTTTCAGGCACGGTAAAGTAGTACACATTTAACCTCCATACAAAACATTTCCGATAACTAGAGGTTGAGAATTATTTTGGCGCATTTAGAGCTGAAACATTTCTGACTCATTATTCTTTCATTTTGCCACACTGTTGCAGATCACAGGCTCTGGTTTTGCGTTGAGAAATGTAGCTGGCAGAGGGACTTTAGCATCTTGTCATTGAAGATTTACAAAGAGAGCACCATATGGTGGGCAGATTCGGATTATCGTCTGAAAGTCTTTAAACATGGGCCCAGTTTCTGTACCACTTGCAGTAGTATGAATGAATCCCACTGGGTTGCTTTGGCTGAATCGGTTATACAATGCAGAAAGGGCCATTCAGCCCATTGTGCCTGGGCTAGTGGTCCGAAATAAATGTTCATTTAGTCCCACTTTCCAGTTCTTTCCCGCTGCCTCTGCAAATTTAACCTTTTTAATGGCATTTATCTGAGTCACTGACAGTTGTCGCTGACCAATTTACCAGCATAACACCCTCCAGCCAAAAGTAATGCCCTGAGCTTCTCCCAATCCTGTTGTCAGCTCTGGACCAAACTTGGATAACATGTCCGGCAAATTTGCTGTAAACTTTCCATGGAATTCACATTTCTGTTTACAAATGGAATTGAGCTTAGGTCAGATCAGAAGCTACAAAAGTTGACTGGCATGTTCAAACTGGGCTAACCAAACTGCAGAGAAGTCAGTAGCCCAAGTAAGTGCAAAAATTACACTTTGACACTTCTAGAGTCATAGAGTTGTGCAACAGGCTCTTTGGCCCAACTCATCCATGCCGACCAAGGTGCCCTCCTGACCAAGTCCAATTTGCCTGCATTTTTGTGAAATAAATTGTGATCCTTTCCCAAGAAACTGATATGTTTATTGGTAAAAGGGTACTTTTGGTTTTTTTTTTATCCATTTTCAGGACCTGAACATCACTGACAAGGGCAATATTTGGTGAAGGTACTCCCACAGTACTGTTAGAGAGGGATTCCCAGACTTAGACCTAGCAACAATGATATATTTCCAAGTCAGAATGGTACGGGTCTAGGAGAGGAACCTCCAAGTAGTGGTCTTGCAATATACCTGGTTTCTATGTCCTCAGTGATAGGGCTGTGTGTTTGGAAATGCTGTTGGAGTGTCCTGGCCAAGGAACTCAAGTGCGTTTTGTAGACGCTATACACTGCAGCTATTGAGTGCCAATGGTGGAGGGAATGAATGGTGATGGATGATTTACCATTCAAACAGGCTCCTTTGTCTTGGCTAGCGCTGAGTTTCTTGAAAATCGTTGGCGCAACACTCATCCAGGCAAGTGGAGAGTATTCTATCACAGTCCTGACTAATGCTTCGTAGATGGTGGAAAGGCCTTGGGGTGTCAGGAGGTGAGTTGATCACCAGACCTACTTTTGATTTCAGTGTGGGTCCTGTTGAGTTTCCGTGTTAACTCCTTAGGGAGCAGAACGGACATTTTGTTAACCCACCAAAATGTGTTGCATGTTACATGAGTTGCAGGGATCTGATGGCAAGCTCCAAATGAGAGGGAGGGAAAAATGTGCATGTCAGCATGGTTTGTGATGGGGAATCATTTCTTACGAGCTTGATTGAGTTTTTTTTTTGAGGAGATGAGATGATGATTGATTAGGGTAGGGCAGTGGATGTTGTATGCATAGACTTTAGTTAAGTATTCAACAAGGTCCCTCATGCTAGGCTGATCCAGAAGATTAAGGCACATGAGATCCAAGGTGACTGGGTAGATTGGATTCAAAATTAGCTTGGCCATAGAAGACAGAGGGTAGTGGTGGAGGGGTGTTATTCTGACTGAAGGTCTGTGACCAGAGGTGTTCCGCAGGGATCAGTGCTCTGACCTCTGTTGTTTGTGATATAAATAGATGATTTGGACAAAAAATGTAGGTGGGCTGATTAGTAAGTTTGCAGATGACACAAAAATTGGTGGAGATTTGGATAGTGAAGAAGTTGTCAAAGAATACAGCAAGGTATCGATCAGTATGGGTGGAGAAGTGGCAAATGGAGTTTAATCTGGACAAGGGTGAGGTATTGTGCTTTGGGAGGTTGAATGTAAGAGGAAAGTATACAGTAAATGACAGGACCCTAAACAGCACTGATGTACAGAGGGATCTTGGGTTGCAAGCCCATAGCTCCCTGAAAGCGGTAACACAAGTGGATAGGGTGATAAAGAAGGAACACGGCATACTTGCCTTCATCAGTCAGGGCACTGAGTATAAAAGTTGGCAAGTCATGTTGCAGCTGCATAAAACTCTGGTTAGGTTGCATTTGGAGTATTGTGTGCAGTTCTGGTCACCATTACGAGAGGAAGGATGTGGACGCTTTGGGAGAGTGTGCAGATGGGGTTCACCAGGATGTCTCCTGGATTGGAGTGTATTAGCTATAAAGAAAGGTTGGATTGATTTCTCTGGTGTCAGAGGCTGAAGGGAGACCTGATAGAAGATGATAAAATTATGAGAGGCGTAGATAGTCTTTTTCCCAGGGTGGAAATGTTGAATACTAGACAGCATAGCTTTAAGGTGAGAGGGGGAAAGTTCAAAGGAGTTGTGAGGGGCAAGTTTTTATGCAGGGAGTGGTAGGTGCCTGGAATGCATTGCCAGGACTGGTGGTGGAAGCAGATACAATAACAACATTTAAAAGGCCTTTGGACTGTGAACAGGCAGCGAATAGAGAGATAGAGATGAGATTTGGTTAAATTGGCATCATGGCCAGCACAGATTATGGTGGGCCGAAGGGCCTGCTCCAGTGTTGTGCAGTTCTGTGTAACTGTATGGAAGCCAAATGAAGTGGTCACTCAACAGGAAACTGTCAGCAGGGGACTCAGTAACAAAACTTTTCTCCTGCAGGGGAAACCATGGTTGCTAATGGAAGCATTGAAGGAATTGGAGCCAGCTTTCTGAAGGAGGCATTTAGTTTGCTCCTACAAGCAGAATTAACTCTCCGGATCCTTTTTTTTAAATTCAGCCTCAGAATGAGTTATTGGAGAGAAACTAAGGAATTGTTTCAACCTACAGATCTGCATTTAAAATGTGTGAGTGAATGTATGCAGGTTTTACTTCAAAACAAAAAGCACCATAACAGCATGAGCTCTGGGGGCCTCGTTCAGAACAGTAAAAGAATACCTTTATACCTTGAGCCAAAAATACCCAGTGCTATCAAGGGAAGCTGAAAAAAAATCTGTTTTTTTCCCTCTGTCGGGTATAGTGCAGGCAATGGCAGATTAAGCTTTACTTCTAAAACCAGGAAACAGCACTGTATGTGAGCCAATTCTCCTTCTCTGTCTCTGTCTATCTCAAGGGCATTGACTGATTTGTGGCTGATGGAGTATGTTAGTACAGTCTGCCAGCGCCTTATAGCAGTGCTTTTTCTGGTCCCCAGTAACAAAGAGTCTCGGAACTGCTGAGGTAATGCTGTGGCTTCTAATGGCCATGGTTCCTCGAATTTTCTTGCTGCAATGAAGAAGCTGTTCAATAATGCAGCCTTGTTCATTCTGATTGCAGCATTGTTCACCCTGCTGTTTCTGGAGATCCTCCACATATTCAGGGCAGGGATAAATGGAGATTAGTTTGAGCCAGAGGATTGCCAATCCTGTATTGCTTCAGTGCATTCCTGTAGAGGTGGAATAGTATTTGATAATTATGTAGAATAACATCGGGTTTTATTTTTGTATGTGATAAATGGCCAAGCATTAGAATGGCACTAAGACAATAAAGAGTTCTTTAATGTGCCGAGCGAAATTGTTTTGCACCCTCTAATACAATCTACACATGGTGATTTAACTCTCTGACTATCGGATTCTGCCATTTCCTAATGAGTTTCAGCTCTAACAAATGAAATAAGAGGCTGATGATTAATTTTCTCACTTTAAAGAAAATGACTCACCGTCTTAAAAGAAGTAAGATGCTGGATGACAAGAACTTGGTGCAAGCTCCTGTACCGAAGACTGCTTTACTGGGGGGATAAAGTTCATTGGAAAGTCTACATTACAGTCCAATTATGGTCTAGAGTATAGGTCACAGTGTGTGTGTGTTACATTCCAACTAACTGCTCTGTAGGTTACCTTTGAGTACAGCATCGTAGAAAATTGATGATAGAAAGAGACAATTTGGCCCATTGTATCTGTATTGGTCAAAGTGGAGTTACCTAGCCTAATCCTGCCTTGTAGCACTGGTCCGTGACCTTCATGTTCACATTTAGGTACTTTGTAAATGTGGTGAAGGTTTCTGCCTCTATTGCCCTTTCAGACAGTGAGTTCCAGACCCTACCACTTCTGGATGAAGAATTATTTCACCTCCCTTCTGCCATTCACCAATCACTTCACATCTCTGCCCCCTCATATTTGACTTCTCTGCTCGGGGAATAGGTCCTTCCTATTTATCTAGACCCTTCATAATTTTACACATCTCAATTAAGTCTTCCCTCAGTTGCCCTGTTCCAAAGAAAACAACCCCAGTCTATCTTTGTAGCTAAAATTTTCCAGTCCTGGCAACACCCCTGTAAATCCCCTCAGCCCCATCTCCAGTGTAATCATGTCTCTCCTGTAATGTGGGTAGAACTGTTCCCAGTACACACGTAGTGGCTAACAAGTATTTTACACAGTTCCAGCATAACCTCCCTGCTCTTGTGTTGTATGCCTTGCCTAATAAAGGGAAGCATCCCGAGTGCCTTATCTACTTGACCTGCTGTCTATAAAGATATGTGGACGTGTACTGCAAAGACCCTCTGTTTCCCCCACTCAACTCTATATTCTGCCTTTTACTATATGTTCCCCTGCCTGAGCTGCTAATTGCCATTCAGTATTGCAATGACCCAGTTCCTGAAGTTAGCCAATGAAAGATCAAGGGAGCTCTGATCGTGAATTTGTGTGTTTTAAGAATGAGGGTCAACGTCCACTAAAGCTGGTGGTGTTGATGTTGAAGAGGATAGTCTTAGGTTGCAGGATGATATTGATCAGCTGCTAAGTTTCATGGAGCAAAGGCAGATGGAATTTAATTCCAATAACTGGGAGGCCTAATAAGAGTAAGGCATATGCTGTGAATGGTAGGGTCCTTCAAAGTATTGAGGAACAGAAAGACCTTGGTTTACAAGTCCACAGGTCCCTAAAGGTGGTGACACAGGTGGATAAGGTGGTGAAGAAGTCATATGGGATACTTGCCTTCATCTGAGGCATAGACACATCAAATGTGTCTATCCGCATCAGCACATTATGGAAACCAGCCTCCCCTCCATGGACTCTGTCGACACTTCTCACCACCTCAGTAAAGCAGCCAGCATAATCAAAGACCCCACCCACCCCAGACATTCCCTCTTCTCCCCCCTCCCATCAGGCAGAAGATACAAAAGTCTGAAAGCGCATACCACCAGGCTCAAGGGCAGCTTCTATCCCACTGTTATAAGACTATTGAATGGTTCCCTAGTACGGTAAAATGGACACTCGACCTCACAGTCTACCTCATTACGGCCTTGCACCTATTGTCTGCCTGCACTGCACTTTTTCTGTAACTGTAACACTCTGTATTCTGTTATCATTTTCCCTTGTACTACCTCAATGCGCTGTTGTAATGAATTGATCTATATAGAATAGCATGCAAAACAAAGTTTTTCACTGTACCACAGTACATGTGACAACAACAAACCAATTTACCAATCTAAAAGCAGGAAGGTCATGGTACTGTGTGCAGTTCTGGTTGCCACACTGTAGGAAGGACATGAATGCACTGGAGAGGGTGCAGAGGAGATTCACAAGGATATTGGTTAGGATGAAACAGTTCAGTTATGAGGATAGACTGGATTTGTTTTCCTTGGAGCAGAGGAGTCTGAGGGGGGGCCTGAAAGAGGTATATCAGAGTGCTGTTTTTTCAGATGTTATTTTTCAGACTCCGCTGTCATTCCTTTACCCTTTGCTGATCAATGCTTTGGTTTCCAATGTGGCTTGGTGTAAAATAATATAGAATTGCACCTTCAATTTCATGTTCATATTTGTTAAATTAAAGAAATAATTCAGCTTGTCAGATAATAGCACACTTGTGTATAAAAAAAGTTGGAATTGGTTGCATCGTGCTAAGAGAACTGTCGCAAACAGCATCCCTTGGGCTCAGGATCTCTTGGGATGAGCTGGGAAAGAGTGAATGCAAGCCAGGTGCATAGAAGGTGTTGAATATTCACTTCTTCCCTTCGGGTGGGAACTATATGCGATTTCATTGGGCTTCGAATGGTGGCAGGATTCCAATCGACAGTTCAAGTGACTGGAAGTATCATAACATCAGTCTTGTGACCTTTTGATTGTGAACCACGATCCAGTCTCCATAAACTATTGATTAATCTCTGAGCTGCATCTGGAATCTCTCAGCGCATATATTTACTACACCAGTCTACGTTATTCGTCTAATTATCCAGAGGCCTGAACTATGATGTAGGGATGTGAAAGTAAGTTCAGTTAATAAAATATCAGAATCAGATTTATTATCACTGACTTGTATGTCATGAAGTTTGTTGTTTTTCGGCAGCAGTACAGTTCAAAGATATAAGATTGGTATAAATTACAAAAAGTAAATAAATAGTGCAAATAAAGGAATAATGAGACAGTATTCATGGACCATCCAGAATTCTGATGGTGGTGGGGAAGGAGCTGTTTCTGAATCGTTGAGTGTGGGTCTTCAGGCTCCTGTACCTCCTCCCTGACGGTAATAATGAGAAGAGGGTATGTCCCAGATGGTGAGGGTCCTTAGTGATGGATGCCGCCTTCTTGAGGCACCACCTCTTGAAGATGTCCTCGATGGCAGGGAGGGTTGTGCCCATGATGGAGCTGGCTGAGTCTACAACCCTCTGCAGCCTCTTGCAATCCTGTACATTGGAGCCTCCATTCCAGGTGGTGATGCAACCAGTCAGAATGCTCTCCACTATACATCTATAGACATTTGTAAGAGTCTTCAGTAACATACCGAATCTCTTCAAACTCCTAACGAAGTAGAGCCGTTGGTGTGCCTTCTACATGATTGCATCAATGTGAAAAAAAAAGTGGTATTAGTGCTGGTGATAGTGAAACTGCTGAATTATTGTAAAAGCCCATCTGGTTCATTAATGGCCTGCAGGAAGGATGATATCCAGTACCTATTTTTTTGGCCCATATACATGACTGGGTACTGATGCAAGGAACAATGATGCAGAAAGCAGCAAAGCATTAGCCCCACTAATAATGCAATAGAACTGGTGTGGAAATGAAGTGATCTTCCAGCTGTGTCCTGAAGCCAAGTTCCAGGTGTGCACAGATGCTCTCCAGATATTCCTGCTGTAGTTGCAGTAATGTGTAAATGACAGTATGCTCTACTAGTAGTTATCAATTTGCATGCACACTGTTGTGTACTGAGACTTGTCTTTGGGCTCTTTTCCAGGTGTTTAGATAATGGGCTGTGTGCAATGCAAGGACAAAGAAACGACTAAAGCAGCAGTGGATGAGAGGGCTGGTTCCATCCCCCAGAACTCAGGCTATCGGTATGGGCCTGACCCTTCCCCTCAACATTATCCCAACTTCAGCGTGACGGGGATTCCGAATTACAACAGTTTCCACGGGACAAGCGGACAAACGTTGACTGTCTTTGGAGGCGTTCATACCTCCTCCCACACAGGGACGCTGCGGACCCGGGGTGGAGGATCACTGACCGGTAGGAAAAACACTAGCTGTTCTCTCTTCTGACATTTTTTGTTTCTGCCTTAAAGCTGATGCCGTGGTTTAATCCCAAACACTTGTACTGAACATGTCCTTCACCAGAACCAGGCTTGCATGCAGAGATGTTCACCAGAGAGGGACTTGCTTTGCTCTGCAGCCAATGGCTTGCTCTGTGCAAGTCGTGACTGGACTAATGATCCAAACGTACAAGTTTAAATCTCACCACGAGCTGTGGAACTTAAATTTGGATAATTAAATAAATCCTGGAATAAAAAAGCCAGTCTCAGCAATGGTAATATAAAGTACTGAGCTACTGTTTAAAGATAAAATTAAGCCCTGATGCCTTTTGGGGAAGTGAGTCTGCTGTCCTTGCCCACATAGCTTTGTAAGTGACCCCAGGAACACAGCAACATAGGTGATTTGTAACTTCAGGCTGAAGTGGCCCAGCAAGTCCCACACGCAATTCAAGGATAATTTCCCCACAAACTGTAGCAATTTAGAAAGGTGGGTCTTTTTTGAGGCCCATTAGTAATGGACAACAAGTGACAATCTTGCTAGTAGAGCCTACATCCTGCAAATGAGTCAACAATAATCATAACTCGACCATGCAGAAGCCACAGTGACATGCCTCAATGTTTTAATGCATTTAAGGGCAAGGGTTGGGTTTGATCTACAATATTACATAGTATAGCTGTTATTTGTGTCACTAACAAATTTAAATATATCTTTAACCTACATATTTACATCAAGGGATCGGAAAGGATGTTAGCAGAACCTTCTGCTGAGTTCAGACATCTGGAAGTGAATGGCCTGGGCTGGTGTGTAGAGCAGTTGACAACCAGGAGACTATGTTACCCTGATGCCTGTGTCTCATGTTGGGCTCAGTAATGAGAGAGCTTTGCACATGCAAAACCACCCCCAACCTCTCTCCGCTCCCCCCCACCCCCCCCCCCCACCCCACCAGCCATGGCCAACTTGCCTTTTAATGTCAGGAGAATTGGGGCATGTGCTTCAAAACTGAAGTTCCAAAATATCCTGAGGTTCTTTTGGAACCCTGGGCAGCTGTTGAATGTGAATTCACACTGATATGGAGTTGTACAGCATGCTGCAACATGTGTGAGAAACTCCCAACTCGAGCTGCTAAAATGATCAGCGGGGGTGCCTGAGTGGGGGGGGAAAGGTTGTGGAAGACCACTGATAGGGGATGTCAGCTGTGAATGCCCTTTGATCATTATAGTTAAAATATAGTTGAGAGACTGTTATCATGGATATCGGAGTAGAAATGTGTTCTCAATGGGGCAAAAGAGCAGCAAGTATGCATCATGATCCTCTAAAATTCTTCTCCATTGACCCAGACTAAGTCTTGTAGGCAGGGCTCACTGTGCAGACCCCACTATCTAGCACGTGTTTCAGAGGATGAATTTCTGTTCCTCGGAGTCCTAATGTATGAGTTGGACGCAGTGCTGACGAATGCTTTTCTGCTCTCTGCCTACAGTAGGGGTAACACTGTTTGTGGCCCTGTATGACTACGATGCCAGGACAGATGATGACCTCAGCTTTCACAAAGGGGAGAAGTTTCAGATACTTAACAACACGTAAGTATTGAGAGAAAAGGAGATGGGGGGAGGGAAAGGACTGAGAGAAGGGGAGGAGGGAAGGAGAGTGTGGCAGGGGAGGGAAGGGAAGCTTGGTGGAGGGAGGGGAAGATGAGGGGAGGGTGAGTAGAGAGAGGAGGGTGAGGGAGTCACAAGCTAATAGCACAGAAACTACAGCTCAAGCCTTTGAAAGTGTGACTTCCTTCACATCACTGATGGGCAATCTAAATGGTTCACTGCGAACATCAGCCATTGTAGTTGACACCATTTCTCCTTTGTGAGGAAGCCAGGATCCCCATTGGTTAGTCTATATTCATGATCCTATCATATTTTAAAATAAAATATTGAAAGGAATCTTTGTCCCCTGTCACCATGGTAACGGCCGTGCAGTCTGACTCGTAGAAGGAAGGAATTTAAATGTGGAATGTGCAACCACAGATGTGCCATGGAGAGGCTTGACCTACACGTGAGAGGTAGAGGGGTGCAGAGTGGGGAGGGAAGGAGAATGGTTGGACTAGGAGGTAATTAGAGCGGGGGAACCTCATGGAGTATAAGCGCCAATGATCCATTATATGCAGAATGTTGGTTTCCTTGCTGTAGTTTGTGTAATTCTATTGAAATCCATCTCAACAGCTGAAAAGATTCTTGAACCTTCACCAGTTCTCCAAGATGCAGACCTGCGTCAAAACAGTAGGGTCTGTGGACTAAGCTGAGCCGTCCTATATACATCCTGGCTCTTTCCCTTATTGAAACAGCACAAGGAAGTTCTAAATCCCATCCCAGTTAATGCTGGGCTCCACACAAAACATCAACATGTTTATAAAAATATGGACGTGGTGACAATGCTTGTAGCGAGCTGGCCAGGAGGTACCTGGCAGTCAGGCTGGTGAGCACTGCTACACAACAGGATGATTTTATGCACAGAATTGGAACGGACAAAGGGTCATAGACACCGAAACATTAACTCTGTTACTCTCTCCACAGACACTGCCTGACCCACTGAGAATTTCCAGCATTTTCCAAATTATTTCTCAGCATTTGTGTTCGATATTCCACAATGTACTATATCATGGAAACCTGATATCTGCACTTGCTCACTTATCCCTGGTCTGATGGTTCTTGTTCCTTCTCCCAACATGTAGCAATATATTTTTGGGCAGTAACATTCCCAATAGGGGAAATAAACTGCTGAGTCTCCTGCAGAGATGGATGGATGTTTGGATACCGAGGGAATTAAGGGATATGGAGTAAGTGCAGGAAAATGGCACTGAGGTAAAAGATCAGCAGTGATCTCATTGCAGATGTTGCAATGATAATGGAATGTATTTCCTATGATTAGATAAACTTTGGTCAGGCCGCACTTGGGATACAATTCTGGTCGCCCCATTACTGGAAGGATGTGGAGGCTTTGGAAAGGGTGCAGAAGAGGACTTACCAGGAGGCTGCATGGATTAGATGGTGTGAGCTATAAGGAGTGGTTGGACAAACTTAGGTTGTATCCTCTGGAGTGTCAGAGGCTGAGGGGAGACCTGATAGTACTTAATGAGACTCATAGATAGGGTAGACAGTCAGAATCTTTTCCCCAGGGTCGAAATGTCAAGTACTAAAGGACATGCATTTAAGGTGAAAAGGGGAAAGTTGAAGGAAGATGTTCGAGGCAAGTTTTTTTTTTACACACAGTGTGGTAGGTGCCTGGAATGGGCTGCCAGAGGGTTACATCCTTGTCAAAGCAGTTTGCAGTCAATGAATCACCTCTTGAAGTGTTAAGTCTCTGTTGTAATGTTGGAGGCACAACAACAACCAATTGCTGCACAGCAAGATCCCAGTTTGATTGCACGATCAATCATCATCACTCGGAATTTCCATGCTCCATCTTCCTCTCCTATCAGATTCCATCACCTGCAGCCCTTTGTTGCCTCCTATTGACAAGGATGTGAAAGGTGATATGTGAATGGAATTCCCTTCATTCCATTATCTATTAACAGTAGGTCCAAATTGTCCAAGCCATTGCCATTTCCCCCCATCACCCAGCCTGTGTCGCCATTTCCAGTCTCCCCTCCTCCATCTGTCAATCACCCGTCCTCACCTGGATCCACCTATTGCTTGCCAGCCTTTGATCCACCACACCACCCCCCCCCCCCCCACCTCTTCATACTGGCTATCTCTCCTCTACTCTTTCATTCCGGATGAAGGGTCTCAACCTGAAATGTCATCCGTCCATTCTCCCCCCCACACAGATGCCGTGTGATCGGTTGAGTTCCTCCAGGTTCGAGCATTTGAGGGCTCTTGCATCTTCACTCAGAATTGGCTGTATCGCTGAGTTTACCTCTTCAAAATAGTGCCATCAAGTCTCAAGCCAAAAGATTGTATTGGTGATTCCCTCAGTCCTTAACTGGCATGCTGTCCTGCAGTACTTCTGTCTGAGCAGTGAGACATGATCCCACCGCCTTCTGAAAAAGACTCATAACGCAACAGCTAACGGCAGACGGAGCTGTAAAGCAATGGGAGAAAGAGAGCCAAAACAGAGGCAAATAAGACTGTAGATGCTGGAATCTGGAGCAAGAAGTGAGCTGCTGGAGGAGCTCAGCGGGGTCAGGCAGCATCTGTGGAGGGAAGTGGGCAGTCGCCATTTTGGGTAGAGACCCTTCATCTGGACTTGCTGCCTGACCTGCTGAGTTCCCCCAGCAACTGCATTTACAGCAGAAACGGGTTGTTCTTGGTGACTGTAAACTCCCAAGCAAGGAGGATTAAATGTACAATTTCATGCTAAAAGTTGAGGGCAGAGAGCAGGGGGAAGAAGATTTACTCAACAGAGTTGTGAGTCCATGGCAAAGTTTTGTGATTACGACAGAAATTGCGTTAATGTTTACAGATGGGTAGATGGTTGAAGGAAAGGGAAACAGAAGGATGGGATTTTGGATTCAGATAATTGTCCATGTGGAGATTAAAGACGAGCTGGTGCTGTTGGTTGTTGGCCATTTCCTACAGCCATGCCAATATCAGTTCAAGAACAGCGAGAAATGAGGCTGTTTATAAAACCAGTTGGATGGTGTCTGGCTCTGACGATGGAAGAATTGGCAGTTCAGGCTAAATGACAAGCTCGATGGTGTCAGCTCTCTACCAGTGCAGGAAGTCCCCACTGTACATTGCAGGTTGTGCCTCCTTGGCTGACCTCCTTGCAGGTGACCCTGGATGAAGCAGGGGTTTACATGGTTACCCAGAGCAATACTGTAAACAGAGCTTTTTATGCTAAAACTGAGGGGAATGGGGCATCTTTCTAAGATCTACGGTGGCGTCATGTTTCTGAATAAGCTCTCCTCATCGATACTATTGCACTGGGCTTTAGGTTAAGTGATCTGTACTGTTGATGCATGGTCACCCATTCACACCCCTCGACGGGGGCCTTTCCTGGGACCAGCTCAAACTCTGGGTTTATGTGGTCTGTCCCTTGTGGCACATACCAGCCAGGATTACTTGGCAGGGTTGAGGGAGCTCGTAGCTAGAGTTGGACACTGTCCCTCTTGTTTCTGCTTATCTCTCAAACACCAGATGCATGTTCACGTTGCCTAGGCACCCTGAGCAAAACCAGCTGACTTCCTTTGCTTTTGGCCATGAAAGGTTTTGAAGATTTGTGAAATCTGTTGAACATTTGGTGCAAGAGCCAGCTCAAATATTGCATTTGGAAGACATTTCCAATTCTCAGAAATTTGTAAATAAAGAAGTGAAAATAGGAAAGGTTTCTCTGCAATGTAGGATGGTTTAAATGAATGATATGGGTCACTCATTAGCCACAAATTGCTAGTCAATTGGATCTCCCTCCCCCCCCCCCCAAACTCTTCCTTTCACCCCCCACCTTTTTGTTCAGCAACACTCTGCTGATCTTTTCTCCCTGTTTACTGTGTCAGCATCAGCGCGTTCTCCCCTGACTGAAGATCAACCTCTGCTTTGGGAATCACTGGGACTGGGCTACATATCTTAGTCCACAGTTCAGTGCAGACCCAATAGATCACTACTGGAGTGCCATTGGGGAGTAACAGTCAGGACTCCTGCCTCACAGCCCCAGCCGTGGGGGTTCAATCCTGATCTTCAGTGCCATCTGTATGGAGTTTGCATGTTCTCCCTGTGATCACCTGAGTTTCCTCCGGGTGCTCCAGTTTCTCCCCCCTTGCCAGTGACGTGCAGATTGGTAGTTTAAATTGGCAAAAAGAACCAAAGGGGAGTTGATGGGCTTGTGAGAGAGATTAAGTTGCAGGGCTACCAGGGGATTGGGAGGTGGAATGGGTCTAATAGGAAGTAGTATGGACCCAATGGGCTGAACGATTGCCTCCTGCACCATTATAGGTTAGTAAAAAACTTAATGACCTTTACTGAAACCTCCAGGCATTTCTAAGTCTGAAACACTCTGGTTGGTGGGAAGGGAGTAGGGTGCTTGAATCAACTTGAGAGGGGAGATGGAGACAGTTGGGCGCACTCAGAATGTACGGTAGTGGGTGGCTGGGTAGGGGTTTGGAGAGGCTGTCCGCACTGTTGAGAGACAGGGAGCAGGTTGCAGAGGAGTAAAGACAGGTGGTTGGGAAACGGGAAAGGTTGGAAGAAGAGACATCAGAACATAGAGTGGCCTTAGACACAGTTGAAGCGCCAGCGTCCTGTGGGCTAAATGAGGATCCTGGGCGAGGCTGTCAAATCCCTATCGATGGTGCCAGCAAGATCAGCAAACACAGCTGGAAAAGCAGAAGTCAATGGGGTTCTGTCCACACCATCGTTAAAAGTAATGAAGCCCAAAGGCTAAAGTCCAGTCAGATTTATCCATACTCCTTGTCTTAGAAAACCAACGTGGTTGCCATTCTCTGACCCCAATAAAGTAAGTTAATTGCCTAAAATCAGAAAGATTAACCTGAAATGTTTCCTCTGTTTCTCTTTCCATGGGTGCTGCCTGACCTGCAGAGTGTTTCCAGCACTTTCTGTTTTTGTTTCAGATTTCCAAGATTGTACTTCTGTGCAGTCATCGGCTGTGCCTGAGATAGTTTGCAGGAGCAGGCAGCATCAATATTTGATTCTGTGCTCCCACGGTTCCTTTGTTTCCTAGGGCTTAAGGTGCCTTACCACGACCCGTTCTTGGAATCTACATGTCAAAAGGGCAGGTCACCAGGCGAGAGGCAGAGATAGGAGAGATGGGGAATCCATTAGGTGTCTAGAGGGCACAAGTTTAGGGTAAGAAGTTTAGAGGAGATCTGAGGAAGAATCTTTTCACCTACTGAGTGGTTGGAGTCTGGAATACACTGCTCAAGTGGGTGGTGAAGGGAAGCAGTCTTGCAACATTTAAGAAGGACGTAGACAAGCAGAATCAGGTTTATTATCACTGATTTATATGGTGTGAAAGTTGTTGTTTTGCAGCAGCAGTACAGTGCAAAGACATAAAATTACTATAAATTACAAAAGTATATTAATAGTGCAAAAAAAAAGGAATAACAGGGTAGTGTTCATGGACCATTCAGAAATCTGATGGTGGAGGGGAAGAAGCTGTTCCTGAAATGTTGAGTGTGGGTCTTCAGGCTCCTGATGGTAGTAATATGAAGAGGGCATGTCCCGGCTGGTGAGGGTCCTAAGTGATGGATGCCGCCTTCTTTCCTTTGCCCATTTTGTTTCCCCTGGTGTAATATCCAGCTGTGTACATTCCCAGTTCCTGGCCAGTACTCAGGGAAAGTGTGGCCATAATTAAAGCTGGGCAGCAAGTCTGTGACAATAAAGATGCCATCAAGGTACAGACAGGGGAACATGAGGTTTGCTGCACTCACTGTTGAACAGCTGTGGTGTTGCATGTCAGATCAAATTTCTTATTTGCATATCAGTTCATCAGCAGCATTATCAGCTATCAGTTAATAATCGCATATTGAATTCTTCCTGTCACCTGCATTTCTGCTCTGTTCCTTTGTTAATGTTGTTTCTCTCTTTTACAGAGAGGGAGACTGGTGGGAAGCCAGGTCCTTGCAGACGGGAGGCACAGGATACATTCCCAGTAATTACGTGGCTCCAGTCGACTCCATCCAGGCAGAGGAGTAAGTGTTACTCTCACGGTCACTGACCTGCCAGAGTTGTCTGAGAATGGTAGGTTAGTCTCCACACTTACCCAGTGGCCGCCGGGGAGGAAAAAACTTTGAGAGCATTTAATCTAAAATCATAAGGTTTCTTGTTCGAGTTGAGCAAGGCAAGCTGGAGTGGTTGGTGGTTAGGTGGCAAAGTGTGAGGAAACGTGCAGCCCCGATGCTGATGGAGCTGAGCTGTCATTACAGAAGGCAAAATGTTAGTTTATACAAGTCCCCACCAGAGTTTTAATTGTAACTTTATTTTCATCGAAAAAGGCTTGTATTTTTGTTAGCCCTTCCTAGGAGTATTTGCCGGGAATGATTTGTATGGAAGGGGTTAAGTGCTTGCAGCTAATTTGTTTATTCTTCTGTGGGATGTAGGCATTGTGTGGGCATACCATTAATAAAGACCAGCATTTATCGCCTATGCCTGATTTTCCCTTGAGAAGGTGGTGGTGAGGCACTACCTTTAGATGCTGCTGTCCATCTGATGGTGGTACTCCCTCAGTGAGGTTGGGCAG
Organism: Pristis pectinata; assembly: GCF_009764475.1. NCBI lineage: Eukaryota > Metazoa > Chordata > Chondrichthyes > Rhinopristiformes > Pristidae > Pristis > Pristis pectinata. Next base: position 85,969,370 of record NC_067414.1, on the reverse strand, counting down.
GGAGTTTCAGGATTTAAACCCAGTGATGATGAAAGATGAGCAACATATTTCCAAGTCAGAATGATGTGTAGTTCAGAGGGAGATCCTGAGGTGGAAGTATTCCCGTGCACCCGCTGTCTGTGTCCTGGGAAGAGGTAAAAGTTGTGAGTTTGGGAAATGCTCCTGATGAAGCCTTAGCAAGCTGCAGTCACTATGCACTGGTGATCCAGAGAGTGAATGGTCATGGTGGAGTCCTAACCAAGAGGGAAGCTTTGTTTTGGGTGCTGAGGTTAAGTTGGCAGCCAAAGATCTGCCAGATGCCCACATTCTGCCCCTTATCTTAAAGCAGATCTAACTCATTTTAGTGGACGCAGGTTTGTTATAAGGTATTGGTATTGGTTTATTATTGTCACTTGTACCAAGGTACAGTGAAAAACTTGTCTTGCATACCGATCCTATAGGTCAATTCATTACACAGTGCAGTTACATTGAGTTAGTACAGAGTGCATTGCTGTAGTACAGGTAAAAACAATAACAGTACAGAGTAAAGTGTCACAGCTACAGAGAAGGTGCAGTGCAATAAGATGCAAGGACACAACAAGGTAGATCGTGAAGTCATAGTCCATCTCATTGTATAAGGGAACCATTCAATAGTCTTATCACAGTGGGGTAGAAGCTGTCCTTAAGTCTGGTGGTACGTGCCCTCAGGCTCCTGTATCTTCTACCTGATTGAAGAGGAGAGAAGAGAGAATGTCCTGGGTGGGTGGGGTCTTTGATTATGCTGGCGGCTTCACCAAGACAACGAGAGGTAAATACAGAGTCCAAGGAGGGGAGGCTGGTGTCCGTGATGCGCTGGGCTGTGTCCACAACTCTCTGCAGTTTCTTGCGGTCCTGAGTAGAGCAGTTGCCGTACAACAGGAGTATTATTATCCTTGCCTGAAACTCTGATCTGTGATATCTATAACATTGTGCTCTATAATGGAAGAGTCCTCAAGGTATTAAATAAAAATACCTTAAATAAAAACCTCTACTCTCCCAGCTCTCCTCCCCCCCCCCCCCCCCCCCCCCCCACCCACCCAGTCATTAGTTAATTAGAAGTAATGGCAATATCTGGACAGGCAGAAGCCTGTTCAGTATTTTGGCTGGGAGTAAGATCCAAAACTTCTAAAGAAAATTCAGTTTTTCAGCCTTGAAGCAGAGTTCTCATCTAAACGTCAGGCACGTCAAATAGAAAGAGCAGTGAGTTGCCAAAGGATCATTTTAAGGAGCATCTCTGCTAGAACTTATGGAAAAGGAAAGCTGCTTAAAATAACCCCTTCTTTACACAAGCAGCTCACTGAATTTACTGCACTGACTGAGCTTGAAGTGTTTGGGTTACTCTGCATTTTACATATATATATATATTGTATATAAATACATATATATATTCATGATAAAACATTTGTATATTAGATATATAAAGTACAAATTAGAAAATGCCCTTCAGGAAAGCTAATTTTATTCATCTACTGGGTGTGGACATTGCTGCCAGTCCAATACTTATGGCCCATCTCTAATTGCCTTCAAGGACGGTGGTGACGGACAGTGTAGTCCTTCTGTTGCACAGTGCTGCAGTGTAGGGGGTTCCAGGGTTTGGATCCACTGACAATGAAGGGAATGGTGCTCAGTTTCCAAGTCAGGGTGGTGTGTGACTTGGAAGGGAACCTTCAGATGGTAGTGTTCCCAGGTGCCTGTTGCCCTTGTCCTCCTCAGTGGTGGAAGCCCCAGGTCTGAGAGCTGCTGTCGGTGTAACCTGAGTGAGTAACTGCATTGTATTGTGCTGAAGGTCCACGCTGCAGTCACTGTGAGTTGGTGGTGGATGGGGGTGGGGTCCCAATCAAGTGGGCTGCTGTGTCCTGGGTGATACCTAGCTGCTTGAGTGCATTTGAAGCTGTACTCATCCAGAGATCTGCTGCCTTTGCCCTGTCTGGTGTACATGAACTCTGGTTGACTCTTCATTGCGCTCTGAAATGGCCTAACAGGACACTCTGGTTCAGGAGCCATTATAGATGGATAACAGATGCTGTCCTTGCCCCCCACTCCCACGTGTCACAAACAAACAGAAATAAATAATAAATTAATTTTTTTATCGTTATCTAGTAGTATAGTGTCATTTTACATCATTGGTCTTTACCACTAAAACCATAGAATCATACAGCATGGAAATAGGCCCTTCAGCCCAACTCGTCCATGCTGACCAAGGTGCCTTCCAGGGTTAGTACCGTTCGCCTGCATTTGGCCCATATGCCTTTTAAATCTTTCCTATCCATGAACCTGTCCAAATGTCTCTTAAATGTTGTAAATGTACCTGCCTCAGCCACTTCCTCTGGCAACTCGTTCCACATACCCACCACCTTCTATGTGAATTACTTGCCTCTCGGGTCCCCTTTAAATTTTTCCCTCTCACCTTCCACCTTTAGACTCCCTGAGCCTGGCAAAAAGACTATGACCATCCACCTTATCCATGTCCCTCATGATTTTATAAAACTCTAGAAAGTCAACCCTCAGCCTCCTTTGCTCCAAGGAAAACAGTTCCAAACTATCCAGTCTCTCCTCGTAACTTAAATCCTCCAGTCCTAGATGTGAAAAGGTCATCTGTGTCCCTTTGTTGCCTTCACCTAGCACCTCCCACCCTCTGTCTCGATTTCCACTCTTCCCTCCTCCATTTGCCAGTTACCCCTCCCCACCTGGATCCACCTAATGCTTGCTAGCTCTTGCCCCATCCCTTCCTCTCGCCTCTTTATACTGGATACCGCCTCTCCATCTATCAGTCCAGATGAAGGGTCCAACCAGAAACGTCGACTGTCCATTTCCTCTACAGATGCTGCCTAACCCATTGAGTTCCTCCAGCAGTTTGTTTATGAACGTCATTATATCTGGTCACAGTTCCCTAATGCCTGGAACTACTCTGTTAAGAGCCAGGATGAGCTTTGATTAAACCCCCCAGTCTATTTTGTGTCTATTGTTCTTATTGGGTAAGCAGCAAGGACAGTGTTGGCCTCGGCATTGGTGCTATTCAGTGACTTCCAGCGACTAGGAGTGACCCTCCCAGGGCTGATATTCAGTTACATACGAGGGTGACCTGGTCATTGCTGGGCAGTGTGAAGGAAAGAAAAATAATTTCACTGTTTAAAAATCCAGGGATTCATCGTTTTAAAAAAAATAGTGGTGTGTACAGCAGGGACACTTAGTAGTTTTTAGCCCAAACCTTGGTCCATTAAGACAGACAAACGATTGTGCAGTGACACTTGATAGACAGAGTAGAATGCAGGGGCTCCCTCATCCATTTCCTGCCTGCCTTCTGTTGCCTAACACTGGCTTTTGTAAATGATGAAAGCAAAGCTTACTATTGTCCCGTGAGAGCAGAATATCTCAGCCAGCCCCAGGGGTGCTGGGGCCGGGAAGATGATACTATTCATGTGGTGGCGTTTTCACATTTGTGAAAGAATTGCTAAAATTCTTTGTCACCTGTCAGGTATCTCCAACAGATGTTTAAATACATTAGCCTCGGTCTTCAGTTGCTAGACTTTCTCCCTGGATAGCATTAAATAATCTATGAAAGGCAAATTTAGCTATTATTGACTGATAGCAAGAAGAAGACAACTGAAAAACAGGCTGGAGATGTTTATTTTTGGAGATGTTTGTTACGCAGTTACTAAGTGTCGATGCTGTCAATCAGAATAGTTGGCAGTGTGTTCCAAAAGCAGGGATTTGGAGGAGATTCATTGGAAACTGTGTATCTGGGTCTGATTGTTGCCTGATCAGGATCTTCTGGGGTTCTCCTCTTGTGGACTGAAGCCGTAGTCCCACTCCCGTAAACTGAATCTGCCCCCTCCCCAGAAACTCCAGTTAGCAGGTGAATTACCAACGTCATCCAGTCAAGTCGTGTTTATTGTCATGTGTGCGAGTGCGGTGAGGTACAGGTACAATGAAAAACTTGCTTGCAGCAGCATCACAGGCATGTAGATTCAGACAACAACACCCAGAACATAAGGAGACACAAGAGACTGCAGATGCTGGATTCTGGGGCAACACACAATATACTGGAGGAACTCAGCAGGTCAGGCAGCATCTATAACCGAGCATCATAGACCCAGAACATAAGTTGTACATAAATTATACATAAACTTAACAAAGGACTGTGCAAAACAAGACATTAATTTAAAAAAAACACAATCAGTGACAAGTCCATGGTAGTGCAAGAAGTGGTCCGTAGCGTTCCATTGCTGAGGTAGGGTTAGGGTTGTGCAGGTTGTTTCAAGAACCTGATGGTTGCAAGAAGGTAGCTGTTCCTGAACCTAGTATGTGGAACTTCAGGCTTCTGTACCTCCTGCCTGGCAGTAGCAGCGAGATGATGGGGATCCTTGATGATTGATGCTGCATTCTTGAGGCATGCCAGAGATGGATATAGGGACCTTTGCTGCTCTATCATGTGTAACTGTCTGGTCACTTATCTGTCCTAATGGACCATGGCTTGGGGTGGAAACTACAAAGCAACTGGTTCTGACTTAAAAAGGCCCTCTCCAGGTTCCCCGTTCTTCAGAAACGACAGCTCTCAGTCATGTTTGCAGTTGAACACTTAACATTCAGCTCCAAGCTTCAGATGTGCCACTCTGTCATGGAGGCATTTGTATTAACACAAGCCTCCTTAGCCTCAAGAGCATCTGGTCCAGCCACATCAGAAAGGGCTCAAAGGTCGCATGGCAAAGGTAAGAGCTCTCTGCACTCTGACCATGAGTTCAAGTGATAGTGTGTCTCCAACTTGTTGACACCACCTTCAGGCAAGCCTCCTGTTGTGGAATTTAGTCCAGAAACTGCAGAGAGAATATCGTACAAGCTTTGGTAGAAGTCACAGAGTAATACAGAATGGAAACAGGCCCTTCGGCCCAACTCGTCCATGGTGCCCACCAAGCTAGTCCCATTTGGCCCATATCCTTGTAAACCCATCCTATCCATGTAAAATTGGTCCTATCTGAGGCTTTCGTTTTCCTATTCATTTTGTGTCTTCTGGGTGCCACAGACAAGCCAGCATTTACTTGCCCAGCCCTAGTTGCCCTTGGGAAGGTGTGCTGAACCTCCTCCTTGAACCGCTGCTGTCCTTCCGGTTAAGGTGACTCCACTCTGCTGTGTAGGAGGGAGTTCTCTGATTCAGACCCAATGACAGTGAATGACCAGAGATGTATTTCCACGTCAGGATGCTGCGTGACACAGAGGGGAATGTGTAGACTTTGGTGTTCCCATACACCAGCTGCGTTTATTTTTCTTATTGGTGGCGGTAGTGGGTTTAGCCATCAGAATAGCCTGGGCAAGTAACTGTAGTGCATTTCGTAGATGGTACACACCATACCCTCTGAGCACTGGTAGTGGAGAGAATGAATGTCTTAGGCAGAGAATGGGGAGCCAACAAATAGGGCTGCTTTGTCCTGGGTGGTGTCAAACTTCTTTAGCATTGTGGCAACTGCATTAATCCAAGCAAATGCAGGGTATTCAGTCGTGCTCCTGACTCGTGCATTATATATAGTGGGCTGCTAGGAAAGGAGACAGGTTCTGCAGAACCCCCAGACTTTGCCTTGCACTTACAGTCACAGTTTTATGTGTCTGCTCCAGTTGAGTTTGTGGTCAGTGGTGTTCCCCAAGAAGTTTACTGGGACTTGCTGACAGGGATCAAGTTGACTCTTGGCTAGGTTCCAGTTGGTATTAATTTATTATGGGAGCCTGGCAGCAGCATTCTGGCTGAGTCGACCTGCCTCAGGTGAATGATGGGAGGCAAGCCAGGCCTGGGCAAGATTAGAACAGTCCCGCCTCAAGGTGACCAAGATGAGAATGAGTGTTTTGGCACCAGATGTGCTGAGATTTACAAAAACATTTCTGAATGTGGCTCGCTTTTATAAAGCAATTCCTTTATTCTGCCACCTCCACTCACCTTGTGCAAAGCATCCGTTGTCAAATAAGGATAAGAAGTATATAGTAAATGGACTAATTCATTTCAAATTGCTGTATCATTATTGTTGGAACCTAATTCATTGCAAAATTAACCTCCTTTTCCAGTAAATCCTTTTGGTTACATGCAGTGGGAGCTGACCCGCCAAAAGCATCCAGGAGTGCAGCCAATCCGTGCCTTGTTCCAAAGGGTCATGGCATTCCACGCACAAGTTTCATTCAGCTCTGTGGCTTATAGTCTCAAACCTCAGGGAACCTCTTGCTATCCTCTCTTGTTGAGCTGAGTGGCTGTCCTCCTAAATTGTGAATGAGCCTCTATTAATTCTGGCCCATGCATGACACACTTAGAGTCATACAGCATGGAAACAGGCCCTTTGGCCCAACTTGGTCCATCCCGACCAAGATTCCCATCTAAGTCCCATTTGCTCGCATTTCGTCCATATCTCTCTAAACCTTTCCCATCCTTGTACCTGTCCAAGTACCTTTTTAAACGTTGTTAATGTACCTGCCTCAGCCACTTCCTCTGGCAGCTCATTCCACATACCACTCTCTGGGTGGAAAAAGTTGCCCCTCAGGTTCGTTGTAAATCTCTCCCCTCTCACCTTAAACCTACACCCTCTGGTTCTTGATTCCCCAACCCTGGGAAACAGACTGTGCACATTCACCCTATCCATGCCCCTCATAATTTTATACACCTCTATAAGATCACCTCTCATTTCCCCTTCTCTCCAATGAAAAAAGTCCCAACCTGCTCATATAACTCCATAACTCAGTCCCTCAAGTCTCTCCATAACTCTCTCCATAACTCAGTACCTCAAGTCCCGGCAACATCCCCGTAAATCTCCTCTGCACTCTTTCCAGCTCAATGGCATCTTTCCTACAGCAGGGTGATCAAAACTGAACACGATATTCCAAATGCAGCCTCACCAACATCTTGTACAACTGCAGCGTAACATCCCAACTACTATACTTAACACCCTGACTGAAGAAGGCCTGCTGTGACTTGATGCTGCTGTACCAGGGCCTTGCTGAGAAGGCAAGGATCATGTGGACACAAGTGTACCCGGTTGAGCCAAATGGCCAGTTTCTGTGCTGTATCTCCCATGTAATGCCATGTTAGGTATGGAGGTGAAGGATGGTTCAAACACTGAGAAACAACAAAAGTTTTGCCTTTCAGGTGCAGCCTAATTTATTGCCGTCAGTTTGTGACTGAGGAGTTTTCCACTTCGGCACCTGGGAATAGATTTCTGTAGAACAGAAAATGGGCAGGTTCACTCTGGAGCAGGCTGGTCACCAGACATGTATAGGCTGCAAACGGCCCTGTTACAAACGCCTGACCTCTACGTAAGAGTGACCTCCCATCATATTATTCAATTCACAAGTCCAACGTATGTACATGTGTTCATTCCTACGTACGGCAGAACTAGTTTCTGCTCTCTCTGCACTTTCAGTAATTGTTCTTTTTTTTTGATCAGTCTCATGTACTTTTGATGCCATTCATTACAATACTGTGGAGGTACAGTTACCATATCAAGTGATTGTTGTGTACTTTCCGACTTACGGACAATTATAGAATTTCTCCTGAACCCCACCCCCCACACACACTTTACCCCAGTTTGCAATTGTCTATCTCCCACCGAGGCTGACCACACGAGGTCCACCCATGTTACTGAATTGTGACCATTTCCTGGGCTGTGTGTGTGTGTGTGTTTCTTGGTACCCAGGTTACTTCTCTTAGGACCGTAAACTGAAGTTGCACAATTGGCCAGAAACTGTTCCTCTGCATTCCAAGTCTCACTCTCCCCGATGCTTTTGTGTATGACTCACAGCCTTATGAGCAGCACAACATCCATCCAAAAATACACACATTCAGGGCTCGCAGTTTATTAAAATACATCAGTGTTTCTCAGTCTAATGAATCCCTTTTGGTACATAGAGCCATCTTGTGGGCAGATTGTTCATCCCACAGCATTGCTCCGTCGCTCTCTCCAGTCTTTTATACAATAACTCTGCAATACTTGCACTGGCCTTCTTAATTCACAATGGCTTAATTTGGTTTTAGGATAATTCAGTTTCTTATGACTTTGTATTGCTACTTTCTTGTTTTTCTTTGCTTACTGGATGATTCATTTTAATCAAAAGAAACTTTGAATCATCAGTGCATTATGCAAACAAAATAAATTATTTATGTAATACAGCCAGATTTTGCACAACCAAGTAAAAATAAATAGCCATATATTCATTGTTTTAAGAGTCCACCATTAATGGCAAGGTGCAACAAACCATCTGCTGGAGGAACTCAGCGGGTCGAGCAGCATCTGTGGGAGGAAAGGAATTGTGGACGTTTCAGGTCGAAACCCTGCACCATTGAGTCCTGATATAGGGTTTCAACCCAAAACATCAACCAGCTGAGTTCCTCCAGCAGATTGTTTGTTGCTTCAGATTCTAGCATCTGCAGTTTCTTGCGTCTTCATAACGGCAAGGTCTTGGGCTCACAGCTAAGATAGGGTGTCTCTCTTGACTTTTGGTGTCAGGGGTAGGGTAGGCTGACCCTTGGGGCTGGGGCCAAGTATTGCAGTGTGTCTGAGAATGGATGGGCACAGCATAGTTCCAGCCTGCACAGATCTCCTGGATTTCTGTAAGGGTTGGCACGTCCACTCTGCCATGGTGCCTCCTGCTACCCCAATGGCTACATGGACTTGTGCACTGATCCCTTCCGTGCTGGAACCCAGAAAATGGAAAGAAATGTTGCAGCTTTTACTACTTCAATCCTTCATTTGTAGCCCAGAATCTAGGGTCAGTGGCGAAGCAGTAATACTGGCAGGTAACCACAGAGAAAGCTGCCCACAAAGACCTAGCAATATTTCTGTGGTAACAGCTTCCCCTTTTTTCTGATGTCAGCTTCTCTCGGGCATCAGTTGAACAAGATCCCTGATACCCCAGCTGGTCAAACAGCCTCTTGTTTTAATGTATTCTCAATAGTAATAAAGGAGGAAAAGAAAATGCAACAATAATTGAAACTTGCATTTAATTAAGATAAGCTGAAATATCAAAAATAACTTTGTTTAAAATATGAAAGGAATTGTTTTAAAATTCCTCGTACTCTGAAATATTTTGTGTGGGATTTATAATCCATAAATGTAAAATTATTTGTATATGACTTTAAAGATCATCAGGTACTCAGCTTTCATGCCACATGCAACAAATATTCTCAAGGCATTTCACAGTGAAACTCATTTATAAAAATTCTAAGTTCACCTTAAGTAATTTCCCTGGACTGGAGGAGGCTGCAAACAGCACAGCCTGTGGGAGAAAGGGAATTACAGAGAGCAGCTTCAGGATTTGGTAATTGGTTTATTATTATTACATGTACTGAGATACAGTGGAAAAACTTTGTTTTGCAAGCCATCCAGACAGATCATTTCAACACATCAGTACATGGAGGTTGTAGAAGGGAAAAGCAATAACGATGCAGAATATAGATTTACTGTTGCAGAGAAAGTGTAGTGCGGACAGACAAGGTGGTACAAGGCCATAATGATTGTGAGGTCAAGAGTCCATCTTATCGTACAAGGGTGCAAGGCCATAATGAGGTAGATTGTGAGGTCAAGAGTCCATCTTATCGTCCTAGGGGACCACTCAGTAGTTTTGTAACAGTGGGATAGAAACTGTCCTTGAGCCTGGTGGTACATGCTTTCAGACTTTTGTATCTTCTGCCCGATGGGAGGGGGAAGAAGAGAGAATGTCTGGGGTGGGAGGGGTCTTTGATTATGCTGGCTGCTTTACAGAGGCAGTCAGAAGTGTAGACAGAGTCTGTGGAGGGGAGGCTGGTTTCCGTAATGTGCTGAGCTGTGTCCACAATGCTCTGCAGTTTCTTGTGATCTCGGGCAGAGCAGTTGTCGTACCAAGCCGTGATGCATCTGGATAAGATGCTTTCTATGGTGCATCGATAAACGATAAATCGATGTCAACAGGAACATGCCGAATTTCCTTAACCTCCTGAGGAAATAGAGGTGCTGGTGCATTTTCTTGGCAGTGGCGTCTACGTGGTTGGACCAGGACAAGCTATTGGATTTACACATTCCATGAGCAAAAGTATGCACTTGGCCAGGGGTACAGACGGGGGTTAAGGCTCCTGCACAGGCAGAGAGTTTTCTTTGGATGAAAGTGGCTTTGATGAGCTGGACAGAATGGAAGTTGCTGAGCCCTTCTGTACATGGGTGTGGCTGGATGGATAAAGAGGAGAGGTTGATGCCATTGGTCAGGCAGTGAACAGTCATAGCGCTGCAACAAGGCTCACCCATATAGCATTTGTGCCTTTTCAAAAGGTTTGCTCTCTCACCTTCCTGGGAAGCCCAGGACTCAGCCTAGAAACTCATGATGCAGCCACTTCTGGGTTCTTGAATTTAATTGGTTTATTATTGTCACATCTGCTGAGATACAGTGAAAAACTTAGTTTTGCATGCCATCCATACAGATCATTTCAAAACATAAATATATTAAGGTAGTACAAGGGAAAAGCAATAACAGAATGCAGAATAAGTGTTACAGTTACAGAGAAAGTGCAGTGCAGTGCAGGCAGACAATAAGGTGCAAGGCCATAATGAGGTAAATTGTGAGGTCAAGAATTCACCTTTAACGTACAAGAGGTCCCTTCAAGAGTCTTATAACAGCGGGATAGAAGCTGATCTTGAGTCTGGTGGTGCGTGTTTTCAGGCAGAAAGCTTCTTCCTTTCTGTGGGGTGGCTAAAGGGAATGCTAGAGACAAGAGCTAACCCAGAAATAATTTCCATCCTTCAACCGGAGGCTTCAACCCGCCACTGAGAAACGGTGACCATTGACATCTTTTCAGCGAGTCTCTGGAGAAGGAGTCACCTTCACCTCTTCAGTGTCAGGTTACTGCTCTTTTTTAAGCACCTCCTTAAAGTCGTTTTGATTTTCAATTCAGTCATGAGATGTGGCCTGTGCTGACCAGGTCTGCGTTTGCTGTCACCACGAGCTGCCCTGTATTCCAGAGGCTTACTATGGGCCCTTTCAGAGGCCACTTAGAAGGCAACCAGGCACTGTGAACCTGGCATCGTGTACAAATCAAACCGAGTGAGGGAGCTGGGGATCCTTCCCGAAAGGACATCTGTGAACCTCAACGGTTCCTCATGACACAGAAGGAGGCTATTCAGCCCATCAAGTCTATGCCAGGTCTCATCAATCCCATTCCCTCACTTATTTCTCTCATACCTGTCATTAACTGCCCCCTATTCTCCTATCACCCACCTCCACACTCGGGGTAATTTACACCAGCCAATTAACCTACCAACCCACATGTCTTTGTGATAAGGGGGGAAACCCGAGAACCCAGGGGAAGCCTACATGGTCATGGAGAATGTGGGAACACCGCACAGACAACATCGGAGGTCAGGCTTGAACCTGGATCGCTGGAGCACAATTGTACAGCTCTCCTGCTGCACCATTATGTTGTAGTAATGGGTTTTGCATCAGCCTGGTCCTCATCACTGATACCAGCTTTTCATTCCAGATTAACTTAGTTAACTGAATTGGATTCTCCAGCTATTCTTCCTTGGTGAGATGCATGTCTCTGGGTCATCATTTCAGCCTCCGGAGTACCAGCTCAGTAATATGTGCTCTGTGTAGTACAGTATTTTGAAGTCACGCATGGAAGTCTATGGATCCCATCTGCAGGTGGTGGAGTTTGTACTGAGGTGAACGTAGGCTAAACATTCACCATCACTGGGTCCTAGTTCTGGAAACCTGCTGGACCTTCAGCAGAAAGACCGCAGCGGCTCATCACCATCTTCTCTAGGGCCATTAGGAGCGGGCATTTGCCAGTGACACCCACATCCCATGAATTGTCTACCCAAGAGGGGCTGTTGAGTTCATTTGTTAGATTCCTGATGGATTAGAGATGGGAGTAGTGTGAGATGGACCATTAGCTGTGTCTTGATGAATGGAAGAACAGGTTGGAAGGGCTGAATGGCAAGTGAGCAATTTTGGGCCCCATTTCTGAGGAAGGATGTGCTGGCCCTGGAGAGGGTCCAGAGGATGTTCACAAGAAGGATCCCAGGAATGAAAGGCTTATTGTGTGGGAAGTGTTTAATGTCTCTGGGCCTGTACTCGCTGGAGTTCAGAAGGATGAGGGGGGATCTCATTGAAACCTACCAGATATTGAAAGGCCTGGATAGACTGGACATGGAGAGGATGTTTCCAGTAGTGGGAGAGTCTGGGACTAGAGGGCACAGCCTCAGACTAAAAGGACGTCCCATTAGAACTGAGGTGAGGAGAAATTTCTTCAGCCGGGGGTGGCAAATCTGTAGTATTCGTTGCCACAGAAGGCTGTGGAGGCCAAGTCATTGGGTGTATTTAAGGCAGAGATTAATAGGTTCTTGATTGGTATGGGGGTTAAGGGTTACAGGGAGAAGGCAGGAGAATGGGGTTGAAAAAACAAATCAGCCATGATTGAATAGCAGAGCAGACTTGATGGGCCGAATGGCCTAATTGTGCTCCTGTATCTTATTGTCCTATGGTCTTAATATAAATTAGACATAAATTATACATAAAGTTATACCATACAGTGAAAAAAAGACTGCAAGTGCAAAACAAAGACACAATCAGAAACAAGTCCATGATAGTGCAAAGAGGTCGTCAGTAGTGTTCTGTTGCTGAGGTAGGATTAGGGTTGTGCAGGTCAGTTCAAGAACCTGATGGTTGTAGGAAAGTAGCTGTTCCTGAACCTGGTGGTGTGGGACTTCAGGCAGCACTAAAGCAGGCACTGGGATTTAAAGGAAAGGTCAAAAGCTCCTGCAGTCCAATATTGGAAAGTGATTTGTGATGTGAGGAGGCTGGGATTGCCCCTCAGAGTTCCTGAGAGGGGTATTGAATCATACACGGTCTTTCCCACTTCTTGTAATGAAATTCCCTCTGTCAACAGGTGGTACTTTGGCAAACTTGGCCGCAAAGAGGCTGAGAGGCAACTTCTGTCTGTCTGCAACCCGAGAGGAACCTTCCTCATTCGTGAAAGTGAAACCACCAAAGGTAAGGACTTGGCACCGCCCCTGGCTCCCCTCTTCCACTGCGCCCTACACCCTGCTAATTGCTTTACTCCAAGCAGCACTTCTGCCTTGGATTTCAAGACACATGAACCAGGATTCTAGCTCCTGACCAAATTCTTGCTGGAGTGCTAATGTGTAGCATTAAGAAATCTCCCAAGTACTAAATGTTGTAAACTGAATACAATTTAACTAAGTAAAATTCCACACAGATTTCGCAGTCAGTACATGGCTCTGTTCATCTTCTCAAAACTCATTCACCTCTTTCCCAAACACTCACAGGATAAAGTCTCAAAAGATGCTGTGTGGGATACCAACACACTTATGTACAAATGAGGAGTACGATTAGAAGTCAGTTCAGCCCACTGAGCTGTTTAATAAGACCTTGGCTGGTTTGAATTCTAATCCAAGTAACCTTTCACCTCCTTGCTTATCAAATATCTATCTACCTCTGCATTAGACATGTGCAAAGACGTTGATTCACTTTCTTTGAGGAAGAGAGTTCCAAAGACTCCTAACCCTCTGAGACCTTGTCTCTTTCTTAAATAGATGACCCATTATTTTGACCAGGCAGAGGCTGAGAGGCTGTTTCCACAGACGGGGGAGTCTAAAACTAGGGGCATAGTCTCGGGATAAGGTCTCAGTCATCTAGAACAGAAATGAGCACAAGTTTCTTTAGGCTGAGGGTCTTTGGAACCTCGGAGAGAAATCCACTATGTTGACGAGTACATTCAAAGCTGAGATTATTGGTTTAGTCGGAGTAAGGTGATCAGGGTTTGCGGATCAGATAGAAAGGTGGTCGAGGCACAAGATCAGGTTTGATCTTATTGGATAGCAAAGCAGGCTTGAAGGGCCAAATGCCCTACTCCTGTTCCTATCTCTTAGATTCTTATTTGTTTAAAGTCATGACACTAGCATTCTTAACATCATTTTAGGATTTTGTTTTGGCCCTACAGTTATTATTTGGACCTCCAGTAAGTTTGAGAGGATCGCAATGCTGTTGAACAGAAAAATAACTGCACAAAAGTTACTTATTAATAAACTTGGTCATTTTATGGTTTTCCATCATAGTGGGAGTCTTGGATCGTGTGTCCAAGTGCCTACAAGTGACTATGAATAATGTCATGTTGGTTATTAGCTATTAATGACAGAAAATTTTCATGTTTCGTATTTTGCTTGTGAATGGAAAGCCATTCAGCCCATTGTGTCTATGCCATCTCCCAAACGAATTCCATTATTATTTCCCTGTAACCCATTCTCCCTGACATGCCCATCACCTCCACCTTGATCCTTTTGCCACCCACCTAACACTGGGGGCAACTTACAGTGGCCAACTAACCTACTGGCACATCTTTGGGATGTGAGAGGAAACCTACACGGACACAGGGAGAAGAGGCAAACTCCACGCAGACAACATCAGAGATCAGGATTGAACCCATGTCTCTGGAACTGTAAGGCCAGAGCTCTAACCACAGTGCCAGTGGTAACTTATTTTCAGAACCTCCGTGGCTCACACACCCTCCTCCGGCACCCAGATATTTGTGTTTCAATTCTGGCCTCATTAATCACTGCCCCATCTCTGGCTTTACCTTCAGCTGCTAAGGGTAGAGAGATTAAAGGAATTCCTTTCCTTAAACCTCTCTACCTTTCTGAAATGCTGGAAGAACGCAGCTGGTCAAGAGGCATCTTGGGAAAAAGAAACCAGGCACCTTTCTACAGTTGCTATTGACTGGCTGAGTTTATCCTGTATTTCTGCGTTTGCTCCAGATTCCAGCGTCTGCAGTTTTATCTGGAGACACAAGAGATTCTGCAGATGCTGGAATCTGGAGCAAAGGCGGAGGGCGAAGTATCAGAGAGGGACTTCTGGCTTCTGCCCTCTTCCAGTCTTGGTCTCGACCCGAAACGTCAACTGTTTATTTCCCTCCATAGATGCTGCCTGACCTCCTGGGTTCCTCCAGCATTTTATGTGCTTTGTAGTTTTATCTGTTCTCTGCCCTTCTCCCTGCGCATTTTCCTTTACAAAGTTCTGTAAAACCTACCTCTTTGATCAAGCTATTGGATATCTCCTTGCATGGCTCGGTGTCAGATGATAACCCGTCTGTAATGTTTCTTCAGACATCATGTCATGTTAATGGTTTATACTGTATAGGAAAGGAAGCTGCTGTTGTTGTCACATTAGCCTCATTAACTTTTCTCACATCCAAGAGGAGGAAGGTTGAGCGAAGCTAATATTCTGACTTGGTAAATTGCCAGGTCATTTTAGGTGACGCAGCTCTTGTGTGTGGCTTGACGTGATTTTAAAAGACACAAGAGTATATCCGTGCGTACCACTGAGCTATATCTTGGTGCCACTTTATTTGATACATGCAGGTGCCTATTCTTTGTCAATACGTGACTGGGATGATACAAAAGGAGACCATGTTAAACACTATAAGATTCGCAAACTGGACAGTGGTGGGTATTATATAACGACCCGGGCACAGTTTGAAACACTGCAACAGCTGGTTCAACATTACGCAGGTAAGCAGTAATTTGAGTGTTTTAATTGTGACCATTAAATATATAACCAAGTTTTCTTGCATGCTTTTGTGGCTAAAACGTTAAAGAAAAGAGGATACTACATCCTTTAGAAATGTAAGACCTTTCTGAAATATAAAGGTTGGCTAAATTATATCATCGTCTCTGTTACTTTAATTTATATTTAAAACTTACACAAGGAAAGTATAATGTAATTAATATTTGTACTGTTGGGTAAGTATTCAGTGCAGGGGTGTGAGTACGCCACAAAGTGGGTTCTTGTTTTGCAGTACTGAACACAGAATCAAGTAATGGTCTGTTTAAGTGTGCTGAACGGCTCATTTCTGTGTTTTATGTTACTCTGTCATCCTTGTCGATCCCAGCAATAAAACCAGAAAATGCTGGAAATACTTTGCAGGTCAGGTTGCTGAGGGTGAGAATTGGAGTTAAGGTTCTGAGCCCATGGCCTTTCAAATGACCTGAGTATGTCCAGCATTTTCACTTTTTATTTCAGGTTTCAGGTACGTGTGGTACTTTGCTTTTACTGTTACTGTTGTAATTGCAATCCCTCAACCTTTTAATGTTTGAACGGTGACATGACCTATCACCTGTTGATCTGTGACAGGGAGACTAGTGAACATTGGATCAAACTGCCCAGTCCAGGACCTTCATTCTGCACCAATCACCCAGGGCGATCACAACAGCTCAACTGCTGGCCTCCCAAGATCCTTGTGGTTGCCCACAGCCCCAGTTCCTTCACCATTAAGTGTATCTGGCTGAGCATTCCATTTGGGGGGGGGGGGGGGGGGAAGGATCTGGAAGGAAGTCATAGTCATTTTGCTATACACTACAGAAAACAGGCCCTTCAGCCCAACTGGTCCATGCCAGCCAAGTTGCCTAACTGAGCTAGTCCCATTTGCTTGCATTTGGCCCATATCCCTCTAAACCTTTCCAATCCATGTACCTGTCCAAATGTTTTAAATGTCATAATTTTACCCGCCTCTTCTCGTTACTACCATCGGGGAGGAGGTACAGGAGCCTGAAGACCACACTCAATGATTTAGGAACAGCTTCTTCCCCTCTGCTATCAGATTTCTGAACTGTCCATGAACCCATGAACACTACCTCGTTATTCCTTTTTTTTCCGCACTATTTATTTATTTTTGTAATTTAAAGTAACTTTAATGTCTTTGCACTGTACTGCTACTGCAAAGCAAGATATTTCACGGAACACTACTTCGTTATTCCTTTTTTTCTCACACTATTTATTTATTTTTGTAATTTAAAGTATTTTAATGTCTTTGCACTGTACTGCTACTGCAAAACAAGATATTTCACATCATATAAGTCAGTGATAATAAACCTAATTTTAATTCTTTCCCACTTCCTCTGGCAGCTCATTCCATATATGTATCACCGTCTATGTGAAACAATTGCCCCTCAGGTCCCTTTTAAATCTTTATCCTCTCACTTTAAACCCATCCCCTCTAGTTTCGGACTTCCCTACCCTGGGGAAAAGACTGTGGCTATTCAAATCTATGCCCCTTGTGATTTTATAAACCTCTATAAGATCACCTTTCAGCCTTCTATGCTCCAGGGGGATAAAACCCTAGCATATTCATCCTCTCCTTATAACTCAAACCCTCCAGTCCCAGTAACATCATTGTGCATCTTTTTTGTACCCTTTCCAGTTTAATGACATCCTTCCTTTGGCATGGCGACCAGAACTATACGCAGTTTTCCAAATGTGGTCTTACCAGTGTCTTGTACAGTTGTAACCTGTTGCTCCAACTCCTGTACTGAGGTAGTTAACTTGGCTTCCCACTCCTTGCTGCTGTCCAAGGACTCCTATGGGAGGGCTTGCTGGATGTTCCTTTCATAAATTAGTTCTTGGATGTGCGTGTTGCTGATAAGGATGGCCTCAGTTGCCTGAGCACGTGGTTCAGACCTCATCCGTCCACCTGATGGAGTTTCTCCTACAGTACTGTTCTGGAGAGAGCTCTGAATGAAGCCTGTATCAGGCTTTGGCTCTTAACCCTCTCATGAACTAGATTCAAACAGCAAGAGGAGTCCCTAGGATGAAGCTTTCATGGGCACCCCTGGAGGCAAACTCCAGCACCTTCAGTAGAACATTTTGATTTTTTTATACCCTTCCCTGCTAGAAGTTCTGGCATGCCACACCCCATTACAGACGGCTAAGCTAGTGCAACGTTGCCAGACTAGTGGTTGATAGCCCCAGAGACAAAGTTCAAATCCCACCAAGGGCAGCTGGGGAACTCAAAATGAGCTATTAAATAAGTCTGGAATCAGAAGCTACAGCATTGAAATTACAGCATGCCACATAATCCCATCTGGTTTATAAATGTCCTTCAGACATGGCATCCTTGCCCACTTGTCCTATATGGGATTCAACCCACCATTGTGGCTAATCGTAACAACCTTCCAAAATGGCCCAGCAAGCCACTCAATTCATGAGCAATAAATGTAAGCCTTGCCAATGATGCACACTTTAAATGAGTGAATGAAATAACAAAATCACTCTATTAATTAAAATGAGTTTTTTTTGATGTTCTGCTCAATTAGCTTTTGCCCCTTACTCGATGCACCTCCACCGATCCCCAACAGGAGACCTGTACCTGTGAGCAGTAGGCTGCTCCCCTAGACCTCCCACCCCCGTTTGTATCTCAGCCCTGGAATGAGCCATCCATCCCTCTTCCCTGCTCCATCCATGGGGCCAAGTGGACAGTTTAAATGGTTTGCACTCTGGAATCCAAACCACCACCCTCAGCACTGGGAATCCAGTCTCAGTCCATAGAAAAATAACAATGTTCAGTACTGTTGATGTTTTTATTTAAGCTGTGCTGTATATCAATTACATAATATTACTGTAAGGCTGGCATTCCAAATGTGATCTTGTTACTCTCAGTTCAATGTGTATTGATCTGTTTACACCTGCTGTAGTGCTGCTCATTTTGATTGTGTTGTTGCAAATGCCTTCCATTTGGCAAGGAAGTACATGGAATAGATGTGTGGGGGGAATAAGGGTGGCATTGTGATAAATCACACAAGCTACTTTTTTTTTCTTGATTAATGGTGCAATTCAGAAAAAGAAGTTGCACATTTTATGGGAAAATGTAAGATTAGCCATGGAGCACCTTTTCCAGAGCTGCTTTTTCATTTGTAGGAAAAGACTAAATGTTTGCTGTTTAAATAGTTTCAGTGTCGGTAGATTTTGGAAGACTTCATATTGTACTTTTCCATGGCATTTTACAGCAATTTTTTTTTGGCCCGTTTTGTGATGAGCTAGTCAGGGAGTACATGCCAAGATCCCACAAGCAGCAACGTGAAAATGACTAGATCATACAATACAAACTGAGGGATAAACATTGGTCAGGATGCTGATCCAATGACCCCCGATGGTCCCTGACGAGGTGCCATGAAAATGTGGAAACACTCAGCAGGTCAGGCAGCGTCTGCAAGTGATGAGCAGAGTTAACCTTTCAAAGACCCTTCGGCCTGAAACACTAACTCTGCTTCTTTTGCCACACATGCTGCCTGACCTGCTGAGTATTTCCAGCATTTTCAGTTGTTATTTTGGACTTACAGCATCTGCTCGTTTTTCATTTAGTGCCCTGCAATCTTTTGCATCCATTGGAAACAATAGACCAGGCCTAGGGAACTGCACCTCTCTCACCACAGGAGATAGAACATAGAACAGTACAGCACAGGGACAGGCCCTTCAGCCCACAATGTTGTGCTGAACTAATTAAGCTAATGACACCTAATCCCTCTGCCTGCACATGGTCCATATCCTTCCATTCTCTGCACATTCATGTGCCTATTAAAAGAACCTCTTAAACACCTCGTATGTGCCTCCACTACCATCCCTAGCAGCACATCCCAGGCACCCACCACTCTGTGTGTAAAAAAAACTTGCCCCACACATCTCCTTTGCACTTACCCCCTCTTGCCTTAAGTGTATGCTCTCCAGTATCAGACATTTCAACCCTGGGGGGAAAAAGTACCAGACACCTACCCTATCTATGCCTCTCTTAACTTTACAAACTTCTACTGGGTCTCCCCCCAGCCTCCACCACTCCAGCGAAAACAACCCAGGTTTGTCCAACTTCTCCTTGTATCACATGCCCTCTAATGCAGGCAGCATCCTGGTAAACCTCTTCTGCACCCCCTCCAAAGCCTCCACATCCTTCGTGTAATGGGGTGACCAGAATTGAATGCAATACTCCAAATGCAGCCTAACCAGTTTTATAAAGCTACAATATAACTTGCTGATTCTTGAACTCAATGCCTCCACTAATAAAGACAAGCATGTCATGCGCCTTCTTCACCACCTTATGCAGCTACCTTCAGGGAGCTATGGACTTGGACCCCAAGATCCCTCTGTACATCTAAGAACCACACTGAAGTGTCAGCTGGTGCTCTGTGCCTTAGTCTCTGGAGCGGGTCTTGGAACCACAACCTGCTGGCCTCGGAGATGTGTGACATGCCTCCCCCTTTTCTCTATAAGCTGGTCTATTGACAGCTGCAGGTCTTGTGTGTACTCTATGGCCTAACACATTTAAAATTCTAATTGGTTACCAGATGGCCTACATAGCTCCTGGGAGAGTGCCTGTTACCCTGGTCTAATGCAGGCTCCCAAAGAGTTGCTGTTCAGTTAAATATATTCAGGACACATCAGATTTGCTTTTTTTATATGGCTCACCAGCCAGCAAATAATTTTTGTTCATTAAATAGCCAGTTAGCCTTTGTGAATCAAACCCCACTGACCTACTAATTAACCATATAAACAGTGTGACAGGTGATCTATCTCGATGCATTTTGCTCTTGCTGATGTCACAGAGCCTGGACAATTTATTTGCTTCTCTCTCTCCCCCCCTCTCTCTCTCTCTCTCTCTCTCTCTCGTCTCTCTCTCTCTCTCTCTCTCTCGTCTCTCTCTCTCGTCTCTCTCTCTCGTCTCTCTCTCTCGTCTCTCTCTCTCGTCTCTCTCTCTCGTCTCTCTCTCTCTCGTCTCTCTCTCTCTCGTCTCTCTCTCTCTCGTCTCTCTCTCTCTCGTCTCTCTCTCTCTCGTCTCTCTCTCTCTCGTCTCTCTCTCTCTCGTCTCTCTCTCTCTCGTCTCTCTCTCTCTCGTCTCTCTCTCTCTCGTCTCTCTCTCTCTCGTCTCTCTCTCTCTCGTCTCTCTCTCTCGTCTCTCACCTGTGGCTGTGTGCATTTTTTTGTTGTACCAATGACTCTGCCCCAATCCTTCCCCCCCCCCCCCCCCCCCGCCCCACCCTTCCCGCACCCTATCCTCACCCCCTGCAGAGCGCGCCGCTGGTCTCTGTTGTCGCTTGGTCGTTCCTTGCCATAAGGGCATGCCGAGGCTTGCTGACCTATCTGTGAAAACCAAAGACGTGTGGGAAATCTCCCGGGAATCTCTGCAGCTCATCAAGAGGCTTGGAAATGGGCAATTTGGGGAAGTCTGGATGGGTATGAAACTGGAACGAGTCTGTACCTGTCCCCAGATACCTGGGGTGGGGACAGGGGAGACGCTGAACACAAGGAGCGATGGAAGGCAGAACGGGGTCAGTGAAGTCAATCCAAGTGCGCACAGTCAGCTGTGCGGATAAAGAATCTGCACAGAATCATGATGGTCCCATGGGTGCTATTGCTACCAATTCTGCCGCTTCCAAGAGAAATATTCTCATTGAAAATGGCTCTATGGCAGAGAAAAGGTTTGATTGGTCACTTCCTTGAAAAAAATAAGGCAGTAAGACAGTGCCTTGGGAAATCCTGCGACCTTTAATTTCCCTTGAGCTTCACTCGACCACTTCAGCTTCCATCCTCCTGAATGCATGAGCTTCATTGGATTTTAAAACCTCTTCCCTTGCATCTATTCTCCTCAGAGTCAGCTGACGGCCTGTGCTATAACTTAACAACTGTTTGCACTAACTCAACTCCGCAAACTGTTGGATTAGCCAAAGACTCTTGGGAAATTTTACGCGAGTCCCTAAACTTGGAGAAAAAGCTTGGTCAGGGATGTTTCGCCGACGTGTGGTATGGTAAGGTGGACAAGAAGCTTTCTCCTGTAATCTTCAGATCTTTGTAAAGGTTCATTCGAGCACGAAGAGTGGCCCTCTTAAGCAAGGGATGCCCAGGGTCCTGGTCGGTCTCGGGTAGCAAGTTGTCTGCAGCATTTTATTACTTAATTGATCTTTAATGTGGAACACACCGTACAGCATATGTCAGAGAGCAGTGGTTATTAGGAACACTCTTCCATTTCAACCTAACCCACCCACAAGTAGCTGCCCTTTAGTGGGAGTCTGGAGCAAGGAAGCATAAACAGAGCTAGGCTATTAAAGGTGATAACAGGAACAGCCTCCCTCAAAGAGCTGTAGAATGAAAAGTTCACGACTGGGATTAATGAATGTTGCTAGATGTGACACAACTACCAAGGGAGATGAGATGCAGATTGGCTTGCGTGAAATGGCAGAATAGAACAGAGGGGCTGAATGGCCTCCTCCTGTTCCTTTGACCTGGTAACAATGCACACGAGATCAGGTTCCCTGTGACAGTCACCAGACTGGTGGTGGGATTTGCAGACTGTGCTCAGTGGCTGGTTCTGTTCCCACCACCTCCCCCCGCCCCCCCACCCCCAACCCTGCCTCTGATACAGGTACACACCCGCTTTAGTTTGATGGCGAACCATACAACATCCCTGACCATCCGCAGCCTCCGAGATCCAACTCAATTGTTTCAAACTTCAGCAGTTTTGCTTCTGTACGTGGTAGGTTAACACTTCACTCTCCCCCTCACTCGATGTAAAACAGACTCTAAACTCTGCACCTCAGCTGAAGTGCTTTGAAGCCCAGTTGGACTCTCACGCTGAAGCCACCGTTTTCGGAGAGGCTCGCCAATGGACTGACGTCATTAAGGTTGTTTCATGTGATCGGTTCCACATACGGTGCTTTAATAGCATGTAACATTGGCTTAATGACAAACCATTTTTGGCTTCATCCCCAAAACTAAAATGGATAATTAACCCAAGTGGCTGTACATCTGACTCAGGTGATGCATGTACATTGCTATTAGTTAGTGTGTGTAAAGTATGGCTGAAATACCCTTTAAAAATCCCACGTGCATGCAGAATAAGTGGTTATTCCTCTCCCATCCTGATCTTAAAGCTAACCATTAAAAAAGACCATTGTAAATTCATCAGTTCCATTTTTATTACGAATTATTTTAACTTTCTGTAAGTGAATGCTTCTCTTGTGTGTGGTTTGGAAAAGGTACATGGAACGGAACCACAAAAGTTGCAGTGAAGACACTGAAACCAGGGACCATGTCTCCCGAGTCATTCCTTGAGGAAGCTCAGATCATGAAGAAATTACGGCACGATAAGTTAGTTCAGCTTTATGCCGTCGTCTCTGAGGAGCCCATCTACATTGTCACTGAATACATGAGCAAAGGTAATGTTGCCATAATATATTTAACCAGTCATTTTATTTCTATTCTTCATGAGTTCTCCTGCTTCCTGTATTCTTCCAGGATAGGTTCCCCATTGAGTTTATACACTTTTACATCCTGGATACATCTATTTAATTGTAAACAATGGTCGAGGATGTAGACTTTGAGACTTGAAGCTTGTGTTTTGTATACTTGCAATCCAAACTTATAGCAAAGATATGACCATAGAACTGATGTGTTGAATTCATTGCTTGCATTTTGAAATGGCTGATACAATAAATTAGATGGGAGCAGTAACGCTGTTATGAAATAGTGTTTATTGCTGTAATCTGTGGTGCATTCCTTGAGTGGAGAGAGGTGGTGGAGAGTCCAATCGTTTCCCACACCTGTTCCCTGCAGTCTCTCCAAATATCATTGGTTTGTAGGATCTCAAATTCCTTCCAGACTTCCAGCAGCATTACTGTGTAACAAATTACAGCCATTCTTTGATTTACAAAAATGCCTTAAATGAAATTTTGTAAATCGAAAAGGCTGGGTGAAATGCACTCTAAGTATTCTGGCTGCAGTGTATTCCTATGGGCAGAGAGTGGATAGCTATTCGTTGTAACGGAAAACAGCTTTGTAAGTTGAAGATACATACCTAAAGAGTAAATGGTATTACAGTGAATTTTATAAATCAAGGAATTACCTGGACGTCCATATCTGACATCTGACACTCCCAGCGAGAGCCGCCTGTGCTTTGCAGCAAGGCCAGATTGTAAACAAAAATGTGCTGAAGTAATTTGATAAGTTTTCAAAGTATGCGATACACATTAACTGGCACAAATGGTCCTGCAATAACACACATTCATTTTGAATTTGCGCAAAATACTGAGAAAGGATATCTTAGCACAAATATTTCACAGTCCAATTGGGTGGTGTACTGGTTGCTCATCTCCTTGAAGGAAGTGAGCTGTGTTTATTGGAATGGAACTGTATATCATTCTGTAGATGAGGAGCAATGCTACTCAACAGGGCAGATCATTGTTCTAGTATGAGGCACCTCCCAAGCAAAGCAAATTAAATGTGCTTTTTATAAAAATGACTTGAAAAATTGCAACGCGCATTAACAAAGGGCGATGTATTTCAAAGGCGTTTGCGGGTTGGTTGGTATTATGCATCTGATTTAGGCAGGCTTTTTAACCCAATTTTCCTGCACTTCTGGGGAATCTGTCCACTGAACCAGCCTCAAGTTAGGTCATGTACAGGGAAAGCTAACCCAATCATTTGAATAGGGTGGTGGTGGAAGCAGGTACGTTGGTCAAATTCAAGAGATTGCTAAATAAGCATATGGGGCAACTTAAAATAGAGGGATATGGAAGAGGTAGAGGTTAGATAGTTTTAGGCGAGGTTTAAAGGTCGGCACAACATTGTGGGCCGAAGGGCCTGCATTGTGCTGTGCTGTTCTATGATTCTATGAACAGCTATGAGAGACAAAGTATTTCATTTTCTTTGCAGGAGTTATTTAACTGTTTTTAATTGTTGGTCTAAAATATTTTAAGAATTTTAGTTTCTTTTTTAAACATTTCAGAAATGCTTTAATTATGTGCCTTGTAATTGTCTTTGAGTCATTTTAAATGTTTCCGAACATCCGACACTCAAAAGCCTTCAAAAGGTTTGACAGCTGGCAAAGGCCAATTAGAGATGGACAATGAATACCATTATTGCCAGTGACAACCACACCCCATCGATGAATAAATTAATAAAAGGAAGTTGTATGTTCTTTTACTAGATGAACAAAACTTGGGGTGTAGAGTATATGATTGAGCCTTTGGGCGGGACAGATTGGCTCCCTGCTCTTTATTCTAGGCACATGGAGTCTTTACGTAGATGTACAGCATAGAAATGGGCCCTTCGGCCCACCATGTCCATGCTGACCTTTTTGCCCAGCTACACTAATCCAATTTGCCCGCATCAGGACCATATCCTTCTATGCCTTGCCTATTTAAATGTCAGTCTAAATGCCTTTTAAATATAGTAATTGTATCTGATTCCACCACCACCTCCTTGCAGATATCAAACACTCTCTGTGCAAAACAAAACCTGCCCCACAGATCCCTTTTAAAATTCCTACCTCTCACCTTAAACTTAAGCCCTCTTGTTTTTGATACCCTTACAACAGGGAAAAGGAGTTTGAGTACTTGGAGTTTGTTTGAGTTCTCTGTGATCTTTTCTATGGCCATCAGTAGAATCGCTATCCATAGTGGAGCAAAGAAATATTCTGTCTCTCAAAAATCTAGATGAATGGCATACAAAGCAAATTTCTTCACTGTATCTCAGTACATGTGACAATAATTAGCGAATTTACCAATTTAATCCAATGCCTCAGATTGAGTTAATACAATCAGTTGTATGAGGATGTGCTGAGTGAATCGTGTCATTCACACAAAATTGGGTTATTGTTAAAAGTTGTAGAACCAAATAGGAACCAAATCTCTGTGCCTTCCCACCACATAATGGGCAGAAAATGTACCCCATCGCCGGAGCATCACTACAAAAAATTTTCTGAATCTAACAAGAGGCCACTCGGTGGCTTCAGAAGATAAGGTAGGGCCATGGATCATTGCCCACTCCCTCATTCCTGTGCAAGATGAAAGGAAAAGCACATGGCTGGAAAGCCGGAACACATTGTGAAGAAATACTTCCCAAGGGTTAAACCAAACAGCTATAAGCAAATAGCACAGAGCTTCCCTGCACATTAAATAATCCATTTCACCAGTTTCAAATGGCTCTACTTAAGCACTTAAGGTGGATATCAGACACAATGCTGCCATAAGCAATTTTATCAGGTCAGTGGCAAATCTTGGAAAGCTGTCAAATCAAGCTGCTCAACGATTAGTTTTGCTTGCCTTTGATGATTGGTGAAATGGAATCCTGCAATTCTTTTTCTTTCGCTGTTGGGCTTTCTGTGTTTCTGCACGAGGTCCCTCTGGCTTTTCCTTTCACGGTCACCATTGACCTTTAATTCAACTGGACCAGCCACATAACCCCGCGTCCCATCCCTTTTCTCTCTCCACCTGATCTACCCAGTTCCTTCTAAACCCACCCAACATCCCCAGCCCCCATCACTCGTTTCTTTCCCCTCCTCCACCCACTCTGTCTGCCCATCACTGGTTCCCCTTCCTTCTAATGTTCCCATCTGCCCTCCCCACCTCCGTTATTTGGTACCTTGCTCCACCTTCCTCTCCTATCAGATTCCATCATCGGCAGCCCTTTGTTGCCTCCACGTACCACCTCCCAGCCTCTGTCTCTATTTCTACTCTTCCCTCCTCCATTCACCTATCACCCCTCCTCACCTGGATCCACCTATCACCTGCCAGCTCTTGCTCCACCCCTTCCCCCCACCTTGTTATACTGGCTGCCTCCCTTCAGTCCAGATGAAGGGTCTCGGCCCAAAACATCAACTGTCCATTTCCCCCTGCAGATGCTGCTCGACCAGCTGAGTTCTTCCAGCAGTTTGGTTTTTGCTCCAGATTCCAGCATCTGCAGCCTCTCGTGTCTTCGGCCACATAAGTACCTTGGCTACAAGAGCAGGTCAGAGACTGGGTACCCTGCAGCAAGTGACTCATCTCAGAGAGTCATCCAAGCTCCGAAACAGGCCCTTCAGCCCACATCAAGCACCCATCTATAGTTATCCCATTTACCAGCACTTGGTCCATTGCCTACTCTGCCCTGACAATTCAAGTGCTCATCTAGATACTTCTTAAATAACACGAGACTCTCTGCCTCTACCACCCAATTGAGCAGTGCATTCCAGATTTCAACCACCCTTTGGTTGAAAAAAAAATTCTTCTTCCAGATCCTCTCTAAACCACCTGCCCCTTACCCTAAACCTATGCCCTTTAGTTTTAGACGCCTCTTCTATGTGGAAACTTTACTTCCTATCTATGTCCCTCATAGTATTGCATACTTTTATCAGCTCCTCCTCTGCCCTCTTCACTCCTGATAGTCCAGAGCCTTTCCTCCATCTGCAAAGCACAAGTCAGGAACACCCTCCACATCATCCTTCTGAAAGAGCAACAACTCTTAAGAAGGATGGCATCATCTGGGACCCAACAGACAGATTGGTAGCCCGTCCACTGTCCTAAATGTTCATCCCCCTCTCCCGTCAGGGCACAGTGGCAGCAGAGTGTACCATCTACAAAATGAAGTGCAGTTACTTGCCCAGGCTGCTCCAGCAGCACTTCTACCACCAAGAAGAAGGGCAGCTGGTACACCAGCGCCTGCAGGTTTCCCTGCAAGTGACACGTCACCCTGATCTAGAAATGTATCACTGGTCGTACATCATCGCTGGAGCTAAATCCTGGAACTTCCTGCTCCAGAGAGCAGAGCAGGTGGAGTCATTGAATATTTTTCAGGCTAAGATAGACTTCTGGTCTATGAGGGAGCCAAGGGTTATGAAGGAAGTGAAGCTGAGGACAAGATCAGACCAGCCACGATCTGATTGAATGGTGGGAGTTGGCTCCTGGAGTCATATCAGTGAATGGTTACAATGAGGAGGGAGGCCATTTGACCTGTCATCTCCGTACTGGCTCAGTGTAAGAATAATCCAGCCAGTCCTGCTCCTCCCCTCAATGCTACAACTGAATCTGTATCCACCACTGCCCCCAGCAGTGCATTCCTCACCCTGATGACTAGCTGCAGATAAACTCTTTCCTCAGGTCACTTTTGGTTCTTTTTGCCTTCGCCTTCATTCTATCTCCCCTCATCCTTGACCACCCCACCCATGGGAACAGTTAAGACTCCCACCTACTCTGCCTGTGAGCTGTGAGGTAGAAACTCTACGAGTTCTGCCGCTCTGGATTTCCAGATTCACCTTTGCTGCCATTCTTTCCTCGTGCTCTCTCTTTGCCTCTCGTTTCCTTTTTTTAACCCCCTCTCTGGGCTTTCTGCAATCAGCCAGTTCTCCCCTGTGTTATCACCCGGGCATCTGTCTCACACCCTTTTTTGCTGCTGTATTTTACACTCTATCTACGTCAAACACAGAGCTCTGGCTCTATTTGCCCACGTAGGAGTAAACCTAGATTGCAGATGAAACATCTCCACCTTAAAGGCTTCTCATTGTTCACTTATAGTTGTGCCCGGTGCCCCTTGATCCAAATTTACCCAGCCTACTCCCCATTGTTATTCCTTCTCTTCTTTATATTATTTCACATTTTCTTGTGATATAGGAGGAGGCCATTTACCACACTGTCTATGGCTGGCTCTTGGAGCAATCCCATTTCCCCCACTTAATTCCCTGTAACCCACTCTCTCTTGTGCCCAACTCTCCTGCCACTCGCCTACATGAGGGGCAATTAACCTACCAACCTGCACGTCTTTGGGATGAGGGAGGAAACCGGAGCAGGGGGTGTTTTGGGGGGGTGGGTGGGAGCCCACGTGGTCACAGGTAGAACATGTAAACTCCACACAAGCAGCAGCAGAGGTCAGGATCAAACCCTAGTCACTGGAGCTGTGAGGCAGCAGCACTACCCTGCCACACCATTGAACAGAACCAATTACTGGGCGTACACTAGAGGGAGTAAGTTATCTCCTTACAGTGAAGGAAGGTGGAAAAGCCGGTTACGTGAGGGAGTGGAACAATATTCCTCCCCACCCTCCTGACAAAGGAAAATGCAAGTACAGTGCGGTGGAGTCAGCAGATTGCTGAGACTGCAGCGGAAAGGAAAAGTCATTAAGTCTGCAGCAGATAAGAAGGGCCTTCGTGCAGTACCCTCTCCATTGCTCATTACCTATATATAAAACAGACAGAAAGCAACTGACCTTGTGCAAAGTGTGCATGAGTAATACTTTATATAGCTCATCACAGTGATGTAAGGAGTAATTGTGGTTGTTTGGTTCCATAAATAAGGACCAAAAAATCCTCCCATTCTACATGAGCAAATAAAAGCACTGTCAGAGTTTGCTAAATTACCAGCACTCAATAGATTTTTCCATTTGTCTGCCATCCAGAGAGTGTTTGATCTGCCTTTGCTTTATAACTCTCCCAGTGGTTTCCTCACCACTCCCCTTCTGTCAAGATTGGCTGTGAGTGAATCTGAGCTTCGCTGGCCCTTCCAGCATCACCTGCCTCAACACAGCGGTTAACTGTGCAGGGGAGAGGAGCTTTCTGTCTCTGCAACCCATCTACTGAACCCCAGCACAAGCAAAGGTCCTGGGAATGCAGCTAGAGGTATAAGCAGCAACAAACAATCTGCTGGAGGAACTCAGCGGGTCGAGCAGCATCTGTGAGAGGAAAGGAACTGTTGACTTTTCAGTTCGAAACCCTGCATCAGGACCCGAAACATTGACAGTTCCTGCCCCCACACATGCTGCTCACTCCGCTGAGTTCCTCCAGCAGATTGTTTGGTGCTCCAGATTTCAGCATCTGCATGTCTGGTGTCTCTCAGAAGTATAAGCAGGCTGTGGCCAAAACCGCACAGACACTGGCACTAACCACAAACACACTGAAATCAACCTGTACTGTTTGCCAAAACATTCTGCCTAACCTACTTAGATCCAGATAATTTACTCCCAATTTATAAAACATTAATTTGATAATCAGCAATTATTTTATACAATTTGTGATCAATCATAGAATTTCCTACCTTGAGGCTGCCTGTGTCTTCCATCCCAGTTGATTACATGAACTATTTATTCATTCTCAAGAGATGGGTGACACTGTCCAAGTTGCTGTTGGTTGTCCATCACTAGTTGGCCCATTAGTGTAATGTTGGTTTGCTTTCCTGAACTATGTAGTCCATTATTCAACATGAGCCTAAGCTCTTCAAACACACATGCAACTGTATGTTTAAAAAAAATCATGGAATTCAAGGCAATAACAATCCCACAGTAAGAAAAACGTGTCTTTATTGGTACGTGTTTTCTTGAACCAAGGGGTGCTAGAAACTACAACAGTCCTTCCTTCATTGTTAGCAGAGCAGTGACATAAACCAACCAGAGCCCACGTAATGTTGGAGACATTCCTTCCACAAAGCCACATTGACCCATTAAGAAATTCACTTGTGTTTTCTGAATACCAAAACTTGAATTCGGTAACTGGATTTTAGTCCATTGTTTGGTCTCTGTATGAGTTCCAGGATTCTAATCTCACTGTTAATTTCACAGGGTGTCAATGTTTCAGATATATTAGGAATTATTAACATTGTTCATATTGCACAGGCACTGACTCGGGACTTCATTATGGAAGTTACGTGACGTGACTGATTAACAGTTCATCCCCGAGAAACAAAGGACTGCAGATGCTGGAATCTAGATCAACAAAACGATGATGCTGGAGGAACACAGCAGGCAGCATCCATGGAGAAAAGCAGGCGGTCAACGTTTTGGGTCAGGAACCTTCCTCAGTCCTGAAGAAGGGTCCTGACCTGAAACGTTGACCGGATGCTACCTGGCCTGCTGAGTTCCTCCAGCATCATCGTGTTTTTCAGCAGTTCATCCCCAACAGCTGGATAGCTCAGAAGTCTCCAGTTGTTCCCTGGGATCATACTGCAACGAGCATCAGCTGCTCCATAAGACCATTGATTGGGTGAACTGGGCCTGGGATCCTACTGGAGTCTGCTGAACTTCCAGCATGACACAACAAAAATTAAAAGGGAGGAGTTGTCGGCCACTCGGCCCCTCAAGCCTGCCCCACCATTCAATATGATCATGGCTGATCTATGCTGTCCTCAACTCCTCTTCTGCGCCAGTTCCCCATAACCCTCAATTGCTCAATCTTTCAAATATTTATCCATTGTCACTTGAAATGTATCTGATGATCTGTTCTCCACCACTCACAAGGACCGAGAATTCCAGAGATTCTCTACCCTCTGAGAGAAGAAGTTCCCACGCACCTTGGTTCGAAACGACTGCCCCCTTATTTTGCAGCTATGTCCCCCTGTTCGTGATTTTCCCACTCGTGAAACAGCTAACCAGTCAAGCCCCTTAGGATCTTACATACTTGAATAAGGTCACCCCTTATTCTTCTAAACTTCAAGGAATACAGAGCCATCTATATCTCCGTCTACATCTAACTCCATCTACAAGTTTGCAGATGATACCACAGTTGTAGGCCGTATCTCAAACAGCGATGAGTCAGAGTACAGGAAGGAGTGTCATAACAACAACCTTTCCCTCAATGTCAACAAAACCAAAGAGCTGGTCATTGACTTCAGGAAAGGGGGCGGTGCACATGCACCTGTCTACATCAATGGTGCTGAGGTCGAGAGGATTGAGAGCTTCAAGTTCCTGGGAGTGAACATCAACAGCCTGTCCTGGTCAAATCACGTAGAAGCCGTGGCCAAGAAAGCTCACCAGTGCCTCTACTTCCTCAGGAGGCTAAAGAAATTTGGTTTGTCCCCTTTGACTCTCACCAACTTTTACAGATGCACAATAGAAAGCATCCTATCTGGACGTATCACAGCTTGGTATGGCAACTGCTCTGCCCAGGACCACAAGAAACTGCAGAGAGTTGTGGACACAGCCCAGCACATTACGGACACCAGCCTCCCCTCCTTGGACTCTTGTCTTTACCTCTCGCTGTCTTGGTGAAGCAGCCAGCATAATCAAAGACCCCACCCACCCAGGACATTCTGTCTTCTCTCCTCTTCCATCGGGTAGAAGACACGTACCACCAGGCTTAAGGACAGCTTCTACCCCACTGTGATAAGACTATTGAACAGTTTCCTTATACAATGAGGTGGACTATGACCTCACCATCTGCCTTGTTGTGACCTCGCACCTTATTGCACTGCACTTTCTCTGTAGCTGTGACACTTTACTCTGTACTGTTATTGTTTTTGCCTGTACTACATCAATGCGCTCTGTACTGACTCAGTGTAACTGCACTGTGTAATGAAATGATCTGTACAATTGGTTTGTAAGACAAGCTTTTCACTGTACCTCGGTACAAGTGACAGTAATAAACCAATACCAAACTGTCTAGCCTCTCACCAAATTGAAATTTTGGTATTAAAATAATACAAGTAAGTTTCTTAATGGGTCAATGTGGCTTTGATGGATGGAATGTCTCCACCCTTATGTGGGCTCTGGCTTGTCCACACCACTGTCCAACCCTCTCATTCCCAGGAGTCAGCCTGGCGAATCTCCTCTAGACTGCTCCAATGCTCCTTTATCGGTTTTTAAGGGAGGGGACCAAGACTGTAGCCTCACCGGTGCACTGTGTGACTGTAACAAAACCTTCCTATTCCTGATCTCCAACCCCTTCACAATAAAGGTCAAAGTGCCGTTTGCTGCCCTAACTGCTTGCTGGACCTGCTCATTAACTTTTTTTATGATTTGTGCACCAGAACCCCGAGATCCCTCTCATTTACAGTCTCTTCATTTAGATAATAATTCACTTATTGATTCCTCTTACCAAAGTGCATGACCTCGCACTTCCCCACATTAAGTTCTATTTGCTAGGTTTAAACCCAATCATTCACTCTATCTATATCCTGTTATTCATGAATTCAATCCAAACTAATTCTATGTTACTAACTAAAGCTTCTATATGACTCAACACTGCTCTGTTGCCAACTAACATATTCCAAGGGCCATGAATATGTACCGTAGGACACAACATAAAGCATCTTTGGAGGAGATTACTGTGTAATACCAGCACCTTTGCACACAGTATATTAAAGGATAGCCCATGTGAGGCAGGCACGGTAGTGTAGTGGTTAGTGTAACGCTATTACAGTGCCAGCGATCCGGGTTCAATTCCAGCCGCTGTCTGTAAGGAGTTTGTATGTTCTCCCTGTGTCTACATGGGTTTCCTCCGGGTGCTCCGGTTTCCTCCCACATTCCGAAGGCGTACGGGTTAGGAAGTTGTGGGCATGCTATGTTGGCGCCAGAAGCGTGGCGACACTTGCGGGCTGCCCCCAGAACACTCTACACAAATGATGCATTTCACTGTGTGTTTCAATGTGCATGTGACTGATAAAGATATGATTTTTTTTCTTTAAATTGTACCGCTAGGAATGCATTGATAGTAAAAATATAAAACCTTACTTGTTTCAGGAGTTGTATGTAAAAATATCTGTGAAATAATGTAATTAACTTGCAAAGAGAAAAGACCAACTGAAAGCCTTCACTTTCTTCCTCATTTCAGGAAGCCTGTTAGATTTCCTAAAAGATGGGGAAGGAAGAGTTTTAAAGTTGCCCAACCTTGTGGACATGGCAGCACAGGTGAGGAGCAAATAGAGCTCTAGAGCAGGTTTGTTTTTTATTTGGCTTTTTTCCACAATGTAATTAAATTCACTTCTGTTTTTGATGTGGAACAGGTTGCCGCTGGCATGGCCTACATCGAGAGGATGAACTACATCCACAGGGACCTGCGATCAGCCAACATTCTGGTCGGAGACAATCTAGTGTGCAAGATTGCTGATTTTGGATTAGCGAGGTTGATTGAGGATAATGAGTACACAGCTCGTCAAGGTGGGAAGTTTGTGCATAAGATTTCTTTATATTGGGAAAAACATTCTTCACAGCACATTTATGACTACAAACTTAAAGCAATACTTTTTCTACAACTGAGTGGCTGACATGATGGTTCAGCACTTGGTGCTGCTACCTCACAGCTCCAGGGAGCCCGGTTCAACCTGGACCTCAGCTGCAGTCTCTGTGGAGTTTGCACGTTCTCCCTGTAACCACGTTCTAGAATTCCACCACCCCCTCCCTGAATTCCTCAATGACACTGTCCTTCTCCATAGTGAATACAGATGAGAAGTACTCATTTAAGACCTCACTTGTGTCTTCTGGCTCCGCACACAGATTGCACTTTGCTCATTACACTTTCCCTGGTTACCCTCTCGCCCGTTAATATATTTATAAAATTCCTTGCAATGTTCCTTTATCTTGCCTACCAGTGCTATTTGTGCCACCTCTTTGCCCTCCAAGTTACCTTTTTTAAGTACCCCCCCCCCCGACACTTTATATACTCTTCTAGGGTCTCCACTGTTTTCATTTCTCTAATACTGCTACAACCTTTTTTTCTTTACCCAACTCTGTGTCCCTTGACGTCCAGGGTTCCTTAGACTTGTCCACCTTTCAGCTGTATGTTGGCCCTAAACTTTTGCTGTGTCATTTTTGAATGACACCCACCGGTCATCTGTAGACTGACCTTGCGAGGAGCTGCTCCAAATCCACTTCTGCCAGGTCTTATTTTATGTTGAAATCAGCCTCGTCTCAAGTCAGGACCTTAAATTCTTTGGTCTTCTCCATAATAATCATAACATTTAGAGTTATGATCATTATCTCCAAAATGTTCTCCCACGGACACTCCCATCACTTGTCCAGCTACGTTCCCAAAGATTAGGATCGGTGCTGCTCCTTCTTCAGTAGGACAATCTACATGCTGGCTTAAAGCTCTCCCAGATGCACGTTAAAAGTTCCACCTTGTCTATGCCTTTCAGGTAAAGGTGATCCCAATTAATATTATTCACCAATCATACTTCCTACATTTGCATCCAAATTGTTAATGTGTATAACAATGAGAGTCCCAGCACCAATAATCACTGTGGTACGCCGCTGGTCTTAAAAACAGTCCTCTGCCATCGCCCTCCTATTATGTAGCCAATTTTGGATCCAGTTTGCCAACTTATAGTGGTTTCTAATCTTTTGGATGGGTTTCCCATATGGGACCTTGTCGGACGCCTTACTGAAGTACATGTAGACTACATCAACTGCGCTGCCCTCATCTAATCATTTTGTTACCTCTTTGAAAACTTCAGTCAGACTTTTCTCTTTAACAAAGCCATGCTGTCTCTCTTCATTTTAAAAAAATGAGCACATTCCCATCCGCTGTTGGAGCTTAATGAATCTATTCAATCTCCTAGTGCAGAATAGGGGTAGGTGAGTAGTGCTAAACCTGGGATTTAATATTATCATCGCACATTAGAATCATTGGATCATCCAAGGTAGAAACGGGATCCTCCAAGGTAGAAACGGGATCCTCAACTCACCAACTTCATACTGATCATCAAGCACCCATTCACATTAATCCCATTCCCCACCCTCAGACTCTGCCTCTTGCCTACACTCTGCCTCCCAGATTAAATTTGTGACACCAAAATGCCCATTGCACTGAAGCCAGTGGAATGAATTTTGGAGACAGAGTGCACTGAAGATATTTAGTGTGTTTAGTGGTATTGAGCAGGGATCACTTCACCAATCTTCTGTAAAAAAGTGAAACTAGTTAGGTGCCTAGAATTTGCAGTATAGTATTAAGTCAGTGAAAAGGAAACAGAAACATGAATAAAGCTCAAATAACAAGATTATATGGGTGAATCAGGACCAAATTCAATCTACTATTGCATTTGCAGTTTGGGTGAGTTGATTTTGGATTAATATCAGCCAAAGAAATATTGATCTGAGGATAAAACCCTGGACATAACATTGAATTAAGTACTTGAGGAATTATTGGGGAATTAAACATTGTTAATGGATTAAAGTGTGAGTGCCTTACCATGTATTTAATTACTTACACAGCATTTAGTTCCTCAGTTTTATGGGTTTTTTCATTGAATCATGGTTTTGGCCAATGTAATTGGAAAATACAAAATAAATCATCTTTGGCTGAGCGCAGGGAATTGCTGAGCAAGACCAAATGTGACAAATGAACAATGCCCCTCTTCTGCTCTGGGAGATTCAACAGATACATTAAGCTTGAATAGCAGATGAGACTGCTGCTCACATTGTAACTGACGGTTAAACAGCGACCTCCTTGAACCACTGCAGTCCTCCTGGTGAAGCTAGTCTCCTAGTGTGAACAGATAGGAAGTTCCAGAGTGAAGTTTAGATTTCCATAAGAGTGGTGAGGACATGCTGCAATATCTTTCAGATGAGGCATTAAACAGAGGTCCAGACAACACTCTCAGTTGAACTTGATGGTTCCTTAGCATTATCTTAAAGAAGAGCAAGGGAGCTCTCCTTGGTGTCCTGGGAATAGTTATACATTAACCATTTTCACTAAGACAGATTGTTTTCACATTACTGTTTATGGATATTTTCTATGTGAAGACTGGCTGCCAGATTTCCTATATTACAATAAAGATTACATTTCAAAATTACTCCATTGGCGGTAAAGCACTCTGCAACATGCTGATGAGACATGAGACTTGCAAAATATTCTATAAATGCAAAGTTTTGTTTTTTATTTGAAGCTTTTGTCAACTTTTTTTATAAAACATTCGCCCCCCCACAATGTTTAGCAATTTTGGTTCTTGGAGGAAAGAACAAAATATAAACGATATTCCTTGTGCAAATGACCATGGGCTGCCCTTGCAAGGATATTCAACAGGACCGGATGAATCCGCGACCTTAATCAAGCCTTAATCCTGATCAGGAGTCCATCTGAAGTTTGCTGTACTTTTATGCTGAGCTGTTAATGATGCCTAAATTTGACGGGCCAAACATTCTCTCGATCACTAGTTCTGTACAGAGGGGCACTTGCATTACCAAATCACCATCAAATTTTTCAAATGAAGAATAAATGTAACCTTCTCATGCCATTATCAGGCAGCAAAATGACGAACTAACTACTTTTTATTAGTGCTGGAATCATAGTTAATTGCACATGTTGAAAATTAGTGGATACATCAGTCAACAAGTATATAACTGCATATAGCAACTCAGTTCTCTCTCAATTTGTCAGCATTAATTATTGCCGGTTGTAAAGTTATTGGTGCTGTCAGTGTATGAGATCTAAATTAATGCGATTAGTTGTAAGTTTAAACTTGGATGAAAAGTTAACAGCATTAGATTGTTAAAGCACTGTGGATGTAGGAAATCTGAAAGCAACTGCGGGAAATACACAAGAGTCGGCAGGATGCAGAGAGAGAGTGAAGCAGCGCAACGCACGATGTGCTGGAGGAACTCTGCAGGTCGAGCAGCATCTGTTTGTGGGGGGAGAGGAATTGTCAACGTTTCGGGTCGAAACCCTACATAGGTTGATGAACTTTGGTCAGGTTGTTCACCTGAAATGTTAGCTCCAGCAGCCCCACTCAGCAAGTGTGAGCATTCGCTGCCCTAGATTCACCTCATTCCCCTTCTGGTCTTCAGCCTTTACATCAAGTGCCAACAGATGGTCTCGCTTCACCTGTTGGCAGCCAAGGCAAGCAGATGGCTGGTGCCATATAAATGAGGCCCACGCTTTTCATCTGTTGAGCTTTTGGAGACCTGGATGCCACTGACAAGGCCAGCATTTATTGCCCATCCCTAATTGTCCTCGAGAAGGTGGTGGTGAGCCACCTTGAACCATTGGAAGTACCTTCACCAGAGGGACTGCACAGTGCTATTGGGGAGGGAGTTCCAGGATTTAGACCCAGCTACAAGAACGAATGACAACGTATTTCCAAGTCAGGATGGTGCACCAAGTGGAGGGGAGGTTACAGGTGGTGGCATTCTCGGGCTCCTGCTGCTTTTGTGATCCTTGGTAGAATTTGCAGGTTTGGGAGGTGCTCTGGGTGAGTTTACTGCACTGCACGTTGGAGATGGTGCACACTGCAGCAATTGTGCAACGTTGTTGAAAGGGACGAATGCTGAGGGTAATGGATAAGATGCCAATCTAGTGGATTGCCTTGTCCTAGATGGCATTGAGATTCTCGAGTTGTTAGAACTGCACTCATCCAGACCAGTGGAGAATATTCCTTCAATTCCTCACTTGTACCTTGTAGATGGTAGAGAAGGTTTGGAGTGTCAGAGGTGGGTCACTTGTCACGGTCTCTGACCTACCCTCCTAGAGGAAGTATTTAAGTACAGATCAAATTCTGGACATTGGTGACCCTCCCTGTCCCCATACCCACCCAGGTTACTCAGGGTGGGAGACTCTGATATTGATGCCATTCAACATAAAGGGTAGGTGGTTAGTAGCTGTGGATGAGTGTGATGGCATATCCATAGAATGAATGAGTGAGTGAGATAAGAGGCTTGATGGATTGAGCCAGATGTAGGAAACATGCTAAACAATTTATCCTCAGCAAGTTCCTAAAAATGGCATGGTAACACTGTGAGCAGATGATCTGTTTTAGCGATGAAAAGTTATGGGAGATCTGTCTTTCTCTACAGTGGCACCATGGGGTCATTCACACTCCGGCACAGAGGGTAGGGTGCTCTGGGTGCTTTGAATTGTGGCTTCATCACAGGGTGTTAGTCGTGCTGAGTGTAGGACAGGGTTGGAGAACATAGAAAATTACAGCACAGTACAGACCCTTCGGCCCACGATGTTATGCCGACATTTTATCCTGCTCTAAAATCTATCTAACCCTTCCCTCCCACATAGCCCTCCATTTTTCTATCATTCATGTGGCCATCTAAGAGTCTCTTAAATGTCCCTAATGTATCTGCCTCCAGGAAGAGGAGTTGCAGTCTGTGCTCTCACCTGTTGATCCCAGTGACCAGTTGTGGGGACACAGGCAACTTAGACTCCTTCTCAGCTGTACTTCCTGCAACATTGGTTTGTTTCGTCACATGTACCAGGATACAATGAAAAAGCTTTGTATGCGTGCCATCCAGACAGATCATTCCATACATAAGTACATTGAGGTAGTATAAAGGGAAGAGCAAAAACAATGCAGGATGTAGTGTTACAGCTACAGAGAAAGTGCAGTGCAGGTAGACAATAAGGTACAAGGGCCACAACAAGGTACATTGTGAGGTCAAGAGTTCATCTTTATCATACAAGAGGTCCATTCAAGAGCCTTATAACAGTGGGATAGAAGCCGTCCTTGAGCTTGGCGGTACGTGTCCTCAAGCTTTTGTATCTACTGTGCAATGGAAGGGGGGATAAAAGAGAATGACCACCAAAGAGGCAGCAACTATACCCTGTGAAATCGTTTATCGTGAAAAGGTTGTTTATTTTTTATAAGAGAATTAAAGAGAGTCTCATTTCCTCACTCAGGTGCAAAGTTTCCCATCAAATGGACTGCGCCAGAAGCTGCTTTGTATGGCAGGTTCACCATCAAGTCTGACGTCTGGTCCTTTGGCATTCTACTGACGGAGCTGGTGACAAAGGGGAGAGTACCGTACCCTGGTAAGAACCACGGAGAGTGAGTCGTCTACTGGAAGATGTTCATCTCTCAACACTACCTCACTCAACCCCAGTAGCAACTTAAGAAAAAAAGAGCCCATTTTACAGTCAAATGAAGCATACTTTTCCTTGAAACAATAACAAAAGAAATATGAATCCAGCTTATTTCAAAAAGCAATCCATTCTTTAAAAGGATTAGAAGTTCCACTTATTGATGGTCATATAGTTTAACTTAGCCCATTACTTTTCAATGTAAGTTTCCAAAAATCAGTCCCAATACATGTGAGTAGCCACGAAGCAGCTATTTCCAGTTCTTGAGGGAGACTTAGGATATGAATGTTAATTCAAAAATTCTTACACTTTTTTAATTAAAGGTGCCAGGCTGCTTTTTGACACTGCCATCTTACCAGATGCAACAAAAAAACAGGAATTTAATTAATTGATTTGTGCAGATCTGAAACTGCTATTGGTACAGGTGATAATGTGGGTTATAAAATGACTTTTCAGCTGTAGGATATGGATTCAAATGCGGCAAAAACCAGTGGATCAGAACTATTAGTAATGATGTTCAATTTCTGCTGTCAGTTTTGGTGCTACATTTACCAGTTTCCAGATCGAGGAAATCATTGCCTTATTATATTTGACCTCATTCCATACTTCCCACTTATTTGATATTTGTTTTGACCGACACTTCTGTCCCGCATCAGGTATGAATAACCGTGAGGTGTTGGAGCAGGTGGAGCGTGGATACAGAATGGCATCTCCGCAGGATTGCCCCAGCTCCCTTCATGAGCTCATGATACAGTGTTGGAAGAAAGAGCCAGAGGAGAGGCCCACCTTTGAGTATCTACAGGCCTTCCTGGAGGACTACTTCACTGCAACTGAGCCTCAGTACCAGCCAGGAGACAACCTGTGACCAGCTTGTTGGGTGTTCCTCGCTATTTTCCCTTGCCATTAGACATTGAGCAGTTGAATGGTTCCCAGTCTTGGCTGCCATTCTCCAGAAACTGGTATCTTCTAATGTCAAGTCCTAACTCCCCGGCCTTTTCAAAATGGGCACCTTGAGACTATCGAGGCTATTTTTTGAATATGTCCGAATGTTAGTATTGTATGATAGTCATTGTTAAAAATGATGGAATACCATCTCTAAAATGCTACTTATCGCTCAGATATTGTCTTCCCTCCCCTCCTGCCTGCCTGTTGGTTCAGCTGAACTCTTCCACGTTAATAAACCTCTCGAGGGGCGAATTGCAGCCTCTGCCTGCCTGTAGGAGCTGGTGGCATTGAGCGAGCATCGGCAGCAGGACCACCACCACCGTTACCTTCCTGAGGAGTCCTTGCATAAACCTTCAAATGTGACGGCAGCTCGGCGGAGAAGAGAAGCCGTTTGCAGCTGAGAATCTAGCAAAGTAATGAAACTGAGACTCGTGTTTGCTCTCCCTCACCACCCATGACCCTGCGACCCTCGGCATTAGCGTACTGCCATGTTGATGAGCCACTTGGGGAGCATTGAATGATGCCAAAAACAATTGCCTTTTTGTTTCTGCCTACTTCCCCTTTTCGCTGATGTGCTGATTTGTTTTAATTCCCACTTGAGGATTTCCTTTTTAAAACCAGTGATATAATATCTTGCCACCTGAGCAAGTTTATTTCAAGAAGCTTTCCGTACCTTTCACGTGCCCTCCCTCCCCACACCCCTCCGATAATAGTAATGGGCCAACTTTCTAGGGAAACATAAATCAGACCACAGTCCACGTGGCAAAATGTTGCATGGGACAAGCCCACCAGGTTATGGTATTCCCAGCATCACTGGGGATGTGTGGCTCAGCACTTGAGGACTGGCAGGGGTTGGAGATCCGCCATACAGATGGCACCCAGTGAGAGCAGTGCTTTGCTACACTTGACAATTCACTGTAGTGCTGGACGTCCAGGAGTGCGGGAGTCTAATCCTTTCCCCGAGGAAACACAAAGGACCTCCACTAGCGCTAGTAAAATGAGAATATGGTCACCTGTGCTTTAAAGGATGAAATGACAGAGTTCTCAGCCGTTCCAGAATGTCCTTGTACGTCTAACGTCTTGCTGATTTTTTTATGCCTTTATACATGTAATGTGCAGTAATCAATTGCATTTCCTGATTGCTTCCTGTGCAGCAAATGACATCCTAAAGGATTATTTTAAGAAAATTACTATGCACTCAATAACTTTGATAGCAGATGCACAAAAGTAGTAATGTGTTTTTGGATGTTACTACATTCCTTGAATTGGCCATGTGGTCTAAACATTGGATTCTTGGTATTTGTACATTTTAACCAGATGATGCCTCTGTATTAATATTTTTTTTCTCCCTTCCGATACTCACAACAAATCTAATGTTTCAGCTGCCATTAAAGTAAGCATTTTACAGTTACTGCACCGGTTGACATTTTACATAGCTATTCAATTTTCCTAATCCAATTCTTGTCATTTTCAAACCCATGTAATAAAGATCTTACCCGGGTCAGCCCACCTCTGGAATCGTTCATCCTGTGTTGAAAACAAGACGTGAACAGTTCAATAAAAAGTACAAGGCCTTGGTTTGCAGCCGAAGTTAATGTGCTTTATACAGTGACATCCCTAATGTATGATGATGGGATCTTTTTAACTGAGTGCAGTTGAAAAGCAGTGCTATCGTTTTGTTGTGTGAATTACACGTACAACTGGTG
This sequence comes from Pristis pectinata, assembly GCF_009764475.1. Classification (NCBI taxonomy): domain Eukaryota; kingdom Metazoa; phylum Chordata; class Chondrichthyes; order Rhinopristiformes; family Pristidae; genus Pristis; species Pristis pectinata. The sequence goes on along the minus strand of NC_067414.1, from coordinate 85,927,619 downwards.
TACAATTATTTGGGGTGAGGGTGTGAAGTGCAGTTGCGAAACAGCTGTAATAATAAATATAGGACAGTGACTGCAATAATTTTTCAGAATAGTCGCCTGCACTCACTATTCAGAAATGTTTTCTCCAGTCAGTATTCTGGCACTGATGGCTCTATTCATTATTTAGAATGGTGCATGTGGTCTCCATTCACAACACCACATGCTGCCTGCTATCTCCACTGGAAGCTCTGCATATCGGCTGCAGTCATTGTTCAGATCGACTGCAATCTCTTTTTCAATTCCGCCTGTTAGCTGTGCTCTTTCAAACCTATGCACAGTGGCTCCAGCCTCCATTCAAAAGACCATACACCTGCCGCAGTCATCGTTCAGGCACAACAAGTTGCCTGCAATCTCTGTTCGGAATTACACACGTTGGCCGCGGACTTCATTACTCCCATTTGCCTGTATTAGGACAATGTAGTTGGGCAAAAGTGCCGGCATGGATATGGTAGGCCGAAGGGCCAGTTTCTGTACTCTACAACTCTTGTGACTATCCGGAATTGTACCCATGCTTGCAGTTATCATTCAAGCGCTGCACATTGCCCTGGTCTGTGCCTCATGTACCTTTTAGATAATGGGAGCTATTCACCTGGAGGCTCTCATTGAATGAAGCAGTGGCGGCAAATCGTCAGCGTGGTATGTTACTGGGTGCCACCCATTGTCCTCCTTCAGGAATACCAAACAAAACCTCTTCACCTCCCTCTCCTAAAGTCCACCTCTCACTAATCTATTAGTAATCCCTTTTATACCTTTGGCTCACTGGTGCCTACATAGCCTCAGTGAAGCACCTCAGCACGTTTTCCTGCTTTGTAGGTTCTGTCAATGTGCTCTCTGGAGTCATTGTTAAAACTAAGCACTTTGAATTGTTTCATTCTATGTGGACAGGGGGAATATGGGTGTCTTGTGTCATTGGTGGATGTTCTGGTAAAAGTGAGCTGGGATTGCCCTTTCCCACCATCTCCCCAATCTTTTAAACCAGAAATCTCATATCCTGTGCTGTCATTTGACAATTAGAAGTGGTTACATCACATCTGTTAACCCTCTATGCCAACATTGCCCCCATCAGCCTCTACGCCAGATCTGCAATGTTACCAAATTACTTTGCATTGGAATGAAACTATTCTCAAGACCAATAGCATGTGTCCTGTATGAGCCTCCCGCACTCCATCCTTTCAATGCCAGTGTTTGTATGTTCCCCACCAGCAATCATCAAGCTATCAATCTCCAGCACCAACTGAAGCCATCCCAGCATCTATTTCTGAGTTATGAAGGTGAGTTAAAAGAAGATGGGAGTTGTGTTTAAATCATGTGCACTAAACAATCTACTTCTGTTCAGTGAATACTATGTTGACATAACCTGGTCATCTCTTCCAATAGGCAAATAATGTCTGCATACTGTATTCAACAATTGAAGCTGGGGTGACCCTGGTTCTGGAGAGCTGAACAATTTCCCATTCATCCTGTAGATTAGCTCCAGTAGGAAGCTAGTTGCAGATGAGCTACACATTGCAGTGAGGAAAGGACACAGCCTTGCTTGACCCTTGTCTGTACTGGCATCAGCTGTGTGGTGGACCCAATAGTTAGAATCACTGCTCACATGGCACCCTGTTGCAGACATAAAATAGAGATGATGATGCATATGCAAATAGTTGGAGGTCACTCTCAAAGCCATTGACACATTTGTTGAAGTGTATGAGAGAATGGACTTTAGACTAACTGTATAAACATAGGCCCCTATCAACCTGCCCCTCTTGTACAACACTGTCCTCCAACAGTAAAAGTCTACAAAAGGATCCTGGAGTGCCCCTCTCCGTGAAGACAGATATTGTTGATGAAATTCACTACTGCCTGCAGTGCACCAGCAGAGCCTTTGTCCATTTGAGGAAGTTCTTGAAGATCATTGTCTCAAACCTGTCACAAAGCTCATAGTCTATCAGGCAGTAATGATCCCTACCTTCCTGTACAGTTCAGAGACAGGGACTAACTACAAAAGGCACCTCAAAGTGCTGGAGCAACCCCTCCTACGGTCTCCACCAAATCCACTGGCTGGATAAGTATCCCAAGTGCCAAGACTCTAATTACCTTCAGACAGCTCCATATGGGAGACCACGTTATTCCCCATGCTCGATACCAGACTGGCTGGGCTTGTTTTCCCTGGAGCAAAGGAGGCTGAGGGGTGACCTGATGGAAGTATGTAAGATTATGAGAGGCATATAGGGTAGATGGTCAAAATCTTTTACCCAAGCTAGGGGTATCAAAAACCAGAGGTAAAAGGATTAAAGTGAGAGATAGAAGTTTTAAAGGGGACCTGAGGAGTAAGTTTACACTGTGGTTGATATCTAGAATGCGCTGCCAGAGGAGGTGGTGAAATCAGATACAATTTCCATGCTTGAGAGGCATTTAGACAGACATAGAAGGATACAATGCTAATGTGGGCAAATGGGATCAGTGTAGATTGGTAAAATGGTCAGCATAGAGGTGATGGGCCAAAGGGCCTGTTTCTGTACTGTATGACTCTATGACACTCCTACAGAGGAGCATCTGGGATGGCACTAATAACCTGAGTTTCTTCAGGAACAGAAGGAACATCAGAAACAGAAGCAAGAATAGATCATTTGTCCCTTGAAGCCTGATACACCATTCATCAAGATCATGGCTGATCTTTTACCTCCATGTCATTTTCCTGCACTATTCTTAAATTACCTTAATATCCAGAAATTTACTGAACTCTGTTTGAATGAGGACACACAAGAGCCTTCAGTCTAGATGAAGGATCTTGACCCGAAATGTCGACCATTTCCCTCCACAAATGCTGCCTGACCCACTGAGTTCCTCCAGCGATTTGTGTGTTGCTCTGTTTTGAATGAACTCAGTGACTGAGGCTCCATACCTCCAGGGTAGAGAATTCCAAAGAGTCGCTGCCCTCTGACTGGAGAATTCTCCTAATCTGTCCCAAATGGGCTAGCCCTTATTCTAAGAGTGTGACACCTGAGTCTAGACTCCTCAGTGTAGGAAATATCCTTCCTGCAACCACTCTGTTGAGTCCTGTAAGAATTTCTGTTTCAATGAGATCTCTTCTCATTCCTCTAAAACCCAGAGAATCTTCTAATCTTCATTTTTTAATCCACCTAATTTCTCCTCATATGGCAAATCCACCATCCCTGGAACTAGTCGAGTGGATTTCCTATTCTCTTAGGATAGAAAAGGAGGCCATTCAGTCCATCAAGTCTAGGTCAGCTCTCATAACAATCCCATTCCCCCCTTGTTTCCTGGTAATCTATTCTGTCTCATGCCCATCAATGCCACCCTGAATCTTCTGACACCCACACACACCATGGGCCAATTAATCTACCAACCAGGACATCTTTGAGATGTGGGAAGAAACTGGGGCACCTGAAGGAAATCTGCACGGGCACAGGAATAATGTGCAAACTTCATACTGGGGGTCAACACCAGAGATCATGGTGGAATTCAGACGATTGGAGTTGTGAGGCAGCGTAACTACTGGCTGCACCATCCTGCCACCCTTTGGCACTCTCTGTGTGCCAAGTACAGGGGCTCCCCAGTTACAAATGGCCGGACTTACAGAAATACAGATATAAGGAAGTTCTCCCATACATTTTTAAAACATTTTTCAAGCTAGTTTCATGGTATTAATGACTGGATACAGTATATATTTCATTAGTTTAAATATGGGTGGAGTTACGGTGATTATTCAATGAAATGTATAATCCCCCAAGTGTATGTAGAGCAATACGATATGGGAAGCTATAAACCCAGATGTTGCTGTACAGAGAAATTAGCTAACAGATAGTTCTCAGGAAAAGAACCCGTACATAACCCGGGGATTGCCTGTATATTCTTTCTTTGTAAGGAGATCAGAACATGCACAATAATGTAGTCTCACTAAGGTGCTATACAATTGCAGTAAGATATCTGTACTCAAATCCTCTCATAACAGAGACCAACATACTATTTCCTAATTGCTTGCTTGACCTGCATGTTGGCCTTTAGTAACTTGTGTACAAGGAGACCTGGGTCCCTTTGAACATCAACACTTCCCAGTCTCTCACCATTTAAAAAATATTTAGTTTTGTGCAGCAAAGTGGATGACTCCACAAGAATTCCATCAGCCATGTTCTCTCCCACTCAATTAACTTGTCTTTATCCTTTGAAGCCTCTTTGCATCCTGCTCCCTCCTAATAATCCGGTCCAGTTTTGCATATATAACATTTGTGTATATAGTATTTCAGATCAGAGACCTTTCCTTAGAACACCAGAGATGCCATCCAACCTGTTGAGTATTCCCAGCATTTTCACTTTTTTTATTTCAGATTTCTGACATCTGTGGTGTTTTGCTTTTGGTCCGTGCCAGTATTTGTTCTCCACACATACCCCCTCTCAACGTTTTTCATACCACTATGAGGTTCTCTGCTTTTTCCCCCTTGTGTGTTTACCTAACTTTTTCTTAAATGCCACACCTTTTAACTCCTGCTGTTCTGCTCTAACCCATGACAGACCACCGACAGTATCCCCAGACAAGCATAGGAACAAGGTCTCCTGAAGTTGTACTCCAATTCTGCTTGATTGACCGCGCATCCACCACACTAAACATTTATTGACTCCACTCACCACTGTCATGCGTGCCATCTACAAAATGCATTGCAGTTCTTATCTGAGCTAGTCCCTCTGTTATTGAACTACAGTACAATATTAGCAATCCTCTCCCACCAACCTGATGGCCAGAAATGATCTGAAATATTATGCTCTGAGCCGCTTCCATTTCTTCCCTCGACTTCTGTTAACGGACTGGAATATTTCCAGCACCACCTGAGGATAACACTAAACCCTTTAATACTTCCTCTTGTACTATTTTGATCCATCCAACATTGCGCACATATCCACCTTAGCTACAACATCAGCAACATCTACTCTTTCGTAAAGACGCTGGGAAGGTATAACCACACCCACATCCTTGTCTCCACATGGGTTGCCTTTTTGGTCCCTAATAGGTCCTACTCTTTCCTTAGTTATATTCTTGCTCTTTACATAATTATGAAACATCTTGGGATTTTCTTTGATTTTACTCATCAGTATTTTTATGTGGTTTTGCATTTAACCCCTACACTTCCTGTGTTCTTCAACTTATTAAAATTTGATATTTGAAAATCAAAAAAAAACTGTAAATGCTGGAAACCTGAAATAAAAACAGAAAATGCTGGGAACACTCAGCAGGTCAGGCAAGAGAAACATAGTTAATAATTCAGGTCAAAGACCTCTTGTCAGAACCAGAAAGAGAGAAAACAAGTCAGTATTATGTTGCCAGGAGAGTAGAGAACAAGGAAATATCTCTGATAGGATGAGTCCAGGGTTGCCATGGGGATAGGTGTAAATAAGGTTATCTGGTTGCTGGGTTAGTGGGAACAGTTAAGGAGAGAGAACATGGTCCTGCATTCATTAAGGCATGAAATGAGGGCAGTTAGAGAATGAGAACAGAGGCAAAGGAATGTCAGAGGCTGCATCAGAACTGGACAAGTTGCCTCAGTGTTTCTCCATTAACACAGCCTGACCTGCTGGGTCTGCTCCACAGCCCTGCATTTCACAACTTTTATATTCTTTTGAATGTGTTCTCACTCTCTAACTCCCCATTTCATAGCTTCAATAAACAGAGGATCACGATGTCTTTCCCTAACCATTCCCATTAATTCGTCAGACAACCTCATTTACAGCTTATCCCCGTGCCAACCCAAGCCTTGCCCTATGAGAGATATTCCCTTTGTAGTATCCACCCCTCTCCTACCCTCCGTGCAACTTTAGATACCTCAACTATGGTGTAACTTTTCCTACTATCCGCCCTATCAATGCCCCTTATAATTTGTATGCCTCCACCATGTTCTCCCCTCATCCTTCTCCACTCCAAGGAAAACAAACCCAGCTCATCTAATCCCTCCTTATAACTGGAGCTCTCCATCCCAAGCCACGTCTGAGTGAATCCCCTCTGCACCTTCTCCAGTGCACTCACTAAGGGAAGGAAATCTGCCACCCTTACCTGGCCTGAGCTAAATGTGACCATGGAACCACCAATGTAGTTGACTTCCTAAATAATTTAACAACCCACTCACCTCAGGAGCCAATTAAGGATGGGTAATAAATGACGCCCAAGAAAGAACATTAAAAGATATGCAAACAGGTGTATCAGCACTGGTTGTCCCTGGGCTTAGGTTGGGAGAAGGTGCATGTATTTTTCTTCTGTCTTTCATCTCATGACCCATCGTATAAACAAAGTGTTTCTGGTGTAACCTGAAGGCAGAGATCACATCCACATGCAACTTCAATTTGACGCCAAATTACATTACAGATGATTATCACGTTTGAAACCCTCTGTGCCTGTTTCAGTGCACATGAACACCTTTGCTCATTTTTTGCCCTGCTCTTGGATTCATTTTGTTTTGAAAACACTTAAAAAAAGAAATAAGTAGGTTTCCACACAGATCAATGAGTGAAATTGGTAGGAAATTGGAACGATGACACAATCATGCCTGTGTGGTTATGTATAATTTCTATAATTCAGGGAATTAGAATTTAATATAAAAGCAATATATTTAGGGAACTAAACACATCTTTTCATATAAAATGACTTTTCTTCATTTCCCAGTGTTTCCTTTTACAATTGTTGCAGAAATTCTATTTAATCTATAATAAAGATGATAACTCTGAGTCTCGTTCCAAGGCTTTATTTATGCATGATACCATGGAGAGTGGGCAGCGATCTGCACCATCAGCCAGACTCTAACTTACAGCTGGTTACAAGCTTATTTTATACTTTGAGATGACAGCTTATCCTGTGACTGTTTTAGTTACAATTGTAACATACTTAGTCAAGGTGTTACAAAAGATAAGGTCCGGCCAGTTCCTCATCTCAGCACATCCGAGGTAGGATTCACATCTTGTTTATACGAAGGGTCTAGTTTCAGCAGTTCTTGCAGGACTGCTGACTGTAGGCCCAGTTCTCTTATACAATGTCAAGAATCCCATCAGACCCAGCATAGTCAAAGAAGGCTATTTTATTCTTCCACAACAATGCATGGACAAGAATCCCTGACGTGTGTTCCTGAAATGCACTTGTTGGTGGGCACGGATCCAACCAGGGGCCACATTTGTATAAATTTGACCAAAAAGAGAAGCAAATCCCAATGGGCTGAAATAAAAGGAAAGAAAGGTGGAAATAAAAAGATGATTCATTTGCACATGAAAAATCTGCTTTAAGGTGTTCCTAATAAATTTATTCTGAGGACACTACAGCAGAGATGATTGGGGTTGTTTCCTTGTCAAACAGGTTGAGTGACCACATGTAGTATGAAAGGCCAGGGGTCAGATGACAGTGACAACATGACTGACCCCCATGGTCGGATGATAACATTGCCTATCGGGTCGGAAGCTGCACCGCTGTCAATCAAGGGTCCGGCTCCACCCCACCCATTCAAGAGCACACCTGAGGATCGGCTCGTAACCCACCTCTGTTCTTGACCCTGAATCGTTGGCTTGTTTCACCTGAGCAGGCTCCACCCAGCTACAGCCCTATAAAAGATGGTACACATGGGCTCTCTTGCTCTTTTCCGATTGCTGCCGGGGTCGAGACCACAGGTGAGAGGGTGCACTTCCACAGGGGTCTAGGAGCATCCTGAGTAGATTCCCAGTAGCGTAGAGCCGTTGTTTGTCCAGATTCAGGGGGTCCAGACAACGTATTTGTTCGTTCTCTGATCGTTTGTACTAGTTCGGGGTGTGTGTGTGTGTGCGTGCGTGCGTGCGTGTGTGTGTGCACTTCACCCCTGCTGCGACTCCCCCCACATTTCGTAATCACCCGAGTGCGAGTGTGCAAGGGTGCATTTGTTCCTTCACATTCTGTTCCCACGTCGGTCTTTGTGAATAAAATCCTCCTTTTAAAGTACAAAGACTGTGTGTCCGGATACCTTTATCTTTAAGATACCAAAAGAACCTTTCTCATAACACCACACTCTTGTAAATACTGGGATGGAGCCATCCCCTATCCCCAGGTTCTGTCGAGAGTGAAAGTGATTGGGATTGATTTTATACACATCAGCCCAGAAATTGAATTGATTAGTCCCTACTTTCTATTCAATAAAACCCAGAGGAGTTTTACTTTGCATTTAGTTTTCACTTGCAACCCCTTCCAACTGAAATCATAGAATCGGACAGGGCACTTCCCCGTGTTATTGATGTTAGTGCACCTGACGTTTATCTGGCATTATGCATACACCTGAGGACTTCACCTCACACAACTCTTGTGTGCAGTTCTGGTCGTCCCATTACAGGAAGGCTTTGGAAAGGATGCAGAAGAGGTTTACCAGGATGCTGCCTGGAGTAGAGGGTATGAGCTACAAGGAGAGGTTGGACAAACTTGAGTTGTTTTCTCTGGAGTGTCGGAGGCTGAGGGGAGACCTAATAGAAGTTTATAGAATTATGAGAGGCATAGATCAGGTAGGCAGTCAGAATCTTTTTCCCAGGTTAGAAATGTCAAATACTAGAGGACATGCATTTAAAGTGAGAGGGGAAAATTTTAAAGGAGATGTGCAGGACATGTCTTTTTACACAGAGTTGTGGGTGCCCGGAAGGGGCTGCCAGGGGTGGTGGCAGCAGATACAATACAGGCATTTCAGAGGCTGTTAGACACATGAATATGCAGGGAATGGAGGGATATGGATCATGTACAGGCAGAAGAGATTTATTTTAATTCAGCATTGTGTTCGGCACAGACATTGTGGGCCGAAGGGCCTGCTCCTGTATTATACTGTTCTACGTTCTATGTAACTCCCAGTTCCTTCCTTACCAACATAAACTGGAGCTCCAAGCTGCAGCCTATCACCTTCATGGTTCAGTCTCTGCATAGATATTTTGCTACTCTTGCTAATTTTGAACCACAATGTGGCCCAGGAGATTTGACTGCAAAGCTTCAGGACTCATTACAGGTGTCCCAGAGCTGCCCTGATTCTCAATGGTTGCCTCAGTGGTGACACTGCTGGCAGTACTCCAGTACTGTAGGCACAGTTGGAGCCATGGCCGGCCATTCAGTGGGAAAAAAGCATCATCTTCAAAGAGGCCACTCTCACACCATCCAGAGAGGCACCAGATCCCTCCTGACACTTTCCGAGAAATGCCATATTCACAGGCACAAGATTTCCATGGCTGTCGTCCCTGTGTTACATGGAAGGCTGTGGGAGGATCTCCGGCCACACTACCATGCTCCTTCTGTGAAGGTCACATTGAGTCTCAACCTGCTCACCATTTGGAAGCTTCCAAGCCACTGCACTAAATCCATTCTGTGTCTCCCAATATGCTACCCACCTCGGGGACAGAGAGGCCAGACAAGCTCTAGGCTGCTGAAGAGATTTCAGAAGAACACAAGAAAATAGTAGGAGTGAGGAGGCCACTCTGCCCCTCAAGCCTGCCCCACTGTGGGCTGGTCCACCACACTGGCTTCAGCTCTGTGCCAGTTCCCCATATCCCATTTTCCCTCTTAACTACATGCTGCACCTGCCAGCTAACCTTTTCAGATTCATATACCAGAACACTGAGGTCCCTCATTTGTAGTCTCTTTCCATTGAAGTAATAATCCACCTTTCAATTCTTCCTACCGAAGTGCATGACCTCACACTTCCCCACATTGAATTCCAGTTGACAAGTCGTCACCCAATCATTCAACTATCTATATCCCACAGCAGGGTCACAACATCCTCATCACCACATGCCCTTCCACCTATTTCTTCTGCTCTGATTTCAGTGAGGAACAGTTGGCATTGCTGCAGGGGTTTGTCAGTATTTCTGGGTTCCCACGAGTGCAATTAAAGGGGTCCCATTCATTACCCAGAACCTTCCATCGACGGGAAAGGTTTCCACTCCCTCAACGTGCAGGTGTTGGTGCATCACCAGAAGGTCGTCAGCACTCCGCAGAATGTCAGGCCACCTTCTCCTTCTGTGGCTGCTCACACAGGGTGCTCTCCAACCGGGCAGATGAGCTTCGGTACAACAGGAGCTGCATCAGTACCAGGATCATAGTGGAGGGATGCTATGGGTCTTCCCAAAGTGAGATTCTGCTGCCTGCATCAGTGTGGGGGGGGGGGGGGGGGGGGCAGGGGTGTCAGGGGCCCAGACAACCGGGGACAGAGACTTGGACCTGGTGCGCTGCAGGCTACGCAGTCTTGTCACTAGAATGCAGCAACAAGAAGAGCAGCAAGGAGCCCTGGAGCCCTGAGGGCCAAGGGGCAGAGCCTGAATGGCAGCTGGAGTAACAGGGTGAGGAGGACGATCTAGAGGACGCGTGCACTTGGAATCCGTAGCCTCATCTCTGAGCACTGGCGAGAGGGGCAGACAGTGAGCGCACAGGATACAGGGGGACTCCCTGGTAGAGAGATGAGCCTGCAAGGTCCTGGTCCTCAAAGCAACCCAAGCAGCCTCCACCACACAACAATGGCCAGCAACAACGTGGTGCACCAGTAATCAGCCAGATGATGCTTACTTATCCCCTTTTTTATTCATCAAGGGATGTGGCGTTCGCAGGCTGAGCCAGCATTTAATCGCCCAACTCAAATTGCCCACGCTAAGGTGGCGGTGAGCTGCCTTCCTGAGCCACTGCAGTCCTTGAGTGTGGGTATGCCCACAATGCGGTCAGGGAGAACTGTTTGTAGATTTTGAGCAGTGACAATGAAGGAACAGCGATATATTTCCAAGTCGGGATGGTGTGTGGCTTGGAGGGCAACTTCCAGGTGGAGATGTCCCCCGTGCTTTTGCTGTCCTTATCCTTCTAGCTGGTAGAGTTGGTGGGTTTGGATGGAGTTGTCCAAGGAGTCTTGGTGAGTTGCAGTGCATCCTGTAGATGGTACAAACTGCTGCTTAAAGGGCCTATTAATTAATGCGTTCCTGATGCAGCTTTCTTGCTTTTTCTACATGGAGGAGGCAACTGTAGCCATCCAGCCAGGATCTTCTCACACTGGAACAACAAAACAGACTAGTGGAAGAACATCTGGGGAGGCAAAGGGATGGTCGTAGGTTTGGATCAAGACCCTGCATCAGGACTGAGAGTGTAGAGGAGAGACAGGCAGTAGAAAGAGGTGAGAGGGAGGGACGAGACCAGAGGCTGGTGAGTGATAGGTTGAACCAGATCGGGAAGGGGGGGGGGGGGCTCTGGTGGACGATGGGCAGATGGAGTCAGGTGGGTGAGGGGGAGGGTGGAGTCAGAGGCTGGTAGGTGATTGGTGGAAACAGATAAGGGAGGGATGATGGGCAGATAGAAGCAGGGGAGTGCAGGGTGGGGGTTGGGGGGTGAGAAACGATAGGAAAGGTGAACCAAGGAGGAGAAAGCTCAGGAGATAGGGTGATGGGGGTTGGGGGGTGATGAGTCAACGAAAAAGGTGAACAAACTGAGAGAACTCAGGTGGATTGGTGAGAGTGGGAAAGGAATACAGAGGGAAGTAGGTTACCTGAAATTGGAAAATTCAGCGTTCATACCATTGGGCCATAGGCTGCTCAAGCTGAATATGAGGTGTTGTTCTTCTGGTTTGCAATTGGCCTCACTGTGGCAGTGGAGAAGGCTGAGGACAGACAGGTCGGTGTGGGAATGGGGAGGGGAGTTGAAGTGACCCTCTTTTCATTTCAACTTCTGAAGTGGAAAGGTCACTTTTTTTATTGACCCAGACACCAGAAGCTCAAGATGGACAGAGCGCAGGTGTTCTGCAAAACGGTCCCCAAGACTACGCTCGGTCCCGCTGATGTAGAGGAGGTCACATCGTGAGCACCGAATCCAGTAGGCAAGGCTGGAGGAGGTGACGTGAATCTCTGCCTCACCTGGAAGGGCTCTCGAGGTCCCAGGCTGGTGGTGAGGGAGGAGGTGAAGGGATAAGTGTTGCACCTCCTACAGTTGCAGGGGAAAGGGCCTGGGGTTTGGAAAAGGGGTAGGTGGGAAAGGGATGTGATCCTGGAAGACATGGAGAGAGAAGTGGTGGGGATAGGGGCATTTCCTCCAATTCCCACTACTCTGCTCTCACCCCCCCCTCCCCCTCCCCAGGCAGAACATAGATAGATTTCCCCTGGTCCTCATCCTTCACCCCACTAGCCTCCACGTCCAACGTATCATCCTTCACCGCTCCCGTCAGCTCCAACAGGATCCCACCACTAGCCATATATAGAACATAGAACATTACAGCACAGTACAGGCCCTTCGGCCCACAATGTTATGCCGACATTTTATCCTGCTCTAAGATCTATCTAACCCTTCCCTCCCACATACTGTAGCTTTATTTTTCTATCATTCATGTGGCTATCTAAGAGTATCTTAAATGTCCCTAAAGTATCTGCCCCCCATAACCTCTGCCAGCAGTGCATTCCATGCACCCACCACTCTGTGTGTAAAGAACTTACCCCTGACATCCTCCTTATATCTTCCTCCAATCACCTTAAAATTATGCCCCCTCGTGTTAGCCATTTTCGCCCTGGGAAAAAGTCTCTGACTGTCCACTCGATCTATGCCTCTTATCATCTTGTACACCTCTATCAAGTCACCTCTCATCCTCCTTCTCTCCAAAGGGAAAAGCCCTACCTCACTGGACATGGTCTCCAATCCAGGCAGCATCCTGGTAAATCTCCTCTGCACCCTCTCTGCACATCTTCCCCTCTTCCCCCCCGACCCCCTTTCTGCAGGGACCACTCTCTCCGTGGTCTGCTCATCCCTTCCCATCCACCCCTCTCCATGCCCCCATTGGGGCTGTACAGATCCTGCGGACCTGGTCCCATTGGACACTGTGCAGATCATAGAATCACAAAGTCACAGTTATAGAGTAAAACAGCATAGAAACAGCCCAACACATCCATGCACCCATTCAGAGGGATGTGTGCCAAATGCAGGAAAATGGGTCTAGCTTGGCACCCACCAAGCTGGTCCCATTTTCCTGCATTTGGCACACATCCCTCTGAACCCTTCCTATCCATGTACCTGTCCAAATGTCTTTTGAATATTGTTACTGTACCTGCCTCAACCACTTCCTCTGGCAGCTCATTCCAAATACATACCATAAGAAGAAGTTGCCCCTCAGGTCCTCTTTAAATCTTTCACCTCTCGCCTTAAACCTATGCCCTCTCATTTTTAGTTCTCCTTTCCTGAGAAAAAAAACATGTGTATTCACCCTATCCATACCCCACACCATAAGGTGGTGAATAAAGTCCAGGGAATAAAGTCCTAGCCTGCCCAAACTCTCCCTGTAACTCTGGCCCTCAAGTCCTGGCAGCATCCTCGTATATTTTCTCTGCACCCTCTCCAGTTTAATGATGTCTTTCCTATAACAGGGTGAACAAAACTGTACACAATACTCCAACTCCAGTCTCACCAACGTGTTGTACAACTGTGACATAACGTCCCAACTCATATACTCAGTGCCCTGACTGATGAAGGCCAAAGTGCCAAACACCTTCTTCACCAACCTGTCTACCTGTGATTTTGCTTTCAGTGATCTATGTACCTGTACTCCTGGGTCCATCTGTTCCACAATTCTCCCTGGGGCCTGACCATTCACTGTATAAGTCATACCCTGGTTTGACATCCCATAATTTAATACTTCGCACTTATCTGAACTGAAAGCCAGTTGCCATTCCTTGGCTTACTTACCTAGCTGTATCCCCCTGTAATTTTTCATAACCTTCTACACTGTCTACAACACCAACTATTTTACTATCATCTGCAAACTTACCAACCATGCCTTGTACATTGACATCCAAATCAGTTATATAAATAACAAACAAGTGTCCCAGCACCAAACCCTGTGGCACCCCACTAGTCACGGGCCTCCAGTCTGAGAAACAACCTTCGACCATCACCCTCTGCTGCCTACCATTGCAATTGCAAATCCAATTAGCTATCTCTCCCTGGATCCCATGCAATCTAACCTTCCAGACTAGCCTGCCATGTGGGAGCTTGTCAAAGGGCTTGCTAAAGTCTGTATAGACAACATCTACTGCCATACATATTGGTTATCTCTTCAAAAAACTCTAAGAGATTTGTCAGACACAATTTCCTATGCACAAAGCTGTGCTGACTATCCCGAATTAGACCTCGCTTGTCCATATGCTGATAGATCCAATCCCTCAGAATCCCCTCCAGTAACTTACCTACCACTGATGTCAAACTCACCAACTATACAGATCCCCAGAGTCGGGTCCCATTGAAGACTGTACACATCCCATGAGTCTGGTCCCATGTAGCACAAATTCTGTCTCAGCACAAGTTTCTTCAGGTAAACCACCCTTACCTATTTCAAATAAAATTAGAAAATACAGGAAACACTCAGCAGGCCAGGCAGTATCTGTGGAAAGAGAACCAGTGAAAATTTCTGAACTGATTTTCACCAGCTGTTTTGAAGATCTTTATGGACAATTTCAAAGCTTTTTTTTTTGCAAAGAATTGAATAAACATTAGCTCTAAACACTAAATACTCAAGTCAGGGTCATAAATCATACAGCCAGACCACGTCCACCATATCCATGCCAAACATTAAGTACCCATCTATATTAATCCAATTTTTGGTTCTTGGCCTTCTATGCCTTGGTAATTCAAGTGACTGTCTAGATACTTAAATGTTGTGAGAATCTCTGCCTTTGTGAGAACCATCCTCTGGGTGAAAAACTTCTTCCTCAGGTCCTCTCTAAGATCCTTAAACCACTGCCTTCTGGTTTTAGACACTAAGGGGAGAAGTTTCTTCCCATCTACCCTATCTATGCCCCTCATAATTTTATATACCTCTATCAAGTTTCCCCCCTCAGCCTTCTCCACCAGAAGGAAAATAAACCCAGTCTCTCCAGATAACTGAAACATTTTATCCCAGGGCATCAAAAGGAATAAAAGCCAATTTTCCGTCTGTAGGTTACGTGTTGCAATTTCTCTGACTAAACTATTCTGTTTTTATTGGAAGAAGTTGCTATAGTGTCTGCTTCCTCCACTCTGTAACCAGGCTGTGTTTTCTGAGAAGTTTATGAGAACAGGCTCTTTTAGATTTGGGTATGTGTAATGAGGTAGAATTAATAAGAGATCTTGTAGTGAAGAATCCTCTCAGGATGTAGGAATCACAACACAGTAGGATTCCAGATATAGTTTGAGAGTGAACAGCTCAATCCAAAGAGAAAGTCCTCAACTTAAAAAGACAATTGCATCCGTATGAAGGAAGAGTTGTCGGGAGTGGACTGGGAAGGCAGGCTAAAGGAGAGGTCAGTAGTTGAGCAGTAGCAGATATTAAGGTGGAGACACAAGAGACTGCAGAGGCTGGAATCTGGAGCAACACACAAAAAGCTGGAGGA
This sequence comes from Pristis pectinata, assembly GCF_009764475.1. Lineage (NCBI taxonomy): Eukaryota > Metazoa > Chordata > Chondrichthyes > Rhinopristiformes > Pristidae > Pristis > Pristis pectinata. The sequence goes on along the minus strand of NC_067414.1, from coordinate 85,912,226 downwards.
GCTCAGCAGGTCAGGCAGCACCCGTGGAGGGAAATGGACAGTCAACATTTTGGGTCAAGACCCGTCATCTGGACAGATATTTAGGTTGCTATTTCAAAATGCTCAGCGGAAATTTACCTCAGTCAGAGAGAGGGACTCATTGAGAAAGCTGAACCACCAGCAGTATAAGCTTGGCAAAGCCATCAAAAGATCAATGAGAAAGCAACAGGCTTTTATTTCAGTATGCAATCTGACACAGCGACTGTGAACCCACCACTAAATGTAAGCAGTAAGAGGTCAGGAGCCGCATTGCCAACTTTACTAAGTCACAGTCTGACCCCCAACATCTCTACTTAATTAATCACTATTCAAATAACATATATCCTGCTGTAAGATTTCACAGATTATGCATGGTACAGCAAGTATTATTTTTATTTTGTGTGATTAGTTAATGCCTAATGCATCTGAGCATCTGAGTGAAGTAAACACATATGACTTATTAGTAAATTTATACAGTGTACAAACAAGTGCTGCAAAGGAGAGCACAACAGCAGGTTGTGGAAATACAAACCCATGTTGCCAAGAAACAATTTATTTTCAACTTCAGTAGTAAGGAGCTGCCTGGAACTCACATAAGAAAATAGGAGCAGGAGTAAGCCTTTTACACTGCTCCAATGAAGCCCAACTCAAGCTCAAGGGACCAGACCTCATCTTCCATGCAGCCTTGTTACAGTGCTTGGTACATGCCCTTTCATCACAACAGGGCAGAAGAAGGGGAGAACATGTCCAGCCTGACCTGCCGGGCACATCCTCCTACTCTGCATTTCACAACTCCTATGTTCTTTTGTCGACGTTCTCACTCTCTAACTGCTCCCATTCACTCATTGACCAGATAACTTTGCTTACATCTTATTCTCATGATCACCCCAGTTTTACCCTATCAGAGACATCCCCCCACCCCACCCACCCCCACTCTCCCAGCAGCTTAACCAATTTCTTTTGACTCCTTCCCAGTTCTGACAAAGGATCTTCAACCTGAAACATTACTCTTCGCACAAATATGGCCTAACTTGCATTTTCAGCAATTCTGTTTTTATTTTAGATTTCCAGCATCTGCATCTGTTTTTTTATGTCCATGGACCGTTCTGATGTGAAGTCATCATTGACTGTAACATTAACTCAGATTTTCTCTCCTCACAGATCCTGGTGAACCTTCAGCATTCCTTTTTATTTCAGATCTCCAACAGCTATGTCCTGCATCTCACTGTTCCAGCATTGTTTTATTTTCCTCCCGTGTGTTTTCATTTATTTCCATCTATTTACACTGCCTCAGACAGATTAACCAGCCTTCGCCACCCTCCCTCAGCCAGTGCCAGCACTAGCTGCGTCATCAAGTCGCTCTTGGTCTCCACCTATCACAAATGTTCCTTTTGTTTTCTTCATCCTTCCACCTTCTCTGCGACTGTAAGCAGACTTGCTTTCTCCCTTACACTTCCTATATCCGAAGAAAGGGCATTGATTGGAGATCTTCGTTTCTCTCTCAACATTTGTGTCTGGATCTGTTGAGTACTTCCAGCATATTCTGTTTTTATGTTGGAATCACTGATTTGAGTTCCATACCTAATGGGAGCAGTATAGTCCACCCTGAATTCACTATCCATCCACCCAAACACTTTTCCTATTGCACATACTCTTGTTCACAACAGTTATGGGTTTACCTTTAGCAGTTAACATTTGTGTTGAGTCTGACTAACAAATATTGCATTGAACTCTAAACTATCCTGCACACAATGACATTTGGGGAGATTCTGTTTTGTTTGTAAGTTTTGTTTTGCTAATTTTAGTTGGATTTAACAGGGAGATAATGCCTAGACCATTATATTGTCACATAACAAATGCTCCAGATCACAAAGAGGTTCTGGAAATTTCTCTCTCATTGACATGCAGCTTTGGGATATGCACTTGGTGATTCCCAGACTTGTTCCCTATCCCTTTCCTCCCTAGGTTTTCAAAAAGCTCGGAGCCAAAACTGGTAAATGAGGAGGAGGTGCTCCTCACTGAGTGTCAGGTACCATCCCTCCTCTTTGGTGAAATTTTTAGGGTTTACTTGAATAGGGCTTGTTTTCAACGTTCAGCTCACTTCTGACAGTACAGCACTCTGTTGGTACTCAGCCATTCTAAATCCCGCCCAGGCCTCTGAGCAAGATTTGCAAGCACAACTTCCAGATTGAATGAGTGTGCTGGATGGATGGTTGCGGGGTGGACAAACACTTCTGTTGTTTAGAGATAAATCTCAAATTACTGACGCATTTCACTGTGTATTTTGATGTACATGTGACTAATAAATAAATCCTATCTTAAAAAAAGTTGCTGGAAATAGTCGACAGACTAGGAACAAACATTGAGAGAGAGAGAGAGAGAGAGAGAGAGAGAGAGAGAAACCGTGGTTTCAAGTCAATTTCCTCCCTTTCATTAGCTAAGGTTTATTATTTTTGGCTTGTGAGTGTGGATAAATAGTTGTGTCACATACAATTTCATAGACTGGGGAGGCATGTTGCTGGAACTGCCGGGTGCAGCTCATTTCAGGAAATAGAAGACCTACCACTCCACTCTAAGCTTTCTGGCAGCTCCCTATTACTGATTAAAAATACTTGCTTGTTGGCAATATGCATTATTCAATTTTAGCAACTGGATTTCCATTGCTCCTGTTCCACTAACTCTGTCGTGTGTTGTGTGTCTCAGTCCAGCTCCTTTGCACACAATTGCATTTGGGCAGTGGCTCTGTCTTGTCTACAAATGCTGTGGTCTGGTTTCATTCTGGATTTAATAGGGAGGTGAAACCTAGATCATCTGCATATATTGACAAGTGACAAATGATACAGATCACAAGAAAAGATCTGGAAACTTGGACTATCATTGACATGAACTTGGCGGCTCCCAAACTTGTACCATGTTCTTTTCCTCCCAAAGGTTTCATGAGACATGGAGCCATGACTTGTAAATAAGGAGGAGATATTCCTGCTCAGACCGTGAGGTGCCATTGAGCTGGGGTTGACTCCCGGTGACCTGCCCCTTCCATGACCAATTCACAACTATATGCAAATAGCAAAGACATCCTCATTGCTTACTGAATCCCATCCCTCAACTTTGAGTCCAGTTTAGTGCAATAAAATAAGTAATTTACCATTGACAGTAAATTAATCTGGATATTGTAATTCCAATAGTTGGCCAGTTAGTCAACACAGATGTAAAGATCACCTAATAACATCCCTTACTATTCTGCCATAATCTGACGATTGCCTGTTTTTCAGTAATATATTAGAGTTTTTAATGTGATGTCTATGAATACCAAGCCATCATCACGTTTACCTCTCAAAAATATTAAAGTTTTTAGAGACCTCACCACAAAAATGTTTAATCTGTATTAAGCAGAGGCGGCAAAGGTCATTTAGAAAGTCAGTGTGGAATGTAGAGCTTTTTGTGGAGTAAAGAGTCAGTAATATATTGGAATTGCAACTGGAAAGCATTTTTTTTTAATTGCCTGAGTTTGTACATTGAAATCCCACAGACGCATTCAGCTTCAGAGATTTTTTTTTGGATTTAAAATTAGCCAGAATGGCATTTAGGTTGGAGTAAATCTTTACTGAATAAGACGCATAAAGACCTTCATAAACTGGAGCGGTTTAATTATCATCATTTCAGATTGAAAATACTCTGAGAAACAATTGGAATAAAAATGGAAAATGCTGGTAATCCTCAGCAGGTCTGGCAGTGTCTGTGGAGAGAAGAACAGAGTTAATCAAACCCAAAGAAGCTGCAGATGCTGATAATCTGAAATAAAAACAGAAAATGCTGGACTCACTCAGTAGATCAGGGAGCATCTGTGGAGAAAGAAATAGAGTTAATGTTTCAAGCCATAAACCCTTCATTGGAACAGAGTTAATGATTCAGCTCCATGACGTGTCATCAGAACTGGAAATAGTTTGAGTGGTAAGACTTTTTAAGCAAATATGGAGCCGGGAAGAGAGGGCAGGGATCACGTGGAGGCCTATAGTGGTTAGCGTAACACTATTACAGTGCCAGTGACCCGGGTTCAATTCCGGCCGCTGTCTGTAAGGAGTTTGTACCTTCTCCCCGTGTCTGCGTGGGTTTCCCCCGGGTGCTCCAGTTTCCTCCCACATTCCAAAGACGTAAGGGTTAGGAAGTTGTGGGCATGCTATGTTGGCGCCAGAAGTAAGGCGACACTTGCGAGCTGCCCCCAGAACACTCTACGCAAAAGATGCATTTCACTGTGTTTCGATGTCGAAATCTTATCTTATTTTACCTTATCTTAAATTACAGAACTGATGATGGTCCTGGGGTGCTTATGGGTCAGATACAGAAAACAAAGATGGGTGCTAAAGAGATGTGCAACAAACAAGAAGTTGGAGGAACTCAGCGGGTCAGGCAGCATCTGTGGAGGGAAACGGACAGTCGACGTTTCGAGTCGAGACCCTTCATCTGGCTAAAGAGTGTGAATGAGTATAGCAGAAGGGGAGAAATACTGTGTACTGTCAAAAAGAAAGCTCTCATGGCTCTGGGATGTGGAAGAAGGCAAGGATCCCAGCTGAATGGACCACTCTGCTCCATCTATACTGATGGCTGGGGAGTGGGGGGGTGGGGTGGTGGGAATCACCAGTGCACAACTCCTCCCCTTCCAGTGGCCCCGGTTGGGTGGCCTCCATCACCAGCTCCTACTGCCTGAGGGATAACGAAAGCAGTGGTTTCAACCCTGTAGATGTTGAAAATCAATGACGAGACAGTAAAGTGCCTAATAGAAAGATGAAATGCTTTTCCTTGGACTTCAGATGAATTCTGTTGTTTAAAAGTCTGTGAGGCAAGTGGTTGGTCCTATTAGCACTGACCTCTTGTGAAAATGCCATGATAAAACACAAGACCTTTAAAATGTATAAATACACTGCAGTTCCAAAATGACTCATTCTACTGACTGAAATTAAACAAAGAAGAAGGGTTGTACAAAATTTGGATCAACACAGGACTCCGTAGAATTAAGGATGATTTGAAATGAAGAATTAGCAAAGCTAAGTGTTCAAAGAATACCAGTGATGATAGCTAATCTAATCAAAGCTGATAAAACAAAGACAACAAAAGGTGTAAAAAGCATGGCAAATAAGCAAAGCTTTTAACTGTGTTACCTTGATAAACCAATTACAGATGGCCAGAAATAGAAATCAGAAAGGTTAGCAAAACCCTTTAATCAATTGCCTGTGTAACAATGTACATCTTTGGAATTAAATACCTTTAATCTAGCACAGCTGCCCAACTTTCCTGCTGCCATTCATAGACAGTACCAACCATCTGCATGGGTCTAATCTGGGTTGTGGGAACTGACAGCTTCACTTTGTAACTTGTTCCATGTGGTCAAGAAGAACTGATTGTGGGCTATGCCTGGCCAATAGAGAAATAGTCACAATCCTGGACTGGCTTTAGGACCTTTAAGAGCAGATCCGTGAACAAACTCCCGAACGATTGTAATATGTGCTCACTGATCATTCTATCACCTACTTTTACGTCGCCTAATGCAAGCGTTTTTGTCTAAAGTTGTTCATTGTCGAGCTTTCTGGCAAACATCAAGCTGGCTCTGGAGGAGCTGAGCACAGTGATCGACGGTCACGAGACAGCACACCCTGATGACTTCCCGATCATCGCGGGGGACTTCGGCCAGGCCAGCTTGAAGAAGTCTCTAACTACCACCAACATGTCACCTGTAGAACCAGAGGAGCCAAGATACACAATCACTGTTACACCACCGTCAAGAACACTTACTGTGCCATCCCACACCCACACTTTGGCAAGTCCGATCACCTGGCTGTACTTCCGCTCCCGGCATATAGACAGAGACTGAGGGCCACAGCACCAGTGGTGAGGCCCGTGAAGGTATGGTCAAGGGAAGCAGAAGAGCGTTTACAGGACTAATTTGAAATTGGTGGACTGGACCATATTCAGGGATTCATCTTCGATTCTGAATGAGTATGCCTCGGCCGTCACTGACTTCATCAAAATGTGCATGGATGAGTGTGTGCCTTTGAGAACATACCAAGTCTTCCCAAACCAGAACCCCTGGATGAACCAAGAGGTTCGCAGTCTGCTGAGGGCTAGGTCTGTGGAGTTCAAGACTGGCGATCCAGAATCCTACAAGAAGTCCAGGTACAACCATCGTGACAGTGAAAGGGCAATTCCGTGTGAAGTTAGAGATACAAGTGGACAGCTGTGGCAGGGTTTGCCTGCCATTACTTCCTACAAGGTGAAACCTAACAGCATAAATAGCAGTGATGGTAAGGTCAACACCTTTTGTGCATGCTTTGAAAGGGAGAATAACACTACACCTGTGTGAATCCCCACAGCATCCGACGACCCTGTGATTTCTGTCTCAAAGGCTGACATCAGAACATGCTTCAAGAGGATGAACCCTCGCAAGGCGTCAGGTCCCGATGGTATACCTGGCCAGGTACTGAAAACCTGTGACAACCAACTGGCTGGAGTGTTCAAGATCACCTGCTGTGGTCTGAGGTTTCCACCTGCTTCAAATCATACCAGTGCCCAGAAACAGCAGGGTGAGTTGCCTCAACGACTATTACCCGGTAGCACTCACGTCGACTGTGATGAAATGCTTTGGGAGGTTGGTCATGGACCAAATTAACTCCTGCCTGAGCAAAGACCTGCACCTGCTACAATTTGCCTACTACCACAACAGGTCTACAGCGGACACAGTCTCACTGGCTCTCCATTCGGCTTTGGAGCACCTAGACAACAGCAAAAACGTACGTCAGGCTGCTGTTTATCGAATATAGCTCAGCGTTCAATGCCATCATCCCCTCAGTACTAATCATCAAGCTTCAAAACCTGGGCCTCTGTACCTCCCTCTGCAACTGGATCCTCGACTTCCTTATCAGGAAACCACAGTCAGTGCAGATCAGTAAAACATTTCCTCCTCGCTGACAGTCAACACAGGCAACACCTCAAGGATGCATGCTCAGCCCACTGCCCTACTCTCTCTACACTCATGACTGTGTGGCTAAGCACAGCTCAAATGCTATCTTTAAATTCGCTGATGACACCACTGTTGTTGGCAGAATCTCAGATGGCAACAAGGAGGTGTACAAGAGTGAGATATTTCAGCTGGTTGAGTGGTGTTGCAACAACGACCTTGCACTCAACATCAGCAAGACCAAAGAACTGATTATGGACTCCAGGAAGGGGAAGTCGGGAGAACACACACCAGTCCTCACTGAGGGGTCAGCAGTGGAAAGGGTGAGCAGCTTCAAATTCCTGGACGTCAACATCTCAGAGGACCTATCCTGGGCTCAACACACTGGTGAAATCACAAAGAAAGCACACCAGCGGCTCTACTTCGTTAGGAGTTTGAGGAGATTTGTTATGTCACCAAAGACTCTTGCAAATTTCTATAGATGTACGGTGGAGAGCATTCTGACTGGTTGCATCACTGCCTGGTACGGAGGCTCCAATGCGCAGGATTGCAAGAGGTTGCAGACTCAGCCAGCTCCATCACGGGCACAACCCTCCCCACCATCAAGAACATGAAGGAAGGCAGCATTCATCACTAAAGACCCTCACCATCTGGAACATGCTCACTTCTCATTATCACCATCAGGGAGGAGGTACAGGAACCTGAAGACCCACACTCAACCATATAGGAACAACTTCTTCCCTCCGCCATCAGATTTCTGAACGGTCTATGAACCCATGAACATTACATCGTTATTCCTTTTTTTGCACTATTTAGTTATTTGTAACTTATAGTAACTTTTATCCCACAAAACAACAAATTTCACGTCATATAAGTCCAATGATAATCAACCTGATTCTGATTCTCACATTTCTTGTTCGGATAGTTGTGAACTAATTGATAGAGAATAAATGTTGTAGAGCATCAAAAACTCGACTATCAATTGAAGGAAAGAAAGTCTGTACTTACCAACCGACCATTCCAATCCCACTCTGAACTTTCTGTCTGTGGCCTCCTGCACTATTATAATGAGGCTCAATGCAAGCTTGTGGAACAACACCTCACCTTCTATGTGGGTATGTTGCAACTTTCTGGATTTAATATTGCATTCTCCAACTTTAGGTAGCCCACTTTCTTCTGTCTGCATCAGAACTGGCCATTTCTGCCTGTCATCATGCGGACTCAATCTTATTTATATATATATATATATATATATATATATATATATATATATATATATATATAAAATCTAGCTTATTGGGATGTACTTGTCATTTAACAACACATTACACAGACAAAGAAGCATAACGTGCTGGTATCTGCCCCCATTAGGATTCACCCTTTTAGAGCTACTCTCATTGTTCTACCCATCCCTCCCCACCTCTCCTCCTACTGAAAACTAACTTGTTTTACGCTCTTTCCCAGACCTGCCAAAACATCCCAAACCCAACTGGATCCTTGACTTTCTGACCAACAGACTGCAATCAGTGAGGATAGGCAGCAATACCTCCAGCATGATTATTCTCAACACTGGTGCCCCACAAGACTGCATCCTCAGCCCTCTACTCTACTTCCTATACACTCATGACTTGCATGACCGGACTCTGCTCCAACTCAGTCAACAAGTTTGCTAGTGATACCACTATATTAGGCCATATCTCAAATAATGATGAGTCAGAGTACAGGAAGGAGATAGAGAGTGACATGGTGTCAAGACAAACCAATGGGACAAGGGTCGGGTAGTTGTTTTAAGGGATGTTGACTAAAAGATAAATATTGGACAAGATGCAGGCAATAATACCATTGCTTTTACTCAAAGTAGTGGCATAAGCAATGAATTAGCATTAATAAAAAATATAGTATTGGAGAAAATAATGGGACTGAAAGGTAATAAATCCCCTGGACCTGATGTCCAACATTGTAACATTTTGAAAAAGGTAGCTCTGGAGATAGTAAGCTATGGAAACATATTCTAAAATTCCAAACATTCCAGAATGTGTCCAACAGATTGGAAGATAACAAATGTAACCCCACTATTTAAGAAAGGAGAGAGAAAAGAGGAAACTGCAGATCAGTTAACCTGACATCAGGAAAAAGTGAGAATCTACAGTATACTCTCAGCTATCCGACAACTATGGAGAAATGGGGGTTGCCGGTTGCATGTCCAAAAAAAAATTACTGTGCAACTAAGGTTCTGATACAGGGTCTCCACCCAAAACATCAACTTGTCCTCTTCCCCCATAGATGCTGCTCAACCCACTGAATTCCTCCAGCAGTTTGTTTTTTGCTCCAGGTTCCAGCATCTGCAGTCTATTGTGTCTCCACAAAATATGCTATACATAAACCTTTAAATAAATTGCAGAATTATATGTCATCTCCTTGTCCTTTTAAATAACAATGTTTTTACATTGCAATTCTATACTTGAGGCTAACCAGTATTAATGTAAAATACAGCAAAAATAATTCAAACGAATGACTGCACACACCATCACATGAAGTGCTAAATCTTCAGAGGATGTTGTTGTTAATGAACCTACAGCTGCAACTGCCCTTATGCTTAAACTTAAAAAAAAGTTTTTTCACACCTATTCTTAACTCTTCCTGTTATGATCTTTCTTAGAATTTTTTGCCGCTTGCATGAGAATTCCATACACATAAATTCTGGATAAACGTGAGTTTACTATGTTAAGGAAGTGGTAACAGGATACTTAGAAAATAATTAGGATTAGGCGGAGTCAACATGAATATATGAAAGGGAAATCACGTCTGACAAATCTGTTTTTTGAAACAGATTCAGAGAATCATACAGCACAGAAACAGGCCCTTCAGCCCATTATGTCCATGCCAGCCCATTGTACCTATACCAATCCTGTTTACCCACATGAGCCCCAGAGCCCTCAATGCTTTGGCGATTCAGGTACTTGTCTGGATGCTTCTTAATTGTTGTGAGAGTATCTGCCTCCATGACTTTTCAGGCAGTGCATTCCAGACTTTAACCACCCTCTGTGTGAAAAACTTCCCCCTCAGGAACCCTCTTAAACTTCCTATCTCTCACCTTCTACCAATGCCCTTTTGTCTTAGAGATGCCCAGATGGGAAAAAGATTATTAGTATCCATTTATCCCCCTTATAATTTTTATATACCTCAGCCTCGCCGAGAAAACAAACGCAGCCTATCCAGTCTCTCCTAGCAATTGTAACGCTTCAATCCAGGCAACATCCTGGTGAATATCCTCTGTATCCTCTCCAGTGCAATCACATCCATCCTATAGTGTGGCAACTGGAACTGCACACTCCAGGTGTGGCCTAACCAATATACAGTTGTAACATGATGTCCCAGCTCTTATATTCTATGCCGTGACTAATGAAGGCAAGTATGTCACATGCCTTAATCACTACCTTATCCCGCCTGTGCTTCCACCTTTCAGGGATCCATGGACTTGTACCTCAAGTGGTTGCAATCTGCAGTGAGAAAGTGTTGGTGCCAGGTACTCTCACAGCATTTAAAAACTATCTGCATGAGCAGTTGAACAGCCAGTGCATGGAAGACCAAGTGTTGGTAAGTGGGATCAGTATGGTGGGTACTTAATGGTTGGCATGGACATCATGAGCCAAAGGGCCTGCTTCGGTGCTGTACAACTCAGTGACTCTAAAAATGAAACAACTGAGAATGCCTTTTTTAAGATGTTATGACTACGTTACCACCAGGATATATGATGTGGGCCAATTTGTATACAAGTTAAATGTGCAAAGGTTATGTCTGAAAATAAATTTAAAAAGGTTTACCAGTGCATTTCCTGTGGTTATCATGAGCTGACCACCCACACCATGCATAATACAGCAATATTGTAGGAGGAATATGAAAGGTTGATAACTGGTTGATAACTGATGGAAAAAACTTGGAGTCAGGCTCATCTGAGAGGGGCAAAATTCAACCTCATTTTCATTTCCGACATGACAGATATTTTCCCCTGTCTTTTAACGGGAGAGGTAAGTGCTGATGTTTCTTCACAGTAAATGCCTCACATATTATAAACTTCCATTAAAGCAGTAGAGGGAATGCATGTTAAGATGATCTTAACAATTGTGTCCAGCCACCAATATCACCAAAACTATAATGAAGTTCCCGTCTCTCCACACAGGGCACTGGAATGCCACGAATCCCAGCTCCCAAACAGATGTTGATGGTCATGTGTGCAGTAACCTTGTGAATTCTTTGTAGTCGACCTTAAATTTGTCTCTTAGAATCCAGCCCCCTCCCTACTCCCACCATATGACTGCCAGCAGGCAAATAGTGCCTATCCAGAGATCTCACAAAATGGCTGATTATATTTTTTTACAATTTTAAACCCACTAATGTATTGTTATTTATTATATCAGGATTTGACTTCCAAAGTGTTACAGATATTTCTTGGCACAGAAAGAGGCCATTTGGTCCATTGTGTCAGTGACAGCATGTTCCCAGTTCACAGCTCTGCATTTGCAAATTAATGGTACATCCATTTCTGAATCAAATAGTTTTTGACTGTGAGACGTAGAGACATAGACAAGAACATTACAGCATAGTACAGGCCCTTCAGCCCACGATGTTGTGCCAACATTTTATCCTGCTCCAAGATCGATCTAAACCTTCCCTCCTATATAGCCCTCCACTTCTCTATCATTCATGTGGCTATCTAAGAGTCTCTTAAACGTCCCTAATGTATCTGCCCCCACAACCTCTGCAGGCAGTGCGTTCCACGCACCCATCACTTTTTTTTTAAATCTTACCTCTGGTGAGACTTTTCTGGATTAGGTTCTCAGTGAAAACAACTAGAGTCTATAAATGTATTCTATTTAAACTAGTCATGCTTAAAATATATTTCATAGAAACCTAGCAATATAGAGTAGCTATTTGACCTCTTGTGCCATGCTCCACCATTCAATATGGTTATGGCTGATCTTGTATCACAGTATCATATTCCCGCCCTCCTCCATTCCCCTTGATACCTCTCGCCTGTAGAAATTTAATTATCTTTTTAAATAGATTCAGTTTTGTCTTCCATAGCTGTCTGTGGTAACAAATTCCACAAGTTCACCAACTGCTGAGTGAAGACATTTCTATTCAAGTCAATCAAGATATCTCACCTGAGACTGCAGCCCTTCGTTCTAGACACCCTAGCCAAAGGAAACATCCTCCTCAAATCCAGCCTAGTCCAAGTTTTGTAAGTGTTTGAGATTTCCCTATGTTCCCCCAAACTCTGGAGTACAAACTTGACTTAATCTCTCCCCATGTGCCATTCCAAGGATAAGTCTGATTTCCAGGAAAGATTGGCGCAAAACAATTCTCTTAAATTCATGTTAAATAAGCGGTCTATCTCAAATTCCTTTCAACAGAGGGGGAATTGTCCACTGTCTGTGTTTGAGGAGAAAGATCGTAATATACGCCAAACAGTATTAAAGTTGGTGTAACATGAGACTGGGAATGCTGAGTACTGCAGTAATTTCTGCTTAAAGCATACATTGTGTTGGTTTGTCTTTATCATACATCCTGCAGATTTCTGGCAAGCCCCTGTCCCTGTGCTCTTTCAGGCCAACACGTATCCTCACCTGCCATTAGGGGTACTTTTGCAGGCAATATCAGCATGTTTTAAACCCAGCGGTCAGCCATCAGCCTTTTTGCTAGATTTCCGGAAAGGCAGCTATCTCCCCCACAGACAATGGGGTGGTGAGTTGGAGGGAGGAAGGGGCTAGGTTCCAAGAGAGGGATTTAGTGTTGGCCACAGAGAACATGAGAAACACCTCACAAAGTCACTGGACACATGGCCATCAGTTTGGAAGCTAGGCTTTTTTGCGTTGCATTGCCTTGTCTGGATAGGGGAGCACTTCATCCGCAGAATGAAATCGGGCTCCAGCAGTGCTTTTGGGGTCCTGACTTAAAATCCACTGCTGCTGAGCACTCTGTATCCCGCCAGCCTCGACAATTCCTTTCCTCCCACAGATGTTGTTCGACCCACTGAACTGCTCCAGCAGATTGTTTGTTTGCTCCAGATTCCAGCATCTGCAGTCTCTTGGGTCTCCCTCCAACCTTGTTGGGTGAATTAAACTAAATCTCTTCTGCCTGTACGTGATCCATATCCCTCCATTCCCTGCATATTCATGTGTCTATGTAACAGACTCTTAAATGCTACTATCGTATCTGCTTCCAACACTACACCTGGCAACCCATTCCAAAAAGATGTTTTCAAAACTGGAAAGGAATTGCAATTCCAAAGCATCTTTCATCCTCTTCTCACAGAGGGTGATGAATGTCTGAATTCTCTACCCTGGAAAGTTGTGGAGGCCAGATTACTGGAGGTACTTAAAGAGGACTGTGCAGCAATTTCTCAAAGGTGAAGGAATTGAGGGCTATGTGGGACTAACATAGAAGAGGAATTGAAGTCAGTGTAGACCAGCTGGGATTATATTGAAAGGCAAGGCAGGCTTGAGGGGCCGAGTGGCCAACTCCTGCTCTTATTTTCTCATGTTTCTTTCGACAAGGTGCCGCACATGAGGCTGCTAAACAAGATAGGAGCCATGGTATTACAGGAAAGGTACGAGCTTGGATAGTAGATTGGCTGACTGGCAGAAGGCAAAGAGTAGGAATAAAGGGGGCCTTTTCTGGTTGGCTGCTGGTGACTAGTGGTGTTCCCCAGGGGTCAGTGTTGGGTCCGTTACTTTTCACGTTATGTGTTAATGATCTGGATGACAGAATTGATGGCTTTGTGGCCAGTTTGCAGATGGTAGGTAAGTGTTGAAGAAGCAGGGAGTCTGCAGAAGGACATGGACAGGTTGGGAGAATGAGCAAAGAAGTGGCAGATGGAATACAGCGTAGGGAAGTGTACGGTCATGCACTTTGGTAGAAGGAATAAAGGCGTAGACTATTTTCTAAACAGAGAGCAAATTCAGAAATCAGAGGTGCAAAGGGACTTGGGGAGTCCTAGTGCAGGATTCCCTAAAGGTTAACTTGCAGGTTGAGTCGGTAATAAGGAAAGCAAATGCAATGTTAGCATTCATTTCGAGAGGACTAGAATTTAAAAGCAGGACATAATGCTGAAGCTTTATAAGGCATTGGTCAGATCACATTTGGAGAATTGTGAGCAGTTTTGGGCCCATATCTAAGGAAGGATGTGCTGATGTTGGAGAGGGTCCAGAGGAGGATTACGAGAATGATCCAGGGGGTGAAAAGGTTAACGTATAAGGAGTGTTTGATAGCTCTGGGCCTGTACTCGCTGGAGTTTTAGAAGGATGGGGGGGGAAAGGATCTCATAGAAACCTACTGAATATTGAAAGGCCTGGATAGAATGGACGTGGAAAGGCTGTTTCCAGTAGTGGGAGAGTCTAGGACCAGAGGGCACAGCTTCAGAATAGGACATCCCTTTAGCACTGAGATGAGGAGGAAGTTCTTTAGCCAGAAGGTGGTGAATCAGTGGAATGCATTGTTACAGACGGCTGTGGAGGGCAAGTCATTGGTACACTTAAAGCAGAGGTTGATAGGTTCTTTATTAGTAAGGGTGTCAAAGGTTATGGGGAGAAGGCAGGAGAATGGGGTTGAGAGGAAAAAATAAATCAGCCGTCATCGAATGGCAGAGCAGACTCGATGGGCCGAATGGCCTAATTCTGCTCCTATGTCTGATGATCTGAAAAAACAAACTGCTGCAGGAACTCAGCAGGTCAGGCAGCATCTGTGGAGGGAAATGGACAGTCGATGTTTTGCATCGAGGCCCTCATCTGGCATTTTGTTTTGCTGCAGATTTCAGCATCTGCAGTTTCTGTGTCCCCAGGCTGACCTTAAATTCTTGTTCATGCCTTGACTGAAAAGTAATGGCCATGGGGCCTTTCAAACAAAGGTGAGGGGACAGACTTGGGAGGTCAACACAAGGTAGATAGTGAGAAGTGTTTTCCCATACAGAGATGTCAAAAACCAGAGGGCATAGGCTTAAGATGAGGAGTAAGAGGGTTAGGGGGGATCTGAGGACTTTTTTGTTTCACCCGGAGAGTGGTTGCGATCTGGAACACACTTCTTGGGAAGGTGGTGGAGGCAGGTACTCTCACAGCAGTTAGAAAGTAACTGGGTCAACCCCTGAATCACCAAGGCATGACTACCGACCAAGTGCTGGTAAATGGGATTGGGGTAGATGGGTGCTTGATGGTCAGCAATGACTTGGTGGGCTGAAGGGCCTGTTTATGCACTGTAGGACTCCATGATGTGCACTTGAGTATCGTCCTGTGATCTCCAGCCTACCTCTCCAGGCTCCGCTCTGGCTGGCAGGGAACTTGTGACGGGTCTGAGGTGCTCCCGCTCACCTTGCCCCATCTCCCCCTCACCCACACCCCATTCTCCCCTCACCCGCATCCCCATCTCCCCTCACCTGCATCCCCATCTCCCCTAACCCGCCCCCATCTCCCCTCACGCACCCCATCCCCCTCACACACCCCCATCTCCGCTCACACATCCCCATCTCCCCTCACACACCCCCATCTCCCCTCACACACCCCCATCTCCCCTCACCCCCATCCCCCTCACACACCCCCATCCCCCCTCACACATCCCCATCTCCCCTCACACACCCCCATCCCCCTCACACACCCCCATTCCCCCTCACCCCCATCCCCCCTCACCCACCCCAACCTCCCCTCACACCCACATCTCCCCTCACCCACACCACCATCTCCCTCACCCACAACCCCATCTACCCTCACCCACCCACATCTCCCCTCACACCCACATCTCCCCTCACCCCACATCTCCCCTCACCCACAGCCCATCTCCCCTCACACACCCACATCTCCCCTCACACACCCACATCTCTCCTCACACCTCCCCGCCCCCGGCCATCCGATCTTCGTTCCCGGGGACAGTCAGCTGGCAGGAACTCCCGTGGCTGGCCGTCATCCGCTCAGAAGGGGAGAAACATCTGGAAGTGCTGGGGACGGATTTCTCGACGCCTTGCTGGGAAATGGCGAACCACGCGGCTGGCGCCGGAGTCCCGCCCCGCTCCAGTGTGTACTGGCCAGAGAGGGAGGGCTGTGGAGCCGCACGGGGGCTGTGACAACCCAGCCAAGATCATAGGGGAATCCGAGCGGGCAAGCGCAGCCGTCCGGACTCAACAAGACAGGTAAAGATCATCGCTGAGCGAGGGGTGGGATTTAAGTGTCAGAGATGGTTGAAGCCGGCGAGAGTCACCGGTTGGAGTGGGACGTCCGCTCGCTGTGTTGTCAGGGTCGGGGAGTTTGTCAGTGCCCAGCGCTGCCGGGCAACCAGCTGAGCGGGGGTTCATTGGGAGCTGTACAGGGAGTGGGGGCTGGGACCGTGTGTGTGTGTCCGCCCACTTACAGTCCTCTCTCGCCGGTGTGGGATCTGGGTGTTGGGGAAGAGGGAGGGTTGATGGTAGCCTGACGGTAGCGAGTTCTCGCCCAATGTCCCCTGCACCCTGAACCATCCCAGATATAACCCGTGGTCACGATTCCCTCCCCCACCCCCACCCCCACCAACTCCCAGCCCCACTCCCCAACACCACCACACCCCTTCCACTCCCACCCCACCCCTCCACTCCTCCCACCCACACCCCCACCCCCTCCCACTCCCACCTCCCACAGCCCCCCACCCCTCTCCCACCCCACACCTCCACTTCCCCAACTCCCTCCCCCCACCAACTCCCCCCTTTTACCAATCACTGCAAAATTTGAGTGGGGGGAATGAATTGTCGACGTATCGGGACGAAGCCCTGCCTCAAGGACTGGACAGAACTTCCTCTCTCCCCCCTCTCCTCCCCTCTCCTCTCCCCTCTCCTCCCTCTCCTCTCCCCTCTCCTCCCCTCTCCTCTCCCCTCTCCTCTCCTCCCCTCTCCTCTCCCCTCTCCTCTCCTCCCCTCTTCTCCTCTCCCCCCTCTCTCCCCCCTCTCTCCCCCCTCCCCCCCCTCTCTCCCCCCTCCCCCCCTCTCTCCCCTCTCCCCCCCTCCTCCTCCCCACTTTCCCCTCCTCCTCCCCTACTCATCCATCCACCCCCTCCCCTCCCGCGCTGAGTTCCTCCAGCAGATTGCTGCTCCGGATTCCAGCATCTGCAGTCTCCGGTGTCTCCAGGCAGTTTAGTGAAGTCTCAGTAACTCCAGCCATGCCCTCACCTACTCCCAGCGGTACGTGGATCTTACATGAACATTTTAACAGAAATGACCGCCAGTGGGCATCATGTGTCAGTGGCAGCAGCTCGAAACGGGCGGGTTCTCCTCTCCTTGAAATCGTAAGCAAGCGGTAGATGTTGGAGGTGCGCTGAAAAACTTTCTACCTGAAACGATAACTTTATCGTTCCACGGATGCTGCCCCGGCCGGCTGAATGTTCCCAGGGAGGATGCGATTGCAGTGGAGAGGGTGCAGAGGAGATTCACCAGGATGCTGCCTGGAATGGAGTGCTCCAGTGAGGAGGAGAGAGCGGGTAGACTGGGTTTGTTTTCACTGGAGGGGAGGGGGCTGAAGGGACCTGATACAAAATTATGAGCGGAAAAGATAGAATGGTTAGTGAGAAACGTTTCCCCACGACGGAGGTGTTTAAACCAAAGGGCATAGGTTTAAGGTAAGAGGGTTAGAGAGCATCTGAACAAATAGATTTTCACCCAGAGGGTTATTGCAGTCTGGAACACACCACCTGAGAAGGTGGTGGAGGCAGGTCCTCACAACATTTAAATATCTGGGCGAGCTCTTGAATTGTCGATGCATGAAGGTTAAGATAAGATTTCTTTGTTAGTCACATGTACATTGAAACACACAGTGAAATGCATCTTTTTGCGTAGGTGTTCTGGGGGCAGCCCGCAAGTGTCGCCACGCTTCTGGCGCCAACATAGCATGCCCACAACTTCCTAACCCGTACGCTTTTGGAATGTGGGAGGAAACCGGAGCACCCGGAGGAAACCCATACAGACACAGGGAGAACATACAAACTCCTTACAGACAGCGGCCGGAATTGAACCCGGGTCGCTGGCGCTGTAATAGCGTTATGCTAACCGCTACACTACCATGCCTGCCCATTACAGACCAAGTGCTGGTAAATGGAAACAGTATAGAATGGGTAATTGTTAATCTTTGCCTGAATACTGTTCTCCCCTTCTTCCTCGTATCTCCTTACTCACTTGCAGTTCAAATGTATGCTAGTCTCCAGCTTGACTATATTCAATGAGCCTGCCTCCATAGCTCTGAGGTAGAGAATTCCAAAAACTCTCAACCTTCTCAGAGAAGAAATCCTTTTCATCCCCATCTGAAATGGTTGTGCCCTTATTCCGAAACAGCACTCCCACCACACCTTGCTAAGTAACCCACTGAAGGAAATAGTCTCTCAACGTCTCTCTTGTCAGTTGCCTTCAGAACCTAAT
Source organism: Pristis pectinata (assembly GCF_009764475.1). Classification (NCBI taxonomy): domain Eukaryota; kingdom Metazoa; phylum Chordata; class Chondrichthyes; order Rhinopristiformes; family Pristidae; genus Pristis; species Pristis pectinata. The sequence continues at coordinate 85,893,840 of NC_067414.1, read as the reverse complement.
ATGTTTTAGTAAGATCACCTCTCATTCTTCTCAGCTCTATTGAGCATGGGGCTTCATTTGTTCAACCTTTCTCATGTTAAAACCCTAATTTCAGGAATCAACCTCGTAAACTCTGCATGGCTTCTAGTTCAGTATATCATTCCTTAAATATGCAAACCAGAACTGTACACATTATTCCAGGTACCATCTCATCAGCACCCTATAAAGTTACATCAAAGCTTCCCAGTGCAATAAAGGCCACATTCCATCAACCTTTGTAATTACTTGCTGTATCTGTATGTTATCTCTTTGTGTTTCATATACTGGGACCTCATCCCCAGATCCTCTTGTACCACAACATTTTGTAGTCTCTCTCCATTGAAAAAATAACTTGATTTTTCATTCTTCCTTCCAAAGCAGAAGACTTCACATTTTTCCACATGCTCCATTTACCAACCTTTTGCTGCTCACTTAGCCTTTGCTAACTCTTTGTGTCCTCCTCACAACTGTCCGACCCATCTATCATTGTATCAGATGCAGTACACTCAGTCCTTTTGTTCAATTCATTGATATAGATTCTAAATACTTGAGGCCCCAGCACTGATATCTGCAGCATTCCACTTGTTACTGATTGCCAGTCTGAAAATTTATCTGCATTCTCCTTTATCTGTTATCTTCTGGAGATTACCAGGTTACTCTGACTGTGGCTGGTTTCTCTATGCCTTTAATAAAAACAAATTAAGCAATTTGTGGGTGTTCCTCTCACAGGCAGACAGCTGAAACTAAGATTTGATTGGAGCCCATTTCAATCCTATTATATGCATTGTCTAGAACGAGACTAATGTAGAGACACAAGAGACTGCAGATGCTGGAATCTGGAGCAACACACAATTAGAGAGTTCAGATCATATTTAATAACTCTGCTGAAACACATTATTTCAATCAGTTTTGCCTTGTCTATATTGATCTTTGGAATTCTGTACCCCAAGAGGGCTCTGGAGGCTTGGTCATTTTGTTTATTCAAAACAAAAATCAATAGATTTCTGCATATTATGGGAATGAAAAGGTTGGGAACATTGTAGAAAAGTGGAACTGAGATAGAGGATCTTGATGAGCAGCAGAGCAAATTCAAAATAACAGATTGCCTACTCCTGCTCCTAATTCATACATTACATCTTTTGAGTCTTGATCACGTTGCTGGTGCAGTGTCTCTCAACTGGGGTGGCGCACTGTTGTAGGTGTTGCCTTTGGATGAGGCATTAAACAGTTATATGACTTCTCAGTGAATGGAAAGTACCCCATGAAGAGATTGTCCTGACAATGTTAATCACACAAGTATGACCACGCAAACCTGAATACAACTCACTTGCTGCTGTTTGAGGAGTCTTGCCTTGATTTGGTTGCCATATGTACCTATTGAATAGTAAGTTCAAAAATAAGCACTTTTGGACCCCGGAGATGTAAAAAGCTCTGCTAAGATAAGCACAGAAATGCTGCAAGTACTCGGCAGGTTGGGCAGTGTCCATGGAGAAAGAAATAGAGTTAATGTTTCAGGTCAATAACCTTTCTTTGGAACTGGGAAAATTTAGAAAACAGACTTGTTTAAACTTGCAGAGAAGGGGGAGATGTGGAAAGAACAAAGGGAGTATCCATGATGGGGGGGAAGACCATGGGAAGATGGGTGACATAGATTGGTGACGGCTTAGAGAGGATGTAAAAGGCTTGTAAATGGCACCTAATCTATCTGAAGGAGGTGTAACTAGAAGGGCAAGTGGGGATGGGGGGGGGGGGGGGAACAAACTGATTGAAGTGTGGGATGGAGAAGACAGCAGACAGTGGAAATCTGAAATAAAGGGGAAGTCAGCATCTGTGGAGAGGGAAACGGGAGACACAGCCTGATTGAAGTATATAAAATTATGATAGGCGTAGATAGATTAGACTGAATCTTTCTAATGTCAAATACTGGAGGGAATAGGTGTAAGGTGAAGAGGGGGCATGCTTTTTTTTTTACACAGAGAGTGCTAGGTGCCTAGAATGTGCCACCAGGGGTGGTAGTAGAAGCAGATACAATATCAACTTTTCAGAAGCATTTAGGCAGGCAGATGAACAGATAGGGAATGGAAGGGTATAGACCATGTGCAAACAGATGGGATTAGTTTAATTTGGCACCATGGGCTGAAGGGCCTCTCCTGTGCTGCACTGTTCTATGTTCTTGATGCCACCTGACCTGCCAAGCACCCCGTGTTTCTTCTCCTGCACCGGAACCAGCCAGCTCTGACACAAACTGGAAAGTCAAATTCACTGGGAGAACAAGTCAGCCAACACAAGATTCCATAAACAGCAACAAGTGTGATTGAAACAGGTATTCTCACAGAAGTTGTTGAATTCGTTAGTGAGCTGCAAGGGATAAAGCATGTCTGGACATAAGATGAGATTTTGTTCCTTAAGTTTGCATTAGGGTTTGTTGGAAGAGTGTAAGAGGTCAGAAATGGTTGGAGAATTAAGGTGAAGTGCAACTGGAAACACAGGGGCACTATTGTGGACTGAATGGGGTTGTTTCTACAAAGCAATCATCCAATCTGCATGCAGTTCTTCCCCACAGAGGAGATCGAATGTGAAGACTGAATGAAATGTACCAAATTGGAACAAGTACAAGTAAATTGTTGCTTCACCTGGAAGAATTGTTTGGTCCTCGGATGGTGAGAAGGGAAGAGATAAAAGGGCGAGTGTTGTGTCTCCTGTGGTTGCATGGGAAGGTGCCATGAAAGGGGAGCGAGTGAGTTGCATAGGGAACGGGAGCGTAACGCTATTACGGCGCCAGCGACCCGGGTTCAATTCCGGCCACTGTCTGTAAGGAGTGTAAGGCCCGTGTCTATGTGGGTTTCCTCTGGGTGCTCCGGTTTTCCTCCCACATTCCAAAGACGTACAGGTTGTGGGCATGCTATGTTGGCGCCGGAAGCGTGGTGACACTTGCGGGCTGCCCCCAGAACACTTGACACAAAAGATGTATTTCACTGTGTGTTTCATGACTAATCTTAAGATGCTGGAATCTGGATGCTGGAGGAACTTGCTGGGTCAGGCAGCGTCTGTGGAGAGAAGTGGACAGTCAATGTTTTGGGTCAAGACCCTTCATCTGGACCAGTCCCCAGATGCTGGGCTGACCCCCTGAGTTCCTCCAGCATCTTGTGTGTTGTTGCATAGGGAATGGTCCCTTCAGAATGCTGAAAGGAGAGGGGAAGATGTTTTCTGTTTTTGTCTCAGATTTCCAGAATCTGCAGGTTTTTGTTTGCTTTTTTTTTTGGTTACATTTATATCACACTGCTTACAACCAATTCACATGTGAATTGTAGTCACAATTGTCACATAGAAAATCTGGTAGAAAATTTGCCCATATCAGGGTCCCACAAACATTCACGTGATAATCACCAGATATACTTTCCTCAATAAATACTGGTCCTTCTATTCATCACACCTTATTTTTACCTGTTTCTGGGATGTGGGCATTGATAACAAGATCAGAATTTATTGCCCATCTCTGCTTGCTCTAGAGGATGGTGGTGAGCTCCTTTCTATAACTGCTGCAGTCCTTCTACTGAAGGTTCTCCCACAGTGTTGTAGGGTAGAGAGTTCCAGGACTTAATCCAGTGACAATGAATTATTGGCATCCAGGATGGCGGTTATGTCATTGAATGGTGCTTAGTAAGTTTGCAGATATTGTGAAATTACTAGGATTAGCGATACCTTGTGCTGACGATATGAATCTGCGAGGGGTTGTGAGGAGGCCACAAAGAGGGTTCCAGGGGATTTAGATAAATTGAGTAAATGGGCAGATACGTGGTAGATGCAGCATAATATGGATTAATGTGACATTATTCAATTTGAACACAAGCATGGCTGATCATCCACTTCAGTACCCTGTTCCTTTGATCTCCCTATCTTTCCCTTTCATGCACTTGTCTCTAGAATTGTACAGCTCAGAAGCAAGCCCTTATAGCCCACCTCATCCATGCAGCTGTGATATCTATCTACACTAACCCCATTTGCCTGCATTAGGCCCTTATCTCGCTATGCCTTTCCTCTCAAACTACCTGTCCAAATGCCTTTTAAACATTATAACTGTATCTGCCTCCACCATCTCCTTTGGCAACTTATTCCAGGTAACTCATCAATCCCATTCCACCCACTTATTTTTCCTGTAGACTATTCTTTATCACATGCCAATTGACTCCTACCTTCCCTAATTCTTCAACCACCCAACTAGACTTGGGGTAATTTATGGTAGCTAATTAACCTGAGATGGCAGGGCAGATGAATGAGCAGACATTAGATCAGTTAGAACTATATTCACTGGAACAGATGAATGAGAAGATATTGCACAGGAACCTATAAAGTTCTAACAGGACTGGACAGACTAGAAAAAATGTCAGCATTATTTAAATAGTGCTAGATTGGGAAATACTGATGTCCAACGGAGCCTGCTGTTCTTGTATGGTAGGCATAGAAAGCAAGCACGCAGCAAACTGTGACAAGTTAAATGGTATGCTCACTTTCAATGTAAAAGGATTTGATTACAGGAGCAACATCTTGCTACAGTTATACAGGACCTTAGTGAAACCACAACTGGAGTATTGTGCACAGCTTGATCTCCTTGCCTGTGAAAGGATATTCTTGCTACTGAGAGAGAGCAATAAAGGTTCACCAGATTAATGCCGGGGATGGCAGTTTGAGGAGAGATTGGGTCAACTTGGTCTGTATTCAGTAGCGTTTAGAAGAATGAGAGAGGATCTCATTGAAATGTACAAAGCTCTGATGGCACAGGACAGACTAGATGCAGGAAGGATGTTTCCCTTCCCCTGGCCAGAGAGACATAGAACCAGGGGTCACAGTCTCAGGATACAGGGTAAGACATTTAGGACCGAGATGAGGTGAAATTTCTTCACACAGAGGATGGTGAACCTGTGGAACTCTCTACTATAGAGGGTCAAGTAGTTGAATGTATTTACAAAGGACATAAATATAATTTGTTAAGGCTTACAGAGTAAATGGCAGAAACCTTAGAGTGTGATGTACAGAGGGACCTTGGGGTGCAAGTCCATTGCTCACTGAGTGGTGACACAGGTAGATAGGGTAGTAAAGAAGGCATTTGGCATGCTTGCCTTTATGGGCCGGGACACTGAGTATATAGTGTTGGGATGTCATGTTGTAGCTATACAAAACATTGGTTAGACTGCATTTGGAGTACTGTATACAGTTCTGGTCACCCCACACTACGGGAAGGATGTGTAGGGCAATAGAGAGAGTACGGCAAAGATTCACCAGGACGTTGCCTGGAATGGCTGTATTTATAGGAGAGAATTGATTGGCTGGGTTTATTCTCACTAGAATGTAGGAGGCTGAGGATTGACTTTATAGAGGTTAAAAAAAAATTATGAAGGCTGTGGATAGGATAGATAATCAGGGACTAGAACTAGAGGGCACAGGTTTAAGGTGAGGGGAAAAACAAGAGATCAGAGGAATAAGCTTTTCACACAGGATGGTAGTTACCTGGAATCACAAGATTACAAGACAAGGGAGCAGAAGTAGGCCATTTGGCCCATCGAGTCTGCTCCAAGGAAAAGGGAAAAAAAGAAATGAGAAATGGGGGGGGGGAGGAAAAAAAAACTATTCTAATCCCAATTTCCAGCCTTATCCCCATATCCCTTGATACCCTGACTATTTAGATACCTATCTATCTCTTCCTTAAACGCCTCCAGTGATCTGGCCTTCACTGCTGTACCTGGCAAGGAATTCCACAAATTAACCACCGTCTGGCTAAAGAATTTCTCCTCATCTCTGTTTTGAAACTGTACCCTCTAATTCTAAGATTGTACCCTCTGGTCCTGGACTCACTCACCAAGGGAAACAGCCTAGCCACATCTACTTTGTCCAGTCCTTTCAACATTTTAAATGTCTCTATGAGGTCCCCTTTCATTCTTCTGTACTCCAGTGAGTACAGTCCAAGAGCCGCAAACGCTCATCATATGTAAGCCCTTTCATTCCGGGAATCATTCTCTTAAATCTCCTCTGAAACCCTCTCCAACATCAGCACATCCTTCCTAAGATATGGGGCCCAAAACTGTGCACAGTATTCCAAATGAGGCCTCACTAGTGCCCCATAGAGCCTCATCAACACTTCCTTACTTTTATACACAATACCTCTCGAAATGAATGCCAACATAGCGTTCGCTTTCTTTACCACCGATCCGACCTGGTGGTTAACCTTTAAGGTATCCTGCACGAGTACCCCCAAGTCCCTTTGTACTTCTGTACTTTGAATTTTCTCTCCTTCTAGATAATAATCTGCCCATTTATTTCTGTTTCCAAAGTGTACAACTGCACATTTCTCAGCATTGAATCTCATCTGCCATTTCCTTGCCCATTCTCCTAAACTATCTAGGTCTTCTGCAACCTTCCTGTCTCCTCAATACTCTCTACTCCTCCACCTATCTTGGTGTCATCCGCAAACTTAGCCACAAAACCATTTACTCCATCATCCAAATCGTTAATGTACAAGGTAAAAAGAAGTGGCCCCAATACCGACCCCTGTGGAACACCACTAGTAACCGGTAGCCAACCAGAACAAGATCCTTTTATTTCCACCCTTTGCTTCCTGCCAACCAGCCAATGCTCCACCCATTCTGTTATCCTACCTGTAATTCCATGACTTCTCATCTTATTAATCAGTCTCTTATGCGGCACCTTGTCGAAGGCCTTTTGAAAGTCTAAATACACAACATCTACCGCCTCTCCCTTATCCACCCTACCTGTGATTTCTTCAAAAAACTCCAATAGGTTGGTCAGGCAGGATCTTCCCTTCACAAAACCATGTTGGCTAGGACCTATCTTGCCTTGCACCTCTAGGTATTCCATAACCCCCATCCTTAAGGATAGATTCCAATAACTTTCCCGCCACTGACGTCAGACTAATAGGTCTGTAATTTCCTTTATCCTGCCTCCCACCTTTCTCATGCAGCGGAACGACATTTGCGATTCCTGGAAAATTATCACCAATGCCTCTGTTATCTCTAAAGCCACCTCCTTCAGAACCCAGGGATGCACCTCATCCGGTCCGGGAGATTTATCAATCTTTAGCCCATTTAGTTTTCCTAGCACCTTCTCTCTAGTAATCTTAACTGAACTCAGTTCATTCCGTGAGACTCCTGACTAACTGGCACATTGCTGATGTCTTCCACAGTGAAGACCGATGCAAAATACTCATTCAGTTCCTCTGCCATCTCTTTATCATCCATTATAATCTCTCCTGCACTGTTATCAATTGGTCCTATATCAACTCGTGTCTGTCTTTTACTCCTTATATACTTTTTAAAAAACTCTTAGTATCCTTACGAATGTTATCCGCCAACTTCCTTTCATAATTCATCTTTTCTTTCCTAACGACCTTCTTAGTTTCTTTCTGCAGGTTTTTAAAAGTTTCCAGTCTTCTGTTTTCCCACTAATTTTTGCTTCCTAGTATGCCCTCCCTTTTGCTTTTATTTTAGCCTTCACCTCTCTCGTTATCCACATTTGTGCCTTTCTTCCATTAAAAAACTTCTTTTTTTCTTGGAATATATCTATCCTGCAATTTCCTTATTTCCTGCAGAAATTCCTTCCATTTCTCCTCTGCAGTCCCTCCAGCTAGCTTACTCTTCCAATCAATTTGGGCCAACTCCTCTCTCATACCATTGTAATTTCCTTTGTTCCACTGAAATATCGATACACCATTTATCAGCTTCTCCTTCTCAAATTTGAAACTGAACTCAATCATATTGTGATCACTAGTTCCCAATGGTTCCTTTACCTTTAGTTCCCTAATCACCTCCGGTTGATTACACAGCACCCAATCCAAAACAGCTGATCCCCTGGTGGGCTCATCAACAAGTTACTCTAAAAAACCATCCCGTAGACATTCCACAAACTCACTCTCCTGAGGTCTACTGCCTTGCTGGATTTCCCAGTCCACCTTCATGTTAAAATCCCCATAATTATCTTCACATTGAAACTCTGGCACGCTTTTTCTATCTCAAACTGTAACTTATTGTCCACTTCCTGACTGCTATTTTGGGGCCTATATATAACTGCTACTATTGTCCTTTTACCCTTGCTATTTCTTAGCTCCACCCATGAGGATTCCACCTCTTCTGACCCAATGTCCTTCCTTTCTATTGATATCACTACTAACCATCATGGCCACACCTCCCCCTCTGCCTACCCACCTATCTTTCCTATACACTGTGTACCCCTGGACATTCAGTTCCCAATCACATCCATCATAAAGCCATGACCCGTTGATTGCCACAATGTCGTATTTATTAACCTGTAGTTGTGCCACTAGGTCATCTACTTTATTCCTAATGCTACGTGCATTTAATCTGCAGGTGGTAGAGATGGATTCAGTTACAATGTTTAAAAGGTATTTGGACAAGTACTCAGATAGGGAGGTCATTGAGGGATATGGGCCTAATGCAGGCAAATGAGATTGGCATAGATAGAAATCACAGTCGGCATGGACAATTTGGCCAAAAGGCCTGTTTCTGTTGCTGTACAATTCTATGATTGTAGAGATAAAGGCATCAAAGGGCGGGAACAGGGTATTGAGAGAGATGATTAACCATGATCCTACTGAATAGTGGAGCAGGTTTTGAAGGGTTGAATGGCCAACTCGTGTTCCTATTTCCTCTGTTTCTCTGAAGGGATATGGAAATTGCAAAGAGACATAAAAAGATTCAATGATTGAGGAATGGAACTTAACAGGGTTAAGGGTGAGTTCTTTTACTTTGGACCCAAGAAAAATAAATAATTTCTTGTAAGGCATGAGAAATTAAGTGACACAGGGATTTGAAAGTACACAAGTAGTCTAATGCCTGTAGAAGTTACAAAAAAAGCTATTAAAACGCTAAAGGAATGCTGACCTTTATATCAAGGTGGCTGCGATACAGAAGGAAGATATTCCTCTGTTAAACAGTGACAGGCCATGTCTGTAGTACTGAGTGTGTTGAGTTCTTCATTCTTGGAGGGGATATTGGAGGGCAGATTCATCAAAATGTCGTGGGAGCTAAACACAGACTAAATTATGAGGTCAGCTTGCAAAAGCTTGGTTTGTTTTTCCTTAGGAATAGAAAATTGAGGGTGTGCGGAATGGGAGATGTACATGATGTTTAGAATATTCCACTGGTTCAATGGGTTAGATACATAGAAATCATTTTCTCTGGTCTGGACATCAAAAGCAGGTGGAGATAATCTGAAAATTAGAGGTCTATTCAAGAGTGAAATCAGGAAATATTTTCAGATGTGGAAAATCAGAGCTTCGATCCAAAAAAAACAACTGTAGAGTCTGCGCCAAATGGAGCTTTCATGGCTCAAATCGATGAATTGTTGCTTGGCAGAAGTATCACAGGATACGAGCATCAATAAACTGAAGATGCTGGAAATCGGAAATAAAAACAGAAAATAATGGAAACACTCAGCAGGTCAGGCAGCATCTGTGGAGAGAGAAACAGAATTTATGTTTCAGGTTGGAGACCAGCATTCACTCTGGTTCTCTCTTCACAGATACTGCCTGACATAGGTTTGAAGAGAAAGCTCCCAATTCTGCCACTCTTTGTATGAATAGATGCTCCATGATTTCACTCCCAATAAGTCTGGCTTTAATTTTAAGATACATTTAGACAGCCAGGTTACCAGCTTGTGATTGGTTAGACACAGTAAATCATAGAACCGTACAATACAGAAACAGGCCCTTTCAGGCCACCTCGTCCATGCTGACTGTGATGCATATCTATGCTAATCCCATTTAAGTCACATTAGGCCCATATCCCTATCCTTCCTATTCCAAATACCTGTCAAATACCTTTTAACCATTGCATCTGCCTCAACCAACCACCTCTGACAGATCATTGCAAATAGCTACCACCCTCTGTGTGAAAACTATTCTATTCAGATCTCTCTTAATTTTCTCCTCTCTTATCTTGAACCTGTGCCCTCTAGTTCTAGATTCCCCTGCCCTGGGGAAAAAAGATTCTGACTATCTATCCTATCTATTGCCTCTCATAGTTTATAAATCCCTGTAAGGTCATCTCTCAGCCTCCTGCATTCCGGAGAGAATAAACCCAACCTATCCAATCTCTTCTTATAAATGCAGCCCTCCATTCCAGGCAGCATCCTGCTGAATCTCTTCTGCACCTTCTCTTTTGCTACCACATCCTTCCTGTAGTGGGGTGACCAGAACTGTACACAATACTCTAAATGCAGGTCTAACCAATGTTTTGTACAGCTGCAACATGATGTCCCAACTCCATGCCGCAGCCTACGAAAGCAAACATGCCAAAAGCCCTATTCACTACTGTATCCACCTGTGTCACCATCTTAAGTGAGCTACGGACTTGTGCCCTAAGGTCTCTCTGTACATCACCGCTCCTAAGGTCCCTGCTATTTATTCTATAACATACACCAGAATTTGACCTCCCAAAGTGCATTACCTCGCACTTATCTGGATTAAATTCCATCTGCTACCATTCCACCCAACTTTCCTGCTGCAGGTGTGTACCCTTCCCTTAACTCTCCAACCTCCACACCCTTCTCCCTGGTGAATACTGATGAAGAAAGTAGGAACTCGCTCATGCCCCCTGGCTCCACTCATAGGTTACCCTTCGGTCCCTTAAGGAACCTACTCTTTCTTTAGCTACCCTCTTCTAATATACTTATCAACAGTTTAGGATTCTCCTTATTCCTGCTTTCCAAGGTCAATTCATGACCCCTTTTTGCCCTCCTAATTTCTTTCTTGTTCTTCATATGCCCTACAATCCTCAGAAGACTCAGTTGATACCAAATTCCTATACCTGATGTATGCTTCCTTCTTTTTCCAGATCAACCTTCAATAACAAAGGATAGTTAACAAACAAGCTTCCCTAATCTTACTGTTGTTGTTTCTTATCCTTACAAGGACATAGAGTCATAGAGTTATACAGCACAGAAATAGGCTCTTCGGCCCAAATTGTCCATGCCAACCAAAATGTCTATCCAAGCAAGTCCCATTTGCATGCATTTGGCCCATATCCCTCTGAACCTTTCCCATCCATCTACCTCTCTAAATGTCTTTTAAACATTGTAATGTCACCCACTTTGTTACAAGCTGTGATGTTACAGCTTCCTCTGGCAGCTTGTTCCATATACCCACCACCCCCTGTGTGGAAAAAGTTTCCCCTCGGGTCCCTTTTAAATCTTTCCCTTCTCACCTTAAATCTATGTCCTCTAGTTTTAGACTCCCTACCCTGGGAAAAAGACATGCTGACTCTGAAATCTTAGTAACTTGCTTCTAAATGTCTCCCACTTAGGTGTTGTTTTCCCCCTGTAGCAGCTGCTCCAAATCTACTTCCATCAGGTCCTGTCTTCCACTATCAAAACCCACCTTCCCCCACCCTCCAGGATCCAACTGCTCTTTGCAATCAAGTGTTCAATGTGACTGTGATTGGATGAATGTTGTGAAGTGGGGTTGGGTGGGGGGGGGGGGGGGTGGTGGGGTGGTGTAGAAGAGAGTTTAATTATAACTTTGAGCGCCTGGAGCTGAATCATAGGAATGCAACTTGTGTTGAGAGCCAATTTCATCAACAGAAATGAACAGCCTTTACTGTAAGTAATGAACCCTAACCATTTAATTGTAACCTCAGATATAAATGGTGTTCCTAAAATTAATTCCATATAAGCATTTCTATTTTTTTTCCAGCACAATTTAATTGATTCAATGCATTTCACAGGGTTGACACACAGCAATTGCCAGTTAGTTAGCAGCAATGACAATTAAAAGATTAACCCAACAAATCTTATGTTATATCTTGGAACATATAGATCCAGTGACAGGGGCAATATATTTTATCTGATCTGTTGATGAATGAATGTGATTATTTTGCAGGTTTTAAGTTCTTTTGCTAGATGTATAAAGCCCAAAATGTTAAATTGTGGTGAATTAAATTTACTGTTCTATAACTCCTACATAAAGCAAAATGAAAACCCTAAAGGTTTTGCTTGTATTTGTTAATGATAATCAAACTGATCCTTGCTGAATCATATTGTACATGCTGGGTTAGGCTACTTGCTATTGATGTTTAATTCCCTTACCATCAAGCTAAAGTCATTGGAAAGCCCCATCTGATAAGTGAAAGTGTGTGACAGTCCCAAAGGTGTCAGAAGTGAAAACTTGGGATTGCATTATTGCAAGAATAGCCCAAACTTTTGCCTTACATTCTTTCAGATTCCATAGTCAGGAGTCATTAGACTGAACACAAGGTGATTACTTTTTTATTGTCATCAGGCATTGATTTCCTATTGAGTGGATCTTTGTAATCAAGCGGGAGAGAATAATCTATATTTATTTGAAGACATTATGGGAGTTAAATGATAAATTTTAGTAATAAGACTGCTTTGTGAATCCTAGACCGGAGATGATAAACTTACTGTTAAAACTCAAACTCTAACAATTAGATTCATTGTGCCTCTAGCATTTATTTCCCTGCTTGGTGACAAAGTGCCTTCATAACTCTCCATCTGATTGTAGGTACAGCAGCAAATATCCTCATTTAACTCATCTGAGATTCTTTAGTTCAAAAATCAATCCTGCAAAGTATTCAGAATGTCCCATTTTAATAGGAATTTTGTGCAAGGGAGATGCTCCATTGCTCCTTCTCAAGGCTGTGGAGTCTTGGATGAGGAACATTTGTATGCATGATCCAGTCATGGGTAATCAGATGTAAGTTAGAGATTCTTCATCATCCAAATCGAATCACTTCACAGCAGAACAAGACTAAGTAGTTTAGGGCTCCATAAAAAGCTGCTTGTTGTGTAGTAAATAGATTTCAAAGCAGACATGTCAGTGCTGGAGTACTGGCCCTCGGTTAAATGATCCCTTTGAAGAGGGTGGCACAACTAGATAATAAATCAGAGATGAAGTTGCACTAGGTTGGGGGTTAATGGAGGAGATAGAGGTGGGAGCTGGGAGTGGAGAGGCAGGAGAAGAGAGAGGGAATGTAAATTGAAGGGAAAGAAAATGTAGAAGGAAGGGGAGAGGGGGCAGGGAAAATGGAATGAAAGATGATAGAGAGAAGAAAGTGGGTGAGAGGAGAGATAGGGAAAGGTAGAGGAGGGAGAGAGGAAATGGTGTTAGAAAGAGAGGGAGGGGTAAGAGATGAGCAAAGGAGAGTGGAGACACTGGAGAGAGGTGGGGGGGAGTCAGACTGAGGCATAGGGGGTGCAGAGAGAGTTGGAATGGAAGAGGGAAGAGACGGAAAGCATGGCAAAAGGAGAGTGTGAGGAAATAAGGAGAGAGGGAGCGAGCACAGGACACAGTGGTAGATAGAGTTTGGGAGGGAAAAAGGAGAGAAAGCATGAGAGAGCAACAGAGAGAGTGCATGAGAGAGTGCAAGAATGAGAGAGAGAGAGAGAGAGAGAGAGACATAGAAAGGAAACTTTAAAGTGAATATCAGTGCCAGCTGAAACTGTTGAGCCTCAGAGGATATTTGTCATTGTAGTAAGAGAACCCTGGTATATGGAAAAGTGAGCTTATTTCCTTTCAGCTTAGGTCAAAGGTACTTCCTGAGGAGTACATTTCATTTGAAGCCCGAAGTTGGTGATATATATTTAAATACTGGCTGTTGGTCATAGTCATAGAGCCATAGATGAAAAACATGATGATGCTGGAGGAACTCAGCAGGCCAGGCAGCATCGGTGGAGAAAAGCAGGCGGTCAACATTTCAGGTCAGGACCCTTCTTGGGATGCTGCCTGGCCTGCTGAGTTCCTCCAGCATCATAACATCTGCAGTCCTTTGTTTCTATTGAGCCATAGAGTTGGGTGGTGCACAGAATTAGGCCCTTAGGCCCACCTTGTTGATTCTGACCATCAAGTGCCTATCTGTATTAATCCCATTTACCAGCACTTGGTCTATAAAGTTGTGTAAAGACCTTCCTGCCATTATACTCTGTGCCCTGGCTAATGAAGGCAAGCATCCTGTATGCCACCTTCACTACGCTATCTACCTGTGCAGCCACCTTCAGAGATCTTAGGACCTGCAAACCAAGGTCCCTCTGTTTTTCAGTACTCCCCACCATTCATGACATAGGTCCCTGAAGGAGGCAGAATGTATCATTCACCTGCCACTGTCTTCCAACTCCACCCCGCTCACCTCCCATACGTGGCACCACCTGCCACATCTTACCCCCCTCCTCAGTCCACCTATCACATCGGACTCCTTTCTCGCTGCCCCCCTTCTCCTCTTTATTCTGGCCGTCTTGCCTTTCCACTCTCAGTCCTGATGCGGGGTTTCGACCCAAAGTGTCGACAATTCCGTTCCTCCCACAGATGTTGCTCGACCCACTGAGTTCTTCCAGCAGATTGTTTGTTGCTCCAGATTCCAGCATCTGCGGTCTCTTGTGTCTCCGTGATATACGTCTGAGCCTTAACTGATCCCCCAAAATACATCACCTCACATGTACGTTGAAACAGAAGCTCAGCGTGATACTGTCTCTGCAGATGGGCAGGTTGCTGATGTTAGTGTGTTAGTGGGATGATTAACTTGATCGACTGAATTACCATTATTTTGCAAAATGATTAAATGGGTCAGACCAAGGTACAAACAAACAAGTTAGGAGCAGGTCACTTGGCCCCTCAAGCCTGCTCCACCCTTTAACAAGATCAATGCTGATCTGATTGTAACTTCAGTTCTACCTGCTCAACTACACACTGTAATATTTCACCCCCTTGCTTATTAAGAATCTATCTACCGCTGTCTTAAAAGTATTCAAAGGCTACTTCTACCACATTGTGAAGAAGAGAGTTCCGAAGACTCTTTGTGAGAAAAAAAGTCCCATCTCCATCTTAAATGGGTAATCCTTATTTTTAACTTTTAACCTTAGTTATAGATTTAACCATAAGAGGAAATAGCCCCTCCTGTCACGACCTTGTAGGTATCAATCAAGTCCCCTCTTGCTCTTCTAAATTCTAGCAGAAGCCTGGACTATCCAATCATTCCTCATAAGACAAACCACCCAATCCAGGTACTAACCAAGTAAACCTCTTCTGAACTGCTTCCAACATATTAGCATCCTTTCTCAAATATGGCCAGGTGTTGTATCACCCCTGCTCTATATAAATGAAGTATACTTCCTACTTTTATATTCAATTCCCTTCACAATAAACAATAACATTCTGTTAGCTTTCCTAATTACTTGCAGTACCTGTATGCCAGTCCTCATGAATCATACACCAGGACACTGATCCGTCTGCATCTCACAGCTCTGCAATCCCTCATCATTTAGGTGTGCTTGCTTTTTGTTTTAATTTCACTGCCAAACTGGACAATTTCCCATGCTACAATCCATTTCCCAGACCTTTGCCCATTCACTCAACCTATCGCTATCCCTTTGTATCCTCCTTATGGAGAGTCAAGAGACTGCAAATGTTGGAAATCTGGAGCAACACACAAAGTGCCGGAGGAGCTCAGCAGGTCAGGCAGCATCTATGGAAGGAAATGGAGGTGATCGAGACCCTTCATCTGGATTGGAAAGAAAGAGGGGAGATAGCCTGTATAAAAAGGTGGTGGAACAAGAGCTGGCAGGTGATAGGTGAATCCAGGTGAGGGGGGTGATGGGCAGATGAGGGAGGGGGGGAAGAGTGGGAATGATATCGGAAGCTGGGATGGTGATAGGTGGAAGTGACAAAGGGCTGAAGAAGATGGAAGATTGTATCCTCCTTATGTTCTCTTCACAACTTACTTTCCTACCCATCTTTGTGTCCTCATCAAACTTAGCATCCAAACCTTTAGTGCTTTCATCCATGTCTTTTATATAAATTGCAAAATACTGAGACTCCACCTCAAATCTCTGTGGCACACATATATTACCAACTACAAAAGGACAATTTATACCTACTCTCTGTTTCCAGATAATCAGCCAACCTTCTAGCCTAGGTAATATGTTACCTCATATCACGAGCTTTCCATCATGAATTTCAATGCAGCTATTAAATGCCTTTTGAAAATCTAACTACAGAATATACACCAGTTCCTCTTTATCTACAGCACGTTATTTTTTCAAACTCCAATAATTTGGTCAGACACAATTTCCCTTTGACAAAACAACTTTGGTTTTCCTGATTAACTGGATTTTTTTTAAGAACCCTTCCCTAGTGTCTTATATAATTGCTTCTGACATTTTCCCTCCAACAGATGTTAAGCTAACTGATCTGTAGTTTCCTGCTTTCTCATTGAGAAGCATTGACATACAAAGAGACTTGGCTGTCCTTGTACATCGCTCACTGGAAGCAAACATTCCAGCTGCAAAAAGCAGTTAAGAATGCAAATGGTATTTTTGATCTTCATAGAGTGCACACCTTCTAAAGCAAAAGCATTCTTACTAAATAAATAGACGATAGCTGTATCTAACACCCTGCTTGTAGTCTCAGCGAGGAATATTTGATTGCATCAAGACATTCATTCTAACACGCAAATAACTATGAATAAGGTTTTATAATTTGCCTTTTCTGCTTTAGCTGTAGGTTTCTTTTCTGTGATGTCTGTATTAAGACCAACATAATCTCAAATACAAATATTTATGTTTCTTTTTTTTAAATACTCAATTCTTTCTGCCAAATAGCATTTTTTTTGTTGTTTCCCCTTCTTGCTCAGTTATTTAATCAGACAGCATCCCTCTTCAGCCCTGCAAGTCCTGGTCACATTAATTTCCTTGTAGCTTTCCATTGTTGGATGCTTCATGCTCATTCCATCCATTTCACCTACAAACACCCCAGACCCAGGTATAAATCCTGATGTCACCCACCCGCTTACAGCCTGTCAGTCTGAAAACAGCCCACTTCATACTGCTCCTATCTGGTAATCAATCCGCAATTAAAATCAATGTATATTAATCCTCAATCCCATGAGCCCCAGTCTCATGTAACAGCCTCTTTATGTGACAACTTGTTGAAATCCAACTACACCACATTCCCTGGTTTCCCCATTATCTACTTATACACATAAAGAAGAACTAATAGATTTGTCAAACATGATATCTCTTTTGTACAAGACTGTTGATTCTGCCTTACTCGTATTAGAGCCCCGTTACCATGTCCATGATAATATTCCACCATTTTCTCTACTGCTGTCATCACACTAGCTAGCCTACAGTTTGCTGCTTTATTTTACTCTCATTCTGTCATTAAAAAGAATGCATGATTTATAAAGTTCAATGGGATGCAGGGGGTGTAGCTTAATGAGCAGCACAGTGCTGCTGCCTCCCAGCAACCTGGCTTCAATCCTGACCTCTGCTGCTGTCTGTGTGGAGTTTGCATGTTCTGTCTGTGTGGAGTTTGCATGTTCTCTCTGTAACTGTGTGGGATTCCTCCAGGTGCTCTGCTTTCCTTCCATGTCCCAAACACGTATGGATCGTTTGGTTACGTGCAACCAGAAATTAGCCCTAATGTGTGGGTGAGTGGTAAGAGAATGGGGGGGGGGGGGAGTGAGGAGGGTGTCAATGGGCATGTGAGAAAGAACAGGTTACAAGTGAAGTAAGCAGGAGAATGGAATTACTCTGAGAACTGGTGTAGATTTGATGGACTGAATGGCCTCCTCTACCAATATCACATATTTGCTGCCTTCGACTAACCCTGTCGACTCCACAGACTGCATTCTGAGAATATGTGGCTTGTCCAAATTTCTGGAGTTTCTCTTTGCTGTGGGTGACATCATTGTATAATTCAACCAGGCATGGAGTACAGTCATCACCAGGGCAGCAGCAATAATTAGAGAACACAGTCAATTAGAGAACCACCATGCATTTTTCACCCACACCAATCTGGGAGGGCACCTTCTCTTGAGCTGTATAGTCATATAGTTCAGTCAGGCATAGTGCACTAGCACAGCCACCCACAGCCAGGCACAAACATATACCAAACTTCCAAGTATTCTTAGCCCATCCCTGTCACTCTGACGGCTGCAGACTCTGGGAACTGCAGACTATGTTTGCTGTTCCCTTTGGTTCTGTAAGCCCCTGTTTCAGTAATACCAGCCTAGGTTCTGGGCTGGGAATTCAATCTCTGTCTAACTCAGAGATGCTGACAGTTCAAGGCCATAAAAGTTGTCATGGGAGCCAATTATATCATCGCTGAGAGAGACTGGCAGCAGTATTTGACTCAACAGGAACAACAACTACGGCCTGCATTTATATAGTGATACAGGACATTCTCTCCATCCACTCCATTGCCAGTGTTTGTGTCCTGACTCATTGAAGTCAATCAATCAATGTAACCGTTTTGTCCCTTCTCTCTCATAAGATTGCCATCTCCCCATAAAAGTATCCTCACTGTTTGCCTCAAGCATCTTGCCTGGTCATTCTGTGGGAGCTTGCTGTGCACAAATTGGTGATCGCGTTTCCTCCAATGATGATGGCAACTTCGGTTGAAGAGTCCTTTGTCAGCTGGGAAGGTGAGTTGGGATATTCTGAGCACGTGGGCTGCCCTCTTCACAGTCTGCTTGGTGCAGGGCTGGGGCAAGGCTGTCTCTGGTTTTTGGATGAGATGTCAAAGCAAGGCCCCCTCTAACCAGCCAGAGTGAACATCAAAGATCCACAGGCGGTGTTTGGGGAGGCGTGGCCAAAATCCTCAGTGTGATCTGGGCAACCACAAAACCTCAACCCAGACCAGGAAAGTAGATTAACAGGTCTCTTATTGGCACTCCAGAGAAAACAACCCTAGTTTGTCCAAATTCTCCTTGTAGCACATTTGAGGAAAAGTTGGAGAATCCTTCGTGTCATTCAATCAGCATTTCTAACAATTTTAAGTTTATTGTTTGTTATAGACATATGTACAAAGAGTATAAGTACTGTGAAAAT
The DNA here is from genome assembly GCF_009764475.1 of Pristis pectinata. Lineage (NCBI taxonomy): Eukaryota > Metazoa > Chordata > Chondrichthyes > Rhinopristiformes > Pristidae > Pristis > Pristis pectinata. The sequence goes on along the minus strand of NC_067414.1, from coordinate 85,874,955 downwards.
TAGCTTTTTGCAGCAGCAGTACAGTACATTACAAACCTGACAAACAGAAGTTAACGTAAACTTAAATTAACATAAATTAGACGTAACTTACAGGTGCACAGAAATAAACAACAAAATAAACATAACAATGCTAATGCAAGTTGAGAGAGAAAAGGGATATGACCAAGGTGTGTTAGGATTTTTCAGGTGGGTTCAAGAACCTGCTGGCAGTGGGGAAGAACCTGGAGGTGTGGGTCTTCAGACTCCTGTAGCTCCTGCCTGATGGCAGCGTTGAGAAGAGGGCATGGCCCGGATGGTGGGGGTCCCTGATGACGGATGTTGCCTTCCTGAGACATCACCTCTTGTAAATGTCCTCGATGATGGGGAGAACTGTACCCATGATGGAACCGGCTGAGTCCACTACTCTCTGTAGCCTCTTGCATTCCTGTGCATTGCAGTTTCTATACCACGCCATGATGCAACCAGTCAGAAGGCTTTCCACTGTACATCTGCGGATGTTTGTCAGGGTCTTCGATGACATGCCGAATCTCCTTAAACCCCTAAGAAGGTAGAGACGCTGACGTACCTTCTTCATTGAATCTATGTGCTGGGCCCAGGATAGGTCCTCCGAGACGTTGACACCCAGAGACTTGAAGGTGCTCATCCTTTCCACCGCAGAACCTTCAATGAGAACTGGTGCATGTTCACCTGATTTTCCCGTCCTAAAGTCCACAATCAATTCCTAGGTCTTGCTGATGTTAAGCACAAGGCTGTTGTTACACCACCCAACCAGCAGACCTATCTCACTTCTGTACGCTGCCTCCTCATCATCAGTGATTCTGCCAACAACACCAGTGTCATCGGCAAACTTGTAGACCTATGCTTGGCCACGCAGTCGTAGGTGTAGAGAGAGTAGAGCAGGGGGCTAAGCACGCAGTCCTGAGGTGTGCCTGCCTTGATGGTCAGTGAGGAGGAGAGGATGTTTCTGATCCCCACTGATTGTGGTCTCGCAGAGAGGAAGTCAAGGATCTAATTGCAGAGGAAGTGACAGAGGCCCAGGTCTTGGAGCTTGACAATAAGTTTTGAGGGGATGATGGTGTTGAATGCCAAGCTGGAGTCAATGAACAAAAGCCTGACATACATGTTCTGGTTGTCCAGGTAGTCCATAGCAGAATGGTGAGCCAGCAAGATAGCGTCTGCTATAGATGTATTATGGTGATAGGCAACGTTACCTCGTCATTTTATATCATTACTGTTGAGGGATCCTATGAATTAACTCTTGCCTCTTCCAGTTCAGGAGACAGTTCACTGTAAATCACTGTGGGACATCCTGAGGTTGTGAAAAGTTGGTGCTGAAGCTAACTATTTTGTTTAATTTCTTTCAGACTGTTTCCCATCAATCAATTGTGCCTGTATAAACCATACCACTTTGCAGTGGATTATATAAAGGTCCTGTTGGAATTAGCAGCCTCCAATTCCGTGCAAGAGCATCATAATTGGTTGATAATCAGCCACTAATGCAATCCAGATGCTTTTTATTAAAAATCATTACCTGACAAACAAAGTTGAGATTCTATACAGTGAAAGGAGCTCTGTGCCATTTCTATTCAATAACTTGTATTTTCTGGCCAGGATTTGTGAACCATCTGCACTAACAACACTGTGGGAGCACCTTCATCAGAAGGTTTGCAGCAGTACAGGGTGGCTCACCACCATCCTATCAAGATAGTTAGAGATGACCAATAATAAAATAAGATTTCTTTATTAGTCACATGTACATTGAAACACACAGTGAAATGCATCTTTTGCATAGAGTGCTCTGGGGGCACGCTCCTGGCGCCAACATAGCATGCCCACAACTTCCTAACTTGTACGTCTTTGAAATGTGGAGGAAACCGGAGCACCTGGAGGAAACCCACACAGACACAGGAAGAACGTACAAACTCCTTACAGATAGTGGCCGGAATTGAACCCGGGTCACTGACGCTGTAAGTCGTTATGCTAACCGCTACACTACAATGCTGGCCTTGCCAGTGATGTCCACATCCTGTGAGTGAACAAATAACCATTGTCTTCACAGCCTGTGTAGTTACATTTCTGTGGGTAGACGTGCTCTTCTACCACTCTTTATTACCTCAGGCTGATTTAGATTTGCACTTTCAGATGTGGCACAGTGAGCAGAGCTGCTGCCTCACAACTCTGATAACCTGGGTTCAATTCTGACTTTTTGTGCTATGTCTGTAGAGTTTGCAAATTCCTCTGGGTGCTCCAGTTTCCTCCCACATCCCAAAGACTTGAGTTGATGTGGTTAATTGGCCACTGTATTGTAGGCGATTGGTTGAATGTTGGGGGAGGTGAGGGGAATGTGAAGAGAATAAAACAGGATTAGTCTGCTTCTATGTCTCTATAATAAATGGTGGGAAATAAGGAGTCCTGATTTTAACAGTGACGGAGATTAGTTCTGGTGGGTCAGACCCAGTGGGGGTGAAGTCCAGGGCCATTGACACCCCATTGATCAGAGGTGGTGCTGCCATCAAGCTAATAGAACACAGAAGGAGGAGAAGAAGAAGCCCATGTGAACCCTTGTGCCTACTCCACTGTTCAATACGTTCATGGCTGAACTGATCTTGGCTTCAGCTCCACTGTTCTCTGTTACCTTTGGTTCCCCAATAATCTGCCTATCTCAGTCTTGAGAGTACTTAATGAGTCAACCTCCACTACTCCCAAAGATCCATACACTCTGAGAAAAAAAACTCCTCCTCACCTCCACCTCAAATAGAAGACTGAAACCAGGTTACCCAACTTGGGAAAACATCCTCAGATCATCACCCCCGTGAATGAGTTCCAGGAATAACGGCAACATATACGTCAAAGTCAGATGTTGTGTGCCTTGGAGGGTGCTCGCAAATGATGGTCCACCATGTATCTTGCTGCCTGTCCTCAGTACTGGAGACCCTGGGGCTGTGAAGGTGGTTAAGAAGTGTGTATTTTGCAAGAAAAGACAAAAAAAAACTTGCATTTATATAGCACCTTTCATATTCTTTCAGGATGTCCAGAGCATTTTACCGAAAAAGAAGCAACCTTTGAAATATAGATACGATTGTAGGAAATATAACAAGCAATTTGTGCACAGCAAGATCCCACAAGAACAGTCATGTGATGATGACAGGAGAATCAATGTCTGTGATGTTGTCTGCAGGTGAATATTGGCCAGGGTGCCTGCAATAATGTCCCTGCTCTTCTTTGAGACATACCACCTTAAGAGAGTAGACAAGGTCTGGGTTTAACATCTCACTCAGTTTAGTTCAGGTATGAAGGTAGTTTGAAGGCACTGATACCACAAGCTCAGTGGTGTGAGGACTGTGTGGTGTCAGAGCACCAGTGTATACACAGCAAGAAGCAAATGCATACAGTGCATTCACTTACATGCTCACACACCTGCTCTATTCTGTCTAAGGTTCTACCAAATACTAAGCCTGATCTCTTGACTATGGGAAAATATAAGGACTGTCAGAATGGCAAAAACTCCCTGATTTAAGGGATATTAAACATCTTGCTTAGTGATGTGTCATTGTCAGGCCCAACTGACCTTAGATTGTTCAGATTGCATTCCCCAATCAATCATGTCTCCATCACCAGCCTTCATCAAAATAAGCACTTTAACGTATGCTTTGCAGTAGAAAATTGGCAGCAGCCTTCCCCAGGACTGGAAATTCAACAGGAAATGTATGTGCGCCAGACCACACAGCCAAGAGTTTCTGAGGTATGGGTCTTACTTACTCAAGAAGCAGAAGGTCTGTGCACTCTCGTGTAGCTCAGTGACACAATGACAACTACAGAAGACCCAGGCCCGAGAGGCCAACTTAATTGGTAAATTGGTTTATTGTTGCCACAGGCACCAAACTACAGTGAAATTTGCATGCCATCCATACAGATCATTGCATCACATCAGTATATCGAGGTGGTACAAGGGAAAACAATAACAGAATGCAGAATCAAGTGTCACAGCTACAGAGAAAGTACAGTACAGGCAGACAATACAGGTGCAAGGTCAAACGAGGTAGATTGTGAGATGAAGAGTCCATCTTATCGTACTAGGGGACCATTCAATAGTCTTATAACAGTGGGATAGAAGCTGTCCTTGGAGTTCACAGAGTCTTTCAAGCATTTCTCCTTGTGCTATCCAATTATTTCCTAAACTAAATAGTGACGTAGAAACATAGGAAATCGGATCAGGTGTGGGTCAGTCTGCCCTTTGAGCCTGCTCCATCATTCAATACCATCATGGTTTATTCTCAATACCACATTCTCTCCCTCTTCCAAAACTCTTGATGCCTTTTGTGTCCAGAAATCTATCCACCTCCTCCTTATTCAGTGACTTGGCCTCCACTGCCTTTTGTGGTGGACAATTCCCACAGATTCACACTCTAAGTGAAGAAATTTCTCCTCATCTCAGTCCAAGATGTCTTGGCCCATATCCTGACACTGTGATGGCCCCACTTAGGGAACAATATTCCCTGCATCCAGCCTGTCAAGCTCTATCCAAAGATTCTTGAGGGTGGTAGCACAGGTACTTAACGTGGTCGATAAGATGGACTCTTGATCTCACAATCTACCTCGGTATGGCTTTGCACCTTCTCTGCACTGCACTTTCTCTGTAACTGTAACACTTTATTCTGCATTCTGTTACTGTTTTCCCTTGTACAACCTCAATGTACTGATGTGATGCAATGATCTGTATGATACTAGCCTTCATTAGTTGGGCCACTGAATACAGAAGTAGGGAAGTTATGTCCAACTTTATAAAACATTGGTCAGACCTCAGCAGGAGTACTGTGTGCAGTTCTGGTCACCACATCACAGGAAAGATGTGATGGTGCCGGAGAGCATATGGAGGAGATTCACCAGGATGTTGCCTGAGATGGTGTCTTTGAGTTATGAGGAGACTGCAGAGGCAAGGTCTGTTTTCCCCAGAGAGGAGGAGGTTAAAAGAGCACATGATTGAGGTATATAGAACCATAAGGGGTTTCGATAGGGTAGACTGCAGGAAACCTTTTCCCCTATCAGAGGTGAATAAAATAGAGCACATAGGTTTGGGGTAAGGGGGAAGAAATGGGATCTGAGGGTTTTTTTTCACCCAGAGAGTGGTGAGTACTTGGAATGCACTGCTGGAGACTGTGGTAGAAGTAGAGTCACTGACGGCACCTTAAGTATTGAGATGAGCACTTGGATCAACTGGGCATAGAAGGCTGCGGGGCCAAGTGCTGGAAGATGGGATTTAATACAGGGAGGTGCCCACTGGTTGACGTGGACATGTTTGCATGCTGTATGACTCTTTGACTCTCTTCTTCTAAAGCCTAGTCAATACAGCCTCTTAATGCAGAATTTTAGGCTCCCCACATTACATAGAAACATTGAAAGGCCATTTTGGCCCTTCGAGGCTGCTCTATTATTCCATAAGGTCATAATCCATATTTCCTTATGACATGGAAGGAGGCCATTTCAGCCCATCAAGTCTATGCCAGCCCACAGCACAATCCTGTCCCTCTACTAATCTACTCTCCACATTCCCATCAACTCCCCAGAGATCCCACCACCCACCTGCACACCAGAGGCTACTTAACACCAATGCATGCTAGAATCTGGGGGAGTTGATGAGAATGTGAGGAGGATTAAAAGGAGATTATTGTATGATTAGTGTAAATGGGTGGTTGATGATCACAACAGGCTCAGTGGGCCGAAGGGCTTGTTATGTGCTGCAGTAAATCTAACCAACTGTTTTCTGCCCGGCGTGTATTTTGTCCGGCTTATCCTAACATTTCTGAGCCGCCTTCTCCACTGCCCCTCCCAGTTTGACTACATGGAGTTAGTAGTCCCACAATTGAGCCCTGAGGTGTTTCACTCAGTGCTTAACCCCAACCCCACTGCCACATGCCAAGATACTTCCTCTAATGAGTACCTGCTGTTTCCTACCCTTCAGTCAATTTCTTATCCATTTTCAGCATTTGCCCTGAATCTGCACAGATCAGGTTAATTAGTAGCCTTCTGTGTGGAATTTTTGCCACAAGCTTCGTGAAGGGAAAGTGCACAGTGTCACTGGCCTTCCCGTACTACGAGAGTGTGGTGAGTTCCTTGAAGGAGTCAAGGAGCTGATCAGGTAGAACCTCCCCCTTCCCAATCCAAACTGCTGTTAAATGTTAAGTTGATAATGCATCCTGCCATTAACTAGGTTACACTTATAATGCAACATACCATTAACTGGATTATGGTGTGACGTACCTTGCTGCTAACTAGGATTGTAGCACAAATGTAACCTGCCATTACCACAGTCGTACTGATAATGTGTCCTGCCATTAACTGTACTGTGCTGATAATGTTTCTGCTGTTAACCAGGTTGTGGTGATAATATGTCCTGGCATTAACTATTAATAATGTATTCTGGTTTAACCGACTATGCTAATAATGTATCTTACATTAACTAGGTCATGGTGAAGATGCTGATTTTGTATCTTGAGTTAAGTAGGTAATGCTGATAAAATAATATGCTATTTACTGGCTTACACTAATAACGTATCCTGCTGTTAACTGTAGGTTATCCCAATAACGTCTGTTACTGCAAAATAGATTGGATGCTGATCATGCATCCAATGCTAACTAGATAATGCTGGTAATGCCAGTAGGTTGGTAACATTGGTAATGTACACTGCCATTAACTGGGATAGAATGATAATTTTTTATGGTGTTAATTAAATTATTTTGATAATGTATCCCACTATTAACTAAGAGCAGGATAACTAACAATTAATCATCCTGCTCTTAGCTAAGGAATTGTGAAGCTGTAACTTGCTGTTAACTGGTTATGCTGATAATTGATCTTGCTGTTAACTAGCTTATGGTGAGAATGTATCTCTTAACCAGGCCACTGATAAATTCTCATGCCCTTAACCAAGTTACACTGATGATGTATCCTTCCATTAACTAGACTGTGTCAATAAGTTATGCTGCTGTTAACTAGGTTATTTTTGAGCAATGACGCTTAAGCTTATAACAATTTTTTCATAAAGAAGATTTTATCTGATGTGTTGTTTTAAGTTGTGAGCAGAGACGGCTGTTGCCTGCAACCAGGATTCACGGGTGGCTTGGACATAATTCATAAACAATGAGATAATGTACAGTTAGTGTTCAGACACCCAATAGGCAGTGATTTCCCAGACTGTGGCAGACAATAGAATGAGTTTGTGTGGTTCGTCAGCCAGACTCGCCTCACTGACGTAGGGGACTCATTACTGACTGTAAGGTCTAGTTGTCACCCTCTGCCCTGTTTCCCGCTCCTCGTCCTACTTCTCTCCAACCTCCACCAGGCCCCTTCCTCTTCATTAGCTGCTTGGTGACTGAGAATACAGTATCGGTGTGGCTCATTCCTGGGTGTAGCCAGTTGTTTGGGACTCCAAGATCTTCCAGCTGCCTTCTGTTTACACTACCCCCTGCTTACTCTACCCCCTAACCAATCACCCCCTCAACCTCAACCTTACACCCTAACATCTCTTCAAAGTCTTCTCTGCTCTCTAATCCCTCCATCCCTTGACACCTTCCATCATTACGGTTGGACCACTCGCTCATTCTTGGAACAGTACAGTGCCAGAATGGCCCTTCAGCCCACAATGTCTGTGCCAACCATGATGCCAATTTAAACTAAGCCTATCTACCTGCACATGGTCTATATCCCTCCATCCCCTGCCTGTTCCTGTGTCTATCTAAATGCCTCCTAAGTGTTGCTGTCGTATCTGCTTCCAGCACCGACCCCGGCTGCTTGTTCCAGGCTCCTACCCCTCTGTGCAATAAAACAGCCATCATAGAACACAAATCTTTGAACTTTCCTCCTCTCACCTTAAGGCTATGTCCTGTAGTATTTGAACTTCCACAAAAAGGCTCTATCTGTGCATCTCATAATCTTATAAACCTCTATCAGGTCACCCCTCAGCCTCCGCTGCTCCAGAGAAAACAATCCAAGTTTGTCCAACCTTTCTGTATAGCTCATACCCTCTAATCCAGGGAGCATTCTGGTGAACCTATTTTGCACTGTCTCCAAAGCCTCCTCGTCTTTCCTATAATGCAGTGACCAGAACTGCACGCAATGCTTCAGATGCAGCCTGACCGAAGTTTCATACAGCTGCAACGCAACTTGCCAACTTTTACACTCAATGCCCCAACCAATAAAGACAAGTATGCCGTACACCTTCTTTTACCACCCTATCTTCTTGTGTTGTCACTTTCAGGGAGCTATGGACTTGCACCCCAAGATCCCTCTGTATATCAATGCTCCTAAGGGTCCTGCCATTTACTGTATACTTCTCTTACATTTGACCTCCCAAAATGCTACACCTCACACTTGTCTGGATTAACCTCCATTTGCCATTTCTCCACCCATATTTCTAACCGATCTATATTGATCCAAATCTTGCTAAATTCTTTGACAACCTTCCTCACTATCCACAACTCTGCCAATTTTCTTGACGTCTGCATGCCTAATCCGCCCACTTACATTTTCATTCATATGTATCACAAACACTTGGTCCAACTGTCCCTCAACCTTGGTGTTTCTACTGCATTAATCATTTGTCCTTTTGTAGCAGAAACTATAACATTCCCGACAATTTTTTGCTTTATTTTGTTTTCCCACTTGCCCTCTGATCTCCTTCCCAAGCTTCACCTGAACAGTTTATTACATCACTGTCCATAAACAATAATCTACCAGTTTTTAATCCTATCAAATTGATTAACTAGCTCCAGTGAAAAGAAAGCTAACTAATTTCACCTTCATTAGAACATAGAACAGCACAGCACAGGAACAGGCCCCTCGGCCCACAAAGTCTGTGCCGACCATGATGCCGAATTAAACTAAACCTATCTACCTGCACATGATCCATAACCCTCCACTCCCTGCATGATGATATACCTGTCTAAATGCCTCTTAAATGCCAGTATCATGTCTGTTTCCACCACCACCGGTGGCAGCACATTCCACGCACCTACCACTCTTTGTAAGCGTTGTAAGGATTCACCCTGGTAATGGTGACGGGTTTTGAGTCGCTCATGTCTCTTCCTTCTGAGCATCAGTGCAGGGGGAGCAAAATGAAAACCAAAAAAAGTTGATTGTTTCTCTGTGGTCTCTTCAAGCCCCCCCCCCCCCACAAACTCCCCCTCCATCCTACAAGACCTCTGCACTCCCATAACTCTGGCCTCTTGTCCATCTTCGCTTATCCTTACATTTAATATTGTAGTTGGTGTAGTTTCATTTTGTCTTCAGCTGCAAAGGCCCAGATCTCTGGAATTCCCTCTCTGAACCTTTCTGCTCCTCCCTCTCTTCCAGTTAAAATGTTCCTTAAAACCTATCTCTAAAATCAATGGTACAGATCAAATCTGCCATGATATCTCCCTGTAGTAGGTCAAATTTTTGTTTGGTGCCAGCCAGGATGTTTTACTCTGTTGCAGCCACTTTAGGGAATTCAAGGTGTCGTTACTGATTGTACATGGAGTTGAAAAGGACAAGACTTAGGTTTCTTTCTCTTGTGCAAACCTCAGTTCACGGAGATGCTGGGATCAAAGTGTAGATATCTCGCATTAACACTGAGTCATGTTCTTTTCAGGTGGATGAGGTGTCTTGAATAGTCCTGAGGAAGGAAGCTGTCCACCAAACATGGCCTCCAGCCTGAATAATGCCTTTGTCACTGCACAGAAAATCTATTACCATCGCTGTGTGCCGTTGGAATCCCAGGTAAGTCCTGCTGATTTGGCACCCACCGAAGCATCACAAGGACCAAGGGCAAACAAGACAAACAATTCAGGCAACATAAGAGTGGGAGAGTGAGAAGTAGACCTCCCCTGTATATTATGAATAACCAAACTAGGAACCTGGAGGCACAAGAGACTCTGGCACAGCAAACAATCTGCTGGAGGAACTCAATAGGTCAAACCGCGTCTGTGGGTGAGGGAGTGTGGGGGGGGGGGGGCGCAGGAGGAACACTCGACATTACAGGTCTAAACCCTGCATCAGGACCAACTGCAACCTTTTATTTATAGATTTTGTTACATACAAAAGAAGGAGAAAATACCCCATCCCAAGCAATTAACTTGTCTTCAACAACATCTGCAGCTCGATAGCTTGGCTCCATAATGTTTGCAGGTCATACACTGTCTGTGGAAGAGTGGCAACATGCATTCATCAAAAATGATACCAGGTTAGGGTAGGTTACATGGACTGGGCTTGAATTCCCTTAGGAGAGAGGGTATTATCAAAGTCAGGTAGTAAAGACTGAGAACCATTTCCTGTGGTGGGGAACCCAAAGGGAGATTGGTATTGGTTTATTATTGTCACGTACTGAGCTACAGTGAAAAACTTGTCTTGCATACCGATTGTACAGGTCAATTCATTACACAGCGCAGTTACATTGAGTTAGTACAGAGTGCATTGATGTACAGGTAAAAACAATAACAGTACAAAGTGTCACAGCTACAGAGAAAGTGCAGTGCAATAAGGTGCAAGGTCACAACAAGGTAGATCGTGAGGTCAGAGTCCATCTCATCGTATAAAGGAACCATTCACTGGTCTTATCACAGTGGGGTAGAAGCTGTCCTTAAGCCTGGTGGTACGTGCCCTCATGCTCCTGTATCTTCTACCTGATGGAAGAGGAGAAAAGAGAGAATGACCTGGGTGGGTGGGGTCTTTGATTATGCTGGCTGCTTCACCAAGACAGCGAGAGGTAAAGACAGAGTCCAAAGAGGGGAGGCTGGTGTCTGTGATGCACTGGGCTATGTCCACAACTCTCTGCAGTTTCTGCAGATGGAACTAGAATTAAAACTTGATCGATACTCATAAAGCAGAATGAGACCATTCAACCCAATACGTCCACACTGGCTCCCATCAGACAATCCCATCAGACCCAGTCCTCCTCTTTCTCTGTAGCCCTATGAGTTATTCCCTCTCATGTGCCCACCAACTCCCTTTGGATTCTTTTGCCACTTACTTGTACTGAAGGGCAATACACAATGGCCAGTTAACCCACCCGCATGTCTTCGGGACCTGAGAGGAAACCAGAAAACCCAGGGGAAACCCATGGAGTCAGCGGGAGAACACACAAACTCTATGTAGACAGCACAGGAGGTCAGGAAGTATGATTTCACATGTTGGTGAGTGAGAAATCAGCCATTGTTTTCTGAAGGGCTCTAGAAATTTCCGAGGCTGTGATCGATGGATATTTATTATGTGAAAGTGTTAGGGGATGTAGATCAAAGGCAGGTGAATGTTCCTGAGCAGTCAGAGCAGAGTAGGAGAAGGTGACATGGCAGAGTGGTTTAAGATTATCCAGGGGTCTCAATAAAATGAATAAGAGGAAATGAGAGCAGAAAGGTCAAAAAGGCACAGACAATTAGCTAAGAACCAGGTGGCATAATGAAAAACCTCTTCACCCCTGAAAATGTCAGGTGAAAACCTCTGAAAATGTCAGGTGTATTCTTGGATATGCACAAGACTGTGGTTAGACTAATTACAAACCCTCTGTTCCTTTTGCAAACGTTAGAAAGTATTGCAAGTGAATTATTGCTTCACTTGGATTGCTCCAGTTTCCTCCCACATTTCAAAGACGTACAGGTTAGGAAGTTGTGGGCATGCTATGTTGGTGCCGGAAGCATGGCGACATTTGCGGGCTGCCCCCAGAACACTACGCAAAAAGATGTATTTCACTGTGTGTTTCGATGTACATGTGACTAATAGAGATATCTTATCTAAAAATATGCAGTTGCATGGCACTTTTCCAAGCACCACAGGAAAGGCAACACCTGTCCTTTCACCTTTTCCCCTCCAGCACCTAGGAACCAAAGAGATTTTCTGGGTGAAGCAGTGATTCATCTGCATTTCTTCCTATCCAGTGAACCACATTTAATGTTCACAATGTGGCCTCCTCTACATTGGAGAAACCAAATGCAGATTATGTAATCACATTGTGAAGCACCTGCACTCAGGTCTGGAAGAGTGATGCTGAGCTTCTGGTTACCTGCCACTTGAATTCACCATCCCAATCCCACTCTGTTGCCTCTGTCTGTGGCCTCCTGCACTGTTACAGTGAGGACCAAGACCTCAAATTACACCTGGGCACATTGCAGCCTGCAGGGCTCAATATCAAATTCTCCAACTTTAAATAATTCAATCTCTTTTTTCTGTTTGTATCAGAATTGGTCTTTTTTGCCTGCCATCAATTTATTCGGTTGCTTTCTGGGTGTTTTTGTACAGTCTAAACTGCTGGGCATGTTCCAGGGCCTTACCATTAGTAACACGTTATACAGACAGAGAAGCTTATTCTGATTTTAACCCCTTCTTAACTGCCACACTAGATCATCTAGTCTCACCCTATCAGAGATATTCCTTTCATTCTACCCATCCCCCTTCTTCACTTTCTCTGCTACCTAACCTAACTTGTTTCTTCTTTTTCTCAGTACCGATGAAGGGTCCCAGACCCAAAACGTTAACTGTTTCTCTTCCCGCAGACGCTGCCTGACCTGCTGAGTGTTACTGGCATTTTCTGTTCTTACTACAAACGCAGGGTTGCCCATTGACTGTGCTGGATGTTAACAGCACCCCATCTTGTTTCAGTTCCTGTAGTATTTTCTCCTCCTGAGCCTTAAGGGCTCAGAGTCATAGAGTTGTACAGGATGGAAATAGGCCCTTCGGCCCAACTCGTTCATGTCAACCAAGTTGCCTATCTGAGCTAGTCCCATTTGCCTGTGTTTGGCCGATATCCCTCTAAACCTTTCCTATGCATATACCTGTCCAAATGTCTTTTAAACATTTGTAATATGTTCTTCAGCAGTTTTACCTGTAACTTCTGCAACGTTCAATAAAAGCAGAAAATGCTGGAAATACTCAGCAGGTCAGGCTGCATCTGTGGGAAGAGAAACAGTTAATGTTTCAGGCTGGAGGCACTTTGACAGAACTGAGAAGGAAACAAAACGACCTCGTTAAGCTGTATGGAGGGAGGGGGAGGGATGGAAGTCTCCGATAAGGCAAAACCGGGGTGACCATAGGGATAAGCTATACACAAGGTTATCAGGTCAATGAGTGAATGGGAGCAGTTAGGGATTCAGAACCTAGACAAAACAATGTAGGAGTTGCGAAATGCGGAGCTGGAAGACATGCCCGGCAGGTCCTCCATTCCCAGAGAAAGGAAAAAAGGAAAATAAAACAAGCTGAGCCAATACTACAGATGGATGGCTGATACACATTACCTGAAGTTGTAGAATTAAATATTGAGTCCAGAGGCTGCAACGTGCCCAGAGGGAATTCCAGAGATTCATCACCCTGTGCAAGAGGAAGTTTCTATTGCACCTCAGTCTTAAATGGCCATCCACTTATCTCGTAATTACGTCCTCTCATTATGGGATTCTTCAACAAATGGAAACATCTCGCCATCTACCCTGTCAAGCGCCCTTAGGATCTTCTATGTTTCAGTAAGATCACTCCTCATTCTAAACTCCAAAAAAAAAATCTAATTTCTTTGGCCACTCGTGATAGGACAGCCTATTCACCTCAGAAATTTGCACAGTGAATCTCTTAGAACTGCCTCCAATGCCAATATATCCTTTCTTAAATAAAGGGACCAAATTGCGCATGGTGCTCCATGTGTGACCTCACCAATGCCCTGCATAATACCTGCTTCTAAACTCCAACCTTCTTGCAATAAGGTGAATCTGGCTCTTTGCCTTCTAACCAATCTGCCTGCTAACCTTTTGCAATGTGTGCACAAGAAACACCTGGATCCCTCCATAACATTTCTCTCCATTTCGGTAATAGTCTTTTAGATTCTTCTTATCGAAGTTCAGGATCACACGCTTCCCCACATTAACTTGATCTGTCAGCTTTTCACCCACTCACGTCAACATATCCGTATCCTTTTGCAGAGTTCAAAATATCCTTATTTCCAACATGCACTTCACTATTTTTATGTCATCGGCAAACTTGGATAATTTACACTCCACTAGCTCCTCCAGGACATTTATATAAAAGTAAATGAACTGCGGGGAGCCATGAATATAAACAGTGAGTAATTAAGTGCTGTGTTTTCTATGGGCAGACCAGTGACTGGGTTTTCTATTGTGAGCAACCCCGCTCCCTGGTCCATAGAGGCTGGAACTGCCTATTCTTTAGCATTGTGGCAGTACCTCCATCAGAAGGACTGCAAGCAGTCGAAGGCAGTAGCTCACCACCATCTTTGCAAGGGCAATTAGGTATGGGCAATAAATCCCGTTCTCATCAGTGGCAGACCTTTCCCATAAATTAATTTAACAAAGCCCTGTGCATGACACCAGGTTGCTCAGTAATGAGAAGTGTTGGCTACGGGTTATGGCCTCTCTCTCATCTCTCCCAATATGCCTCCTTGCATTCCTAACTGCTTTACTATAAACCAAATGATTTCTCAAACTCTCCTCAGAGATGATTAGCAACTGTCTCCAGATCTGGCCTGGTACAGCTACTGTAGAATAAACAATGATTTGTGGTTCAAATCCCTCATATAAATCTGTTGTTTAACCCGAGGTGTTAAGGGAATGTTACTAATTCTAGGCAAGAACATCCAGAACAAATGGCTCTTCTTCAAAGGGATTTCCAGACATTGTTCTGAGTTGTACAGTGCCAGATTTCCATCCCTTTCCACACTATGCAGTGTGAGAGCAGGTTGCCAGACCAGCAAAGGGGAGGCTATACTTCTCATCTAAGTGGATTAAAGATTCTAATGAACTTTACAGTAAGATTACCCACATTATACTAATCTACTGATAGCTCATTTGCTGATACTGATATATCTCTGGCATACATCTCTTCTGTTTATGTTTGGGTCAATGTTGAAATGGGGTGCAGAGCTATGTGGTCCTGGCTGAAGCCAACCTTAGCAGCAGTGAGCAGGTCAGTGGTACTTGCCACTTTATTGCACTGTGGGCATTGCCAGCAACCCTGGTACTTACTGGCCATCCCTAATTGTCCCTGAACTAAGGAGGCAACCACATTGGTAGGTCTGCAGTCACATAGAGGGCAGACTGTGTAAGGGTGGCAGGTTACTGCCCTTGAAGAGCATCAGTGAACCAGATGGGTTTTTATGGATGCTAAATGGAGTCATTGGAGTTGTAGAAGACTGCTCCTGTACGGGCAGGAGGATCCACGGAAGGCAGCTGAGATGGATCATTCATTCAGTACTTTTGGCTGAAAATGGTTCCAATGGTTTTTGCAAGTGTTGAGTGGGCTCTGCCAGCATTGAGAATGGGAATGTCACAGGCGATGGAGAGAGAGGTCAGAGGAGAGGAAGAGTCAAAGAGGTAGGCACAGATAACCAGAACTAGCAGTCAAGGTAAAAACTCAATGATTGCTGTAAGCAGGAGCATTAATAACATAAAAGTGAATGTTTACTGTGAAAATGTAAATATCCGGTTGGTAATAAATCTTCTATTTAAACTGAGGGAGGGGGAAATAAATGCACAGAGATGAGGAAGACTGATATTGATGTACATGGGGAGAAACACTATGATGCTGGAGGAAGTCAGCAGGCCAGGCAGCATCCGTGGAGAAAAGCAGGCGGTCAACGTTTCAGGTCAGGACCCTTCTTCGGGACCCTTCCTCCAGCATCACAGTGTCTTTCATCTAGATTCCAGCATCTGCAGCCCTTTGTTTCTCTTGATGTACATGAGGTGTGGGCAAGATTAAGGGAGAAGGGAAATTGAGATGGGAAAGAAGATGCTGGGTTGAGGAGGGGAGATAGGAGAGAGCAAAGAATGGAGGAGGAAATTTCTAAGTGGGAGAGAGGAAGAAAGATGATCAAGGAAGAACGGGAGAGATTGTTGGTCTCTGAGTGGTCGTCCTGGTCGATGGAGAGCTAGAGAAAGACTATTGGAAGAAGGATGGCGCAAGGACATTGTGGGATGGAGAGAAGGGAGGAGAGTGGCCTATTACCCACCAACATGCACATCTTTGGGATGTGGAAGGAAACCCACATGATCATCAGAAAGAATCTACAAACTCCACACAAACAGCACCTGGGTCACTGGAGCTGTGAGGCAGCAAACTCTATGAGCTGCACCACTGCTGCAGGAAAGGAAACTGTGTTTGATAAACTTACTAGAGTTTTTTTCGGGATATTACTGGTAGGAACAGACAAGGGAAAATCGGTGGATATGATGCAGTTGGATTTTCAGAAAGTCTTCGATAAAGTCCCACATAAACACAAGCCTGAAAAATTCAAACAACTTATATTGGGGCAATATATTCACACAGATTGAAATAAAACAAAATGCTGGAAACACTCAGCAGATCAGGCAGCATCTGGGAAAGAGAAACATTTCAGGTTAGGGACCCTTTGTCAGCACTCCAGTAGCTGCAGAATTTTTGGTATTCATTGGCGTGGATTGAAGATTGACAGGCAAGAAACAGAAAATAGAAATAAACAAGGCTTCAAGGTGACTTAGACACATTGGGTGAGTGGGCAGAAACCTGGCTGATGCAGTGTAATATAGAATAAATGTGGAGTTAACCACTTCAGTAAGAAAAACAGAAAGGGAGCAAGCTATTTAAGTGGAATTACATTGGAAATTGTTGATAGAGTCAAAGTGGTCATAGAGTCCTACAGCACAGGAACAGGCCCTTTGGCCCAACTGGTCCATACTGACCAAGATTCCCATCAAAGCTAGTACCATTTGCCCGTGTTTGGCCCATATCCCCCTAAACTTTTCCCATCTATGTAACTAAGGTGTACCATGTATCACGATGTACAAAGAGATTTGAGTGTTAAACCCAGTCACTGAAAGCAAACATGCAGATATATTAAACAAGTAAGAAAGCAATGCCTTGTTGGCCTTCACAGCAAGAGGATTTGAGTACAGAAGCAAGGATGTCTTCTTAGAATTATACAGGGCTTTGGTGAGACCACACCTGGAGCGTTGTGTGCAGTTTGGGTCTATTTACCAAAGAATTTACTTGTCATAGAGGGAGTGCAGCAAAGGTTCACCTGAAAGAACCCTGGAACGTCAGGACTGACATATGATGAGAGGTTACGTTGACTGGGTTTGTATTAGGTGGTGTTTACAAAGCGTACACCAGAAAGGGTTAGAGTTAGGGCAGCAGATTTCCTTTCCGAAAGGACACTCGGCTTTGTCCAACAATCTGGTAGTTTCATGGCCACCACTCTTTGGTCACCATGGTCCATGCATGGTCACCAAAAAGAATCGTTTTTTGTAATTAAAATTGAATTAGTGTAGGATTGGTGTTAATGGGTCATACTAACAGTGGGCCGAAGGGCCTGTTTCCATGCTGTAGTACTCTATAATTCTATATTCCATCCTTACTTAATTGCTTGAATTTAAACACCCCAGCTATTGTGGTGGCATTCAAACCAACGTTCTTGGATCTATGGTACTGGAACTGCAACTGTTAGCCCAGCAGCCTAACCACTACACAACTGAGAGTGCATAAGCTTGTCTTAACTTACCCCAGTGGCCTGAAAATGAAACTGGCAATCCATCAAGCCAAGCTGCCTTTAGTCTCCAAATGAAAGAAGGGATTAAACCTCAAGGAATAAACAGGGCAATAGTTCATAGGTCAGGAACACTGACTCACAAATCCATTAATGCAGCTTCAAAAGTTCAATTACTGCATTTGGCCTTGGCTTCTTGGCTTGGTTCCTTGGCTTGAACAAATGCAGCAAAATGTTTTTTGAACAAGCAGTAATGTTCCAAATGTAGTGAAATGTACATTCATCTGGTAAGACTCAGAGCACATCTTCTTCATTCCAGCCTCAGTGAGAAGTGTCACCAGAGGAATTAAACATGTTTTTATCTGCATCCTTTAACACCATCCCTAGACCCTTTTAGTGATCCAACTCGCTTGACATTGACCCCAGCATTCACTCCATAATGTTCATTAGTCTAGATTAAAAAATAGGAATCCATTTCATAGGCTTTAAGGCATTTTATAAAAACATAATTTGGCATCTAATTTGTCGGTTAAGTTGTGACATAAGTAATTATCAAGATTAGTCAGCTCTATTAACACAGTTTCCTGTTCTGTCCAGCCAGTGAGTTAGATGAATTTTGCAATTTTGCAAATCCGCTATTGCAGTCTAACAGTGAGATCATGGCATTTATAATGTGGATGACCTAAGATTAAGCAATCGAACTGGCTGTTCCAAAATCTCCAAACCAGGAGAATTATGAACCAAACTAATAGAAGTATATATATACATACTCATTAAAACTTTCAGTAAAAGTTATGTCCATGTGGGGAAAATTCCTCGCTCCTTCACATTATCCTGCCTGCACTCCTTCCCCACTCTCAGACTGCTGCCAGTGTATTGCAGTTACACAAAATGGACCAACACTATTCTTCATATATGCATGTGTGGCATTTAGCATGCATGCACAAGCGCATGCTTATGTACGGTCATACTTAAACACACACCAAAGTGGTTAAAGTCGGTGTAATTGTTCAGGAGACTGAACATATTCTTTAGGGTATCATAAGTACATGCACAAATTCATATACAGACATACATCTACACACCTGTGCACATGCGTGCTTGTGGATTGGTGTGTTTTACTGTATGTGAGTGTGTGTGCTCATTTGTCTGTGTTTGAATGCATGTGTGTTCTTGCACACTTCCCAACAAGCGAGGACCCATACAGTCAAGCGAGGGTGCATTGCCCAATACTGTTGTGGGTGACCTCAGTAAGATTTTGTCAGCAAATATTCAGCAGCAGACACTTCTGCTGGCTGGTTTGGTTAATCTGGAACCTGATTAGAGTTCTGCGTTATTGTCAATCCAGTGGCTGGAAATACATCTTTAAAACTGAATTTCTGGGTTGTGGATCTGAATGTAGACACAGAAGCCCTATATTGGATTAGAAACCTGAATCAGAATGTTATCAAAAGCTCTATGGAGCACGTCAGAACTGGAGATGCTGAAGCCAGGAAGCTGTCATGAACAAAATCTGTGAAGTGTAGAGCTTGGAAGAAGTTAATTGGCCACCATAAATTGTCCCTGGTGTGTAGGTGAGTAGTAGTCTGGGTGAATTGATGGGAATCTGGGGAGAATAAAATGAGACTCGGTTAATGGCCATTGGATGGTTGGCATGGATCTGGTGGGCCAAAGGGCCTGTTCTTGTGCCGTAGGATGCTAGGACTACAGAGGGAATGTGGAATGCACTCTGGTTGGATTGGTGAAGGGGCAGAGCAGAGATGTCGGTATCAGGAATCCCTGGTAAGGAGAAAGGAATTAGAAGGATTTCCGGATGGGGCTAGACAAAGTTGGATGGTGTTGAGCACGAGTATTTGGGGTGAATGGCCTGTGAATTCTGTGTAATTTGGGATATCAATTTTCTTTTTCCTCAATGGGTTCCTCCAGTTGTTTTATCATATGGTTGTTCCTTTATTGAATCTGTGTTACTTCTACAGTAA
The DNA here is from genome assembly GCF_009764475.1 of Pristis pectinata. Taxonomy (NCBI): domain Eukaryota; kingdom Metazoa; phylum Chordata; class Chondrichthyes; order Rhinopristiformes; family Pristidae; genus Pristis; species Pristis pectinata. Next base: position 85,855,493 of record NC_067414.1, on the reverse strand, counting down.
GATGATTGATGGTGTGTATTCTCTCTCTCCCTGCAGCGAATCTCCTCACCATCTACACCATCTATAGTAGAAGATGTGGGATGTCCATGGTCGCCAGGCTCTATCTGATCTCACTGGCCATTGCAGACACCCTGTGCTTGTTCTGGGGCGCGCTGATTGACCTGAGCCTGGTGTGGTTGGACCCCAGCCCTTTCTGGCTGAGCTCCCCGTGGTGTGGGCTGGTCACGGTGCTGGAGTATGGCTCTGTCTTCACCTCCACGTGGATTGTGATCATTTTCACCTTCGAGCGTTACCTGGTGCTGAGGAGTACCCGACCCAGACAGGCCTGCTCCCAGACTAAAGTCACCGTCAGGGTCATCCTGACTGTCACCGTGGTCTCTCACCTGATTGCTCTTCCAGCCTACTGGATCTACAGCTCAGAGTTACTGAATTCCACCATGCCCAACCAGACTGAGAAGGTGCCCAACTGTGTTTACAATCATAGTTTCTTTTCCACCGTTGTGGTTTGGTTTCACACGCTGGTCTCGGGAGGTATCCCCTACATCCTCCTCATCCTCTTCAACATCCTCATTGGACAGCAGCTCCATGCAGCCTCCAAGATGTTCACTCAGGAGCAGCTGAGGTCGATAAACGGCGTTACCATGCGGAACCTGGCGAAGAAGTCGATCCTGATCCTTTTCACCATTTCCTTCACCTTCGTCCTCCTGACGCTCCCACGCTTCGTCACCTACTGCATCCTGAGGACAGCCTACAACAGGCCAGACCACGACCGCAACGACTACGGCCAGCTTATCAACTTCTTTGCGGACATTGGCATTATGCTGCAGTGGCTGAACTCTGCCATCAACTTCCTCCTCTACTGCCTCATCAGCAAGCCATTCCGCAGGGAATTCTTCCTGGTGCTGACCTGCAGAACTCAGGCTTCCGGTGCCCCCACTTCCAACACCCCACTGAAGGTCTACAGCCTACAGGGTGCCCCCATTCAACGGCCTGTAATTGTTGCTGGGTCCTAGGGTTCACCACTGACCAAAGAGTCAGATGCACCAGCCACATAAACACTGGTCAGAGGCTGGGTATCTAGTGGCAAGTGACTCACCTCCCGACACCCCAAAGCCAACTTCTCCACCTACAAGGAATAGGTCAGGAAATTGATGGAATACTTTCCACTTAGCTGGTTGAGTGTGGCTCCAGTAACTCTTGAGAAGCTGAACGGCATCCAGGAGAGAGCAGCCTGCTTGATTGCTATCACATCCATCGCCTTAAACATTCATTCTGTTCCTGTGCCTTATGGTCTGAATGGCTGAAGCTACGCTGTTAGTTATGAAAAGCAATTGTAGGCCTATTGTGTACACCTTGAGACCAGAGTTTCTACATTCAGACTCCGGCAATTCCTTCTGTTTGTCTTTACAGGAACTCAGCCAACCGCACCAAGCAGTTTCTTGTGCTTCTGTGGCTGAGTAAACAGCGATTTACACTCATTTGGTTTTAAGTAGAAACTGAAAGATGCTGAAATCTGAAGCAAAATAGAATGATGCTGGAGTCGGTCAGTGTACACAGAGAGAAAGAGGAAAGTTAATGTTTCAGGTCTTGTCTGAAGATGGCTTATTTACCCAAACACTAACTAATCAGGCCTCTGCGATATTATTCACTGGCCCAACAGCATATTTCCAGCATTTTTTGCTTAATGTACTGCTTTGTTTAAGTTGTGGTATTTCATTACTACTTTCACACTGCCACACATGACCGATGAATTTATTTATTGCTGAGCTCCAACTTGTTGAGGTTGATTAATTTTAACCAGGCGGTATTAATTCAGGAGCCCACCCAGCCAAGGACTGTGGTCATCCCAAAGCACCTAGCAGCCAATGAAGTACATTTGAAGCGTTGTGGGAAAAATGGAAAAGTAATGTGTGCACAGAAAGATCCCATTAACAGCTGTTAATCAGGACAGGATGTTAAAGGCTGAGTATCCTAAGCCAGGACAATAGAAAGTAACTCCCCAGCTCACATTCAGAAGTGCATAAGACCGGGCCTCAGTTTAATATTGAGACACAAGGGACTGCAGATGCTGGAATCTGGAGCAACAAACAAAGTGCTGGAGGAACTCTGCGGGTCGAGCAACATCTGTCGAGGGAAACGGACATTCAGTGTTTTGGCTCAAGACCCTTCATGTCCAGATGAAGGGTCTCAACCTGAAACATCGACTGTCCATTTCCCTCCACAGATGCTATCTGACCTGCTGAGTTCCTCCAACACTTTGTTTGTTGCCTCAGTTTAATATTATTTGGAAGAGAGCATCCCTCAGCACCGCACTGGAGAGTCAGCCCAGATTTTCCGACCCCATGCCTCCAGAGTGGGGCTTAAACCCGCAGCCTTCAGTCTCAGAGAAATCAAATGAGCCACAGCCATTGCAGAGGGAAACCCCAAGGGCTCCATAAAACAAGGAAAGGCATGCTAACAATGCCTACAGTACTAAAGATTTTCTGAAATAAAACAGAAAACGCAGCAAGTCAGCCAGCATCTGGGGAGTTAGTGTTTCAGGTCGATTACCTGGCTGGTGCCCAGAGATGCTGAGATGTGATGAGTGACATTTCACATGGGAAGTCAGTGAGCACCAGCGGTTGTGCCTACGGTATTCCAACGAGGATTATACCTGGTAGGCAGCCACCCCACTCCCACCTGTCAGAATCCCTGCACTCAACAGAGCCGGCTCTTGGAAAAAATGTTAACTGGTCACTGAAACAAATCGTGGAGTAACCGTCACTCATAGGTGGCACAACAGGCAGGTTAAAGAGGTGCAGTACCACTGTGGTCCTACAAGTAGTGCTACTGAGCCACTAACAATCCCCGGTGTTCAACCTCCTGTGGCCTGGGATCCGAGTAGCACAGTGGCCCTGTCATTGACTCATTGGATTTTTAGATCCCATTCACGGAGCATTCCCAACATTTTCAGGAGAATTCTGTAAACGTGATTGAACCATCACTTTTCCTACTTCGCAACATGACTACATTTTACAGCCAATTTCGATTTTCTTCGAAGAAGTTCTTCTGGGTATTAAGTTCTTTTATTCAGTCCTGAGTCTTGGCGCCATTGAACTCTGGCCATGCTACCAACCAGCTTGAGCTTGGTGCTTGAAGATATTTATCCCTTCCACAAAGCACTGGAGCAGTGACCCTGAGTCCAGTGATTGCCACATTCTCGGTCCAAATGACTAGGTTAATCATGTGTACCCTGAATCCCTTTGGCTCCCACTGTGACCTTATCTATCTCTACAGCTGAACTGCTGGCTATAATATACTGGCTACGTACTAAGTACTGGCTATAATAGTCCCAGTGCGCATGGCCTAATCATTCATATACCATCTAAGGAACCTGACACTTGGTGGGAAAAGGTGACTTTGGACCAGTGGCTCCCAAACCAGTGCAGGATTTCTCTGCATCATGACAGGGTCTCCAGTGGACATTGTTGGTCCTCAAGCATCCTCGTTACATCATGTGACCACCAGGACGGCAAAAGGCCAGTGAGGTGGACTTGGGTCATTCTCAGAACTGTGCTTTACCTGGCTCAGTGGACAGCACTCTTGCCTCTTGAGCTAGCAGGTTGTGGGTTCAAGCCCCACTCTGAGTAGTTCAACGTGAAAGTCTAGCCCGAGATTCCACCACAGTACCGTAAGGGAGCTGCACTCTCCTTTGGCTGAGGCGTTAAACCGAGGCCCTGTCAGCACTCTTTGGTGGATGCGAAAGATCACATTATTTTAAGAAGAGTTACTGTGTTCTGCCCAATATTTAACACTCACTGATCATCGTCATGTCACTGTTTGTTGGAGCATGTTGTGTGTAAATGGATTCTTGGGTTTCCCACATTACAACAGTAACTATGCTTCAAGAGGTTGTTCATTGGGTGCCCTGCAGTATCTGAGGCAGAGGAAGGTGACATAAAACATCTTAACTTCGTGTCCCTGTGAATGTGCCGATCATCAAGAGAATGTTAACAATTGCACCGTTTGTTTCTGAGGGAATCACTGCCCCCGCATTACATTTCAATGGACCATTTTCGCACCCTTCACAATCATGTATTCGTATTGTTTACTGCGTTGTATCCTTTCAACATTACGTGCAGCGCCTTGTTTAAACAGTAGCAGTGCAAGTCCACAGCCCTGATTCTTCAGTTCCTGACCTTACATGATAGTGAAGGGGTAACTCCTGGTTGGGGAAGTACAAACCACCTGAGAATGACTGGCAGCAAGTCTCTTCCCCCGAGATCTGGTGGATGGGGCACCATCCTGCGTTATAAGGTTCATGGAATTGGGGAACCGCTACAGCATAGGTGGAGGCCATTGATGATGAGGAGTTGGGGATTATGAGGAGCAGCCAGGAAAATTGAGGCCAGAATCAGCGTCAGCTGTGATCTTATTGAAAGGTGGACCAGGCTTGAGGGGCCGAATGGTCTGTTCCTTACTGTTTATGATTCTGTGATGACAACAGAGAGGACAATGGCAGAGGCACTGAATATGCACAGGCCTTGGCTTTTTGCCCATTAATATTCCAACAGACTGTGGGGTCAACAGTATTAATTGCCAGCTACAGGTGACATGCTTTTGTGTCCACACTTAGCCTTGTAGATGGCAGGTCAGCGATCAAGCTGTAATTCCTGGCCACTGAGGGGTAGTGCAGAGCAGTGTTTGAAATCTTCCCACCGATCGCTGGGTCGGGCAACATCCTACGACATCTGAACCTCTGCCTCTGACCCGACACCCTCTCCCACCTGACCCCCACTCCTCCTCCAATTCTGCTCTCTTCTCTTGTCTGTCACTGGTTTAAAACACTTTGTGCTACTTTCTACTCAGTGGGCAATCTGGGACTCCCATGTCAATTCAAATATGTTTTCAGATAGAAAGTGAGGGAGTGAACCCATGGCATCATTTCAAGGCGGAGGGGGAGAGGTAATGGAGTAATCTGCTGAATCTTGTGTGTGTGCTGGGGTGGGGCGTTGCTAGTGTTTTTGGGGAGGGTTTAAACTAGTTTAACAGGGGGATTTGAACGTCAAAGGGAATTCAGAAAGGAGAGAAAGCAGGAAGAGCAATTTAGAAAAGTAGTAAGTGAAATAAATGGGTAGCAAAAACAAAGTCAGGCACCAAAGGGGTGGAGATAAAGAAAAAAAATGTTGAAATGGCAAAATTAACAGCGCTGTATCTAAATGCTCACAGCACAGTTAATGTCAAATTAAAAGTGAACAGGTGTGGTGTTACGAACCAGCAACAAAAGAAACACACCGAGCCATGTATAAGTGTTAAAAACTATTTTATTAATAACTACTTAAGACAATAAGAAAAATAAAAGTAAAAATGTTAGAATGTTAGAAGTAAAAATGTTGGATCTTAAACATTAACCCCAAAAACTAAACTCGAAGTGTGTGTGTGGCAAATTCCCAAACTCCAAGTCCAGGAATAGTTCTCAAAGTTCAGTTCAGCAAGCCATAAGGTGAGCAAAGGCTTCTGCAAAACCACCGTTGACTGAAGACAAAACGTAGAGAGAAAATAGAGAGTAATTACAAAATCCAAATGTTCCACGATGGAACCCATATGACACCTCAGCGTCTACTCAGCAGTGACTACTCCACTGCTTTGTTCCGAAGCATCTGCCACCCCAAAAGGCACTCGAATTGTGGCCGTCAACACAAATACCTGTTTCCCACTACAGATTAACGACAAAGTGGACTCCACCACTTTGTTCCGAAGTATCTGCCACCCCAAAAGGCATCCGAGATGTGGCCGTCCACACAAATACCTGTATCCTTCTACAGGTTAATGACAAAGTGGACTCCATTGGATTATTCCAAAAATCCATACATGGATTGTGGTGACAGACACAGTCATTGTTTTTCAACCATCGATACAGAGACCAGCAGGCTGGTGTCTCTCTCTCTCTCTCTCCTGACTGATTCCGACTATCTGCTCCAAAAACGTCATTACGTCCTTATCTTCTGTTGTCATCATCACGCCCCCCCCCCCCCCCACACACACACACACACACACACACACACCTCTATCTTAAAGGGACTTTCACCAATAGTAACCTAGTCCGTAACAGTGGCCTAACTTATGAAAACTTGGGTGCAGAGTGATCAAAGCTGGGAACTGAATACTCCAGGGTATTCGACATTTAGGAAGGAGAGGTAACAAGAAAAAGAAGGGATAGTGTGGCACTATTGGTTAGGGAGGAGATCAGTGCAGCAGTGAAAAATGATCAGGTTTCCAGAATTATAATCAATGTGCATCGAGCTTAGAAATAGCAAAGTGCAGAAAACATTGGTAGAAGTTAGTTATGGCCATTAATTGGTGGTTGTAATATCGGGCAAGGCATAGATCAGGAAATTAGTTACAGAGATATAGAGACTTTAACCAACATGTAGACTGGATTGTTATAAGGAGGGAGATGAATTCATGGAATATATTCAAAATGCTTTTCTAGATCAATATGTTGAAGATCTTGTTTGTTCAAAAAGGTTGTTTGTGATTTTGTTGTCAGGAGAGCTTTGGGGAATAGTCACTGTAATATGATGGAATTTTGCATTAATTTGGAAAGTACTGTGGATCAATGCAGAATTAGGATTTTAAATCTAAACAAATGAAACTATGAATGTATGAGAGAATTAGCAATAATATGCAGACATGGGTAGAGGATTAGTTATCAGACAGGGAGCAAATAATGGGAATAAACAGGTACTTGTCAGTTAAAAAGAAATGAAAATCAAACAATCTGCAGAGATGCTGGAAGTCTGAAATGAAAACAGAAAATGCTGGAAACACTCAGCAGGTCAGACAGCATCTGTGGAAAGAGAAACAGTTAACATTTCAGGTCTAGGACCATCAGAGCCGGGAAAGAAAGGAACAAGTTAGTCTAGGTAGCAGAGAAGGTGAGAAGGGATGGGTGGAACTAAGGGAATATCCCAGGTAAGGTGAGGCCAGATGACCTTGTGTGGCAGTTAAGGGGCAGTTAAAATCAGATTTTCTTTCTTTGCCCATGCAATATGTTAATGATAAGGCTGTGGGACATACTCCAAAAAAAAAGAAAAAATGAGCCAAATGATGACAGGCAGAAATGGCCAATTCTGATAAAAAAAGGTAAAAGGACTCAGAAGTTGGATAATTTGACATTGAGTCCTGAGGGCTGCAATGTGCCCAGACAGAAGATGAAGTTTTATTCCTCAAGCTTGCATCTGGGCCTCGTTATCCATACAGGAGGCCACAGACAGGAAGGTCAGAGCGGGAGTGGGATGGTGAATTGAAGTGGCAGGCAACAGCAAGTTCAGAGTCACTCCTACTTACTGAGCACAGGTGCTCCACAAAGAGATCGCCGGTCTGCAGATGTGTCCCTGATCACCAGTCTGGTTTCTCCAGTGTAAAGGAAGACACATTGTGAACACCAAATGCAGTAGACTAGATTGGAAGAAGTGCGAGTGAATCGTTGCTTCATGTCGACTGTTTGGGTCCCTGGATGGTGTGAAGAGTACTATTGCACCTCCTGTAATTGCATGGAAAAATGCCAAAAGACGGGGAATATTAGGAGGGGATAGAAGAGTGGACTGGTGAGTGGTCCCTTTGAAAGGCTGAAAGGGGAAGTAGGGGAATATGTGTCTGGAGGTGGAATCTCGTTGGGAAACCTTGTCAGATCAAGACTGGTGGGGTACCACAGGAATTGATGCTTCGGCTCCAGCTATTCACAATCTACTATCAACAATTCGGCTGAAGGGACCAAGTATGATGTCCCCAACTTTGCTAATGATACTAAACTAAGTGGATCCATGCATATGGAGGAGGACGTAAAGGGGCTTCAGGTGGATATGGACAACCTGAGTGAATGGTCAGGAACACGGCAGGTGGAATTCAGTGGGAAAAGTGTTAGGTCATCCACACTGTTGCACAAATCAGAAAACCAGAGTATTTGTTAAATGGTGAGAGGTTGGTGTTGATTGAAGTGCTGATGTTCAGAAGGACCTGGGTGCAATTGTACACAAGTTACTGAAGGCAAACATGCAGATGCAGCACAAAGTTAGAATGGCAAGTGACACGTTAGCCTTGGAGACAGAGAAGAATGCAGATGCTGAGGTCTGAAGCAAACAGCAAGCTGCTGGAGGAACTCTGCAGGTCAGGCAGCATCTGTGGAGGCAAAGGGATAGTCGACATTTTGGATCAAGACCCTGCATCAGGACTGAGAGTGTAAAGTGGTGGAGTCTAAATACATTAGCCATATTATGAGAGGGTTTGATTCCAGGAAGAAGAATGTCTTATTACATTTGAATAGTCCTGGTGAGTTTGCACCTGGAGTAATGTGTACTACTTTGATCTCCTCACCTAAGAAAGAGTGAGTGCAGCAAAGATTCACTGGTCTGGTTCCAGGGATAGCGAGCTTGCAGCAAGAGGAGATATTGGGTAGACTGGGGTGTATTCTCTCCAGTTCAGAAGACTGAGAGATCTCAATGAAATTTACAAATTTCTTAAAGGGATTTACAGGCTAGATGAAGGAAGGTGTTCCCCTATTGAGGACTCTAGGACCTGAGGTCACAGTTTGAGAATAGGGAGTGCACCACTTAGATCAAGAAACTATTCTTCATTCAGATTGCGGTGAACCTTGGGAATTCTTCTGCCCTGGAGGGCTATGGAGGCTCAGTCATTGTGTTCATTCAAAACCAAGGTCAATAGATTTCTGGGTACTAAGAGAATCGAGGTTTACGGGGACCATGAAAGGAAATGCTGCAGCAGTAGAACTTCAGCCACGATCCTGATGAATGATGGAGAAGGGCTGGATGGCCTTATTCCTGCTTTCCTCTTCTTTTGTCCCTTGGGCAACATCATAAAATCTGGCATACTGGAGGGAAGCTTCTGGGAGCGTGCAGTGCACGGTTGGCTAACACATTTATTGTAACGATGACTACAATTCAACAACTCTTAATTGGTGCATTCAAATCTGGAAGAAACATCAAAGGTGATAAGAACATAGAAAAATAGGAGCAAGAATAAGTTATTTGGCCCTTCGGGCCTGCTTCACCATTCTATACTGTCATGACTGATCCTGGGTACCACATTCCCACCCTGTCCTATACCCTTGATGTCTTTGACTGTCATGGTTCTGAGTGCTTGTCCTCAATTCAGCCCCATTGATGGTGCCTTGTTGTGCAGCACATGACTTCCATGCACTACTAATTGCATAATAGCACACACCTGAGTTCTATCGGGAGACTAGTATTAGAACCCGGTTCCACTATCACTGGTTGCCAGAGTATTGGTCAATCTTTGGGTATATGTTGTCTCCTGGCTGCTTAGAGCTGTCCACTTCAGAGCAGTCCTGGTTTTGCTGTTTCTCCTAGGAGATCCTGTTTCTGTGTTGGGACTCTGCCTCAGAGCCCTGAGGCAAGATTCCTCCTGGTTGCTGCCTGCGTTCGGTTCTGAGGAAGCATTCCTGACTCCAGTCTTGTACTGGTGTTCTGCATTTGGGTTCTCTGCGATCTTGTTCTTTGTTTGACATTGTGACATTGACTCCAGAAGTACATGGATGTCCTTCTTAAATATAACCAGCCACTTGGCCTCAATAGCCCTGTGGCTGTGATTTCCACAGGATTTACCACTCTTTGAGTGAAGAGATTTCTTCTTATCTCTATCCCCATATCCTGAGACCCTGACCCCTCATTCTAGTATCACACCTCCCCTCCCCACTTCCACTGGACAAGAGAAACATCCTCCCTGCATCCAGCCTGCCTAGCCCCATCTGAATTTTGTACATTTTCAAAGAAATCTTTCATTCTTCTATACCCCAGGGATACAAACCTAATATCTCCTCATATATCAAGTGCCATTGCTCAAGCTTACACTGAGCTTTGTGAATTGGAGCCAAAGCCATCCTAAGCAATGGTCAGTTTAAATAATTGGCAAAGGGTGAGTCAGCACTAGGAATGGTTAGAAGTAGGGAAACTTGCCAGTGGCTATCTTGGGAGTCACTATCATGCTGGACCTGGTACTAGGCAATGAGCCTGATCAGGATTCAGATCTCTCGGTGGGAGAGCAGTTTGGAGATAGTGACCATAACTCGTTGACCTTTACCATAGCCTTGGAGAGGGATAGGAGCAGACAATATGGGAAAGTATTTAACTGGGGGAGGGGGAATTATGATGCCATTAGGCACGAACTTGGGAGTGTAAATTGGGAACAGATGGTCTTGGGGAAGTGCATAGCGGAAATATGGAGGTTGTTTAAGGAATACTTGCATGGGGCTCTGGATAAGTTTGTCCCATTGAGGCAGAGTAAGGATGGTAGAGTGAAGGAACTGTGGTTGACACGAGATGTAGAATATCTCGTCAAGAGGAAGAAAGAAGTTTACCCTAAGGTTTAGAAAGTATGGATCAGACAGGGCTATTGGAGAGTTACAAGGTAGCCAGGAGGGAGCTTAAGAAGAGCTAGAAGGGAGCATGAGAAATCCTTGGCGAGTAGGATCAAGGAAAACCCCAAGGCATTCTACACGTATGTGAAGAATAAGAGGAGACTAAAGTGAGGGTAGGACTGATCAGGGATAAAAGAGGAACGTGCCTGGAGTCAGAAGAGGTAGGGGAGGTCCTTAATTCACCAGAGAGAGAGACTTTAACGTTGTAAGGATGGCGTACGACAAACTGATATGCTAGGGCATGTCGACGTGAGGAAAGAGGATGTGCTGGAACTATTGAAAAACATTAGGATAGATAAGTCACTGGGGCCGGGACTGCGCTTTTGGCAATGATCGTTGCATCCTCACTGGCCACAGGAGTAGTGCCAGATGATTGGAGGGTGGCAAATGTTGTTCCTTTGTTTAAGAAAGGAAGTAGGGATAACCCTGGAATTACAAACCAGTGAGTCTCACTTCAGTGGTGGGCAAATTACTGGAGAAGATTCTTAGAGACAGGATTATGGGCATTTAGAGAAGCATAGGCTGATTAAAGACAGTCAGCATAGCTTTGTGAGGGGCAGGTCGTGCCTCACGAGCCTGATTGAATTCTTTGAGGATGTGACAAAGCAGGTAGAGCAGAGGATGTGGTGTACATGGATTTTAGTAAGGTTCCTCATGGAAGGCTTATTCAGAAAGTCAGGAGGCATGGGATCCAGAGAAACTTGGCTGTGTGGATTCAGAATTGGCTCACCCATAGAAGACAGAGGGTGGTGGTAGATGGAGCGTATTCTGCCTGGAGGTCAGTGACCAGTGGTGTTCCGCAGGGATCTGTTCTGGGACCCCTGCTTTTTGTGATTTTTATAAACGACTTGGATGAGTATATGGAAGGGTGGGTTCGTAAGTTTGCTGATGATACAAAGGTTGGTGGTGTTGTGGATAGTGTAGAAGGTTGCTGCAGATTACAGCAGGATATTGATAGGTTGCAGAGCTGGGCTGAGAAGTGGCAGATGGAATTCAACCCGGATAAGTGTGAAGTGATACACTTCGGGAGATCAAATTCGAAGGCAGAATGCAAGGTTAATGGCAGGACTCTTAGCAGTATGGAGGAACGGAGGGATCTTGGGGTCCACATGCATAGATCCCTCAAGGTTACCACGCAGGTCGATTGGGTTGTTAAGAAGGTATATGGAGCGTTGGCCTTCATTAGTCGGGGTATTGAGTTCAAGAGCTGAGAGGTGATGTTGCAGCTCTATAGAACTCTGGTCAGACCACACTTGGAGTATTGTGTTCAGTTCTGGTTGCCTCATTATAGAAAGGATGTGGAAGCTTTAGAGAAGGTGCAGTGGAGATTTACCAGGATGTTGCCTGGATTGGAGAGCATGTCTTATGAGGATAGGTTGAGTGAGCTGGGGCTTTTCTCTTTGGAGAGAAGGAGGATGAGAGGTGACTTGATAGAGGTGTACAAGATGACACAAGGGGACATAATTTTAAGGTGATTGGAGGAAGGTATAAAGGAGATGCCAGGGGTAAGTTTTTTACCCAGAGAGTGGTGGGTGCGTGGAATGCACTGCCGGCAGGGGTTGTGGGGGGCAGATACATTAGGGACATTTAAGAAACTCTTAGATAGACACATGAATGATAGAAAAATAGGGGGCTATGTCGGAGGGAAGGGTTAGATAGATCTTAGAGCAAGATAAATTGTTGGCACAACATTGTGGGCCGAAGGGCTTGTACTGTGCTGTAGTGTTCTATGTTCTATGAACCTTTGTTTCACTCCCTCCATGGCAAGTACATCCTTTCCTAGGTGAGAAGACTAAAACCACAGACAAGACTTATGTGCGACCTCAGCAAGGTCCTGTGTAATTGATATATAGAAATAAAACTCTTCCAATTCTACTTTATTCAAACATACAACAGCCCGAAGGGCTTGACAGTGCAGAGATGTTTTCACCAGTGGCAGAGTCACAAACAAGGGGACATAGCTACAAAATAATGGGCCGCTCATTTAAAAGTGAGGTGTGTAGAAATTTCTTCTCTCAGTGGGTAGTAACTTTCTGGAATTCTCTTCCCCTGGGGGTGGTGGAGACCAGATCATCAAATATATTTCAGGTGGATATAGATAATTATTTGAAAGATTGAAGAATTGAGGGCGATGCGGAATTGGGACAGAAGAGGAGTTAAGGGCAGCATAGATCAGCCATGGTCCTATTGAACAGCAGGGCAGGGTTGAGGGGCTGAGTGGCCTACTCCTGCTCCTAGTTTCTTGTGTTCTTTCACATCTCATGCTGGAAGCCATGTATGTGCCTCCTTCCCCAGCCCAAACCCCCAGAACAATTTGCTCCCTTTTGCTCAATGACCGACTCCTGACCTGCACCCTAGACCTGGGACTGTTGGCTAAGACACAAACATGGCTGCAGACTCCATTCTGACACACCCACAGCACCATTATTGGATGCCTCTCCATCTGCACTGGCCCAGAGTTCACTCCCATGCTCCAGCTGCTCTAGTAAATGTCCTAAATGACTGGAGATGGAGTTAAATCCAGCAAGTTCTCAGGCAAGTCCTGCCCTCTGGTCACCATCTTTAAGCCTTCATGCTGAAGTGCCCTCACCGTGGAATGGATCACCCACAATCCATGCCTAACCCTCTGCACCACAGCAGCATCCTCCTCCCAGTCCCACTCCAATCCCCGTGACCTGCCCCTCTTCTGGCTGAGAGCTTACCTACTTGTATCCACTCTCAGTGACAGAATCAGCTTCTGTTGATTATTTAAACTGACTATGGCTTGACTCCAATGCACGAAGCCCAATGCAAGTTTGAGGAACAGCCCTTCATCTTTCTTCTGGGCACACAGCAGTCTTCCGGACTCAGTTTGAAGTTCTACATCTTAAGATAACTCTCTGTATCTGTCTGTGTCAGAACTGGCCACCTGTGTCACCTCATCCATCTGTAATATTGGCTCAGTGTGTTCCCTCTACCTGTATGGTCCGACCTGCTTGGCATTCTCAACAGCTCTGTACTTCACAGCTTTTACATCCAGCGTTTGCTATCTTCCCTCATTAAAGTATCAACCAAATTCCTTCATGAACATGAAGACAAAATAGACTGCAGATGCTGTGATCTGGAACAACAAACTCAACGCTGGAAGAACTCAGCGGGTCAAGCAGCATCCGTGGAGGGAAAAGGTGTAAGTTGACATTTCAGGTTGAGACCCTGCATCAGGACTGAGAGGGAAGAGGAAAGGTTTGCAGTTTATAGCAGTGTGAAGGGGGGGGGGCAGAGGCTGGTAGGTGGTTGGTGGAACCAGATGGAGAGGGGCCAGATGATGAGCAGATGGAGCCAGATTGGATCGCAAATTAGAAGAACAGCATCTCATATTCCACTTGGGTAGCTTACAACCCAATGGTATGAACAGTGATTGTTACAGTTCCAGGTAACCCCGCACCCCTTGTGCTCTCCTCCCACACACACTCACCCATCCTCCTAGTTTTCTTCTCCCTTTGCTCATCTCTCCCATTCCCTCCCCCCACCTGCTTCCACCTGCCCGTTATTCCCTCCCCGTCCGGTTCCAACTATTACCTCCCAGCCTCTATCCCACACCTCTACATAATGCTATAGAGTGTCCATCTCTCCTCTTCCCTCTCAGTCCTGATGCAGGGCCTTGACCCGAAATGTTGACCTGCATCTTTTGCCTCCACAGATGCTGCTTGACCCATTGGGTTCTTCCAGCGTTCTGTTTTTTTTCCATCAAACACCTTATCCCCATGGCAACTGTGACCTCACCTCAGAGATATTCCCTTTATCCTCTCTATCCTTCCCCCATCATCTTTGCAACTTAAAACTAACTTGTTTGCTCTCTTTCCCAGTCGTAACACTACTACAGCGCCAGCGACCCAGGTTCAATTCCGGCCGCTGTCTGTAAGGAGTCTGTACATTCTCCCCGTGTCTGCGTGGGTTTCCTCCGGGTGCTCCGGTTTCCTCCCACATCCCAAAGACGTACGGGTTAGGAAGTCGTGGGCGTGCTATGTTGGCGCCGGAAGCGTGGCGACACTTGCAGGCTGCCCCCAGAACACTCTACGCAAAAGGTGCATTTCACTGTGTGTTTCGATGTACATGTGACTGATAAAGATCTTATCTGATAAAGGGTCTTCAACTCGAAACAATAACTCTGTTTCCCCTTCTGCAGATGCTACATGACCTGCTGATTTTTTTCCAGCATTTCCTTTCTTTATTTCACCCTCCTCCCTCTGTTACTTTCTCAACCACTAGATCTCATCTGTGTCAATGTTGTAAATGGCTAGGGTAAAACTTCCCATCCCATTTCCTTCTCGCAATGGTTGTGCTGTGATTCCATGGCTGGCCACCAAGGGTGGTGTGGAGCAGTATTTGAACTGTTTCCTCTGATCACTGGATCAGAAGCCTAGTGTGGGTCAGAAACTGACACAGTGTTAAGTCGTTCATAATATTTAATTTTATATTTTATTTTGTTATGTCGTAGGCTGAGACCATTTGGACCATCGTGTCTCAGGACATTCCCATCAGTCCCATACCCCCATTTATTTCCCTGTAACCTTTTCTCTCTCACATTCCCATCAACATCCCTGATTTTTCTGCCACCCACCTAACACACTGGGGCAATTTACCTCCCTACCCACATGTCTTTCACATGTGGGAGGAAACCGGAGCACAGGGAGAATGTCAAACTCCACACAGCAGACAGCACCTGAGGTCAGGATTGAACCTGGGTCGCTGAAGCTGTCAGGCAGGCAGCACTACCTGCTGCACCCTTATGCTGCAAGAGCATTGCTAAAATATAAACTTAGAGCTCAGTTTAGATTTTATTCTACCCGTGGCTGGTGACTGCACGATATTTGTCAAACTCCCTAAATAGGAAATCACTGCTGGCAACAGCCATGGGGGCTAAAATCAGTGGGTAGGAAGCAAGTATTTGCTCACAGCAGTGTGGGGCTCAATAACACATGCACTGCACTTTCTCTGTAGCTGTGACACTTTACTCTGTACTGTTATTGTTTTGCCTGTACTACATCAATGCACTCTGTACTAACTCAATGTAACTGCACTGTGTAATGAATTGATCTGTATGATTGGTTTGTAAGACACGTTTTTCACTGAACCTCGGTACAAGTGACAATAATAAACCAATACTAATACCCACCCCGCCACCCCAGCCTCCTCTATTCCAACAAAAACAAGCCCAGCCTATCCAATCTCTCCTGAAATGCTCTAAACCAGGCAATATCCTGGTGAATGTCCTCTGCACCCTCCCCCTGCAATCACCCCCTTCCCATGGTGTGGAGACCAGAACTGTACGCAGTATTCCAGAGGGCAAAGCCTTGGTCAACAAGGAAGGGTTTAAGAAGCATCAGAGGGGGAGAGGATTACGGAGAGGATTCCAGCACTTCGGTACAGTCATAAGAGGAGGTTCAATTCAGGAGCCAGATTTAGAGGAACACAGATAGCTGTGAAGGTTATAGGGCTGGAGGGGATCAGAATTAGGGTGATGGATTTGCACATGACAATAATGATTTTAAAATCAGGGAAACAGGTATAACTCAGTAAAATGGAACAGCCATACCGGGAGTAATTTATTCCTTGGGTATTCCCTGCACTGTTCCATATAGTATTTCTTTTGCCAGAGTGTCTATTGATCTATGAATTTACTAATTCCTTGTGCCTGCTACTTAATTCACTGGTGTCAACAGTTGTATTTTGTGTATTTATTTGCGCACTGTGCTACCTATCTTAAATCCTTATTTACAAGTCTATTGTTATTTAGGTGCCAACTTCACTCGTTCACCATTTAGATCAATTGTCATGTATTTTTTAAAATAATATCATCAAGATAAAACTCTACAACACTGTACAGGCATTGAGTTTTCCTTCCACAGCACCATGGGAAGTTGGTTGGAGTGTACAATGACGGTACCCACTATCACATTGAACGGTGGGGTGGGCTTGAGGGGTCTGGTGGTCTACACCTGCTCCAATTTTCTGGTGTTCACTTGCCAATCTGGAGAAAGGGACAAACTTCCCCAATTTCAAGTGACCATCGAGCTCTCACGGGTTGTTAGAACACGAGTTAGATCAAGTCGAAAATTCCTCTCTCGTTAGAATGGGCCTTAACTCCACCCCATTCCTAGCTTTTACTTCACCCAAGTGCTACTGGAAGACCCTGTAGCCCTTTGAACAACTGGTGCTATTCCCAGTCTCCCTTCCCCCCAACACCCCCTCCCCTTTTACCTGGATCCACCTATCACCTGCCAGCTCTTGCTCCACCCCTTCCCCCCACCATTTTATACTGGCTACCTCCCTACTATCTTTTAGTCCAGATGAAGGGTCTCAACCCAAAACATCAACTGTCCATTTCCCTCCACAGATGTTGCCTGACCTGCTGAGTTCCTCCAGCATCTTGTGTGTTGCTCCAGATTCCAGCATCTGCAGTCTCTTGTGCCTCTCTCTCTCTCTTCTTCTATTGTTTGTTCTGCACTAGGACCCATACCTGGAATGAACCAATGAAAGTTCAGGTCTGTTCTGGCACAAGATATAAAGGAATTAATAAACTAAGACAACATTGGTGCTTTTGTACTTTAATGGCTAATCAAATAGGGTCCAAATACTTGTCCCCAAGAAGGGTAGGAGTCTGAGAGACTGTCGAGGGATCTGCCATGCTGGGGAAGGACTTGGGGTCAATTACTGAGTAACAACAATCGACACCTTTGTTTCAATCAAAATTGTGGAACTCTTGAAGATTTGTTTAATATTCAAAAAGAAAGATCTACTTCAGGATCCCAAATCACACGTGGTGAAGTGTAATCGCTGGAGTATTGCAGGAATCACAGGCCAAGATATTGGAGAACAAACAGGCAGGTGATGCAATGGGCCTACATCTGGTTAGCTCCTTATGCTGGATAATGCTGAAGGACTGTGGGGTTTGGCACGACCTGAAAGGTGTTGCACATTCTCTGGATCAAAGACGTACCTGCGTGCTGATCACAAATGGGTGGGATAGGGGAATCGTGCTGGCTGTGGGCCAAGAGGGTTGGATGAATGGGTGGGTGTGGGAAGAGGAATCAGCATCACGGGAGACAATGGTTCAAAGATTCATGACTGGGGCCCAGGAGTGAGGGCCAAAAGTCTGCTTCTCATATCTTATATACCTCTATCAAATCCCCTTTCAACCTTCCTTGTTTTAAGAGTAATGATCATTGGTAATTGGTTTATTTTTGTCACATGTATTGAGACACAATGAAAAACTTTGTTTTGCAAGCCATCCAGACAGATCTCTTTGAGGTAGTACAAAGGGAAAAGCAATAACAGAATGTAGAATATAGCATAAAAAGTTAGTTACAGAGAAAGTGCAGTGCAGGCAGACAGTAAGGTGCAAGGTAGGTTGTGAGGTCAAGAGTTCATCTTTATCATACAAGAGGTCCATTCAGGAGTCTTATAACTGCAGGATAGAAGCTGTCCTTGAGCCTGGTGGTGCGTGTTTCCAAGCTTTTGTATCTTCTGCCCGATAGAAGGGGGTGGGGTCAGGGTGGTGGTGAAGAGAGAATGCAAGGATTAGGGCAAATACGTACAAAACTTTGAGCAAAGATATAAGTGGGACCTGAGGAAAAACGAGGGACTGGAACTGACAAGATTTCTCTACAAGGAGCTGGCAAGGACTCAACGAGCCAAATGGCTTGTTCCGGTGATATAATGATTCTATTTGATGGTTCTTGCAACCTTCTGGGTTCTGGGGTGGAGGATGCGAAACAAAGGCTGCATTTGTACAGAGGGAGGACCAGTGACTTCACACACAACAAGATCAATATTTAAAATGTGTCAGCTGCTAAGAAAAGCCTTGCCTTTCCATTCAGTCAGTCACTTGGGCAAAAAGCACCAGGGACTTGAGTGCAATTATAAAGCGCTGACCTAACACATTGTCACCAGAGACTGGGATCTCCAGGGACAAAGAGCCGAGGAACCCACAAACCAAAGACTGGGATTTCCCCACCACCACCACCACCATCCCTGGGGATCAGGGAAACAACAATAACTAATTGAAGGTGCAAAGATGATTCCCTTACAAGCTCTAATGAGCATCTCCGAGTTGTGTCATGGTCTACTGCCACAGGACGGAGCTCGGCAAGCAGGTTAGATGGGCAGAGAAGGAATTGTTTGGTGGCCTTTCCTTACTGTGGAATACTCACTTTCATTGTTTTCCATTCTGTTCGGGCTGAAGTCTTCACATGAGGTCCTCTCATCCAAATTCAGAGACTGGGAAAAAAAGGGACAGGTGGAACATGTGAATTAGGGGCAGACCCCTTGGTCCTTCAAACCTGCTCCCCCATTTGAGAAGACAGAGTCATAGCTCAATACAGCATTGACAGAGGTGCTGCCAGTTGAATGAGATGTTAATCTGCTCTGCCGCATGGACATAAGACATATTGGACAGGTGCTTAGATAGGAAAGGTTCAGAGGGATATGGGCCAAATGCAGGCAAATGGCACTAGCTCAGGAAGGCACCTTGGTCAGCATGGACAAGTTGGGCCAAAGGGCCTGTTTCCATGCTTTATGACTCTGTGGCTCTAAAAGATACTGTTGTCCTATTAGAGTCAGAGTCATACAGCATGGAAATGGGCTCTTCAATCCAACTAGTTCATGCCAACCAAGATTCTCATCTAAGCTAGTCCCATTTGCCTGTGTTTGGCCCATATCCCTCTAAACCTTTCCTATCTATGTACCTGTCCAAATACCTTTTATATTTGGTTAATGTACCTGACCCAACCACTTCCTCTGGCAGCTCATTCCACACACTGACCACCCTCTCGGTGAAAAGGTTGCCCCTCAGGCTCCTATTAAATCTTTCCCCTCTCACCTTAAACCTATGCCCCCTAGTTCTTGATTCCCCAGCCCTGGGAAAAAGACTGTGTGCCATCAGCCTATCTATGCCCCTCATGGTTTTACATTCTGAACAACCGCAGGGAGGGGCATCCTCAATAACATTAAATCAGATTATCTGATTGTTATCACTTTGCTATTTATGGGACCTCTCTGTACATGTTGACTGAAGTTCATGAGTTACAGACATTAAATATTTTGGGAGGTCCTGAGAATATGGAAGGCACTATATATGCAAGTCTTGTTTTCTCTGTGGCAGCAGCTCTTTCAAAAGACAGCTTCATTTCGGCACCAAACACATTATTCTGAGAACAAATGGAGGAAGTGGCTAGTGCAGCCTGCCACAGCACTGTTAACAAAATTTAGGTGCAGGTAATTGTGAATGGAGAAGAAAAGGCAACATTGAAAAGGAAAGTTTCAGATCCACTTTCCGTTGTGCATTGGTTGTCAAAAGCCAAAATTTTGCCTGAAATTTTCAATGTTTCAATGACTTAATTAATTCCGGATATAAAATGAGAATCTGTGCAGTGCACCCGGTGTTCTATGGGGATTCGAGATCTGCTTCTTGCTTCTCAGTCTGCTGAGCTTTAGCAACTCCTGAGGATAGCACACCGCCCCAGTGACCCTGCTTAAGATCTGAACACGAGATCATTAGCTAGAAGATCGAACACGGCACACAGGTGAAGCTTTCTCTTCTCACCTGGGAGCTGCTGTTCAGTGAATCAAGTAGCTGTTTTTTGACTCATTACTCTAATATTACTTTTGCACTGAAACCTGTCATTGCGATCCAGAGATTTCCAATATTTCCAAAACAAAAATTCAAAACACCATGGCTCAGAGTGAGAGAAGTGCATTGATTCTGTTCCTCTGTCGGAATAATCTGTACAAAATTTGCAAACTGCAGAAGGAGCTTTTAACTCAGCAGGTTGAAGAGCTCTGGGATCATGGGAGAGATGACGAGGGAGAGGTAGGAGCTCCTGCAGCTGCAGTTAGCTTGGGCTGAACAAGTTTTCTTGTTCGGTTATCAAAAGAACCTCACCCTCCAGGCTGATCCATCAACAGGACAGTAAGGAAAATGGACACAGCAGGAAAAGCACCATCGTTCCCCACCTTTCTCCTGCCATAGGAAAGACTCTAGATAAATAGGTCGTTCCCACCCCCCCCAACTTCCCTCTAATAATTTTGTACACCTCAACAATACTCTCATTAGTCTCTACTGCAAAGAAAATTACCTTGCCTTTCCTCATAACTAAAACTCTCCTGTCCTAACAACATGCTCCACACCCCCTCTGGTTGTATAACAAACAGGACTGTATACAGTATTCTACACATGGCCTACTACGATTTTACACAGATTCGCCATGATCTTCCTGCACTAAAACTCCATGCCTCTGCCAACAATGCATCCCTTTTGTCCTCTTAACCACCTTATCTGTGCTGCTCACCCTCCAAGTCCAATTAAATCCTCCCTTCAGCATAGTTCCCAGAAGGAAACAAGTACACTAACGGGATCAAACCGAGCCTTATATAACTCCCTTAACTTTGATCCCAACCCCTATGAGATAAGTGCAATCATTCTGTTATATTTTTCAGTTATTTATTGCTAGCTGTCCACTGCCTCCTGGTGTTTTGGTGATTGGACACTTTACCTTTGCTTCTCTATCATTCTCACTTCACTCTTCTTCCAATTCAGAAAATACTCCAACCTCTCTTCAACAGCAATGGAACACTAGGGACCACCTCTTGAACTACCTTGGACTTGTCTCTGATTGTGTCTTTTTTTTGCACTAAGATCTTGTTTTTGCACAGTCGTTTCTCTCTCTCTCTCTTCACTATCTTGTATAATTTATGTATGATTTATATTCAGTGTGCTGTCTGTACCTACGTGCCTGTGATGCTGCTGCAAGCAAGTTTTTCATTGTACCTGTACCCCAATGTACAGTTCAGCATGAGAAAGTGCACGGTCATCCACTTTGGACGAGATCCAAAGTGGATGAGCGTGCACTTTCTCACGCTGAACTGCATTTGCCACAGTTTGTCCCACTTGCTCAATCTATCACTGGCTCTCTGCTCCTATCTAAACTGCGTATTGTTCCACTTCACTTACTGTCATCTGCAAATTTGGCTATACAGTTCACATGTTCTGCTATTTAGGTCACTAATAAATGTGAAAAACCAAGACCTCAACACCTGGGACCACCCTGTGGGATACTATTAATCACATCCTGCTGCAAGTTTTTTTATCCCTGCTCTCTCAAATTATTCCCTGGCATGTCAATAAGTTGCCTTCATTTGTGTTAAGTACCATCCTATGAAACTAGATTGATACCTTCTGGAAGACCACATAAACCACACCTTGTAAGATGTTGGACGTGAAGGATTCGATTTCAAGATTTAACAAATGTCTCCCCATGATTCAATGTGACATTGTATTGAAAAGAGTGGTAGGTTTTATTTTTCACAGAATGAGCAATGCCAGCCTTTACTTCAGTGATATTCTAAGTCACTACGCAGATATTTGTGTTACCTTTTAAGATTCAGACGGAAGACAGCACACTGACAGCTGTCAATCATTAAGATCCTGCCTGCTTTAGATTTCAACATTGGACTACACTAAGGCCGTTAATCTTATTCAAAAATAGCGTCTCCCTTGCTTCCAGCTGTTTCTACCCTTAACTGACTTTGGTTGCTTCCTATTAGTTCTTCTTCTAATTAGTTTCTCATGGATTTTTTGCATTTCTTACTAAATGACTTGTTTGATTTTCATAGGAATATTTTCCTGGACAATTCTAACTGATCCTCCTTCCAACGATGTATGGAATGAGATGGGAGTGTGGCCTCCACAACCTCCACTCGTGAATGGGACTGTCTTTTTCCCAGGTCTATGTGATCTGGCTGCAAACTACTTTTAACCTAAGGTGCTGGGTCTGTGAGTGTGACAGGTCTTCCCCAGTGCAACTGACATCTTTCACATTTGTATTTTGTGACATAAATAGAACTTCACACAGTCCCCTATCCACAATCAGTAATCTCCACAAAACATTCACTACACATGACTTCTTCTTTACTAACCCATGCTGGCTTTTCCTGATCAGCTCCTGTCTGTCCAAGTTTCTCACTCACTCTGTCTCAGGTATCTTATAGACCCAACCTGAAACCTCTTCTCTTCCTAGATACTGACCGACCTGCTGAGTGTTTCCAGTATATTCTAGCTTTGTTGTGAGAGATCTGCTGGTCTGTATTGATGTGTTTCTAGCATGTCCTTGTCTATATGTCTTTCTACCTGACTGTCTACCTGTCTGCCACTCTCCGTCAGTCCATCTATCCATCTTTGCCTGGTTGTATTTACCTCTGTCTCAGTTTCTGTATCAGCTTGTTTCTGTATTAATTCTGTATCATTCTTTTTAAGAGGCATATAAACAGGCAGGGAACCTCCGTAAGATCACCTCTCAGTCTCCTATGTTCCAAGGAATGGTCCAAGTCCTAGCCTGTCCAACCTCTCCCTATAACTCAGTCCCTCAAGTCCCAGTGACATCCTTGTAAACCTTTTCTGCACTCTTTCCAGTTTAATAACATCTTTTCTAAAGCAGGGTGACCAAAACTGAACACAATACTCCAAGTGCAGCCGCACCAGCGTCCTGTACAACCACACCGTGACTTCTCAGCTTTTATGCTCAATGCCCTGACCTATGAAGACCAGCATGCCAAAAGCCTTCTTCACCACCCTGTCTACTTGTGATTCCACTTCCAATGAACCTTGCACTTGAACTCCAAGGTCCCCCTGTCCCCTAGGGCCCTGCTATTCACTGTGAAAGCCCTACCTGGATTTCACTCTCCAAAACACAACACTTCGCACTTATCCCAATTAAACTCCATTTGCCATTCCTCAGTCCACTTACTCAGCTGATTAAGATCCCCCTGTAATTTTTGATAACCTTTTTCATTGTCCACTGTACCACCTATTTTAGTGTCATCAGTGATACGACCACGTGCAGGCAGATGTGCAGTTTAAATTGGCATCATGGTCGGCACAGATATCATGGGCCAAAGGGCCTGTTCCAGTGCTGTACACTCTAATCCATCTATCTATCCTGATGCAGGGTCTTGACCTGAAACGTCAACAATTCCTCTGCCTCCACAGATGCTGATTGACCTGCTGAGTTCCTCCAGCAGTTTGATTTTTGCTCCAGATTCCAGCATCTGCTGTCTCTTGTGTCTCTATCTGACTACCATTCTGTCTCTGAGCATAGCAATCAATTGGTGTGCATCTATCTGTGCCTAATTGCATCTATCTCTTACCTACCTGTCTTCCTTGCTACCTACCTACCTATCCTTGCAGCCAGGTTTGCTGGGGTGGTTCAGGTGGGTTTAAACTAGATCGCGAGGGGGAAGGGAACCGGAGGAGTAGGTCAGAGGAAGAAGGGGGATGGGGAAAAGTCAGATCCGACAGGTAGAGAGGCTTTGAGGAAGGAGAAGCAGAGTATAGGGTATAAAAGTAGTAAGGTGGATGGGCTAAAGTGCATTTACTTAAATGCAAGAAGCATCAGGAATAAGGGAGATGAACTGAGAGCTTGGATAAGTACATGGGGCTACGATATTGTGGCTATTACAAAGACATGGCTGACATCAGGGCAGGAATGGATATTGAATATTCCTGGCTTTCAATGTTCTAAAAGGGATGTGGGGGGGGAGAAGAGGAGGAGGGGTGGCAATACTGGTCAGGGGCACCGTTACAGCTGCAGAAAGGGTAGATAATGTAGAAGGATCCTCTCTAGGGTCAATATGGGTGGAAGTTAAGAACAAGAAAGGAGCAGTTACCCTCCTGGGAGTATTCTATAGGACCCCCGGTAGCAGTAGGGCTACTGAGGAGCAGATTGGGCAGCAGTTTTTGGAAAGATGCGAAAATAACAGGGTTATTATAATGGGAGACTTCAACTTTCCAAATATTGATTGGCACCTACTTAGTGCCAAAGGTTTAGATGGGGTGGAGTTTGTTAAGTGTGTCCAGGACAGATTCCTGATACAGAATGTTGACAGGCCGACTAGAGGGAATGCCATATTAGATCTAGTTTTAGGTAATGAACGGGACAGGTGACAGAGCTATCGGTGGGTGAGCATTTGGGGGACAGTGACCATTGCTCCATAACCTTTAGAATTGTCATGGACAGGGATAGGAGCAAAGAGGATGGGAAGATATTTAATTGGGGAAAGGCGAATTATGAGGCTATAAGGCGAGAACTTGGGATGTGTAAATTGGGATGACATTTTTGAAGGGAAATGTACTGTGGAGATGTGGTCGATGTTCAGGGATCTCTTGCAGGATGTTAGGGATGAATTTGTCCTGGTGAGGCAGAGAAGGATTGGCAGGGTGAAGGAACCATGGGTGACAAGAGAGGTGGAACAACTAGTTAGGAAGAAGAAGGCAGCATACATAAGGTATAAGCGGCAAGGATCAGACAGGGCTCGTGAGGAATATAGAGTGGCAAGGAAGGAACTTAAGAAAGGGCTGAGGAGAGCGAGAAGGGGACATGAAAAGGCTTTGGCGAGTAGGGTTAAGGAGAATCCCAAGGCCTTTTTCTTGTACGTGAAGAGCAGAAGGATGGCGAGAGTAAATGTTGGTCCGATTAAAGACAAAGGTGGGAGGATGTGCCTGGAAGCTGTGGAAGTGGGTGAGGTTCTCAATGAATACTTCTCTTCAGTATTCACCAAGGAGAAGGGTCTTGATGATGCTGAGGACAGTGTTGGTAAGGGTAATGTTCTGGAGTATGTAGATATCAAGAGAGAGGATGTGTTGGAGTTGTTAGAAAACATTAGGACAGATCCCTGGGGCCTGACGGAATATTCCCCAGGCTGCTTCGTCAGGCAAGGGAGGAGATTGCTGAACCATTGGTTAGGATCTTTGAGTCCTCGTCCATGGGGATGGTACCAGAGGATTGGAGGGTGGTGAATGTTGTCCCCTTATTCAAAAAAGGTAGTAGGGATAGTCCAGGGAATTACAGACCAGTCAGCCTTACGTCTGTGGTGGGTAAGCTGTTAGAAAGGATTCTAAGAGATAGGATCTGTGAGCATTTAGAGAATCATGGACTGATTAGGGACAGCCAGCATGGCTTTGTGAAGGGAAGATCTTGCCACACAAGCCTGATAGGGTTCTTTGAGGAGGTGACCAGGAAGATTGATGAGGGTAGTGCAGTGGATGTGGTCTACATGGATTTTAGTAAGGCGTTTGATAAGTTTCCGCATGGTAGGCTTCTTCAGAAGGTCAGAGGCCAAGGGATCCAGGGAGGCTTGGCAGTGTGGATTCAGAATTGGCTTGCCTGTAAAAAGCAGAGGGTTGTGGTGGAGGGAGTGCATTTGGATTGGAGGGCTGTGACTAGTGGTGTCCCACAGGGATCGGTTCTGGGACCTCTACTTTTTGTGATATTTATTAATGACTTAGATGAGGGGGTGGAAGGGTGGGTTAGCAAGTTTGCAGATGACACAAAGGTCAGTAGTGTTGTGGATAGTGTGGAAGGCTGTCGAAGCTTACAGAGGGATATTGATAGGATGCAGAGCTGGGCTGACAAGTGGCAGATGGAGTTCAATCCAGAGAAGTGTGAGGTAGTACACTTTGGAAGGACAAACTCCAAGGTGGAGTACAAGGTAAATGGCAGGATTCTGGGCAGTGTAGAGGAGCAGAGGGATCTGGGGGTTCATATCCACAGATCACTGAAAATCGCCTCACAGGTAGATAGGGTAGTTAAGAAAGCTTATGGGATGTTAGCTTTCATAAGTCGTGGGATCGAATTTAACAGCTGTGAAGTAATGATGCAGCTTTACAAAACTCTAGTTAGACCACACTTGGAGTACTGTGTCCAGTTCTGGTTGCCTCATTATAGGAAGGATGCGGAGGCATTGGAAAGGGTGCAGAGGAGATTTGCCAGGATGCTGCCTGGATTAGAGAGTATGGATTATGAGGAGAGACTAAAGGAGCTAGGGCTTTACTCATTGGAGAGAAGGAGGATGAGGGGAGACATGATAGAGGTATACAAGATATTAAGAGGAATAGATAGAGTGGACAGCCAGCGCCTCTTTCCCAGGGCACCAATGCTCAAAACAAGAGGACATGGCTTTAAGGTAATGGGTGGGAAGTTCAAGGGAGATGTCAGAGGGAGGTTTTTCACCCAGAGAGTGGTTGGTGCATGGAATGTGCTGCCTGGGGTGGTGGTGGAGGCTGATACGTTGGTCAAGTTCAAGAGATTGTTAAATAAGCATATGGAGGAATTTAAGATAGAGGGATATGTGGGAGGAAGGGGTTAGATAGTCTTAGGTGTGGTTTGAAGGGTGGCACAACATGGTGGGCCGAAGGGCCTGTATTGTGCTGTATTGTTCTATGGTTCCATGGTTTCATCTATGTCTGGCTGTATCTATTATCTATCTAAATTTCTGTGTCTCCTATGTATTTAAGAATATTTTAGCTGACTATAACTCCAGTAATTTTTAGGGTAGAGATGTCAAATACTACAGGACATGCATTTAAGGAGAGAGGGAGAATGTTTAAAGGAGATGTGCAGACAAGTTTTTTACACAGAGAGTGGTGGGTGCCTGGAATGGGCTGCTGGGGGGAGTAGTGGAAGCAGCTGCGGTAGTGGCGTTTAAGAGGCTGTTAGATAGACACATGAATATGCAGGGAATGGAGAAGGGAAGTAATTTAATTTGGCATCATGTTCAGCACGGGCATTCTGGGCCGAAGGGCCTGTTCCTGTGTTGTACTTTTCTAGGCTCTAAAACAAATTCTGGTCAAAAGGTGTTTTCTTCCTCTGTACCAGCAACAAGTTATTGGCAAATTGGCCTTCCCTTCTTCCTCCTGCTCCAGCCCCCACCAGGCAGACAGCAGCATAATGTCACAGCAGTGAATCTTCTGCCTCCCTTCTCCAGCGACCCCAGTTTGATCCCGACCTTGGGTGCTGCCCGCGTGGAGTTTGCGCGTGGGTTTCCCCCAAGTGCACCCATTTCCTCCCAGACACCAGCAGGCTGGTGGGTTAATTGGCCACTGTACAATACCCCTGGTGTAAGTGGGTGGCAGAAAAAAAAGCAGGGGGATCAGGAAAGGAGAACCATGTGAGAGTCAATAGGTCACAAGGAAATAAGAAGGAAACAGGACGAATGGGAACGCTCTGCTGGGAACCAGCATACACACGATGGGCGGAATAGCCTCATCTGTGTTGTAATAAGCTGGTGAGAAGCTCCGTAAACTGACTGAGCACAGACGTTCAGATAGCCCGGTGCTGTCCAACTCTGGGGGTGTGAGGGGTGGAAGGAGATTTACTCTGGATCTGACCCCACTCTTCTATCCTGTGAGGTGTGAGGAGCAGAGTGGAGGGAGGTTTATGGAGACACAAGAGAGACGGCAGATGCTGGGATCTGGACCAACGCACAAAACGCTGGAGGAACTCAGCGGGTCAGGCAGCATCCGTGGGGGGTATTGGACAGTCGACGTTTTGGGCCGAGACCCTTCATCTGGACATCCTCGGGATCTGACCTCACTCTCCTGTCCTGGGGTGTGTGAGGGGTGGAGTGGAGGGTTTACCCTGTATCCCACCCCACTCTCCTGTCCTGGGGTGTGTGAGGGGTGGAGTGGAGGGTTTACCCTGTATCCCACCCCACTCTCCTGTCCTGGGGTGTGTGAGGGGTGGAGTGGAGGGTTTACCCTGTATCCCACCCCACTCTCTAGTCCTGGGGGAAGAGAGGGGTGAAGTGGAGGTTTTACCCTGTATCCGACCCCACTCTCCAGTCCTGGGGCTGTGTGAGGGCTCACTCCGTACCTGACCCGGGTTATTTTTTATTTGTCTGCTTCCATTACCTCAGCTTCTCGTCAGGTTTGGGTCTGTACATTACGGGCTGTCTGAGTTTTCCGTACTCGACGTAACCAAGTTTTGCCCAAAGAGTTTCGCCGGGTGAAGTTTTAGGGAGGCCAACACAAGCGAAGTTCCAGCGCCGGTGGCAGCGGGAGCAGGAAGCGGGAAGTCCTGGCTCATACTGAGCTCGGCCCGGAGGGGTGGATGGGGTTTTCACCGCCGAGCCTATTTGCATAGAGCGACTTGTGACAGTCCCTGATTTTTTACCCTGGGATCTTCCTCCTTCCTCCTCTGTCTGAGTCTGAGCGATACCTTGACTGGCCTTCCAATGCAAGGTAGGACAACACACCTGGCCCCACCGCCCTCCCCGGCAGTGGGCTGGGCTGGGCTGGGCTGAGCTGGGCTGGGCGGGCGGGGCGGTGGGGGGAGTGGGCAGCCCATCGGCTGGATCCCAGCGGGGAGCCGAGTGGGCGCTTCCCTCGGACCGGCATGGCGAGGGTACAGCAGGAGCCCAAGTGTTGGCGCTGGGCTTCGTTCCCTGACTGACTCCAGCTGTGGTGCCTGTCCTTGGAGGAAGCTTGGTGTTTGAGCTGAGTTTGCGATTGAGGGAGGGGAGGGGAGGGGAGGTGGGGTGGGGTGGGGAGGGGAGGGAAGGGAAGGGAAGGAGAGGGAAGGAGGGAGGTGTTTGAGGGAGGATTTGCCCATTCACCACACAACAGTAACGAACGTAAAGAAACCAGACTGCTGGAGGGTCTCAGCAGGTCGAGCAGCATGTGTGTGTGTTTGTGTGGGGTGGAAGGAAGGGACGGTCACTGTATCTGGACCCTGCGTCAGGACTGAGTGCAGAGGGGAGATAAAGTGGTTTCTCTGTAGCTGTGACGCTTTACTCTGTACTGTTATTGTTTTTACCTGTACTACATCAATGCACTCTGTACTAACTCGATGTAGCTGCACTGTGTAATGAATTGACCTGTACCATCCGTATGCAAGGCAGGTTTTTCACTATACCTAGGTACAAGTGACAGTAATAAACCAATTCCAATACCGAGAGAGAGAGAGAGAGAGAGGAGTGAGGTAGGGGCTGGTAGGTGACAGATGGAACCTGGAAGGAGAGAGATGGAATAGAGAGATAGAGGCACTCCAACCTCATCTGCTGCATTTGGTGCTCCCAACATGGCCTCCCCTACATAGGCAAGACCAAGCATAGACTGGGCAACCAATTGGCAGAGCATCGACACTCTGCTAGTGGCCATTCCGGGCTCCCAGTTGCCAGCCATTTCAACTCCCCTCCCCATTCCCACACCGATCTGTCTGTCCTTGGCCTTCTTCACTGCCAGGGTGAGGCCCAACACAAACCGGAGAAACAACACCTCGTGTACCAGCTGGATAGTCTACAGTCCAATGGTATGAACGCTGAACTTTCCAATTTCAGGTAACCCTTATCTCCTGCATTTCCCCCCACCCTCCCAATCCACTTCTGGTCCTTCTATTTTTGTCCCCTTTCCCTTATTACCCACCTCCCCATACATCCCTCACCAATAATTTTCAATCCCCTCCCCCTCCTGGTTCCATCCACCTCGTACCCACACATTTCACCCATGGGATCCCCTCCCCCATTGGTTCCATCTTCCCTTCACCTCTCCACAAATGGATCCAATTTTCACCTTCCTTGTCAGAATCCAGCACTGGCATCCTTCGTGTCCCCACCTCTCACTCTCCAGCTTCAGCCTCGCCACCCGCACCTGCCTCCATCTGCATTTCTTGTATCTATCAGCCACCTGCCTCTTGTCTCCCTCCCCCACCCCTCCCTGACCCCCAACTTGCTTCATCTGCCAATCATTCTTCATCCATCCTTGGTCCTGCCTCTGCCTTGGTGCCCCTGCCTCACCACTCCCCCTCTCCTCTTTAAGATAAGATTTCTTTATTAATCACGTGTACATCGAAACACACAGTGAAGTGCATCTTTTCTGGGGGCAGCCCGCAAGTGTCGCCACGCTTCCGGTGCCAACATAGCACGCCCACAACTTCCTAACCCGTACGTCTTTGGAACATGGGAGGGAAGCGGAGCACCCGGAGGAAACCCACGCAGACACGGGGAGAACGTACAAACTCCTTACAGACAGGGACCGGAATTGAACCCCGATCGCTGGCAATGTAATAGCGTTATGCTAACTGCTATGCTACCGTGCCTGCCTTATTCCTTTATTCTGCCTATCTTCCCTCTCCACTCTCAGTCCTGATGCAGGATCTTGACCTGAGACATCAACAATTCCTCTCCCCCCTCCCCCAGAGATGCTGCTCAACCCAGCTGGTGGGTAATAGGTAGAAACGGATAAAGAGTGAGGAAAAAAAGGGGCAGACAGAAACACAAGAGATTCTGCAGATGCTGGAATCTGGAGCAACACACACAAAATGCTGGAGGAACTCAGCAGGTCAGGCAGCATCTATGGGGAAATAAACAGTTGACGTTTCAGGTCGAGACCCTTCATCAGGACTGGAAAGAAAGGGAGCAGAAGCCAGGATAAGAAGGTGGGGGAGGGGGAGGAGCACAGGCTGGCAGGTGACAGGTGAGTCCAGGTGAGAGGGGGAAGGTAGGTTGGTGGGGCAAGGGGGATGAAAGGGAGTGATGCGAGAAGCTGAGAGGTGACAGGTGGAAGAGGCAAAGGGCTGAAGAAGAAGGAATCTGGTAGGAGAGGACAGTAGACCATGGAATAAAGGGAAGGAGGTGGGGAATGGATGGGCAGGTCATGAGGGCAGGGGGACGGGGAAAGAGAAGGGGTGAGGGGCTACAGGAATGAGGGAAAACAAAGGGGGAAGGGGAGGAAGAAAACAAAAAAAGGAGAGGGGGAAAGAGGGGAGGGGTTACCAGAAGTTAGAGAAATCGATGTTGAGGCTGTCACGTTGGAGACTACCAAGGCGGAACATGAGGTGTTGTTCGTCCAACCTGCGTCTGGCCTCAACATGGCAGTACAGGAGGCTGTGGATGGACATGTCAGTGGGAGTGGGATGTGGAATTGAAGTGGCTGGCCACTGCGAGATCCTGGCTGTTGCGGCAGACGGAGCGAAGGTGATCGACGACACGGTTAGGGGAGGGGGTAGTAGACCCAGTAGGTTACGTGTGTGAGTGATAGACAAATGGAATCAGGTGGGGGGATGGAAACAGAGGGGTGAGGTTTGGAAAAGGAGGAGGGTGAGAGAGCCTGGGTGGATCAGGGGAGAGGAAGAGGAACGTGGGGGGTGTGGGTTACCTGAAATTAGGAAATTCAATCTTCATATCATTGGGTTGTAGACTACCCGGAAGGAATATGAGGCATCCTTCTAGCTTGCGGTTGGCCTCCCCGCAGTAGAGAAGGCCGAGGATGGGCAGATTGGTGTGGGAATGTGAAGGGTAGTTGAAATGGCATGCAACTGGGCGCTCGGGATGGCCATCATGGGCAGGACACAGATGCTCCGCAAACGGTCACCTAAGTCTACTCTTGGTCTCCCATTGCCACATGGACCTGTCCATCCGTGGCCTTTTCCACAGCTAGGGTGAGGCCAAACGCAAACTGGAAGAACAACACTTCATATTCCTCCTGGGTAATCTACAACCCAATAGTATGAACAGTGAACTTTCCTATTTCAATGAACCTGCACCCTGTGTTTCTTTTTCTCTCTCCTTCTGATCTGCCCATGTACTCTCACCACCCCCACCTTTTTCCAAACCACCCTCCCAGTTTCCCATTACCTAGTTCCATTCCCCTCCACACCTGGTTCCATCTGTCATTCACTCACACACTTAACCTGCTGGGTCTCCTGTTCCCCCAACTGGTTCTATCTGCCCATCATCTCTCCATGATCTGGTTACACATATCACCTTGCTTCCATCAGATTCCAGCATCTGCAGCCTCATTTGTCTCCACTTATCGCCTTCCATCTCTCCCTCCACTGTCCCCTCCTCCCACCTGGCTCCATTTACCCCCTTTATATCCTCTCCGTTCTACCTATCATGCACCAGCCACTCTCTCCCTACTCCACCACCCCCTCCCCCTCTCCCACACCCCATCACCTCCATCTTCCTATCATCTCACCTGGTCCCACCTATCACCTGCCAGCTCCTGCCTCAACCCTTCCCTTTACCTCTTTATTCTGGCTATCTCCCCTATACACTCTCAAGTCCTGATGCAGAGTCTCGACCTGAAATGCCGACAATCCCCCTGCCTCCACAGATGCTGCCTGACCCACTGAGTTCCTCCAGCGGTATATATTTTGCTCCAGATTCCAGCATCTGCAATATCTTGTGTCTCCTAATTCGTGGATCTACAGTCAACAGTAAACGTTGAACGTATCTGTGATCCTGGATGGGTCAACAGGCCAAGGCTTAATGTGTTGTCCTGGTCTGGATTTGGTCTTGTGGGGGTGTCTGAAAGGAAGTCTCCAGTATTCCCCTGTCCCTCCTTTTTGTGTTCACCAACACCGATTTTATTTTCACAGGGGGGCTGGCGGGGAATGAAGAGGAGGACCTGTTTCGTCATAATGCACGCAAGCAGACTGAGTGTGAAGGCAGCCTAGATTAAGATTAAGAGATTAAGATACCTTTATTAGTCACATGTACATCGAAACACACAGTGAAATACATCTTTTGCGTGGAATGTTCTCGGGGCAGCCCACAAGTGTCGCCACGCTTCCGGCACCAACATAACATGCCCACAACTTTCTAACCTGTACGTCTTTGGAATGTGGGAGGAAACCAGAGCACCCGGAGGAAACCCACACAGACACGGAGAGAACGTAAAAACTCCTTACAGACAGCAGCGGGAATTGAACCTGGGTCGCTGGCGCTGTAATAGCGTTACGCTAACTGCTACTTACCGTGCCTGCAGCTCCCCCTGGCTGTCTTTTTAATAGGTGTGTCAACACAGTGGGGCAGTTCAGCAGATAATTAGGTGCAGAATGTTCAGCTCTTGAAGAAGACCATAGAATTTATTATTTTTCAGAATTAGATTAGCACACATAATCTCGACATTTGGGAAAGAACGTGGATTCTGATGGAAGGCTGTAATTGTGAAACATTATCTCGCCCTCCCTGCCCTTTCCCCTCTCTCTATGGATGCCGTCTGATCTGCTGAGTATTTCAGCTTTTCAGATTTCCAACACCTGCTTTGCTTTCCTTTCTGAACACAGTACTGTCCCACTGGCTAGCCTCAATAATGGCAATCATGAAACTACCAGATTCTTGTAAAACAAATCATCCAATTCTTGCCTGTGTTTGATCCAGATGCACCGATGGGGGTGACATTTAACTGCCTCCTCAGTTCAGGGACATCTAGAGCTGAACAGTGAAATGCTGCCAATGCCAGCTATGTCCACATTCCTTTTACAGCGCCAGCGACCCGGGTTCAATTCCGGCCACTGTCTGTAAGGAGTTTGTACGTTCTCCCCGTGTCTGCGTAGATTTCCTCTGGGTGCTCTGGTTTCCTCCCACATTCCAAAGACGTACGGGTTAGGAAGTTGTGGGCATGCTATGTTGGCGCCGGAAGTGTGGCGACACTTGCGGGCTGCCCCCAGAACACTCTACACAAAAAGATGCATTTCACTGTGTGTTTCGATGTACATGTGACTAATAAAGATATCTTATTTCTTATCAAAGATATTCCTACGAATTAGATATAACTTATTTTTGTTCAGTAATTCATTACACTGTGTGTCAGGAGTCTGTAGGGTGGAGCTTGACCCTCTGCAGTGGTGTAGTGAGAACTATTTTACATCTCCCCAGGTCTTTGTTTCCATTGTCAAAGGGGAATTTATATCAGGAGGGACAAACAGCTGCTGACTCACTACCAGCAATTTAGCAAAGTTGGGATTCACCATTTCCTTGTGTCAAAGTCCACTACGATAAAGCTTGGATGCCAGAGATTTAATACCAGAAATAATAGAGGACAAAGGGTCTAAAATGAATGAGGAACTGAAATAAATTTGCTTTAGCAAACAAAAACGTATTGGAGAAATTAATGAGGCCAAAAGCCTGTAAATCCCCAGGACCTGATGACCTGTTTTGAAGGAAGTGGCTATGGAGGTAGTAGATGCAATACTTGTCGTCTTCCAAAATTCCGTATATTCTAGAATGTTTCCCACAGATTGGAAGGTAGCAAATGTAATTCCACTACTTAAGAAAGGAGGCAGAGAGAATACGTGAAAGTACAGACCTGACATCAGTTCTAGAATCTATTTTTAAAGAACTGGAAGCGGCAGAGAAAATAAAATAAGATTGGGCAGGGTCAACATGGATTTAAGTAAGATCATCCACTTTGGTTGAAATAACAGAAAAGTATTATTTTTAAATGGTGTGAGATGGAAAGGTGTTAGTGTGACTGGTCATGTACCCAAATAACTGCAAGTTAATGTACAGATAAAACACGCAATTAGGAAGACAAATGGTACATTGGCCCTTATTACAAGAGGATTTGAGTACAAGAGTAATTATGTTTTACTGTCCTGGATGTTCTTCCCATCTAAAAATGGTTATGCTTCCAATAGTTTTTTTAAATTATTCATAATAAGAAATATAAACAAAGGAAGAAACAGTGCAAAAAAAAATCTACATTCATGGTCGTTACATTCAGTAGTGTAAACTTTTAAAGAAAAAAAACACAAACAAAGCACCATTGCCACTCATGTGGCAATAGAGGGAGTGCAATGA
The DNA here is from genome assembly GCF_009764475.1 of Pristis pectinata. Classification (NCBI taxonomy): domain Eukaryota; kingdom Metazoa; phylum Chordata; class Chondrichthyes; order Rhinopristiformes; family Pristidae; genus Pristis; species Pristis pectinata. The sequence continues at coordinate 85,820,662 of NC_067414.1, read as the reverse complement.
AGGTTTACTCGATTGACTCCCAGGATGGAGGAGAGGAGAGATTAATTAGGCTAGGCGTACACTCTCTATTGTTTAGAAGAGTGAGAGATGATATCATAGAAATGTACAAAGTTCCTGTGAGGGTTGACTGTGTAGATACAAGGATGAAGTTTCCCGAGGTCAAAGTGGGTGGGGTGGGGGTTTGCAAGGCTCCCTGGAGGCTGTGGTGGGCCAGCCTGGATCCCACACAGATGGTCCCATAGCTAATCGCCTCATGACCTCTGACTGGCTCAGGCCCTCATGTGCAACACAGTTCGTGTGGTCCTAGTGCCCATCCCTATCTTGCATGGACAAATTTTGCCTTTGTGCTTAAACAAAAAAAGAACAGAATAATGCAGGTGATAAGGACATCAGAAGCAAGACTAGGCCATCCAGTCCATTACGCCTGCTCTGGCATTCAATGACTGAACCTTCTCTCAGCACCACTTTCCTGCACTAAATCTATATCCCTTGATTCCCTGAATATCTAAAGGTGTACCAATCACTGTTTTGAATATTCTATTCAAGGTAATATACCTTTTCAAGATCTGAACCAAGATTTAAAGGCTGGTAATGCACACCAAGTCAGTCAGAAAATGAAGAGAAAATGATAAATTAACAATCCATAGAGTGAAAGGGCATTGGAATCAGCCGATCATAAAATAACTATTGATTAAATCCTAATGTGGACAGAGGTGTATCTCTGATTCTGTGACAAGGTATCTCCAGTGTCTTTTGACAGAATTGTACGCACTTAAATCTGTGATTTTTATTTCTATGTTGTTGGTATTCTGTTTGTTATGAACTGTCTGCTTTGCTGTAAGGTGGGACATTAATCATCTACATTGTGTTGCTAGTGGCTTGTGACAGTGCAAATATTATCTCCATGTTTTGCTCATTGCTCTCGGGTGGGATTAATTTGACTTGATGATTATCCCTATTAGGTGTGGGCCATACATCAGGGCTTAAGATATTTGAAAGATATTTAAACACATTTCATAACATTATACCACTTGCGTGGTGTGAATCACTTGTCATGGACCTGCAGAGATTTGTTAACTTCATCCCAAACAAAGGCAGATGAGTCAAGTGAAATGTCCCCAGTGTGTCAATCCCATGTCTTGTAATCCACTCCACAGCAAAGGCTACTAATATTATGGTGTGTCTCCCTTTCAAAGCATTTGATTTAAAGGTTAATATTTTTTAATTTATGTCTGCTTAACCTGTAACTGACGGTGAACAGTGGAGTAATGGTGCAGCAGCTCTCTGGGAGTTGAAGCCTTTCCCTATACTGTGACAAACAGCAGCAGGTCATTAAAACTTTAAAACTTCATTTATACAGCACAGTAACAGGCCCTTCTGGCCCAGCGAGCCCGCACCGCCCAATTACACCCATGTTAACCTACTAACATCTTTTTGGAGTGTGGGAGGAAACCGGAGCACCCGGAGGAAACCCACACGGTCACGGGAAGAACATACAAACTCCTTACAGACAGCAGCGGGAATTGAACCCCAATCGCTGACATTGTAATAGCATTACGCTAACCACTACGCTACTGTGCCGTCATTACTGGATTGAATTTTGTTAATCTCCATGTACAGCCAGTCCTAACAAAGATCAACTGATTATGGTTTAACCCAATGGAGATTCAATGGGATGTCCAGCACCAGTGGTCTTTACTTTTGGAAGCAGCTGATTTCAACACCTAGAAATTTTGTTCCTTTTGCATAGATTGTTTAATCCTGCAGCAAGACTTCTTGAGGAAATTGTCACATGTAGGCTCAGTATATTAGTATTTTTAAGTGGTTTTAGGGCAAAGGCAGGTAGGTGGATCATTGTTTCCCACTGTATGGAGTGCACTGCATGAAAATCTGGAATATATCGGTAATGTTGACCTTGAAACAAGCAGACTGACATAGCAACCCACCTGTTTTACTAAAATCCTTCAAAGAAAGAAACTTGTAGTCCTTACCTGGTCTGGCCTATGTGTGATTCCTGATGCACTGCAATCTAAATTGGCTTTATAAGCTGTTTGGTGCAGTTAGGTTTGGACAATAAATGCCAGCCTTGCTGGCAACGCAAATTTCCTGTGCATAAGCAGATAAAACTGCTACACTTCACTTTCTCTTGAATGTGACACTCAATAGAGGAAGCATGAAAAGGAAGCTCTTTTGTGGTGAAAAATGCACTCCATCCCAGGAGGTTTTTCTGGTTAACTCTTCTTCAGGGCCTGGGTTATTCCTGGAAAGGTGCTTAGAATCTACAACTGTTCATTTATCTCCCCCCAACCCCCCCCCCCCCCCCGTTCCCCAGCCCCCATCTCCCCGACCCTCATCAGAATGTGTCTCTGAAGGGCACCAACTGTAGCGCTGACCTGGCACAAACCCAAACCTCAGCAGTTGCCATTTCTACCACATGGTCTTTTTCTGGTCAACCATCAGATGTCTGACTTTGTTGCGGTTTCTGGGAGTTTGAGTAGTTCGCTTGTGCTAGAAGCACCATATAAAGACAACTGTTTGTTACTTGGAGGAGCTCCTAAACCTCTGCCACCAGTTCTCATGCAGTACGTTGAAACCACAGATGCTGAGGTTCTCTGAGAGGTCAGTGTTCTGTTACAGTGCTCAGCCCCTTTGGTGCAGTGACCCAAAGGGAGCAAGCTCAGATCCCATCACAGCACCTGAGTTCAGTTCAAAAGATCTGGAACTCGATAGCGAAGCTGTTGGATTCTCATGAAAAGGACAACCAGGGAAATTAATGTTCTTTGAAAGAAATCTGCCACATGGCGCAGACTGTCATTCAAAGACCAAAGTGGATGACTTCAAAACCATCAAGCAAACCAAGGATGGGGGGTCCTTACCTGGGAGCTGGGCATCCCGAGAATGAGTGAAGCATACAGGCGGGGAGTGTTCTCGGTATTGTTTTGGAGTTCCCACCAGACTGCATTGGACTGTATCCTCATTGAAGGGTCTGCAGTGGAAAGGGTGAGCAGCTTCAAGTTCCTGGGGTGTCATCTTGGAGGATCTGTCCTGGGCATAGCACATAGGTGCAACCGTGAAGAAGGCGTGCCAGCATCTCCAGTTAGAAGTTTAAGGAGGTTTGGCAGGTCATCAAAGACTCTGACGAACCTCTACAGATGTACAACGAAAACCATTATTATGTAATTTCTGTCTATTAGGTTTGTAATGTGCTGTGCTGCTGCTACAAAAAGCGATTTTTCATGGCACTTATACCCTGGGAGTGTGCGTCCATCATAATGAACTTGAACTTGGATTGCAACCTTTCTTATCCAAACATCCCCAAATATCAATCAAAGCTCCTTCACTCCTGAGCCAAAAGTTAGGTCCAAGTCCAACATAAGAAGAAAAGAAATAGGAGCAGGAGTAGCCCATCTGGCCTGTCGAGTCTGCTCCGCTGTTCAATAAGATCATGTCTGATCTGGCTGTGGACTCAGATCTACCTACCTGCCTCTTCCCCATAACCCTTAATTCCCCTAATATGCAAAACTCTATCTAACTGTGTCTTAAGTATATTGGTATTGGTGTAGCGGCCCGGACCCGCAGGACTCGAACCGCCATCGGCGGGCGCATGCGCGGGAGCGTGACGCAGATTAACCACGGGGTGGGCCTTCCAGCGGGGACCACACGTCACGTCCGCTGGAGAGGCTCTCGGTTACTTCAGTGAGCGTGCGCGCTTTTTTGAGTCAGTAAAGTGTGCTCCAGTCCAGCCTCCGCGTTTCTGCGTTTTCTTTTCTGCCACGTGCCGCGTACGGCTACATTTGGTGACCCCGACGCTCCCAGACGGCATCTGAAACCCACGACATGAATCCCAACGACTCACACAACGCAGTCTCGCTCAAGCTCTTGACTTTCTGGGCTGCTCAGCCCCATGTTTGGTTCGAGCAGGCTGAGGCCCAGTTCAGCATCAGAGGCATTACAGCCTACGCCACACAGTACTACTACGTGGTCAGCGCGCTCAACCAGGACATGGCAGCGCGGATCATCGACTTACTGCACCATCCACCTACAAAGGACAGGCACACTAAGATCAAGGCACTCCTCCTCCGCACTTTCGGACTCTCCCGCCGCGAACGAGCTGCGCGGCTCCTGTGCATGGACGGCCTGGGCGACCGCAAGCCATCCGAGCTGATGGACGACATGCTGGCGCTCATGGATGGCCATAAACCCTGCCTCCTTTTTGAGCAGCTGTTCCTCGAGCAACTGCCAGAGGACATTCGCCTCCTCCTTGCAGGTGAAGATTTCAGCGACCCGCGCAGCCTCGCGGCCAGGGCGAACATTTTGTGGCAGAGTAAGCAGCGGGGAGCGGCTTCCGTCTGCCTAACCATGACCATGCAGCCTAAGTCCAAGACCCCACAACCGAAACCGCCGAGACCCACGGGGGACAAAGACGAGGGTTCGGACCAACGGTGTTTTTACCATCAGAGGTGGGGGTCAAACGCGCGCCGCTGCCGTCCACCGTGTGCCTTCCCAGGAAATGCCGGGGCCGGCCATCGCTAGTGGCTTCGACAGCTGGCCATCACGACAGCCTCCTGTTCCTCTGGGACCGACACTCTGAGCGACATTTCCTGGTGGACACCGGGGCCGAGATCAGTGTCCTTCCCCCCTCAAACATGGACACCCGTACCACAGCCCCAGGCCTCAACCTCACCACCACGAGCAGCACCACCATCTGGATGTACGGCTCGCGTACCATCCCGCTGCGTTTCGGCCCCAGCTGTTTTACCTGGACCTTCACGGTAGCAGCGGTGTCGCGGCCATTACTAGGGGCGGATTTCCTACGGGCCAACCGTCTCCTGGTCGACCTGAAAGGCCGGCGTTTGGTCCATGCCGAGACTTTCCAAACCTTCCAGCTCGGGGAAGCCCAGTTCCCGGCCCTTCACCTGGACTCCGTCACGCTCTCGGGTGACGAGTTCGCCAGGGTGCTGGCAGATTTCCCCTCCATCATCACCCCACAGTTCCCCACTACCGGCCTCAAGCACGGTGTACAGCACCACATTCCCACGCAAGGACCACCGCTGCACGCCCGGGCCCATAGGCTGCCACCCAACAAGCTCCGCCTCGCCAAGGAGGAGTTCCGGAAAATGGAGGAGATGGGGATCATCTGCCGCTCGGACAGTCCTCGGGCATCGCCGCTGCACATGGTGCCCAAGTCCGCAGGAGGTTGGAGGCCCTGCGGGGACTACAGGAGACTTAACGATGCTACAACCGCCGACAGATATCCGGTGCCCCACATCCAGGACTTCACAGCCAACCTCCATGGGGCGGCCATCTTTTCAAAAATCAACCTGGTCCGAGGTTATCATCAGATCCCTGTGCACCCCGACGATGTGCCCAAGACAGCCCTCATCACCCCTTTCAGGCTGTTTGAATTCCTAAGGATGCCCTTCAGCCTCAAGAACGCCGCTCAGACTTTCCAGGGGCTAATGGACTCGGTTGGGCGAGGCCTGGATTTCGTCTTCATCTACCTAGACGACATTCTGGTGGCCAGCAAGTCACGCAAGGAGCACGTGGCACATTTGCGCCAGCTCTGCCAGCGCCTGAGCGACCACAGACTGGCAATCAACCCGGTGAAGTGCCAGTTCAGGCTGCCGGAAATCGACTTCTTGGGCCACAGGGTCAACCAGCATGGAGCCACCCCTCTGCTGGACAAGGTCCAGGCCATCCGCCAGTTTCCCAAACCCAGCACGGTCAAGGCCCTGCAAGAGTTCGTGGGGATGGTGAATTTCTACCACTGGTTCGTGCTGGTAGCAGCGCACATCATGAGACCCCGTTCGGTCTGATGGCCGGCAAGGCCAAGGAGGTGGAATGGGACGCGGAGTCCACGGAAGCCTTCGAGCAGACCAAAGAGGCGTTGGTGACAGCGGCCCTCCTAGTACACCCGAGAGTCGATGTACCCACGGCGCTCACAGTCGACGCTTCCGACACGGCGGTGGATGGAGTCCTGGAGCAGCTCGTCGAGGGCCAGTGGCGATCGCTCACCTTTTTCAGCCAACACCTGCGACCACCAGAGGTGAAGTACAGCGCTTTCGACAGGGAGTTGCTAGCGCTCTACCTAGCCATCCGGCAGGAATGGCTAGGTAGAGCCATTTCCTCGAAGGAAGGGATTTCACCGCTAAATTTCAATTTAGCCTGAAAAGGGAGCTGTGAGTGGTGATGCTTTGTGCATTACAGCAATCCCACAAGTAAATTGGTTTATTATTGTCACTTGTACTGAGGTACAGTGAAAAACTTGTCTTGCACACCATTCGTACAGATCAATTCATTACACAGTGCATTGAGGTAGTACAGGGTAAAAACAATAACAGAATACAAAGTGTCACAGCTACAGGGAAGTGCATTGCAGGTAGACAATAAGGTGCAAGGTCATAACAAGGTAGATTATGAGGTCAAGAGTCCGTCTCATCATATAAGGGAACTGTTCACTAGTCTTATCACAGTGGGATAGAAGCTGTCCTTGAGCCTGGTGGTATGTGCCTTCAGGGTCCTGTATCTTCGGCCCATATTTAATGAGGTAGCCTCTACTGCTTCCCTGGGCAGAGAATTCCACAGATTCACTACTCTCTGGGAAAAGCAGTTCCTCCTCGTCTCCATCCTAAATCTACTCCCCCAAATCTTGAAGTTATGACCCCTACTTCTAGTCTCACTTACCAGTGAAAACAACTTTCCTGCCTCAACCTTATTTATCCCTTTCATAATTTTATATGTTCTAAAAGATCCCCTCTCATTGTTCTGAATTCCAGCAAGCATAGTCCCAGGCAACTCAATCTCTCCTCATAGGCTAATCCCTTCATCTCTGGAATCAACCTGGTGAACCTCCTCTACAACTGCCTCAAAAGCCAGTATATCTTTTCTCAAGTAAGGAGACCAGAACTGCACGCAGTACCCAGATGTGGCCTCACCAGTACCCTGTACAGTTGCAGCATAACCTCCTTGTTCTTAAATTCAATCCCTCTAGCAATGAAGACCAACATTCCATTTGCCTTCTTGATAACCCGTTGCACCCGCAAACCAACCTTTTGTGATTCATGTACCAGCACTCCCAAGTCCCTCTGCACAACAGCATGCTGCAATCTTTCACCATTTAAATAATAATCTGATTTTCTATTTTTCCTTCCAAAGTGGATGACCTCACATTTACCAACATTGTAATCCATCTGTTGGACCCTTGCCCATTCACTTAACCTATCTCTATCCCTCTGCACACTCTCCGCATCCTCTGCATAATTTGCTTTCCCACTCAATTTATGTCATCAGCAAACTTAGATACGCTACACTCGGTCCCTTCTTCCAAATCGTTAATGTACGTATATCATCAACAGTTGCGGGGCCCAGCACCGACCCCTGCGGCACCCTGCTCACCACTGATTGCCAACCAGAGAAACACCCATTTATCCCAACTCTCTGCCTTCCATTGGTTAACCAATTCCCTATCCATGCTGATACATTACCCCCAACTCCATGCATCCTTATTTTATGAATAAGTCTTTTATGCAGCATCTTATCGAACTCCTCCTGAAAATCCAAGTACACAACATCCACCTGTTCCTCTCTATCCACTGCACTCGTTATATCCTCAAAGAAGTCCAGTAAGTTTGTCAAACAGGACTTTCCCTTCCTGAATTCATGCTGTGTCTGCCTGATGGAATCACCTCTATCCAGATGTCTCGCTATTTCTTCCTTAGTGATAGCTTCAAGCATTTTACCGACTACAGACATTAAGCTAACTGGCCTGTAGTTATCTGCCTTTTGCCTACATCCATTTTAAAACAGTGGAGTGATATTCACTGTCTTCCAATCCTCCAGGACCTGCCCGGAGTCCAGAGAATTTTGGGAAATTATCACAAACACCTCGACTATGACTTCCATCATTTCTTTCAGTACCTTGGGATGCATCCCATCAGGACCAAGGGACTCATCTACCTTTGGGCCCACTGGTTTGCTCAGCACTACCTCTTTAGTGATGGTGATTGTACGGAGGACCTCACCTCCCATCACATCCATAACATCTCTCTTTGGCCTGTTGGACGTGTCCTCCACCGTGAAGACCGACACAAAATAGACATTCAAAGCCTCAGCCACTTCCGGATTACTCAATATTAATTCTGCCTTCTCATCTTCCGTGGGACCTACATTCACTTTAGCCACCCTTTTCTACTTTATATAATTATAGAAACTTCAAATATCTCTTTTTATATTTTGTGCTAGTTTACTTTCATAATCTATCTTTCCTTTCCTTATTGCTTGCTTAGTGGTTCTTTGTTGCTTTTTAAAGTTTTCCCAATCTTCCAGTTTCCCACTACTCTTGGCGACTTTGTATGTATGAGCTTTTAGTTTTATGCCTTCCTTTATTTCCTTAGTTATCCAAGGCTGGCTCTCCCCACCCTTACTGTCCTTGCTTTTAACTTGAATATACTTTTGTTGAGCATTGTGAAAAATCTCTTTGAAAGTCTTCCACTGTTCCTCAACTGTCCCACCATATAACCTGTGTTTCCAGTCTACGCTAGCCAACTCCTCCCTCATCCCATTGTAGTCTCCCTTGTTTAGGCATAATACACTGGTTTTAGATCGAACTATTGCACCCTCCATTTACTCATACAAATGTAGGGTCCAATAGTTCGATCTAAAATTCAATCATACTGTCACCACTCTTTCCAAGAGGATCCCTAACTACAAGATGGTTAATTTTACCTGTCTCATTGCTCAGGGCCAGGCCTAAGATAGCATTTCCCCTAGTAGGTTCAGTAACATGCTGTTCAAGAAAGCTATCACAGATGCATTCTATGGAGTCCTCCTCAAGACTGCCCTGACCAACTTGATTCACCCCATCTATGTACAAGTTAACGTCCCCCATGACAGCTGCCTTTCCATTCTTACATGAATCAGATATTTCTTGGTTTAATGCCTGTGCCACTGTAATGTTATTATTCAGTGGCCTACAGACAACTCCCACCAGTGATTTTTTTCCCTTTACTATTCCTAATCTCTACCTAGATGGACTCAACATTCTGCTCCTTAGATCTTATATCATCTCTCACTATTGCCCTGATCTCATCCTTAATTAAGAGCACTACCCCAACTCCCTTATCTTCCTGTCTGTCTTCCCTATTACCTGATACCCTTGAATATTTAATTCCCAATCATCTCCACCCTGCAACCATGTTTCTGCATTGGCCACTAAATCATAACCCTTTGTACTGAATTGTGCCACAAGTTCACTGACCTTATTCAGATAAAGTGCCCTTACACTCATTGTCCTTTTAGAATCTTCGTGTTCTTTGCGTTTGGCTTTTCTGTTCTCCACTCTTACTTTTCTCCTTTCTAACTTTTGCTTTGGTCTCTGCATTGCTTGCCTCTGTCTTTCTGCATGGATTCCCATCCCCTGCCATGTTAGAATCAGAATCAGGTTTATTATCACTGTCTTATATGATGTGAAATTTGTTGTTTTGTGGCAGCAGTATAGTGCAACGACATAAAAAACTATAAATTACAACATAAATGAATAGTGCAAAACAAAAGAATAACGAGGTAATGTTCATAGGTTCATGGATCATTCAGGAATCTGATGGCGGAGGGGAAGAAGCTGTTCTTGAATTGTTGAGTGTGAGTCTTTAGGCTCCTGTACCTCCTCCCTGACAGTAGTAACGAGAAGAGGGCATGTCCCAGATGGTGAGGGTCCTTAGTGATGGATGCCACCTTCTTGAGGTACCATCTCTTGAAGATATCCTCGATGGTGGGGAGGGTTGTGCCCATGATGGAGCTGGCTGAGTCCACAACCCTCTGCAGCCTCTTGTGATCCTGTGCATTGGAGGCTCCATACCAGGCTGTGATGCAACCAGTCAGAATGCTCTTCACTGTACGTCTGTAGAAATTTGCAAGAGTCTTTGGTCACATACCAGATCTTCTCAAGTTTAAACCCTCCCCAAAAGCACTAGCAAACAATCCCACTAGGACATTGATCCCAGTCCTGCCCAGGTGTAGAACGTCCGGCTTGTACTAGTCCCACCTCCCCCAGAACCGGTTACAATGCCCCAGGAATCTGAAACCCTCCCTCCTGCACCACTGCTCAAGCCACATATTCCTACTCTGACTAGCCCGTGACACAGGTAGCAATCCTGAGATTATTACCTTTGAGGTCCTACTTTCTAATTATCTCCTAGCTCCCTAAATTCGGCTTGTAGGACCTCATCCTGCTTTACTCCTAAAACTTTGGCACAAACAAAAGCTAAGCTGAATCTTCCGGAACAATAAGGATGGGGTGGTGCACTGTTAAACGTGCTGTCCTCCAGACAGAACATCCATTTTGTGTATACCTTCTCACAGCAGCACAACTAATTAATCTTTCTCTGACACCAGTGAGAACATGTTCAGCAGGTCATTGGGAGCAGCCTCCCTGCAACTGTTACTGTTAAAACAAGAGTGGGAGTAGGGAGGACACAGCAGGAGTGGGGATTAGGCATAGCTGACAACAATAAATTCAGCTTTCAGCAGAGAAGGATATATAGGCTATCTTATATAGAAATTTGTGTCTGTAGGATACAAAACTGCAGACTGGACCAATTCTTTTCTGTGGGAATCTGTTCTTCATCTTCATCTAACTGAATCCAGTGAACTCACCTCACTTAATTACTATCTATTTCCCAGTGTGTTGTATTTATTCCAACCTGCTACATCTTTCATATCATTTTTCTCTGCATCCTGTTTGTGTTTTTTTTTAAAATAAGGAAGAGATAAAAGTAATGAAATGCAGAAACAGTCATCACTCTGTGTATTGGAGAATTAGCAAGGTCATCTATTTACACTTTTCCCAGAAAGAACAACAGTTGCAGAATTTGCACTGATTAAAATCCCAGAAAGAGTAACAAAGTTTGGCACACAAACTTGTGCTTTAAGTAAAACATTGTGCTAACTTACTTTGACTGAGAAAGAGGCCAATCAGCCCATCTGGTCTATGCTGGCTTCCAGCAGCAATCCCATCCGTCCCTGTTTCCCTATAGCCCTGCAAGTAAGTAAGCATAATGTTTTACGGAAAGCACAAGTTTGTGTGCCAAACTTTGTTACTTTTTCTGGGATTTTAACCAGTGCAAATTCTGCAACTGTTGTTCTGTCTGTGAAAAGTGTAAATCAATGACCTTGACATTTTCTCTTACATGTCCATCATCCTATCCTCCTTTTGCCAATTACCTACAATAGGGGCAACTTCTAGTAGCCCACTAACCCACCAGCATGTCTTTACTATGTTGGGGGAAACCGGAGCACCCAGTGGAATCCCACGTGTTTACGGAGAGATTGTGCAAACCGCAGCTGAGGTCGCGATCAAACCTGGGTCCCTGGAGCCGTGAGGCAGCACCACCGACTGCTGCTCCACATTATTAGTTTGTGCATATCAAAACCAGTGATTGTGCCAGTTGATGTAAGTACAAATTCATGTGACGTCTTGCAGCAACATCTAACATGCCCTGTCCAGCGGACAATAGGATCTAGGTTACCATTGCTGTTTGCAGTGCAATCAAGGCAATGTTTTCTTGCCAATCATTCTTCTAAATTGATATGCAAATAATCTGATTCAGGAGATGTTTTTAATGTTTCTCCAGTCCATTGGTGGGTGATACTTATTTCCATGTTTATCCTGATAGAACATAGAACAGTCCAGCACTGGACACGCCATTCAGCCCATGATGTTGTGCTGATCTTGATGTGGATTTATACTAAATATCCTCCCATGTATCATCCATATCCCTCCATTCCCTTCATATTCATGTGTCTATCTAAAAGCATCATAAACTCCACCAAACTGCCTTCTTCCACTACTACCCCGGTAACCCATTCCAGGCACGTACCAATATCTTCGTAAAAAAACTTGCCCCTCACGTTGCCTTTAAACTTCCCCCCTCTAACCTTAAAAACATGTCCTCTGGTGTTTGACATTTCTGCTCTGGGGAACAGATTCTGACTGTCTCCCCTATCAATGCCTCTCATAATTTAAAAAAAACCTGTATCAGATCTCCCCTCAGCCTCTGACGCTTTAGGGAGAACAACCCAATTTTGTCCGACCTGTCCTTATAGCTCATACCCTCTAATCCAGGCAGCATCCTGGTGAACCTCTTCTGCACCTTTTCCACAATCTCCACATCCTTCTTATAATGGGGCAACCAGAACTGCACGCAGTACTCCAGTACGGTCTGACTAAAGTTTTATATGGCTGCATCATGACTTCCTTACTGTGTAGCACAGATAACACCCATGTAGCATCCCCTGAATTGTGGAGCATGGTGAGTGTGGTGGGTAGGGTGGGGTTAGGAAGGCAAATAGAAATTGATGGGGGCCTGGTTTCAGGCATGCTTTGTTATTCAAACGAATGTGTGACCTCGATCAGCTCATTGAGCTCCTGCTCGCCTTTTGTCTTCCAGCAGGAGCAGCTCCCCAGAGCAGGCCTGAGGAGGTGGATGAGAACTTGCATCACTGGATCCAACCCACACCTTCACACAAGAGCCATGCCAGTGAGAAACCGCAGCAGCACAGTGGTGCAGGAGAGGCTGAAGTCGGGCTCTGGCACCGTGGCCCAGCTCTGACTGCCCATCCACGTCAAGTGCCGGAGGAGAACGCAGCGGCACCAACAGATAAGCTGAGACCACCAACCCAATGGGCTGGTGCTGGCAGTCATCAGCAGCACTCTGAACCCATCACACCGTTTCACACCTCGGTCAGTCATGATCAACAGTGTGACCTCTCCCGCGAGGAAGCTCAGATAGAATCAAGGGAAGCCCTGGAATCTGATTTCAAGGATTTCGTGGGGACAAATGACCCAGAACATTTTTCTGGATTTGGGAAGGACACATCCCAGATCTCCCCTGATACCAGTGTGTTTGCTGCAGTCAAGGCCAAACAGAACCCTTATGGAAGGGAGGACCCATCCAGCATACCTGAGTACAGGGACCAGGAGACAGCAGGGTTACCTCCACCCTTGACCTACAGGAACCCTACGATGAACCATGACCATTCACGTGATATTGGGAAGGATTTGTTTGGCGCACGTCAGCGCTTAACCAAGAGCACTGGCAGCAGTTCAATGACTAACCTGCCTGGTTGTCAGCACCGGTTAGAACTGCCCAGTCAGGACACTGGGTACGAATCCCAGGATGTCTTTGGAATTGGTCAGCTTGATCGTCCTGAACCACTGCTTTCCAGACTGAATGACCTGGAGCCTCATGGCCCTCTGTGGTACCGGGAATTTCCCGTAGGAGAATCCCACATCTATCCAATGCTTCCCTATCCTAACATACCAGCCTATCTCCATCCATACCCTCATGGTGTTCCGCCATACCGATATCAACAGTGTTTGCAACACGTGCAGATCCCACGTAAGTAAATAATTTGCCTCGTTTGGAATATGACATCTTATGGAGTTACTGACAGTTACTTATTACATCGATTGTCCAGCAGAGAAAGAGGCCATTCAGCCAACCAGCTCCTCCCAGCTCTCTTACTTTAACCTTGGCAACATAGTGTACTGTTTCTTTCTGCCTTAGTTAAGAATCATAGAGAGATACGGCATAGGAATAAATCCCTCAGCCCACTGAGTCCGCACCGACCACCAAGCTCCCATTCACACTAATCTTACATTGATCCCATCTTATCCTCCCTACGTTCCCACCATCTCCCCCCAGGTTCTACCACTCACCTACACACTCGGGGCAATGTTTTTTCATTGGGATGTAGGAGAAAACCAGAACACAGGAAGAAACTCACGCAATGACAGAGAGAGCGTGCAAACTCCACACAGACAGCACCAGAGGTCAGGATTGAACCCAGGTTACTGGAGCTCGAAAGCATTCCCCTCACAACTTCCCCTTCAGTGTTTTACAATTATATAGATTCAGAAGAAACACTGGTTACTTAGCACTCATTCATTCTCTCGGGGTTATGGCAGCATGGTGGTCAGCTTTCTGGACCTACAAGACTGGGTTCAAATCTTGCCAACAGCAGCTGGGGAATTTACATTTAAGTCATTAAATAACAATGGAATAATAAAAGCTTGTGTTATTAAGGGTGACTATGAAACTAAAATCCCACTAATGTCCTTGAGGAGAGGAAGTCTGCCATCTGTACCCAGTCTGGGCTATAAGTGACGCAGCAACCTTGTTGACTCTGAGTGATGTAGCAGCTATTTGGGGGTAGTCAGGGATGGATGCTAAATGTTAATCTTGCCAGTGACATTTGTAACCTGCGACAGAATAAATAAATAAACCCAAACTTGCTTTAGAGAATCCAGTTGTTCCTGAAATTATTCAAAAGGACTCCCTCCCACCTATCTGCTGAGCTAAATCCAGGGCTGCTTTCTTGCTCTATCCATGGAGACCACTCTGCTGATTTCATTCCTAAAGTTACTGTTGGCTCTCTTGCCTCCGTAAGGTGTCAAATGACACACCGGACAAAGAAGTACACAAACTAAAGTTTAGCAGAACTCAAGTCTTTATTAACTTAACATATACAGGCATTCATTTGTTTCTTAGAACTCTTAATGACTTTACATTTAACTCGCTGTTCTAGATTGTTACTCATTACATTAAATCAAAAAACTCATGACTTGGACTCAGGGACCACCCATATGAGATGAACTGGCCAGGCTCACCTCACTCGAGGGTAATCATCTCTGAGCTCCAAACTTAGGAGTCCTCCTTCTGTGATGGCTCCTCGGGTTGTCGCTGCCTAGCTGCTCCACGTTTCTTCTTTCATGTGTTTTTCTCCTGATCATCCAGGATGTTCAAGGCCCTCATATCTCAATTAAGCCAATCAAAAAGGTTAGGTTAGGCCACATCTGGAGTATCGCATTCAGTTCTGTTCGCCCCATTATAGGAAGGATGTGGAGGCTTTGGTGAGGATGCAGAAGAGGTTCACCAGGATGCTGACTGGATTGGAGGGCATGTGCTATAAGGAGAGGTTGGACAAACTTGGGTTGTTTTCTCTGGAGCGGAGGAGGCTGAGAGGAGATCTAATAGATGTTTATAGGATTATGCAAGGCATGGATAGAGTAGTCAGCTGGTATCTTTTTCCTAGGGTCAAAATATCTAATACTAGAGAGCATGCATTTAAGATGAGAGGGAGTAAGTTCAAAGGAGATGTGCAGGGCAAGTTTTTTTACACAGTGGTGGGTGCCTGGAACGTGCTGCCAGGGGAGGTGGTGGAGGCAGATATGACAGAGGCATTTAAGAGGCTCTTACATAGGGATATGAATGTGCAGAGAATGGAAGGATATGGACTTGTGTCGGCAAAAGGGATTAGTATTGTCAGGCATTTAATTACTAGTTTAATTAGTTCAGCACAACATTGTGGGCCAAAGGGCCTATTCCTGTGCTGTACTGTTCTATGTTCTATGAAAAGGTGAAGACACAGTTACTTCCATGGAGGGATCTGTCTTGCCAACTTACTGGGTGGGTTTCTCACCTTCTCCTTATCGTAGGATGGCTTGCAGGGTCATCATCTGTTCTGACAAAAAGTCACAGACCCGAAACATTGACTGTTTCTCTTTGCACAAATGCTGCCTGATGTGCTGAGTATTTCCAGCATTTCTATTTTTTTACTTCAGATTTCCAGCATCTGCAGTTTATTTTGACATTCACTACCTCCTCTTGACTGCTTTCCTTTGCACCAAGCTGCAGGCTCACCAGGTTGTCTTCATCTACATACGGCCACACAGTTCTTTCACGCCAGGCTCTAATGATGCAAGGTCTCAACTGAAAACATCGATGATTCCTTTCCTCCCACAGATACTGCTCAGCCCACTGAGTTCCTCCGGCAGCTTGCCATCTGTCCAAGGGTGGGGTAAACAGGACACGTTTGTCCCATTGTCTTCTTATGTGTCCTTTAATTTAGTCATCTATGTGACCACAAAATCCAATGTCCCATAACAACAGATATCTGCTCATTCAGCTGTCTGGTTCACTTCGTTCACAGAGTAAACTGGCAGCCACATAAAGTTGGCTTCATTTGCCATCATACATTGTAGAAATTTAACTGCTAGCCACTACATTTAACCCTTTTGTCCCCTTATCCTTCTCTAATAATTTCATGTAAACTCCTATTCTAGGTCATCCTTTTCCTCCCATTTACTACCTTACAGGTTTATATAGGACAAGATGTACCTTTGTGCCACAAGGCTGTGGCTTGTCATTGTAGTATAACCATATACACTTTCACATTCTTATCTACAGGAAACATCTAGAGCATGCAATTAAGCAATGACACATACTGTCGACTTTTTATTGATGAACTTGCGGGGTTTTGGCATGTAGTGGCAGATGGTGGCTTTTTCCCTCCTTAGACCTTGGTGTTAGCATTGTTTGTGCTGTGGCAGATACGTTAAACCAAGTCAGTGTTCTTGCCTGTTCCTGTGGTTCTGCTGCACCTTAAAGATCTTGGGAAAATGTTCTTTAACAAAACAGGACATTTCTCAGCTTCCTGGCTAGCAATTTCCCCTCAACTGACACCATCAAATACTAGCTAACTCATGATTCAGCTCGATGCTGATTATGCAACAGAAGCGAGCAATCAAATCACAAATTGCAAACTGTATTACCTAGTGTGTTTATTGCTGGGTTTTCCAAGAAAATCCAGGCTCCAGAAAAGGGACGGTGTGGATTTATTAGCATGCTCTCTGATACAAGGACTTAAGGCAGCATAGTTATGAAGCTAGATGAGCCAATGCCTCACAGCTCCACTGATCTTGTGTTGTCAGAGTTTGCATATTCTCCCTATAACTGCATAGGTTTCCACCACGTGCTCCAGTTTCCTCCCACATTCCAAAAAATGTCTGTGTTGGTGACTTAATTGACCACAGTTAATTGTCTCTAATGTGTAGATGAGTGATGGCATCTGTGGGGAGTTGATAAGAATGTGGGGACGATAAAATGTGATTAGTGTAAATGGGTGTTTGATGGTCAATGTGGATCCTGTGATTCTACGACTCTCTGAAATATAAAGAGACTTGCTTATTTTTATTTGTGCAACCAATTTCCAAGGCAAATGTGTTTAACAATGTAAAGGGAGAGAAAAGAATAAACAGAAATGGATTGTTAAGGAGTCGAGAACAAGGAGATATGTGTCCCCATCTCCCTTCTGATACTGTAACTCCTGAATTCAACCTGCTGTCAGTTAGGATAAAACTGGTTGAGGCTGATAAAGCAGTGTCTGTCCCATAAACAAATTTTTAAAGAATTGGCACGCTCTGTTTCTGCATCCCTTTTAAAAGTCTTCACTTGCCTGAAACAAGTCCATGAGGTATTTTCAAAGACATGTGTAAATGAAAGTCTTCCTTAATCTCTGCACTAAACACTTTAAGATGTTCATTTCAAAAGAAGGCCAAGAGGAAGACTGGGAACAGGGAAGTAGGATCATAGAGAGACGAGAGAAACTGAGATTGCCCCCATTTAATCAGAAGTCATGGAAAAATGTTGACAGAGTAAAATTAGCTTAAACCGTTTCTACTGAATACTGAATTCAAATACTAAAAGGCCTGGATAGAGTGCACATGGAGAGGATGCTTCTATTGGTAGGAGAGTCTAGGATCCGAGGGCACAGCCTCAGAATGAAGGGATATCCCTTTAGAAATGAGATGAGGAAGAATTTCTTCAGCCAGTGGGTGGTGAATCTGTGGAATCCGTTGCAACAGGGGGCTGTGGAGGCCAAGGCATTGGGTGTATTTAAGGCAGAGATTGATTGGTTCTTGATTGGTAACAGGGTTAAGGGTTATGGGGAGAAGGCGGGAGGATAGTGTTGACAAAAAAGAAATCAGCCATGATTGAATGGGGGAGCAGACTTGATGGGCCGGATGGCCTCATTTTGCTCCTATATCTTATGGTCTACTGACACTTCCGATTGAGAATCAGAGGACTCAGGTTTAAGATAAGTGGCAAAAGAGGTGAAATGGGGAGAATATTTGTTAATCAGTGAGTTGTGATCTGGAATGCATTAATTTAGATTTCATAGAGTTATACAGCACGGAAACAGGCCCTTCGGCCCAACTCGTCCATGCTGACCAAGATACTGTGAGGACTAAGCTAGTCCCATTTGCTACATTCGGCCCATATCCCTTTCCCATCCATGTGCCTGTCTGAATGTTTTTTAAATGTTGTAATTACAACCTGACTCTAGCACCTCCTCTAGGCAGCTTGTTCCTTACATGCACCCTTCAGCCTCCTTTGCTCCAAGGTAAAGAGTCCCAGTCTATCCAATCTCTCTTTATAGCTTAAGCCCTCCAGTCCACGCAACAATCTTTTCTGCACCCCCTCTAGTTTAATCACATCACTAAGCCGCCCTTGTTATCTTCTTAGTGTTGAAAGCCATCATATAGCCAAATATTGTGCCTTATGCCACAATCCTGAAATGCAAATTCCTTTTGCTAGCTGACTCACTGTTACCTGACACATAAACTGGAAGCTCAGCCTTGCAGTGCTTGTTATTTAAGGTGCTCTGTGTTTGGAGTGTGGTGTTAGATCAATGATGGGTAACCCCCATTTGGGAGCTCATATTGTGCATGGTGCATTGCCAAATGCTCACACTCATGGTTTTGTACTAAGCGTTCAGAGCATATAGGGGTGACATCAAATCCTTGTGCAATGCACGAATGGCTCCTCTCCATGAAACTGATGTACCCATGTGTAGGGGCCATGCACAATGGGTCTGAACAGTGGGGAGCTGTCCTCTTTACAGCATCACAAATTACTTGTAAGGTTGATGGGGAGCAAGTTGGAGAGTTACACGGAGGCTCAAAGCTTCAGGAATTTCTGAGTCCTCCAAACATCGTGGTAAAGCCAAAGAAGGGATGCTTTAGCAGCAGTCCCACTGCCCTTCAGCAAGACCAGGAACAAGGGAAGAGAGAGCCCAAAGGCAATGCTCTCTCACGGAACACCAGAGCATGGGGGGAACGAAAGGCTCAGGGCAGAAGAACCTATACCCCAGGAGTTTTTCCACTAGGCTCCCATCTCAACCTGTACAGAGCTGAGGGTTTCTAAGCCACGGTGACAGGAATCATTGCCTCCTGCAGCTAGACCTCCAGCCTTGCACCCATGCCCAACCTGTTCTGCTGTCACCATCCCTGTAATGGTCACTACTGCCTGGACATTTTCGCCTCCAGGCAGTGGGAGCTGATATAGAACATAGAACATTACAGCACAGTACAGGCTCTGGTAAATTGGTTTATTATCGTCACCTGTACTGAGGTACAGTGAAAAACTTTGTTTTGTACGCCATCCATACAGATCATTTCATCACATCAGTATATCGAGGTAGTACAAGGGAAAAGCAATAACAGAAACCAGATTAAAGTGTACTGTTACAGAAAAGTGCAGTGCAGGCAGACAATAAGGTGGAAGGCCATGATGAGGTAGATAGTGAGGTCAAGAGTCCACCTTATCATACAATACTTCAATAGTCTTATAACAGTGGGATAGAAGCTGCCCTTGAGCCTGGCGGTACGTGCTTTCAGGCTTTTGTATCTTCTGCCCGAAGGGAGGGGGAAGAAGAGGGAATGTCCGGGGTGGGTGGGGTCGCTGATTATTTTGGCTGCTTTACCGAGGCAGTGAGAAGTACAGACAGAGTCCATGGAGGGGAGGCTGGTTTCCGTGATGTGCTGAGCTGGGTCCACAACTCTCTGCAGTTTCTTGCGGTCTCAGGGCAGGGCAATTGCCATACCAAGCCATGATACATCCGAGAGGATGCTTTCTATGGTGCATCTATAAAAATTGGTGAGGATCAATGGAGGCAATGCCAAATTTCTTAACCTCCTGAGGAAGTAGAGGCGCAGGAGAATCGTCCACTGAGTCAGTGTGAGTGGAAGTCAGAAACAGGAAAGGAGTGATCACTCTATTGGGAGTATTCTACAGACCCCCCCCCCCCCCAAATAGCAGCAGAGATGCTGAGGAGCAGATCGGGAGGCAGATTTGGAGAGGTGCAAAAATAAAAGGGTTGTTGTCATGGGTGCTTTCAACTTCCCTAATGTTGATTGGCACCTCCTTAGTGTAAAGGGGATAGATGGACGGAGTTTGTTAGGTGTGTACAAGAAGGATTCCTGACAAAGTATGTGGACAGGCCGACTAGAGGAGAGGCCATACTGGACCTGGTACTAGACAATGAGCTTGTTCAGTTTCAGGTCTCTCGGTGGGAGAGCATTCTGGAGATAGTGACCATAACTCCTTGACCTTTACCATAGCCTTGGAGAGGGATAGGAGCAGATGATATGGGAAAGTATTTAACTGGGGGAGGGGGAATTTTGATTCTAATAGGCAGGAACTTGGGAGCGTAAATTGGGAACAGATGTTCTTGAGGCAGGGTAAGGATGGTAGAGTGAGGGAACCGTGGTTGACACAAGATGTAGAATATCTTGTCAAGATGAAGAAAGAAGCTTACATGAGGTTTAGACAGCATGGATCAGACAGGGCTCTGGAGAGTTACAAGGTAGCCAGGAGGGAGCTTAAGAATGGACTTAGGAGAGCTAGAAGGGGGCATGAGAAGTCCTTGGCCAGTCGGATCAAGGAAAACCCCAAGGCATTCTACACATACGTGAAGAATAAGAGGATGACTAAAGCGAGGGTAGGACCGATCAAGGATAAAAGAGGAAACGTGCCTGCAGTCGCAAGAGTTAGGGGGAGGTCCTTAATGAATACTTTGCTTCAGTATTCACCAGAGAGAGAGACCTTGACGTTTGTGAGGATGGCGTATGATAGCCTGATATGCTGGGGGCATATCGACATGAGGAAAGAGGATGTGCTGGAACTATTGAAAAACATTAGGATAGATATGTCACTGGGGCCGGATGGATATATCCAAGGTTACCACGGGAGGCTAGGGAAGAGATTGCTGTGCCTTTAGCGACGATCTTTGTGTCCTCACTGGCCACAGGAGTCGTGCCAGATAATTGGAGGGTGGCAAATATTGTTCCTTTGTTTAAGAAAGGGAGCAGGGACAACCCTGGGAATTACAGACCAGTGAGTCTTACTTCAGTGATGGGCAAATTACTGGAGAAGATTCTTAAAGACAGGATTTATGGGCATTTAGAGAAGCATAGGCTGATTAGGGACAGTCAGCACAGCTTTGTGAGGGGCAGGTCGTGCCTCACGAGCCTGATTGAATTCTTTGAGAATGTGACAAAGCACATCAATACAGGTAGTGCAGTGGATGTGGTGTACATGGATTTTAGTAAGGTGTTTGATAAGGTTCCTCATGGAAGGCTTGTTCAGAAAGTCAGGAGGCATGGGATCCAGGGAAACTTGGCTGTGTGGATTCAGAATTGGCTCGCCCACAGAAGACAGAGGGTGGTGGTAGATGGAGTGTATTCTGCCTGGAGGTCGGTGACCAGTGGTGTTCTGCAGGGATCTGTTCTGGGACCCCTGCTCTTTGTGATTTTTATAAATGACTTGGATGAGGATGTGAAAGGGTGGGTTAGTAAGTTTGCTGATGATACAAAGGTTGGTGGTGTTGTGAATAGTGTAGAAGGTTGCTGTAGATTACAACAGGATATTGATAGGATGCAGAGCTGGGCTGAGAAGTGGCAGATGGAGTTCAGCCCAGATAAATGTGAAGTGATACACTTCGGGAGATCAAATTTGAAGGCAGAATACAAGATTAATGGCAGCACTATTAGCAGTGTGGAGGAACAGAGGGATCTTGGGGTCCACGTCCATAGATCCCTCAAGGTTGCCACACAGGTCGATAGGGTTGTTAAGAAGGCGTATGGAGTGTTGGCCTTCATTAGTCGGGGTATTGAGTTCAAGAGTCACTAGGTGATGTTGCAGCTCTATAGAACTCTGGTCAGACCATATTTGGAGTATTGTGTTCAGTTCTGGTTGCTTCATCATAGGATGGATGTGGAAGCTTTAGAGAGGGTGCAGAGGAGATTTACCAGGATGCTGCCTGGATTGGAGAGCATGTCTTATGAGAATAGGTTGAGCAAGCTAGGGCTTTTCTCTTTGGAGAGAAGGAGGATGAGAGGTGACTTGATAGAGGTGTACAAGATGATAAGAGGCATAGATCGAGTGGACAGTCAGAGACTTTTTCCCAGGGCAAGAATGGCTAACACGAGGGGACATAATTTTAAGGTGACTGGAGGAAGGTATAAGGGGGATGTCAGGGGTAAGTTTTTTTACACAGAGAGTGGTGGGTGCGTGGAACACACTGCCTGCAGAGGTTGTGGGGGGCAGATACACTAGGGACATTTAAGAGACTCTTAGATAGCCACATGAATGATAGAAAAATAGGGGGCTATGGGGGAAGGAAGGGTTAGATAGATCTTAGAGCAGGATAAAATGTTGGCACAACATTGTGGGCCGAAGGGCCTGTACTGTGCTGTAGTGTTCTACGTTCTGTAGTGCGCTTTCTTGGCCATGGCATTTACATGGTTGGACCAGGACAGGCTATTGGTGATGGTCACTCCTAGGAACATGAAGCTCTCAACCCTCTCAATCTGCCTCATATTGCAAGTTGCAACATCCTGCTAGATGCAAGATGACACAGAGTAACTGCTCAGAGGGAGGAGAATTCATCGCCTTCTTTTGGAACCAGCAAGCATTCCATGTACATGGCTTAGCTGGTTCAGGGAGAGGCAGACTGTGGTCCCAGCGCCTCATCAGCTGGTTATCGCTCCCTGAATGAGGAGGTAATGTGAGACCACTTGCTAAAGAGCCTCATGGTTGGCGCTATGTGTCCTGTGCTTGTCCACTGTGTCTGCTGTACTCTTCAGGATGACCTTTCTCATTCTCTATGAAACTGAGGTCTTATTAAACTCTGCTTCATGTGGCCTGACTCTCACCAAGTCACCATCCACCCATCACCCTGAGCTCTTTGACCTACACATGAAGTAGTGCCATCATTTAAACATTCTCATCCTTGTTTTCAAATTCCTCTTGGTAATTGCACAAAGGGTAATCAGTTCTGGGTGAAGTGTCAATCATATGGTGCACAAGGATTGATGTTAGCCCTGTGTACCCTGACTCAAATCAAGGTGGGCATTCCATTCTGCATTGTACATGATATCAGCTATCATATCATCCTACATTAACACCACAATTAATTTTTGGAGCACTTTAAAAAACATGCACTGTATGCCTGATTCTCGCTGTGTAAACATCAGAAGTATGTACACTTGTCTAAATCTGGCACCATGCTGGTCTTTGAATTTAATCACTCCACCAGTGGTGGCTCTGCTCGGGAATTCCAGCTCTAAGCCGTTTCATTTCTCTATGGTCTGGATCCATTACTTAAACACTGTCACTTCCTCTCAATTGCAGCTGCAGAGATAACTTTGCTTTGGCTTTGTGGAGCCCAGTGTGAGTGGGGTGGTGGGGCTGAATGGGGGGGAGGTGGTTTGGTGGGGGAGGTAAGAATGCATTGGATTTCCCAGCATTGAACCCTGGCCCACATCCAGCAACCCCACTGATGTTAATACAAAGAACCAACTGTGAATATAAACATAATTTCCATTTTTAATGTGTTTAATGATTTATAACTTTAATTTTTTAAGTTGTTTACCAGTGATTTAATTTTGTTTGTCATTTGGATATTTTTAATATCTAATTTTTTAAGCAGTTATTTTATTAAAATGTTGTGCCTTTGTGGATGAAGGCATTCACAGACAAGCTCTTCAATGGCTAACAAGCCGGGAGGGGTGGAGGGGGTAGTTATGGTGGGGGGCTGTGAGGGTGGGGCTGAACCAGCTCTCAGAGCTTTGCTGGAGCTGGAACCAGTCAGATTCGCTCAGAAAGTCCCTTTGCTGCACGGAACCTCCCTGGTCAGCTGGGAGCTGGCTTTCCCGTGGAAAAGTGTTCCCCCCCCAGACCTACTCCAGGTAAGAGCCGGCTTTGAGAGAAGACGAGAGGTCAGCCAATGATCCAGCTCCATTTCTCTTTCCTTGTTTAAGAAACTTCTTTAAACCTGTCCCAGTGACCAAGCTAATGTCTCCTTGGATGGCTTAGTGTCAACACGTTCAGCTTGATATGTCTATGATGGACCTCAACACCCAAGCTGTGCTAAAAGTGCAATGGAAATGGAATTTCCTACTATTACTGAATTTGTCGATTAGACATCATGTCGGTCTACATAACAGTGTTTCCTGTGTTTCAAAGTTAATTCTGTATAATAATGGAATCAAATATCATTGAAGAATGCCATTAAGTCCATTGTACCGATGCTTCTGAGAGAGTTGTCCAACCTGTTCCTTCCCTTCCCAATAGTCCTGCAATATCTTCAAGAACTCATCCAATTCCCAGTTATTATTGAATTGCTTCCACATCCTCTTAAACTTTGACCTTTAGTTTTGACCTTACAGATGTCCACAAAATTATGAGGGGCATAGAGAGGGTAGATAATCACAGGCTTTTTTACCAGGGAAGGAGAGTCTATTAACTAGAGGGCGTAGGTTTTAAGGTGAGAGTGGAAGGACTTAAAGGTGATCTGAGGGGCAAGTTTCTCACGCAGAGGGTGATGCATATTTGGAATAAGCTGCCAGAGAAAGAGGTGGTGGCGGGTACAATTATAATGCTTAAAAAAACATTTGGACGGGTACATGGATAGGAAAGGTTTAGAGGGATATGGGCCAAACTCAGGCAAATAGGATCAGTGTAGATGGGAATCTTGGTCAGCAGGGACGAGTTAGGCTGCAGGGCCTGTTTCCATACTGTATAATTCTATAACTCTATGAATCTCTATGAATCTATAGTGACGCAGCTTTGTTTGGGTTTGATCCTGTTCTATGGTGCTGTCTATGTGGAACTTGCACATTCTTCCCGTGACCCGGTGGGACGCCCCAGATCCTTTGATTTCCTCCCACATACCTGAAACTTGTAGGACGGTCGGTTAATTGGCTACTGTAAGTTGTCTCCAGTGTGTAGGTGAGATGTAAAATCTGGGAGGAGGGCAGGGAGAATAGATTACAGGGAAAATTAGCGGGAGAATGGAAATGGTCTGAGAGCCAGCATAGGCATGATGGCCCGAAATGGCCATCTTCTATGTTGTAAGGAAATATGAAGGAAACTAATGAAATATTGGAGTATTTGGGTGCCCCAATATTTCATTATTGTGTCCACACATCTATTGTGTGCAATTCTGGTCATCCCATTACAGGAAGGATGTGGAGGCTTTGGAAGGGGTGCAGAATAGGTTCACCAGGATGCTGCCAGGATTAGAGAGTATGAGCTGTAAGGAGCAGTTGGACAAACTTGGGTTGTTTTCTCTGGAGTATTGGAGGCTGAGGGGAGACCTGATAGAAGTTTATAAGATTATGAGAGGCATAGATAGAGTCGAGAGTCAGAATCTCTATCCCAGGGTAAAAATGTCAAGCACCAGAGGACATGAATTTAAGGTGAGAAGGGGAAAGTTTAAAGGAGATGTGCAGAACAAGTTTTTTAGACGGAGAGTGGTTGGTGCCTGGAACTGGTTGCCGGGGGAAGTGGTGGAAGCAGATATGATAGAGGTGTTTAAGAGGCTGTTAGATTGACACATGAATGTGCAGGGGATGGAGGGATGTGGATCATGTACAGGCAGGAGAGATATAGTTTAAGTTGGCATCATGGTCGGCACGGACATCGTGGGCTGAAGGGCCCATTCCTGTGGCCCATTTCTTTGTTCTATGTTCTATAATGAAGTAAGCTCAGTGTTCAGAAGCAGTGGTGGGGAGGCAGTGGGAAGAGAGTGGAATTTTGTGGTCTGTTTAGGACTTAAAATTTTGCTTTGCAGCTGTTCTCCCCAGATTATAAGCAATGCTCCACCACACCCATATGTTTATTAGGGATCCTGTGTTCAGAGATGGTAACAATAGATACTTCCATGCAACCACACTCACACAACTAAAGTAGGAAATACTCATCAGAATGTGAATTAACCTTTCTCCTCACAGCTTGGCCTTATCGTTACAATTTCTCTGTAAGCTTACTGATAAGCAGCCATCTCTGGAGCAATGTTGGTGCACAATGGAAGCAAGAATTGCAGTCATCTCCTTCTCCTTAGGCAATCCTTTGCGATCAAGAATGACTCCATTATTTTCTCCTGGGTTTTGAAGAGGCTAATGAGGCCAATGTGGGAGCCACAGAGTTTTCCACAGGTGGGGGTGGGGGGGGAGGGAGCAGGAGGTGGCTGACAGGGCAGGCAAATGGGTAGTGTATGAGGTAGTGCAGTCATTCTGCTGCTTACTTTCTGCCTTCTGTGTGTTCCTGATGCATAGACTTGAGGTTCTCAGTTCCATCCCAAATGCTTCTTCTCACTTTGAGTCGTCACGCGCTAGAGGTTCCCAGGAGTCAGTAAGGATGTTGCACTTCTTCAGAGAAATTTTTGAGCACATCTTTGAAATTTTATCCATAGCGCCTTTCACAACCATGAGGCACCCCAAAGCACTTCAGAACCAAGTACTTTCTGAAGTTCAGTCACTAATGTCATGTAGGAAATGCAGCAAGCAATTTATTCACACAGTCCCCCACTAGAGCAGTGGGTGGAATGCAATTGGTCATCTCCTGGGTGTGAAGCAGAAGGAAGCACTACAGAGAGCTATGGTGCCCATACCCTACTCTCTTTCCAGTGGGGCAGTCCCACATCAGTCAGTGTGAAACCACAGCTAGCTGTGTCTGCAGAGGCTTTAGTGTTGCTGATTGCAAAGTCAAATAACAGGTGGAGCTATCAGCAGAATGTGCTTTATTGAAGGCAGCTACTCAACTAATGGCAGTGTCTGATACAACAAAGTATCAAATGCCCACCCGGCCCTTCGATCCTGCTCTGTCATCCTTCAACATCTTCCTCTAATATCCCTCGATTCCTTTTACAGCCAAAAATTTATTCCAATATCTAGAAAAATCATTTAATATCCAGCAGGCTACACACATTTTTAAAGTACATTTATACACACAGAGCTTCTGTACAATGCACGACCTTGGGTTACACAATACTTTCCTAAAATCTTTTCTGCATGGAGTAGACATGGGCCAATGGGTCCCAGTGGGCAACATGCACTTCTTCAAGGGAACTTTGAGCACATCCTTAAATGTTCTTCTCTGCCCATCCGGTGATCTCCCCTGACCACAGCCCTCACGTAAGTGTCAGCTGATGGAAGGCTTGTCTGATTTCCTGATGCTGAACCGTGTAGTCAGTGCAAACCCCAGCATGTGAATAATGGCCAAAGAGCAGGAAGGGTTTCAATGACCTCATGAGGATGGTGAAGACATTGGGGCCAGGATAAATCCTTCAGCTTCTCACACTTCCTCACTCACTCTCCTGCTCACCTGCCCGTTGCATCTAATAGCTTTACTTCTTGAAGACCATGAGGAAAGACTGGATAGGCTAGGTGTTTTCTTTGGAGCAGAGATGGCTGAACTTGTCCAAGCTAGTTTTCATCTAACAGTGACGGGGTCAAGGCATACCAAGTAGTACTGTTCTCACCAAACACGGCACAAGACGTTCATTGGGAGGTGAGCATCATTTCTCCAAAAGGATGTCGAAATCCTTGCCAACGAAAGCCAACATTCCATTGGCTTCCTAATTACTTGCTGCATCTGCACGTTGGCTTCCAGTGATTTGTGTACAAAAGGGCACCCAGTTCACTTTGAACATCACCATTTCCCATCTCCCACCATTTAAAGCACACACTGTTTTCAGATTATACTGCCAGAGTGCATAGGCTCAAATTGCTCCAGTTTCATAAGATTACCACAGGCAGCTGGGCAATTACATCTGGCTTCACCCTGCCTACCCAAGGAAAGAAGAAAGAAGTATAGCCAGAGGTTCACCTCCTGCCCACCTCTGATGGGAAAGAGGTCTCTTCAGGTCTTCCTTGAGGGAAGAAACATCATCAGTGACAATGCTTCCCATAATCCACTAACAGTTCATCAATAAAGTGATGGAAACACCCAGCAGGCCAGGCAGCATCTGTGAAGAGAGAAACAGAGGTAACCTGTAACATTACCTCTGTTTCTCCGAGTATTTACAGCACTTTCTGTTATTTCAGATTTCTAGTATCTACAGTTTTTTACTCATAGTGCTCACCTGGCCTAGTAAAGGAACCTTGGCACCTCCTATAACTTGTCTGTGAAAGTGCAATGCACATCAGCTCAGGATAGTGAGTGACTGGGAGGATAAACATGTGGTGAAGATTTCCATGTGCACGGACCCACAAGGGCAATAATGAAAACAGAATCACTTCCAATGCAAAGTTCTGACTTATCAGTTAAGTAAATCACGGTTTTATTTCCATGTTTTTCTGCTACCAGATGACGTGAGCTGCATTCCTCCAGTCTGCAACTGCGTACAGTGCTCTGGCAGCATGAACCAGAGTGGTCCGCTTCCTCCGCATCCTCATGGAAGATATAACCAAGATGCAGCTGTGAGAGAGGTGTCGCCTGCTCAACTACGTGGATGTGGAGTGGTCAACACCCCACCTCAGTATGTTCTGAGGTATCCTTGGAATGGAGGAGTTCAAAACAACTTCATCCAGGGCCCACCTCAACAGCAAGAATTTCAGTGAGTTACTGGTTGTACTCGGTCACTGTATTTTATACCTTTCCTTCGCATCTGTGTACTACCGTTGTTTCCTCCTGTCCATTCTCTTTCTGTGAGTCTGTGGACGTTGTTTGCATGTGGGATCCTTTCTCTATTCCCTGCTACTCTCAGCGCTTAGACATTCTCCCACTGCTGGTGTCACATATGTCAGCCAACATCCTAGTCACATGGTCAGTGTGTGAGTGTGAGGAATGACACAAACACATTCACCAAAACCTCCTGGCATCTTATCTTTGGAAGTTGACCTCAGAGAGACTGCTGGTATCTTTCATCGCCTGAAAACCTTGGAGATTCAAGCATTTTTCCCCTTTTCCTGAAAGCATTTGTCTCCCAGTGGAGTTTACCACTCAGCTGACAATACCATGTGGCTGCACAGGTTGATATGGTGGTAAAGAAGGCATATGGCATGCTTGTCTTTATTAGTCGAGGCACTGAGTTCGGGAAGTTATGTTGCAGCTTTATAAAGTTCTAGTTAGGCCGCATCTGGAGTATTGCATTCAATTCTGGTCACCCCATTACAGGAAGAATGTGGAGGCTTTGTAGAGGGTGCAGAAGAGGTTTACCTGGATGCTGCCTGGATTAGAGGGCATGTGCTATGGGGAGAGGTTGGACAGGCTTGGGTTGTTTTCTCTGGAGCGACGGAGGCTGAGGGGAGACCTGTTGGAAGTTTATAAGATTATGAAAGGCATAGATAGAGTAAGCAGCCAGTATCCTTTTCCTAGGGTCGAAATGTCTAATACTAGAGAGCATTTAAGGTGAGAGGGGGTAACTTCAAGGGAGATGTGCAGGGCAAGTTTTTTTACACAAAGAGTGGTGGGTCCCTGGAATGTGCTGACAAGGGTGGTGGGGAGGCAGATACGATAGAGGTGTTTGAGAGACTCTTAAATAGGCACATGAATGTGCAGAGAATGGAGGGATATGGACATTGTGTGGGCAGATAGGATTAGTTTAGCTAGGCATTTAATTACTTGTTTAATTAGTTCGGCAGAACATCGTGGGCCAAAGGACCTGCTCCTGTGCTGTACTGTTCTATGTTCTATGTTCTATGTCCGAGATCCATTCTATGAGGATTAACCCAGACAGAAAATGCTGTAATAAAAACAGATAATGCTGGAAACATTCAGCAGGTCAGGCAGCATCAGTGAAAAGAGAAACAGTCAACGTTTCAGGTCCAAGACTCTTCATCAGAACTGGGAAAGAGAGAAAACAAGGTCGTTTTTCCCAGTTCTGATGAAGGGTTATGGACCTGAAACATTGATTCTGTTTCTCTCTCCACAGATGCTGCCTAACCTGCTGAGTGTTTCCAGAATATCCTGTTTTTATTTCAGATTTCCAGCACCTAGAGTTTTTTGTTTAATTTTCAGAGAACGCTGTCATCCTTTGGAACTGCCAGGGTTGTTGGTGTATGGTTCACTGACCCAGAGTAGAACTCCAGAAGATATCTTTCTCACCTCTTTGTCCAGGACTCCTGAAGCCAATTACCACAGCCCTGCTCCATCCAGGCTGACTACAGTCTCCAGGCACCCACTGAGTGTTGAACCTGGTACCGTATTAATGGGCACAACCACAAGCTGAGTTTCCAGCAGCCCCATCCTGGGGGGTGGGAGAGGAAATACAGTGTGAAAGCTGCTCCATCAAACCACAGCGCTTCATCCAACAATGAGACAAAACATCCTGCTGAATTACAGTAAAATTTAGGCAGCATGTTGGCTCTGATTTAAGCCAGTCTCCATTTGCTGTTAGTGGTTCGGTGCAGGAGTGGAAACAGAGTGGTTTAAGTCTCTGAGCTAGCCTGGATGAAGTCTCATTCAAGTCCCACTGAAAGAAGGTGGCAAATTAAATTCAACTAATTTAATAACTCTGGAATTAAAAAACTTGCATCAGTAGTGGGAATCATGAATCTGCTATATTGTTGTTGTATACCCATCTAACGTCCTTTTGGAAAGGAAAAGTATTGAGACTCTAAAGCCCACCCAACACTCCATTCATCCCATTATAAAAATATTAAGAAAGGGGCACCCAGTGTGTGCCAATCCCCATATTTTAGGAGACAACAGAACAAAGTCTTATTTTACAAGACTTTGTAGCAGTTGAAACATTAGTTTGCTGCCCTAGTTCAGTGCATTGCATACATTTTATCATAGATGTTACATTTGCTGATATGTAGAAACTTGGCTGGAACAATGCAGTGATTGCGAGTTTAAAAAAGACAGGGAGAAGCTTGGCTGAGCAGCAATTTTAACCTTCAGAACTGGGGAGGGTGGAGTGCAATGTTATAGAACACTTGTTATCTGGATTGTGGAATGATCCAGCACCTTCAGGATTTGAATTGCAGAATGATCTAGCCTCCTTCAGGACCAGAGTTTTGGAATTTGAGCTGTGCAGTAATCTAACACCAACAGGATCTGGGTGGTATTGTGATCCAAAGCATTCAGGATGTGGCAGTGCATTGATTTAGTACCTTCAGGATCTGGACATTGCAGAGATCTGTTACACTCAGGATCTAAGTGGTGCTATGATCTAGTACCTTCAGGATCTTGGTGGTGGTACCACTTATCACCATCAGCATCTGGGTGGTACAGAAATCTAGTTCTTTAAAAGTAAACTAAACTCAAGCTCAAACTAATGAAATAATTGTTTCTTCTGACTTAGCGAAACATAACATTATTCTGCTGCAGCACGTTACAGTTCTACGCAAAACACCCAATGTGCCTACCCACTCACAGCAACAAACAAGAAGCTGGAGGAACTCAGCAGGTCAGGCAGCATCTGTGGAGAGAAATGGACAGTCAACGTTTCAAATGGAGACCCTTCATCTGGACGGCTTATCCACTTGCATATCCACTCTCCTATTTCAATCCCCAGCTGATCTCATTCATTGTATCGTGAAGACGGAATGCTTGTCTGGGCCTCAGCTCTGTGCTGAGAATGGTTGATGCACCAGATTTGGCTAGCTGATGTGAGGAACACAGCCTGCCCACAGTTTACTGCCATGTTTGCTGCCAGATCACTGGATGTCACACCCAGGTGCTCAACATTTAGTGTAAAGCAGCTGAAGCCTGGTGTGGAAATCGACAAGGACTCAGCGATCAAGGCTCTATATCCAATGAAAGTTCAATTAGATGAAATTCCTATTAAGGCAGCTGACTACCCCCTGTTTCTTGCAGTACCACAGGCCTCCTCAGGGCTTGTAAACAGCAGCTCCCCAACCCCTATTCAGGCATGAGTCTTGACACGTCGTGCATGAGCCCAGCTCCGTATGTTAATGCCTCTAAGGCTCGATCTGTGACCAGAGCCACTGTTTGCCCCTGCCTGCCAAGCTCAGGGCGCAGTTACGGGAGAGGAATGGGTGCAAAGAGAAGGCTGGTGTTTGGAAGAGTCTCAACTGGAATGAATTTGGCCAAACTGTCCAGTCAGGAAAGGGTAATGACTCAGCTGTCCCTGATGGTTTTGCAATAAAGCAGCAAGCAGATTTTACTCCCAAGTTAAATGCACCCTTCTGCAAGTTGCTGTTACTGTTCCACATTCAGACACTGCAATTGTGCATATGGTGTTGCTGTGTCACATCCAGCAGCAAAGCACCTCTTGCTCCACACCCTAGATGCTTTTTATTCTTTCATGGGATATGGGCATCACCAGCAAACCTGTGCCAAATCCCCCTTGAACTGTGCTCACTAGGCCCGTTCAGAGGAAAGTTAAGAGTGAACCACAGTGCTTTGAGTACAGTGTTACATGTAGGCCAGCAGATTTCCTTCCCAAAGCTGATGGGTTAAAGATGAGAGAGTGAAAGGACTTGGAAAGGAAAGGTAGATTGATGTTTCCCTTGGTATACAGCAGACCGGTAATTTACAGTGAATTGTACAATGGTGGGAAGATCTCTCTTGCACCTTCCCTCTTACACTTGATTTGGAAGTTGATGTTTTATAATGCAAAAGTGATGTAACTTACCATTTTAGGTACTGCACTCTACAGGCTGTTCTGCTCTCCATGCACCAATCTTGGCCAAAGTTTCTCTCAGGGTAGTTCAGCCCTTACCTTTGGCACAACTCAAATTAGGAACTGTGGAGCAATGCCCAGAACTGGGAGACACGTCCTTCTGAGCAACTTCCAGGAAGTGTGTACTCCTGGCTTAGTGAATATCCTTTTTTCCCCTCATCTAACTGTAATGAGCATTACAGTGTCACAATTATACAGACCATTTCAGCCCACATTGCCAGGTTTAGGAACAGCTTCAGGCATCTCTCTCCTCATCCCACCAGCCCACATTATCTGAATAAGCTCCTCTTCTGTTTAAGAAAGGAGAGCACACTGTAGACTTTAAAACAATGTTAACTCAAGTTCCTTGTATCTTTCTTTTGTGCAGAATTTTCTTGCAGAGCTTCCGAGATGTTTGCATTAATCTTCCATCTGTAGCATTGCAGGGAAGCAGCAGGTTGTCTGTGAGGAGATGTTTGTAGGCAGGAAGCCCAGTCTATTGGAATGGCAGCCAAGATCCAGTTCCTTTATAATGAATGGACTGAAAGAAAATAATACAGAGGGGTTTCTTTTCTCTGTTTTTGGTCACATATATAAAAGGAGCCTTTAGTAAAGGAAAGAAAATCAACAAAATAGGAAAACGGTATGAATTTAGTGAAATTAAATGGGCCCTCGAGAACATTATGTGAAGCACACAGACAGTTATGCCATAATGTAGAGCCCTCCTGGTGTCACAAAGTAATTTTTTGCACATGCAAGCTTCTCTGGTCCAATGGGTTGCTAACACTTGTCAGTGATCGCCATTAAAAGCTCAGCTTCCCAAAGCAAATGAGATGCAGCAGAGACTGTGAGATCACCTAGGATAGCCTTTCCCACAAAGGGCCCCATTGACTGTTATGCTTTAGTGCTGTGACAGAGCGAATTGAACTGTGTGGGCAGAGGAACGATTCCCCACATGCAACTGTCTCAAGATACCGAGTGAATGGTCAGCTCATTGAGCAGACAGTCCCTGTGGGTGAATCAGTGGGTCCTGGACTCATAGCCACAAGACCCTGCACTGTGGAGCCCCTGAACTTCGATACACCACTGTTGGGAAGGCTGATTGGAGTAGATTAGTGGGATGGAAGGAGAAGGAGAGATGCAAAAGATCAAGAAACTCATCACCACTGCACAGCTCAAAGCAGGGAGCACTGGGGAACATTTTCACCAGGCCTAAAAATCACTGTACCCACTTCCTCCTTTCAAAACCATGAGAGGACTAGATTTTCTGATAACTGGAATACTCCTAAGCTTTCTGGGCTCCTGCCCCTGCATCACACTGGTCCCGGATTTGATTTTCCACAACTCCCAGCCCATTGATAAGACCCTGTACAGCTCCATCCCAGAACGTCCCTTGCTGATATTTCAGATCACAATGTTCATTATTAAAAATAATATCTCCGATGGGGGCTGATCACCCTACATTCATCTGTGCGTGGGCAAACATACATTTAAGCAAATGTATGTTTCTAATAAATATTCAAAATTTGAGCCCATCACAGGGCACCTAACTGGAAACTGAGCCGTAGTGGCATTGTACACATCTTGAAGGAAAGATAGCCACCAGGAAGATCAAGAATTAAGAAGGAATAATTTATATTTGACATCTTAATCACAAATTTGTTTTGTTTTATTCTGCAGAGGCTTAATTAGTGAAAAGGAATCAAACTACTGCTTTAATTGCAGGCATTAGTTTTGATCAAAGCAGTTCCCAATAATTTTTTACTTGAACAAGTCATTGAATTGGTTCTCATGAAAACTTTGGTGTCTGGATAGCTGTGAGTAAAGATGTATATCAGTAACTTATCACTCACTTCCTTAATTCACGAAATTGAAGGTTACACTACTTGTAGTTGTTGTATTCTCCCTCTCAATCAGTACAATAAAAACACACAACTGAATTCTGTATGAGCAGAATTGGCTAAATATCACATCTGAATTTTTGTATTGACATCATCCAGAAGGAAGTGAAGGAGTTATAATTTCTATAAAGAAAGTACTGCAAGAGCTGTACTCTTTCCTACCTCAGCTCATGTTATTTTTGAGAAATCCACGCTGTGGTTTATAGCTTAACCCACATAATACCAGTCTCCCTCACAGCATTCAGCTCACATAGGAACTGTAGTTGTGGAGCACCCCACAGCAGCTCAAGCTCACAGCTCTTAAAAACACCAGGCTAACAAAGAGCCTGTCACTGAGTCATAAAATTATACAACATATTCAAGGAAATTAGTGGATACAGAGAATAAAGTGGAAAGGTGGTGTTGAAGTAAAAGATCACCCATGATGACCTGTGGAGCAGACCCAAGAAACAGAATGGCTTGGATCTGCACCTATCTCTTAGGTCCATGCATGCAGAGATTAAATCCAACTAGTTTTGCAGAGAGGAAGTTGGTACAGCTGCTGCTGCTCACCAGGTGCACTCACTGAGGTCGGTGCTGCCAGGAATTTCCATGAGCAATGGGTGGTGAAAGGTGCCCTGGTTGGAGTTAGCATTGGACTGCTGAGGTCTATGGAGAGCTCAGCATTGTAGGGCAGGCCCTCTGAGATCAGGGGGCAGTAATTCATAAGGTCAACACTTAAACTTTTGTGAGTGGCTAAGACAGAGTGCTGACCTTCCGAGGGGAAAAGGCAGCGAGTATTTTCCTTATTCATTTTTCAAGATCTGGACATCGATGTTAAGGGTAGAATTTATTGCCCTTGCCTAATTTCCCTCGGGAAGGTGGTGGTGAACCACCACAAGTCCTTCTGCTGAAGGTTCTCCACAGTGCTGTTGAACAGAGAGTCCTAGGATTTAGATCCAAGGACAAAGTCAGGATAGTGTGTTACTCGGAAGAGAACTTGCAGGTGGTGGCACTACCCGTGACTGATGATTTTGTCCTGCATGGTGGTCGAGGTCACAGATTTAAGAGGGTGTTGTCAAAGTAGCCTCTGCAAGTAACTTGAAGACATTTTGTAGATGGTACATACTGCAGCTACTATGCACTAGTGATGGAAAGAATGAATGTTTCAGGCGGTAAATCAAATGAGCTACCTTGTCCTGGATGGTGTTGAGCTTCTTGAGAATTGGCACTACATTCATCCAGGCAAGTGGAGAGTATTTCATCGCACTCCTAACTTGTTCCTTGTAGATGGTGGAAAGGGTTTTCAGTGCCAGGAGGTGAGTAACTTGCCACAGGAAATCTGGCTCTGACCCACTCTTTTACGCACAGTATTCATGTGGCTGGTCTGGTTGAATTTCTGCTCAATGGCAACTCCCAAGATGTTGATGGTGGAGGCTGGCAGATAGTCATGCCATTAAATGCCAAAGGTAAGTATGTAGATTCTGGGTGTAACTTGCTGCTCAGTTTTGGAAGATCTGCCTCAATATAACTTAGGAGAGTTAGCATGGTTTTAAGGAAGTGGAACTGTATTTAACAGGTCTGGTTGACCTTGTTGAGGATGTTATGAGTGGGGTGGATAATAGGAAGAAGGTTGTGCAGAATACCTGGATTTTTAAAAGTCATTTGATAAGGTGCCACACAAAATATTGTTGCACAAATTAAGCGCACATGGGTTTGGGGAAATACATCAGCATGGGGAGAGGTTTGATTAAAGGACAGAAAATAGAGACCAGGGTCACCTGTTTAATAGCAGTCAAGAGAAAAAGACTGTTATTAGTAGGGTGCTGCTAAGGTCAGCACTGGAGTCACAGCTATGCACGGTAAATTAATAACAGCCTAAATGAAAAGACAGATTAGTGTTTTTGTTTGCGGTTGAAACAAAGAAAAGTAAGAAAGTGAGCTTTGAGAGGACTCAAGGTGTCTGCAAAGGGAAAGGGGCAGGTTAATTGAATGAGGAATCTCGATCTTTATTATTTTATTTATTTATACAGCATGATAACAGGCCCTTATGGCCCAATGACCCCGCTCTGCCCAATTACACCCATGTTAATCTACTAACCCATACGTCTTGTGGGAGGAAACCGGAGCACCCAGAGGAAACCCATACAATCATGGGGAAAAGGTACAAACTCCTTACAGACAGCAGTGGGAATTGAACCCGCGTCACTGGCTGGTATTTACACTGGGTGGGTATTAAACTACCGCTGTATAGGAATTTATTAAATCAATCACAAATGTACAATTAATTTATGCTTCATATAACAAATATACTGTGTGACTCTGCATGTCTTCCTGCACATAACCAGTTTAACTACCACCCTTCCCTTCCCCCAACTTGCCCCCTCCCCTCCCCCCTTAACTGTACCAGGTTTATCCTGTTTGCTTACTGTAAGTCCTTGAATTGGACGGTTTGTTGAACCAGACCTTGTCATTCGGAAACATCATTCTATTTGGTGTTCAACAATTATCAAGCAAAATGTTTTGAAGGGAAAAATTCTGCATTTTTCGTCATTTTGAAGGGCTGGTGAATGGCTTTCATTTCATCAGTGATCCAAACATTAACATTTCCAAAGGCATTAGGGATCAAGTCAGACTTAGTGAAGCCAAGGTTGTCACTTCTCTGTAGATATCTAAGTCATATGGACAGCCATAAGTATTTAGAGAAGGAATCCAATGGTTAAACTTCAGCAAACATATCTCAGCTCCTTCCTCATTTCCTTCAGCTCTCAGCCCACTACAAAGGTTCATTAAGAAGCCCCTTGGTTCCTCAGAGCATGCCGGGATGTGACACAAATTTTTATGTGTGAAGGCCACAGTTGCCTGTACAGAACAGCTGCCTGACCCCTTTACTGTTGGTTTGAGTTAAGTTGCTGCATGTTTAACTACAGAATGTCTAGAATGTGGTAAAACATGAGATTCACCTGATGGGTAGAATAGAAAAACAGAAGATTTTTAAATGTAGATATGTTAGTAACAGCTGGTGTACAGAAGGGAATCTTGATGTGCTAGTGTACAAAGCTAAGCAATTAACAGGTTCAGCAAGAGGTAAGATATACGTTACTGTTTATTGCAAGGGGATTGGCGTAAGATAATCAGTTGGTCTTGGTTATTGGGGTTGGTGGGACCATAGTCAGAGCATAGTTTTGGTCTCTATACACAAAAAAAAAGATATACTGGCCTTGGAGTCAGTGGAATTTGCATTCACTCGATTGATTCCTGGGATGACATGTCCAACAAGGAGTGATTGAGAAGCATTAGGGTTTCGAAGAATGAGAGGTGATCTCATTGAAACATATAAGATTTGAGAGGGATTAATAGGGTAGATGCTGTAGTGTGAAAGGTCATGGCTGTCACGTGACACCATTGAGCACTGGTCAAAAGCGACACCACTGTCAATCAAGGTTTGGCTCCACCCCTGCCCCTCTGGGCACACCTAACCATTGGCTTTTGTAAAACACCTTTGCACCTGGCCCCGAGCGATTGGCTTGTTTGAATCACTTGGGCCGGCTCCACCCCCAGCCCCCCCAGCAGTATAAAGAGTGCCACATGCTTGTTTTCTTGCTCTT
Organism: Pristis pectinata; assembly: GCF_009764475.1. Classification (NCBI taxonomy): domain Eukaryota; kingdom Metazoa; phylum Chordata; class Chondrichthyes; order Rhinopristiformes; family Pristidae; genus Pristis; species Pristis pectinata. The sequence goes on along the minus strand of NC_067414.1, from coordinate 85,782,639 downwards.
TATCCTGTCTGAGGGATGTTGAGGTAAGCTGTGCACTGCTAGAGAAATTAGTTAAGTATCCCTGGGACCATAGAGCTGATGCTTGTATAGAGTCAGGGGGTCAGGCATTGTATTGTTTTTTTCCCTGATCATTTGTAACCAGTTTGGTGTGTGTGTGTATATATATATCTCACCCCCATTGCGATTTCCCCACATTTGCAATCACCCATGTGGGAGTGTGCATCTATTTCCATTCATTCTGTTCCTGCATTTGTCTTTGTGAATAAATCATTTTTAAAACTCCAAAGCCTGTGCCCAGAGTCCTTGGCCTTTTAAGATCTCAAGGAACCTTTTCTCTCAACAAATGCTAATTGCTGGCAAATGGGAGTAGTTTGGATGGGCATCTTGGTTGGTGTGGACCAGTTGGGCCGAAGGGCCTGTTTCAGTGCTGTATGACTCTGTGCTAAGAAGCTGCTTTGTCAGGCTGAAGAACTTTGAATTAGGGCCATTGACTCAAGATAAAGGGACAGGCATTTTGGACTCTGCTAAGGCTTTGATGCTTTGGAATCCACTCCAGAAGGCAGTGATCCATTGTCATTGAATTCAACTCTGAGGTTATAGGGTCTTGAGTACTATTGGAGGGACAGGAGAAGTAGTGTTAAGGTAGCTGAAGTTACCTGTTGCTGAAATCCCTCAACCCAAGGACCAGTCTACAACTGAGTAAATCCTTTCTACAACTCCTCATGGACCTTCACATCCTTCCTAAAGTTGTAAGGATAGAATTGAATGCAAAGCTCCAGTTGCAGCCTAACCAATGTTTTATACAATGTAAGCTTTTGTACTCTAGGCCTCAATTTATGAAGCCCAGAACCTCACATGTTTTACTATCCACTCTCTCAAGACCCCTTGTCATCTTCAAGGATTTATGGTCATACACACCCAGATCCCACTGCTCCTGCACCCTCTTCAGAACAGTGTAATTTGATCCATATTGACTCTCCTTATTCTTTCCACCGAAGTGTGTCATGTTACATTTCCTGTCTGATCTGCTTATGTCGTCTCTCAGACTATAACTATCCTCCTCACCAAGCTTTATGTCATCTGCAAAGTTGGGAAGTTCACCCCACACACACACGTCTTAGTCGACTGACATATCGATGAAGTCAGTGATCCCAGTATTACCCCTGGGGAACGGTGCTCCATCCTGCTGTCTCTGCTTTCTGCCTTTAAGCCAATTTCCTGTCCACACTGTTAGTGACCCTTCAATTTCACAGTCCACAATTTTGCTGGCCAGCCTTTTGTGTGTACCTTTATCAAAGGTCTTCTGAAAACCTGTGTGGATGATACCTACTGCATTCCCTTCATCAACCTTCTCTGTTACCAATAAAATAATGTTCTTTCTTTTAGGGAAAACCTATCTCCTGTAAACATCAAGAGAATGAATGGGATACCTGGAATTTTTGATGATGTTGGTCCTCAGCCCAAACGGCATCTTGCACGGAATGAAATATTCCGTCCTCCTCCACCGTCTGGTAATGTACAAGACATTCCTGCCAGTGGCATTGAAGGACGTGGCAGTCTGAGAACCATTAACCTGCCACATGCCTTACGTAAGTGCCTCATCATTCACATTCTACCCCTGTAGAACCAACTAGAGTGTTGGAGACTAATGAACTAAAGTCAGAGGGGGTCTTTCATTGCATGTGCCATCATGACCCTTCCTGGTCCCACTCTATTGGATGGAACATTAAAGTATCTCAGAGCTCCTGGTAATGACATCGATTGGTCAACCTGATCGTTTCCCTCATTGCCTATCCAATACCACATTTAATGTGGGCCCACTCATTGATCAGGTGGCTCCATGTGGCTCCTTGCTCTGCAAAAACATGACAGCTATGCTTGCCCCTTTAATAGCAAGTGCACCTCCAAGGTATTCCATTGGTTTAAAACAGTCTTATGACTTCCTGAAGATGAAAGGATGCTAGGAAAAAAAACTATTTCTTTCATCTTGTTTATGTGCAGAATAGAATGTTGTCATTGGCTTGCTGAGAGAACCTGTAAAATATTGTTCTGAGACTCACACCAGTTCAGCTTTGAATAACTGTACAGTTAGCTCTTCAACCTACAGTGGAACAAGAATGGGTTGAGTGATTGATCTGACTATTTTCTTTGTTTGGTAGGAAAGGTATTTGTAACATACTCTGTGGACACAGCCAACGAAATCTGTTTCTTTGTGAACTTCCTGCGCATTAATGGCTTTGAGACAGCAGTAAGTAGTTTTCTCATTTCCAAGACACTCACAATTTTCCCCTACAGAAATGGTGTAGGAATCAACAGGGCTAGCATTGCCAATTCCTTTTGACTAAAGATGTCATAATAACATTAGGTGAATTTTCACTGAGAGAGGTGTTGAATAGTCTAAGTGGATGTGTGCTTTATTTAATATTTATGAAGTTAGAAGCCCACAGAACTAAGGGTAATAGTTAAAAGGTGGTTTCATGACAGGAAGCAGAGGGTGATAGTGAGTGCTTGCTTTTATCAGATTGGCAGGTGGTTTAAGGTTGTGTTCCCCAAGAAATAGTTTGGATCTGTTACTCTTTTCAATTTCATAAGTAAACTAGACTCAGTTGTAGGGGGCAATTGTGCACTTTGCAGCTGATACAAAAAATTGACAAATAAGTAGGTAGTTGCCAGTTTAATGACCTGATATGGCAGCAGGAGGTGACTGCTGGAGGGAAGTGATGCCCTTTGAAAGAACTAATGGTAAAAGTCTAGATGATTAGTCAGGCCTTGGTCTCCACAAGTCCTTAAAGGTTCCATGGTAGATTGAGAAGGTTTAAAAAAGCAAGGGATACTTGGATAAGGTGTTCACCCACATCTTCTCAAGGGCAGTTGGGGGTGGGGGCAATAAGTACTGACTTTACCAGTAATACCCAGATCCCAGTAAATGAGTAAAAAAAATCTGATAATGGCTCTGGATCAACAAGCCCAACATCCCCATCTGAATCAAAGTTTTATTTTCACTGCTGCTCTGTGGACTTTTGCACAAGGAAATTTTACCGCCAGTAATTGCCCTTTGTCCACAACTGCAAAATGTCAAAAGTTCTAGAGCGGAGCTGAGAATTAATTTAACTCCAGAAATTGTCAAGATCTTGAATCTGATTGGGTGGCTGAAGCTGACTGCATACAGAATTATTTAGAGGGAGTTGGGCGTGTGCCCGAGGATGGGGAACTTACAGGATAAAGAACAAAATAATGTAGGGATATTGGTCTGAACACTGCTGCTCTTTCGAAGAGCCAGCACAGGCAAGCGAGGCCAAATGGCCTCTGTCTAGGTCTTAAGTTTTCATTATTCTAGGACACATAAACATTAAACAAATTTCTGCTGCTTGGACAAGAGAGGTTCCATCACTGTACAAGGTGCTGGTGAGTAACCCGTGCAGCATCACAGGCCACCTGAGCCAATTTTAAATTCTATTGGCAATGGCAATTCACACAGTGCAGTTACATTGAGTTAGTACAAAGTGCATTGAGGTAGTACAGGTAAAAACAATAACAGTACAGAGTAAAGTGTCACAGCTATGGAGAAAGTGCAGTGTAATAAGATGCAAGGTCACAGAAAGGTAGATCGTGAGGTCATAGTCCATCTCATCATATGAGGGAACTGTTCAGTAGTCTTATCACAGAGGGGTAGAAGCTGTCCTTAAGCCTAGTGGTACGTGCCCTCAGGCACCTGTATCTTCTATCTGATGGAAGAGGAGAGAAGAGAGAATGTCCCGGGTGGGTGGGGTCTTTGATTATGCTGGCTACTTCACCAAGGCAGTGAGAGGTAAAGATGGAGTCCAAGGAGGGGAGGCTGGTGTCTGTGATGCACTGGGCTGTGTCCACAACTCTCTGCAGTTTCTTGCGGTCCTGGGCAGAGCAGTTGCCGTATCAAGCCAGATAGGATGCTTTCTATGGTGCATCGATAAAAGTCAGTGAGTGTCACAGGGAACATAACGAATTTCTTTAGCCTCCTGAGGAAGTAGAGGCACTGATGAGCTTTCTTGGCTGTGGCATCTACGTGATTTGACCAGGACAGGCTATTGGTGATTATCTGGTCATTAAGGTTTCTTTGTACAAAATTGGCTCCTGTGTTTCCTTCATTAGAAAAATAGCTCCATTCAAAAGTACCTCAGTGTCACAAATGGATCATTAACCTGAGTTTTTCTTGTTCTATAGATTGACATTTTTGAGGACTCAGTTCGTGGAATGGACATTATCAAGTGGATGGAAGGATATCTGACTAATGTGAGTACAGGAACCTGTTGGCACTGGTCCAAAACTCAACTATAAAAGTGGCATTGGGAGTTCATAGCAGTACTCACCACTGGATCTAAAGGTAGTGGGTTCAAGTCCTTCTTCAGGTCTTGAACTTGTTCTGTATTTGTGCTCCTACACCAGTACTGAGGGAATGCAGCCCTGCTGGGGGGTGCTGAGTTTCAGATGAAACTCTCCCCACCCCTTTTGTTGAATGTAACTGATCCTGTCACCAATGCCACTTAAAGAAGTACTCTGGTGCTTATCACACTGTCATTGTTTGAGTTTGCAGTGTGTAAATTGGCTCCCCTGTCGTCTATGTTTCAACAGTTAAAGGTTTCATTGGCTGTGAAGCACATGAGATCTCAGGGCCCCACCAATTACTTTTTTAAAGAATAAGTCCCTGGGGAGTAAATTCTCCTCAAGCTCAGCTTTTGGGTAAAAGACATAGTTCCTCCCACACTGCTGATGGGTTCATGCAACACCAGACTCTGCACCAGAATAGTCTGTGGCCCAAGTGGCAAGCTTGCTTTGCCACTTTAGCAGCTGGCACTCTGGGTGAAGGAGGAGAGGAATCAGTTTGAATTCACTCTCCTGACTGCTGTCAAGTGGTCAACATGGTCAATTCTGCCCCTTTCCCTCAAATCAGCACCAACCAGCCACAGTAGATGCCTGCCCATCAGGGCCAGGCTCTCTCAACCCTCAGTGATATCAGTTCAATGTTAAGCTGACACTGGGAAGGAAGAATTTGCCTTTATATAGCACCCTTCACAACCTCAGAATATCCCTATCCCTTTGTAGGTGGTGTTGCATTTTTTAGTTCTGGCCACCATTGTAACTCAAGGTTTCCGTGAACACCTGTAAAAATAAATAAATGGATGTTTAAGAAGCATAGAATCGATATGGCACAGAAGGAGGTTGTTTGGCCCCATCAAGGCTGTGCCAACCCTCAGAAACATCAACAGTCCCATTCTACTAATTTCAGTCATCTGCCCTTGTAATTCCCATTTAAGGCACTGATGAACTCTGTTCCCTACAGGCTGTGAATTCCAGATCATAGCCACTTAATATGCAAAACTAATTTTTCCTCAGATCTCCCTTGTAACTTCTGCTCAAACTTTAAATTTGTGTCCCCTGGGCTTTGAACCACTTGCTCATGAAAACAACTTCCCTCTGCTTCTCCTATCTTACATACCTTTGTCAAATCCCCTTCCAACCTTCCTTGCTCTCAGAGTAATAATGATGTCTCCAGTCTAAAATTGCAGCTGAGATCCTCTTCCCTGGGACTATTCTGGTACATCCTCTTTTGCCCCTCTCTAGGATCTTTAAGTCCTCCTTAAAATATCAGTGATATTCTAGTTGTGGCCTAAGCAGGGTTTTGTGTTCCTGAAGGCAGGCTTTTGTTATTCTTCCTTTTGTCCCACCCAGCAATGTGCAAGCACTGGTCTGCTGCCAAAGCCTGCAACAGAGCCTTGAACAAACAGGAAGGGATAAAGGTCAGTGTGAAGTAAGTGCAGCCTAGAGAAAGAGGCCATCAGAGTCTGGAGCACACAAGGGAGGTCACTAATCATGGGACCGGGGGAAGGGAGACCACAATAAACAAAGGGGTTGGGCAAAGGCTTCTCGTGGGGTTGGATTGGGGGGGGTGGGGGGGGTGGATGGTGGAAAGGCCCATTTTATCAAGCAAGCTTGTCCCTGTCTTGAAGGCAGTGCAGAGGTAATTCTCCATTTGATTCCTGTGATATCTTGAGGGATGATTGGGCAGCTTGGCCCTATACTCCTTGGGTGTTTAGAGAGGTGACCTTATTGAAAAGTAAGAGTCTCAGGATAGATGCTGAGAGGATGTTTCCCCTCATGGGAGAATGTAGAACTAGAAGCATAGTCTCAGTAAACGGACACTCATTTAAAGTGGAGGTGAGGATGAATTTATTTTATCTTTGTGAATCTTTGGAATTCTCCACAGAGAGATGCAGAAACTAAGTGAATGGATATATCCATTGCTGAGTTAGATTTTTAGGTACAGAAGAACCAAGGGTTATGGAGATCGGTCAGGAGAGTGGAGCTGAAGCCAAAATCAGATTAACTGATCTTATTGAATGGTTGCCAAGATATTGAATGATCCACTCCTGTTTCTCCTCCTTTTGACTCTACTTCTCTCTCACTGCCACATTTTCTCAAGGACTCGGGAAGCCAGCCAGCGACTGTAAGATAAGATATCTTTATTAATCGCATGTACATTGAAACACCGTGAAATGCATTTTTTGCATAGAATATTCTGGGGGCAGCCTGCAAGTGTCGCCATGCTTCCAGCACCAACATAGCATGCCCACAACTTCCTAACCTGTACGTCTTTGGAATGTGGGAGGAAACTGGAGCACCCGGAAGAAACCCACGCAGACACAGGGAGAACGTACAAACTCCTTACAGACAGCGACCGGAATTGAACCTGGGTCGCTGGCACTGTAAGTGTTATGCTAACCGCTACATTACAGTGCCTGCCTAAAACAGGCTGTCACGTGCCCTGTGGGAGCTCAGTTTAAATTCGTTAATAACGTCACACCTCTCCACTGATGGGGCACTGGGACACCTCAAAAGCTGACACATAAAGGACAATCAGCTGGAGGAACCATTTATCATTTATGACCTACTCATGCCCAACTGGAGAGAGTGTGTAGGATAATGTTTTTGCCCATCCTAAAACCTGGAGTTTAATGTCTTCACCAGAGAACACCCCCTCACCATTGCAGTGAAGTGTCAGCCTAGGTGTCAATGTGAGGTTTAATCCCACAAGAAAACTCAAAAGCAAGAAGAGTCCATCTTTCTCAAATGGCACTGAAGCAAGTTTCATATCTCCTTGAAAGCATGGTATATGACTAACAAAATATTAAAAATTAAATGTAATTGTGTATTTTTGCCAAGTAAATTGTTCTTTCACACCTTTTAATAAAATTGTAACTTTAGTCTTCATTTCACCAAACAACCTGTCATTGTACATTTGCTCAGAATAAATACATAAAAGTCTTTGTGTGTGTGTGGTGGGGGGCGCCAGAAGTTTTGAGATTAAATAACCGTTAGAAAATCTCCATTGTTTGAATAACTGTATCATTCATGGCAATAGAACTTCTGCATTGGCCAGATATCACAGAGTCAGCAGTTTCCTCTTTTTGTTTACAGAGAGAAGTGATGATTGTAATTGCAATTAGTCCAAAGTACAAGAAGGATGTCGAGGGAACTGGATTGGAGCAACTGAAAGATGAGCACAGCTTGCACACAAAATACATCCACAGAATGGTGAGAGCTCCTGGGTATATGGTCTGTTGGTTCATTGATCTCGGTCGCAGCGCATCACTGCAGGTGTTCCTCAGTGCAGTGTCCTGAGGCCATCCATTTTCAGTTGCTTCATCAATGATCTTCCTTCCATCATAAGGTTAGACACGTCTGTTCATCATAAACACAAAGTACAAATCAATTCACAACTCCTCAGGAAATGAAGCAGCCCGTACCTGCAAGTAGCAAGACTTCAACAAAATTCAGGCATGCACTGAAAAGTGGCAGATTACATTCATGCCACAGAGGTGCCAAGCTGATGACCAGCTACAGTTAGGCAGAGTCTAACCACACCCCCTTCATATTCACTGGCATTCCAATTTCCAGAACTCCTAGCATTGACATTCTTGAGGACACCATTGACCAGATACTCATCTGGACTAGCCACATAAATACCCTGGCTTTAAGAGCGGGTCAGAGGCTGTGTATCCTGCAGTGAGTGACTCACCTCCTGACAGCCCCCAAAGGATATCCACCATGTACGAGGCAGAAGTTAGGGGTGTGATGGAAAACTCTCCACTTGCCTAGACGAATGCAGAGCAAACAACTCTCAGAAAGCTCGACTCCATCCAGGACAAAGCAACCCCTTTGATTGGCACCCCATCCACCATCCTGAACATTCATTCCTTCCACAGCTGCTGCACAGTGGGTGTTGTGTATATCATCCACAAAGTGCACTGCAGTTACTCACACAGACTAAACCAACAACACATCCCAAACCCCAACCTCAATTACCAGCTGCAGGTTGCCCTCCAAGTGGAAATATATCATTAATTTATTGTCATTGGGTCCAAATCCTGGAATATACCCTACCCACAGCACTGTGAGGTTACCTTCACCAGAAGCACTGCAGAAGGTGGCTCACCACCACCTTCTCAAGGGCAATTAAGGATGGACAATAAATGTTGACCTTGCTGGCGAAAGGTAAATGAATGTAAAAATATGATCTGATATTTAAAGAAAGCCCAAAACTGCATCCACGTCTCTGGATCTGACACTTTTACTCAGGTAAGTGGAGGATGTCATGTCGTTGTCACAAAACAGAAACAAATGTAAAGCAAAGGGGTTCCAATATAAGGGCAAAACTTAATTGACCTAGTCCTCACCAATCTACCAAGATACATCTGTCTATGAGAGGTCTTGTAAAAATAATCACTGCACAGTGCTTGTGGAGACAAAGTCCCAACTTCACACTAGGGACACTTCCATTGTGATGTGTGGCCCTGCAAAGATGCTAAATGGAATGGACTCAAAAGAGATCTGGGAGCTCAGAGCTGGGGATCCATGAGGTGCTGTGGACCATCAGCAGCAGCAGAAATGTACACCAGCACAATGTGTAACCTCCTCACCCAGCATATCCCTCACTCTACCATTACGAGCAGCACCAGGCATATCAAAAACTGATGCAGTGTCAGCCTAGTGATTTGCACTGTGTTAAACAGCACAAATAGCACGTAATAAACAGAGCTCTCATAACTGAACAAGCATCTGCAGCCCCACCGCATCTCGTCATGGATGGTGGTGGACAATTAAACAGCTATTGGGAGGAAGAGGCTTCAAGAACATCCCCATCCTCAGGTGTGGGTGATAAAGGAAAGGCTGAAGCATTTGCAAGCATGTTGAGCCAGAAGTGCTGAATAGATGATCCATCTTGGCTTTGTCCTGAGATCCCATCATCACAGAAGCTGGAGTCGAGCCAAATTGATTCACTCCACGTGTCAAGGAATGGTTGAGGGATGCAGCAAAGACCTCGGGTCCAGATAACATCCCAGAACCAGTTATGCCTCTAAACAAGCTGCTCCACGCCGGTTACAACATTGACATCTGCTCCACATATGGAAAGTTGCCCAGGTGTGCCCTGTTCACAAAAAGCAGGACAAATCAAATCTGGCTAACTAACACCCAATCAGTCTGCACTCAATCATTAGCAAAGAGGTGGAAGCTGTCATCAACAGTGCCATTAAAACTGCAGTTACTCAGCAATAATCACCAATGTCCAGTTTAGGTTTAGCCAGGACTACTTGACTCCAGACCTCATCACAACCTTGCTCCAACACAGCCACTCCTTCGTCGTCGCTGGGTCTACATCCTGGATCCCTCCCCACCAGAAGGACATGTGGTTCAAAAAGGCAGCTCACCACCACCTTCTCAATGTGGGACGGGCAATAACTGCTGGCCTTGCTGCTGACACTCAGGTCCCGGAAGTGAATTTTAAAAATGAATGTTGATCCTTCCCTACCATTCCCAACATTCCTCAATATCCTTCCGTGATGTGAAGGCAGTGATGTTCAGTTTGTACCTTCCTCTGCTGACTCCTCCCTGCATATGGTTCCCCATGGGTTGCTCTCTGGATTTTCCAATCAGGATACAGTTCCAAAGGGAATGTTTCATTAGATTTCCTGCCGGGATACATGATTTTTTGGTTACAGAATAATATCCAACCAGGTCCTCCAATCACTTGCAGTTTCTTTGTGAGGAGTGTGAGAGACACTGGGCTGAACGTCCTATGGAAGTAAATGTGTGCATTGTAAAATAGTTTTCCCCTGAGCCATAAGGCATATCCTGCATTATATAAGATTTCTGGAATTGTTTCAAACAGAATCCTGTGCATTGAGCAGATTAGATTAGATTTCTTTATTAGTCACATGTACATCGAAACACACAGTGAAATGCATCTTTTGCGTAGAATGTTCTGGGGGCAGCCTGTCACCATGTGTCACCATGCTTCTGGCGCCAACATAGCATGCCCACAACTTCCTAACCTGAATGTCTTTGGAATGTGGGAGGAAACCCACACAGACATGGGGAGAACGTACAAACTCCTTACAGACAGCAGCCAGAATTGAACCCGGGTCGCTGATGCTGTAATAGTGTTACACTAACCGCTACACTACCGTGTCTGCCTCATTGGTCTCACAGAGCATAAAGATGGCTGGTGTGGACACCTCACTTCCTGCTTATTTCAGGTCTCCACTTTCTGCTCAGGAACATTGCCCTTTTTGCTGGGGGATGAATATGAAATGCAGCATCTGTCCTCTTCCTATTTGCTTCACTATCTGTGTGGAAAACTTCACTGATTTTTCCAACTCACTCCCTGGCCTATTTTCTTGGGCCAGACACCATCAGGGCACTATTTTCTGCAGACCCCAAGAACATTGTTCTGGAGTTTGATCAGAATTGCCAGCCCACTTTAGAAAGACTTGCTTCTCTATTGTACCCTTCCTCTCTCCTTCAGGAATGTTTCAGAGCCAGTGAAGAACATTTGACATCCAGTTATTGCTGTAAAGCAACCTAAGTACAACATGCTTCCACAAATGGTAATGACCAGATCTTCTGTGTTAGACATGCTGAGTGAGAGGCAAACATTGGCCTGGACACCAGGAATAATTTCCATGCTGTTCTTCAAGATAATGCCAAGGGATCTTTTGTAGCCGTAAAGGATGGTTAGATATCTCATCAGAAAGAAGGTAGTCCTGACAGTGAAACTCTCGTTCAATATTGCAATGTCAGCCTTTATTTTTCCATGTAAGACTCTGGAGTGGGATTAGAATGCACGACCTGGAGGCAAAGTGCTACCAACTAAAATCATTTGTAATCCCTCCCAGATGAATGTGGTCTACTATGTACACTTCTTCATCATGTTGACCTTCCTCTCCACATGGTGTGTAATGATTTGCCTCTGCACCAGGATCTCAGAAATAATTTAAGTCTATTTACATTTCTCCAATTGGCCCTTTTCACCTTATACATGTCTTAGTAGGGTGCTACATAGTTGACACACAGCAAACTGAGTTTATTTTATGACTGCAACTGCACACCAAGTAGACATCAGTAATGTTACCTGTCATTGACCCTGCCCTATCAGCAGTTCACACAGCTCCAGATCCAACCTTTGTGGTTAACCATGTCCTGGTGGTTGAGTTTCAGGGGCATTTGTATCATTGGTTGTTTCAACGACAGTTACTCCTTTCTCAGGAATGCACCACGTATACAAGCCTGCTAACGCTTCCCTTGTAAAGCAGTTAAACAACTATTGGTCCAGTTTCCTAAACCCCATAACACATGCATGTTCATTTTAACTGATTTTTCACACATTCTTGCTGTTTTGTAATCCTTCTGCTTGACAGGATAAATTATTTCTCATAAACACACACACACACCGCTAGTTGTGAGAATAGTTGTCCAATGCAGTTTGCTACTGTGAGTAAAATGGTACAAATAGACAAGAGCCTATCAGTCCCTATATAAGGGGTTCCTTAAGTGATGGCTCTCCTGTGTGTGGTGAAGATGTAGATATAGTGGTTAGTATAGTGTGCAAAGAAAGCCACCCACGAACTGACACAAATTTGTCCTTAAAACGTGGCACCAGGCTTTTGTCTGCATCTTCCCAGGCTGCTGGTGCCTTTTCTCCTGAAAGGGGCTCTGTAGCCTCCTTCAAGACCGTTTCTCTGTTGGATGAAGTTATGCAGTAGCATTGCAGCGATTCTAAGCCCCAGGCTGAGACACCAGTGCTCCTCCGGTTCTGGCTTCACGTGCATCCACAATTTTGAGCACGCCACCAGTGGCGACTGTGCCTTCACCTGCCCGTCCCCCAAGCTTCCTAAACCTCTCTGCCTTGAGACCTCCCTTTCTTCCTTTAAGATATTTCTTGAAACACATGCCTTTGAGCAAGCTTCTGGACACGTGCCCTCAGTGTTGCGTTTGAGGCAGTGTCAAATTTTCTTGATACTCTTTTTTTTTAAAAGACGTATCTTAAAATCTGCTTCCAGTTGTCCTGCTATTTCTTCGTGAAGCTCACTGTCAAAAAATTACTTACAGCCTTCTTTCAAAGGCCATGGGGCGAATTAGGAGATTGAAAAATGCTATACAAATCCAAGTTACTGTTGTTGTTGTTGTTGACAACCCAGTGATGATTGGATCTGGCTGCAGTGCTGCTGAGCTGGAATTCTGCAGAAGTGCACAAGTGTCTTCATCAACCATCTTTTCTTAAATGTATTCATTTTTCAGAATCTGGGTGTTGCTGGCCAGACCAGCAGTGGTTGACCATCCATAACTGCCCTTGACAAGGAGCCAGAGAGTCATCTTTTTGAGCCATTCCTTCTGGTGGAGGTGCTCCCACAGTGCTGTTGGGGAGGGAGTTCCAGGATCTACACAAAGTGATGATAAAGGATGGGAAATATATTTCCAAGTCAGAATGGTATTTAACATGGAGGGAACCTGCAAGTGGTGGAGTGCCCATGCACCTGCTTCCCTTGCCTGACTTGGTTGTAGAGATTGAGCGATGCCATTAGAGTAGCCTAGGCAAGTAACCACAGGTGGTCCACACAGCAGCCACTGTATGCCAATGGTGGAGGGAAATTAATGTTTAGGGTGGTTGATGGGGTGCCAATCAAATGGGCTGCTTTGTCCTGATGGTGTTAAGCCCCCTGAGAGTTGTTGGAACTGCACTCATCCAGGCAAGTAAAAAGTCTTCCACTGCACTGCTGACTTGCACCTTGCAGATTGTGGAAAGACTTTGGAGTGTCAGGAGATGTGTCATCCACCACAGGATACCCAGCCTCTGGCCTGCTCCTGTAGCACAGTGTTTATGTGGCTAAGTCCAGTTGAGTTTATGGTTAATGTGACCACCACTGGCACATAGTGCCTGCATAATACACTGCAATTACTCACCCAGGCTACTCCAACGGCATCATTCAACCTCACGACCTCTACAGGGAGAGCAGGTGCAAGGGAATGCCACCACATGCAGGTTCCCTCTATGTTAAATACCATCCTGACTCGGAATTTCCCATCCTTTATCATGTGTAGATCCTGGAACTCCCTCCCCTGTGGGAGCACCTTGACCAGAAGGATTGCAGTGCCTCAAGAAGGTGGCTCACTCTCCTTAAGGACGTTGATGATAGGAGACTTGGCATGGATAGTGCCTTTGAATGTCAAGGGTAGGCACTCCTACGGTTTGAATGTTACTTGCCACTGAATGTTTTCTCGATCTTGCTGCATGCTGGCATGGACTACTTCTTTTGCTGAGCAGTTGCCAATGGAATTGAACATTGTGCAATCATCAGTGAGCACCCCACTTCTGACCTTTTGATGGAAGGAAGCTCATTGATGATGCAGCTGAAAATGGTTGGACCTAAAACACTGCCCTGAGGAACTCCTGTGGTGACGTCCTGGGACTGGGTTGATTAATCTTTGTGCAAGGTGTGACTCCACCCACTGGGATGTTTTCTGCCTTTGATGCCCATAGACCAGTTATACCAGGATCCCCTGATTCCATATGTGGTCAAAGATTGCGTTGCCAAAAAAAGCAGTAATTTGACCCTCACCTGTGGGAGTCAGCTCTTTGATCATATTTGGACCAACACTGTGATGAGTCCTGTGGAAGAGAGGTCTCAGCAAAACCCAAATTGGGCATCAGTGAGCAGCTACAGGGAATAGTCTTGGTCTCCAGGAATGTGTTTAAAGATTAACCTTTGAGTACACAATGTAGTGATAAGATATCTTTATTAGTCACATGTACATCGAAACACACAATGAAATACATCTTTTGTGTAGAATGTTCAGGGGGCAGCCCGCCTTCCGGTGCCAACATAGCATGCCCACAACTTCCTAACCCGTACGTCTTTGGAATATGGGAGGAAACCAGAGCACACGGAGGAAACCCACGCAGACGCGGGGAGAACGTACAAACTCCTTACAGGCAGTGGCCAAATTTGAACCTGGGTCGTTGGCGCTGTAAAGCATTACGCTAACCGCTACACTATCGTGCCTGCCCTTAGTGCCTTAAAAGTGTCTTTGTTGCATCCAGTAAAGAAACCTCCTCGCTGACCATCAACACAGGTGCACCTCAAGGCTGTGCCCTTAGTCCCTACTTTACTCTCTATACACACATCATTGTGTGGCTCAGCACAGCTCCAAAGCCATCTTAAAATTCGCCAATGACGCTGCTGTTAGACGAATCACAGGTGGTGATGAGTCAGTTTACCGGAGCGAGATAGGACACCTGGTTGAGTGGTGCCACAAAAACAACCTCTCGCTCAACATCAGCAAAACTAAAGAGCTGATCGTTGACTTCATGAAGGGGAAGAAGGGTGAACATGCACCAGTCTACACGGGGGGATCGGCAGTAGAGAGAGTCAGCAGCTTTAAATTCCTGGACGTTAACATATCAGACGACCTTTCTTGGGCCCAGCACATAGATACAATCATAAGGAAAGCGCCCCAGCGTCTTTACTTTCTTAGGAGGTTTAGGAGGTTTGGCTTGTCACTGAACACTCTCTCTACGAACTTCTACAGATATACTGTTGAAAGTACCTTGACTGATTGCATCATGGTCTGGTACAGCAATTCGAATGCACAGGAACATAAGGAGTTGCAGAGAGTAATGGAATCTACCCAATACATCATGGCACATCCCTCCCCACCACTAGTTGTATCTACAGGAGGTGCTGCCTCAAGAAGGCAACATCCATCATCAAAGATCCCCACCATCCGGGCCATGCCATCTTTTCACAGCTACCATCAGGCAGGAGGTACAGAAGCCTGAAGTCCTGCACCACCAGGTTCAAGAACAGCTACTTCCCTTCAACCATTCGGTTCTTGAACCAACCGGCACAACCCTAATCACTACAGTTTAGCAATGCTTTGACCACTTTGCACTAAAATGGACTTTGTTTTTTTGTTCTAATTGTGCACAATGAGGGAGTAGTATCAGCGTTTGGACGTAAACCAGGCTGTTGATGAAGGAAGCACATATAACCTAGCCTGGACAGTTCCTGGCTGGCTGGGTTTTGAGGAACCTAGAAGGATTAAATTCTAGTATCCTCTAATGTTGGTACGGTGTTTCCACGAGGAAGGTGATGAGGTAACTGTTCACACAGATTACTAAATAAAAGGATGTCTTGCAATGTCAGTGCACAGCTTGGGGTATGCTGAAGGTGGCACGGTGCAATAATTCCTCAGTACAGAAAGTAAGGACAGCATTGGCCTTGTTGGCAGAGTGCTGCATTTGTTAGGCTGTATGAGCCTTCCTGATAAACATGCATTGAACTTGTGCAAAGTAAGGCCTCCATGAGTGGTCAGACCCAGTCAGGAGCATGGGTATTGGCTGCTGCAGTTTTTTTATTAGGTAGAGATCGAATCATTGAGTCATACAGCAGGAAAAAGGCCCTTTGGCACATCAAATCCTTACTGACCATCAAACATCCATATCAACCAATCCTACACTGATCCCATTTTGTTCTCCACATATTCTCATCAACTCCCCCCAGATCCTACCACTCTCCTACTCACCAGGGGTGATTTATAGTGGCCAATTCACCTACCAATCCGCACGTCTTTGGGATGTAGGAGGAAACCAGAACCCTTGGAGGAAACCCACATGGACACAGGGAGAATAAAGCTGCACCCGAGGTCAGGATCATAGCTGAGTCTCTGGAGCTGTGAGGCAGCATCTCTACCAGTTTCGTCACTGTGCCACTTTCACTTTGTGGGGGCTTCTGCTATCTGGAAAAATTTCAGCCCCTGATGTCAACCAGGGTTAACACTAAAGTGTCCCGCTATGGTCCATGATGCCCCTCACTGAGGTATTTTCTGGTGTTTACAGAGCAGAGCTATAAACATGTTCTCTTGTTTCAGATGCAGATTGAATTTATACAACAAGCAAGCATGAACTTTAGGTTTATTCCTGTTCTTTTTCCAAACGCTACCAAGGCAAGTAAAACCAGATGTTCTATTCATTCCACCAAATTTACGCACATAGACTCAACATAAATGCTGTATGTAATTTCAAAAAATAATCCAGTGAATAGCTCTATCCTCCTCTAAAGAAGCGTTCACTCACAAAGGCAAGGAGAAATTCATTCTCTCAGGGAACTGTGAATCTTTGGAATTCTCAACTCCAGGGATTGGTTGGAGGCTGGGTCAATGAATACATCAGTGGCTGGGAAAAGTGAATGTTTGAACTAGAGGGGAACAAACTGGAAAGAGGAATCGAGGCTAAGGCTCAAATCAGCCACGATGTTAATGAAAGATGTTACAGGCTCGAGGAGTCATGTGATTTCCTCCTCCACTGGCTTTTCTCATTTCTGTAAGAGCAAAGCCCTTCATCACCAGAGTCATAGAGTCAAAGAGTCAAGACTGATCTCTTTGCAGCTCCACAGGTAGATAGGGTGGTGAAGAAGGCATTTGGCACGCTGGCCTTCATCAATCAGGGCACTGAGTATAGGAATTGGGAAGTTATGATGCAGTTATATAAGACCACACTTGGTGTATTGTGTACAGTTTTGATCACCCTATTATAGGAAAGATGTTATTAAACTCGAAAGAGTGCAGAAAAGATTTACCAGGATGTTGCCTGGACTTGGGGCCTGAGTTACAAGGAGAGGTTGCGTAGACTAGGACTTTATTCGTTGGAACATAGGAGATTGAGGGGTGACCTGATAAGAGGTGTATAAGATCATGAGGGGCATAGACAGGGTGAAAGCACGTAGTATTTTTCCCAGGGAAGAGGTGCTAAAAACAAGAGGGCATAGGTTTAAGATCGGCAAAGGGAGATTTGAAAGGGACATCAGGGGCAGTTTCTTCACGCAAAAGGGTGATGCATATTTGGAATAAGCTGCCAGAAATAGTGGTTGAGGTGGGCACATTAGCAATATTTAAAAGCCATCTAGATAAGTACATGGAGAAGTTGAGAGGGCTACAGGCCAAACATGGGACTAGCTCACTGGGCAACATAGTCGGCATGGACAAGTTGGGCCGAAGGGCCTGTTTCCATACTGTATGACTCTGTGACTATATTTGACAAGAAGTGGAATCCTTCCGTACACTTTGTTTAATTTTAACCAATATTACATCTGGTCACAAAAGTAACCAAGACTCCCCAAGGATAATTTGTCACTTTCCCAACATCAAGCTAAAGAAGCACACAGCCCCGTGTGTTCATTATTATTTGAAGCTTCCACCAAAATGTGAAAACCAATTGTCTTTTGCTTCTTGATTTTTTTGTGTTAGGCAATTTAATAATATGATTCAAGATGCTGTATTACAAATTTGAAGGATAGGTTTTGGCTTCGTTTGATGTTGATATTTTAGAATGACAACTTTAAGATTTCTCCTTATAAAACACATTTGGCCTTTCATAGCTAAGATCTTCATCGCAAACAAAACTAAATACAATGGTTGAAATTACAGTGTATAATCCTGGAAACAAACATACGCTCTTTTGTAACTTTTACAAAGCTGCCAGCCAGGTTAAGAATACAAATTCAGGAGAACTAGGAGCAAGGGTAGGTTATAAATTCCCTAGATCCTGCTGCTCTATTTGGTAAAATGATGGTTGATATGACCTTGGCTTTAACACTGCTCTCCTAAGACCCTTCATTCCCTGTGGTCTAAAAGTCTATTGATCTTAGTCGGGAACATAGAACATAAAACAGTACAGCACGGGAACAGCCCACGATGGTGTGCAAATTAATTAAGCTAGTAATTAAGTGCTTAACTAACCTAATCCCTTCTGCCTACACAAAGTCCATATCCCTTCATTCTCTGCACATTCATGTGCCTGTCTAAGAGCCTCTTGAACGCTCCTATCGCATTTGCCTCCATCACCACCCCAAGCACCCTCTCTGTGTAAAAAACTTGCCCCTTTGAACATCTCCTTTGAACTTACCCTCTCTCACCTTAAATGCATGCCCTCTAATATTAGACAGTTCGATCCTGGGAAAAAGATACCAGCTGTCTGCTCTATCTATACCTCTCATAATCTTATAAACTTCTATCATGTCTCTATCATAGCCTCTGCAGCTCCAGGGAAAACAACCCAAGCCTGTCCGACCTCTCCCCATAGCACATGCCCTCTAATCCAGGCAGCATCCTGGTAAACCTCTTCTGCACTGTCTCCAAAGTGACCAGAATTGATTGCAATACTCCAGAAGCGGCCTAACCAGAGTCTACTGACAACAATTCAACCTCTCCTACTTTACAGACGAGAATTCCTTCTTATTTCACCCTTAAGTTGTTGATCCCTTTACTCCAAGAGTACAGCCCCTAGTTCTACAGTCCCCCACCAGCAAGTACATTGGTAACCAACCTCCTTCCTCAATATCCTGTAGGTTCCAAATAATCAACTCAATAATAGGATTACATAGGAAGGACGTGCAGCATAAAAGGAAGGCATTTTTATATAGCATCTTCCTCAGTCTCAGGTTGATACAAAACACTTTATGTTCACTGAAGTGCAGTCATTGTTGTAATGGAGGAAAACCTGGAGCCAATTTACTTGTAGTAAGGACCCTATCATCCAAAAGGTGGCACTTCCAAACACCCTGCTGTCCCTCAGTATTGCACTGGCATGTCAGCCTAGCTAATTGGGCTCAAGTCTCTGATGTGGAACTTGAACCTCCCATCTTTTGATCTGAAAGGTGGAACTAACTAAGCCACATCCAACACTGATACAGATTAATGCAAATATGACCCTCAGCACTGGTTGGGGTTGCAGCATGATGTTGGGGCAGAGTAGGGAGAATTTGGCTGTAAATCTGGTTGTGTTTTATCCAGCTTAAGGCTGTTTGTTGCTGACACACAGGCTGCAGTGCAATTTGATAACAACATTCCCAACAATGATTTCATAGTGGAATTGTGCACAGTTATTGAACAGAACTTTCACTAAAGTGGAAAGCATTCATCGGACGTGACTGGGACATATTCCGGAGTTATTGGAACACGTGGAAGTCTGTAGCTAGTGGTGTACTGCAGGGATCTGTGCTGGGATCTTTGCTGTTTGTGATTATATAGTAACAACCTGGATGTGGACGTAGGAGGTGTGATTATGTGATTAGTAAGTTTGCGGATGACATGAAAATTATTGATGTTGTGGATAGTAAAGAGGGTTGTCTTAGTCTACAGCAGGATAAATATCAGGCAGAGGGTTGGGCAGAGCATTGGCAAATGGAATTTAATCCCAACAAATGTGAGGTGAATCATTTCAGGAAGTCAAACAGGGGTGGGACATATACAGTAAATGATAGGGCCCGAAGGAATGTTGATGAACAGAGAGACCTTGAAGTCCAAGTCCATAGTTCCCTGAAAGTGACAACACGGGTCAGTAGGGATGGTGCAAGCATACAGCATGCTTACCTTCATAGGTCAAGGCATAGAGAATAAGAGTTGGGAATTTACAAAATACTAGTTAGGCCACACTTGGAGTATTGTGTGCATTTCTGGTCACCGCACAATGTGATTACACTGGAGAGGGTGCAGAGGAAATTCACCAGGATGTTGCCTGGATTGGAGGACTTTTGTTACGGGGAGAATTTGGGTACCTGGTCTTGTTTCCCTGAAGTGAATGAAACTATGGGGTGACCTGATAGATTTATGTAAGATTACGGTAAATAGTCAAAATCTTTTTCCCATGGTAGAGATTTCAAAAACAAAAAAACAGGTAAGAGGGTGGAGTTTTAAAGGAGATCAGAGAGTTTTTTTTACATGGAGAGTAATTGATTTCTGGCACTCACTGCCAGAGGAAGTGGTGAAATCAGATGTAATTATTGTGTTTAAGAAGCATTTAGATGGACACTTAAATAGGCAAGGCCTAGACAGACACAATCCTCATGCAAGGCAAATGTAGAGTACTGCAGATGGACAAAAAAGTCACCATGGTCATGGTGGGCTGAAGGCCCATTTCTGTACTGTACAACTTTGACTTTATGACTCTATTAACACTAAACTCTGCAAAGAACAATTAATTAATTCAAATGTACATAGAATATTTGAGGGGATTATTTCTGAATAAAATGCCTGTCTTGCATCAGGCAGTTAACTCCAAATTACTCTCATAATAGTTTTCCTGTTACATAAGGCAATCCCACATAGAATAAAAATATGAAAGTAGTAACGACCAAATAAGCAAGCAAGACAACAGCCCATGGATGAATATTGCTTCTTCACATCTGATGAGAATATAAGCACCAGCATAAAAAATCCACTTGTGATTTTGCTTCAATTCACAAAGCCCTATTAGAACATAGAACATAGACAGTACAGCACAGGAACAGGGCCTTTGGCCCACGATGTTTTCCCAAACTAATTAAGCTAATGACACCTAATTAAACTAATCCCTTCTGCCTGCACATGGTCCATATCCCTCCATTCTCTGTATATTCATGTGCCCATCTAAGAGCCACTTAAACGCCTCAGTCATATCTGCCTCCACCACCACCCCTAGCAGCATATTCCAGGCACCCACCACTCTCTGTGTAAAAATCTTGCTCCACACATCTCCTTTGAATTTTCCCCCTCTCACTTCAAATGCATGGCCGCTAGTATTAGACATTTCAACCCCGGGGAAAAGATACCGGCTGTCTACCCTATCTATTATTGTACTTGTACTAGTAGCCCAGGTTTCCATTGCTTTAATTAATTGCAACTTGCTAAGGTGAATGAATGCTTTGTCTTCCATTAGTCTGTGTTGCCTTGTATGCTCTGTAACATTCTCCCTTACATTGCAGGCACATGTGCCCAGCTGGCTGCAGAATACACACATCTACAACTGGCCAAGAGATCAGAAGCAAATCCTCCTCCGACTGCTGAGGGTAGAAGAATACGTTGCTCCACCAATTGGACAGTTGCCCACTATTCAAGCAGTCCCACTTTGATCCCTTTAATTTGTTAACCTGCTTTGTTTTGAATTAACTATCTACGTACATTCTTGACTCAATAGAGGCCGCCTCATCAAAGTGGACTGTGTAGAGGTTACTGTAATTGACTATTGCCAAGCTGGGTCAGTGTTTGGTCAATATTTTTCCCATTGGTGCATTATGGTGCAGTTCTGCACCCACTGCCAGGTTCTATATTTCAAGGTCAACCCTGGGATTGCCTGTGACCTGTGTAAGTATGAAAAGATGTTTGCAGCATCATCAATTTTCCTGTCATCCACTAAATTACTAATCACACCTCCTACATCCACACCCAAGTTGTTACTATATATCACAAACAGCAAAGATCCCAGCACAGATCCCTGCAGTACACCACTAGTTACAGACTTCCATGTGTTCCAATAACTCCAGAATATGTCCCAGTCACTTCTGATGAATGCATTCCACCTTAGTGAAAGTTCTGTTTAATGACTGTACACAATGCCACTACAAAATCATTATATCTTTCTTGGGAATGTTATTATCAAATTGCACTGCAGGCTGTGTGTCAATTGAATGCAGTGTGATTGTATTAACATTTTGTGTAAAAAGGTGCGTAAAATATTGAGAGGCCCTGACAGGGTACATGAAGAGGATATATTTTCCTAACCAGAGCAGTCAATAACCTGTGGACACAGATTTAAGTTATTGGTGGAAGGTTTAGCAAAGGCAATGAGGGAAAAAAAAATTCAGCTATAGAATGAAGATTCTGCAGCTCACCATCTGAAAGGTTGGTCAAGACAAATACCCTTATCATGTAAAATGGGCCTGGATGAGCCCTTGTAAAGCTGTAACTCACTTGGCTATGGTTGCAGAGCTGGACAGTCAGGTTAACTCAATAGCTGCCTTTGTGCTGGCATGAACATGATGAACGGAACGGTCTTCCCTTCTGCTTAAATTCCAATGAGTCTATGATTTTAACCCTTTGCCAACAGCACGTGTATTGATACATCCAAATCCGAAATTGAACAAAATTTCAATTTAGCCTGAAAAGGGAGCTGTGAGTGGTGATGCTTTGTGCATTACAGCAATCCCACAGGTAAATTGGTTTATTATTGTCACATGTAACGAGGTACAGTGAAAAACTTGTCTTGCATACCGTTCATACAGATCAATTTATTACACAGTGCTTTGAGGTAGTACAAGGTAAAACAATAACAGAATGCAGAATAAAGTGTTACATTTACAGAGGAAAGTGCAGTGCAGGCAGACAATAAGGTCCAAGGTCATAGCAAGGTAGATTGTGAGTTCATCTTATCGTACTAGGGGACCATTCAATAGTCTTATAACAGGAGGATAGAAGCTGTCTTTGAGCCTGACAGTACATGCTTTCAGGCTTTTGTATCTTCTGCCTGAAGGGAAGAGGGAGAAGAGAGAATGTCCGGTGTGGGAGGGGTCTTTGACTATGCTGGCTGCTTTACCGAGGCAGAGAAGTGTGGACAGAGTCCATGGAGGGGAGGCTGGTTTCCGTGATGTGCTGAGCTGTGTCCACAACTCTCACAGTTTCTTGCAGTCACAGGCAGAGCAGTTGCTATACCAAGCCGTGATACATCCAGATAGAATGCTTTCTATGGTGCATCAATAAAAATTGATGAGAGTCAAAGGGGACATGCCAAATTTCTTTAGCCTCCTGAGGAAGTAGAGGCACTGGTGAGCTTTCTTGGCCGTGGCATTTACGTGGTTGGACCAGGACAGGCTGTTGGTGATGTTCACTCCTAAGAACTTGAAGCTCTCAACCCTCTTGACCTCAGCACTGTTGATGTAGACAGGAGCATGTGCACCATCCCCTATCCTGAAGTCAATGACCAGTTCTTTTGTTTTGCTGACATTGAGGGAAAGGTTGTTGTCATGTCACTAAGCTCTCTATCTCCTTCCTGTACTCTGACTCATTGTTATTTGAGATCCAGCCCACTCTGGTGGTATCATCTGCAAACTTGTAGATGGAGTTAGAGCAGAATCTGGCCACACAGTCGTGAGTGTATAGGGAGTAGAGTAGGGGGCTGAAGACGCAGCCTTGGGGTCACCAATGTTGAGGATAATTGTGGCAGAGGTGTCGCTGCCTATTCTTACTGATTGTGGTCTGTTGGTCAGGAAGTCAAGGATCTAGTTGCAGAGGGTGGTGTTGAGTCCCAGGTCTCGGAACTGAAGAGTGAGTAATACCGTGCACGTCTCTGCAATGTACACTTTAGAGAAAATGATAATGAGCAGGTTAATGCATCCTACATGCTGGGTATCCATCAGTCAGGCAACATCTCTCACGTGACATACTTTTTTAAAAAGCCCTCCACCTGGTGAGCAGTCGGAAGGTGTCAAGACGGGTAACAGAAGTCCCGTCCCAGCTGGCCTGACTGCTCTCGATGACAGAGTCATCACAGAAGGAGGAACTCCTGCCCAAGCTCTTTTGCTTCCTGTTATCTATTTTCAGAGTGACCACAAGCAATGGGCGGGGGATGGGAAGCTCATTGCCAGAGGCCCGAGAGAAAGCAGAACAATAAGAACTTTGATAGACAACCTCTGGTTACAAAAAACTTCTTTTCCTTTTTTAACGCGTCCTTTCTCACTCAGGTCCTCAGCTCTGCTGTTTGCCACAGGCACTCCGGCCATTAGCAAGTGCCACATTTGAACTGCTCTCTTAGTAAAGACATTGCTCCTGACTTCCCTGTTGAATTTATGAAAGAAGGGAAAACAAGGGCCACATTTTATGTCGTGCCTTTCACGAATTTAGGATGCCTCAAAGCACTTAACAGCCAATGAGGTACTTTCCTAGATGATGCAAGAATGTAATGCAGACACTTTACACTAGTAAGTTCCTCTGTCAGGGATATGTTAATGGCCAGGACTCTGTGGGTAACTCCCATGCCCTTCCTAGAAGTAGTTCTACTGGCCTTTTTATGTCCACTTTAGACGGCAGGTTCGAATAAAAGTTTCCTCTCTCCTATTATGGGCCTGCTGCAGATGCTATTACAGGCAGTCCCCAGTTTACAACAGGGCTCCAATCCTGAGAACTGTTCGTCAGTCAGAAATGAACAAAAATGGCGCGCAGGAGAGGGTCACAGAAACAGCTGTGATAGGGGACCGAGCAGGCGCGGGAAGAGTGGCCGCCAGCTGGCCTTGCTTACGCAGTGTGTGAGCAGGTGAGTTTGCTCAGCGCTCACAGCTCTGCTGGGCTCAACCCAGACCTCAATCGTTGCGGCTCGAGGGGGCGGGTTGGGGAGAGAAGGCACACGGAAATGCCCCACTTCCACCCAGCAGAAGATGCCTGCAGCCGGCAAATCCATCCCTATGTATCCCACTGGTCTCCCAAACGCTCATTCGTATGTACGGGATGTCCATAAGTTGGATGTTCTTAACCTGGGGAGGACCTGTAGTGTGTCTCCTTTTCTTTTTTAATCTTTTTATTAGTTTTCAAATTAATACAGATTAATATATAACATCAATATTTGTACATGTAATACAAAGAGATCAGGAGAACAATCATGGCATGGATAATCATAAAGAACAATAAAGTATAAAAAAATCTGTAAATCCAACCATCTCTTAGTGAATGAATATAATATAAAAGAAAGGAAAGAAAAAGATTTATTATATAAATATAAAAGAAAGAAAAAAAGTCCCCAAAACAATAAGAAAAATTATAAACAATATATCAAACCAAACTAAGCTGAACAAAAAAAATTCAAAAAAAAAACAAACAGGAAAAAAAATGGACTAAAATTTCTCAGTAGAAACAGAGCAATATTATGTCGTCAACTCCATTCCTCTAAGTTGAAAGGTTATTACAAGGGGATCTATATCATGTGAAAATATTGAATAAATGGACTCCAAACTTCCTCAAATTTAAGCGAAGGATCAACAATACCACTCCTAATTTTTTTCAAGTTTAGACATGATATAATTTGAGAAAACCATTGAAAAGTAGTAGGGGGTATTTGATCCTTCCATTTAAGCAAAATGGATCGTTTGGCCATTAATGTGACAAAGGCAATCATACGGTTAGCGGAGACAGATAGATGGCCAGACTCTATCCTTGGTAATCCAAAAATTGCAGTGATAGGGTGAGGTTATAAATCAATATTCAATACATTTGAAATAATGTTAAAAATATCTTTCCAATATTTTTCCAAAAGAGGACAGGACCAAAACATATGTGTCAAAGAAGCCACATTCAATTTACATCTGTCACATATAGGATTTATATGTTGATAAAAACGAGCTAGCTTATCTTTTGACATATGGGTCCTGTGAACTACCTTAAACTGTATCAAAGGATGCCTGGCACACATTGAAGATGTATTAACTAAATGAAGAATTTTCTTCCATGTCTCTGTAGGTAAAGATGTCTGGAGTTCACTTTCCCATTCATTCTTAATTTTGTCCAGTGGTTCTGGTTGAATTTTCATAATTAAATCATAGATTATTACTATCAAGCCCTTCTGACAAGGATTAAAACCGAAAATTTTTTCCGTAATTTCAGTTTTGTAAGGTGTGGGAAAAGAGGGTATAGTAGCTTTTAAAAAATTTCTAATTTGCAAATATCAAAAAAAGTGTGATCTAGGCAAATTGTATTTGTTAGACAATTGTTCAAAGGATGAAAAAGTTATCAATGAATAAATCACGAAAACATACTATTCCCTTCCTTTTCCATATGGAAAAAGCTGAGTCAACTCTGGATGGATGAAAGAAAAAATTAGATTGAATGGGACTTGACAGGTTAAATTTATTCAATCCAAAAAATTTACGAAATTGAAACCATATTCGTATTGTATGTTTAACAATTGGGTTAATCCTATGTTTACTTAATTTGGTAAGTGCAAAAAGGAGTGGAGCTCCTAAAATAGAAACTAATGAAAATTCAAGTACTGGTTGGGACTCAAGGTGTACCCATTTGGAGAGTTAAATTACATCTGAATCTTGTATCCAAAAAATTAAATATCTAATATTGATTGCCCAATAATATAATCTAAAGTTAGGCAAGGCCAAACCACCATCCTTTTTTAGTTTTTGTAAATATTTCTTACTTAACCTTGGGTTTTTATTCTGCCAAATATATGAAAGAATTTTAGAATCAATAGTGTCAAAAGAAGATTTCGGAACAAAAGTTGGAATCGCTTAAAATAAATATAAAAATTTTGGTAAAATATTCATCTTAACCACATTAATTCGGCCTACCAATGATAAAGACAGTGGGGACCATTTAGTAAATAATTGTTTAACATGGTCAATTAAAGATAGTAGATTAGCTTTAAATAAGTCCTTATGTCTCTTGGTAACTTTAACACCTAAATACATGAAATAGTCAGTTACCAATCTAAAAGGTAATTGGCTATAAATTGGGGTTTGCATATTTAATGGAAAACGTTCGTTCTTATTAAGATTTAACCTATAGCCAGAAAAAACACTGAACTGATCTAATAGTGATAGTACTGCAGGATAGATTCCTCTGGATTAGAAATATAAAGTAACAGGTCATCTGTGTAGAGAGATATCTTATGAATCTTCTGTCCACGAGTAATGCCACATATATTTGAAGAATCCCGAAGTGCAATAGCCAAGGGTTCTAAAGCAATATCAAATAAAGGGCTTAGTGGGCAGCCTTGTCTAGTACCTTGAAAAAGCCTAAACAAAGGAGATCTTTGATTATTAGTAAGTATTGAAGCCATAGGTGCATAATAAATCATTTTAATCGCAGATATAAATTTAGGGCTAAAATTAAATTTTTGAAGTGTGCTGAATAGATATTCCCATTTGACTCTGTCAAACGCCTTTTCAGCATCTAGTGAAACAACATATTCTGGAATTTGGGATGAAGGGGTATATATAATATTCATTAATCTCCTAACATTAAAATGTAGATAACGATTCTGAATAAATCCTGTCTGTTCTTCAAAGATAATTTGTGGAAGAACCTTTTCTAATCTAAAGGCCAATATTTTGGAAAATATTTTGGAATCTACATTTAATAAAGAAATAGGTCTATAAGATGCACAATCAGTGGGATCTTTATCCTTTTTAAGAATTAAAGAAGTAGTTGCTTCATAGAAAGATTGTGGTAGTTTATCCATTGATAGGGCATCTTTAAAAATTTTGGCTAACCAGGGAACAAGAATATCAGAAAAGGATTTTAAAAATTCAGCTGTATATCCGTCAGGGCTGTGTGCTTTACCCGAATTCATTGAAAATATTACTTTCTTTATTTCTTCCTCCGAAATGGGAGCATCTAATGTAGAGTGTTCATTTAAAGATAATTGGGGAGTCTTCAAATCTCTTAAAAATTCATGTATTAATGTAGGATCCTCAGGGGATTCTGATTGGTATAAAGAAGAATAAAATTCTTGAAAGGATTTGTTAATTTGAACTTGATCTATCCTGTTAGTGTGTCTCCTAATATAGATTCCTACTGGCCCACAGTCATCCACAAGTACTGGAAACATGCCTTTAAGTTGAAGGTTCCCATCCAGTTAGTTGGTTTTATAATTGAGCCTCAGTAGCTCAGAGTTGAGGGACAAAGAAAAACTAGCCAGGGTCCTTACATCAGATGTCAGAGAACCAGGTCTGGTTGAGCTTTAGTGCCTCCTTGGTTGAATAGCTTCATTGATGCTGTTGTTCACATCTGAAGCAACTGAGCTGAGATAATGAAGTGGTACCAGTGCCCGTAAAACCGGGCACCAACAATCAGCATCTACTGCTGCAAGGAAGGAAATCTTCAAAGGCAAAATAAATGATCCTTGCAGTTACCTTACATACTTGTAATTGCATTAACCTCAGTGTAAAAACATTACAAATAGTATCCAGAGGCTCTCAGTGCTGCTTTATTGCTCAATATAATCACTCCTGATCCTTCTCCTAATCTACACTTACCCACTCTCTCAACACATTCCTTAATTTTAATAGAATACAGGAATCTATTAGATGTCTAAACCTGCTGCTTTCTCTGGGTTCCAAAGATTCACGACCCTCTGTGTAAAGAAATGTCCCAATCTTAAATTACAGAGCTTTCAATGAAATCACCTCTCTTCTTCCAGACTCTAGAGAATATAAACCCATTCTAATCAACACAGCTCAGTCCTAAGAGTCAATCCAAAGTAAACATATCTTTCCTTAGTCAGACTGCACTCACCACTCTAATTGAGCTTTCACCAAATTCTTAAACAATTACACCCTTACAATCCCATGCTGTTGCAATGAAGGCAACATTCCTTTTCCTAATTTCTTGTGTTTTTGTGTTGATTTTTATAATGCATGCACAAGGACCCCTGCTTCCTTCTGCAGCTCAGCATTTCCTAATCTCTTAACTTTTTAAAAATGAGCTTATTTTCTATTCTTCCTAGCAAAATCAAAATATCACATTGCCTCCGGTTATCCATTACCATTCTCTCAAATAGTGATTGATACCATGTCTCACTAATGCAATGGGTGACACAGTGGCACTGCTGGTAGAGCAGCTCCAGAGACCCAGGGTCAATCCTGACCTCCAGTGCTGTCTGTGTGGAGTTTGCACGTTCTCCATGGGTTTTCACCAGATGCTTCACTTCCCAGAGACGTGCAAGTTGGTAGGTTATATGGCTGCTGAAAAATTACCCCTAGTGTGTTGGTGTGTGGTAGAATCCAGAGGGGAGTTGATGGGAATGTGGGGAGAATAAAATAGGATTGATGTAAATGGATGTTCAGTGGTTGGCACAAGCTCAGTGGGCCGAAGGGCCTGTTTCCATACCGTTTGACAAACTGACTCAGTAATCAAGTCTGGCACCCAAGTTTCGATTGTCATGTGGAAGTAACTGCAATCTTACACCCTAATCCTCTATCGTCTTTTTGCCCACTCACATAACCTGCCCATACCCCTGTGCTGCCTCCTTACATCCACCTCATAGCATACTTTCCCATCCAACATTGTACTGTCAGCAGATTTGGGTGCATTGCATCAGTTCCTCTTATCTATTGAACCAAATTGTGGGTTATTTCCTACAATCGACTCTGGAAAAGATGAGGAGTGACGAAGACAAAGTTCCAGATAATTCACTGATGGCTACAGGAGCACAGCAGTTAAGTGAGTAGACTAGCGGCTAGAGTTCTGGACCATTGACCCAGACGTATGAGGTTGAATCCCATCATGGTAGCTGGGAATCTAAGTAAGTCTGAAATACAAAAAAAAGGCCTCAGTGACAGTAACCATGAAACTACCAGATTGCTATAAAAACCCATCTGGTTGAATAATGTCCTTCAGAGACGAAAATCGGTTGTTCATGCAAGATCTAACCTGTATGTGGCTCCAGACCCATCAATGGGATCGACTCTTAACTGTCTCCATAATTCAGGTACAATTAGGAATGAAGAACAACATCTCCACTGGCAGTGACATCCACTTAGACCATAAGACCATAAGACATAGGAGCAGAATTAGGCCATTTGGCCCATCGAGTCTGCTCCGCCATTCGATCATGGCTGAATTATTATTCCCTCTCAACCCCATTCTCCTGCCTTCTGCCTGTAACCTTTGACACCCTTACTAATGAAGAACCTATCAACCTCCGCTTTAAATATATCAATGACGTGGTCTCCACAGCCGTTTCTGGCAAGGATTTCCACAGACTTACCACCCTCTGCCTAAAAAAATTCCACCTCATCTTTGTTCCAAAGGGATGTCCTTTTATTCTGAGGCTGTGTCTTCTGAACTTCCTGTGAAAGAAGTTTTTAGGAGAGAATTATCAAAAAAAGAAATGAAATGAAATTAGCAAACTTCATCACAAAATACGATTTGTGTTATCCAAGTTGTTGGTAGATGTCTCCTTCACCGGGCACAAATGGGAATGAACATCCTGTCCTTGATGCCAATAATCTCTCATTGTGACACAGCCATAGCAACATGCAAGTAGATTATAGGGTGTTCCTGCAGCTGAAGGGATGCTTTTCATGGACAAGAAATTGGCAAGCTTAGAAAATCTGTTTATGGTTGTCATTATGATGCAAATCACTTGCATGATATGATCTCCCTTCTGGTTCTACTCTCTCTCCAAATGTAAAGATAAAATTTTGATGTGCGTGGTTTTAAAGGATACCGTTCTTGCAGAGTAACATTGCTTATGGCATCATGAAGTTGTTGAGAAGCATGTTACCTACAGTGATAGGTGAAAGTTTATTTGACATGCAGTTGCTTTTCATTAATTCATAGAATCGTAGAAAAGGAGATTGTGTGTCCATGACACAATGACTTTGGGTTAATTCCCACATCCCAGATCCTAAACTGTGATGGTTACATCCCTTTATGTAATATTCAAGTGCAATGATGGTTTCTGCCTTCACTACCCTTTCAGGCAGCTTTCCAGATCACCACATCTGTTGAGTAAAAAACTTTCTCAGAAATGTTGTCAAATTACACAAACTGATGATTTTTCATTAGAGATCTTCCAAAAACAAAAATAATCCTTCCCAGAAACTGTCAGGAAGTTTATGAGCATTTTACAGAAATTCTGAAGAAATTAGATCTTCCTATTTTCCCTTTTTGCTCTCTGCCAGTTGTGTTCCACAGTGTTGTTTGTTAAGTTGGGTTTATGTGTATTTCTTTCAAGATTGATGATCTATTCATGTAAATTATATGCAGGATTTACCTTACATTAGAAGGGCAATAATGGTATTCAAATTGTATTGAATTTACCTATGCGATCCAGCTGCACCTCAATTATGGTGTATTTAAACTTGCCATTTCTTATTTTCTGAGCGATATACTTTAAGGCAGCAATCAGATCTCCATACAAGTCCTGATTCAATGGCAATGAGCTTAGGGAAGCTGTGTGATTCCAAACAAAAAGCTGTTTGTAAGTGAAAAACAAAACCTTTCCTTCTACCTGAAGAACTAAATTTAATGTAACAATAGTCAAGCAAAACTAACCTCAGAAACTCCAACTCAATGAACGTGACATGAGCTTTGTGCGTGTAGAGAAGTTCTGCCCCTGTGCAGTAGATTGGCTGTTGAGAGAAGCAAACTGCTCAGTCTCCAGTCATGATTTGCGTCTGATTTATTCCAAAGGCAAAGTACTGCAGATGCTGGAAATCTGAGATAAAAACATAAAGTGCCAGAAATATTTACCAAGTCAGGAAGCATCTATGAAGAGAGAAGCTGGGTTACATTGAAGGCCAATGAACTTTCATCGGTTCAAAGGAAGTTTCATTGACCTGAAACCTTAACTCTATTTCTCCTTCTATAGATGCTGCCTGACAAGCTGAGTACTTTCGGCATTTTCTGAAGATTATTTATTGACTGGAAACACGATTACGTTCATTGTCTGCTATAAGAAATGCCTTGCCTAGAGATTTTATGTTAAACCCTCCTACTGGAGTTGAGAATCATTTACCCTGTGGATTTCTTCCAATATGCTGCCCCATGTTAGAGAGGGCGCAGAAAGGATTCACAAGGATGCTGCCGGGACTGGAGGGCTTGAGCTATAAGGAGAAACTGGATAGGCTGGGATTGTTTTCCCTGGAGCAGAGGAGGCTGAGACCTTTTAGCAGCTTATAAAATCATGAGGGGCACAGATAAGATGGATGGTCACAGTCTTTTCCGAGAGTCCAGAGGTCTAAAACCAGAGGTCATAGGTCTAAGGTGAGAGGGGAAAGAATTAAAGGGGACCTGAGGGGCAGGTTTTTCACACAGCGGGTGGTGGGTGTATGGAACGAGCTGCAAGAGGAAGTGGTAGAAGAGGGTACAATTACGACATTTAAAAGATATTTGGACAGGTTCGTGGATAGGAAAGGATTAGAGAGATATGGGCCAAATGCAGGCCCATTTGGGGCTGGGACTAGCTCAGTATGGATGAGTTGGGCCGAAGGGCCTACTTCTATGCTGTATGACTCTTTGTTAGTTCAGTGTAGTGTGTAACAGAACTTATTGAAACCATCTGTTTAACCTTTGAAACAGCTGGGGTGTGATTCAGATCTGCATGGGTATGATTTGCTTTCATCGGTTACTTATCTCTGCCTGAAGGTGGAATGCCACTCTGTCAGCACCAGTATCACCCTGAGTAAGTATTCCTTAATGGGTGAACCTTGCAATGAGTTAAACCAATTCAGTATCACAGCAAGAGTAACCAAAGCAAGGGCCTTGGCTGAGAACACACCCTGTGATGTCTCCCCTGTTCTCTTAGCCTCTCACCACTGCTCCACACCACCACCATCTGCAATCCTCTGAGACTAATGTTAACCAAGTGATACTGTAGCATCATGGCTACATCCTTAGACTAGCATCAAATGATCTGCCGCTTAACTCAAGGACGGGAGCTTGAATCAAACTGCAACAACTGGGGAATTTAAATAAATAGGATAGGATGTCTGTATTAGTCACATGTACATCAAAACACACAGTGAAATAGTTTCAGTAGTGGTGAACATGAAGCTATTGGATTGTTGTAAAAGTTCATCTTGTACATTAATGCCCTTAAGGGAAGTAAATCTGCCATCCTTATCCAGTCTGACCTGTATGTGACTCCAGAATCCAGTGTAGTTGATGCATAACAGCCTCCTCAGTTCAGGGATAATTAGGGATGGATAATAAATAGTAGAATTGCTAACAATATCCACACCCTATAAATCACAGAATCTCAGAACTGCTGTCAAAGCGAGGAGGAAAAGTTCTTCAAAGTCAGCATACCATGAAGAGACTTTGCAGCAGAGTAGTAAAGGTTGGAATTGTCGACTAAGTCTCTTCAAGATATGGCAACTTTGAAGAACTTTCCCTCCTCTCTTCCTGTCTCTCCACTCTCAGTCCTGATGCAGGGTTTCGATCCGAAATGTCGCCAATTCCTTTCCCACCACAGATGCTGCTCGACCCACTGAGTTCCTGCAGTAGATTGCTTTTATGCTAGAGATTCCAGCATCTGCAGTCTCTTGTGTCTGCATCTGACTGTGGATCTCGTCTCCATGGCTAAGGAACACTTTGTCTGGGACATTTACCTGACGTTCCCTTCTAAATTATTTATGGGATTCGCCTGTTAAAAGGACAAAGTTCAGTTGCACTCCATCAATAATCAGGCTGACGGTTGCTTAGTGCCCTGACCAACACTGTTGGCAGCTGCGGGTTAAAATCGTTTCAGAGATTTTCTTTTTAAAACTTGGTTGGCAGCACTGGGATTTCTACATTTTTGAATTACTGGGCTGAGGAAGAAGGGAGTTCCCCAGCATATAAACACCCTAGAGTTGTATATAAACAAACCATAACATCTGTTGATGTTGTACTGTTCTAAAGTCCCAAATCTAAAGAACTCCTCAAACGTGTATTGTTCAGTCATTCTTCAGGGCTCCTGTCTGCAGTACTGATGAATGTTATTTTTAATGTGACTTGCCAACTTTAGACGTACAAGCCTTGGAGTCCATCTGCTGAGTGCTTTCTAACTTCAGTGGACGATGAATATAAACACCTCTTATTGGATTTTGAACTTTTTCATTATTGGAAACTTGATTCCAATTCTGCCCATAACAACCACACTTGCTGGTACAACTTCTGTTAAGCTACAATGAAAATCATTAGCAAACGTCAAGGGTAGGTCCAGCCTTTATGCACTAATGTAAAACCAGTGTGTGTGAACTGGCAGCCAGCTTCATATTTCTCCTGATTTTTACGTACAGTGGATTCAACAGAAATAAGAATTGTAGAGTTATAGAGCACAACAGCAGGCTCTTTGGCCCAGCTGGTCCATGCCAACCAAGCTGTCTTCCTAACCGAGTCCTATTTGCCTGCATTTGGCCCATTTCCCTCTAAACCTTTCCTATCCATTTACCCTGTCCAAATGACTTTTAAATGTAATCGTACCCACCTCTACCACTTTCATATACCCACCATCCTCTGTGTGGAAACATGCCCCCCAGGTACCCTTTAAATCTTTGCCCTCTCACCTTAAACCTGTGCTCTCTAGTTTTAGACTCCCCTACCCTGGGAAAAAGACTGTGAACATCCACCTTATCTATGCCCCTCATGATTGTATAAGCCTCTGTAAGGTCATCTCTCGGCCTCCTTCCCTCCAGGGAAGACAGTCCCAGCCTATCCAGTCTCTCTTCATAATTCAAGCCCTCCTGTCCCAGCAACATCCCTGTGAATCTTTTCCGCACCCTCTCTAGCTTAATCACATCCTTCCTATAGTAAGGAGACCAGAACCGCACACAGTCTTCTAGGTGTGATCTCACCAACTTCTTATACAGCTGTAATATGACATCCCAACACTTGTAGTCAAGAGAAGAAACACAGGCTGAAGATTCACGAACCCCTGGCTTGCACTAATGCACTAACCTAACATCCACCTTTTCAAGTGCAGGCAATTTTACATTAGGATCAAAAGCAGAGCTTAACGCTATTGGGCACCAGACAAAGTCAGAACAAAGAACTGAAAGCCAATTAGTGGTCAACGCTCAGAGAAAGAGTTGAGTCATAGTCATAGGATTTTACAGCATGGAAACAGGCCCTTTGGCCCAACTTGTCCATGGCAATCAAGATGTCTATCTGAGCTGGTCCTATTTGCCAGCATTTAGCCAGGCCTTTTCTATCCATGTACCTGTCCAAATGTCTTTTAAACATTGTAAGTGTACCTGCCTCTACAGCTTCCTCTGGCAACTGGTTCCATATACCCTCTGTGTGAAAAAGTTGCCCCTCAGCTTACTTTTAAATTTTTCGCCTCTCACCTTAAATCTATGCCCTCTAGTTTTAGACTCCCCTACCCTGGAAAAAAAGACTGTGACCATCCACCTTATCTATGCCCCTCATGATTTTATATACCTCTATAATGCCCCTGTCAACCTCCTACACTGCAGGGAAAAAAGTTCCAGTCTTTTTAGCCTTTCCTTATAACTCAAGTCCTCCAGTCCCAGTAACATCCTTGTGAAACTTCTCTGCACCCTTTCCAGCTTAATGACATCCTTTCAATAGCTGGGTGACCAGAACTGCACACAGTACTCCAGCTGTGGTCTCTCCAATGACTTGTACAGTTGTAATATGATGTCCCAACTCTTGTAACTCAACATGCTGACCAATGAAGGCAAGCATGCCAAAAGCCTTCTTCACCACCCTGTCTACCTGTGTCACCACTTTCAGGGAACTAGGTACCTGCACCCCTATGTCTCTCTGTTCTATAACAATCACCAGGGCCCTGCCATTTACTGTGTAAGTCCAGCCCTGGAGAGTCTAATGAAGCCTTCAGAAGAATTGGAAAATGCAAAGCAATATGAGAACAAATGGATCTGGGTAACCCACACAGTTAAATCAATATCCTTGCAGATTTGATAGGTCCCAGCTAATTTATGCACAGCAAGCTCCAATGAACACCAATTTCATAATGATCAAATAATCCGTTTTGTGTGTTGGAAGAGGAATAAATGATAGGATGGAGCGGATAACTCCCCTGAGTTTCTTCAAAATATTGCTTTCCATCCAAATTAGAGAACAAGCAGGGTCTTGGCTGCCAGCACGTTGCAGTTCTTCAGTCTTGCACTGACATGTCAGTCAGGATTTTTGTGCTTAAGTCTCTGGAATGAAATTTGCTGATGTGGGAGTGCACCAGTCAAACTGGGTCAGGCACAGCATTCAACAGAGGCTGGGACTGAGGCACACTGCAGGGGAAAAGCAGGGGATAATCTCTTCTCTAAAACTGGTTACGCTCCAACACCTTCAGGTGTTTGGTGCTGATGTGTAGTGAGGAAACACAATTTGCTAACAAGAATCAAAAAGAAGGTTTTTTAACTACACTAAGCATAACAAAAGTGAAAAAATCTTCCTGTTGTGTTTATGATCTTGTAAATGCACAACAACTTGAGGGAAATCTTTCCCACTTTAGCTGCAAGAACCTTAAAGTGTTCTACTCTGGAGCACAGGAGTTCCTCAACTTCATAGACACAAACATAGCAGCAGTTGTAAATGGGGAAAAGCTCCTGGAATTAACTGTAACCAAAGCTGGCCTTATAATGCAGCATTCTGCTAACACAATGAGGCACAAACTATCTAAGTCAAGAAAATGTCAACGGATTCCATGCGAATGCTTAGCTTGGTTACCCTTGAACTGGCCCAAGGAATTCCCATTAAGCAGATTTTTTTTATCTGTGGCAGATCTGTTTGTCGGCTGCTTTTTTTTGTCCAATTGATTTATTACTGCAGAGGACTGAAGAATTACTGCTGGTCTAAAAGTCTGCTTGTCTTTAAACCTAGTGGAATCAATGGCGATCAGAGTTTATTCCACTGACTTTGATCATGGAGCTTACTTGAAATATGAGATCTCAAAAAACATTGATTTATTCTCCCTATTTCTGCTGCCGAATCATTGTTCTATTAAAAAAAAATGAAGTGCAATTGTTTTACTATTTTATCAGGTGTGGATCCAACAAAAGTCAGCTTACTTGAACAGCCAAAGGGTTAAACTTCATAACATGATCCAGGATAGAATAGTGGTATTCTCAGATAACATGGTATGGCAGCTTCCTCAGAGAGAAGGTTGGCGCTACCTGCTTGTATGGTGTGATAG
Source organism: Pristis pectinata (assembly GCF_009764475.1). Taxonomy (NCBI): domain Eukaryota; kingdom Metazoa; phylum Chordata; class Chondrichthyes; order Rhinopristiformes; family Pristidae; genus Pristis; species Pristis pectinata. Next base: position 85,745,855 of record NC_067414.1, on the reverse strand, counting down.
TTTACCCAGTATTAAACTCCACCCAGTAGACCTTTCCCAATTAATCTCTGGGATAGAGTGATGGCTGTAATGGAGATCGCTCTGGTTTGTTAATGTTTGGACATTAAGGGAATTGAGAGTTTGGTAGACAGGGTCTGACCAGGCCTTGTTATTTCTGGTTCAATTTGAGGAAGTTCTTACTCTGCTTGGCAAGAAAAATGTGTTTTCAGCTATTAAGAAAAACTCACAAGTGATTCATCAATGTTCAGTCCCCAGAAAGCATAACCAATCGGTAATGATAATAACTGCAGACTAGAACATTTTCTACTGCCGGTCATATTCAACTGGAAAGGGCTGGGGACTGGTAATTGCACGTGCTCACAAGGATAAGATAGCTTTATTAGTCACATGTACATCGAATGGTGTGTGGCCTCAGGTAAGGATTCAAGAGTTACAAAGGCTTTGCCAGTGGCTTGCCCTTCAGCCACTGGAAAGCTTATTACTGTAACAAAAATACCTGGCAAAACTAATTGATTACCTGGCACAGTAGTTGTGGAGGTTATGGTGAAGTGACACAATTCTCCAACACTCGTATGGTGAAAGTGCCACATGAGGAGCTGGTGAGTTTTCCCAAGAGTCTTCACATGAAATGGGATGTCTGGAATGAGCCAGAAATCCTGACAGCACAGCTGACCATTGTATCCACTGGCAGTGCCAATCCAGACCCATGTCCAGCTGCAGATACCCTTGCAAGAGATGACTCGTTTATCACTGCTCCTCCTGGTGAGTTAGACCATCCACGGGCAAGCCCTCTGGCAAATGTAAGTAGCAGTTTCTCAGCTTAGTGGTGCATGTGTGAGATATCAGTGGGGAGAGAAGAATCTACATCTGATATAGCAGATGTGGTTATCCCCTTTCCACTTCAAGGAAAACTCCTGTATGTACATTTCTGTGACATATCACTGTCGTGTTATTATTATGTTACGTTAAGATATTTTTTTAAGACTACTTTTTACTTCCTCTTTAAGACTGGGTACAGTTCTGCGCATGCCCAGTATCTTGCGTGAGCTAATAAAGAAAGCAGTTGTTGTTCTATATCATGATCAGCTGAGTTTATCAAATTAATCTCATATGTCAATGGCTAACTAGTTACAATTTATAGCACAATGCATGTACACATATTAGATCTCACATTACATTTTTGAGGAAGTATTTGTTTAAAAAGCATAGGTTACTCAATTATGAAGACAAAATGTACATAAGTGTTTTTCAATGTACTTCTAAACGTAATCATTAAAAATAATCGAGACCAACTCAAAACAGAGGGTAAAGTGAGCACAAGAGTTGGCAGAAGATAAAATTCTTTCTAAATCAACAGCAGGTTGTTTTAATCCAGAATGATCTTCCTGAAAGGGTAGAACAATGTAATTCAGCAGTAGGTTTAAAAGATTGATGAGGAACATAAGGAAACAATTGCAGGTCTGTGGGAGGAAGATCAGGACAGATCAGTTTAATTTGATAGCCATTTAAAAGAGATAGCTCGCTGCACAGAATGGCCTCCTTTACAGTTAAGTTCAATGATAACAAAAGAGCATTTGGGAATTTAGCCCCTGTTGGTCAAGTGAAGATCTCTGTGGGGTAAATTGGTTGGCTTGCTAGCTGATGCTTCCCATATTAAAAATTCATGTGAGTTATTCTGAAAAGTCTGAATATTAAATAGGTAAACCAATTAATTTCTTTATGCAGTGATTTTTTTCCTCAGGCACGCTAAATCAGTGTACTAAAAGTTTGCACTAAATATGAATTAAAATACTACAATGGTCATCAGCAGCATTTCAACCTCTTCAAGCCTGCAGAGGTGTAGAGCATAACAGCTCACACAACCTTCTGTCTAGACGCTTGCTATGGTGAAATGCATGATATTAAGATGGAACAGCTTTGAAATTGTTTTGTTATGCAAAATCTAAAACCTGATCACTAAGCCCAATCAGGTACATGGCGTGCTGTTCCAGTGCCCTCTTCGTATGTGATGCCCAACCACATGGAGGCACCCAGATATGTTCTGTGGCATTAAATGCTATTTAACACTTTTTTAGTTGTCACTCGCTTAAGCTTCTTCTGTGAATATACAGGCCCCTCATGCGGAAGCAGTTTCTCACAGTGCATGTCAAATGTGATTGAGTGTAAATTTTTAAAACAAGGAAGCAGAGTTTAACTCCTAGACAATAAGCCTATTTAAAATTTTAATTTCATGCTTGTACCTGGCATCCGTTATCTGTATCCCCACCCTCTCCCCAACCATCTGCAGGGCAGCAGGCGCACGGAAACGCCTCCACACCAGTAGTTTCCTCTCCAAGTCACTGACTGCAACTACTGGAATTATATTATTGTCCTTTAATTATTGCTGGATCTAAATTCTGGCACTCCCTGCCCAATATCACTGTGGGAGCCCTTTTACTAGAAGGACTGCGGTAGTTCATGGAGCTATCTCATCATTACTTTCTGCAGAACAAGTAAGGAGGGTGTTTCATGTCACAGGAGAGAGGACAGGAAATAAATATTGGTCAGTGCCAGCAACACCCGCATCCTGTAAAATGAATTAAAAAGTACTTTTCCCTGAGGTCCACACTAATCAGCCCAAAGCAGGCAGTCACAAATCTGACCCTCTCTGCACTCATCTCCACCAGCCTCCCAAGGCTCCAGTCAGGTCCCAATGCCTCACTGAGGTCTAGATCTCCCCTCCTTGCCTCATGCTCCCATTATCCCTCCATCCTAACCTACAAGGCCCATGAATGGTAATCCAGCACATAGCTGCTCCTCTGCTAATTCTGCAATGGCAAAGCCAGCAGATGGAAGATCATAATGTGTACAAAGAGAGCAAAGGTGATTAGGTTGTATGCAATGCCTGCATACCAGATATAGAAAACAAAATTATGAGGCAAACAAGTACAGAGTCTTACAGACACACACTCATAATCCCTTCACTGTCACTGAGAGTGCCTTCACCTTGAGGACTTATGGCAAGAAGGCCAAAGTAAAACAGAAAGCAGAGTCTCGATGTCTGATTAGTAAAAAATAGTTTCAACATGAGCTGAAATGGCAGAACTAAAATTTTTTAAATGTCTCCCAGCTCCGGGGACTGAGGGTTCGATCCGGGCCTCGGGTGATGTCTGTGTGGAGTTTGCACATTCTCCCCATGACTAGCTGGGTTTCCACTTGATGCTCTGGTTTCTTCCCACATCCCAAACAGGAGCCAGTAGGTTAAGTGACTGCAGTAAATCATCCCTCACTCTAGCTAACTGGCAAAAGAGTAAAAGCAGAGTTGATGGGATTGATAAGAGATAGAATAAGTTGTAGAGCTACAGGGAAAATAAGGAGAGAGGGAATGGGACCAATGGTATTGCTCTGCTGGGAACTGCCATGGAACCAATGGGCTGAATTGCTTCCTTTTGTGTTGTTACGAGTAAGTCGGCTCAGTACCATCTTCACATGGGCAGTCAGGCATGAGCATTGATACCCACAACTCGTGCATGGATAAGAAATAACATCAGGAACCATGTCCTCAGCTGCCTAGATTGTATGACTCCCTCTTAACAGCAATTTATGTTCATATAGATGCTTTAAGGTAATAAAGCATTTCAAGAAGCTTCACAATGTCACAGCCATAGAGTCATAGCGTTGTATAACATGGAAACAGGCCCTTCAGCCCAACTGCTCCATGCCAACCAAGATGCCCCATCCAAGCTCATCCCATTTGCCAGCATTTGGCCCATAACCTTCTAAACTTTTCCAATTCATGTACCTGCCTCAGCCACTTCCTCTGGTAGCTGATTCCACATGGATACCACCCTTTGTGTGAAAAAAGTTGCCCTTTAAGTTCCTCTTAAATCTCTTCCCTCTCACCTTAAACCTATGCCCTCTAGTTCTTGATTCCCCAACTCTGGGAAAAAGACTGAATGCATTCACCCTACTTATTGCCATTCATGATTTTATATAACTCTTTAAGATCACCCCTCAGTCTCTCATACTCTAAGGAGTAAAGTCCTAGCCTGTCCAACCTCTCACTATAACTCAGTACCTCAAGTCCTGGCAGCATCCTTGTAAATCTTTTCTGTACTCTTTCCAGTTTAACAACATCTTTCATGTAGCAGGGTGACCAAAACTGAACACTTATGCCTTTTAAACATTATAATTGTACCTGCCTCAACCACTTCCTCTGGCAGCTCGTTCCATATACGCACCACCCACTTGTGTGAAGAAGTTTCCCCTCAAGTCTCCTTTAAACCTTAAATCTATGCCCTCTAATTTTAGACTCACCTACCCTGGGAAAAAGACTGTGTGTATTCACCTTATCTATGCCCCGCATGATTTTATAACCTCTATAGCATCACCCCTCAGTCTCCTACACTCCAATGGATAAAGTCTTAGCCTGCCCAACCTCTCACTATAACTCAGGCCTTCGAGTCCTGGCAACATGCTGGTAAATCTTATTTGCACTCCTCCCAGCTTAATGATATCTTTCCTATAACAGGGTAACCAAAACTGTACACAATATAACAGCCAACACTTTGGAGACATGAATTCAAATCCCACCACAGCAGCTGTGGAATTAAAACCTGGATTTTTTAAAAAAGTAGCCAAGAGTAGATGACCACAAATTTACTGGATTGTTGTAAGGACACCTGTTCACTTGTATCCTTTGGGGAAGGAAATCCAACACCCATATCTGGTCTGCCCTGCACGTGACCCCAGACCCATCAACCCAGTTGAACCTTGAATGCCCAATGAAATGACCAAGCAAGCCCAATTAGGGATGGGTGTAAATGCTGGCCTTGCAGCAACACCTAGATCATGAAAAATGACCAAATTAACAAAAATCATAATGACAGGAAAATCTCTGTTGGTAATGTTGGCTGAAAGATAACTATTGGCCAGGAAGCAGGAGATAACTTTCCTCCTTTGCCACACAATGGTGCCACAGGATCCTTTTTGTCTACCTGAGAGATAGGACATCAGTTTAATGTCAAATCCTCCAACAAAGAAAGCAGGGATAAAATAAAAACAGGAATTACTGGGAATACTCAGCAGCAGCTTTGGAGAGAGAAATAGTTAATGTTTCATGCCAACAACCCTTCAGCAGAATTGTATAAAAGTCAACAAGTTTGTTATAAGGAGGGGCAGAGATGGAGAGAACAAGGGGAAAGCCTGTGATAGGGTGGAGACCAAGATTGTGACGGGGTGTGCAGTGCACTGGAGGTGCTGGTTAATTTCTGTGCTTGCCTTTGCTTGAGGGTGGATCCCAAAACATGGGAAGTGGACCACGTTTCCAAAATCTTTTCATAGACCTTTATTGTCATCAGGTGATTATGTACATTGGGGGTTGGTTAATAGAGGATCTTTGTTTTGCTGATGTTCATGTAAGGCCCATCCCCTTAGATGCTTCCATGAACAGGTCACTAACAACCTGGAGCTTGGCTTCTGATTGTGTGTTTATGCAAATGTTATCTGCATGCTGTAGTTCAATGTCTGAGGTTGGAGAGACCTTGGTTTTGGGGTTGAGGTGACATAAGTTGCTTAATTGTCTTGAAGATAACTTTCACACCAGCAAGGAACTTGTACGAGCTGAGTCACAATGTGGTGGCAAGAAGGACTGAGGAAAGGGTTGGAGTAATGTCAGAGCTTTGTTTGACCCCACTCTGCACTAGGACTGAACCTTTGGTAAACCCAGTGCTCCATAATGAAACAGTACATAGAAACATGTCAATTACAAAGGCTCACTATCCACTGAGAGAAAACATGTGCACTAATTCTGCCTGAAATGGGTGAGCCTTATTTCAAACAGAGATCTAGATTGTCCCACAAGAGGAAATATCTTCTCCATCCAATCTGTCATGACCCCCTCAGGTTTTTATATATGTGAATCAAGTTCACCTCTCAATCTGTTAGACTCCTGCAGATATATGCCTAAACTGTCCAACCTTTCCTCATAAGACAACCAACCAATCCAGGTATTAGTCTAGTAATCCTCTAAACCTTAATATCCTTCCATAAATAAGGAGATCAATACTGTACACAGTATTTCAGATGTCGTCTTTTGATGTTTTCAGAGTAAGTACCTTATTAATGCCAAGAAAATTCTCAATTACGAATATGACACTGAAAGTTAACTTTTACAAGTGTGGATCTCATTGCTTCAGATTTTACCTATTGTTGGAGATTTAAAAATGTTAAAAATATTAGAAAAATACTGCAGATGTTGGAATATCTAGATGAAAAACATGATGATGCTGGAGGAACTCAGCAGGCCAGGCAGCATCCGTGGAGAAAAGCAGGCAGTCAACATTTTGGGTCAGGGCCCTTCTTCAGAAAACAGGAAGCCCAATATATAGGAGGGAAAAGCAGAGCAGTGATAGGTGGACAAAAGCGGGGAGGCAGGGTGGGCACAAGGTGGTGATAAGCAGATGTGATAGGTACCTAATGGTTGAAGGGAAGTAACTGTTCTTGAACCTGGTGGTCTGGGACTTCAGGCTTCTGTACCTCTTGCCCAGTGGTAGCTGCGAAAAGATGGCATGGTCTGGATGGTGGGGATCCTTGATCATGGATATTGCCTTCCTGAGGCAGCGCCTCCTGTAGGTACTACTAATGGTGGGGAGGGATGTGCCCATGATGTATTGGGTGGAGTCCACTACTCTCTGCAGCTTCTTACGTTCCTGCACATTCGAATTGCCATACAGTCAGGATACTTTCAACAATACATCTGCAGAAGTTTGTTAGACTGTTTGATGACAAGCTGAACCTCTTTAAACTCCTAAGAAAATAAAGACACTGGTGTGCTTTCCTTATGATTGCATCTATGTGCTGGGCCCAGGACAGGTCATCAGATATGCTAACGCCCAGAAGTTTAAAGCTGCTGACTCTCTCCACTGCCGATCCCCCAGTGTAGACTGGTGCATGTTCACCCTCCTTCCCCTTCCTGAAGTCAACAATCAGCTCTTTAGTTTTACTGACTCTGAGCGAGAGGTTGTTGTTGTGACACCACTCAACCAGGTGTCCTATCTTGCTCCGGTAAACTGAATGTTGCCACCTGTGATTCATCCAACAACAGCAGTGTCATTGGAGAATTTTAAGATGGCTTTGGAGCTGTGCTTAGTCACACAGTCATGGGTGTATAGAGAGTAGAGCAGGGGTTTAAGCACGCAGCCTTGAGGTGCGCCTGTGTTGATGATCAGTAAGGAGGAGATGTTGCTACCAATCCTCACTGATTGATGTCTGCCGATGAGGAAGTCGAGTATTGACTTGCAGAGGGAGATGCAGAGGCCCGGGTCTTGAAGTTTAATTAATTATAATAACTTTAATTAATAATTAATAATTACCAATTAACTATAATATAATAGTTATATTAAAATTATGATAATGATTATGATAATATTAATAAATAATAATAAATATAATAATCTTATAATTCCTGGTCTAGATCCTAGTCCAGAATATGATAGTCATTTATAATTCTACAATCTGATTATTAGGGAGAACAAAAACATGCAACAATCTTCATAAAGCATGCGATGTGCCGGGTGTTTTATGTTTTGAGCTCCCTAATTTATAACAAGCTCAGGTGTAAGCCTTTAAACAGTACTTACAATAAATGAAGTTGGCCAACAAATTTAGAGCACTTAAGAGGAATTGGGGTCAATATACTGACATGGATAAAGAGCTGGTTATCAGGCAGAGAGCAAAAAGTGGGAATAAACAGTTTTCTCAGGGTGGCAGACAGTGACTAAGTGGGTTGCCACCGGATTCACTGCTTTTCACAATCTGTGCCAATGATTTGGTTGAGGGGACCAAATCTCATTTTTCCAGGTTTGCTGACAATGCTAAACAAGGTGGGAATATGAGTATGGAGACTGATGCAAAGGGGCCTCTAGGGAATATGGACAGGCTGAGTATGAAGGCGACAACGTGGCAGATGGAATGCAATGTGGAAAAATGTGAGGTCATCCACATTGGTGCACGTAACAGAAAAGCAGAGTATTTGTTAAATGGTCAGGGATTGGGAAATGATGTTCAAAGGTACTTTGGTGTGTGTGTACACCACGTGCAGATGCAGCAGATGATTAGGAGGGCAAGTGGTACGTTAGCCTTTAAATCTCAAGGATTTGACTACAGGAATAAAAAAGGTCTTATTGCAATCGTATAAGTCCTTGGTGAGACTGCACCTGGAGTATTGTATACAGTTTTGGTCTCCTTGCAAAATAAAAGCTCTCAAGGAAGTGTGTTAGCATAGATTAAAGACTGAACGTGACACAGAAAACAAAGAGTCAAAATAAGTGGGTCTTTTTCAGGATGTAACTAGTAGAATGGCCAAGGATCAGTTCTTGACCCTCAAATACTTAATATTTGTTTTAGCAACCTGACGGAGGGGGCAGAGTGTAAAATATCCAGGTTTGCTGATAACAGGAAAATAGCTGAGATTGCAAGTTGTGATCTGGCTATTAGGACTCTGCAGCTGGATATAGATAGGTTGAGTAAGTGAGTGAAAAGTTGGTAAATGGAGTTTAACACAGTGAAGTGTGAGTTCATCCACTTTGGTGGGATGAAACAAAAGGCAGACTATTATATAAATGGAGAGAGACTGCAGGTGAGTGGAGTACAGTGGGAGCTAGGTGTTCTTGTGCATGATTCACAAAAAGTTAGTATGCATGTGCAGCAAGTATGAAGCAGTGCAGCATTTGCAGATGACATGAAATTAGGAGGTGTTGTTGATAGTGAAGAAGGTTAACATAGATTACAGGGGGATCTTGTTCAGTTAAGGAAGTCGGCCAAGGAGTGGCAAATCAATTTCAATACAGATAAGTGTGAGGAGATTTATTTTGGAAAGTCAGACCAGCATAGGACTTATACTATGAATGGTAGGGCACTAGGGAGTTTAATGAAATAGAGGGAATTAGGAGTACAAATGCATAGCTTGCATGCTGGCCTTCGTCAGTCAGGGCATTGAGTATAGGAGTTGGGACATTATGTTGCAGTTGTATAAGTCGTTGGTGAGGCTGCACTTGGGGTACTGTGTACAGTTTTGGTCACCCTATTATAGGAAAGATGTGGTTAAACTGGAAAGAGTGCAGAAAAGATTTACGAGGATGTTGCCAGGACAAGAAGGGCTTGAGTTATAGGGAGGGGTTGGCCAGGCTAGGTCTTTATTCCTTGGAATGTAGGATAATGAGGGGCGACCTTATAGAAATGTTTAAAATAATGAGAGGCAGAGATAAAGTGGATGGTAACAGTCTTTTCCCCAGGGTAGGTGAATCCAAAACTAGGAGGCATAGGTTTAGGGTGAGAGGGGAAAGATTTAAGAGGGGCTTGAGGGGCAACTGAGTATATGGAACGAGCTGCCAGAGGAAGTGGTTGAGGCAGGTACAATAGTATAATTTAAGGAGCACTTTGATAGGTACATGCAGGGGTGGGGCTTAGAGGGATTTGGGCTGAACGCAGGAAATTGAGACTGGCTGGGTGGGCACCATGGTCGGCATGGACTGGTTGGGCCACAGGGCCTGTATCCATGGTGTATTGCTCTATGACTCTTTGACTCTAAGTAGTTAGGAAGGCAAATGGCATATTAACCTTCAGTGTATGTGCGCTGGAGTAACAAGGTTATCCTATCAAGAGTGGCTAAAGAAATTAGATCTGTGGAGATGAGAAGAATGAGGGATGATTTTATTGAAACATATATGATCTTAAGGGGGCATGGCAGTGTAGACGTCGAGATGGTTCACAAGTGTGAGGTTCCCAAATAAGGGGACAATTATTTAAAACTGAGGTGCAGAGGAATTTCTTCTCGTAGGTGGTGGTGGATCTGTGGAATTCTCTATCCTGGAGGGTTGTGGAGGCCAGGTTACTGAAGGTATTTGCAGAGTAAGTAAATTTTTGAAAGACGGGGCAAATGAGGATTATGTGGAACTGGCACAGAAGAAATGAGACCTGGGACAAATCAGCAAATCGTATTGGATGGCGGGGCAGGCTTGAGGGGCCAGGTGGTGCACCCCTGTTCCTATTTTCTTGTATTTTCAGTTCTTTATCTAAGAAAGGATGTACTTGGTAAAGAAGTGTTCAGAAAAGATTCACTAGATAGGTTTTATGGATGACAGGTTTATAGTATGAGGAGTAATTGAATAGACTGGATTCTTTAGAGTTTAGAGAATGAGAAGAGATCTCTTCAAAACTTACAACATTCCTAAAGGGCTTGACAGACTAGGTACAGGGAGGATGTTACCCCTGACTGAGGAGCCTAGGACCAAGGGGTATAGTTTAAGAAGAAGGTATAGGTCATTTAGGATTGAGATGCGGAAAATTTTCTTCGCTCAAAGGATGGTGAAGAATTCTCTGTCCTGGAGGACTGTGGAGGCTCAGCTGTCATGTTTCTTCAAATCGGAGATCAATAGCTTTCTACATATTAAGTAAATCAAGAGTTATGTTTACAGTGCTGGAAAATAATGCTGAGGTAGAATATCAGTCATGATCTTGGTGAATGGTGAGCAGACTCAAGGGGCCTGATATCTTACTCCTGCTCTTATTTCTCATGTACTTATGTAAAACCTTATGGAACATTAATGGGTGACAGCTGGCAATCAATAGGTGGATCCAGGTGAGGAGGGGTGACTGGCAGACAGAGGTGGGAAGAGTGAAAACAGCAGTGTGGAGAGGTTTGGGAGGTGGAGACACAAGAGACTGCAGATCCTGGAATCTGGAGCCAAAAAACAAACTACTGGAGGAACTTGAACATAAAATGCTGGAGGAACTCAGCAGGTCAGGCAGCATCTATGGAGGGAGATGAGCAGTCGACGTTTCGGGCTGAGACCCTTCATCAGGACTCAGTCCCGAAATCTCGGCCCGAAATCTCAACTATTCATTTCCCTCCATAGGTTCTGCCTGACCTGCTTAGTTCCTCCAGCATTTTGTGTGTGTTGCTCTAGATTCCAGTGTCTGCAGTCTCTCTTGTGTCTATTGGAGGAACTCAGGCAGGAAGTGCTAGGTAGAGATAAAAAAAAGGGCTGCAGGTGATGGAATCTGTTAGGAAAGGAAGGTGGACCATAGAACCAAATAAGGGAGGTGGGGAGGGCAGGTGAGAACAGTGCGGGGAGGGGATCCAATGGGAGGAGTTTGTGGGTGATGGGCAGATGGATGATGGCAGGAGTAGGTGGAGGAGGGGAAAGAAACTAGGTGATAGGGGGCTGGGGTGTGGGGAATGGGTTGTTGGGTGTGTGTAGGAGTACTGGGTAGACCAGGAGGAGAGAGAAAAGGACAAGATGGGGAGCGGTTTACCTGAAATCGGAGAATTCATTGTTAATGCCGTTGGGTTGTAGACTTGTTATTGCCTGACTTGCTGAGCATTTCCAGCATTTTGTTTTTAATTTCAGATTTCCAGCCTTTGCTGTATTGTGTCTTTCAATTGTAGCACATTATCTGCATGCCTGCCCCCGACTCCAGAAAAAAACACTCTACTTCAAGCTCTCTTATGCCAAGAGATCTCCAGGAGAGAGAGAATGCTTCAAGTGTGTTCTTGATCTTTTTGAAAAAAAATGTAACAACATTGACAATTACAGGAATCCCTCACTTGTTACCACACAAAACAGAGACGGAGCATCAAAGGAAGCATTGGCACCAAGTCTCTAGGATGAGGAGATCCAGGAAGCCAAACAAGAGAGGAGCTCACAACATCTGAAACAGCATGCTATAAGGGTGGCTATAAAGTTTCAATACTAACCTCGGGTGCTATTGTGGAGTTTACATGATCTCCCTGTGTATTTCCTGAGGGTGTTCCCGTTTCCACCCACATCCCAAAGACATGTTGGTTGGTGGGTTAATTAGCCATTGTAAAATTGTCCCTAGTATGTAGGTGAGTGGTGGAATCTTGGGAGGAGCTTATGAGGATGTAGGAGGACAAAATATGGGATTAATGTAGGATTAGTGTAAATAGGTACATGATGGTTGGTGCAGAATCTGTGGGTTGAAGGGCCTGTTTCCATGTACTAATTAGAAATTGGTTTATTATTGTCACATGTACCAAGATACAGTGAAAAGCTTTGTTTTGCATGCCAACTAGATAGATCATTCCAAACATAAGTACATCGAGGTAGTAAAAAAGGAAAGGCAATAATAGAATGCAGAATATAGTGTTACAGTTACAGAGGAAGTGCAGTGCAGGTAGACAATCGGTGCAAGGGCCATGATGTGGTAGATCAAGAGTTCATCCTTATTGTAAAAGAGTTCCATTCAAGAGTCTTATAACAATGGGATAGAAGCTGTCCTTGAGCCTCCTGGTACTAGTTTTCAAGCCTTTGTATCTTCTGCCCAGTGGAAGGGGGGAGAAGAGAGAATGACAGGGGTGGAAGGGGTCTTTGATTATGTTGGCAGCGTGAAGTGCAGACAGAGTCAGTGGAGGGGAGACTGGTTTACGTGATGGATTGAGCTGTGTTCAATTTCTTGCAGTCTACAGTTGCCTACCAAGCTGTAATGCATCGGGATAGGATGCTTTCTATGATGCATCTGCAAAAATTGGCGAGGGTCATCAGACACATTCCGAATTTCCTTAGCCTTCTGAGGAAGCTGGTGTGCTTTCTTGGCCACAGCATGTGACTCTGACCCACCCATTCTTTAATCACCAAATACCCCACCTGTGGCAGAGTCTGTGCATCCTGCATTGGACTCTCAGAACCCATGGGACTGGACTGGAAGCAGGTCATCCTCGACCCCAGGGGACTGCCTCAGTACAAGCCCTGCTCTACCCAGCCCCACACAATGCAGTGCAGTGCATACCAGTAGCAGCAGCGCCAATCAGCCTGTCAATCACTCGGCCCTCCTCTTCGGACGCGCTGCTGGGGAATAAGCCAATCAGAGCGGGCAGAACGGCTGACTCGGCCAATCATTCAGAGGCAGGAGCAGAAGAAAGGCGGGGCCCGGGGTGGATCGACGACGCCTCCCAGCCGAATGCCGGCCGCGTCCAACCAACATGCGGAGGCGTCGGGGTGGGGGGAGGGCCAGCCAATGAGCGTGGGGGTGGGGGGTGGGCCTTCCGCTGGCCTCTCCGCTTCATACGGCGGTGCACGAGGGAGGGATGCTGCAGTGCAGCTGCGGCGGGCGGAGGCTGGCGGGGCTGTGAGGAGCGGCACCGAGTGCTCACCGAGTCCGCGCACACCCACCTCCCCAACCACCAACCCACTCTCCGGGGGAGGGGGGAAACATAACACTCGGCGCCCGGCGTCATGTGCGGGCGGCAGCGGGGCCGCGAGCGCAGGGACCCCGAGACATGGACACGCGCGTTGCCCAGGCCCGCAGCCGCCCCGTCCTGCTGCTCACTCGCGGCCGCTAGCACGCCCGCCTCGGCCTGACAGCTCCCTAGCAACCGCCAGCAGGCACCGTTCGCGTTTGAACCGATCCAATTTCGAATATATATATATATTTTTAAAACACAGCAGCAAGGGTCGGGTCAGCATGTTGGCAGTGAGGATTGTCACCGCCGATTACTATATGTCCAGCCCGCTCCCCGGTCTGGATGTTTGCTACTCTGAGTTCAGGCAGGCTGAGGTGACCAGGGTGCCCGTGGTTCGTATCTTCGGGCCAACACCTGCAGGTAGGTGGTCTTGTGGCAACTGTTGTGAAATGTTAACACTGCAGTGGTTCCCCCGCTGGGGCTGCAAACGGGCTCGGTTAGAGCGCTTGCCATTTTGTAAAGCCCTCACTGTAAGACACAGGCAGCCATGAAGCAATAGGGTTGTGTGCAGTATATTTAGTGTTTGCATATATTAATGCATATGTTTAATGTGTGCCTGGACACCAGTGGTTGTGTGCACCCTTGCATCTCTTCTGATGTTCAGGGAGATATGATACTGTCAGGCTGCTCTCGGATTTGATTTCTGTATTATGTTTAACGGCTCAGGAGGGATAAAATCGTCTGATTATTTTCCCCCTATCCGTCAGGGAAGATGGGAATTGTGTAGTTCTTTTATTAATTGTGAAGAAAAATCTCTTTCTCCCCGATCACCTTGTTGTAATTATCACGTAGATCCATCCCTGTGTTCAGTTGAAACCTTACTAACCTTGGGGGAACAGAACTGGCTGTATTCACATAGTAACTGAACCTCGTGTGGTAATAAAATCTAGGGTAGCCATGCTCTCTGTAATGCACCAAAAAGGGACCAATTGAGGTGTAGTTTTGTTAACAGTTTTTCACCATCTTTCATGTTTAATTAGCTTTTATTTGCATACTGTAATAAATGACTTCAATTGCCATGTTTACTCTATAGCTCTATGCATATACTTTACTAAGCAAAGCCTTGGTGTAGTTGTTAAAAATGAAACTGCTCTTCAGTTGTAGATGTTAGTTCTACATTTACTGCCACTGTTGAAGTTGTTGGTGCAGTTTTGTTTTCCTTGTTGATCCTCTAGGGTAGTCTTTACATGCAAAGAATGGAATATGGGATAACTTTCTGAAAACTGCAAATTAGCATCTTGGTGTAGCTTTTGTTTTGCTTTCAACAGTGTGCATTGGAATTAAAATGTTTACTGCAAAATATCTTTCATATTTAATATCATTGATATTAATTTGGAGAAATTAGTCATGGTTAATATTGTTACATAAGCTTCAATCATAAAATTGATAACTATAGCATTCAGTTGATACCATTAAGTATTTTATTGCATACTCAAAAGAGATTTTAGTTGTATCAATTTTTAGGGCAGATTAATTTTCAATTCTGGTTTTACTAACTAAGTAAAAAGTTAATTGCATTAGTGGGGCTCCAATACTTTCCAAGTAGAATTAATTATTTTGAATAATGTGCATTCAATCAGTTTTGGAGGTTTCCTCATGCTGCAGTGTTATGTTGACTTTTTTTTAAAGTGTATTTTGAATAAGAGCATTTTAGGTTGTGGCTTTTTCTGAATTCTGTGCTTGCTTAAAGCTTCTGCTTAATCTCTTAAAACTATTGAACTTCTGAACTTGTGTTGTTGGTTGGATGTCACGTGTGTCTGTGTTTTGAATTGGCAGCTGGTGTGAAGGTTGTTTCACGATGCCTAGAAGTGACAGTGTAACTGAAGACTTGAGTTTTGTTGCTTAAAAAAAATTCTCTCCTTTTGCTTGGCTAATAAACTTATGCCCATCCATTCCACCCCCCCCCCTCCCCCGCCACCCCACCATTAGCACTTTTTTAAAAGCATATACCTATTATTTTGCAACTAAAGGTTTTTGTATTTTAAAGATATTTGCTCCAGGGCAAATAAGACAGCTGAAGAGGAACCTGTTTGTTCCACTGCTTGTATCAAGCTAGGTCATCTTGTCACAGCATGCAATGTTTAGTAGCAGTTAACTTGGCTATCTGACCAAATTCTGATGTGAACATTGTTTTGGGTGCCCAGAATGGATTGTTTGAACATTCAGTTCAATGGCTACTTGTATTGCAAAATGATCAGGTTTTACAAATTTAAGTTTGTGCATCTTAGTTTGACTTGTGTGAAAATAATATGATGACCAAGTGGTAGTTGGGTGTGTTTTATTAGCTTTCCTTTTGCCTAATTGTATAATTCCATTGTCACCCTTACTGTCGTAACATTTTCTATCCCTCTACCAAGTTTGTTTTTATTTCCTTTTTGTTTAGCTTCTCTAATAATGTTCTGATTCAAATAGTTTTCTGAAACCTTAGACATGTAAGAGATGAAAAACTTTTTTAAAAACATTTTAGTCTGAAAATCACATGGTAATCATGAAACTTGTGCAGGAAGCTGCACAACTAATTGGAAGATTAATAAAGAAATGGGAAAAGAGCCTGCACATTAGATCAAGGGCAACCTTTTGTGCAAGGTAAACTTCATTACAGACTTGGGTCACTTTTTTATTGTATTGTAGCTTCTTTTAATGAAGGGAAATTCCTAGTCAGCTTTTCATAAACATATACATTTTATCATTTGCCACTTCCAGCAGACTTCACTGAGAAGTTTGAACTTGCCTCTTTACAGGAAGAAGTATCAAAACTACATGTGGTGTGATGCTGCTGCTATGTGTGAGTTTGGGTAATTCAGCACATCCCTGGAATTAGTTGGCTGTGGAACATTTCTGGGCCTTCCTGGTCTAAGTGAAAAGATACACCTCCCAGTTATGGAACTGCAGATTGATGGTGTCATGGTATATTTTGGAGCATAGGAACACTTCTCAAAAATTACTTTTCAGAGAGAACATTGTTCACTGGAACACTAAGTACCAAACAACTGTTTTTCATTATTTGAAAATTATGGAGTATTGCTTCCTTACTTTGATTAGGCAGAACTTGAAATCATACCAATACAGTACCACTGAGCCAAGTGGTCAAATATGCAGTCCAGTGAACCAAGTATCATCTTCCTGCCTCCATTCCTCATTTTTCTCTTCAACCCACCCCACACCATTCCTTCTCCATGAGATTTCACCCCTTAATCACAGAATTTGATTTTCAGTAAACATTTCTGTTCCATGGAAAGGCAGCCTCTTGGTATTCCAAAGCTCCTATCATCCATCTGGCATGGAATGGCCAACTGTTTTCAGAGATGTGTCAAGTTACTCAATTTCGGCACACTGCATCAAGCCAGATTTGGCTCTTTGAAATGTCTATTTAGTCAATTGCAAATGTTATGCTCTTTCTCCATAGTCATGTAAATGTAATCACTAAAGTGTTGCAGTTTTTATTTAAAAGCCAATCATAACCATTTTTGGACTGTCCAGTTTCCTGACCTAAAATGGGACAATTTCCCATCTGTCCTACTGAAGACATTATACCTTGTTTTTTTTTTGGCATCAATTGCTTCGTTAACCTGAACTCAGTTACTGAAATTGACTGCTGTTGACTAGCAATACAAGTGTTTAAAATGATGTTATAGCTCAGGGCTGTAACAAAAGTTGCCTCTGTTTGATCTGAACGGGATCTTTTGCCTCTTGTTCATTCCCTTTACCTTTTCTAGTCTTGAGATAGATCGACAAGAAAGCAGTTGGTAAGGTAGGTTTAAAAACTGCTTTCATTTCATTTTGCAGTTAGCAGATATACAGAAGTTGGGATTGGGCACTTGATTCACTTAGTAACAATATGTAAAACATTACAAATAGATACACATTGGTATGTCACCTTGCTTGGTGTAAACAAAATATGTGCTTCCCCCTGCGTTTTTTCTTGGCAGTTGGTCAAAACTTTGAGTCTATTTTTATCTGGGTGTTCATAGGCAGGAAGGAAAGTCTGCCAGGGAAACTTTTTTGAATATCTAATACTAAAGGTGTAGCCTTGGACAGTATCTAAGATTTGTTGTCCATAGAAAACTGACTTTCTGGCCAAAGTGCTTCAGTTTACATGATGAAACATTTGTAGTGTTCTGTCAACAAAAAAAAAATCCAATCCAGTCAATTACTACATGTTCCATTCTCAAATCAGGAAAATCCTGTAGGCACTGAGAACATCAAGTATCTTCAGGAGCATGTGGATGCCAAATAAAAATAGCAGGAGTGCTGCATACACTGCAGACTTCATGCCCACCTGCCCTGTGGCACGGATTTATTGATGACTTGTTGAGAAATGCTTGATTTGGATTCTGGCTGGATCACTTCACCCCAGACTAGTTTATATCCTTGGTACAAATAAGACCTCCATTCCAGAAGTGAGAGCAACAACTCTCAATAGTGGGAAGCATTTATGTAAATTGCATCAAGGTTTTTCTAAAATTTAAGGCCAATGGAAATGCAGAAGTGAAAACTGTATCTATCTGGAGTTGCACCTCCTTGGTGGATAAATGTTGTGGTTGTTGGGGACCAGTCATCTGCTTCTGAGGATATTAGTGAAGTTCCCTCCTGCCTTGACCAACGACTTTGACTTCCAATGACTTCCTCTCCATTATAACTTCAGAAATTGAATTGTTTGATTACTGTTTTGCTTCATTACCATTCATCGGCTAACAAAGTAGTCCATACCTCCCAACCACAAAACCTTGGAAGCATTTGGGCATTGGGTAGTGACAATACACACAGTTACCATTCCTAACAAATGTCTAACCATGTGGCCCTTCACCTCCAGTCTCACTCCCTGCAATGACATTCAGCAAGACAAAGTCACTTTCTCTCCCAGGCCATTATACCAGCATCAACTCTCTGATTACATTCATCCAGCTCCAATATGCAGGTCATGTAATTTGGCTTCTGACACCAGACTCTTGAAACAGACATTTTGAGCTCTGTTATCCAGGAGATTAGCAGTGTCTTCAGGCTGTTCTCAAAGGATCTATGGAAATGTAACATCCTCATCAGTCTGGCCTATGTTTGCTCAAAACTGAGAAGGATCAGCATGGAAGGTACTAAGAACATAGGTTTTTTTTGGGAGCACATGGAAGGATGGTAAAAACATCAGGAGTGTAGGTTGCCCAAGCTACCCTCTCACCTTTTAAGACCCATGGATCCTACTGCAAGTACATAGTTGAGAGATGCTTAGATGCTTATAGCACTGCAGTTGTACCTATCTAGGCAAATGTGTGCCATTTGTATTCTGGACTATGCTTTTTTTTGGGTTGGTAAGTCTTGGCTATAGCCATTTGGTAGCACATTCACTCTGTCAGAATATTGTGGGTTTGTTCACTCAAGTGATTTTTGACCATAAAAACCTAGGCTGACAATCCATGTCAGTACTGCAGAAATACTGGTGGTGTCATGTGGAAAGTTAGATCATGGCTTCATCTTCTCACAAAGCACACCAGATATCTCTGGTAGCCTAGTCAATATATATGATCTTGATATACAACCCAAAAAATTTCTGGTTGTTGTTTGTGGGAGCAAGTTGTGAATAACCATGATGTTTTCTGCACACTAATGGTGATTACTTTGTTGGCTTTAAGCACTTTGGGACACCCAGAAGCAGTGAAAAGTGCACTTAACCAGCTCTAGTATTGATGTAACTGGCCTGGTTGTTCTTGGGCAGTGGTGATCTCAGGGTGTTGATAATGGAAGACTTGGCAATAGTGCCATTGTCTAACAAGGTGTAGAATTTAAAGGTGGTGCTGTAGATGAAGATCCTGTGGGCTTTGGGGCCAAGCTGAAGATGAAAATCCTCAGGATCTAAAGGCAGCCATGGTTATAACTGAACTTGCAACCAGTGGACAAGTTCAGTTATAACCGTGAGCATAAAGTAACATGCTAACACCAGGTGGGTGATTTTTTTTTTTCCTCAAGTTTCTGGGATAGGTTTGGAGGTCTAGTTTAGACTGCAGTCTGAATGGTTGGCAGCTGAAAAGCTAATCCTTAGTGCACTGGCTGATTTGCTTCCCTCCCCACTGTCTACAACACATCACCTGTCCATCACCCCAATACTGCTGCCATGTGTGTATTTCACTGAGCAGCTAGTGCTTGGTTTATCTCCAGACTGGAGAGCCAGGGCTGGGAGGCACAGTGAGCAAGAGACTGTGTAGGTGTCTGTTAGCAGGCACACATGTATGGCCATGCATCAGAGCCTGGTCTTGAATCATTTTGGATTCCCTTACCATTGGATCCAGATGTCCTATTTTCAAGTCTTTGTAGCTTGCACATAGTCCTTGTCACATTAAACAAAGTCATACACAACAACTTTCACTCAGTATGAAGTTGAAGACTTGCATTGTCAGGAACTTCCCTCGTGGACAATCCCAAGCTTCATTATCTTGGCTCAGGAACTCGGATGCATTTATATTGACATCACAGCCCTGAATGAGACATGTTCTTTGAGCAGGCTCTCTGTTCCACAAGGCAAGGATTACACCATGTTCTAGAAAGACAAACTGGAATCTTTAGCAGGTGATCCTTGTCAAGAATGAGCCAGTTGCTTCTCTCAATCCTTCTATAGTGTAAGTGAACATCTTATGACCCTTTGGCTTGCTCTAAGGTAGGGCCAGTATGCCACAGTCATCAGCATATTTGCTGCAATCCTGGAATATGGTCAGAGGACTATTACTTTGACCTAGAGGAAACCCCAGTCTGCATTCTAAAGGAGGACATACTGGTTCTTCAAGTGAATTCACTGCCTCTGCAAAAGATTCAATCCTCTGGCAAGGTAATATTGACAGCAAGGGAGTAGGGAAAGCTAACTTGAGTCATCCTCCTAACCAAATACTTGGAGCATGCTTTGTCATTAACTAAAACCCTGTTTCATCAGGAGAAAAGCACAAGACTTCATGGCAATATTGATGATCCAGACACTTGGTGAGGCAAGGAAGGAGATAGGTGAGCAAGGGCAGGCAGATGTCTGAAGGAAAGAACACCTGAAGAACTTTGCACTGTGACTATTCTTGGAAGGAAATCAAAAGTGCTTGGGTTACATGAATAATTAGATCCCACATCACTGCCACCTCAGACCAACCAATCAAAAGTCCATGGGCCAATTGAAGAGCAAGATTATATTCTGCAGAGGTACTTGTAGACAAAATTACAATTTTGGTCTCCCACATCTGGGAAGAGAGATGTGCTAGGGGACTTCAGATTCTGTAATCATGACCATCTTCAAGAAAGGAGATGCAGCCTGTTGTGATTTCTGCAGGAGGTTTTCCCTACTGCCTGCCACAAGGAAAGTTGTCATTGGGTCCAAAGTGGCCAAAGACCTACTCTCAGAATCAGTGTGGATACTGTCCATCTGCGGGCACCTTGTATGTAGTCTTCACTATGCATCTATCAGAAGAGAAATGCAGTGAGTAGCATCAACCCAGCTCCAGTGGTAAAGTCATATCATTTGCATGCCCAAGGCCAGATTCCTGAAACACATTCAGAACAGAGTTTCACCACAATCAGAGATTAAATCAAACTGCTGGAGGAACATGTCGGGCCAGTTAGCATCTGTCGAGGGAAATGGACAATTGATGTTTTGGGTCGAAGGGTCTTAACCCAAAACGTTGATTTGTCCATTTCCCTCCACAGATGCTGCTTGATCTGTTAAGTTCCTCCACTGTTTTTTTTACTCCAGATTCCAGCATCTGCAGTGTCATCTCCACAACCAGAAATGATCTGGTGGCTAGTGGAGACAATTCAAAGATGCTCTCGAAGGCACCTTGGGTGGGAAATGTTAACATCACTGTCCTGTGACCACTAAAAGGAGTATTCAAGAAGACATTAAGAACATCAAGGTCCCTCCAGATTGCATACAGAAGTCATGGGAAATGGTGGAAGGAGCACATCTCCCAAACTGCTCATCTGACCATCTTGCAGTCTGGATATGGCAGTCTGAGTCCCACATTGGCCTCATCAGCCATCTAGATCACAAGTAAAATTAGCATCTGATGTCATGGGTGCATGAAGGGAAAGGTCAGTTCTACAGACTGGATCAAAATCTCCATATAGATGAGAAACAAAGGACTGCAGATGCTGGAATCTAGATGAGAGACGTGATGATGCCAGAGGAACTTGGCAAGCCAGGCAGCATCTGTGGAGAAAAGCAGATGGTCAGGAACCTTCCTCGGGACTGAGGAAGGGTCCTGACCTGAAATGCTGACCACTTGCTTTTCTCCACGGATGCTGCCTGGCCTGCTGAGTTCCTCCAGTATCATCGTGTTTTTCCTCCATATAGACAAATAAGTTTGCATATGGATGTGAGGTATTACACTGGAATGAAAAATACACAACTAATTTCACATCAGGATCTCCTAAAATGTCATATGATTTGATGGAACTGTCTACATGAGATATATGTAGACAATTAAGTCAGGTACACTACATCTGGAATCATAGTCTCAGACAGATAGGTGTTGCGGTAAGTGGTGTTGCGGTAAGTGGTGTTGCGGTCTCAAAATGCCAGATATCTGGCTGTCTGTGGAGTTGGCATGTTCTGTTTTTTAGCCAATGCTTAGGCTTCAACCCACATCCCAAACAAGATGGTTGATGGATTAATTGGCTAATGTCAATGGCCCCTGGCGTTGGTTGGTGGTAAGAGAATCATTGGAGTGTTAATGGGTATGAAAGAATAGGCTATGGGGAAATGGGGGGGAAGAGACGGGGGAGTGGGACTCTGAGCTGGTGTGGATTTGTTGCTGGAGGCTATTTGGCCCAATGTTAAAAGGAAATCTTCCTGTCCTGTTAATTTTGTTCTAATAGCTTTGGGAGAGATGGAAAGGATTTATTGAGGCCAGAATGTTCTGTGGGGCTTGAATACAAAAAATTTTGGCTGTATGTATACACTTGATTGAAGTGGTGGACAATTTTAAGCTAATTTTTACAAATCAATCGAGATCTAGGTACTGCTAATGAATGTAGCAATTTGTCATGGGGGGGGGGGGGTGTGGAGATTGAAGTTGCCCTCCCTCTTTCAGATAAGGTACAAGTTCATTGAGGTATAACAGCATTGTCATGCTTGTAATTTTTTTATTATACTCTGTCCTGGTGCCATGGCAACCAAAAGTGTGCGTAGTGCTCTTGGTATAGCCTAGCCAAGGTTCAAAACCTGTTCAACATGATCCCTCTAATTTTCAAGTCTGGGCCTCCCAAAATAACCAAGTGCTTGATTTATCTTTTAAGTTGCAACAAAGGTCAAAAATATCTTTTTGATGATTTGGGTATCCTATTGACTTTTTTAAAGTAATGTGACCTAATTATTCTTGACAAAAATGAATTTTTTGTGCTTAAGTCATTATAAAATAACAATAAGTGTCATTGGCTCATTAATTAGGCCTTAGTTGAGATGCTGGTACTATAGTGCTCTAGTCTTTGATTTGGTTGCAAAGGAATCCTTTGAGCACCTGGACCAGAAGACCAACAAGGCAGTGTTTGAGCCATGCAGAGACTGAAGCAGGTGGCTGTGAGTTTAAGTATCCATGATGCTGGAGTGTGAATAAATTAAATGAGGAAACTGCTGTGTTAGTCACTTGGTTACAGTCCTGCATTAATAACATTGCAGTTCAAATCAAAGAAGGAGGAAGGAACTGCAGCCTCTTGTGCCTACTTTACCATGATTATTAATAGTTTTCTGCCTGTTTTGATTTTGGTGATCCTATATATGTGGACACTGTGTCTCCATGCAAGTCTTTGTATCATTTAGGAAGCATTATGACCTCTTGTTCAGAGTGGAAGCCTTGTAATTTTTGGCATGTGGTGAAATCCACCTCTCTACCCACTTTTTTTTCCATCAGCTTTAGTACATCTCACCACCGCCCACCAAACCCCAGTAACGAGTTGTGAAATTTTATTTTGGATGTTGGTTAGCACCCCAATGATAGGAAACAAAAGGACTTTCTGGAAGCACCACCACAGTCTGCAGTAGTTAAATCCTTGCCATTTTTCTTTTTCAAGATAATGTGAGCAGCCCCCATACCCAGAGAAATAATGAAGTGGAGAAATAACAGAACAAGAGAAAATGTGAATGCAATAGGTGTCAGAAAGCACTTCATTGAGGAAAATTTATGGAAATTATCATTAGTCTTATCGTACAGTAATTCTGTGACATTTGGGTTTTCTTTTGGATCAGTCTGTCTGCTTTAATTATGTCTGTACAGTGGAGATTTTGCAGAGTGCTGCTGTTATATAGGTCCTGCTATAAATAAAAGTGACTTTGCAGGAATCTTGCAGTGAGTAACTTCCTCACTCCCCAAAGCTGTCCACCATTTAAAAGACTCATCAGGAGTGTGATGGAATACTCTTCACTTGCCTGGTTGAGTGCACCTTGAACGACACTCGAAGCTCAACATCATACAGGGCATAGCAGCCTGCTTGATAGGCACGCCATTCACTCACTCCACCACCATCACAGTGACAGCAGTTAGCACCATGTAGAAGATGCACTGCGGCAACTTGCCAAGACTCCAAACCTATGACCTGGACAAGACCAGCAAAAGCATGGGAACATGGAAGTTGCCCTCCCAAGTCACACCATCCTGACTTGGAAATATTGGTATTGGTTTATTATTGTCACTTGTACCGAGGTAAAGTGAAAAGCTTCTCTTACAAGCCGATCGTACAGATCAATTCATTACACAGTGCAGTTACCTTGAGTTAGTACAAAGTACATTGATGAAAACAGTAACAGTACAGAGTAAAGTGTCTCAGCTATAGAGAGTGCAGTGCAGTAAGGTGCAAGGTCACAACAAAATATATCACTGTCATTGGTTCAAAATTTTGGAACTCGCTCCCTGACAACAGCATTGTAGATGTATCCTTTCCTCAAGGACTGCAATGATTCAAGATCATCATTGTCGCTGCTGCAATTAGGAGTGGGTAATTAAATCCTTGTTCAGCTTGCGAAGCCCACATCCCCTTGCATGTGGGGGATAGAGAAAAGCAGTAATCGATTGCTCCCATGTATGGTGCTGCTGTGCAGCAGGAATATTTCTGACCTGGATGGATCAGAGGAAGGAATGATGGTGGTTGTGTAGAGCAGGTGTAACAGGATAGTGTTTTGAGGTGAGCAGCTAATATCATTGTGGATGGTAGGTAGTAACTGAGTACCCTTTGTATGGGGAGGAGTGAAAGTGTGTGATGGAATAAATGGTTGTGTGGCTAAGTTTGCGGATGACACCAAGATAAGTGGAGGAGTAGGGAGCATAGAGGAAATAGAAAGAATGCAGAGGGACCTAGACAGTTTAGGAGAATGGGCAAGAAAATGGCAGATGAGATTCAATGTTGAGAAATGTGCAGTTGTACACTTTGGAAGTAGAAATAAGCGGGTAGATTATTATCTAGAAGGAGAGAAGATTGATAGTGCGGTAGTACAAAGGGACTTGGGGGTACTTATACAAGATACCTTAAAAGTTAACCACCAGGTTGGATCGGTGGTTAAGAAAGCGAATGCTATGTTGGCATTCATCTCGAGAGGTATAGTGTATAAAAGTAAGGAAGTGTTGATGAGGCTCTACGGGGCGCTAGTGAGGCCTCATTTGGAATACTGTGCGCAGTTTTGGGCCCCGCATCTTAGGAAGGATGTGCTGACGTTGGAGAGGGTTCAGAGGAGATTTACGAGAATGATTCCAGGAATGAAAGGGCTTAAGTACGATGAGCGTTTGTCGGCTCTTGGACTGTACTCGCTGGAGTACAGAAGGATGAGAGGGGACCTCGTAGCGACATTTAAAATGTTGACAGGTAAGGATAGAGTAGATGTGGCTAGGCTGTTTCCCTTGGTGGGCGTGTCCAGGACCAGAGGGCACAATCTTAGAATTAGAGGGTACAGTTTCAAGACAGAGATGAGGAGAAGTTTCTTTACCCAGAGGGTGGTGAAATTGTGGAACTCCTTGCCACGCACAGCAGTGGAGGCCAGATCAGTGGGGGTGTTCAAGGAGGAGATAGACAGATATCTAAATAGTCAGGGTATCAAGGGATATGGGGATAAGGCTGGCAAATGGGATTAGAATAGTTTTTTTTTCTCTCTCTTTTTTTCCCACCCCATTTCTTTTTCCCTTTTCCTTGGAGCAGACTCGATGGGCCGAATGGCCTGCTTCTGCTCCCTTATCTTGTGATCTTGTGATCTTGTGATCTTTAATGAGTGCAAATGCCAGGCTGATGCGAAGGAACCTGGTACCAGAATAAACACCATGATATGGTTGAGGTTGGAAGGGAGAAGAAAGCATCTTTTTAAAAAAAGAAACTGCAGGGATTGCCTTGGATACAGAATTTCCTGATTTAGGTGTATAGAGGGTAAAGTATTCCCCTGTATGTTGCTTTAGGAAGAGCTAGGCATTTGACTTCTGAATCTTTGTTTGGGGAAATGAAACACGAGCTGCCTGGGGCAGTTTGTAGTTGGGACCTATTCAGATAAGGATCTTTCCTTTTAAAAGCACAGCATTTTACAATGTCTACTGGCAGCACTCAACTACTGAGTTGGATGGGTTTAGCCTGAATTCACAGCAAATAGCAAATCATTTAAAGACCAACTCTGGTAAGCTAATTTCTCCAAAAAGATGGAAGATGGTTACAAAAAATTTGTTGGTAGATGGAGTCAGTCTTAGTCACTTGCAGCAGGTGCATCAAGCCTAATTGTCAAGAGAATTACCCAGTCCTCTCCTGGGAGTTTCCCAAAAGGACAGCATTGGTTCAAGAATGCAGTTTATAATTACAGCTGTATAGGACGTTGGTGAGATTGCACCTGGAATATTGTCTGCAGTTCTGGGTGCCGTACTGTAGGAAGGATGTGATGAAGCTGGAAAGGATGCAGAATATATTCACAAAGATGATGCCTGGACTGGAGGGCTTGAGTTACAAGGGGAGACTGAATAAGCTGGGAATGACTTCCCTGGAGGGAAGGAACTGAGGGGTGACCTTGTAGACATTTATAAAATCGTGGGGAATAGATAAAGTGGATGGTCAATGTTTTTCCCCAAGGTAGGGAGTCTAAAACTGGAGGGCCTAGGGGAAAGGTTTTAAAGGGGATCTGAAAGGCAAGTTTTTCCATATAGAGGCTGATGGGTAGATGGAAGGAGCTGCTAGAGGAAGTGGTAGAAGCAGGTACAATTACAATATTTAAGACATTTGGACAAGTACATGAATAGAAAAGGTTTAGAGGGAAAGTGCCCAAATGCAAGAAAATAGGAGTAGCTCAGGAAAGCACCTTGGTCAGCACGGATGAGTTGGGCTGAAGGGCCTGTTTCTGTGCTGTAAAGACTCTATTGCCTTTAGGTCAGTTAAGAATGGACAAGAAATTTCTGGCTTTGCAAATGACACAGTCCTGCAAATTCCTATGAATGAACAGAAAAGCAGAAGTTGTAGAAAATTGAGCACTTAAGTTCTCAACCAATTAATTACATGTTTCAGGTTCAATACCCTTCATTGTTTAAAGCTACCAAAATACCTGTTTTCTCAGTTGAATGTATTGTGTGCATACCTGCCACTTTGCCTCAAAGGCTTCTTTGGAGAGTTCAAGGTTTCCTCCAAATTAGAGGCTAGAATTGATCAATCTTGTAGTAAATCCTATTGTTTACCTTCGGAGAGATGGACTATGCCATAGTTGGTATTTTCTGTTTTGTAGTGTTCTCTTATTTTAACTGTTTGTTTAATTCCTTGTATGGAACAAGTGAAGATTGTAAAATGGGTGTCCTACTTTCTAACATTGTGATCAAAACCTACTCCATAGAATCTTAAGATTTTAATTTTATGGGCACTTCAAAAAGGTTATCAAGTTAAACATTTACTACTATGATTTTTTCCAAGCTGGGAAACCTTGAACTTTCCAAGATCATCTTTTGAAGGCATTTCATTTTGGGGAAATTCAGTGTAAAACCTTGTAGTTGTGTTTCTGCAAGAATATTTCGCTTCCCATCTGAAGTTCCTCAATAAATTAAACTTTCATCTTTTTGCAAAAAGTGTCTGATAGTTATAGCATATTAGAATTTTTGCACAGATTTTGGATCATTGAGTTGACCTTCAAGTAAGTGAAAAATAACTGACTTAAACAGGTTTATGTTATCCTAACTTGAACTTATTGGGTAACTTTTTATAGCTGTCTTAATGGTTGGGAAGGTAATTGTGAGCAAATTTACATTGATCAGGGATGTGTGGTTGGCAAGGATAGTGACCTGACTCCATTTGGTTTTCAGGGTTTAATCTAGAAAACCATTTTTACAGAAGAGCATGAATCTTTGTCATAAAACTAGAACTTTCTGCTTGACTCATGCTTTTGTTTAATTTGGATTTGTATGTATGGATTTCTTTGAAATTTGAGATGTGGGTATGAATGGCACATAACTTCCCAAGTTATCAAAGTCCAGAATTCATTAGTTTTGGTTCAAGTTAGACAATCCAACTGAAATGCTGAGATGAAGTGAAAGTTCACATGGCTTGGCATTCAGGTGCCTTAATAAATCACAGGCAATGGAAATTGAAAGGAAGGCTGTGTCTCTTGGATGGAGTCGCACCTAATTTGAAGAAATATCTTTGATCTTGAAGGCTAAATGTCTCAACTGCAGGACATCATTGAAAGAATTTTTCAGGGAAGTATCCTGGGCCTAATCAGTTTAGCTGTTTCATCAATGGTCTTCTCTTCTACATGGGTTCAGAAATGGGATGCCTGCTATTGCATACTCTTCAATTCCATTCACAACTCCTTGGGTATAAGTAGGATGTGTTCGGGCTTAGACTCAGATGTGTTCGGGCTAGGACTCGTATTTAATACCAAAAAGTGCAAGCAATGATTGTACCTAACAAGATGACTAACCATCAAATCCATGATCTTAATTGGACCAACCAGTAAACATAGGCTGTAAGAGCAGGTCATGGGTTGCATACCCTTTGGTGAGTGGCTCAAATTCAGTTTTGTGATGGCATATTCTCGTTTTGTTTGAATCCACCCTTGATGTTGGTGGAGGGGATAGCAGACCCACTGAATGGACTATGTGGGTGTCAGGTAGGGGAGCAGGAAGAAACTGGGGGTTGGGCGAAGGATTAGAAAGTGGGTATGTGAAGGGACTTGGGTGGATCAGAAAGAGAATGAAAGGAACAGAAGGGGAGAGGGTTATCTGAAATTGGAGAATTAGGTGTTCATGCTGTTGGGTTGTATGCTATCCAGGTGGACTACGAGGTGTTCTTCTAGTTTGCATTTGACCTCGCACTGGCAGTAGAGGAGGTTGAGAATAGACTGGTCTGTGTAGGAATGGGGACAGGAGTTAAAATGGCTTGCCACCAGGAATTTGAGATGGCTAGTGCAGACAGAGTGTAGGTGCTCGGCAAAGCAGTCATCTATGTGTGAACATTGAACTCCCCAAATTCTTGTAATACGCACTCCCTTCCTTCTGTTCCTTTCTCTCTCCCTCCTGGTGGCAATTTCCCCTTTACACACTTGGTCCTGATGCAGGGCCTGATCTGATGAGTTCTTCCAACAACTTGCATTTCTTGAGACAAGACTGCAGATGCTGGAATCTGGAACAAAAAGCAAGGATACAACTTCAAGTATTGTTTAAAACCTACAATCTATTTCAGTTATTTAACTCCATGAAATCATTTGTCATAATGTTAGGTGATAATCTATCCATAAAAATGTTTAATCCATGAAGTCATGCTAGGAAGATCAGCATATAACAGCCATTCTAAGTTGCCTTTGAATGGAGTAGCTTGCACTTTTAGTGGGCAATTGAGAGGTGACTACCACATTATGGGTCTGGAATTGCATATAGACTAGACCAAGTAAAAGAAGATGCTGCTTCTCTAAAGAGTGTTAATGAGCCAACTGGGTTTTTAATGATCTGGTTAATATTACTAAGATATTGATATCAATATTTTTCATTTGGAGGATTTTTATTTGCATGCATTTAAATTTCCTAACTGCCATAGTGGCATTTGAGATCATGTCTTTAGATCATCACCCAGATCACTTGTCTCTCATCCAGTAACTTGCACTATATTATTGTATCCCTTGTCTCTTTAAAATTTAAAAGAAGAATCTTTCAATAGGACCATAGATGGAATTGTCTGACACCATCACAGGAAGCAGTCTGAAATGAGACCATTGCAGATTTCCTCTTCTCTCCACACCCCTGTACAACCCATGTTACTTCAGTAGCTACAATCAAGACTAATTTATTAATAAACCAAATTCTGACGTGAATGTAAATATCACAATCCCTGTTTTGAGGACCATTATTTTGGTAAGCAGTATCCAAAATGAAGTTGTAAAACAGCATGATTTCTTGGGGAGGGGAATTGAATAATATAAACTAATACTTTTGAAATTTGTGCAGGAGGCCTGAATGGTATAAATGCAGAAAATGCTGGAAAAGACTGAGTGGGTCATGGAGCATCTGTGGAAAGAAACTGAGTTAATGTTTCAGGGTGTGGACTCTTCGTGAATGGCCTGAATGCTAGTGCTTTTAGTGTGTTCATTGAGCTGGATTACAAATATGCTGCTTCTGTGACTGGCAAAAATGATAAACTATCCCTCCTTGTTCTGTAACCCATTTCCAACCCAACACCAGCTGCCTTTTACTTTCAGCCTGTTCAGACCATTCTTCCCTGGTGCCATTCTGATTTATTTGTTCCTTTCCTTTCTCTTTGCCCCCCCCCCCATAGCATTTTAAAAAAAACTTTCTAAGGACCGAGCCTTGGATCCCTTCTCTTCTGCAAGTTACCTCTCAGTACCATCTGAAAATAGTTTGTTTCCATATTTGCTGGCAACACCTGATTCTTGTTCACAGAATCCCTCCTTGACCTTTCCACTTCCTATAAATAGCCAGATGATGATCAGCATGCACTGCAGGAGGAACAGAAACATTTATCTACCTATTGAGACTACTATTGTTCTTGGTCCTCAGCACAAATCCTATTCTGCATTCACTAACTTGATCTTTTTTTTTCCTGACTAAAATTAAACACACCCATTCGTAACCTTGGTTTCATATTTTCTTGCAAAATGAACCAGACTATCCTTGCCTGTCATTACTGCCTCAACAAAGTTGCCCAGCTCTGCCCTGGATCACCAAAACTTCTATGAGCTATCTGCCCTAATCCTTGCAACTGTAATATCATGAACCCTGATATAGTGGATATTGTGGTTAATTAACATTCTTGTTGGTGCATCTCAGATGGATTTCAAATAATGTAAAATGTAAAGTATTGAGAGTACTTGTGCATACTTTAACTTTTTTATATATATCCTGTCAAATTGAACAAAGCATTTGGGGTTTGTTTTTAAATTGACTTTGTAAACTTTTGGATTGAGAAGTCTCCAATAAAAATCATCCATGTTCTGTAATCCTCCTGCAGGATAGAAGTTGTCCAGTTAATCAATTGGCCAGTTAAAATCTTAAGTGTTGTAGCTGTCATCTTGCAATTACATGTAGCTCTTTTAATTAAAATCTCTCAGTTAACCCTGGAGGTAGCTGAGAACACAAAGGTCTAGTGTTCTTCTGACCTAATGCTCCAACAACTCTGGTTGATTTAACCTGGTTTTGTAGTGAATCGGCTTGATTGGTTGACAGTTCAGACCCTAGGCATTACACCCCAGAGGAGGCAAACAAAAGGGCTGTTTTGTCTGTTATGCCTGTTATGCCAGAAGTGCATATCTCCAGAGCATTGTACAATTGAAGTAGTGGAGTATGTAGCTTATTTGATCCTTCTCCAAGGGAATCAGCTGTTTAAAGGGAATTATCTAAATTAGACCAAGTATTAATCTAGGACTGGTAAAACGGCACATGGCCACATTGGGTAAGCTTTCATGTCATAATTGGGTTAATCTATTCTTTAATCATTTTTCTGATTTCCCTATTCTTTGGAATGTACCCCAACCCAAAGCAGGCATGCGGCCTACTTCTGCAGCTGGTTTATTAGCTGATGCATACAGTTGTGATTTTTGGTTAATTCAAGCTTGCATACTACTGTCCATCTGGCTGACTCTGGTTCTTGAAACAGAATATTTAAACACTGAAAATGGAAAAACTGTGGCTATTATATGAAATTATATCATTTATCTGAAATTAAAGCCCAGAGAAGGTGGGAACTTTTGTCAGAAATATTAACCTTGACGTGTATGAATTTGCCCAAATGATCTCTTCAAATAATACTCAAATTTTAATTTCTTGAAAGAAAATCACTAGCATTTTGTGTGCTTGCTTTTGGTGAATTCTATATAATGCAATTTCCTCTAATGCCACTTGTTAATTTAGTGAGTGTTGAAACCACATGCTCCTTTAACTATCTACTAATCATTCCTGTACAGTGCAGCTACTTCAGTTTACCTGTACTTAAATAAGCTGTATTGAAAAGTGCACCTATGAAAGTGTTAGTTGAGAACAGCATTGACACAGTCAGCAAGGATTGGTACACCTTGCAGGAGAATAGCAAGTCCCTTGGCATTCGCCCCTCTTTTTCTCTTCCCTTCTTCCCCCCCCCAAGTCAGTGGCTTCTGAACAAAAGAATATGATTGTTGAAGTGAAACCTGGGATACTTTGTAGTGATAACATTTTTGTCTTGATTGTTTGTTTAAACAATTCTCAGGTAGCAATCGGCATTCATAGGTATTGTAGTGTACTGATTGTCATTAAACTAATAATCCAATGGCTTGGATTAATAACTGAGTTGGTCAAAATTCTTTATCTGGAAACAAACTGCATGTATCAATAATTCAAATCTCAAAACTTCAAATTTGGTTCATCTGATGTCCATTTGGAAAGGAAACTTGCTACCTTATTCATTCAAGCCTACATATGACTTCATTCTCTCTACTGAAATGAATGCCACGTTATTCTTGAGAGACTAGGGAAGCCAATCATTGCACCAAACTACTACATAGTTCAATAGATGAACTACACACTACCACCATCACTTTGGGTAATTGGGAGAGGATAAATATTCTCATTAAGAATGAGCACACACTTCCCAGGTGATCAAGTCACATAAGTGAGCGAAGCCATATTACCCCCTAATCTTTTTGTTCATTTTTTTTCCCTTCAGTGCTTTGACACAAAACCGTGTGCATATCTTGGAACAAGAATGTTCTTCCCAAAAGAATGATAGCATGTGGACATTGTGGGAAATAATTTGGTGAGCAATTTCTGATGGTTTGCAGTAAGATGGATTTTCCAATCAAAGTAGGGCCACTGGTTCCTGTTTTTATCCCTGTTAGCTCCCAGGGACATCAGACGGTGTTATTAATCTCAGTAGCTTTATCAGAAACTATGACTGTTTTGAGCTGTAGAAGTAGCCATCCTTTTTTCTGCTGAGTTTTGTATTTCTCAATACAATTGTCAATTTTTATTTTACTGTTGTTTCTCAGTGTACTACCTTGTGACACTGAACAACTTTTCCGGTCATTAGAGACTAACTACTATAGTGCAGGGACTGGTGTCACATGTAGGCCTGATTGAATAAAGACAGCAGGCTTCCTCTTCAAAAGGACATTTTGAAAATTGGGATTTTGTGATTATTCTGATAAGTGTAAGAGCAGTTGATAAGCAGACATTTAACTGGCTTAGGGGTACAGGTGTATATAATGTGTTAAATCTATTGAGCTGAAATGCATGTTTTTTCCCTCCAGGATCATGATGTTATCATGACACCAAATATTTGTTGTCTCGCCTGTAACCTTTTTTCCCATTGCTTGTCTGGGTGTGGTCATTCCTACATAGCTTCATTACTCCCTTGGGAAGATTGGTATAGCTTAATGGAATTAAGCAGCTTTAGTTGGGAGTCTGGTTTCACCTTTTTAAAATGACTACTTTCACTGTATTGCTTGGCTTTGTCTTGGAAGTATTTTGTGATAGATTCTTTACGGCAAGGTTTTTCGACTAAGGTTTCAAATGCATTATTAATCTAGGAATGTGAAGTAAGTAGGTAAGTGATTTCATGTTGATCTAGTTTTACAATACAAATGTATTTTGTCAAACTTGCTAAGAAGTATTAGGACCTTTTTTAATGCCTGAGATGGCAGTTTTCTAACGTGCATATGTATTCAGTTTTACTGTGTCACAGTTTAGTATAAAACTGACTTTTTAATGTTGCTGCTGAAGCTAATAGAGGTTTACTTTTCAAAAAAAAAACTTGGATAATAGTTAAGTACAAAAGTAGTTGGCTGACGCCTGAACTGTTGAGCCATAAATTTGCTTCTAAGCCTAGTGTTGTAGCTGCAGAATTTAAAGTTGTGAATGACTGAAGTATTGGAAAATAAAAGCAAGGACTGTTAATGCAAAGCTATTATAAAAGCACATCTGCTTCACCAATGTTCTTTGGGGAAAAATCTTGCCTGCATTGGGTTTGGAGTTGCATGGTAAAAACACGTCTCAACTGCCCTCATAAGTGGTCTAGCAAGCTTATAAAGCTTTTTTGCGGCAATTGGAGAAGGTTATAACTTCACAATCACATGAATGAATAAACCTTCTGAAATCTTCAACAATCTCTTTGAATCAACTTAAAGGCAGGAACCTAATGAGTTATTTGGCCTCTTCAGTGATACCAGTCCCAGTGTCCATAATTGTAATATAATCTCCCTCCAGTTATGTCAATTTGCATCCATCTCAAGGAGCTTAAGCAATTGAATAGCTTTAAATAGCATCACATAGCTCTCCTGTAATTTACAAAATTGTTGGCTGGGTCCACGACACTGCAAATCCTAGGGTTTTCATTGCCTCTTCATCTTTGCATTCCTTATAGTGCACACGTGAGGGACATCCAAAGTTGTGTAAAATCTAGTGTATAAGTGATAGCTTCTCCATTTCTTGCCTTCGCTCCATTTTTTAAACAAAAAATAGAAAATCAGTTGGATTTTACAGTAATTAAAAAAAATCAAAAACTGCAGATGCTAGATATCTGAATGCTAGAAACACTTTACAGGTCAGAATTGGGTTTATTATCACATCATGAAATTTATTGTTTTGCAGCAGTAGTGCAAGACATTAAAAATTATTATAAGTAACTAAAAAGTGCAAAAGAGGAATAACTAGGTAGAGTTTATAGGTTCATGGACTGTTCAGAAATCTGGCAGAGGGGAAGAAGCTGTTCCTGAAACATTGAGTGCAGGTCTTTGGGTTTGTGTACCACCTCTCTCTCAGTAGTAATGAGAAGAGGGCATGTCCCGGATGGTGAGGGCCCTTAATGATGGGTGCTGCTGCCTTGAGGCACCACCTCTTGAAGATTTCCTCGGTCAGGAGGGTTGTGCTCGTGATGGAGCTGGCTAAGTTAGACAACAACTGTGGGGAAACCAGATCAAAGTGCAACTGTGGAAGTATGCATAAGCCCAAGCTACACCTTCTTCTATAATACATGGACTGAAACAGACTATTCCTACTTGGGGGTTGCTTTTTCAACTCATTTTTCTGATATATCAACAACTGCATTGATGCTGCTGTCTGCCTGTGTACGGAAATTGAATTTCATTACTCTTTCTGTGGTTATATTTTTTTTCTTCCAGCCTGTTCTCTCCTTCATGTCTCTACTTCTTCCCCTTCCTTTCCTGGATTTTTCAGTCTCCATCTCAGGAGATGGGCTGAGCAAAAACATTCATTACAAGCCCACAGACCCCTGGAGCTTTTTGTTAAACTAACTATTCCTCCTGTACGGACTGCATTCCATTTTCCAGTTTCCCCCATCTGTCATGTTTGCTTCAATTGCTATGGCATTCCACACAGGAGCTTTTAAAATGACTTCATTCTTTCCAGACTGTGATTCCTCTATCATAGTGTGTAGAGGGCTTGGCTGCATCACATCTACCACTTGCACCTCTGTTCTCACCCCCTTTCCTCCTGGACAGAGCAAAGATATAGTTCCCCTGAAGCTGGATGTAGTTCTCCTGCACCTCAGCTTCCATTTACCAGCCTCTGCATTCAATGGATCATCCTTTGCAATTTCCACCAGCTCCAACAGGATTCCTCTAGCAGACACCATTTTCCCTCTTCCCATTTAACCATTTTGATGAAACTGTTTCCTTTGCAGGTTGCTGGTACATTCTTCTGTTCCACCCAACCATTTCCTGTCTTCTGTGGCACTTTCCCATGCCACCACAGGAGTTGAGGCCTGTCCTTTCACCTTTATCTCTTTCCATCATAGACATAGGAGCAGAATTATGCCATTCGGCCCATTGAGTCTGCTGTGCCATTTGATCATGGCTGATTTATTTTCCCCTCTTAATCCCATTCTCCTGCCTTCTCCTTGTAACTTTTGATGCCCTTATTAATCAAGAACCTATCAGCCTCCACTTTAAATATACCTGATGACTTGGCCTCTACAGCCATCTGTGGCAATGAATTCCACAGATTCACCACCTCTGGCTAAAGAAATTCCCCCTTGTCTCAGTTCTAAAGGGATGTCCTTCTGTTCTGAGGCTGTGCTCTCTGGTCCTAGATTCTCCCACTACTAGAAACATCCTCTGTGTCCAATCTATCCAGGCCTTTCAATATTTGGTAGGTTTCAATGAGATTCCCTCGCCCCAGTCCTTCTAAACTCCAGTGAGTACAGGCCCAGAGCAATCAGACATTCCTCATATGTTAACCCTTTCATCACTGGATTCTTGTAAACCTCTGGACCCTCTCCAATGTCAGCACAGCCATCTTTGTATATGGGGCCCAAAACTGCTCTCAATACTCCAAATGTCATCTGACCAACACCTTATAAAGCCTCAGCATTACATCCTTGCTTTTATATTCTAGTCCTCTTGAAATAAATGCTAACACTGCAATTGTCTTCCTTACTACCAACTGAACCTGCAAGTTATCCTTTAGGGAATCCTGCACTGGGACTCCCAAGTCCTTTTGGACCTCCAATTTCTGAATTCTCTCCCTGTTTAGAAAATAGTCTACACCTTTATTCCATCTATCAAAATGCATGATCATACACTGTATTCCATCTGCCACTTTGCCCATTCTCCTAACCTGCCCAAGTCCTTCAGACTCCCTGCTTCCTCAACACTACCTGTCCCTCCACCTATCTTTGTATCATCTGCAAACTTGACCACAAAGCCATCATTTATCATCCAGATCATTAATGTAGAATGTAAAAAATAGCGGACCCAACAATGACCTTCTGCGGAACGCCACTAGTCACCGACAGCCAACCAAGAAAGGCCCCCTTTATTCCCATTCTTTGCCTCCTGCCAGTCAGTCAATCCTCTATCCATGCTAGTACCTTTCCTATAATACCATGGGCTCTGATTTTGTTTAGCAGCCTCCTGTGTGGCACCTTGTCAAAGGCCTTCTGAAAATCCAAGTAAGCAACATCAACTGACTCTCCTTTGTCTCTCCTGCTTGTTACTTCCTCAAAGAATTCCAACAGATTTGTCAGACAATATCTTCTCTTAAGGAAACCATGCTGACTTTGGCATATTTTATTATGAGCTTCCAAGTACCTGGAAACCATCTCTAATGAACTCTAAAATCTTACCAACCACTGAAGTCAGATGAACTGGCCTGTCATTTGCCTCCCTCCCTCCCTTCTTAAAGAGTGGAGTGACATTGTGATTTTCCAGTCCTCTGGAACCATTCCTGACTCTTTCAGGATCATGATCCAGTAACCTGAACAGTGTTTCAGTTGAAGCAGTAATTGACTTCTAATCTAATGTACTGCATTCAGTGGTCACAGTGTAGTCTTCTGTACAGTGGAGAAGCCAAACTCATTGCAGACCATTTACATTCAGCCCCTAAGCTCCCTGTTACCTGCCACTTTAATTCTCCATCCCATTTCCACTCTGCCTCCTGTGCTGTTATAACAAGGCCCCACATGAGCCTGAGGAAGAGCACCTCATCTGTCTGGGCAAGTTGCAGCATTCCAGACCCTATCAAATTCTACAACTTCAGGTAACACCCTTTCTGTAGCAGATCTAGTCATTTCTGCCACAAGTCATTCATCTGTAAAGTTGGCTGATTTTTGTTTTCCTCCCTGTCAGCACACTTGTACTGTCACTATTACTTGAGGAAATCTACAATGTCCTGCATGGCAACCCTGATCTTGCCTAATCACAAATGTTCCTTTTAGTCCTGCCCCATTCCCACCTTCTCTACAGCTTAACTTTTCTCTTTCCCAGTTTTGAAGGAAGGAAACTTTGAGGAAACAATGGTTTTGAAGTAGTAGGAAAGTCTCTTAAAACAGAAAATAGTTGATTTTGCACTTCAGCCTTTACAGATAAATACCAGGCATAAGATAATGGAGTAGATTACTACATTGGGGGGGTGGGGGGAATCTGAAGATACCAGACGTTCTTCAAAAGCAACTGAAAATTGTTATGAATTTGTTGATCATTGTTTTTCTTGAGCTTCAAATCTGACATAAAGCCACGCTCCATTTCAATAGTGTTGGAATTTAGCTGAAAAGTCAGGGTGTGACTTGCAGCTGAAAAATCCTGTCAGGTTGGTATATTCCATACTTCTTTTGCCCATAAATGGAAATTAAAAAAACTGCAGATGCTGGAAACGTTCAACTGCATGACCTGTAGGGCCCTATTGAATTACAGTAAGAAATCTTTATTTTGCAGTAAAGACCAATTTGCCTTTTACCTTAACTACTTGCTGTTATAGGTGACTGATGTAATGACACCACATCCCCCTGAACATCTTTTGATATGCACCATTTTTTAAAAAAAAAATTCCTTTTCTATATTATACACCATTTGCCATGTCCTCTCCTGCCTGTTTCTTGTAGCCTTTCTTTATCTTCTCACTCCATGTGGCCACCCTGCTTTGCATCATCAGCAAATGATATAGGTGTGTTAGTTGCTATCTACCAAAATTCCATGGATATTGGAGAGTTCTTGGACTGGAAATGCACAAATGTAGCGCTGCTGTTGAAGAAAAGAGGAGACAGCAGGAAACTAAAGGCCATTTAGCCTAACATCTGTCATTTGAGGGGGAATCTCTTATTAAGAAGGTAACAACATGGCACTTTAAATCGTCAGACAATCAAGTAGAATCGTATGTTTGACAAATTTGCTAGAGTTTGAGGATATAACAAACTTGGTGGATAAAGGGAAATAGATGTTTAGATTTCCAGACTGCATTTGATAATGTCAAGTAAAGGTTACTGTTGTAGCGGTTGCTACCGCGGAATAAAACAAGACTCTACTCGGAGGATTGCCAAACAGAACTGGTTTATTTTCCCGCCTTGCGCGGGCCCTTTAAGGGAGAATGTTCCCGCCCAAAACAACTGGCAATGATGTAAGTCCTACGTCATCAGGACTTCCCCGCGCGCGGGTTCTCCCTGTCGCTCGGAAAGACGAGGCCCGCCACCATCTTGGGCCTCGTCGCTCCGACGCCGCGCGACCCGACTGCTGAGCCGGTTTGCCCGACTAGACGGTGAGTCGCCACACAACCCCCCCCCGAACCAGCGAGACAGTCCCCAAGGTCCGTGGGCTGTGCCAGCTGCCACTTAGGGGGGGCGGCCTCTACGTCGTGGCGTGGCAACCTCGACAGGCTGTTGCAGATCCAAATGGGCCGGTTTGAGGTGGTCCACCGTGAAAACCTGTTCCCTGCCTCCAATGTCCAAAATAAGTGGATCCGTTATTCCATATGACTCGGAACGGTCCCTCATATGGTCGTTGCAATGGCGCCCGAGGTGTGCCCCTGTGAACGAAAACAAACTTACAGTCCCGTAGTTCCTTGGGCTGGCAGGATGGGGCTTGACCGTGCCGTGAGGTGGGAATCGGGGCCAAGGCGCCAAGCTTCTCGCGCAGTCTTTGTAGGACTGCTGGGGGTTGTTCCCCTTGGTCCCAAAGGGCAGGTATGAAATCCCCGGGGACAACTAGTGGCGCCCCGTATACAAGCTCGGCTGACGACGTGCGGAGGTCTTCTTTGGGGGCAGTGCGTATGCCGAGCGGGACCCAAGGCAGCTCGTCAACCCAGTTAGGACCCTTCAGGCGGGCCATCAAGGCCGATTTCAGATGGCGGTGAAAACGTTCCACCAACCCGTATGATTGAGGATGGTAGGCCGTGGTGGTGTGCAGCTGCGTCCCTAGCAGGTTCGCTAATGCAGCCCAGAGACTGGAAGTGAATTGGGTGCCTCTGTCTGAAGTGATGTGGGCCGGAACGCCAAAACGTGAGACCCAAGTTGTGAGCAGCGCCCGGGCGCAGGAATCAGTTGTGATGTCAGTCAGGGGGGTTGCCTCAGGCCACCTCGTGAACCGGTCCACGATGGTAAGGAGGTACCGGGCTCCTCTTGAAACCGGCAGAGGGCCCACGAGGTCGACGTGTATGTGGTCGAACCTCCTACGGGTAGGCTCGAACTGCTGTGGTGGGACCTTGGTGTGTCGCTGGATTTTTGACGTCTGGCAGTGCGGACAAGTCCTGGCCCACTCACTGACCTGTTTGCGCAGGCCATGCCAGACAAACTTGCTGGCGACCAGTCGAACAGTAGATCTGATGGACGGGTGCGCCAACCCATGTACCGAGTCAAAAACGCGTCTCCGCCAGGCTGCAGGGACTATAGGGCGGGGCTGACCAGTCGCAACGTCGCAAAGTAGGGTCCGCTGACCTGGACCAACCAAGAAATCTCGGAGCTGCAGACCCGAGACTGCGGTTCTGTAGCTGGGCAGTTTGTCGTCGGCTTGCTGTGCGTCAGCTAGGGCCGTGTAGTCGACACCCAAGGATAGGTTGTGGATGGCTGGTCTGGAAAGTGCATCAGCAACGACATTATCCTTTCCGGAGACATGTTGGATGTCAGTTGTGAACTCAGAAATGTAGGATAAATGTCTCTGCTGACGAGCTGACCAGGGATCGGAGACTTTGGAGAAGGCAAAGGACAGAGGCTTATGATCGGTGAAAGCGGTGAAAGGCCTGCCTTCTAGAAAGTATCGGAAATGCCGGACCGCCAGATACAGCGCTAGAAGTTCCCAATCAAAAGCGCTGTACTTCAGTTCGGGCGGTCTAAGGTGCTTGCTGAAAAATGCCAAGGGTTGCCAGCGGCCTTCGAGTAGCTGTTCCAGTACCCCACCCACCGCGGTGTTGGACGCGTCTACCGTGAGGGCAGTCGGGACATCAGTCCTGGGGTGTACCAGCATCGTGGCATCTGCCAGGGTGTCTTTGGCCTTAACGAAAGCAGCCGCAGCCTCGTCAGTCCAGGTGATGTCCTTGCCCTTACCAGCCAGCAGCGAGAACAGAGGGCGCGTGATACGGGCTGCTGCAGGGATGAAACGATGGTAAAAGTTGACCATCCCAAGGAATTCCTGTAGGCCTTTGACTGTATCGGGGCGGGCAAAATGGCGGATAGCATCCACCTTGGCGGGTAGGGGTGTTGCTCCGTCGCTGGTGATTTTGTGGCCGAGGAAATCGATAGAGTCAAGTCCGAATTGGCACTTGGACGGGTTAATCGTGAGGCCGAAATCGTGGAGGCGGGAATACAGCTGACGGAGGTGGGAAAGGTGTTCCTGGCGGTTACGGCTGGCGATCAGTATGTCGTCCAAGTAAATGAACACCAAGTCCAGGTCTCGGCCTACCGCGTCCATCAGCCGCTGGAAGGTCTGCGCGGCGTTCTTAAGGCCGAACGGCATCCGAAGGAATTCGAAAGGCCGAATGGGGTGATAATCGCAGTTTTGGGGACGTCATCCGGATGGACCGGGATTTGGTGGTATCCCCTAACGAGGTCCACTTTGGAAAAGATGCGGGCCCCGTGTAAGTTTGCTGCGAAGTCCTGGATGTGAGGGACGGGATAGCGGTCCGGGGTGGTGGCATCATTCAGCCTGCGGTAGTCGCCGCAGGGCCTCCACCCTCCGGTGGCTTTGGGGACCATGTGCGGGGGGAGGCCCAGGGGCTGTCTGACCTGCGAACAATCCCCAGCTCCTCCATGTGACGGAACTCTTCCTTTGCCAGGCGGAGCTTGTCTGGAGGTAATCGTCGTGCTCGGGCATGAAGGGGTGGCCCTGTGGTAATGATGTGGTGTCGTACCCCGTGTGTGGGCCTAGAATTTGTAAACAAAGGTGCCAAAATCGATGGGAATTCGGCTAGGAGCTTGGCGAAATCATCGCCAGAAAGGGAAATGGAGTCCAGGCGCGGGGCTGGTGAGCTGATTTCTCCCAGGGGATAGGTCCGGAGAGTGCTAGAGTGGACTAACCGCTTCCTTCGCAGGTCGACTAACAGGTTGTGGGCCCGAAGGAAATCGGCTCCCAGGAGTGGTCGGGCGACGGTGCCAAGGGTAAAGGTCCAGGTAAAACGGCTGCCGCCAAAGTGTAATTGAAGCGTACGGGTGCCGAAAGACCGTATCGTTGTACCGTTGGCGGCATTGAGTAGAGGACCTGGTGGCCTGTCACGAGTGTCGCGGCCTGTCGGGGGCAAAATACTGACCTCCGCTCCAGTATCAATGAGGAAACACCATCCAGATTTCTTGTCCTGAACGAAGGGGAGGCTCTGTCGGTGGCCAGCCGCCGTAGCCATCAGCGGCGGCTGGCCCTGGCGTTTCCCTGAAACTTGCAGGGTGGGCGGCATCGACGGGCCTCCGCACCCCACCTCTGATGGTAGAAGCACAGCTGGTCACCCGTGTCGTCGTCTGCGTTCCTGGGGCGTGGCTGCTCGGTTGCTGGGGCCGGGCGAGGCGGGCGTTGGGCTCGCGGCCTGGTGATTTGACTGACGGACGAACCGCTCTCGCGCTTGGCCCTCCACAGGACATCTGCCCGGGCGGCCACCCCACGGGGGTTGCTGAAGTCGGCGTCAGCTAACAACAAGTGGATGTCATCGGGGAGCTGTTCGAGGAAGGCCTGTTCGAACATCAGGCATGGCTTGTGTCCCTCGGCCAATGCCAGCATCTCATTCATTAAGGCTGATGGGGATCTGTCCCCCAGGCCATCCAGATGAAGCAGGCGGGCGGCGCGCTCACGACGGGAGAGGCCGAAGGTCCGGATCAAAAGGTCTTTGAAAGCCGGGTACTTATCTTCCTCCGGAGGCGACTGGATGAAGTCTCCAACCTGGGCGGCTGTCTCCTGGTCCAGAGAGCTAACCACATGGTAGTACTTTGTGGAGTCGGAGGTGATCTGCCCAAGGTGGAATTGCGCTTTGGCCTGGTCAAACCAGACGCTGGACCGAAGTGTCCAAAAGGTGGGCAGCTTGAGGGCCACTGCGTTGGCTGCTGCACTATCGTCCATTTCGCGGGTCCAAAAGCCGTTTGGACCGTCGGGGTCACCAATGTAGCGGTTGCTACCGTGGAATAAAACAAGACTCTACTCAGAGGATTGCCAAACAGAACTGGTTTATTTTCCTGCCTTGCGTGGGCCCTTTAAGGGAGAATGTTCCCGCCCAAAACAACCGGCAATGACGTAAGTCCTACGTCATCAGGACTTTCCCGGGCGCGGGTTCTCCCCGTCGCTCGGAAAGACGAGGCCCGCCGCCATCTTGGGCCTCGTTGCTCCGATGCTGCGCGACCCGACTGCCGAGCCGGTTCGCCCGACTAGACGGTGAGTCGCCACGCTGTGCAGGATAAGAGTGCACGAGGTTGGGTATAATAGAATGGTATGGATAAGGTATTAATTAACTAACAATAAAAGGGTTGGGACAAATGGGTTGCTTTCAGATTGGCAATCAGTAATGTGGGGTGCCACAAGGACCTAGGCTGGACCATGAATATTTACCATGTATATTAACTTTGGTTGAAGGAGTTAAGTGTACTTCAGCTAAATTTGCTGATGGCACAGTGATAACTGGCTTTGCAAATTGTGAGGAAAACATAAGCTGCAAAGGGATATGGATAAAAAGTTAGCATGAAGAAAGTTGGTGGGTAATGTCAGGTTATCCACTTTGGAAGGAAGAGTGAAAAAGCAAATTCTGAGACTACAAAATGTTGCAGTAGAAAAGAATTCTAATGCATGAAAAGCCCAAAGTTAGCATGCAAATACATGTAATTGAAAGTCTAATGGAATGTTGACCTTTATTGCAGGGAGTAAGTTTCGATGCAACTTTACAGGGTGCTGGTGAGAGCACTTGGAATACTACATACACTGTTGGTCTCATATTTAAAGAATAATATACTAACATTGGAGGCAGTATAGAGAAAGCTTGTGTTGATTCCTGGGATGAAGAAGTTGGTATCCCAAGAAAGGTTGGGCTAATATAAATTGGAGTTTAGAGTGAGAGTTTACCTGATTGAAACACAAGATTCCTAGAGGCATTGAAAAGGATGAAACATGAGAAGATATATCCCCATGTAGGATATCTAGAACTGGGGGCATTTTCACTACAAGGGGTTACCTATTTGAAACAGATCAGTGGGAATTTATTTTCTGAGTCTTGTGAATCTTTGGCTCATGAATCTACCCCTGAAAGTTGTAGAGGATGATACAATGAATATATTCGGGGAGATTAGATATGTTAAGAGGTAT
This sequence comes from Pristis pectinata, assembly GCF_009764475.1. Lineage (NCBI taxonomy): Eukaryota > Metazoa > Chordata > Chondrichthyes > Rhinopristiformes > Pristidae > Pristis > Pristis pectinata. Next base: position 85,702,188 of record NC_067414.1, on the reverse strand, counting down.
AGGATGAGAGAAGGAAAGTGAGGCCAAGGTTGGATTTAATGACATCTGGTTTGATGAGCTGATTGGCTTGTTCTTGTTTCTTTTATGTTTTAACTTGTGTATGCAATACTTATCACCCTCAATCAAATCAGGTGTGGTTCCTGCAGAATAACTTTTTTTCATAAACGGATACTTTTAAGCAAGATGTTTCTTAAAAATCACAATTGATAAATTTGGTGGTAAACATATCCCTGAGACTGGCTTTATGGGGGAGGGGGTGGGGGAGGTTCACACAGGCTTGGGGTAACTAGAATGGTACAGAGTGATGCAAGAGACAGTTGTAAATTGCTGTTTGCTTCCATGAATGGGGATGAGGTAAGTTAGAACAGGATGCTACCATATATACTGCAGTATTGAAATAAGCAGAAGAGAGATTTGCATTGCACAGTCCACTTTTTTTTTGGGGGGGGGGGTATTCTAAAACACTTTACAGACAACTAGATTACTTTATTAAAGCACACTCAATGTTGCAGAGCACTTGGCTGTCACAGATGCTGATGTGATGGTGATGAGATCATCACTTTTAGATTGACAGGTATGTTTGTTCTATTTTTAGACATTTATCCTTACAATTTTCAAGAACGTAATAATGAAGTAACAAACAAATTTCAATGATCTCTAAATTGATGTGTCCTAAATTACTCTAAACTAAATTGCTAATGTTGATGACAGTCTCAACATAGAAGGACCAAGAGTGGGAGATTTCAGAGCAGAGGGGTTGGGATAAAATTAAAATCAATGTCTGAGGACTAGTAATTTTCTTTGATACTTGGGATTTGTAGTCTCCCTCTGTTCCAAGACTCTCATTATTGAGTAACCACATGGTTTGTTAAAGCTGTTTTGAACCTTCTGTGACACAATCTCCTCGGGTACTTTTGATTCTGTGCATCTATAATATTAGACGACAAATACGTCTGCAGATGCTGGAATCTGAAACAAAAACAAAAAATGCTGGAAGAACTCTGCCAATTGAGCAGCATCTGTGGGAATAGAATCCAGTTAACTTCAGGTCGGGGAACCTTCCTCAGAACAAAATTGCATTTTCTATCTTTGTTCTATATATTTCTATTTTCTCATTTTATCCTTGTTCTTTCTTATTTTATTTATTCCAGTAGCAGATGTAGTAACATCTAATCAAAATAGGCCAAAGTTTTTGTGGTAAGATACCAGAGTTCTGTTTTCTTTACATAAACCTGTTTGCCAGATCATTAGTCCAGTTAAAATATCCACCATGGTGCCATTTCCTAATTAATGAGGCGTCTTGCTCTCTGCCATAGCTGTCTGTAGTTTGTTTTTTTAAGTCTAAACCACCTTAGTGCCAAAAGCTTAACTAGAGGGAGTCAAGTTTAATAATACATGAAACTGTTTTAAAAAGGGCAGATGCTGGAAATCTGAAATAAAAGCAAAAATGCTGGAAAAACTCACTAGATCAGGCAGCATCTGTGGAAAGAAACAGTTTCAGGTCAGAGACCCTTTACCAGAATGGGGAAAGATGAAGGTAATTTTAAGTCAGAGAAGGTGCTGGGAGGGATGGATAGGACAAAAAAGCATCTGCAATATGGTTAGGTGGGTTAATGGAGCAGTTAGAGGGTGATTATGTTGTTTTGGCTTTGTAAACAATGCAAGCTTGAGGAGCAGCACCACCTCTTCCATCTGGGCACCTTGCAGTCTTCTGGTCTGTATCAGAAATGGCCACTTTTGCCTTAAGTCATCCATCTTGATTTTTGGATCAGTTTTTCTCTCTCCATTTAGTACAACCTGATCTGAGTATATCCACAGCCATGTTATTAGAAACACTAGTTATTAGCAGACATGGGCATAGTCACCATCCAGCTTGTCCTTTAACACATTTGACCTGGTCTCTCCTTCCCTCTCTCATGTTCCCTTTGTCCTATCTACCCTTTCTGACACCTGCAACTTAATTACGTTTTTTGAAGTACTTTTCCTAGTTCTCAAATGGTCTTGACCTGAAACATTAACTTTCTCTTTGCACAGTTGCTGCCTGATCTGTCTTTCCAGCATTTTCTGTTCTCATTCAAAGCTTAGATTGTTTTTCATTTCCCAGAAAAGAGCATATTTCAGCAATGAAGAAACTGGTACCCCATAGTTTTCTATTCCTGTTCATAAAGCATGGAATGTTTACTTCAAGATTCTTTTAATCTCATGACATCTACTCAGTGTTGTGGGCCAAAACACACATATGCTAGTGAGCAAGTATTTCTCTTCAAAGAAAACAATTTTTCAAAGCCTGTCACAAAACTATTGCCTGCTTAAGCATTCGTATTATCAAGGATGGCTTGCTTACACACTGGTTTGAAGTGACTGAGGCCATTTATATTACATTTCTTGACCGAAGGAGATCATTTGGTTCAAATTCATGCCAACTCTCAAAGCAGTTCCATTCCCCCGCTGGTTTAGTTGTAACCTATTCTGTCACATGTTGTTATCACCTCCAACTTGATTCTTCTACCACCAATTAACAATAGGATTTACAAAGACCATTTAACCCGCTAACCAGTATGTTTTTGGGATATGGGATGAAATCAGAGCACCCAGGAGAAACCCACATGTTTGTATGGAAAATGCGCAACCTCTCAACACAGCCCCAGAGGTCACAATTGAACCTGCATTGCTAGAGCTGAGGCAACTGTTCTACCTGTTGTGCAACTGCATACCCACCAGCATGGAACCTGGAGGTGCCTGATTTTTTTGGGGTGGGGGGGGGGGGGGGGGGGGGGAAGAGGTAAGAGAGTGAGAGAGTACTGAGGTGTGCTCTTTCTGCCAATATGTGCAACTTGTTCTTCTGATACATGGACTCAAAAGTTCTTGGTGCCATCTCAAGTGCTCTTTGTCCATTGAGCAGCCATGGATCAGGGATTCTTAGGAGTTAATGGGGATGTCTTTTTCATTAAGGATGCTTTGAAAATGCCTCAAATGTTCATTTTTTCCACTTGGTAATCACTTCCTGTGGCAAAGCTTGGAATAAGTGTCTACTTTGGAAGTTCACTGTTGGGCTGCGAGTGATGTGGCCTGTCCAGTTGAGCTGACTGAGTATAGTTGGGGCCTTGTTGATGGGGTATTGACTTGGGAGAGAATACTGATGTTGGTTTATTTATTCTTCCAGGATGGTGCTGGTGATGCTGTAGTCCAAGTCTCGGAATCATGTAGCGGACAGGTTCATTGTTGACTGGTTCTAGAAGTGCATGAGTTATTGGGCTTTGCATGCAACATCTGCAACACAGAGGTCCTCTATTAACCTGCCCACCTACACTACCCTCCAGTAGTAGTTTTGCAATGAGACCTTAGAAAATGTAGGCCACTTCCCTTATCTCAGGAGTTACTTCTTGGTGACACACACAGTAATAAAATTTGTCAGTGTGCCAGCACAGCCTTTGGCTGACTGAGTAGAAGAATGTTTGAAGATCAAGATCTCAAACCTGGCATAAAAACTCCTGCTATCACAAACTACCTTGGTGATTAATACCTGTTCTCTTGGGCTTGACGTTAGGCTTGTAAACCAGTGTAACTGAGTTTCTTTAAACATTTGCCTTCTGTCTGAGTCATATTTGCTCTTCATTCCTGCTCTCCTCTCCCTGTTAAAGAATGAGCATCTGAGCTGCAGTTAGTGAAAGCTCCTTGAAAGAATTGTCACTTGCTTCAATATTAAGCCAAATGCTCCACTATTCTCCCAGTACTCTTCTGGAAATACTAAATGAAAACTTATTCCGGAGTTTAATGGCAAGAAATACATTAACTTAGCAAACCAGTGTCAAAGCTAATGAAACCTGTAAAAGTAAACCAGTGATAGCTGGCCTCTGTTATACCCATTGTTTTTTTTTCAATTTTTTTTATTAGTTTACAAATTAATACAGATTAATATATAACATCGATGATTGTAGATGTAATACAAAGAGATCAGGAGAACAATCATAACATAGATAATCATAGAGCAATAAAATATAGAAAAAAATCTGTAGATCCCATGCTCTTAGTAAATGAATATAATATAAAAAGGAAAGATTTATTATGTATATAAAAAAAAACCCAAATCAATAAGAAATTATAAACAATATATCAAACCAAACTAAACCAAAAAATTTCAAAAAGAAAAAAAACTGGACTGAAATTTCTCAATAGAAACAGCAATATTATGTCATCAACTCTGTTCCTCTAAATTGGAAAGTTTATTGAAGAGGGATCTACATGTGAAAATATTGAATAAATGGACTCCAAATATCTTCAAATTTAAGCGAAGGATCAACAGTACCGCTCCTAATTTCTTTCCAAGTTTAAACATGATATAATTTGAGAAAACCATTGAAAAGTAGTAGGGGGTATTGGATCCTTCCATTTTAAGCAAAATGGATCATTTGGCCATTAATATAACAAAGGCAATCATATGGTAAGCGGAAGCAGATAAATGGCCAGATTCTATCCTTGGTAATCCAAAAATTGCAGTGATAGGGTGAGATTGTAAATCAATATTCAATACATTTGAAATGTTAATGTCTTTCCAATATTTTTCCAAAAGAGGACAGGACCAAAACGTGTCAAAGAAGCCACATTCAATTTACATCTGTCACATGTAGGACCTATATGGTGGTAGAAACAAGCTAGCTTATCTTTTGACATGTGGGTCCTGTGAACTACCTTAAACTTTATCAACGAGTGTCTGGCACACATTGGAGATGTATTAACTAAATGAAGAAATTCCTTCCATGTCTCTGTAGGTAAAGATGTCTGGAGTTCACTTTCCCATTCATTCTTAATTTTGTCCAGTGATTCTGGATGTATTTTCATAATTAAATCAGATTATTGCTATCAAGCCCTTCTGATGAGGATTAAGACCTAAAATTTTTTCCGTAATTTCAGTTTTGTATGGTGTCAGAAAAGAGGGTATAGAAAAGAGCTTTTAAAAAAACTTCTAATCTGCAAATACCAAAAGAAGTGTGATCTAGGCAAATTGTATTTGTTAGACAATTGTTCAAAAGATGAAAAACAGTTATCAATGAATAAATCATGAAAACCTTCCTTTTCCATATGGAAAAAGCTGAGTCAACTCTAGATGTATGAAAGAAAAAATTAGATTGAATGGGACTACCCACTGTTTCTAATAGCTTGCATATCTCTAAATGGGTGAAGTTAAAAGATTGGAAAGTATTGTGATTTAACACTCGTCTTGAAGGCAAAAGTCCCCTTCCTGTGATCATTCCAGAGTCACCTGATGCAGAATGGAAATTCATTGGCCTGAAATAGTAACTTATTTCTCTCTGAGCAGATGCTACCTATGAGTATTTCCAGCTTTTTTTTTGAAGTTTCAGATGTCCAGTATCTGGAGTAATTTGCCACAGACACAACCTGAACTGCTGAGCTCCCTTGGCACCAGACCTACCCAGTTTTACAAAAGCTAATTAACTGAAATCATCAAATTCATTGAGCCCTGAGAGGTGAGACATGCCTAGATGTTCCTCAAACTAGGGCTGCACTTTTTATTGGAACAGTGTATGAGGCCAAAAACAAGTCAGTGTGAGAGGGATAGGGAATTAAGTGACAGGTAACTTGATGTTCGAAGTCATCCTTGCATATTGAATAGAGGTGGTCTGCAAAGAGATCCACCTAATCTGCATTTGTATTCTGCCAACGTGAAGGAGAATGCATCATGCACGCTAAATTGGAAGAAGTGCACACGAGTCATTGACCTGAAGTAATCCCTGGAAGATGGGAAGTGGTAAATGGACAGATATTGCATTTCCTGAAGTCGCATGGGAAAGTGAGAAGGGGTGTTGGTGCAAGTGGAGTAGTAAATGAGGGACTTGAGGATGGAATGGTTCTTTCATAATACATGAAGGGGAGGAGAAGATACATCTGGTGTTGTCATTTTATGGAAAGTGGAAATTGTGGTGATCCATTGAGGGGACTGGTGAGTACAAGGGGGACAGTATACTTTGGGTGAGGGGATACGGCGAGAGAGCACGGGAGCAGATTTACAGGAAGTGGAATGGACATAGATGCAAGCCCTATTAACAATGGTGGAGAGAAAGCCACAGAGGAAAAAGAAGATATCTCAAATGCTATTCATCAGAACAGATGCAAGAGATGTAGAAACTAAGAGAATAGAATGGAGTCCTTGCAGGAAGCAGGGTGGGAAGAGATGTCAATATAGCTATGGAATTCTGTGGGTTTATAAATAGACATGGGTGACTATCTTACCCCCAAACTGGAGACAACAAAAGGGAATGGAAGTGCCAAAGATGGGCCATATGAATGTGAGAAGTACATGGAAATTGACAGTGAAGGTGATTATTTCTTCTGGAAGTTCCAATGTGCTGTGAAAAGGTGGGGGTGAGGGGAGCAGGTGATGAGGACTGTTCAATAACTTGGACCCATGTGCATTCCTACAGATACACTTTTGATTTGGCAAAAGTAAGTGGAGTTGGAGAAATTTTCCAGTGCAAGAATGAGTTCAGCCAAATGGAGAGGGAGCTAGTTAGGCCTTTGATCAGTGAAGGAGAGGCATTCAGATCGTAGTGTGGGATGAAGTTGTAGAGGGAATTGTATACTCCACCCATAATAAAATTAGCTGGTTAGGACCAGGAAACTGTCAAAGTGGTGGATGGAATCAAAGGTCTCATAGCTGTCAGTGGTAGAAATAATATTGGTAGGAAGAAATTGGTTCTATAGGACTAGAACAGACTTTGACTTACTGCTGGTGAATCTGGCAGAGGAGTTGGAACGTGGCTGTATCAGGTTGGGGGACTATGGGGCTGGAAGCAATGGAGGGAACATCTTCCTGCTTCATGATGTCTTTCAAATTATCCTAATAAAATGAATGTAGAATTTAGTTGTAGTCATCAGAGCCAACAATGACGACATCAGGCTTGTGCTCCTTATTGGGATTGTTCAGAAGATTGAAGACTTGATTATTACTCCATACCCTCAACCACAAAGCTAATTCGTGCCAAATCTTTGTCACCTATTATGAATATGTAACTCTATAAAAGGAAATATCTATCAATGGACCTTCATCTTTAACATTATTTGTGTTGTGAATTGTGGGAGATTCAAAAGAAACTCCATTCCTGAGATGTCAATACTTTAAATTTTCTTTCACCCTCTTTTTTTCGCTAAAATATTTACTATTAAAAACCAATTTTCAAGTAACAATTGTACATGCTCTTTATATAAAGATGAAGCATGGATTGCCACAATAATCACCTTATTGCTAATCTTAAGTTTTAAATCTTGCATTGTTCCAAAATATTTTGAACAAGTTACTTTCTGTGACCTTGCAGCAAATATTTGTTCTTGAAAGATGGTAAAAGCTCATTAACATAGATCTGTTGTACAACTGCACAAGGCACACTTAAAACTTCCCCTTTTGAAAGCTTAAATTGTATTGACCATTGGGTGCAACAGTTTGTTCTGTGCGCATCTGAACGTGCAGTATCCAGATGGTTCTCACTGGAAGAAAAATCCAGCATTTTCTCCAGGTTGTTGCTACATCTGGCAATCCCGTTTAAACCGACCTGTTTTGCATTGCATCATCTTTCCAGCTTGTGCTCCACCCTGACTTGAGTATATGACACCTGTTCCACTTAACTATTGAAACTCTATATTGATGACTTAATTGGGATTCCATTATTGTTCCTTCAGGCATGCCACTTGTAACAGCCTGCCTTCCTTGGGGTAGTAGACTATTACTACAGTCGTTTTTGTGCCTTAGCGAATCCTTTACTCATGCTAATACATTGCCAACGAATTAGTGGGTTCTTATTTTGTGTAAATTACCTTTGCTTAGTACCTTGTTAAATGACGACATGCAGCATTCCTCCTCCTGCTGGTTACATCCTCAAAAATCATCACTTTAGGGGAAAAAAAGCACTAACACTGACTCTGTCTATTATGATCATTCTCAGTAGACTATTACCACATTCTTACTAATAGCTTGCATTATTTTTCACAACCATTGATTGGTTAGGTAACTTCCTATTTTCACCCTCTCTTTCTGAATGGTAGTTTTACACTAGCTACTTTCCTGTTCCATTTGAACTGTTCCTGAGTAGAGAAGTAATTTGGAAGGATTGTCACTGCTGCATCTAATATCACCACAGCTGCCTATTTTAGAACCCTGGGATATAAGCCATACAGATGGGATTTATTGTCTTTCAGTCCCATTAATTTCTCCAGGATTCAACAAATAGATTACTGGGTTTCAGGCTTTTATTTTGACCCTTCTTTCCTCAGTTTCTGGAATACTTGTAGTCTTAGCATCTTGGCTATTCATTATAATTTTGTTTTGTATTTTCATTGATTTTAAATTTTATATTTTCATTACAATTTTAAACCCCTGAGAGATATCTCCTTTTCGTATTTTAGAAGCTCTATCTTTCTCATCGTTAGTTTATTTTCTTTGGTTTAGATTTGATGCTCTTGGTAATGTAATGAGCTGCCTTTGCCACTGAACTTGTTCTGCAAGCTACTTTGTTGATTTGATTTGCCTGGTCTGTTCTGAAGATCAATTCTTCCCCCCCCCCCCCCCCCCCCCCCACTGTTGTATTACCTTTACTACAGGCTCCTTTTTCCAAAAGAGACTGCTGATGCTGAAATCTAGAACAAAATCCAAATGCTGGAAGAACTAAGTACCATCAAGCAGCATCTGTGGAGACAAAAGGTGTTAGGCAACATTTCCAGTCAAGACCCTTGCACATTTTGCCTCCACAAGTGCTGCTTGACCAGCTGAGTTTTTGTTTCTTTTTTCACCCAAAGGCTGCTTTAGGAAGGCTAATAAACTGAACTCTTTCTTTGTTCCTCATACTGCGACATTGGTAAGACCATAGTGGTGTACTGCACAGAAACTGGTCCTTGGCCCACTATGTCCATGTCAACTGTTTTGTCTATCTACACTAATCCCCCACGTTAGATCTGTATTCTCCTATTGCCTTGCCTGTCTTAAATGCCTCTTAAACATGATGATTGTATCTGCCTCCACTGTGGCCGTGTATTTCCACATATCATCTACTCTGGTGGTGGAGGGATAACTTCCCATCAAATCTCCTTTAAATCTCCTCCCTTTCACCTTTTTAAACCTGTGCCCTCTTACTTTTGACACTAGATCGTGACTATCTACCATATCTGTGCCTCTCATAATTTTATATAGCTCAACCAGGTTACCCCTTTGGCCTCTTGCTCCAGGACAAACAAACCCAGCCCAGCCTATCCAATCTGTCCCCTGAAACTGAAATCCTCCAATCCAAGCAACATCCTGGTGAATCTCCTCTGCACTCTCTCCAGTGTTGTCGTATCCATCCTATATAGTATGATGATCAGACCTGCACATAGTACTTCAAATGTGACCTAACCAGTGTTTTGAAAAGTCGCAATATGCTGTCCTGACTCTTGTATTCTATGCCCTGGCTAATTTGAAGGCAAGCCTATCATATGCCTTCCTCAGCACCCTACTGACCTATGTTGCCACTTTTAAGGAACTATGGACTTGTATCCAAAGTCTCTGTTCATCAATATTCCTTAGGACCTACCACTAACTTGTATATGTCCTACCCCTACTTGACTTGCCAAAATGCACCACACTTGCTTTTGTCAGGATTAAATTCCATTTGCCAATTCTCAGCCCATCTTTTCATTTAATATATATCCTGCTGTAGCCTTCGATAACCTCATTTGCTATCCATGCCGTGACCAATTATCATGTCATCTGCAGACATTATTGATGTCTTCTGTATTTGCATCCAAGTCAGTAAATTGGTTTATTATTGCCACAAGTAGTGTGGTACAGTGAAAATCTGTTTTGCATGCCATCCATCGAGGTAGAACGAGAAAAGCAATAACAATACAGAATAAAGTGTTGCCGTTACAGAAAATGCAGTGCAGGCAGACAGTAAGGTGCAAGGCCATAACGAGGTAGATTGTGAGGTCAAGAGTCCATTCTTATCATACTAGGAGACTGGGATAGAAGCTGTCCTTGAGGCTGGCAGTACGTGCTTTCAGGCTTTTGTATCTTCTGCCTGATGTGAGGGGGAGAAGAGAATGTCCAGGGTAGGTGGGTCTTTGACTATGTTGGCTGCTTTGCCAAGGTAGTGTGGTGGCGATAGAGTCCATGGAGGGGAGGCTGGTTTTTGTGATGTGCTTAGCTATAATGTGCATCAGAAACAACAAAGCACACAGCACTAATTACCGATTACACTAGTGGTCACAGACTTCCAATGAATTCCTCCACCACAACACACTGCCTCCTATCACCAAGCCAATTTTGGATCCAATTAGCCGGCTTGCTTTGGATCCCATGTTCCTCAACCTTTTGAACTATCTTACCATGTGGGACCTTGTCAAAAGCCTTACTGAAGTCCATGTAGATGATGTCTATCACCCTGCCTTCATCAATCTTTAACTCCTCAAAGAACTCAACACCTGGATTATTGTGTAAAGTTTTAGTCAATTAAAACTAAAAAAGGGCATGCAGAGGGAATAAAATGTAGTGAAGATTCACCAGACTGGTTCCTCAGTTAATGAGTTTGCCATATGAGAAGAGATTCAGTAGACTTGTCTACTCATGTCTAATACTAGGGAGCATGCATTTAAAATGAGAGGGGGGAAAGTTCAAAGGAGATGTGTAGGGCAAGTTTTTTAAACACAGAATGGTGGCTGTCTGGGGTGGCGGTGGAGGCAAATAGAATAAAGGTGTTTAAGAGGCTCTTAAGTAGCCTCATGAATATGCAGAGAATGGAGGAATATGGGCCATGTGCAGGTGGAAGGGATTACCTTAATTAGTTCAGCACAACATTGTGGGCCAAAGGGCCTGTTCCTGTGTTATACTGTTCTGTGTTCTACCTGGCTTCATCTGCCCATCATCCCCTCCTTGCCTGAATCCACCTAATGCCTGCCAGCTCCTGCCTCACACCTCACCCTCCCTTCTTAATACTGGCCATCTCCCTTCACACTGAGTCCTGATGCAGAGTCTCAACCTGAAACGTTGACTATCCCTTTGCCCCCACAGATGCTGCCTGACCTGTTGAGTTGTGCCAGCAACTTGTTTTTTGCTCCAGATTGTCTCCTGTGCTTATTACCATGTCTGTCTTCTGAATGTCTTGTGCTTTAATAAATTGCCTTTAATTTTTTACTTTATTATTGTTTTTATTTGAATTTGGTCCTGAATATTTTGTTCCATTTGACATAACTTGGTCCATTCACTTTGAAAGCACTGCATTGATTAAAAGTAACACAGCTCAACATGTAGTTGCGATTTTAATCCACTATCTGAAATCTTTTGTATGCTTGCACATATCAAACCATACTGGAGCATATTTGAAAGAACTAGAACACTGGCAAGCATTTGTGAGCACAGGTGTCACCATAAAACTGAAAGTAAAGCTTTGAACCAGATATACAAAGCACTGAAATTCATTTTAAATAAAACATCTGCTCTAGACTTATCAGCAAATGTTATTCATAACCCTGATATCCAGCCTCTCAGTCAAAATGTTTAAATCTACTTGTAGCTCTATACTGTTCTTTGTTCTCATTGTGTACTTGACTGCATTGTTCGAAATCAAAAGATGTAATTTGTTTGACGACATTTTAATCTTTGGCCAGCAATGTTTTCATTGCTTGTGCCATTGGAAGAAGTGTGGTTCATGTACTTGGAGTATGGACTATAGTGAAATAAAATACCATCAAGCTTTTGCATTGCAAGCCATTTATATCAACCTACCAATTAAAAGCAGAAATTCTGTCATTATAGAAAACAACATTTGTAATTGTCAGCATTTTCATCTCCATATCCACTGCTATTAATATCCAGGAGAACCCTCATGATCAGAAACTGATCTGGAGCAGCCATGTTGGTGGTGTGGTTGCAGAGTAGAGGCTGGGTACTCTGATAAGTGACTTGCCTACTCCCTCAGAAGTGTAATGGAATGCTGGCTTGAGTGGATCTCGCAGCAAAACTGTACACAGTACAGCGCATCCAGGATGGGCATATTGTTGATTTCCCCTTTCCAAACTGACATCCCCAGTACCTCCACGTCCGTCACATTGAATGCTTAGCACTAGTTCATCAGTGGCTCTCTTAATCTATCTTGTGCAAGACAAGAGTAACAATGTTGTGGGAATGCACTCATGCCCTTCTCTCCAAGGCATGCAGCTTGATCACTTGGATTTGCTGCTTTATCATTTCTGAGTTAGTATCCTGGAAATTCTTATTTTAATGTTTAAGTGGGAGCACCATCAGAAGGTTCAAGGTACCCTATATGAATCCCTGTAGGTAGCTAGGCATGTTTGATAGTTATGGCTTTGCCAGTGTTGATTACAACTTGAAAGGATTATTTCGAAATCTGTCTCTAAAGAAGCCATGAAAATCCACTCATTTGTAGTACTTTCATACCTTGAGTGTATTATCCTTTATCAACAACCACTTGCGTTTATTCATCACCTTCAAAATGCACCCAGGTTTTCATTATATAACAAGATTAACACTGGCGTTGGACCTAAAAGGTATGGGAAGGGTTGGCTGAAGTAGTGGACATATGCATGTGCAATTTCCTTCTCCCCAACGTTATGAAAAATTCAGAGTGAAAAGGAGTTCTTAATGACTGAAGAATACTTCAATTCCTATGTTATACAGGGCTGCACTTCAAAAGAGACTACGTAAGTCACTTCAGAATATCTGAGCCCTCAACAGTACTATGCGAATGCAAGTCATAGAATTATAGTGAGAGGGAAGGAATTGAGCCCTTGCCAACTTTTGGGTAGAGCTGACCAATTAGACTTGTGCTATGCTCTTAACCCTTGGGCCTAAAAGCTCTTCTTTCCTTCAGATACTTACGCAGTTGCTTCTAAGTGAGAACATAGCTTGGATATAGAACAGTACAGCATAGGAAAAGGACCTTTGCCCCACAATGTCTCTGCTGACTGTGATCTCAAATCACATCTGCCTGCACATGGTCTGTGTCCCTTTTGAGCTGTGCATTCTGGATCACATCATTAGTTATTCTCCCTTTGTCTAGGTGTGTGTGGGCAAAGCAAGTATTTTATGGAAATTATCTTGATCATTGGCAAGACAAAAAGGATTTGGATAAAATCTAGAGTCATGATGGCCATCTTTAAATTTTCTGATGTAAGGTGAGATTGCACTTGTTGACTTAAAAGTTTGTTATTTGGTTAGCAATTCACTTCATGGTGACAACCCTTTGGTCAACTCATGCTTTGTTGTATCATGTTGTACAGCACTATCTTCTGTGACGTGATCTGGCATGTAAGGCATTGGTGGAGTTTGAAAATAATGGGCTTTTACTTTTTTCTCACAGTAAACCATAGTCAGTACAAGATTAGTTAGGTGTTGTGATTTAAAAACTATATTTTGCTTCCCTCCCCTCACACACACAAAAAAAATGTTAAAATAAAAATAATGTCATTAAGTCCATTTTAAAATCCAATTAATTATCAGCTTCTCGTCTGGTTTCCCTTTGCCCTGTGGCATTTACTATCTGGTATGACAGTGTCTTTATTCCCTTGTTGCTTTGCCTCCCTTGGGATTTGCATTCTCAGCAGTGTTTTCAATTACACTACCAGTTTAATGGATATTATGATGCAAAAAGCCTCATTAGAAATCTGTAGCTAAGTTCCATTTTTGGGAGCCACATGAAACCAGAATTAAAATAGTGCTCTGGTATTATCTTTTTTGACTGGATAAATTATTATTTTTGGAGTCATGTGCAACATTTTGAGGAAAGTAGCTGCTGCTTTCCTGTTCTGCTGTGGTATAGGTTGTCTTTAGAGTGTACAGATCTCTATCTGCCTGCACAGTTACAAGTGACAAATCATTCTACAGAGCTCTTAAGGTCATAAGAGAGATGCAGTTTGGAAACAGATCCTTTGGCCCAACTAGTTGTTGTCAACTGTCAAGCATCCATTTGTATTAAGCCCGTTTTATTCTCCCCTCATTCTGGTTAATTTAACACACACACACACACACACACACACACACACACACACACACACACACACACACACACACACACACACACACACACACTCTACAGGGAGAGCTACAAACTCCATACACATTGATCCTGGACTGTTGGAGTTGTGAGGCAGCAACTCTGAACTGCACCACTGTTTAGTCCTCTTGTAAATAGTAGTACACTTGAGTATTGATCTTTTATTTTGTGCTATTTGTTTTGGAAATGTAGAGTTCGTATCCTGAGAGCTAGTAATATTTTGTGGAGTTGAAAAGTAATGCTTTTGGCCCTTCGTGCACAAGGGAGGATAATTTGTAGGTTTCATTGAAAGAAACCTGCAAACCTTATAGCGAATGGTCTCTGTAAAATAGGGTGAAATTAAATCTTGCTCGAGAATACTAACTTATCCAGTCAAAAATGTAATACTGAAGCACAATTTTAACTTTTGTTTTATGTGACTCCCAAAAATTCCATAGATTATTTGTAAGGATTAGTAAAGACAGCATTGATTTTTTTTCTCCCTCCCCTTCTCCCCCCCCCCCCCCCCCCCACCCCACCACCAATATCAGCTTGTGTTTCAAGGGTCGTGGCATCCATGGTGGGGGGGGGGGGGGGAGTGGAATTTTTGGAATTCCTTGCAAATTTTCATTATTGTTGAGACAATTAGACAAAAAGAAGTTCAAATTTTGCTTCATGTTCTGGTGCTAAGTGTGGTAACTTGGTTTCACTGCAGAAGGATTAATTTTGTTTTTTTTTGTGTGGCACCCCAGAGAGTTTGAAGATGCCACTTGTAGTCTAGACAGGTCTTTGATCCCTATAGAGGTTGTGGTATAGATGAAGCCACCAGAAATTGTTGTGCCTTAGGAAGACAATTCAATTTGGAAACCTATTTAGTTGTGAATTTTTTCTGCATAGGAAGTCCCAATACAACAAAGTAAGGAAGTCCCGATACAACAACGTAAGGACACGCAAAAAAATCTGAAGATGCTGTAACTTTAAAATAAAAGGTAGAGAATGCTGCAAATACTCAACAGGTCAGGCTGTATTTGTGGAAAGAGAAACAGTGTTTCGGGTCCTTGACCTTTAAGAAATAGTTATTTCTCTTCCCACAGATGCTGCCTGACCTAATATGTATTTCCAGCAGTTTCTGTTTTTGTATCAAAATAATGATCACCATTGCCAAAATGCATACAGGCAACCCCACATTACGGCCATTTGAGTAACGGAAATTTGCCCTGAAAGAATTCATAAAATCACTACCCAAAAATTTGAGGTGCAGAATAAAATTTGCTATCATGTAATTTATGTGGAGAAAAAGTAAATAAACATTTTTCAACTTGTTTCTTGACGCACGTGTAGATGATACAGCTTCACCTTATGGAAAATCGCAATATAGACAGCTGCACATTTGCCTGAAATTACTGATTTTCTCGCAGCTTTTGGTTAGATTGAATAGAGAAAGCCATTGTTAGAGGAAGATTATGTCTACCAGATGATAAGATTCTCTTGATGTGGTAACAGAGAAGATGGATGAAGAAAATGCAATTGATGTATATCTGAACTTTAGAAAGGCATTTGATGAGATGCCACAAAATCGGCTTGTCATCAAGGTTGAACTTTATGGAATAAAAGGGGTGGTCACAGCATGAATAGAAAATTAGCTAAGTAACTGGAAACTAATACAATGAAAGATTTTTTAGTACTGGTGGGAAATTTACAGGTGGAGATCTCCAGAGAGAACTACTCCTGATTTAGATATATATAAAATATTTGGACTTTGGTATATGGGGCACAATTTCCTAATTTGCAGTTATCATCTTTGGCACTGGGTCCATTCATCATGAATAAATTCTCCTTTTACCCTTTATCTATAATGCTAAAAGCTCAAAACTCCTACAACAGTATGATTGTCTTTTCTTCACTTTTAATCTCCCAGGAAATGAGCAGTCTCTAGTGAAGTTATCAATTCATGTTAAATTGGTAACAGTTCTTGCAAAGCCAATGAGCAAAGACACTTGAGTGATTTCAAGTGGGATTTTACAGCTGGCCTGTCATCTTGAGCAGTCCCTTGGTCAAAAATAACCTTCCATTACAGTTCTCAGGTGGCTTATGAGTCCCATGTGGATACTTCACTGTCACTGGGTCTTAATCCTGGAACTCCCTACCCAAAAGCACCTTGGATGACCTTCACCAGAAGGATTGGCAGTGGTTCAAGAAGGCAGCTCACCTCCATCTTTTCAAGGTCAATTAGGGATGTAAAATGAATGCTGGCTTTGGCAGTGACACCCTGCATTAATCCAGGTTAAATTTGAATTGGGCCCTAAATGACTGAGACCAACATCTCATCCTCTTCCCCCAAACTAGAATCTTGCAGCATCTGCAAAGTAACCAAATATCAATCAAAAGAAAACCCTCTTAATTTTGAAATCATGATTTTGAGAGGTTGCAACTTATAAGATAAGTCATTTTTAATTTGAAATAGGATCTGACACTTGAAATGCGATGTGACTCTGAAACTTTTGAGTTTTTGCCTACAGAATTTTATATGTGGGAGATCCATTTATCCATTTTGTCAGATCAGACTAGGGATATACCCTATCTCTGGGTAAATCTGTAGTCTGATCTGACAAAATGGATAATTTTGGTGCCTTATTAAAGAAAGTACATGTATATTCAACTACTAATTTTTTCCATCCCTGCAACCTTCTGTATTGACCCTGCATGCGACTTGTGAGTCACCCAGAACTCTTAGAACAATAGTGGAAGTGGGCCATCTTCAATCCCAAAGGACTGCCTAAGAAGATTTCCCAGTTGTAAAAGCCATACATGAAATCATTTAAGTGTCTAAGCCCAGTTTCCTCTTGTACCACTTGATTTTTAAATATTCAGCCTTGTCTTTAACAGCCAGACTCTTAGCTCTGGAATTCCTCAAGCTTCTTGGACTCTACTCCTTTCCTCCTCATAAATTATTATGCCTTAAAGCCTACATCCTTTGGAAAACATTTTGTTACCTGTTATCGTCTTTGTCAAATTTTGTCTGACTGTAAAGTTCATTGAAATGTTTTTTGTCTCATTAAAAGCACTATATAAACTCAAGTTGTGGCTTTCTTTCAGTTGACATGAAAGTTGTTTTGAGTTTGTGTAAGCAAATTGTACTAAAGTCATGAGGTTACTTGGCCAATATCCATAAAACATCCATAATAAACTTGCATTTTATCACCAGAAAATTTGCCTGAACCATTCTCATTTTCTTCTGCTACAGGGTTATTGAAGAAAATAAATGTTACAAGGGTGAAATTAGGCACTTGAAGCACAATGAAAGTTACTTTATCCTATTGTATTCTATCTCATTGCCAATCTAGCTGGACTAATAAGGGTAATACAAAAGGTGTGGGCGTTGCATTCACTGCCGTGTCTGTAAGGTCAGTTATGACTGAGTTTCTGCATATATATTTTGAAACCTTGTGCTATTAAAAGGTATTGGCTATTTTAATTGTACACTGATTCTTAACTGACTTGAAACTACTGGAAAATATATTTTGGTGCTTTAACACCTTGTCTTGTGGTTTGAAGAAAATGTTTTGCTACAATTTAATGACCTAAAGACGTTGCAGCTTTCTGTGGTTTCATATTGTCTATGCCAGTCTAATCACCTGTGGCCACATAGCTGTAAATTTATAATCGCCTCTTGTTCATTCTTTGAAGTCACTTCTAGATTTCTAAACTCTTTCAGTAAGGTTTGGGAGAATATTACTACATTACGAATGGTAGTACGTGAAGTATTTACTACACTGTCTCATAATTGTAACAGGAATCTGTACACTTTGTCTTTTGTACCTCTTAATTTCAGATTTCTTGCTATAGTATGAATTTCCCATGTTTCTCATGACATGAAGTTCATTCCTAGTCAGAAATGGGCTCTTTGGCCCACTGTGTCCATGACAATTGTTAGGTCTATGCCATGGTGATTCAGATACACAATTCCTGACTTTTTTTCACAGCAGTCTGCAACTTGAATGTACGGATCAATGCTTTGTTCATTCAACCATTAATAAATCGAGGCTCCAAACTGATCCATAGGGAACACCATTTGTCACACCTTGCTGATCAGATTTCATCCTTTATCTCTTCTATGCCCAGCTAAATTTCAACCCAAGTCAAATATCACACTCAAAGTTTGTCATGGATACATCCCTTGTCTAGTTAGGGGATGATGACAGAATGTTTCAATAATCCCATGTTTTGCCTCTGACGTTGGTTGATTATTTCAAACATCTGTTGGTTCATGAGTAAAGATACTTACAATGCATCTGTTTTAAATGTATTCATAAGTTAAATTGGAATTAAGGTTGCATATAAATTCCAAAGGAATCCAGGTTGTTAGTCCAAGATGAAGGAAAGAATTGAGAGGTTAGGACTCTTGAGCTGCTTTGAAAATTATCTGCAAAGGATAGAACTTTGTTAATGGAGCAAGGAATCACTTTTGGTTGTCAAGGTCTCTAGAACCACATAGCTTGAATGTATATTACTGTTTATGACTCTTATTCATACTTATTATCTTAGTGGTGTTCACATTATAACCCATTTGGCACTTTCTGGACTACCCAATATCACTTTGCAGGTTGGTCCCTCACTAATTGGGAATGCTTTTGGACCTTTGTTCTTTGGAGTGTGTGCTATCAATTTTCGTTGGTGGGATAAGTAACCAAGATAAACTTGTACCTTCAGGTTGAGCAATGTCTCCCTGTTAGTGAGGGAACAACCTTTAAAGCAAACCAGAGGTCCAGAATGTGCTAAATGGGCTATAATGTGAAACACACCAAGATAATGATAATGGATAAGAGTCATAAACAAGATACAGTTGAACTAAGTTGTTCTAGGGACCTTGACACCTGAGAAATTTGGAGTGTTGAAATAAGACCAGGTCATTGTACATCGGCATGAGAGAGAAATAACTGGACCTGTAGACAGGAACAAAACTAACACATCTCAAGGAGGAAGTCAAGCCATATAAAGTATTGGTACTGCCATTGTAGGATTGCCTGTCACAGGTCTGTATTTGGTACAACACAGCAAGGTAACCCTTGCGATGTTGTGCTGAATGATGCTTTGCAGAAGGCATTAACAAAACTGAAAACTGTCCTAAAAGCATTTGAGCTATGGTAGTTTAACACTTGGATATAGGGGACAATCAACATTTCTAGGAAAATAAGTTATGTCTAACATTTGCTTTTGGGTGTTTAAATCAATTGAAGAATTGTATGGCTATTTTGGGTAATCACCCATGTATTCACCAAATTTTACATAAGATAGCAAATCTAAACTGAGCCATTTCAATCTTCCTTGATGTTGTCTATAACTAAAGTAGAAACTGCAGCAAAGCAAATGTTGGACATAACTTATTTTCCTAGAGATGTTGATTGTCCCCTATATCCAAGTGTATGTATTTCCCCACAAGCTTTAATTATACTTTTTATAAACTTCCATTGCTTCATCCCCAACAAAAGTTTTCACAGTTTAGTAGTGTTGCCATGTGGTAAGAATGTAGAAATTAGCTTCAATGTGAAATTGCTTACTTGTATTTTAACTATACCTAAATTCTCACAAATTGGGGTGTTGTTTTGTTGGCATTTTATGGCAGCATTTATACTTGGGCTTCTGTTTTGAGAGAAATTTATTTGTAGCATTTTGCCAGACTACTTCAGTAAGCTAATAACATTCATTATGATCTGTACAGTTGTATGTGGCACTGTGCCTGTTTTGGTTGCCTCATCTAAGGCACTGGTGAGACTCCATGTGCAGTACTCTGCACAGTATTGATCTCCCTATTTAGGGAGGGATGTGAATACACTAAAAGCAGTTCAGAGGAGATTTGCTGTATTAGTTCATGGGTGGGTGTTTTATGAGGAATTGTTGGATAGGCCAGGTTTGTACAGTTGGAATTTACAAGAGTGAGAGGAGACTTTTTTTTGAAGCATAGGAGATTCTGGGGGGCCTAAGAAGGATGGATGTGGAGAAGATGTTTCCTCTAGGCCAATCTAGAATTGGTGCCAGTGTTTAAAAATAAGGGGTTGCCTTGAGGATTGTGAGTCTTTCAAAAAGTAAATGCGAGGACTCCTTTTATGTATCTAACTCTCTTTATTTGTAATGTTGGATGAGGGATAAACATTGAATAGGATGCTAAGGATAGTTCCTCTACTTATAGAATTGTACCCTGGGTACTCTTTGTCTGAAGAGATTTAACATCTCAATCAAAAGTGATCAACTCCAACAAGTGGAAAATTCCCCAGTGCTAGCGTCATCAAGAATTTTTATGCTTGTGTGCCCTTTTGGAGTTAAACCCACAGCTTTCTGCCTCTTAAAATGAGAGGTCACAGCTTTCTAAACAGGAAGGTGACTCCTGATTGACATGGTTCTAATGTGTGCTTAAGATATTTGGGGGAGATGAAAGATTTTGAGTTTGGTCAGAGTGCGCTATTGCTTGACTCTGCAGGAACCAGCTCATAAGGCAAGATAATGCTTTTGGTGGCAAACAGAATTGCAAAAGAAAAAGTGTACTATCCCTTCAGGGGATAAGTAAGGTAGCAAATATTCTTAGATGTAGATGTCGGTACATTTGGTAGCACAATGAAACTTTTATCGCTCTGGCTGTACTTAACCTTTAGTGTCATTTACACAGAGTTTAGTCAAATAGTGCAATGTGCAAGTCACTGGGGTAAGCAAATAGCCATAGTGAAGATTGAAAAAGCTGGGGCTTGGAGGGGGAGAGGGAAAGAGAGTGAGATACTGTATCCAACAGTTTTATAAAATTAATTAGTGGTTGCTGCATGTAATGATTGCTTGACGTATGTAATCAGAGTCATAGAGTTGTACAGCAGGGAAACGGGCCCTTCTGGCTAACTCGTCCTTGCCAACCAAGGTGTCTTCCTGAGCTGGTTCCATTTGCCTGTATTTGACTCCTATCCCTCTAAACCTTTCCGATCCAAGTGCCTAGCCAAATGTCTTTTAAATGTTGTAATAGTACCCACCTTTACCACTTCCTCTGGCAGTTCATCCCATATACCCACCACCCTCTGTGTGGAAATAGTTGTCTCTTGGGTCCCCTTTAAATGTTTCCTCTCTCATCTTAAACCTATGCCTTCTAGTTTAAGACTCCACTACCCTGGGAAAAGAACTGTGACAGTCGGTCTTATGATTTTAGTCAAATGATTTTTGACAATCGATCTTATGATTTCTGTCACCCCTTTGCCTCATTCACTCCAGGGGAACAGTCGCAGCCTATCCAGTCTCTCCTCATAACCTAAGCCTCCAGTCACGGCAACATTTTTGTGAATCTTTTCTGCACCCTCCCTAGCTTAATCATATCCTTCCTATAGTATGCCACCAGAACTGCACAGAATATTCTAGATGCAGTCTCACCAACATCTTGTATAGCTGTAATATGATGTCCCAACTCTTGCACTCAGTTCCCCATCTGATGAAGGCAAGCATGCCACACGCCTTTTTCACTACCCTGTCACCACTGCATCAGGCTTATGTATAACTCTAATGAATATAACTTTGCACAAACTTGAATAGCTGCTGTAAATTTTTGGAGACAAATTTAAATTGCATTTATGAGAGGACTCAACTTGGCTTTTTGGTAGGAATGTGGTATGCAACTCCACAGCATCTAGAAACTGGCTTGTATACTTCCTATCTGCTGTATATCTGTGGGCAGTGCTAACTGCCAGTGCTTCCCAGAGATCTCAGTGGAATGGTCTGGTTTATCTCCTTAGATTTAGCTCAAGTTGAACACAAGTGTAAATAAACAAAAACTGCTGGAAATCTGAATGTTTTGGGTCCCAGACCCTTTTTCAGGACTGAGAAAGGAAGAAACAAGTTAGCCTAGATTGGTAAATTGGTTTATTATTGTCACCTGTCTAGTGAGTTCTTTGGTTATGTTGGCTGCTTAACCAAGGCAACAAGAAGTATAGACAAAGTCCATGGAGGGGAGGCTGCTTTTTGTGATGTGTTGAGCTGTGTCCACAATTCTCTGCAGTTTCTTGCAGTCTCAGGCAGAGCAGTTGCCATATCAAGCCATGATGTATCTGGATAGGATGCTTTCTGTGGTGCATCTATAAAAATTGGTAAAGGTGAATGGGGACATGCCAAATTTCTTTAGCCTTTTGAGGAAATAAAGGCACTGGTGTGCTGTCTTGGCCATGGCATCTATGTGATTGGACCAGGATAGATAGCAGTGGAGGTGATGGGAGGGTAATGGGGTGGAACAAAGGGAATTTCTCTGGGTGAAATAATGAGGCAGTTAAGATTAAGCTTCTTTGTCTGTGTAATGTGTTGTATAATATGTGTTGTATAAGCTGACTATATAGAAAATTGGAAAAGAAAAACAGGATGGCAGGCAGAGCAGAAAGAATGAATTATCTAAAGTTGGAAAATTTGATATTGAGACCTGCAGGCAGGCTGCTGTCTGTTCAGAGGGAAGATGAGATGTTGTTCCATGAGTTTGCATTGGACTTCATTGTAAGCCAGAGATAAGGGTGGGAGTGGGACAGTGAATTAAAATGGCAGGCAACCAGGAGCTCAGGGTTGCCTCTGCAGAGTAAGTCCTCCACAAAGTGATCATTCCATCTGTGTTTGGTTTTTCCACTGTAGAGGAGGTCACATTGTGAACACTAAATGCTGTACGCTAGATTGGAAGAAGTGTAAGTGAATCGCTGCTTCACCTGGAAAGACTGTATGGGTGTGCATGGAGACTCAAGATGCTGGAATCTGAAGCAACAAGCATTCTGCTGGAGGGTACAAAAAGGGTGCATCTTTCCTGATGCAGGGTTTCGACCCAAAATGTTGACAGTTCCTTTCCTCCTACAGATGCTGCTTGAAAGACTGTTTGCGTACCTGGAAGGTGGGAAGGGCAGTGGTGAAATTAGGGGCGACATCTATCCTATGGTTGCATAGGAAAGTGCCATGCGATGGGAAGTGGTAGGTGGGGACGGAAGAGTGGACCAAGGAGTTGCAAAGAGAAGAATCCCTTCAGAATGCTGAAAAGGCAAGAGTGGGGAACATGTGTCTGGTGGTGGAATCTTGTTGGAGTTGATGGAAATTGCAAAAGTTGATCCATTTAATGCAGAGGCTGGTGGAGCGGAAGTTAAGGAACAGCGGAATTCTGATTTTGTTCTGTAAAGGAGGAGAATGGGTGAAAATAGAAGTGTGGGATATAGAAGCAGTAAGGGCTCTGACTTCTCTAGCCTCCCGCACTGTTTAAACTAGCCCCCAATGCAAGTTTGAGGAAGAATTAACTAGTCTTCCATCTGGGTGCGTTGCAGCCTGCAGGATTTGATATCAAATTCTCCAACTTTAGATAACTTGTTACACAAGTAATTCTGCAGATGTTGGAATCTGGAGCAACACTCACAAAATGCTGGAGGAACTCAGCAGGTCACCTCCAACATTTTGTAAGGTGTTCCTTCTTTTTGCCTGCCATGCCTTTTTTTAATTAATTTTTTTTATATAATCTGCAGATTTAGAGCATGATTAAACAGATTATACAACATTAGCAACACATAACACAAAGAAGCTTAATCTTACTTAAACTGCCCCATAATTTCACCCAGTCAGAGAAATTTCCCTTGTTCTACCCATCACCCTCCTACACCTTCTCTGCTGTTAGGCTAACTTGTTTTTCCTTTCTCAGTTTCAACAGAGGCTCTCAGACTAGAAACAGTAATTGTTCCTCTTTCCACAGATGCTGTCTGACCTGTTGAGTTTTTCCAACATTTTCTGTTTTTATGACTGTGGATGTAGTGTGGAAGCTTGAATGGGACCAAGGGATACAACTAGTAAAGCAAAGGCACTTCCTTGATTGAAAGGAAATGGCTTTATTCTAACTCAATATGGTGAATATTCTAATGTTTCACACTAATATATTATGCCAAATGATATTTGAGTACTGAGCATAATTTGTTTTCCACTAGAGATCAGACTGAATTTTGTATTTTAATTACAATTTACCATGTATTCTATTTCCTTTATGTTCTTAGGTCAGAAGACTTGTCTCCATTTGCATGGCACGTTTCCATACTTTTATGTTCCGTACGATGGCTGTGAACAACAACCAGAACGGCATCTTCGTCAGTTGGCTTTCAGTATCGACCGAGCACTAAATGTATCTTTAGGCAATCCTTCTTCCAGTGTCCAGCATGTATTCAGGGTGTCACTTGTATCTGGAATGTAAGTAGTTATTTATCTTTAACAGTAGGTATTGTGAATTCTTAGTCTTGATGGAGTGGGAATGTTAAGGAATGCTCATATCTTAAAGTAAGTACTTCTCTCAGCCTTTTGGTAAAAATCAGTAATGAAGTTCTGCCTACATTAATGTGTAGTATTTTTAAATTTCAAAATGTAATTTTTAAGCCACAGTATACATGCAACTTTTGCAGGTTACATGCTAGTCCAAGAGCAGTGTCCAAGCAGTTTGGGGTGGGCAGAAATCATGCTTTTAGGGTGCTGTGTGTTTGCAGTGTGTTGCAAAGTGCTCACAGTCATTTCTTGTCAAATACAAAGGCTGGAGGTGAGATTTATAGTCAGTAATTAACTAGGGGGGGGGTGTGGATATATTTGTGGGGGACCACAATAGGGAAAGTTTAAGAAGGCAGTTCCCACAAAGATGCTTAAGCTTTATCACCTTGAAAATAAGATTCTCATTGCCACCCACAGAACAGTAACAAATGTCACTTCAACTTTTGGCAGGCTTCAATTCATAGCAATTGTCTTGCCTCCAAGGAATTAATATTCAACTGAAGTAACTATTTAAAACTTTTGAGAAGCATGTGGAAACAAAATGTGGGCACTAAACAAAAAGAGGAGGTAATCTGAAAGGTGACTGAAGCTTAATTGGGAGTGCTGTCTTTTTAATGAGGAGGTGGAGTGAGGAGGCCTAGTGAGAAATTTCCATTGTAGAATTTAGACTAGTGAAGGCAATTGTCACTGGTGGGGTGGGTCAGGGAGGATGTGCACGAGAGGCTAATTGGAGGAGGCAAAAGCTCTGGTGGTGGGGAATGGAGTGCTGAATGTGGGTAGAGATTATAAGAAGCAAACAAATAATGGAATTTAAATAGGATTTGGGCAGCAGTAGGACCAGGTGTAGGATTTAGGCAGCAGGTTTTTGAATGATCTGGTTTGTGGGCAAAAGGTTAATAACCAAGAGAGGCTTATATGATAAGAAAGAATTTGGATTTGTATAGATTCGTGATTTTGGGACATCCTAAATCCTGCCATTGCAGTCATGATGATATTTATGGTGATGCCAAATTTTCTGAGAGAAATTTTGCTATATGGGTTAAATCAATTCCACTTCAAATGGTGGCATTCTATTTCTGTCTGAGGATAAATAAGTTTCATGTAAATGCTTGTCCAACAGTTGCCAACCCGGCCAGTGCAGCTCTTCTTTGGTGCTGAAATGAAATATCAGCCCCCATCATTAGCAGAGGGTCGGTTTCTGCCTGGTCTTGAACAAGAGCTGAAGGGGAATGAAAATGGTTGCATTTTTTAAATTCCTGACATGTCACTGACATGTTGCTGGAAGAACAAATGTGCCACAAGAGAGGCAGTGAAAAGTTGGTGGGGAAAATAGATCAACATCCATGTTGCCATGGCAAGCCTAAAGAGGGATTCTAAGCAAGCTCCTTCAGGGGCTCAAGCAGGTAACATTGCACAAGCACAATGTTGCTTTAGCTTTGATTGGATAGATAAGAATGCAATTTACCAAGATTGTCCTACTAAGAGGGAAGAAGAGGATGGTGTAGTTGTCAAACGATTCAAAGAAGGTGACTGTTAAAATCATCAGCCCAAAAGAAATAATGTAATTAATTGGGGGATGATGAAAAAAGATGTATGGATTTGGGATAATGGAGAGGAAAGGGAGTCCAGCGAGTGGCTGGTAATGCTTATTTTGAAAGGGAAACAGTAGCTAATGTGAGAACAGTGCCATTAAGCATTGGGACAAGTTGAATATATAATTGGAAATAAGTTGGGTAAGCATTTTTATAGACAGAGACCTACTGTAGAACACATGTAACTAAACTGGGAGCTCAGGTGATGTATGTTAAAGAGTTGTTTTATTGTAGTTTATAAAGCTATTTTGGAAGTGTTTTATCTCTGCTTGCTTTTGAGAGTTGCAGTTTGTGGGCTAACTTTCTTTAAAAATACTGACCAAAGAATTTCAGTTGCTTTTATGTCCTCGTGGTTAAGGTTGAAATTTAATTCTTCTGATACAAAGCAAGAAGTTTTTTTTATGGGCTAAAATTCCATTAAGTATTTTGTTTTCTGATGTGTTAAACCATAATGTTCCATTTGCAATTTTAAAGTAAGTTGGAGTGCAATCTATTTATGTAGTAGACTTTGCAGATTTAGAAGGCCATTTTATATCATGTTAAAACATTTTACTGGCTAGGTTATTTTTCTAATTTTCCCTTTGTCCCCATTTTTTATCTTTTTCTCTTTCTCTTCTCTAACCCCTCAAAAAATCTAATGGGCGTCATGCACGCCATTTCGTTTAAAGTGATTAAAATTGCATTGTTTTGTTCCAGGCCTTTCTATGGTTTTCATGAGAAAGAAAAGCAATTCATGAAGATTTACCTATACAATCCTTTGATGGTTAAAAGGTACAGTGGCACAGTAATGTTTTAACTAGGTTTTTAGTATGCACATTGAATTTCAATTACTATGAACAGTGAACTTGGTTTCAGCTCCTTCCACAATGAGCACAGTAATGGTGGTTGAAGAATCCGGCATAACTCACTTCCTTCTGAAGCCTAGTATTTTACTCACTACTTTGCTATTTTTACAATTTATATTCTTCTAATCCTGGTTTTAAAAGAATCAAGTACCCCAGTTTAAGAATTTAAAGATTATAAGGAAGTTGTCCTTTGTAGATATGATATATGCTTATTATTAGTGATTTATGTCATTTCTGTATTTTTTAAAAAAAACTTTAATCAAGTGTAATTCCTAATTCTTATTGGGAGATTGAAATTTGGCTGAGATCAAGGTTGTGCTGTTTTTAAAAATTCTTGAGCCATACTTCAGTATTAATTTTCTTTAAAAGTCATTTTGCATGATGTTTGAAAGTCTAGATTCATCTTTTTGCTTCTGCTTCCATAATCTCTAACTGCTGAGAATATCTTGATTTAGCAAGTAGAATTATTTTCCAATTATCATGTTGCTGAGTCGTAATGTGAAAGCAGAACAACTTAGTCTACATGATTTTGAACTTAACATACAGTATAGGGGAAAGCCACTTCGTTTATTGTCATTTGTTTTAATTTACTGGCCAAGTCTGTTCTTTCCCATTCATTTAATTTTTGGTTACAAATATTAGAATTATAAGTCTTAAATATTGAAATTTAGGACTTTCTCAAGTTTTAAGAATAAATTCTGCTGACTTCTCCCTTTTTTTTATTATATGTCCTGCAGTTAATGACTGACAGATGGAGACAGTGCATTTCATCAGAATTGTTAATTCTGAATGCATAAACAATTTCCAGCACCCCTCCATGTGGACAAAATGTTCTGTGGTTCTTTGACAGACTGTAGTGAGTCAAAGATTGACAGGGAGTTACCAGGATATGTAGCTATGTGATCGAAGTAATAGGTTTTAATGAGCATTTTGAGGGAGTAGTAGTGGATAGGCAGAAGTTTAAGGGAGGTCAATTCTACTGAAGGCATAGGTGCCAATGATAAGGCAGAATACGGGAATGCACAAAACCGAAGTTGGATTAATGCAGAAATCATGGCTAGAGATGTGGAAGAAGACTCTTTTTAAAGAAAAAGTAAACAGAGAGTGATTATCTTGGGGAACTCCAGAAATAATGATGGAGCAATAGTAAGGGATTGCAGATTTCTTTGACCTGTTAGGCAAAAGTAGAATGAGGTGTGGGCTTGTCAATGATTGAATGAATGGATAGCTATTGAAAAATGGTTTGGCCAGCTGCCAAAATCTGTAGCAGATGGACAAGGGTGAAGAGTGCCAGTGTGCCATAGTCACAGGTGATAAAGCTGGAGAGCATTAAAGGCGAGGAATGAGTCATCGAGAGAGTTGAATGTGATGGTGAGAATTTTTAGTAACTGTGATTTAAGATAGATTAGCAGGCACGGGTGCTTGGTGAACAAAGTGTCTACAGAGGGAAATTTTGAACCTTTACAGATTATGATGTGGTAGTGGGAAGAGAGACAAAAGTAAGTTCACATGACCTTGGTGGGGTAGATAAGAATGGAACTAAGTGAGAGCACTGGACATTGGAGAATAGGCGTTGGAGGATGATGTGGAGAGCTGTCAAAGATTGCAGGCAATGGAGAAACCTGATGCAAAAGTTCCAGAATTGCCTTGCTTTGTGGCAGTGATGAACCATGATTGGAGAGGTTTAAATAGAGACGCAAAAAAGATGACCTCTAATTTTAGATGTGACTGCATTTGTATGATCTGTGGGAGCCAGAAAGTCTTAGATCAAATCTCCATATCTCTTGTAATAAAAGAACCTTGGTTCTCTAGTTTATCCTTGTTGGAAAGCTTGGAGGTTTGATTACATTTTTCTATACCTTGCCCATTTTTAAAATATTTTAATTAATATACCCCCAGAACTTCTTTTTCCCTCAGTGATATCCACAGCAGTTTTAATCAATGCATTCAGAATGCTTTAAAATTTCTCAGCTTCCTGAAAAATGCACCTTCAATTAACTTTTTCTTGGGTAAGAGTTGATGTATGAGAATTGCAGAAGTGGTGAACTCTTTAAATTATTTCTGGGTATTTTTTAATATTTTCAGAGTTGACAGAACCAAGGCTGACTTGACATTACCTAATGCTGCAACTGAAACCAATAGGTGATGACTTGATTAGATCTTTAGAACTAGTCCAGATAGATGCCCAGTGAACTTGTCATCTCTGGTTTGAGGATCTTGTACAAAATGGGTGTGAGCTACTTTTTTTAAGTTTGCACAACTGTATTAATTTGGTTATGGCAGTTCTAATCCGATAAAGTAGTAGTTTAAATTATGTGGGAAACTCAATGACCAGGTAAACACCCTCTATGTAAATATTTTGGTGTTTTTAAGTTGATGGGGATTGGGGGGGCGGGGGGGGGAAATGTGTTTGACTGGATTGATGTACATTATTTTTTCTTGATATAAAGGGTTCATTATTTATAAGAAGTGAGATGCAGTAGAACTTGCAGTGTCAACAACCAGTATCAGGAGATTCTAAGTGCATGTTGATCAGTTTGCAATTAAAGACGATGTTTCTTTTTGTTTTGTTTGGCTTCTTAGAGTCTGTGAGTTGTTGCAAGGAGGAGCTGTTATGAACAAATCCTACCAACCATATGAAGCTCACTTACCCTATCTCCTGCAACTCTTCATTGACCATAATCTGTATGGAATGAACCTTATTCACCTTGCAGCAGTAAAATTCAGAAAAACCAGAAGGAAAAGTAAGTTGCGATAGCATTTAGAAAAATGTTCAAGGATAAGCATGGGAGATTTTAAAATACAATGAATGGTCACTGATGAACTTGGGTCGTTCTGACTAATGTACTTCCCATTAGAAGGGAAAGTATGGTCCAGATACAATGAAATAAGTTAAAGCTGCTTGTGCATGCATTTACAGATTTGGGTATACAAGTATATGAGATGGAACATACTGTACTTTGAAAGCTGCTGAGTAGTTTTTGTACTGATCTATTTCAGTCCAATCTGCGATTGAAAACAGAAATTCACAAGATCACAAGAGAAGGGAGCAAAAGCAGGCCATTCGGCCCATCGAGTCTGCTCCAAGGAAAAGGGAAAAAGAAATGGGGTGGGGAAAAAAAAACTATTCTAATCCCATTTTCCAGCCTTATCCCCATATCCCTTGATACCCTGACTATTTAGATATCTGTCTATCTCCTCCTTGAACACCCCCACTGATCTGGCCTCCACTGCTGTGCGTGGCAAGGAGTTCCACAATTTCACCACCCTCTGGGTAAAGAAATTTCTCCTCATCTCTGTCTTGAAACTGTACCCTCTAATTCTAAGATTGTGCCCTCTGGTCCTGGACTCGCCCACCAAGGGAAACAGCCTAGCCACATCTACTCTATCCTTTCCTGTCAACATTTTAAATGTCGCTACGAGGTCCCCTCTCATCCTTCTGTACTCCAGTGAGTACAGTCCAAGAGCCGACAAACGCTCATCATACGTAAGCCCTTTCATTCCCGGAATCATTCTCGTAAATCTCCTCTGAACCCTCTCCAACGTCAGCACATCCTTCCTAAGATGTGGGGCCCAAAACTGCGCACAGTATTCCAAATGAGGCCTCACTAGTGCCCCGTAGAGCCTCATCAACACTTCCTTACTTTTATACACTATACCTCTTGAGATGAATGCCAACATAGCATTCGCTTTCTTAACTACCGATCCAACCTGGTGGTTAACTTTTAAGGTATCTTGTACGAGTACCCCCAAGTCCCTTTGTACTACCGTACTTTCAATCTTCTCTCCTTCTAGGTAATAATCTACCCGCTTATTTCTGCTTCCAAAGTGTACAACTGCACATTTCTCAACATTGAATCTCATCTGCCATTTCCTTGCCCATTCTCCTAAACTGTCTAGGTCCCTCTGCATCCTTTCTATTTCCTCTATGCTCCCTACTCCTCCACTTATCTTGGTGTCATCCGCAAACTTAGCCACACAACCATTTATTCCATCATCCAAATCATTGATGTACAAGGTAAAAAGGAGCGGCCCCAACACCGACCCCTGCGGCACACCACTAGTAACCGGTAACCAACCAGAACGAGATCCTTTTATTTCCACCCTTTGCTTCCTGCCAACCAGCCACTGCTCCACCCATTCTGCTATCCTACCCATAATTCCATGACCTCTCATCTTATTAATCAGTCTCTTGTGAGGCACCTTATCGAAGGCCTTTTGAAAGTCTAAATACACAATGTCTACCGCCTCTCCCTTATCCACCCTACCTGTGATTTCTTCAAAAAACTCCAATAGGTTGGTCAGACAGGACCTCCCCTTCACAAAACCATGTTGACTAGGTCCAATCTTGCCTTGCGCCTCTAGGTATTCGGTAACCTCCTCCTTGAGGATAGATTCCAATAATTTTCCCACCACTGACGTCAGACTAATAGGTCTGTAATTTCCTTTGTGCTGCCTCCCACCTTTCTTATACAACAGAACTACATTCGCTACCCTCCAGTCCTCCGGAACCATGCCAGAATCTATCGATTCCTGGAAAATAATCGCCAATGCCTCCGCTATCTCTACAGCCACCTCCTTCAGAACCCGGGGATGCACCTCATCCGGTCTGGGAGACTTATCAGTCTTAAGCCCCTTTAGTTTTCCTAGCACCTTCTCCCTAGTAATCTCAACTGAACTCAGTTCCAATTCGTGAGACTCCTGACTAACCGGCACATTGCTTATGTCCTCCACGGTGAAGACCGATGCAAAATATTCATTCAATTCCCTTGCCATCTCACTATCGTCCATTATAATACCTCCTGCACCATTA
This sequence comes from Pristis pectinata, assembly GCF_009764475.1. Taxonomy (NCBI): domain Eukaryota; kingdom Metazoa; phylum Chordata; class Chondrichthyes; order Rhinopristiformes; family Pristidae; genus Pristis; species Pristis pectinata. Next base: position 85,670,627 of record NC_067414.1, on the reverse strand, counting down.
TCAATTGGTCCTATGTCAACCCGTGTCTCTCTTTTATTCCTTATGTATTTAAAAAAGCTCTTAGAATCCTTCCGAATGTTGTCCGCCAGCTTCCTTTCATAACTCATCTTTGCTTTCCTAATGACCTTCTTAGTTTCTCTCTGCAGATTTTTAAAAACTTTCCAATCTTCTGTTTTCCCACTAATTTTTGCTACTTTGTACGCCGCCCCTTTTGCTTTTATTTTATCCTTCACCTCCCTCGTTATCCACATCTGTGCCTTTTTTCCATTCAAAACCTTTTTTCTTGGAATATATCTATCCTGCATTTTCCTTATTTCCTGTAGAAATTTCTTCCATTTCTCCTCCGCCATCCCTCCAGCTAACTTACTCCTCCAATCAATTTGGGCCAACTCTTCTCTCATACCTTTGTAATTTCCCTTATTCCACTGAAATATCGATACACCAGTTATCAGCTTCTCCTTCTCAAACTTGAAACTAAACTCAATCATATTGTGATCACTTGTTCCCAGTGGTTCCTTTACCTTTAGTTCCCTAATCACCTCGGGTTCACTACACAGCAGCCGATCCCCTGGTGGGCTCCTCAATAAGTTGCTCCAGAGAAACATCCCTTAGACATTCCACAAACTCACTCTCCTGAGTTCTACCGCCTTGCTGGATTTCCCAGTCCACCTTCATGTTAAAATCCCCCATAATTATCTTCACATTGTCACTCTGGCACGCTTTTTCTATCTCAATCTGCAACTTATGGTCCACTTCCTGACTGCTGTTTAGGGGGCCTATATATGACTGCTACTATTGTCCTTTTACCCTTGCTATTTCTTAGCTCCGCCCATAAGGATTCCACTTCCTCTGACCCAATGTCCTTCCTTTCTATTGATTTTATATCACTACTAACCATCATGGCCACACCTCCCCCTCTGCCTACCCGCCTGTCCTTCCTATACACTGTGTACCCCTTGACATTCAGTTCCCAATCACATCCATCATGAAGCCACGACTCAGTGATTGCAACGATGTCATATTTATTAACCTGTAGTTGTGCCACTAGGTCATCTACTTTATTCCTGATGCTACGTGCATTTAAATATAGTACGTTCAGACTGGTATCTGCTATTGATTTTATTGTACTTCTATTGTTCAGCAGATTATCCTGACTTTCTACCTGTCCATCCTTCTTACTATCTTCGCTACCTACTATCTTAGACATGTTCCTGTAGACCTCATCCCCTATCCTAACATTCTGTATCCTAACATCCTGATTTGTTGTACTTCTATTATTCAGTAAATTATCCTGACTTATCACCTGCCTGTCCTTCTTGCCATCCTCAATGGATTCGTTTCTATACACTTCCTCCCTCACCTTAGCATCTTGTAACCTAGCATCCTGGTTACCATCCCCCTGCCAGATCAGTTTAAACCCTCCCCTACAACTAAATTAAACATTGCTGGAAATACTCAGTGGGTCATTTGGGAGAGCGACAAAGTTGACATTTCAGGTTGATGAAACAGCAAACCGATGAAATTGCAACTTAAATCATCCTTTAATTTCTGAGAAGGAAGTGGTTGGGTGGGGAGGACGAAGAGAACAAAAGGAACAGATACAGGGTGAAGACCGAAAGAGAGAGTCTGTGTTACAAGTAGTAGTGATGCCATTTGAGAGAGGGTAGCGAAGGCTTGCTTATTGCAGCCAGTTGGTCTAAAGGCAATGAATATGCTCTAATCAATCACCGTCTGTTATTACTTCTTTGCGTTTCACAAGCGGGTACATCCTGGTAGACCCATTCTTTTTGATGATGGTATCTTTATTAATCGTATGTACATCGAAACACAGAGTGAAATGCACCTTGTGCGTCGTGTTCTAGGGGCAGCCTGCAAGTGTCGCCATGCTTCCGGCGCCAACATAACATGCCCATAACTTCCTAACCCGTACGTCTTTGGAATGTGGGAGGAAACCGGAGCACCCGGAAGAAACCCACGCAGACACGGAGAACGTACAAACTCCTTACAGACAGTGGCCGGAATTGAACCTGGTTCGCAGGCGCTATAGTAGCGTTATGCTAACCGCCTCACTACCATGCTTGCCTTGGACATTGAATTCTCCACTTTCAGTAACCTGCACCCACTCTACTTTCTCTCTTGTCATGATCCCCATAGGTCCTCTGGCACACACCCTTCTTTCCAACCCCCTTCTCCCCAGTCTCCTGTTTCCCAGTTTCTTTCCCATCTCCCACCTGGTTCCATATGCCTATCACCCTTGCACTCTACCCATTCAATCCCCTATCCCCTCCCCTTCTGCTGCTGTTCCCTTTTGCCCAGCATCCCTTCCTTATCTGGTGACTTTAACTTCCCTGACATTGACTGGGACTTCCTTAATGCCAGAGGCTTGGATGGAGCAGAAGTTGTTAGGTGTGTCCAGGAGGGTTTTTTGACACAGTATGTAGATAATCCAATCAGGGAGGGGGCCATATTAGACCTTGTGTTGAGAAATGAGCCTGGCCGGGTTATCAGAGTTTCAGTGGGAGAGCATTGTGGGACTAGAGATCATAACTCTGTAAATTTTCAGATAGTTATGGATAACAATAAGACTAAACCTCAGAGTGAAGTGCTAAATGGGGGAAAGACCAATTACAACAATATTAAGCAGGTCCTGGCGAGCTCCTGCTCACTCAGCCTGGAATATCTACTGGTGAAGTGTTGCCCATACTACCTGCCACAGGAGTTCACTTCAGCTATCCTGATGGCAGTCTACATCCTACCCCAGACGGACATGAAGCCTCAATGAACTATACTCTGTGGTCAACAGCCTTGAAACAGGATACCCTGAGGCCCTCTCCATTATTGCAGGTGGCTTCAACCAGGCCAACCTCAAGACTGTGTTACCAAAATACCAGCACATCTCCTGTCCCACCGGGGGCCCAAACACCCTTGACCATTGCTATGCAACCATCAAAGATTCCTTCTGAGCCACCCCCCACCCTCACTTTGGTAAATCAGACCACCAGGCTGTGCTCTTCCTCCCTGCATACAAACAGAAGCTGGAACGGGGAAGATCCAGTGCAGAAAGTCATACAGTGCTGGTTTGAGGAAATAGATGAGCTTCTACATGACTGTTTTGAGTCGGTGAACTGGCCCATGTTCAAAGGCTCAGTTGCCAGCCTAGATGAGTATGTCACCACCATCACAGACTTTATCAGCAAGTGTGTTGAGGACTGTGTACCAAAGAGGACAATACAGGTGTTCCCTACACTAGACTATTGTTTATTGACTACAGCTCTGCCTTCAATACTATAATTCCAAACAAACTCATCATCAAACTCCGAGACCTGGGACTCAACACCTCCCTCTGCAACTGGATCGTTGACTTCCTGACCAACAGACCACAATCAGTGAGGATAGGCAGCAACACCCCAGCATGATCATTCTTAACACTGGTGCTCCACAAGGCTGCATCGCTCTACTCCCTATACACACATGACTGAATGGCCAGATTCTGCTCTAACTCCATCTACAAGTTTGCAGATGATAGCACCAGAGTGGGCTGTATCTCAAATAACAATGAGTCAGAGTACAAGAAGGAGATAGAGAGCCAAGTGACATGGTGTCATGACAACAACCTTTCCTTCAATGTCAGCAAAACAAAAGAGCTGGTCATTGACTTCAGGAAAGGGGGTGGTGCACATGCACCTGTCTACATCAATGGTGCTGTGGTCGAGAGGGTTGAGAGCTTCAAGTTCATAGGAATGAACATCACCAATAGCCTGTCCTGGTCCAACCATGTAGATGCCGTGGCCAAGAAAGCTCACCAGTGCCTCTACTTCCTCAGGAGGCTAAAGAAATTTGGCAAGTCCCCTTTAACACTCACCATCTTTTATCGATGCATCATGGCTTGGTATGGCAACTGCTCTGTCTGGGACTGCAAAAAACTGCAGAGAGTTGTGGACATAGCCCAGCACATCACAGAAACCAACCTCCCCTCCATTGACTCTGTCTATACTTTTCACTGCCTTGCTGAAGCAGCCAGCATAATCAAAGACCCCACCCACCCGGGATGTTCTCTCTTCTCCCCTCTCCCATCAGGCAGAAGATACAGGAGCCTGAGGGCACATACCACCAGGCACAAGGACAGCTTCTATCCCGCTGTTACGAGACTATTGAACAGTTCCCTTATACGATGAGATGGACTCTTGACCTCACAATCTACCTTGTTATGACCTTGCATCCTATTGTCTACCTGTACTGTGTAGCTGTGACACTTTGTATTCTGTTATTGTTTTACCCTGTACTACTTTGATGCACTGTGTAATGAATTGATCTGTATGAACGGTATGCAAGACAAGTTTTTCACGGTACCTCAGTACAAGTGGCAATAATAAACCAATACCAATAATAATAAACCAATACCAGGAGCTGGGGAGAGTAGATTGGGAGGGAGCAGCTGTTATTGGGTAAGTCCACATCTAACATGTGGGAGTTGTTCAAAGGCCAGCTGGTCAGAATTCAGGACCAACATGTTCCTGTGTGGAAGAAAGATGAGGATGGTAAGGTTTGGGAACCTTGGATGATGAGATTTTGCAAATTTAGTCAAAACGGAAAAGGAAGCATGCATACGGTTTAGGAAGCTGAATTTGGACATAAGCCTTGGAGTATGAAGGAAACAGGAGAGAAGTTAAACAGGAAGAACCTGTTTAACTTCTCTCCTGTCCTTGGTGAGTAGGATTAAAGACAATCCCAAGGTATTTTGTACATACATTTAAAAACAAAAGGGTAACTAGGGAGGAGGAGGAGCACTCAAAAATAAAGAAGGCAGTTTATGCCTGGAGCCAGAGGAAGTGGGTGAGGGACTAAACAAGTACTTCCTATCACTGTTCACTAAGGAGAAGGTCATGGATGATAGTAAGATCAGGATGGAGTATGCTTATATTCTTGGGATGTTGATATCAAGAGGGAAGAAGTGTTGGGGCTCTTGAAGAGCATTAAGGTGGATAAGTCTCCAGGGCCCAATCTATCCTAGGTTATTGAGAGAGTCATAGAGGCAAGAGAGGAGATTGGGGCCTTCACAGAGATTGCTGTATCCTCTTTAGCCACAGGCAAGGTCCCGGAGGACTGGACAATAACCAATGTTGTTCCTCTGTTTAAGGGCAGCAAGACAAACCAGGAAACTATAGTCTGGTGAGCCTTGCAAATATCAGTAGGGAAATTATTGGTGAAGGTTCTTGGGGGTAGCATCTATTTGCATTTGCAAAGGCAGAGACTTATTAGGGATAGTCAGCATGGCTTTGTGCAGGGTGGACCATGTCTTGCAACTGGAGGTTTAGTAGATTGGATTGAAGCAGAAGCAATGTTTAGGAGGCATTTAGACTGGCACACGAACAGGCTGGGAATGGAGGGATATAGACTCTGTGCAGGCATATGGGAGTTGTTGGAATTGGCATCATGTTCAGCACAGACATTGTGGTCTGAGGGGCCTGTCCTGTGCTGTAGTCTTCTATGTTCCGCTCATCACCTTTCTTTCTTATCAGATTCCATAAACTGCAGCCCTTTGATAACTTGACATCACCTCCCAGCCTCTGTCACTGTCTCCACCCCTCCCTCCCCCACCTGGCACCATTTGTCCATTAATACCACCTCACCTCAATTCACCTATTGCTTGCCAGCTTCTGCCTCACCCCTCTATACTGGCTTTCTCCCCTTTGCACACTCAGCCCAGATGCAGGGTCTTGATCCAAAACATCAACTATCCCTTTGCTTCCATAGATGTTACCTGATTCATTGAGTTCCTTCAGCAACTATTTCTTTTGCTCCAGATCCCAGTATCTGCAATCTCTTGTCTCCATTCTTTGGGCCTGTTCTAGTCCCACAGGACTTATTCATGCCTATTTTGACTCTATTCTTGTTCAGCCTCTAACTACTTGCACCTGGACCTTTCATTTCTTTGGTTTCTAGTTTCCTGGGTAAAAATTGTCTCTTTCATCATGGACATCCAATTCCTCTACAACTCAATCCCCAACACTGCTTGGATAGACTCCAGTTTCTTAATGATAGAGAGAGATTTATTCAACTCCATGTTGAAATTGTTTCCCCATTTACCACAGGGTTTAAGTGAACGTGAAATTATTTCTATGTTCCACAATGCAGTTGCACTTGTTCAATTGATTTGTTGCATTTTTATGTCTCAGAACGTAGAGCAATACAGCACAGGAACAGGCCCTTCGGCCCATGATGCTGTGTCAAGCTCATTAAACGGCAAACTGAACTAATCCTTTCTTCCTTGAAATCATGAAGTGCACACGATAAACCTGTTTTCCATTTTGGGGGCAATATCTATAAATCGGTGTTCAGCCTTTTGCACTTTTTTTTTCTCTGTGAAATGTCGGCTTGCCCTCATGATTCAAAGTCATAGCCATGTAACAAACTACACCGAGACTTTGGCACTGCAGTTTTTCTCATGAGCAGGTTCCTAGAGGAAAAGGCCACCACTATTATTTTGCTGTTAAAACAATGTCTCTAATGTGCCAGCAGAAAATATCAGAGTACTGGTAGAGAAACCTATCAGAGTTAGCTATCAGCACCCTATCAGAGGAATTCCCTTTGTTCCACCCATTGTCTTCCCCCATCTTCTCTGCTAACCCTACTAACCTGGTCCCCCCCCCCCCCCCCTTCCCAGTTCTGATGAAAGGTTTCAGATCTGAAACATTAACTGTGGAAAGAGAAACAGTTACTGCTTGACCTGATGAGTGTTTCCAGAATTCTAATTTTTTACCTTGGAACATCAGTAGTACGGGCTACAGAATAGGGATAGGCTCTTATTGATTACTTGTGCTTAGCTTTAGTCAAACATGTGTTTTAATGTGATTATATTTCTTGCCACAGGTGACCAACTTGGAAGAGGCTCTCCTGAGAAACCCATTTCGGAATTGTGTAATGCAAGTAGCAGAGAAAATGGCAAGTCATGGAAAAGTCCCTTGTCCATCAAGTCTAAAGGATCACCAACACAAATGGAGAAGTCCATGAATTGCTCCTTTGTGCGGTGGGAGGAAGAGGACATACCAAGGTTAGCTGTAAATATATTCTGCTTTCCTTTCCTTTACAACCAAAATTTGAGAGTCAGTTTTAGAATTCTCTTCAAACGAATTACAGATACTAACTGAAATAAAGGAGTGTTCCAGTTTCTATCTACACTGATACCCTGCCTAGTGTTACCTTCAAGGGTGCTGATTTCATTATAGCACTCTTAGCCAGTCTGAGCAATCATAGGTACGTACACCCCTACTTTAAAAAAAAGCATCTGCCTGGTCTCCGCACTGCTATGTCAGGAATCTGGTGCAGAACCCTGCCCTCTGCTGGTACTCATGCAGCAAAGAAACACCTGTGGCTCAGTGTGGATAAGTTGGCTTTGGAGGCTAGGGTAAGTAGGACAACTACTTGGTGTTGAGATGTTGGGTTCAGGGCTACAACCTGGCTGGCAAGGTGAGTTCAGGCCATTGCTGTGAGACTGGAACCAGCTGCTCCATGTGTCGACAGGTTGCCCAGATCCTGTGGTCTCTGTTATCCTCTCCTGTTTTATATGGTGAAGCTTCTCTTGCTTGCGCTCTCTCTTGCAATTTGTTACATAGACAAATCAGCAAAGTTCAAGGGTTCATGCCAGGTTCCTGGCACAGCAGAGCATAGCAATGGGGAGTACAAGGGTTTGTGCTAGATTCCCAGAAAAGCAGCGCTATAGGTAACGGTTTCTCTGTATACTGACACTTGGTGCTGATCCCACAAGCATTCCAATTCTGGGTGATGCATTCTGCATCTGTTGAACAAATGAAACAAATCTGTTTTCAAAATCCATTATCCTATAATTATCTTTTAAGTAACTTAAGAGTCCTGTGGAAAAGATTAATACTTCTGTGGTGGAGAATATTGGTATTCTGAATCACTGATACGGTCTCTGCAAAATCCTTGAAATTCACCAGAAGGATAAGCGAACCAACATCAGCATCCTCCTAGGCCAACATTCCCAGCATTGAGGCTCTAGCTGTTCTCTGTCAACTACATTGCTCATCCCACATTGATTGCATACTGCTCTTCAGCCTCCAGAAACAGACGTTCTATTCCAAGCTCAGTTGTGGACGATTACTAGATGGACAATGAAAATATGCTCAAAATGTCATTGAGGTGTACCATCCTCATTGATTCCTGGGAAGCTGTGGCCCATAATTGCTCAAAGAGGAAGAGGAGCATTTGGGATGGTATTGAGAACATTGAAGCCATGCAATAGGAACACACAGAAACCCAGTGTAAATGGTGGAAAAAGCACACAACCTCCCAAACTATCCACCTGCCTGTCCAATCAAAGCATTTCCTGCCTCATCACTGGATGAATCTGTGGTTCCTGCATCGGATATGTGGGTTCTGAGGAAACTAATGAGACCAGAGTGGAAGCAGGTCATCCTTGATCCTGAGGGACAGCTGAAGAAGAAGGTAGTTCTGAACTCTGTTACAGAATTACACCTCTGACATACAGAACAAAACTGTCACAGCAAGGAAGTTACTTTGAGGGAGACAGGAAAGTAAGAACACCCAGAACTGGAGTGATCCATATCTGGAGCACCTCATCTTCATCCTTTTTGAGTACATTGAAGTCCTCAGGACTTAATAATTTCAAGTAGTCACTCTTTTTGCTCTCTTTCTCCACAGATGTAGTTGTACTTTTTGGTTTCAATTTGTTTTCCTGTTCTACCTGTGTCCAACTGCCAGTTTTTCTTGATTTTACCTTGACAGCCTTGGTCTGCACCCCATCACAGACAGCACCTGTGTTGTCTCCACCCCCCTCCATCTTTGCAGCCTGAAACTTTCCATGTTTTTGTCCTGAAATATCAACTCCGTTTCTTTCCTCACTGATGCTGCTAGATCTGCCGAGTGCGTCAAGACTTTCCTGTTTTTTTTTCAGATGTCCCGACTCAGCAATATGGGTGAAGTTAATGGAGGTGTTGAAAAATCCATTCTGAAGTTTACAGTATGGATGGGAATGGGAGAAAGAAAAACTAATTTTGTTTTATCAGTAATAAAGGGTTAAAAGCAAACTGCTGGAGGAATTCTGGGTCAAGCAGGTCTCAACCCCAAAAATTGACCATCCCTTTTCCTCCACAGGTGCTGCTTGACCTGCTGAGTTCCTCCAATGGTTTGTTTTTTTTCTCCAGATTCCAGCATGTGCAGTCTCTTAAAGGATTAAAGGTGATGTCTCAGTTCAGATCTGCTGACTCTGTAACTGGGACAGAATTGGTGATTATAGATGTATGGTACCTTTAAATGGGGAACATGCAGTGATGACTAGAGATTTTTTTTTAAACTTACAATTTTGATTGACCAGGCATACATGTCCTTCAGGGAAAACTTCTTGAAATTGTACTGTTGTATACCTATGGAGATTGTAGGAGAATATATTTCAATATTTTGCCCAGCTAATGGAAAAAAAATTCTACTTTTTAATATACTAAATACAGTTAGCTCATTAAAATGTTCATAGCTTCCAATGCAAGTTGATCTGCTGTAATGTTGATTTCGGAATTTGAAATCTGGCATTCATTTTTATCCAGTTTATCTTCGTGCTGTACCTCTTTGGTATTGAACAGCCAGTATATTAAGTAGTTTATGATCTATTTGAAGATGTTTTGTTCAGCTTGATCATAAGGTCTATTGGTTATCTGCAGTTCTTTAGTTCTTGAGGATATCGATCGACAGAGCACCTGTGAGCTTGAAGTGGATGCAGTTGCAGCTGACATACTAAATCGCGCTGAAATTGAAGGTATTTTTGTTTGCCTACAGCTCTCTTCTTACTCTCTACAATGTTTTAATGCAGAAATGTGCTTCTGAAAAATGGAATTACATTTTTTTAACCTATTTGTTGTGGTGTGGCCATGTTAAATGGTATGTGGAAATGTCTTCATGAACTTTGCAATTGATGAGCATCACAACTACTTGGTTAAGTTTTAAAAATTGAATTCAGTCAGTTTTGTAATTTGGGTTGTGTACATGTTTTGAATTGGTAGTGTTGTTTAGTCAATGGCTTTTGGAAAGAAGTGCTGACTTTCCTTTTCTGTTTGTTTAGCTCAGGTTGGTAGAAACCCTGGTTTGCAGGCCATATGGGATGATGAAAAACAGCGACGTCGCGAAAACAACATGTCCTCACAAATTGAATCATCTAATTCACCAGGTAACTACACTAAACATTCAGTATCTTGTACAAGAATAAGAAAATCCCAAACCTACCTCATAAATTGAATCTTTAAATGAAGCGCAAGAACAAAGTTCAAAAGCATAACTTAATCAATGTACCCTAGAGCATTCAATTCTCACTTCTTCCTCTACTGGTTTCCACCTGTTGTGCTCCAAGAACTAATTGGGTTATTCACAAGTTAGGTTAAGATTTTATGTTGCACAACGGTTAATAAACTTTGTTAATGTAGTGAAAGGTTGCAAGGTGCTTTATTGTGTTGGCAAGCAAAACTTTGATGTTGAACCATGAGAGATGAGGCTGGATGTTGTAAGGTTTGGGCAGAGGTTTTAAGCAGTGCCATTAAGGAGGAAAATGAATTGGAGGTGGGGAAGATTATAGAGGGTCTTAGCAGCTGAAGGCACAACAGCCAATGGTAGTGATTTTAAAAAGGAGGATTTGGGATGAGCAGCAGGAAAGTCTGAATGGGCATCATGAAATAATCTGCAAGGCAAGCACTTTTGTTTAAATTTAGATAGTGTATAAATATATGTCAAAAGGTGGAGAATTATTTGCAAGGCAAACCACATTGCCCAGCCCATATAATGGATTTGGCTGGTCTGGTTAATCTGGTTGATACTGACACTTGCCCCTCAACCCACCCCCACCCCTTGAGTAAATGGAGCTAGGGCCCATGCTAGATTCCCAACACAGAAGCACACAGCCTAAGTGGATGTCATTTTTGAAGTACAGTGGGGGTGGGTACAAACCTGTCTGTGTTTGGACTGGAACATAGAATATTACAGCACAGGAACAGGCCCTTTGGCCTATGATGTCTGTGTTGACTATGATGCTGATTTAAACTACACTTCTGCCTGCACACGTCTATATCGCTTCAGTCCCTGCCCGTGTTCATGTTCCTGTCTAAATGCCTCTCAAACATTGCTATCATATCTTTCCACCACCTCCCTCGGTAGCACGTTCCAGGCACGTACCACTCTCTTTGTTTAACAAAAAAAGTTGCCTCATTAATCTCCTTTTGAACTTTTCACCTCTCACCTTAAAGCTATGCCCTTTAATATTTGATTTTCTGCCCTGGGGGAGAAAGAATCTAACTATCTACGCCTCTCATGATTTTATATACTATGAAAAGGCGGAGTACGGCAATGCTAGCCTTCATCATTCAGGGCCGTGAGCATTTGATGCTCCAGAGAAAACAACCCAAGTTTATTCCAATCCCTCCTTATAGCTAATACTCTACAATTCAGGCAATGTCCTAATGAACCTCTTCTGCACCCTCTCCAAAGCTTCCATTTACTTCCTGTAATGAGGTGACCAGGACTGCACAGAGTACTCCAAACGTGACTTAACAGAAGTTTTATACAACTGCAACATGACTTGCCAACTTTAATACTGATGCCCTGACTGATGCCCTGACTGATGAAGGCTAGCATGGCTTACACCACCTTTACCACCCTGTCGATTTGTGTTGCTACTTTCAGGGAGCTATGGACTTGCACCCCAAGATTCCTCTGTACATAAGTGCTCCTATGGGATGTGCCATTAACTGTATGCTTTCCTCTTGTATTTGACCTCCCAAAGTGCAATTTGTCCAGATTAGACTCCATCTGCCATTTCTCTGCCCTTATTTCCAACTCCTCAATATCGTAACGCATCCTTCAACAGCCTTCCTCCCTACCCACAGCTCTTCCAATTTTTATGTGGTCTGCAACCTTACTAGGCAGCCCATCTGAATTTTTGTCCAAGTCAAATCCCAGCACTGATCCCTGCGGAACGCCACTGTTCACAGACCTCCGTCACTACCCTCTATCTTCTATGGCCAAGTCATTTTTGAACCCAGTCCACCAAGTCTTTGAAGAAATGCTATTAGGTGTCTCTGCTCTATGGGGTAGCACTTAGCTGTGTATAAGTGTAGACAAGGTAGTTAGATTTTCACTTGTTGCAGGTGTCAATGACTGACAATTCAATGCTGTGAGTTTTACTTACCATTTGTCAGCCCAAGCATGACTAAGGTTTGAACCCTGCTTCAATTGGGCATAATCTGCTTTGTTATGTTAGAGGTTACAAATCTTCCACTGGAATGTTCAGAAAACTTCCCCAAACCTGACCTTCCAGTGGAACATTGCAAAGAAGCATGAGACACCACCCTAAGAAGCTTGAGACACTGCCCTAAGAAAATTCACTGATTTGGGGCTGAGATGATTGGCAACCAGCAGACATATGACACCAATCAGTTGAGTTTTTCTTTGTTCACATTCATCTTAATTTTATCAGATTTCCATAGTACAACTCTTACTCACATGCTGTCCAGATGTTAAGGACTGTCATTAGAGGGAGAGGAACAGAAAATGGGAAACAACAAGCAAGGTAGCTTAACAATTTTCATATTGAAAAAGTTAGAAGCTATTATTGAAGGCATTATAGCAAGCACTTTAAAAAAAGAATGAAATAAATGAGCAAAGTCATAATGGTTTTGTGAAAGGGAAATCACGTTTGGCCAATTTGTAGGAGTCCTTTGACAAAGTAATGTGCTGTGAAGAAAGGGGAACTGATGAGTATGCTGTACTTGGATTTCAAGAAGGCATTTGATAAAATGCACATATGATAGTAATGTTTAAGAAGCTTTTAGGTAAACACGTGAACAGACAGGGAATAGAGAGATATGGACCTTGTGCAGGCAGATGGGATTAGTTTAGAGTGACATCATGGTTGGCGCAGACTGAAAGGCCTGTTCCTGTGCTGTACTTTTCTACGTCTATGTCTAAAGGTTACTGCAGATGTACCCATGGTGTAGGCTGTATTGGAGTGGGTAGAAGACTGGTTGGCTAACAGGAAGCAGAGTAGGAATAAATAGGTCTTTATCTAATTGTCAAGATGAAATGCATGGTATGCAACAAGGGTTGGTTCTTGGGCCTCAACTTGTAATTATAAAATGACTTACGAAATCTTCAAAGGTTTAGTTGCTAAATTGCTGATGACACAACGATACAGAGAAAAGTAAGTTGTGAAGAGGACACAAGGAGACTACAAAGAGAGGTTTTTGCCAAGAAAAATAAAAAAAGTCATATAGATTCACAGAGTTTACAATATGGAAACAGGCCCTTCAGCCCAACTCATCGATGCTGACCAAGATGCATATCTATGCTAATCCCATTTACTTGTACTTGACCTATATCCCTCTACGTACCTGTCCAATATTGTTGTAATTGTGCATGCCTCTACCAACTGCTCTGGCAGCTCATTCCATGTAGCCACCACCCTCCATGTGAGAAACCTGCCCCTCAAATCCCCTTTCAATCTTTCCACCCTCACCTTAAGCTATGCTCCCTAGTTTTAGACCCTCCCTCACACCATAATTTTATAAAGCTCTATGAGGTCACCCCTCAGCTTCCTTGGCTCTGGGGAAAACAGTACCAGCCTATCCAGTCTCTCCTTGTAAATCAAACCCTCCAATCCAGTCAGCATTCCTGTGAAGCTTTCTGCAACCTCTCTAGCTTAATCACATCCTTCCTATAGCGTGGCAACCAGAGCACAGGTTTAGGGTAGGAGGTTTAGAGGAGATTTGGGGGTTCAGTTTTTTTTTCACCCAGAGGGTTGTTGCAATCTGGAATGACTAGGCGGTGGAGCTGGGTCCTCTCATACCATTTAAGAATTATCTAGATGAGTAGTTGAATCACCAAGCATAGAAGGCTATGGGCCAAGTTCTGGTAAGTGGGATTATTGTAGGTGGGTATGATCGGCATGGGCCTGGTGGGCTGAAGGGTCTACTTCTGTGCTCTATTACTCTTGACAGAACATTGGAGGGAATTGAATACAAAAGATTATGCTTCAGTTATATAGAGACCACACCTGGAATACTGTATACAGTATTGGTCTCCTTTTTTTAGGGAAGGATGCTAATGGAGTTCAGAGAAGGTTTAGTACCTGGAATAGGCAGCCTATCTTGAGGGAAGGTTCAGCAGGCCATATTTGTATCTGCTGGAGTTCAGAAAGTGAGGAGGATCTTGATAGGGTGGATGTGGAGAGGATGTTTCCTCTTATGGGAGTATCTAAGACACGGAGTCATATTTAAAAATGCAGATTGCCATTTAAGATGCAGATAAGGTGAAATATCTCTCCCAGAGGTTTGAGAGTCTTTGGAGCCCTCATTGTCAAAGGGTGGTGAATATTTTTAAGGTAAATGCTTGATATGCTGGTGGGGGTGTTGAAAGGATACTGTGGGGAGATGCTGAGTTGAGATTAGAATCAGATCAGCTGTGATCTTATTAAGTGCGGGAGCTGGCCTGAGAGGCTGAAGCATACTGCTCCTAGTTCATATGACTGGCACATTTACCTTGCCTTTTGAATTCCACCCTACAGGCTTGATTAAACCATGAACAACAATGAGGTGTGAAGTAAAAGGGTCTTTGCAAAATGCAAATTGAGCAATTTATTGGCAAGATGCCAGCAATGCCTTCCAGTGATTTTCTAATGAATAGGAACAGAATGATGGAGCAGAAGTTGGTTAGATTAAATTTGTCTTGCTGTTTGGGACAGGAGCAAACTGGATAATTTTCCACGTTAGCTGGAAGACATAAGTGATGTGCTTTTATCCAAGCAGCTTCAGTACAATTAATTCTGGAACACTTTGTCAATGCTACAGTTAAAATGATAGCTGGGATTTTTGCCCATGGCTAGTTTTGAACTGCTAGGTATGCTTAAAATCTATCCATTCAGGAGTAGGAATGCCACACACAACAAAAGAGAGTGTCTTTGCTGCTGCCAGGGTTCAATCTCCACAGGCACTGCGTGGTAGTCACTCCTACCAATGATGTAATGGAAATGTGAATCTGTGATCTATTAGTCAAGACAAGGTTAAGTAGTTTTTCTGCTCGTGTTGGTTTTCTCACTAACTGCTGCAGACCCAGTTTGTCAGCAGTGTTCTTTAGGATTCTGTCAGCTTCCATCAGCACAATTGGTGATGCTACCAAGCTATCCTTGGTGATGGACATTGAAGACCCCTACCCAGATTACCCTCTGTGTTCATACCATGCTCAGTGCCACCTAGTGCTCAGCATGTCATCAGCTGAGGGAGGCTGGTAAGTGGTAATTCTGGTTTCCCTTCTAGCATTTGATGCCTCAAAATCCTGTTAACCTGAGTCAACACTGAGTACCCGCAGGGTCCTTGGGTTTCCACTGCGGTACCAACTCTGTGGTCCCTGCTAGTGAAAGAAGGTAAATCCAGAAATAGTGATAGAATTTGAGGCATTGCCTCTAAGGTGTTGATTCTGTATCTGACTGTGATAGAGTCATAGAATCATACAGCGCAGAAACGGGCAATTTGGCCCAAATGTTCCATGCCGACCAAGGTTCCCATCTAATCTAGTACCATTTGCTAGCGTTTAGCCCATAACCCTCTAAACTATTCCTATCCATGTAGCTGTTCAAATGCCTTTTAAATGTTGTTAATATACCTGCCTCAGCCACTTCCTCTGGCAGCTCATTCCATATACTGACCACCCTCTGGGTAAAAAAAAAAGTTACCCCTCAGGTTCCTATTAAATTTTTCCCCTCTCATCTTAAACCTATGCCCTCTAGTTCTCAATTCCCCAACCCTTGGAAAAAGACTGAGCATTGACCCTATCTATGCCCCTCGTGATCTTGTACACCTCTATAAGATCACCCCTCATTCTCCTACACTCCAATGAAAGAAGGCCCAACCTGCTCAACCTCTCTCCATAACGCAGTCCCTTGAGTCCCAGCAACATCCTCATAAATCTCTTCTGCATTCTTTCCAGCTTAATTGCATCTTTCCTATTGCAGGGTGTTCCAAAACTGAACGCAATATTCCAAATGTGGCCTTACCAATGTCTTGTACAGCTGGAACATACATCCCAACTTCTATATCAGTGCCCTGACTGATCAAGGCCAGCATGCCAAAAGCCGCCTTCACCATCCTGTGTACCTGCAACACCACTTTCAGGGAACTATGTACTTGTATTCCTAGGTCCTTCTGTTTTACAACACTCCCCAGGGCCCTGCCATTCACTGTGAAAGTCCTACCCTCACTTATCTTCCCAAAATGCAATACCTCGCACATATCTGAATTAAACTGCATTTGCCATTCCTCGGCCCACTTACCTAGCTGATCAAGATCCCCCTGCAAATCCTAACAGTCATTTTCACTGTCAATGACCCCATCTTTTTTAGTGTCATCTGCAAACCTATTAGCCATGTTAGGTTGCTGCTGAATGAGTCAATGGGATAGGTCTCCTAATTTAGGAATATTCACAGTTTTCATAGATTTGAATGGGGTGGATGTGCCTTTTTTTTCATCCGTTGGGGATGTGGGGAGGGAATCTGAACCAGTGATCGCTGTGTTACTCAAATTATTTGTGCATCACATCAGCTGTACAAGCCGTTGGTAAGGCCCCACTTGGAGTATTGCATATAGTTCTGTTGCCCTGCTCTAGGAAGGATGTCATTAAGCTGGAGAGGATGCTAAAAAGATTTACAAAGATGTTACCGGGACTGGAGGGCTTGGATTATAAGGAGAGGCTGGATAGACTAGGACTTCTTTTTTCCCCCAGAGCGTAGGAGGCTAAGGGGTGACCTTATAAAAGTTTATAAAATCATGGTGGGGCATGGGTAAGGTGAATAGCCAATGTCTTTACCCCAGGGTAGAGGAGTCCAAAACTAGACTGCATAGGTTTAATGTGAGAAGGGAAAGATTGAAAGGGGACTTAAGAGGCAAGTATTTCCACATAGAGAGTGCTGGGTATATGGAACAAGCTGCCAAAGGAAGTGGTAGGGGCAGGTACAATTATGACATTTAAAAGGCATTTGTTACATGGATAGAGATTTAGAGGGATATGAGCTAAATGCAGGCAGATGGGACTAGCTCAATTAGGCAACTTGGTCAGCACAGATGAGTTGGGCCTAAAGGCCTCTTTCTGTGTTAGGATGTTCTGTGTCAGAGCTTACTGTATACCAGTGTGAGCAGTCTCATTAATGTCTTAATGTATATCTCCTAGTGAATTTGGCTCTTCAGCTTATTGAGTCAATACCAGCTCTCAGAGCAATCTCATTAATCCCATTCCCTCAGATATTTTCCTTGTAACCATCTCTTCTCTCTCTCATACCTGTTAACATTCCCTGATTCTCTCACCACCCACCTACTGACAATTTACTGTAGCCAATTAAATTAACAACCAGTACCTCTTTGGGATGTGGGAGGAAACCAGAGGACTGGGGGAAACACGCAATCAAAATCAGGTTTATCATCACTGACATATGTTGTGAAATTTGTTATTTTGCAGCAGCGGTACAGTGCAAGACATAAAAATTACTATAAGTTACAAAAATAAATAGTGCAAAAGAGGAATAACGAGGTAGCATTCATGGACAGTTCAGAAATCTGATGGTGGAGGGGAAGAAGCTGTTCCTGAAACGTTGAGTGTGGGTCTTCAGGCTCCTGTACCTCCTCCCTGATGGTAGTAATGTCAAGAGGGCATGTCCTGGGTGGTGAGGGTCCCTAATGAGGGATGCTGCCTTCTTGAGGCACCGTATCTTGAAGATATCCTTGATGGCTGGGAGAACTGTGCCTGTGATGAAGCTGGCTGAGTCTACAACCCTCTGCAGCCTCTTTCGATCCTGAACGTTGTAGGCTCCATACCAGGTGGTGATGTAACGAGTCAGAATGCTCTCCACCGTACATCTGTAGAAATTTGCAAGAGTCTTTGGTGACATACCAAATCTCAAATTCCCAATGAAGTAGAGCCGCTGGTGTGCCTTCTTCATGATTGGCCCCAATCTCAGATGTTGATGCCCAGGAACTTGAAGCTGCTCACCCTTTCCACCACTGACCCCTCAGTGAGGACTGGTGTGTGTTCTCCCGACTTCCCCTTCCTGAAGTCCACAATCAATTCCTTGGTCTTGCTGACGTTGAGTGTGAGGTTGTTGTTGCGACACTGCTCAACCAGCTGACCTATCTCACTCCTGTACGCCACCTCCTTGTTGCCACCTGAGATTCTGCCAGTGATGTCCTCTGCAAATTTATAGATGATGTTTGAGCTGTGCCTAGCCACACAGTCATGAGTGTATAGAGAGTAGAGCAGTGGGTTAAGCGTGCATCCTTGAGGTGCACCTGTGTTGATTGTCAGTGAGGAGGAGACGTTACTACCGATCCACACTGACTGTGGTCTTCCCTATAAGGAAGTCGAGGATCCAGTTGCAGAGGGAGGTACTGAGGCCCAGGTTTTGAAGCTTATTAATTGGTATTGAGCGGGTGATGGTGTTGAACACCGAGATGTAATCAATGAACAGCAGCCTGACGTAGGTTTTGCTGTTGTCTAGATGCTCCAAAGCCGATATCGAGCCAGTGAAATTGCATCTGCTGTAGACCTGTTGTGGTGGTAGGCAAATTGCAGGGGGTCCAGGTCCTTGCTCAGGCAGGAGTTAATTCTAGCCATGGCCAACCACTCAAAGCACTTCATCATAGTGGATGTGAGTGCTACCGGTCAATAGCTCACACTGCTCTTCTTGGGCACTGATATGATTGATGCCCTTTTGAAGCAGGTGGGAACCTCTGACTGAAGGATATTCTGACTTCTGCCTCTGAGACAGAGATCACAGGGTCACCAGATGCTGTGGGGATTCGCACAGGTGCAGTGTTATTCTCCCTTTCAAAGTGTGCATAAAAGGCATTGAGCTTATCAGGAAGTGAAGCATTACTGCCATTTATGCTGTTAGGTTTGTCATTTTAGGAAGTAATGGCATGCAAACCCTGCCACAGCTGTTGTGCGTCCAGTTATGTATCTAACTTCACACTGAATTGCCGTTTCGCTCTCCCGATGGCCTTCCATAGGCCGTACCCGGACTTCTTGTAGGGTTCTGGATTGCCGGTCTTGAATGCCACAAATCTAGTTTTCAGCAGACTGCAAATCTCCTGGTTCATTCAAGGTTTCTTGTTTGGGAAAACTCGGTATGTTGTCCAGAGCTAGGCACACATTCATCCATATACGTCATGATGAAGCCGGTGACGGCTGTGGCATATTCATTCAAATCCAAAGACGAATCCCTGAATATGATCCAGTCCACCAATTCAAAGCAGTCCTGTAAACACTCCTCCGCCTCCCTTGACCATACCTTCGCGGTCCTCCATCTCTGCCTTTATGTCAATGGTAGAAGTATGGCCAGGTGATCGGACTTGCTGACATGCGGGCGCGGGATGGCACAGTAAGCATTCTTGACGGTGGTTTAACAGTGATCGAATGTGTTGGCTCCTCAGTCACAGGGAAAACATCCAAACTCCACACAGATGGTACCAGAGTTGTAGTGCCACTGTGCCACCTATCCTCCATTGCTCCTGATCTGAGGGAGTAGTTAAGAGTCGCCTCCATTGGTGAGACTAGAGTTGTATGCAGGCTAGACTCTAAGGATGGAAGATTTCCTCCTTTGAAGAACATCAGTGAAGCAGATGAATGGTTTCGTGGTTACTGCTAAATGGACCAGGTTAATTCCACAAAAAGTGCTGGAGGAACTCAGCAGGTCAGGCAGCATCCATGGAGGGAAATAAACAGTTGACATTTAGGGCTGAAACCCTTCATCAGGACTGGCTGTCTGATCTGCTGAGTTCCTCCAGCACTTCTTGTGTATTGCTCCGGATTCCAGCATCTGCAGAATTGTTTCTCTCTCCAAGTTAATTCCAGTTTTATTTAATTATTTAAATTTAAATTCCTCACTTTTCATGGTTGGATTCAACCTTGTGTATCTGGAAACCAGATAAGCATGTGATGGGGTGCGAATGGATGGTTCCATGTAGAACAATGCAGAGTGAAGTATAAAAGTAGCATGATCTGAGTGGTACATTTTAAGTAATAAGCATCATCTCAAAAACAAGCTTCTGAGACAGAACCTCCAGGTTCAAGATTCCTTGCAAGATATTTCTCTAAACCAGCTGGTTTCTGGAGGCAGTTTTTCTTTTTGTAGAGTTCAGGAAATTCTAAGCCCTTTGCCCATTGCTAAGTATGTTGATTCTTTAGAAATGATCTGCAGTATGAATCACTCCAAGCAACTCTTGTTCTGAATGAGAATGAGTTTTTTCTTGTATCACTCTGGACAGCCATCTAATAATCATGGCTTTTGAGCAATAAAATTCAAAATGTGGTGAGAATCCTCATGGAAGTCTTCGTGAATGAAGTGCACAATGCTCGATGTTGGGGATTGCTATAGACAAAGTGGCAAATTCCCATAATGCCACAGTAAAGAAGGATTATGCCGATAAAAGGATTACACCTGCCATCAAAAAAAAATTCTTGTATTGATTCTTTTCACTAACGACCTATTAAAGACTCTGTAAACTTATGTCTATATTAAGTAATTCAGTGTAGTAGATGTTGTTTTGGCAAAGAAATAGAGAAAAAAAAAGGATAATTAAAAGGCTGCCTGTTAACCATCAGAATAACCCAGATTTGAATCACTGAAACCCATGGCGTAATTTGTTCTCCAGAAACACAAAGCGTTTATGTAATAGTGTTATGAAATCCTCAAAATGACCCAAAGTATTTTGCATTTAATTAATTATTGTATTAGATATTCTGATGGTGTTTGTTTTTTATTTGCAGATCGTGGATCTGTACAAGTAACAGAGAGTGAAAGGACCTTCCAACGCAGAATAAAGGAGATTCTGCAACAGAATAACTATTCTGTGTAAGGAGCTTCTTTTTTCTCATTTATGTTATTTTCATCATTTTGATCAAAGTTTTAAAACTCTATATCTTTGCTGTTTAAAACAAGATATTTGTCCCAGTATTTGGAAAATGAAGAATTTGAAACACTCACTTCAAACTTGACCTTGCACATGACTGCATCATCACCTGAAGCCATTTCCTGCACACCTGCCAATCTGGTTGAGATACATAATGATAAGCAAGGTATGTAACCATGTTTGGTAAGACTGCATCTGAGTCACTTTTTACTATAAGGTCTGTAACCTATATTGTTAACTCTATTTTCTGTCAACCTCTCTAGCCAGAACACAAGGAGTCCTGTAATGTTAACCAACATAGATTAAAACTATTTGTTTATTAAATGATTTGCAATTTTATTCTTTGAGTAAATGTTGTCTTCAAATTGATGGACTCTGGTGCTGGTTCTAACATTACAAGTGCCAAGTGGTGATCATTCAATGGCGGGCAAAGCCCCCTTTAGTCTAATGGAATAATTTATCCTAATACTAAGTTAATACCTTTCGAGATCATTTTCTCTGAGCCCTCATTCAAAGGCTGAGTACGTAACTTCAGCCTGTCCTGTTTCTGATATGTGGCTAAACTTGGAAAGGCAACACTTGTTTAAAAGAATATGTAAGCTAATTTACTGAACAACGGTCACTGAAAGCTGAATACAATGTGAAGACAATCAGTCCTGTGCTGTTTTGGTTAAGGTGTCTCTTGTTCAATTTCTACTGAGACACTTGGGAAAGTTTTAAACTTTTTTCCTGGATAAACTAATAAAATTTTAATTGAGGTTTACGGTACATTCTGCTTCTCTGAAATAGGAAATGTGTAATACAAGTTATGTACTTTCAAATCTTCAGCTCAAGAATGATGTGGATTTATTGGATAAGTCTTTTCACAAAGGGAACTATTTGAAGCTTAAGTTTTTCAAAATAAAAATTGAATGACTTTCCTCCAACCCCAACCCTAACTCTATTCTCACAATTAAAGGAGTGAGCCAAGGAAATGCAGAGACTGAAGAAGCGATAGTTGATGAAGAAACTATTCTAAATATAATGGATAATAGTCAGACGTTCCATCCTTCGTCACAAAGGTTAATTCAGAATCCAATTCTCAGTGAGTATGTAAGGTTCAACATCCATTTTATGCCATTGAGGTATTTGTCTATCATGCAAACAGATTTAATTCAACACCCACCAGTTGATGTAGATAAAAATCCTTGATGAAATTTCCTAAACTGAATATCTATATAAAGGAAAGATGATATTATGCTGCAGAGGAGATTCACTAGGATGTAAGTTGGTTTATTGTCACATGTACCAAGACACAGTGAAAAACTTGTCTTGTATACCATTCATACAGATCAATTCATTACAACAATCCATTGAGGTAGTACAAGGTAAAACAATAACAAAATACAGAATAAAGTGTTACCGTTATATAGAGAGTGCAGTGCAGGAAGGCAATAAGGTGCAAGGTCATAACAAGGCAGATTGTGAGGTCAAGATTCCATTTTATCATACTAGGGGACTGTTCAATAGTTTTATAACAGGATGGAAGCTGGCCTTGAGCCTGTTGATACGTGCTTTCAGGCTTTTACATCTTCTACATGATCAGAGGGAGGAGAAGAGAATATCCAGGGTAGATGGGGTCTTTGATTATGCTGGCTGCTTTACTGAGGCTGCGAGGTGTAAACAGAGTGCCTGGAGGGGAGGCTGGTTTCCATGATGTGCTGAGTTATGTCCACAACGCTCTGCAGTTTCTTGTGGTCATGGGCAGAGCAGTTGCCATACCAAGCCGTGATGCATCAGGATAGGATGCTTTCTGTGGTGCATTGATAAAAGTTGGTGAGGGTTGATGGGGACATGCCAAATTTCTTTAGCCTTCTGAGGAAGCAGAGGTGCTGGTGAGCTTTCTTGGCCATAGTGTTTGTGTGGCTGGACCAGGACAGGCTATTGGTGATATTCACTCTCAGGAACTTGAAACTCTCAACCCTCTCGACCTCAGAACCATTGATGTAAACAGGATGTTGCCTGGGATAGAATGATTTGGTTGTGAAGAGAGACCGGATAGGCTGGGTTTGTTTTTCTTGGAGCAGAAGAGGCTGAGGGGGGGACCTGACAAAGGTATACAATATTATGAGAGGCATACATAGGGTAGATTGTAAGACATTTTTCCACATGGCAGAGTTGCCTAAGACTAGAAGGAATAGGTATAAGTGAGGAGTAAGAGGCTTGGAGGGGAATCGGAGGAAGAATACTTTCACCCAGATATATTTGGAATCTGGAACACACTGAGAAGGTGATGAAAGCAGGTACTCTCAGAACATTTAAGAAACATCTAGATGAGCACTTGGATTGCCAAGGCATAGTAGACTATGGACTAAATGCTGGTAAATGGGAATAGTATTGACAACATGATATGCTGGGCAGAAAGGCCCGTTTCTGTGCTGGATTCTCTATGACTTTAAAACCAGTGTCCATGTGCTGGAGCACAGACAAAACAGCAGCAGCAGCAGCAGTTAGTGCAATGTTTTGGGTCAGCCTTTCTGAGAGATTCTCTTAGCTAATACATGTTTGAATTACTTAAACTTAAAGCTATGATTCTGTTTTTCATGCTAAATTGAAAAGGGAACAGCTTTCCGTCTCCTAACCCCTCTCAATCCCTTACCCCTGGCTCCTTGCCACCTCTTATAAAGTTGAAAATCCTGACTTTGACTCTTTTTCCCCTAATAAGTTACTGTTATAGGTTATTCTCAAACTGCAAATCTGAGTTTCTGATCACAGTTTACATACCCAGTTACACCGCCCCCACCCACACACACACACTTTATCAAAACTTCCTAACCCCTCTCAATCCCTTACCCCTGGCTCCTTGCCACCTCTTATAAAGTTGAAAATCCTGACTTTGACTCTTTTTCCCCTAATAAGTTACTGTTATAGGTTATTCTCAAACTGCAAATCTGAGTTTCTGATCACAGTTTACATACCCAGTTACACCGCCCCCACCCACACACACACACTTTATCAAAACTTGAAACTAAGATTTCAGTAAACTCAAGTACTGTTTACCTAATACTGCTTTAATTACCTGGTGGAATAATATTGCAAACAAGTGTGCTGTACTCATTCCAATCCTCCTTCATGCTTCACACTTGGCTACTTGTAGACTTGTGCTCATTTGCCCTGCCCATTGTTCCTACTCTCAACACAACCCTTCCCTTCATTCCCTTGCTCAAATATAAATATTACTGTTGTTAATAATTTGCTGCTGTACATTCAGTATTGTATTTTTCGTGCTGTTTCCAAAATGACATATCTTCAACATTGGCTATTCAAATAGATGCCAGTCAGGACCAGGCAATGGTTCATCTGTTGGCTGGACTGGAGGAAGATGAGTATGGCATGGCAAGAACCCCCTTTGTGCCTGGTAGGTCTTCACATCAACAACCTTCAGGAAACCACAGCTACCAGCAGAACAGTGATGATGAAGAAAATGAACCTGAAGTCCAGAAAGAAGAGTTGGAACTTAGTCTAATAATGTCTCAGCGATGGGATGGTGATCTTCTGGATCCTGTTAGGAAAATGAGGTATGGAATTTATTTATATAGAACATTAAACTCTTGGATGCACATTGTACTTTCTGTGATTTAGTTTCAAGTATTTAATATTATTCATGTTTTACTTATTGATTTATTTATTCATTCATGTCATGTGGATGTTGCTGGCAAAGCCAGCATTTCTTGACCATTCCTAAACTCCCCCACCCCCTGAACTGAGTTTCTGGAGTTGCCTAAATGCCAGACCAGGTTAGGATGGTGGATTCCTTTTCCTAGAATATGTTTTCGAACCAGATGGATTTTAGCAACACTCTGGTGAAAGGTCATTGACCTGAAACATTAATTCTGTTTCTTTCTCTACAGAAGCTTCCAGACCTGTTGAGTGTTTCCAGCATATTCTGTTTTTATTTCAGATCTCCAACGTGTGCAGCACTTTCTGGATTTTTATTTCATGACAATCCAATAGTTTCCTGGTCACTATTACTAGTACTAACTTTCATTCCAAATTCACTTAATTACTTGCATTTAAATTCCCTAGCAGCTGTGGCAAGATTTGTATAGCTGACCAGTATTGCACCTCGTCAAAGCAGGTTAGGCTCTGGCTTATTAGTCTTAACAAACATTTTATTTAAATCCCTTACCATCCCCTTTCCACTGGTCAGCTTTTCAGACATTTCTTATTCATTATAACTATTTAGTTGCTCCCATTTCTGCCTGCCTTGTTTCAACATTAACCTAAATCTCTTTTCCTCCCCTGTTCACTCAACTTTTAGAGTCCTACTCCTTTTCCCATCTTTCATCTTGTGCTCTCAACTTTTGTTCATGAATTCTAGGACAAGAGGCTATAATGTTAAAATTGAAGTCATTCCACATACGAGATAAGTTAAGAAGCACTACTTTAATGCAAAGGGTTTCTCTCATTAAAAGACATAAATGTTCACTCAGTTTCATAAAATTCGATCTTTTTTTTACTGTACCAGGGTAATAAGAGATGTGATCTAAGACACTTGGATGGTGTTAAGTTATAAATCAACCATGATCTCCCTGAATGAATAAACAGACCAAGTTCATGTCTTTATGACCTGTCTTTATGTCCATCCAACATCCTTCCCTTTGAAATAAACGTCAGCTTTCAACTCAGGAAAAGGTTTACTGCCAAGCCAACTAAAACATAATTTCCATTTCCCTTCCCTGTTGAAGGATCATTTCTTGGCAGATCTTTACCATCTATGTATATATTTGAATTTCTCCAACCTTGTCGCCATCCTTCCTAAGGCACAGATGGCCACGAATGTCACTCCTTCTGACTGCAGTGAACTATTGCTCCTTGAACTCTTCTACAGTCCACAGTAGAGCCCCTCTTCCATTCCTTCCCCACTGTTGCCTAACTTTGTAGGACTTTACGTGGTTGGTTCCACTCTTAGTCATACAATCCTTACTGCATCCAGGACCCTCTGTTGCATTTTGGAATGACCCTGAGATCCATTGTTGATGGATTTTGTCTTCTACATCCACGTGTGTAAATTGCACCAAGATCTCCATTGCCCTCTTGTTAACTAACTGCTTGTATAACTATCTTGTATGAATCTTATTTTATGAAGATAAACATTGGGCTGTCCAGAGCCAGGTTCATAAGCCCTCACTACATACTCTTCTTGTCATTGATTCCATTGCCCCCACAACGACTACCCTTTTGCCTACCTGCTGTCTTGATTTAATCATGTAGAAGGGTGCAAAACCACCCAATAATTCGCACATCTTGTAACTGTAAGAAATTTTTAGAAATGTACAACAACCAAAATCTACAGAATTTAATTATCTTCTGACATTCTCTAAGGGAGGAGACCAAGTTTAAAGTTCTGTTTTTATTTTCTGAATTGACTCTGTAATTAAGTGTATTTGGTAAATGGGTCATGACTGCAGCATGCTTTCTAATCTTATAGAATACTGTTAGTGCTGAAAGCTCTTGAAACACATGAATACTTTTGCAGAGTTACTTTAAAAAAAATCTTTCAGATTTTCAGAAAAGAATGCAAGTGACTGCTCTTCAGAGGAAGATAATGCGTTCTCTGATGGTCAGATAGGAAATGGGAACATGATGGCTAATCTTTCTATTCCTCAGCTTGATGGGGCTGCAGATGAGAACACTGGTAAGTGACATAATTGGCTGTGCTGTTACCCCTTGAGTATTGAAGAGCTAGATTGGCTTACAAGGCGAGCACTTGCTTAATTTTACTTGACACCAAGTTGAATTAATCTTTTAGCCATTCATTGGGCTGTGGGACATCATCTCCTCTGATGTAAAAACTGCAACTACACACTTTTCCTGGTCATCTTCCTTCACACAGACAGCTACAAATTTGAGACTTGCTCTAATTTGCTTATTTGCAATGTACAGAAGAATTTCAATACCCATGTCTTGTGTGCACTCTCTTTAATTTAAAATCCTCCACAAATCCAAGGTCTTGATCATTGGCTTAAAAGGGTAATCTTTACAGTAGCTTGTTTTAAAACAAAAGTTGAATTTATTAAAATAATGGTCTCTGACAACACCTGCAACTGCAGGGTCCCCAGTGTATTCATTTATGATTTAGGGTCATAGATTCTTGATTAGGATTGACACAGCTATTTATCATTACCTTCAATGACTTTCATTCATTCCTGAATTCTCACTTTCCTGTGTTGTCTCTCTATTGGACTATTCTGCTTTTCATCTTTTTATGAAAAACAACTTGGACAGTGTTCTTGTACTGAACTTTCTTACCATTGTATTACTTCTGTAATCAGAAGGTTTTAACCAGTGCTTTCTGGTATTTATCTTCCAAATGGTAATGAAGTCTATATATACAAATTTTATTGTTCTTTAAAGCTAGGTGGGTTAGTTCTAGTTTCAGACATATCAGATAGTGTATTATAACCATCGCCCAAATTAAACAAGTTGCAAACTTCAGCGCTCTCTTTTAATGTTGTACTGTCACCAGTAATAACATCTAAAAATTGCTGTAAATTCTTCCAATTTCCTCTACAATTTGTAAAGGTGACTCTGAGCTTCCGGTTGCCTATCACTTTAATTCTATGCCCCATGTCGTCTCTAACCTCTGTCTTCAGCCTCGTACTTTGCTTCCATGATGTCAACATAAACTCAAAGAACAACACTCATTTTCCACGTTGGTACATTGCAGACCTTGGGACTTCATATGGAATTTAACAATTTCAGTAACCACTTTTTTTTCCCACTCTTTCCACAGATGTGGCTGTATCCTTCCACTTCATTTCTTTTCTGTCTCTAACTACCAGCTTTTAAAGAACTTACCTTGACAATTTTTGTTTCCAACTTATCACAGACCTTGCCTCAATTTGCTCTACTCCTCACTCTGCAACTTAAAACGTGCTTGTTTTCTCATTTTTCCAAGGGGTCCTTGACTCGGAATGTTTTTTTTCTCTTTACCCCGAATGCTAAGTAACCTGCTGAGTGCTTACAGCATTTTCTATTTTGTCTTGGATATTTAGCATCTGCAGGCTTTTTTCTGCACCAAATAACTGAGGTTGTTTTATAAATTAAAGTATGGAGGTCACTTGTAGGAGTTGGCGCTCTCGTGTTTCTAGCAGCATTTGTGGAAATTGTGAATACTGACTGTCTTCTGTGTCTTTGAATCTCTCCTCTAGCCCTACAACTCTTGAGACCTCAATGGGAATTGTAAGTGTACTTAGCAAACTACACTGCCCTGCAATGTAGTTTGCCACCCTTGAAGGATCTTGCTAAGTCATTGAGTTATTTAAAGGCAGTTTCCTCTTCTAAACCATTGCCTTGGCAAACAACCTCTGTGGAATAAAATAGTAATTATTTATACTCCCATCCCAAACTTCGGAGATGCTTCATGGAGAGAAAGTTGCTGTGGCATGTTTGTTCTTTTACCCTACAGTGTAGAAGACAATAATATGTGCACAGCACTTGGACATTAGGGTGCACAGAGTGAATATGGATTCATTAGAATGTTCACTTCCTTGATAGCTTGGACTGTCTTTTTCACAGGCCACTTGGTCAAATTGACTTGGAACCACGTTGGCAGAAAGTAGCAATCATGCAAAGAAAGCAGGCAGGAAGACTGGGAGGCTTTTTATTGAAAGTCGTAGTATTGCAGCACAGAAATGGGCCCCTCATTCCACCGTGTTCATGCTGACCATCAAATACCCATCTATATTATCCTATTTACCAACGCTTGATCCATAACCTTCAATGTCTTGGCAATTCTAGTGTTCATTTAGACATTTCTTAAATGTCATCAAGGTATTTTGATTAATCCTTGTCTTTCCCAGTGTAGATTTTATTTATTTTGGATATCATTGGTAAAGCTGCTGTTTACCCTGCATCCCCAATGCCTGAGCTAAGGAGCCAGTCAAGAGTCAACAACATTGAGCGTGGGGGGCACCTTGACTAGACATATTTCCTTTCTTGAAGAATATTAGTGAACAAAATGGGTTTTCGCAACAAGCCTGTAGTTGTACCATTTTACTTCAGATTAGTAATGCTGTCACATAAACAGTCTGAATATGATCGATCAATGAAACAACTGAAGACCACTTAACCAATTGTTGAATGTGTCAGTGGCTTTCAACGTTTCTGAATGACTCTGGTTAGAAATTAAAGAGCATTCAAAAAATGTTCTTCAATAATTAAATTCTAAATTATTAAAAGTTTTAAAAAAGTAAAATACAATCATTTATAAACTATTAAAAATATTTCATCTTTAGACCTATATAATTTGTCCTTTAAAGTTGCTTCTCTCCATCGAATTGATGCAGGCTGACACTTCAGTGCAAATCCTTGAAAATTGCAGCAAATGTGTGCTTTAGAGTTCAACATCAGCATGTAGTCAGTAACGCCTCCATCAAATTTCAGGCAGCAACTTTGGCATTTCTATATTCACGTGTGAATATCAAACTTGGTGATGCTAGCATGGGGAGCCAACAATTCTGCGGAAGTGCTAAAAATTTCCCAGTAAGTTGTGGACATTCTAAATCTGAGCAATTTAGTAAATGTCCAGTAACAAACTTGTTTATGGTGTTAGGCTTCGGCAAGTAGCTGTTTAACCTTGCTGGGTGTTATCTGATATATATTGTAGGATTCTTAGTTAGCCCCTTCTTGATTTGTATTGGCCTCAAATTTGAGGGAAGCATTGACGCTTACTGCTGACCTCAAAGATAGCTTGCAAAAAAAAAAATTCTAACAGTTAATATTTAAAAACATCTTGTTTTTCAACTACTTATTACTTGGCTTCAGATTACTGGCATCGAGCAACCATGATTCATCAAGTTGGTTGACTCTCCATTCACATTAAGGAAATCTCACACCAGATCAAGCAGGGCACTGTTCACCACAATCTTTGACTAAGTCTTTAAACATTCTGAAGAGTGCTGAATAATTGGAACACAGAATCTGTAATGCTAGTATCTTTGAGGTTTTTATTTTGCATTGAGTCATTTTGGAATATCTGAAGGCATTGCAATACATCAGCATTAATTTTAGAGCCAGAGACTTTGCTGAAGAGTAATTTATGCTTATGCACACTACTTTAAAAACTCGTTTCTGTTTATGGTTCCATTGGAGAGGTCTGAAAATGGTGCAGCCCTGAAGGAAGATTGAGTTACTGAGGCTGTGTATACTAAGGAGGTGCAGCAGAGCCAGGTCTCCAGTCATTGGTCCTCCCTGTCACTGGACCAAGGATTGTAGTTATAAGGAAAATTTGGATAGGCTGAGTTTGTTCTCACTGGCACAGAGGGGGAAGGGGCTTTATCCTAAGGCAGGGGAGTCTTTAACCTCAGGGCACAGGTTTAAGGTGAGGGAAGAAAGTTAAAGGAGGTTCTGAGGATTAAATTTTTCATGCAGAGAGTGATGGTTATCTCGAATGAGCTGCCAGAGGTGGTAATAGAGGCAGATACAATTACAACATTTAAATGGCATTGGGACAGGTACTTGGATAGGAAAGGTGTAGAGGGATATGGTCCTAAATGGGATTAGCATAAATAGACATCACAGTTGGCATGAACAAGAAGGGCTGAAAGAACCCGTTTCTGTGTTGCACGATTCTATGGTTCTGTGACCTCACTCTTCCATGTGGTAGCCTGTGTGAAAATTCCACTGTATGTTTATATAAAAAAAACTTCAAGGACAGGTGTCTTCCAATCTTCAGAACTGGAATGGCAGCAGGTCATCCTCAGCTCTGAGGGACTGCCTGAGAAGAAGAGGAATTTCCAAAGTCATTATCAGTTTCACTGCCATGTCTGTTAACACCAGTAGCTTTGCTGGCTTTAGAATCGCAAAATCTGAGCCAATAATCTTATGTACTGGTAATTGTATAGCAATAGCTTTATATTTTAAATGTATGCTAGATTAACAACATGGGTTAATGTAACCTGAAAGAACTTTGTGCAACATTTCTTTGCAGAAATGTTTTAACTAAATCATTCCCACTTTTCTTTATCCACTCCCAAGAAGTCTGAGACCTGTGGGTTGCATTAATTGGTTATTTAGAAAACTACCTTTTAGTTTCAAACTAATTGAAAAATCACCCAGCCAGTTCTTTGTCCCAATCTCCCATTTCTTTTGTTAACAGTTCATTGATTAACAAGTCAATCTCCTTCAAGATGAAAGCTGAAATATTCATTTAATTTTCCTAAAATACAACATCTGACTGAACCAGATTGTGGACTGATAACATATCTGAGCTTTAAGTTGTATATTAAATATGGGTTTGCCTTTTATCTTGTGAATTAGTGACTTTGTACGATTGTACTGAGCAAAGGTAATTAAACTCACAAAGCTTTCTCTATTTTTAAATGCTTTCATTGCCTTTTAAAGAGGGGAATTGTAAACATAGCAAACTTTTATTGATTTTATATTTCCTGGGAAGTGCCATGAGCTCTCAGTTTATATTTGGATTTTGTTTTTTAACAAGCCCTTCAGAGGGCTTGGAGCAGTTTCACAATTCAGGTCTCTTATTGTGTAGTTCAAATAATCATTAAATTTTATACAAGATGTTCATGGAATGTGTAGTATTTTTAAGAATATGGTACATTGAAATGTCCCAAAATATTTTTCTAACCTACGCTAATTTTTAAGCTGGTGCCTTTTTTTGTAGGTAACATCAGAAAGATGTGCTGTCACCATCTCCAAATATTTTTGGAGTATTTATTCCCCATTTATGGAAAGCTTCACACCCATAGATTACTTATTTATTACAAAACAGGAAGTGGCTATTCAGCCCATTGGACCTCCTTGTTTACCTGTACCGCTGCAACAGTTTCTTTCGCGTGCCCCTCAACACCCCTTTGATTCTTTTTTGCCACTTAGCTACACTAAGAGATAATTTTCAATAGCTGATTAACTCATCAACACATCTTTTGCAAGTGTGAGGAATCTGTACTTGGTGGAGACCTATGCAGTCACAGAGAGAATGTGCAAACTCCATGTGGACAGTACCTGAGGTTAGGATCAAACTCTAGTTCGTGGAGCACTGAGAGAACAGTGCTGACTGTTGTAATACCGTGCTGCCCTTCTTGAGACATCAACCCCTCCTTGTTTATGTTAACTATCTTTGTTGGAGTGAAATACAAATCAGATGAATCTGTCTAAAAATAGATCTATATCTCAGGTGCCTTTTTTTTATCTACCAATTTCATCTTACAGTTTCCTACAGCATATTTTTTTTCTTTGAACTTCCTCTGACCAAAGGCACAATTGTATAGAAACATACCTGGAAAAGGAAAATTGTTCAGGACTGTGGAGAAAGAGGGAAGACATAAACTAAGTGGATCTGACGTAAGGACAATGGCCCTGAATGTTTTTCTGTGCTGTGTGATTCAGACATAGGAAAATCGACAGGCTATTTATTTACAAGCATCTGTTCATGCATTTTAAACCCGCATCATAGGGAAAGTGAGACTTGTTGTGTAAATCCCTAATTTTCACTAAATGCCTTCAAGGCTGGCTCTGAAGATGCGCAAGTGGAAATCCATATCTTACACATCCATACCAGTTTACTGGATCATTGGCTTCCAGTCCTGTTTCTTGTTTTTGGTGAATTTTAAGGTGTTGTGTTGTAAAATTAAGCAAAAATTTCAGCCTCGTTTGGATCTTGCATGTTGTGTCTGACCTGGAACGTGCCTTCTACTAACCAGCTACACCCTTTGAAAGATGTTTCTTTACGTAGGCTATTTTTCTGAAGTTAATCACTGAACCATTAAACTATTTTAAATTTCTGGCTTTTAGCTCATTTATTTCAGGGAGGGAAGGAAAGGTGGTAACCTTGAGTAGTCACTGCGACGTGTTAATGCTGTTACGGTTGAACTAACACAGTTGAGGGTAGCTTGAAAGTGGATAACTATTAATGTCGCAAAATTTAATATATTAAGCTTGAAGTATTTTCATGTTTTACCTATTCTTCATAAATGTCTTATTGAATTTTAGATAATACTT
This sequence comes from Pristis pectinata, assembly GCF_009764475.1. Classification (NCBI taxonomy): domain Eukaryota; kingdom Metazoa; phylum Chordata; class Chondrichthyes; order Rhinopristiformes; family Pristidae; genus Pristis; species Pristis pectinata. The sequence goes on along the minus strand of NC_067414.1, from coordinate 85,637,658 downwards.
TAGGCGAAAATGGTTCAAGAACTCATTCGACGTTAGCAGTTCGAGACAAAGTGCTGACCAAAACAACTTTTCACAAAGAGCCTGCAATATTAGAGCTGCCGTCATCTGATCACGTTGGACTACAGTGCAATCGTGCAGGTACCACGCTTCATACACTCGATGGTTTGAACTCTACGGAACTGCCCTCATACCAAAATACATTTATCAAAGCAAAGAAACCTGAGCACTCTGTTTCCAACTTTTCTAATGAGGCCACTTATGATTTAAAACACAGTGGATGTAGTGAAGACAGTATGAAGTTTGTGGACCCTGATATGGTAGCTAGATCTCCAGATGCAGTCTGTGAAACCAAACATGTAAGCGGTGACTACGAAAATCAGCTAACAGCTCAAACCGATAGACTTCAGAGAGTAAAACGATTTTTAAGCATTAACTGTGAAAAGAATTTACCATTTACGCACCTGAGAAGCCCAACCAATGAAGGTGAATTTCATGGCAATTCAAATCTCAGTTCCATAGTGGGAAGGATGGCTAATAAAGTTCCTCTTGCATTCAATAAAAAAGAAAACAGCGTGTATGATAAACCTTTGATTCCCCTGATAGGTATAAAAAATGGGGTTCAGCTTTTTGAAGAACATAAAACCACCTCAACGGATGCTGGAAATAACATTGAACAAAACCTTAAAATCAGATATGAAGACTTTCAAGCAACCCAAAGGGAGAAAACGGTCATTGATCAACATGAGGCACAATACACATTTTTTCCTAGTGTGGTGCTTCCTAATTGTCTGAAGTGTCCAGAAAAAGTCTTCAAGTCTTCTAAAATTCAGAAACAAGATGACCATAGGTTAAAGCTCAAATTAAGTAGAAAGAAATCAAATGGTGCCCAGGTGACAAGAAAGTCTGCAGTTCCAAAGATAAATGCCCAAGCCACTGAATTTTCTTGTAGCAGTGGGTTATTGCAAAACAAAGTGCCAATGGATCACAATTCTGTTCAATCTTTAGATACTGGGCTGCCGATAGCATCCCAAAACTTTAATATGGCAAGATCTTCAGAAAATGGCTTGGAGGGTCAATCATTTCGACTAGCATGCAGTAAATATACACTCCGAACTAAGCGGAAAGTAAGCTATGAAGCTGAAGACACTGAACTGATCCAAGGCACAGAAATTTTAAAGACAAGTCCAATTCGGCCAGAATGTTCAAAAGTCAATGATAATGGAGCAGATCGATCCCAACGATCACGTAAAAGAAGGAGGCTCAATAAGAAGGAGCCTCCTGTGATAATAAAATATATAATTATTAACCGATTTAAAGGTAGAAAAAATATGTTGGTTAAGGTAGGGAAAGTGGACTCGAATGAAGACCATGTTGTGCTTGATGATGATAAACTGCAGAAGTACCACAAGCTTTCACCACTAAAAGACTGGTGGCCTAAGATTACTGAACCCCCTTTTGTTAGCAAACCTTTTACAGCGCCTACACCAAAGAGAGGAAAGAAACCAAAAGTTCAAGCGAGCTTAAAGAAAAGAGCTGGAAGATTCAAAAAATTACAAAGAAAGGAAAAACTGAAACATACTAGCCAAAGTCAAGTAAAAACAAGGAAGATAGAATTTGCACCCCTCTCTCCTCCTTCACCTTGCTATAGTGCTGAGGCTGATGACTGTTCAACAGAATATAAAGACGTAATGTCTAAGCTTGGCTTTATGTCAGAGAGAATGCCAAGTCCTCCTAAACCATCACCACCTCGATGTTGGTCGCCAAGTGAAATGCAAGAGGATGGAATGCCAACCTTTGCTTCAGTAGAAGATGACATACTGGTAAGAGACTGTGATCCATGTGCTTTAAGGAATTCTGATGAGAAAAATTTGGTGCAAGGTAATAGAAATAGTGACAAAAAGCAATGTTTAAAAACCAGGAAAAAGTCACCGTGCAATGCTAACTATGCAGCAGCCAAAAAGACAAAAGTATCCCAGAAATCTAAGCAGGTAGTAAATAATGAAAAAGAAGAACAGAAAGGGAAACATAGAAAAAAAACTAGGAAAAGATGGACACGGAAACAGAAAAGTAAAGTTCCACACTTTGAAAAACAAGCAACATCTCAAAGCTCAGAACTGCATGAGCAAATGGGAAGTTGTGAACTTGTCAATGGTGAACTGAATTCATCTTCCAAAGAGAAAGTCGGAAGTGGGTTTTGTAGAGATTTTGAAAATGTACTTGTTGCAGAATCTGAACCTGCGGGCAAGAGTGATGAGCAACCCAGTATTCCTCTTAGCATCTGCTCAACAGGGCACCTTCCTTCAACACAGCCCTATTCTGAAGAAATTCAAGGAGAATCTGGGGGTTATTATTGCTCTTTGCTAGAAACAGATGAAAATGCAGACCTACCTGCCTTTACTTATCCACCAGTTGAACAAGTCTCAGATACACTATCTCAATTAGCAACACCTTCTCAGTCCCAGTTGCATTTCAACCTCAGTAAAACAAGTCCTTCATGTACACACACTGATTCCATTTATATGTTGGAAAATAAAACTCCAATGAAAGAGAATTTCAGGTTATCAATGGACACGAACCTCGCATCGCAGGCAGGATTTGCCCTTTCTCAAAGCGAGCATTGCTTTGATCAGTTAACGGCAGCTTCTGCAGTTCCACCTTCTTCACAGTCTTTGCAGTATTCTCATCTGCCAGTTCATTCTTCTGAAGATGTGTGTGGACTACAGAGAAACAAACTCTCCCAACAGGTGTCACAGGTTATGAGCCATGTGCAAACTGGTAGCCAACATAGTTCTCATGTTAAAGAAACTCAAATTGGAGCGAACTCGCACTTCTATGAATCTGAACAAAAGTCAGCATTACCCCAATTGGCACTGGTGGCTGATGGCAAAGCAAACCATCCATCTCAACAGCTCCAGCAATCCAAACTCTATCAGCAATCAAAACCTACACTACCCATGCCTGAGACAAATCAACATTCCACATTTTCACCAGTCAACAATGCTACAGGCTTACCTTCCAGAGTTCCTCTGGTAGGAAGCGGAAAGGATGTTCATTGTCTTAATTTTACTCCAGGTAACCACAGTAGATTGTCAAAGAAGGTTTTTGAAAGGGAACAAGAAACTAGCAACATTTTGGATATATCTGATTTCACCCCTCCTCGGATAAAGCAGAAGTCTGTGTCGGAAACTTTTTTGGAGACCAATATCATATCACAATCTCAGAAATCTGACCAAAGTGTAATAATGGATAGTCAGACATCGATGAGTAATGGTCAATCTAGTCTCACTGTGTTGAGAGAGATGCTGCAGAAAAGGCAACAAAAAGCACAGCAAGGGAATGCTCAAAGTCCTTTACCAAAACCACAGTTTCAAAGAAATATTTCTCTCACAAATGAGCAAAATGAATTCAATAGAAGTTCTGCTGATGCGGACCTTTCTGGTAGTGCTGCTGCTGCTCATTCAAAATCTCCAAAAGACACTTGCTCCAAAAAAACAAAAAATTCTAGAAGTGCCAAGCATGGGCAGAAGAAAACCAAAACAACAAAAAGGGAGTTGACTAAGAAATCTCAGACTTCTCAGTCTAAATGTCCTTTTTCGGATGACAGCCCTGTTTTCCATTCAGATGCCGGCTTTGATAGCTGTTACAGTTTTGATAGTTTATCACCTGAACTTCCTCAGTCGTACAATTTTGATATCAATACCGTTGGACAAACCAGATACTGTACTGTGTATTCTGGATGCCAATTCATGCCAGCAGCTGAGCAAAACCTGCCTCAAAAGTTTTTGAGTGATGTTATTCAGGAGTCTGTTCCTGCCCAGGCAATAATAGAGACTTGCGTGTACAAGTCTCAGAATGGTAAACCCCAACACCTTGACCAGGTAACTCGGCCCACAGAAAGTACAGAGTGGGCTAGGCCTGGCTCAATAAGCCCAGATCTTTTCGAGAAATCCTCTCTAGACAATGGAGAAAAGTTGAAAGAATTGAATAATGATTCCAATGTGCCAGTTCAGAATGCTCTGTCGAGCTCTTCTGAGTCATCAGGTACACATTTGTCTGGAGTGTCAATAATGGAGCTCAAGGACCAGTCACCTATTCAATGCCATGATTCTTTGGAAAATGAAACTTCCTGTAGCCCTATAGTGTCATCCACCAGCCAGATAATGCTACTGGATGAGGGAAGTGGAAGAGAGTGTGACAAATCTGAGGTCTGTCTTTCTGGTCTTTCTACTGGTTCAAGTCCCAATGGAGCGATGGGATTTATTGGTGATGACATTGCACCAATGAGCTGCGAAGATCCAGAGCTCTGTGCTTCCAAATACAGCAATGGTTCCCCAGCGACATCTCATGGTTCTTCAGCATCTGTCAGTTCACCATTACAGACCAGAAGTAACTGTTATATCAACCGTACAACAGGTGCCCATGTTTTAAAGCCTTTAATGTCACCACCAAGTCGAGAGGAAATAGTAGCAACTCTGCTTGATCATAACCTGGCAGAAACTGTCTACCAGGAACCATTCTGCAGTGATCCTTCAGATGCTCCAGAAAAACCCTGGTAAGAGGTCTAATTGCCCTGTACCTACTGTAACATTATAAAATTATTAATATACAGTCAAACCTTTTAGTATTATGTTATGCCATAGTGAAATATCTTGTTTAGATCATTCTAACATGTTTCTGGTGTGCAAAATTGCTAATGCAACAAAAATTTTCCTTGCTTAATGTATATATAAGTATGACATTTCCTCTGTTATTTAGCCAATTCAGTCCATGCTCTTCCCAAGATTTCCCTCTTTCAACAGTTCAGAACTCTTCTTAACTGTTAATGAAGTTGTTTTCGGAACAAACATCATCTCCTATTTCCTCCTGATGTTGTTAATACTTTTCAGTGTCTGTTTATTAGAAGGTGTTTATTCATTTACACATTTAAGAACTGTTTGGCACTGCAGAGTACCAACAAAAAAGTGAAAAGGATTTGCTCCAAAAGGATTAGACCAGTGCTCCAAGATACTACTTTGCAACTTCAATTTGTGCACCTCCCTTATTGCTAGATTGTTATCCAATCAAATGAGACACATACCTTAAATCTTTTTAAAATTTGACTTGTGTCACTAACGGGTGGATTTATCTGTTTTTGCATATGTTTTTACATATTTGAATCACAGGCTATAGAATGTGTTCAATTTAGCACTGGAGAACAGTGTACTTCTTGCAGTGGGTTTAATCTACTTGCTCAGGACACCTTCATTCTGAAGAAATTCAAGATGGTTTTCTGCGAAAGATAATCCAAGCACTGTGATTACCACATCCCAGTCTGAAGGATGCATGTTTACTATACAGGCAACCCCCACATTACACCCAATCGGGTAACGGAAATTCTCCCTTACAAATCACTACCGAAAAATTTGAAATATGGAATAAAATTTGCTCTGACAGAATTTATGTGAGAAAATAAATAGTTTTTTTTTCAACTTTTGTTTTGTGATGCATGTGCAGATTGATGCAGCTGCGAATTACAGAAAATTGTGACATGGTTCCTTCAGGCTGTAGAATTCAACATTTAAGTCTGAAATTTTTGAGGAACATGATGCGATCTCCCCCAATAACACTGGAGTCACCTGTATTGGGATCAGTGAATGTACCTCCAAAGACGTTTTAGAAATTAACACTATAAAGTCCAATGATTCAGTTAGACTTTGGTATCCAGAGTGTTAACCAAGTCTCTTAGTAATGGCCATTTGCTAGCAGAAAGAAAAATCCTTGCATACAAGCTAATAGCCAGATGACTAGTGTAGGGAACAGTTTTTGTCCCTGTTGGATTATTATTTTTAAGTACAGAAATTAAAGGTGCATGGTACAAACTCTTCCCTTTTGGAAGATCTAATTTTTGAAATGGAAGCAGCTTTTGTCTTCCTTTCTAGATAGGTATGCCTATTAAATGTATTCACCACTTTAGGTTAAATTCAGAAATATGTATTCCCACCTTCTGGATTTGGTCATTCTAGCAATTTTTGTAATGATATTGGTATGGTTTTTTAAAAATAAATAAAATGTTGGAAGTGTTTAGCAAGTCGGGTCGCAACTGTGGAAAAAGAAAATTAACTTTTCAGGCATAAATGGTAAATAATTTAGTATCATACTGGAGGGTGAATGGGACAGAGTAGGTAGGATGGGGCCGGGGTTGGCCAGAGGATAAGCTGTAAATTAGATCATTTGATCAACAGGTTAATGGGGCAGTTAAGGACACAGTCCTCTGTTCATAAAAGTAATGGGCCAAGGGCAGTTGGAGAGTGAGAACACAGACAAAATAATGTAAGATTTATAAAATGCATGACTGTGGATATGCCCACTAGGCCAGGCTGTGCTAATGAAAAAGGAGAAAAAAAGCCAGTATCACAGATGGATGACCTGACCCATTCTGATACAGAAGCAGAAAGCAAGTTACTTGATACTGAATTCTACAGCTTCGGGTCTGAAAGGCCACAATGTGCCCTCAAGCACATTATGGGCCTCGTTATGACAGTGCAGGAGGCAACAGACAGATCAAAGTGGAGTGGAGAATTAGAGCAGCAGGGAACAGGTCACTTCCACGGACTGAAGTAGGTGCTCCACAAAGCTGTTGCCCAATCTGCAGTTGGTCTCTTCAACATAGAGATCACATTGTGAATGCTGAATGCAGTCCACCAGATTGGAAGAAGTGCAAGTGAAAGCCTGCTTCACCCAGACAGACAGTTTGGATACCAGGATGATGGGAAAGAAAGAGGTGAAAGGATAGATGTTGCTTCTCCTGCGATTACATAGGAAAAGTGATGTAAGACTGGGCATGGTTGGTGGTGATGGAAGAGCAGACCAGGGAATTACAAAGAGAGCAGTCCCTTCGAAATGCTGAAACGGGAGGGGAAGGTGTCTGGTGTGGAATCTTGTTGGCAGGTTTGGGAAAGAGTAGTTAAGCTAGCTGTGGGAGTCTAGGTTTGTAAAGGATATTTGTCGCCAATCTACCTTCTGAGACGGAGTCAGAAAGATTAGAAAGGGAAGTGTCAGAGATGCACCATGTGACAGTAAGAGTATGATGGAAATTGGCAGCAAAAGTAATGATGTTTTTGAGTTCTGCATGTACTTATTGATGTATTGAAATAGAGTTGAGGGAGTGGACCCAAGTAGGGTCCAGCAAAGGTAAAGCAAAGACTGTTCCATGTATTCCATAAAAAAAAAGATGTAGCTTGGAACAATGCAAGTTCCTTTCAATACAGAGAAAGTGTGTGGAGTTCAAGGAGAAGTTGTTCAATGTGAGAATGAGTTCAGCCAGGGGAATGAGTGTGTCAGTGGAGGGGAACTGGTTGGGCCTCCGTTCAAGGAAGACACCGAGGGATCTTGGACTATCCTAGTGTGGTATGGAGGTGTAGAAGGATTGTACGTCCATGGTAAAGATTGGAACCAAGGAATTGGCTAGTGTCAAAGTTGAAGAGAATTATTGAAAGTGTCGTCAATATAAATGAGAAAAATTGGATGAGGGGAGAAAAGATGGAGGGGAAGATCAGAAGGGATAGTGAAAAGGTAGCAGGGCCTGGAAATGGGATCAGAAGAAAATGAAGGCAGAGGAGGATTGGGAGGGGCATTGGAATTTAAGAACTACTTGAATTTGCATCTTTGATATTTGTAAGGAGGGTTAAAACTCATCTGCTGCAAATGTGAATCCAGTGAAGAGAACTGCAGACCTTGACAACTTTGAGCTAGAGTGAGACAGTGTTGTTGCTGAGTGAGGTCAAGAGCGTACATGTGCTGATGCAGGGCATTAAGCATGGATCTGAGGGTGCAATGAGAACAAAATAAAGTTCCTCTGGTCCTTGCCTTCCAGACCACCATCCTTTGGGATTTCTACCACCTTTAACAAGACTCCACCAGATGCATCTTTCCCCTCCTCTCCCCTTTCAGCAATTCATAGAAACCGTTATCTTCTGGAATCCAGGTTCACTCCTCCATCTCCACCATCCACTTCCCTTATTATAACACTTTCCTATTCAACTGCAGGAAATGCAACACTTGTCCTTTCATCTCTTCCTTTCCCACCATCCTGGGATCCAAACGATCTTTCTAGTTGAAGCAGCGTTCCACTTGCACTTCTTCCAATATAGCATCTAGTGTACTGCATTCAGTGTTCATGTGTGGTCTCTTCTGCACTGCAGAAACCCAGCCAAGATTGCATGACCACTTTGCTGAATACCTGTTCAGACCGTGAGGCCAACCCTGAGCTGCTTGGTGCCTACCAGTTTAATTCTTTATCCCATTCCTACTCTGACCTGTCTGTGGTCTCCTGCACTGTTATAATAACGTCCAGCATAAAGTTGAGGGACAGCAATTCATCTTCTGTCTGGGTACATTGCAGAGTTCTGTACTTGATATCAAATTTTACAGTTTCAGGTAACCTGCTTTCTCTGTGTGTATCAGAATGGGCCAGGTCATCCATTTGTGGTATTACCTCTTTTCCCTCTCCATTAGCACAACCTGACCTGTTGGGCATGACCTGCAGCCCTGCATCTCACAATTTTTACATTCCTTTATCTGCATACTTGCTCTTTAACTGCCCTCAGTTTATTATTTTTATGAACAAAGGACCGTCACTTCCCTCCCAAACTATCCCCATTGACCAGATGACCTCATTTACAGCTTGTTCTCACAGCAACCCTGGCTCTGCCTGACGGTAAAACTCGGATAAACTGTTAGCTGACTATTTGGAACCCCCAATGGTTCTGCCTCTGGCTCACCAGGTGATATTTCTTGCACTTCCTTTCCATTCACCAGGTCTCCATTTCCCTCACTCCCTTTCCAATCACTGGGACCCCAGTTGCCACACTCCTTTGAAACTTTCTGGATTCACTGGAACATCTTTCATTCTACTGTTCAACATCTAAATGAGAATCAGATTTATTGTTACTGACTTACATGACATGAAATTTGTGTTTTGCAGCAGCAGTATGGTGCAAAAACACAAAATTGCTATAAATTACAAAATAAATAGTGCAAAAAAAAAAGGAATAATGAGGGAGTGTTCGTAGGTTCATGGACCGTTCAGAAATCAGATGGTGGAGGGGAAGAAGCTGTTCCTAAATTGTTGAGTGTGGGTCTTCAGGTTCCTGTACCGCCTCCCCAGTGGTAGCAACAAGAAGAGGGCATGTCCCAGTGAGGGTCCTTAGTGATGCTTCCACCTTAAGGCACCATCCCTTGAAGGTGTCCTTGATGATGAGAAGTGTGTTGGAATATTAATAGGAATAACATCCAATAGTCTGAATTAATAGATTTTTGCTGTATCCCTTTTGACCTATTTGCCCCCATCATCCATACAGTGTGATATTACCTTGTTTTCTTTCCTTCCCTGTTCTCATGAAAGGGCTTCAACCTGAAACATTAACTCTGTTTCTCTTTCCATAGGTGCTACCTGACCAGCTGAATATTTCCAGCATTTCCTGTTTATATTTCAGACTTCCATCATCTGCAGTTATATTTTGTTTCTCGACACTTTTTTAAAGGAAGGATTTTGTGTCCCACTCCTAACAAATTCAAAGGCCAAACAGAATATAGAACAGCAACATTGATTGCAATCACACCATGTGAGAAGATTTCAGCATGCAAACCTAAGATGTTTGTTGAAAGTAAAATGATTTGTACACATTTGCAATTATGACTATTTATTACCTCAGACCAAAATTAAAGCTCAGAAACCATTTGTGCTTAAATTCCACAAAGTGGAAATTTATGACAGTTCTTCAACCAGTGGAGCTCCAGATATGAGCACATTACGGGCAAAAGGTGGAAGAATTTGAAGAGCAATGTACAAAAAAGATTGTTTAAATGTGCCACATGCAGTAGGTTTCATTGACCTGAAATATTTGTGCTGTTTTTCTCTCAAAGATGTGACCTGACTTGCTGAGTATTTCCAGTACTTTCTGCTTTTATTTCAGTGTTCCAGTCTCTCCAGCATTTTACTTGTAGGTTTTAGAATGATTCTAGCAATTTGTCTCTTTTAAAAGTTAAGCGACTTCTGTCCAGCTGACTAAATCATTCTTTCCTTCAAAAATAGGGAGATCGGAGGCCGAGTTTTGACAGTTGAAACCAGGTTACCCAATGAATTGTCAGAGTTTGATGGAGATTTTTCACTGGAAGGTCTGCAGTTCTGGAAGATGGCCTTATCAGCAATGACACAAAATGCTAGACCTGGCTCCCCTGCCTTTACTGGAAGTAGGCATTCTGCTGCTCAGAGAGTGGGCATTGGCTCAGGAACTTCTGACGACCGTAAGATTATAATACTACCGTGCAAAATCCCTCCTAGCTTACAGCGGGTACAATTGTGGCTTCAGGCAAAACGAGAGTATGACCATTCAAAGAAATGTTCAAAAGGTCAGACTGCTGTAACTGAGAATGCCAACCAGGATCTATGCTGGCAGCCTTCAGAGGCAGATCAGGCTTCCACATCTGAAAAGGCGTCTGCAGCATTCTCTGCGGTTCCTGTTGAAGAACAAGCTGCAGAGCAAACTCATGAAACTGATCCCTCTCCTGAACCACCATCCCTAAAAACACCAGAGCAGAACAACTCCAAGCAGAGGTCTCCAAGTCATCTATCTAAAGTAGCAGAACTGTTTGAAGATGAGGATGATTACTACCGTGCGTACAGTTCTCCTGATTCACCACTGATATCTCCATGGCAGCAACCAGCTTCCCCCAATACTAGGCAGTGGGAGCCAAATGAAGAAAACAAGGACGTAGCTGAGCCAACACCAGATGTCAACAGGAAGACTACAGATGATTTTCCATCACCGACCCAGAGCAGCATATCTCCAAATACTGGGCAGAGTGATGAACAGCTACTAGAAAATTCACCCCTTCAATCTAAAGCGGGAGCTGCTGAGAATTCTCTTTCTGTTCTACATAGCACACCCATGGCACACAGAAGCAGAAAAGATGGCATTCCTGAAGTACTTTACTGTACTCCGATACAAATGGGTGAGTGGTCATACCAGTGGTTGGAAGTTGTTGGTTAAAGAGCAACTATTACTATAACTATAAATGGATTTCATGTTGGGGTTTCAATATAGCATCTTTTATTACAGGCTTTGGTAAGATTAAAGTATTCAATAATAAACCATACAGGTCCTTTGGGTTTTTTTAATGTTAAAGTAGTCAGCTAGATTTGATTCTCTGTTGGCTTAGTTGAGTTATTTTAAGCTGGAGTGAGCTGTTGAGTTAGAGATGACACTTTGTTTTAAGTGTGGTATTTTTAGGTGGGAAAACTCTTGGGTGAATTCGCACTAAAAAGCTTGACATCATCCAGGACAAAACATCTTTATCAGTACCATCCTCCACCCTAAATACTTATTCAGTCCACCACCAATGCACAGTGGTTGCACTCTGTACCATCTACTGAATAGTTACACACCTAGGCTACTACAACAGCACCTTAGAAACCCATGACCTCCACCATCAAGGCTTTCAAGCAAATGGGAACACCAGCACTTGCAAATTCCCCTCCAAGTTGTACACCATCTTGACCTGGAAATGTAAAACCATTCCTTCATCATTGCTGAGTATAAATCCTTGCCCAACATCACTGTGGAGTGTACCTTCACCAGAAGCACTACAGTAATTCAAGAAGGCAGCTCATAATCATTTCTCCAGTGATGACCGTATCTGAATATGAATATTCGATTCTGGCCATCAGTGCTGTCTGTGTGGAGTTTGCTCATTCTCCCTATGACTGCATGAGTTTTACTCTGGGTGCTCCATTTTCCTTCCACATCACAAACACGAGCAGGTTGGTAGATCAATTGGCCATAGTAAATTGCTCCAAATGTGTGAACTCTGGGGGGGGAGGGGAGTTGATGATAACGTGGGGACAATAAAAGGGGATTAATGCACATGGGTTCTTCATGGTCAGCATGGACTCAGTGAGCTGATGGCCGTATTTCCATTCTGTATGACTCTGACTTAAGTCTTTAGCAGGATGTATTTGTGAACATCTTTGTTTAATATGTAAATTATTTTAACTTACTCAGAGCCCAGACAGCAGAAGATAAGTCAAAGAAAGGCCAGTAATTCTGACTCCTTGAGGAGAGTCCTGCTAACAACTCAACTTAAGGTAACTGTCCTTTATTTGTTACGTAAAATGCTGTCACTGATACTGGAGTAACAGGTCAATTACTTCACTTGCATCTTGTTGCCCACTTCTAATGCAGGTAGGAGTACAGGCATTTAATTTATTAGAGATGTTTGAGTCAGGAACTGATGGGTAAATGACATTGTTGATGTTTTCAACAACAATTTCATGGTCACCTTTGTTGATACCAGTTTTTTTAAAATGAAGTTCATGTGATTCCAGATTCATTTAATTGCTAAAATTTAAGTTCCCTGGCCCTCATGGTTTGCTTTGAACTTTTGTCTCAAAATTGACAGTTCAAATTTCTGGTAAAGTTACAGCACTAATAACCAGTATGCTAATAACCTTAAAGCACATAGATGCAACAGATAAAAAGTATACTTGACTATACTATACTCTCATTCTGCCTCTTGTGAAGTCTCCATTCCATTCTCCCAGTTCTTCAGTCTCCATCATATCTGCACCATTGACAGAACATTCCACGTAGGTTCCTCTGAGTGTTTTCCTTCTTCCTGGATTGTGGTTTCTCCTCTACTATTGTTGACAGAGCCCTTTTTCCCACCAGTGCTCTCGCCCCCTCTTATAGACAGAGCAAGGATAGAGGTCCCCTGGTCCTTGCTTTCCAAGCCACTGGCATTCACATTCAACTGATTATCTATTGCACCTTCAACGACATTTCACCATCAGACACATCTTGCCCCTTCCCTATCAGTATCTCATAGGAATCGTTTCTCCTTGCGATTGTCTGGTCCACTCTTCTGTCTGCATCAACCTCTCTCCTTTGTTATAGTACATTCCCATGCAACTGCAGGGGATGCAACACCTGTCCCACCATCCAGGGCCCCACATGGTGAAGCAGTGATTCACTTGAACTACCCCAATCTAGCATATTACATTTGGTGTTCACAGTGTTGTCTCCTCCACATTGGAGAAACCAAACGCAGATTGTGTGATGCTTTGCACAGCACCTGCATTCAGACCATCAATGATCTGAGCCTCCTGTTGTCTACCACTTTAATTCTCCATCCAACTCCCATTCTGACATGATGAAAGGTCTCGACTGTCCATTTCCCTCCATAGATGCTGCCTGATCCGCTGAGTTCCTCCAGCTTGTGTGTTGCTCCAGATTCCAGCATCTGCAGTCTCTTATGTCTCCCATTGTGACGTATATCTGTGGCCTCTTGCACTGTTACTAACAAGGCACAGCATAAGCTTGAGGAATAGTACCACATTTTGGGTACACTGTGGCCTTCCAGACTCACTATTGAATTCTATAAATTCAGGTAGCTCACTTTCTCTGTTTGTATCAGAACTACTCACTGTAGATTTTCCACCTAATATTGGCTCATTTTGTCTCTCTTCGACATGACCTGCTGGGCACTTTTTCTCTGTTTGTATCAGAACTACTCACTGTAGATTTTCCACCTAATATTGGCTCATTTTGTCTCTCTTCGACATGACCTGCTGGGCACTTCCTGCAGCTCTGGATTGCACATTTATTTTCTTTCGCTCTACCTGCCCTCAATCCACAGCTTTTCCGCTCCCTTGTTCATTTTCATTCTCTGCCTGCCTCAATAGTTCATCTCCGTGGCAACCCCTACAGGAGAGGTTGCCTTTCTCCTGTCAATCCCCCTACCCTCCATCCTCTTTCCTCCACCCCCCCCCCCCAGCTCTCTCTGCAACTTAAAACACACTTGTTTTCAATCTGAAGCTTTATCTCTGTTTCTCTTTCCACAGATGTTGCCTGACTTACTGAGCCAAATTTCCAGCATCTGCATTTTTTTTTGTTGGTTTTCATAGTCATAGAGCAATACAGCATTGAAACAAGACCTCCGGTCCATCAAGTCCACACTGACCATCAAGCACCCATATACACTAATGTTAAACTAATCCCATTTTATTCTTCCCCTCAATTACCCCAGATTTTACCATTTACCTGCACACTGAGGACAATTTTATAGCAGCCAATTAACCTACCAACTTGTTTTCTATCATGCTGATTTGATGGAATTATCAATTCGCCAAATTTTCAAACTATGCAGAGCATCATGTATGCTCAGTGGATGTCTCAACTTGTGAAGGGCATTGACGTAACAGCTGTGTTACTGTGAGCTTCGTTCATAGTGGCCTTGGGTTACTCCAGATATTGTGTGAATTAGAAAGATGGCCAGAGTGGCATACTAAAGATCTCTGTTTTCTTGGGAATCTGTGATCCATGGCACACATCAACCTTGTGGGATTTCCAAAGTGCAATTGCAAAGAGAGCAGCATATACGTGGACAAATAAAATATTACAGAAAAAGCTGGAAGTGATCTGCAAGTCAAGCACCATCTGTGGAGGGAAAGAAGTGATGTTTCAAGATAGTGATTTTACAACATTGACCTGAAGCATTGATTTTCTTTCCTCAGTCTTTCCACAGACACTGCCTGACCTGTTGAGTATTTGTAGCATTTTCTGTTTCTATATGCATGTGCATAGCCACTGGAGCCTTACTCCTGCAGATTCGCACAAGGCCCACAAACACACAAATGTTATTCAGTGCTGTTGTTTTGAAACAACAGTTATGAAGTTGTGTAGAATTGTGACTGCAGGTTCCTTCCACTTTGAAATGATTCAGGATTCCTTGTTGGTTCTCCTATTGCATATTAAATATTTAGAAATTCATTTGCAATTAATATAAAATTCTACTGTTGCTGTTTTACTTGTGGAAAACTCCATGATTATGTTCATGCTCTGTTCCAGAATCAGTTTGCTGTTCAGTCTTCTAGGAAAAGTACGTCCCAAATAGAAGGGCCAACTTTAAACAACTCCTATGGCTTCAAAGTCAGCCAACAAAATCTCCAGGAGGCAAAAGCTTTGCATGAGGTATTGTATCTATTCAGTCCTTGCTTCTTTCAAACCATGCCTTCCTTATAACTAAAGTTTCTTCTGTAATTTAATGTTTAAGTGTGGTAAGCTGGGACTGCTAAATTAAATGTTGCTTATATGCTGTAGGTATCATAGTATTTTTGTGCAAAAGGAAGTGACTTGCATTTCCATAGTGCCTTTCATGATTTTCTGCTGTACCAAAGAACTTTGTAGCCAATTATGTACTCTTGATGTGTAATTGCAACTGTGCTGTGGGAGCAAACTGCCACAAATGGCACCAGATCTTTCTTTGTAATGTTGAAATGAAGAATAAGTACTGACCAGGGCCAGGTTTGCTGTTCTTTGAACCAGAGGTGCCTTAAGCTGTGAGGCAGCAGCATTAAATGCTGCACCACCTTGCCACCCTTTATCTTTAGCCTGAGTGGGCAGGTGAAGCCAGTGTTTTATGCTTCACTGGAAAGGCTGCAGTTCCAATAGTTCAGTTCTGCACTGAATTGCCAACTTATATCTTTGTGTTCATCTCTCTGGAATTGGGATTGAGCTCACGATTGCTGACTCAGTGAGTGCTACCAACTAAAACATTTTTTCCCCCCCAATAATGTGAGCAGGTGAGGAAAATGGAGGAGAATATGCAGTTGTCAGGTTCTTGACAACTAGCTCACAGTGTCACTGGCAGAAGACTTAGGAGCTTTTCTTCTTTGGTCAAGGCTTGGATTGATAAAGCTAGTTATAAATTAGGAATACTTCATATTATCAAGCACATTAATGGAGGCAACTTTGAACAAGATTTTTTGATTGGCTCAGATAATTTTAATTTTACTGTGTTCTTAAGATGCTTCATTTGTACATTTGAACAAGTATCCGAATAGGCTGGAAGAGCAGAGAAATCTGGGAGTATAGATACAGAAATCACAAAGTCGCAACACAAGTTAATAAGGCCATCTTTATTAATAGAAGTATCAAAGTTCATTTATTGAGGAGGAGAATAGAAAAGTTGAGAAGTTGTTTTAAATGCAGAGAACTTTGTGATTTACTTATTCAAGTGAGCTCTGAACCTTTTTCTGTTTGCAGGTGCAGTACCTTGTACTCATGAGCATGGAGTTGCATGCTCGCACAAGACGTGATTTGGAACCTGACCCGGAATTTGATCCAATCTGTGCCTTATTCTACTGTATTTCTTCCGATGCAGTGCTTCCAGAAACAAACAAAACTGAGATTATTGGTGCTATAGTAATTGATAAAAATCATATCAACTCCAACAGAGGCACCCCTTCTGGTATGAAGCATAGAACAATAAGGATATACCCTGGAGAATATAGAAGTTATTTAACTAAGAACATTTTGCCAACAGTATTGATTATTTATAGTATATCTGCTAAGGTAGTATTCTGCAAGATAAGAGGGTGCAAATCAGATAGATGATGTGTTTATATTTGCTTTATGAAAACATTAAGTTACTTGAGTGCACTTGTAGTATTTTAAAACTTTATAACTTTTCTGCTTTGAGAATCCATTGTCTACATACAGCACTCAATAAATTGAAAAGGAAATTATTTAAAATAAATCCTTTGGAATTAGTTACCTTAATGGATAAATACACCATTTTAAGTAATTCATTTATATCTAATCAGTTTTCCATTTTTCAATTATCTGGATTTGTTTGACAAACTAAATGTATCCAGGTGTCATATAACAGCAACAACTTGCGCATAGTGCCTTTAACCTGGAAAGGCATTCCATTTCTTATCTGAATAGACCTTTGAATTGCTGACCAGAGAGATTCTAATTTTTCCAAAAGTACTGCAGATCACCAATCTGGATCACCTAGATCCAGATTCTTATTAAGTGGAAATGTGACCTTCAAAGATCTCTCGCACACAAAATGTGGACAATGTTATTTTTCTAACCTCTAATCCCTCAAATCTGTGGAAGCGGCAATGTTTTAAGCATTTTTACGGATGTTACAGCAGAGAACAATTCTGGCTTATCCCCAATATGCAAAGTTCCAAGTTCAGATCACGGGGTAGCAGCTGCTAGGAAGTTTTTCCTTCTTTTCCTACTGGAAATCTATTACTTTAGTACTTACCATTGATTGAACCTGTTACTTTCTAATCTGTGTAGTTCTGTGTATATGGTAAGTTATAGAAGGCAGGATCTAAATTTAAACTTTGACCCCAAAACATTACAGCTCCTCCATTAAGAATCAATTTTCATGATTGATTTGCCTGACATCATTTGGTTGTGGCCTGTAAATTTGTACAGTCAGTTACATTGCCATGTGCAAATTTTGTAGAATTTATACTGAAGATTGCATTGGGACTGCATGCAAATTGACAGCTCATCACCATGTTCTCAAGGACAATTATGGGTGGGCAATAAATCTTGGCCTTGCCAGAGGTGTCCAGTTGCTGAAAAATGAATAAAGTTGGATAGCACTCGTACATTGTAACATTTATGTATTTCCTCTATCCATAGTTAGTATATCGAATGCTGATTTGGCATTAAATGAATTTGATAAGTTACTGGTTTAATTTCAGCAGATAACATGGCCCAAGTTATGCCAGAATATTTGAGCTGATGGGCAATGCTCTATTGCATCATGTTAGTACAGATTTCCAGATCTTAACACAAGTAATTTGAGACAATGTTCATTCATTATTTCAGAACTCAGGGCCCAGGCCCCACTGCTTGTTAGATCTGGTGTCACAGGTCTTCAAGTTTCTTATGTGAATGACGAGAAGGAATTGTTTCAAGAACTCGTTCGTCACGTCAGAAGGTACTATTTGCACTTATTATTTGAAACACTGGTAAATACTTGAACCATCATGCCTCCTTCACAACCTCCTAAAGTAGCTGTGTCTCATTTTATGATGAGAATTATGACTACTGCTTCCACAGGGAAAGGAAATGCTTTGAAGGCAGAGAATTGGGGCAATACACACAGTCCTGATGAAGGGTCTCGACCCGAAATGTTGACTGTTTATTTCCCTCCATAGATGCTGCCTTACCTGCTGAGTTTCTCCAGCATTTTGTGTGTTGCTCCAGATTCCAGCATCTGCAGAATCTCGTGTGTCTCAGAGAATTGGGGCGATATGGATGTTCTGATAATGCTGATGAGGATCATGTTATTTACTATGTTTTTATTTTAAGGGTGTTCCAAATTAATGCAAAGTAATTTAGTGATTAATTCATCATTATTCTCAACACCATTGCCTAATAATTATATCTGTGTATTTTTAAGGGTCTCTTTAATTTCATGCATAGAATGTACATAGTCGAAAAATATTATTCCTTGCTTGTGGGTGGTTGTATCCTCAACAGTATTTCCTTCGAAATTATTTTGATTAGAGTCATAATTGGGCATTGAATGGTGCACAGTAGAATTTTTTTGACTGCAAGTATCAAATTGTTTTACCTTTTATTGTGAGTTATCATGTTTACCCTTTATTAAAAAGTTCCAATCCCAAGGTATGATTGGATAAATCCTTAAGGGAATGAAGGAATTCCTGAAATATAATTGTATGGAAACATACAACTTGGATAAGGTGTCTATAAAATTTAAAATGTCCAGGGTACTTGGAGGGTAGAAAAAATTACTTTTGAAAATAACAGACACTGAGGTCCGAGAGAAGATGCTAGGATGGGTGACCAAGAGAGCAAACAGATGAATTCTTAAAGGATATTGTTGAGGTGGTGTGGTTTTGTGTTGTGATTTCTAAGACACGAGGTGCAGGAGCTGAAGCTTCTGCTGCATGTGAAATGAATGGAAGTGTTGCATAAGTAGCCAGCTGGAAGTCCTGAGACCAAAGGAAGTTGTAAAGAAAACTCTTTAATAAGAGTCTCTGAAGAATTTGAAAGATAGGGATAGTACAGCCAAGCACTTGAAGTGGAGGGGGGGTGGAGGCTGAAATTGAGGAGAGATTTGTCAGATGGAGAGGCTGAAGGGTTTAAACCTCCACTTGCAGTTGAATAGAATAGCATTGTTTGAAGTTCAGCTCAGTAGCCTGGGAAGGGAATGATATAAATGACAAGGGAACAGAGTTGTGCTGGTTTTGAATGCAGTAAAGTATGTCTTACTCATCCAGACCTGGATGGAACAAGCAGACTGATAACATAGGCAGTGAAGTGGTAGAGAGAATGGTGAATAAGTGAGAGCTGAATAGCATTGCCATTCCTTGTCTTTAGAATTTAATTGCTGACTGACAGTATGTAGATGAGGAACAGAGTCTCAAGGATAGATCCTTGTGCTACATGGGTTCTTGATGCTAAGACTCCAGGGCTAACTGTGAGGCAGGAATGAGGACATTCTTGGAAATCCTCTGTGTCTGCTATATTCTCATTCTCCCATGGTCTTTGTGCTGTTCTGACTTTATCAAAAAAGATGAAATGGATAGAAAGACATCATGTATCACCCAAGGTATGAGAAGGAACGTGAGGCTGCAAAGAAGTCTTGGAAATAAAGAAAATGTAGTTGCTAGAGATCTAAAATAAAAACAGAAAATGCTGTGGGCTGCAAAGTAGTGCAGCTAGTAGAGTTGTTGCCTCAAAATTCCAGCAACCTGGGTTCAATCCTGGCCACCTGCAGAATTTTCACATTTTCTGTGACTCCAGTTTCCTCCCACATACCAAAAGTGAGTGGTTTGCTATGTTAATTGGCCATTGTAAATTACCTGATTTGTGTAGGTAAATGGTAGAATTTGTGGAGAATTGATGAGAATGTGGAGAGAGTAGATTATAGGAAAAATTAGTGGGAGGGGAGGATTCCGTAATTAGCCAGCATAGATTTGATGGGCTGTAAACCCTCCTATGTCATAAGGAAATCTAGAAATGCTGAAAGCACTTAGCAGGTCAGGAAGGAGGAGCAGAATTAATGTTTCAGGTTGAAGCCGCTTCATCAGAAGTCTTTGTGATGGTGCATACTGAAGTTTTTACTCATTTTTCTGAAAACTTGATCTGATTTTTGTTTTCAGCTGAAACTATGAAACTGAATACTTGGTTGAAAAGTAATCGTGTTGAACTCCCCTTTATTAGGTATGATCCTGATATTTTGCTGGGATATGAAGTTCAGATGCATTCATGGAGCTACCTTTTTCAGCGAGCTGCTGCACTGGAGGTTGATCTCTGTCAAATGGTTTCCCGTGTTCCAGGTAATGCAGTCAAATTAACAAGTACACTTATTTTAAAAAGAGAAGCTTCTTCAATTTACCCTTCCATGCTAAATGCCAGATATCTGGGCACTCAATTTACAGAGAATTTATAGCATGGCAATGGGTTATACAGCCAACAATTCTGTGGCTTTTTTGTTATATAGTACATGTAAGCCTCCTCCAGCCTTGCTCATTTAACTCAGTCATTATATCCTTGTAACTGACAAAATGCTGGAGGATCTCCAGTTAGGCCATATCTGAGGAGGGAAATGGGCAGATGATGTTTCGGGTCGAGACCCTTCATCTGGGACTCGGTCTTCAGTCCATTTCCCTCCACAGTTGCTGCCTGACCCACTGAGTTCCTCTAGCATTTTGTTTGTCGATCTAGATTCTAGCATTTGTAGTCTCTTGTATCTCCATTATATCCTTGTATTTCTTTTCTTCTCATTTACTGATGGGGAAGGCTCTTCAAATAAGACCCATGTGTAGAGCTTAGAAACAAGGGGCTTCAAAGCTGGGGATGTGCTAACAGGCAGTGGGAGATGGAGGAGCAGATCAAATCACAGAGGGGTGTAAGAAAAATAGAGATATAGTCGTAGGGGATTTCAGTTTCCTCAATATTAACTGTAATTGCTTTTGTATGGAAGGTTTAGATGGGATGGAACTTCTAATGTGTGTCCAGAGGAGCTTTTCGAGCCAGTGTATAAATAGTCCTAATAGAGAAGGAATAGTACTGGACGTAATCTTGGAGGAAACAGCTGGTCAAGTGGTTGGAGGATCATTGGGAGAGCATTTTGGAGATGGTGATCATAGCTCTAGAAGTAAGTTTCAAGGTAGCTACAGAAAGGGATGATGAACTGGAAATTAAGGTCTTGAACTGGAGGAAGGTTTCAATATCATAACACATGACCTAGCAAAATTGGATTGAGAGCAGCTACTTGTAGGTAAGTCTGCATTTGACAAGTTGGGCATTCAAAAGTGAAATAGTGATAGCTCAGAACCAATGTGTTCCCATAAAAGTGAAAGATCAGGGCAATAAGGCCAAAGAAGCCAAGGTGTCAAGAGACACGAAGGATTGGATAAAGGGGAGAAAATAGGAAATTTATGGCAGGCAAAAAGAAAACGGAGAGACCCGGTATAAGGAGAGGGGCTTAGAATAGAAATTAGCAGTACAAAGAGGGACAGCAAATATCACTAGTGGAAAAGATCAAGGAAAATCCCAAATTGTTTTAGGGCAAGAGGGTAACCAGGGAAAGAGTGGGGCCTATTAGGGACCAAAGGAAAGAATCTGTGTGAAGTTAGAGGAAGCGGGTCTTAAATGAATAAAATAAATCCATATTCACCAAGGAAGAAGACAGTATGGTTGAAGGATTCAGGGAGGGAGGGGAATGGTGAAATTCTCAAACAAGTTACTAATAAAAAGGACGTGGCCCCATGAGATGTAGCCCAGGCTGCTATGAGAGGCCAGGGACAAGCTTGCATGTAACCCTAAATTGGTAGTGTTGTTGATGATAAGGATGGTATTGATGAGTTGGTAACAGGCAGAGTGAGCGCAGATATGATTTTAATCCTGATATGTGTGAGGTGGTGCACTTCGGGAGAACTGATAATGATGGGACATGTGCAATGAATGGTAGGACCCTAGGGAAGACTGAAGAACAGAGTGACCTTGATGTACAAGTCCAAGGATCCCTGAAGTTGGTAGCACAGGTAGATAGTTAAAAATTCTTACAGGATACTTGCCTTCATTAACCGGGGTATAGAATATAAGGGCAGGGCAGTTATGGTTCAACCTTATGGTTAGGCCACAGCTTAGAATACTGTGTGCCGTTCTGGTCACCACACAGGTTTGTTTCCCTTGGAGCAGAGAAACCTGAGGGAGATCTGACTGAGGTAATCAAAGTTAAGGGGAGAATAGGGTAGATAATAAAAAAAAACCCTTTCTGCATAGAAAAGGTGTCTAAAATCACAAGTTTAGGATAAGGGGTAGAGGGGATTTGAGGAAAAAATTTTTCACCTAAAGGGTGGTTGTAATCTGGAAAGCACTGCCTGAGCATGCAATGGAGACAGACTCTCACAACATTTAAGTGGCTTAATGAGCACTTGAATTACCAAAGCATTGAAGGCTACAGGGCAAGTGCTGATAAATAATATACAGTGGCATGCAAAAGTTTGGGCACCCCTGGTCAAAACTTCTGTTATTGTGAATAGCTAAGGGAGTAAAAGATGACCTGATTTCCAAAAGGCATAAAGTTAAAGATGACATATTTCTTTAATATTTTAAGCAAGATTACTTTTTTATTTCCATCCTTTACAGTTTCATAATAACAAAGAAGAAAAAGAGCCCGAAGCAAAAGTTTGGGCACCCTGCATGGTCAGTACTTAGTAACACCCCCTTTGGCAAGTATCACAGCTCGTAAATGCTTTCTGCAGCCAGCTAAGAGTCTTTCAATTCTTGTTTGGGGGATTTTCGCCCATTCTTCCTTGCAAAAGGCTTCTAGTTCTGTGAAATTCTTGGGCCGTCTTGCATGCACTGCTCTTTTGAGGTCTATCCACAGATTTTCAATGATGTTTAGGTCGGGGGACTGTGAGGGCCATGGCAAAACCTTCAGCTTGTGCCTCTTGAAGTAGTCCATTGAGGATTTTGAGGTGTGTTTAGGATCGTTATCCTGTTGCAGAAGCCATCCTCTTTTCATCTTCAGCTTTTTTACAGACGGTGTGATGTTTGCTTCCAGAATTTGCTGGTATTTAATTCTTCCCTCTACCAGTGAAATGTTCCCCGTGCCACTGGCTGCAACACGAGCCCAAAGCATGATCGATCCACCCTCGTGCTTAACAGTTGGAGAGGTGTTCTTTTCATGAAATTCTGCACCCTTTTTTCTCCAAATTTTCCTGCGTCCTCGCCACAAAATTCAGCGTCAGACGTTTGCAAAGGAACATCTAAACAAGCCTGATGCATTTTGGAAACAAGTCCTGCGGACTGAAGAAGTTAAAATAGAACTTTTTGGCGCAATGAGCAAGGCTACGTTTGGAGAAAAAAGGGTGCAGAATTTCATGAAAAGAACACCTCTCCAACTGTTAAGCACGGGGTGGATCGATCATGCTTTGGGCTTGTGTTGCAGCCAGTGGCACGGGGAACATTTCACTGATAGAGGGAAGAATGAATTCAATTAAATACCAGCAAATTCTGGAAGCAAACATCACACTGTCTGTAAAACAAAAAGCCGAAGATGAAAAGAAGATGGCTTCTACATCAGGATAACAATGCTAAACATACCTCAAAATCCACAATGGGACTACCTCAAGGGGCACAAGCTGAAGGTTTTGCCATGGTCCTCACAGTCCCCCGACCTAAACATCATCGAAAATCCGTGGATAGACCTCAAAAGAGCAGTGCATGCAAGACAGCCCAAGAATCTCACAGAACTAGAAGCTTTTTGCAAGGAAGAATGGGCAAAAATCCCCCAAACAAGAATTGATTCTTAGCTGGCTACAGGAAACACTTACAAGTAAAGGGGGTGTTACTAAATACTGACCATGCAGGGTGCCCAAACTTTTGCTTCAGGCCCTTTTCCTTTTTTGTTATTTTGAAACTGTAAAAGATGGAAATAAAAAAGTAATCTTGCTTAAAATATTAAAGAAATGTGTCATCTTTAACTTTGTGCCTTTTGGAAATCAGGTCATCTTTTACTCGCTTAGCTATTCACAGTAACAGAAATTTTGACCAGGGGTGCCCAAACTTTTGCATGCCACTGTAGATGGGTGTTCAGTGGTTAACATGGATGTGGTGGGCTGAAGGGCCTGTTTCAATACTACATGTCTCTGATTCCACAAAATCCCAAAGATGCAGCCTTTTTGCTTCTGTTTTTAGCTATTTGTCATCAGACCTGGCTTGAACAGGTAGGATTATTGGATCCTCCCGTCCTCTGCCTGCTCACCCAGTGTAGAAATACTTGTAGGCTATTTCGCCATTCAAGCCTCTTCCATCATTCTGAAGTCGTGACTGTTCAGTGTCTTAACTCTGTATATCTGGCTTTTCCCCATAATCCCTCAGTTTTCATTAACAATGGGAATTATCAGTCTTGGATGTGTAATTGACCCAGTATCAATTGCTGTTCACTGATGATTGTTCTTCATTTCCACCGTCCTCAGAAATAAATTACCAGGAAAACTGTTCACACTGATGAATAGAATATAGGTATTCCAAAATTGTTTGTGATATTGAAAAATTTTGAATTGATGTGCATATGATTATTTCAAAACCATCTCTTTTTATTAGATGAAAATAAAGAAAATAGGTTTGCTCCAGAAAGGGATGAGTTCGGTGCAACTACCATGTCTGAGATAAATCTCGTGGGACGAATCGTTTTGAATGTTTGGAGAATGATGAGAAGCGAGGTAATGGGTCAATTTTGTTTCATTTTTTTTGAACCTATGTTGAGTTCAGAAAATGCTACGTACTTAAAAGTTACCAGGAGCTACTGTTTCTAAACTGATACCTAATTTTTCCCTCAGTTAGTATATTTTGAATTATGAAATTTGTGGACAAGCATTGAGCATTACATTTTGGGTTATATGTTTGAAATGTACCTGTTCTTTAAGAAAAACTGAGATGGCTGATGTATGTAATTAGGCTGGCTATCTTAATCATTGAGATGTTATTTAAACTTATAGGTAATGAGAAAATTGTTAAAAGTAATCAACATGGGTTTCAAAGAACACTCTATAAACAGAATTATTTGAAGATTGTAAGGGGGAAGTGCTTTAGATATAAAATGCAAGAAATTTAGTTTAAGTATTTAAGGAGGTATCACGGGAAGTTATCAGGAGACTTGAAGCAAATGGAAAATGTCAGAAGTTAGTTGTGAAAGATTTTTTAAAGTTGAGGAGAGCTTTTACAGCCAAATGTCCCTAGATTTACCAATTTAGGATTTTATATGTTTCAGTAAGATCCCTTGTTTAGGATGTACAGTACAATTGATAATCCAGCACCCTTAGGACTTTGGTGTCAGACTAACAGATTTTCCGATTTATTGGATGTTGCTCATGTTACCCTAACAGACTTCTGTTTCATTTTTTTTTACATGTTACTAAGTAATATAAGTTTTCCAGTGAACCTGGTGATCTTAAAGTGAATGGACAATTGAGCCCAATTGAGTTTAAAAGGAGCATGTGAAACAGTCCAGTGAGTTTCAGTTTGACAAACATGCAAGCATTCCAGGCCCCAACTCCACGGCATACCTGGCCTATACTCCAAATCCCGGGCCCAGCCTGCACTCCCAACCGTATCCAATTTTAAGTATGTGGATTCACAGATAATAAAGTCTTTGAGTAACTAAAACTTAATGAGTGAATCAGATGCCAAACCACTGGGATTTCAAACAATCATATATTGGATTATCAGAGTTTTACTCTATGCCTGGAGGAACTGGTGTTGAATTTGCATATGATACCAAAGGGCAAGTTCTTTAGAAGCCCAAAGGAAACTCCATCTTGCATTGATAAAAACAGGTGAATAAATTTGAGAGCTGGCATTTGGACTTCATTGTGGTGATTCATTTTGTGGGAGTTTTTGAGTGGAAAAGAAAAGAGCTATTATATACTGGATGGAAATTGTCTTGGCATTGTAAGGGAGCTGAGATGTTTTCTGATCCAGGCAGCATCTCCAGTGGATGAGTTAAAAACTAGGATAGCTTCAGTACATTTTTATGAAATAAAAGGACACAGTTGTGAGCCTCCTGTGGAACAGGCATTGAGACTAAATAATGGCACAATCCAATCCAGATTAAGTACTGAGGAAGAGTCCTGACCCAAAACGTTGACCACCTGCTTTTCTCCACGGATGCTGCCTGGCCTGCTGAGTTCCTCCAGCATCATAGTGTTTTTCATCTGGATTCCAGCATCTGCAGTCCTTTGTTTCTCCAGGTTAAGTAGGATTTTGTTATATGAGGAAATGCAAAGATATGAAAAGTTGTATCTTTGTTATTTCATTGGTAAAATACAGATTACAGATTGATTTAACAGACTAATTTAGAATTATTAAAATATGGTGCGTGGTAAGTAGAAACAGAAGCAAGAATAGATCACTTGGCTTCTCAAGCCTGCCCTGCCATTAAATATGATAATGGCCGATGTCCCCAAGGGCTCAACTCTTCTATGCCAGTGTCCTGTAGCCCTCAATTCCCTGGACTTGCATAACTGTATCCACATCTTCTTTAAGTACCTTCAAAGATCTAGCCTCCACAACCCTCCAGAGTAGAGACTTTTAGTGATTCACCAACATCTGCTGGAAGAAATTCCTGTGCACCTTAATTCTAAATGACTGTCTCTGATCTTGTAACTATGTTGCTTGTTTGAGATTGCCCCACTAGTGGAAACATCTCAATATCTACTCTGACATGCCCCCTTAGGATTTAATATGTTAGTGAGATCATTCCTCATTCCTCTAAACTCCACAGAATACATATCCAATTTCTTTTGCCACTTATGACAGGATAATCCTGTTATCCCAGGAATTAGCTTAATGGATCTCTTTTGGACTGCCTTTTTATGCCAGTATATCCCTTTTAAATAAGGGGACCAAAACTCCACACAGCACTCTAGGTGTAGCTTTGCTATTACTCTGTACAAATGTGACAATACTTTTCTATTTCTAAGCTGTAAACCCCTTGCAATTAAGGTCACTATGCTATTTACCTTCCTAATCATTTTCTGGACCTCCCTGGTAACTTTTTATGATTCATGTTCAAGAACACCTAGATCCCTCTGTACTTATTTGTTGATTTTACTCGTATGTTGATATTTTTTTTTCTTTTTCAGGTTACTCTCAACAATTATACTTTTGAGAATGTTGCCTTTCACATCCTTCGTCAACGTTTTCCGCTTTTTTCTTTCCGCGTCCTCTCTGACTGGTTTGATAATAAGACCGATCTATACAGGTAATCTTCTCTTAGCTATATTTTAATAGTTAATAAATAACGAAGTCAGTTATCTGTTCAGTTATCCATTCCAACTTTTATCAAAGAAATTGTACTTTGAGAAGTGAAGGAACAAGATGTAAAAGCACCAAAACCAGTGACTTTGAACTTAGATTGTAGGTGTGCTTACCAGCTTCCAGTCATTAGCGTTTAATTGATCTAGGACAACTCTCATGAGTCATAGAGTTATACAGCACACTGGCTCTCCACTCGGCTTTGGAGCACCTAGACCACAGCAAGACATACATCAGGCAGCTTGGCATTTAAACCAATCATCCCCTCAGTACTAACCAACAAGCTTCAAAACCTGGGCCTCTTTACCCCCCTCTGCAACTGGAGCCTCGATTTCCTTATTGGGAGACCACAGTCGGTGTGTATTGGTAGTAACATCTCCTCCTCGCTGACAGTCAACACATGCGCACTTCAAGGATGTGTGTTTAGCCCACTGCTCTACTCTCTCTACACTCATGACTGTGCAGCTAGACACAGCTCAAACGCCACTTATAAATTCACCGATGACACCACTGTTGTTGGCAGAATCTCAGATGGCGATGAGGAGGTGTACAGGAGTGAGATAGATCAGCTGGTTGAGTGGTGTTGCAACAACAACGTTGCACTCAACGTCAGCAAGACCAAGGAATTGATTGTGGACTTCAGGAAGGGGAAGTCAGGAGAACTCACACCAGTCTTCATTGAGGGGTCAGCGGTGGAAAGGGTGAGCAGCATCAAGTTCCTGGACATCAACATCTCAGAGGATCTATCTTGGGCCCAGCACATTGACGCAATCACGACAAAGGCACGCCAGCAGTTCTACTTCATTTGGAGTTTGAGGAGATTTGGTATGTCTCCAAAGACTCTTGCAAATTTCTACAGATGTACGGTGGAGAGCATTCTGACTGGTTGCATCACGCCTGGTATGGAGGCTTCAATGTGCAGGATCAAAAGAGTCTGCAGAGGGTTGTAGACTCAGCCAGCTCCATCACGGGCACGACCCTCCCCGCCATCGAGGATATCTTCAAGAAGATAAGAAGGTGGCATCCATCATTAAGGACCCTCACTACCCAGGACATGCCTTCTTCTCATTACTACCATCAGAGAGGAGGTATAGGAGCTTGAAGACCCACACTCAACGTTTCAGCATTCATCAGATTTCTGAAAGGTCCATGAACCCATGAACACTACCTCATTATTTCTGTTTTGCTCTATTTGTTTATTTTTGTAACTTATAGTAATTTTTATATCTCACTGTACTGCTGCTGCAAAACAACAGATTTCATGACGTGTCAGTGATAGTAAACCTGATTTCTGATGTAGCATAGAAGCTGCTCTTCAGCCTGGCTTATCCACTCCATCCAAGTTGCCTACCTGCACTGGTCGCATTTTCCTGCATTTGTCCCACATCGCTCTAAATCTTTCCTATCCATATACCTGTCTAACTGTCCTTTACCATTGTAATTGTACCCCCCTCCACCACTTCCTCTGGCACCTCATTCCATATACCCACCACCTTCTGTGTGGGAAAAATTTGTCCCTCAAGTCCCCTTTAAATTTTTCCCTCCTCACCTTAAACCTCTGCCCTCTAGTTTTGGACTCCCCTACCTGGGGAAAAACTCTGTGACCATTCACCTTATCTATGCCCCTCATGATTTTGTATACCTCTTAGGAGGTCACCCCTGGCCTTCTGTGCTCCAGGGAAAACAGTCCCAGCCCATCCAGTATCTTCTTATAACTCAAGCCCTCTAGTTCTGGTAACATCCTTGCAAATTTTTTCTGTACCCTTTCAAGTTTATTGACATCTTTTCTATAGCTAGGCAACCAGAACTGCTCACAGTGCTCCACATGTGCTCTCATCAATGTCTTGTACATTTGTAACATGGTATCCCAATTCTAGTACTCAGTGCCCTTTCTGATGAAGGCAAGCATGCCAAACACTGTCTTCACTACCTGTCTGTCTGTGCTGCTACTTTCAAGGAACTTTGTCTTGTACCCCTAAGTCCTTCTAATTGACTGTTTCATTGATTGTTTTTAACAAAGATATTTGTGTTCAGCCTTGGTAAATGCCAATGGATTTGCAAGGATCAAACCCCAAGTGCAAAACTAATTAATGTTCACGAAAAATTGTAACAGCTTTGCTTTCATAAACCCAAGCATTCAAAGTCCTTCCCATTATCACCATTTCAGGCCATTTTGAGCATTAAATGCTGGCTGTGCCAACAGCTCGCCCCCAGGAATGAATAGGGCTCTACACTGTAAATACAATGCTTATGATAGTATTCTGGAGGTGAGTTTGGTGCCTGACAACTTTATACATGCAGCTCTGGGAAAGCAAAGCACAGTTCCTATCAGTCCTGTAAATTTAGTACTGAAACGTGTACCTGTAGCCCTTGTGTATTGTTAAGCCTGAAAAGAAAAGACTAGATAATTGGCGAAGTTTGAAGTTTCCAAACAAGTTCTTTCAGATCTGAAATTGGCACTGTTCCCCATATCCTTGTATTTAGTTATCCTTTACCTTCATGAGAGAAAATAAATTGGCACTCACTTTTCCTTCCTGCCACTGTGCATTCCTGTAATCAGAAGTATTTTGTGGTATAAAAAGAATGTAAAAATAATTCCTGTACAGAAGTCTGCGTGAGAACAGTAGTTCCATTTCTTATCTATTACAGGTGGAAGATGATTGATCACTATATTTGTCGTGTGCGTGGAAATCTAAAGTTACTGGAACAGTTGGATATGATTGGAAGAACAAGTGAATTGGCGCGGCTCTTTGGCATCTTATTCTACCATGTGCTGACAAGAGGTTCACAGGTTAATGGTTACCTTTCAAATCATGTCTGGTGCAGAAAGTTTTACATAGAACAGTAGAGCACAGGAACAGGCCCTTCAGCCCATGACGTCTGTGCCGACCATGCTGCCAATTTAAACTGCACAAGGTCTATATCCCCCAATTCCTTCCCTGTTCACATATCTGTCTAAATGCCTCTTAAACGTTGCTATCATATTTGCTTCCACTACAGGCCTGGCAGCGTGTTCCAGGCACCTACTACTCTGCAAAAAAAAAAAGCTTGCCACATTAATCTCCTTTAGACTATCCCCCCCCCCTCACCATTAAACTATGCACTCTAGTATTTGACATTTCCATTGTGGGAAAAAGACTATCGACCCTATCTTCGTCTCTCATAATTTTATATACTTCTATCAGCTTCCAATGCTCCAGAGAAAACACTCCAAGTTTGTCCAACCTCTCCATCCAGCTAATAATCTCTAATCAAGGCAACGTCCTGGTGAACCTTTTCTGCACCCTCTCCAAAGCCTCCACATCCTTCCTGTAATCCAGCAACCAGAACTGCACACAATACTCCAAATGTATCTCAACCAAAGTCTTGTACAGCTACAACATGACTTCTTAACTTTTATACTCAACACTCCAATTGTTGAAGGAAAGCATGCTGTACACCTTCTCTACCACCCCATCTACTTGTGTTGCCACGTTCAGGGGGCTATGGACTTGCACCCAAGATCCCTCTGTACATCAATGCTCCTAAGAGTCCTGTCATTTACTGTATACTTTCCTCTTACATTTGATAACATATTATATCTTACGTATTGCTATTTAATTACAAATTCATTCTTAATCCAAAAAGTGTCTGGAAACTTTTAGAAAGATGTTCAGGTAAGATGTTGAACATATCCCGATCATATTTGGCTTCCACCTATTTATAATTTCTAGCTAATTAAATTGTTTTCATGCATTTTTATATAAAGTGGGAACAGATTGTAACTCTAAGTAAGCTCAGGGGCTGATGAACCATTGAGTATGGTGTGCACAATAGTTATTTTTAAATTTTAATAGAAAAAGTCTTAATTGCACTAATGTATTTTCCACCCTGTTGCACTACTTCTGCATATGGTCCACAGTGGCATGCAAAAGTTTGGGCACCCCAGTCAAAATTTCTGTTACTGTGAATAGCTAAGCTAGTAAAAGATGACCTGATTTCCAAAAGGCATAAAGTTAAAGATGACACATTTCTTTAATATTTTAAGCAAGATTACTTTTTTATTTCCATCTTTTACAGTCTCAAAATAACAAAAAACGAAAAGGGCCCGAAGCAAAAGTTTGGGCACCCTGCATGGTCAATACTTAGTAACACCCCCTTTGGCAAGTATCACAGCTCGTAAATGCTTTCTGTAGCCAGCTAAGAGTCTTTCAATTCTTGTTTGGAGGATTTTTGCCCATTCTTCCTTGCAAAAGGCTTCTGGTTCTGTGAGATTCTTGGGCCGTCTTGCATGCACTGCTCTTTTGAGGTCTATCCACAGATTTTCAATGATGTTTAGGTCGGGGGACTGTGAGGGCCATGGCAAAACCTTCAGCTTGTGCCTCTCGAGGTAGTCCATTGTGGATTTTGAGGTGTGTTTAGGATCGTTATCCTGTTGTAGAAGCCTTCCTCATTCCATCTTCAGCTTTTTTACAGACGGTGTGATGTTTGCTTCCAGAATTTTGCTGGTATTTAATTGAATTCATTCTTCCTTCTACCAGTGAAATGTTCCCCGTGCCACTGGCTGCAATACAAGCCCAAAGCATGTTTGATCCACCCCCGTGCTTAACAGTTGGAGAGGTGTTCTTTTCATGAAATTCTGCACCCTTTTTTCTCCAAACATACCTTTGCTCATTGCGACCAAAAAGTTCTATTTTAACTTCTTCAGTCCGCAGGACTTGTTTCCAAAATGCATCAGGCTTGTTTAGACGTTCCTTTGCAAACTTCTGATGCTGACTTTTGTGGTGAGGATGCAGGAAAGGTTTTCTTCTGATGACTCTTCCATGAAGGTCATATTTGTGCAGGTGTCGCTGCACAGTAGAACAGTGCACCACCACTCCAGAGTCTGCTAAATCTTCCTGAAGGTCTGTTGCAGTCAAACGGGGGTTTTGATTTGCCTTTCTAGCAATCCTACGAGCAGTTCTCTCGGAAAGTTTTCTTGGTCTTCCAGACCTCAACTTGACCTCCACCATTCCTGTTAACTGCCATTTCTTAATTACATTACTACCTGAAAACGCTTTGCTGTCTTCTTATAGCCTTCTCCTGCTTTGTGGGCATCATTTATTTTAATTTTCAGAGTGCTAGGCAGCTGCTTAGAGGAGCCCATGGCTGCTGATTGTTGGGACAAAGTTTGAGGAGTCAGGGTATTTATAAAGCTTTGAAATTTGCATCACCTGGCCTTTCTTAACGCTGACTGTGAACAAGCCATAGCCCTAACAAGCTAATGAAGATCTGAGACCTTGGTAAAAGTTATCTGAGAGCTCAAATCTCTTAGGATGCCCAAACTTTTGCATGGTGCTCCTTTCCTTTTTTCACTCTAAAATTGTACAAAACAAAAATAATACACTAATCTTGCTTAAAATGTTGAAAAGAATGTTTTGGAGATCAGTTCATCTTCTACTCAACTATTCACAGTAACACAAATTTTGACCGGGGCGCCCAAACTTTTGCATGCCACTGTATATCCTTCAATTTCCAGCCTGTTCATGTGTCCACCTCAAATGCCTCTTAAAAATTGCTATCATATCTCCTTCCACCACTTCTCCTGGTTTCTGCATAAAACACAATGTACATGATAAGTTGCATAAAGTTATGGAGAATAACTATAATACTGATTCATACACTAGCTGATTGAAATTTGTTATATTGAAAGATCTTAATAATGATATTTAGCAATATTTAGAGGACTGAAATAGACTCTTCCTGGATTAATGTTTCATGTCTGGATTTGTAGTATATCTGCAGACATCACATTTTGATCTAGCTATTAGAAAAGGAGACATTGAATGGATACTTATTGCAAACAATATGAATTGAACATAATTTTCATTAGATCATGTTTTCTCCTTGTGCTGCAGGATACCCACGGTCATTCCCCTCAATAGCACATATACTGCTTTGGATACTGTTGGGGACAATGACCTACCAGGGGAAAGCTGCAGCAGCCAAGTCTCTGGCGCTGAGCCTGGCTCTGTGGCTCAGAAGACAAGGGCGGGAGAAGAAGAGTGTGATAGTGATAGAGGATTCATTGGTTAAGGGAACAGACAGGAGATTCTGTGGATGAGAATGAGATGGTCTGTTGCCTCCCAGGTGCCAGGCTCAGAGATGTCTGGGATCGAGTCCACAGCATTCTTAAGGGGGAGGGTGAGCAGCCAGAAGTCATGGTATACATTGATACCAACAACATAGATAGGATAAGCAATGAGGTCCTGAAGAGGAAATATATGGAGTTAGGAAGGAAGCTAAAAAGCAGGATTTCAGGGGTAGTGATCTCTGGATTGCTGCCTGTGCCACGTGCTAGTGAGAGTAAGAATAGAAAGATATGGCAAATAAATGTGTGGCTGAAGAGTGGGTCATAGTTTCAGATTTGTGGATCATTGGGATCTCTTGGGAAAGTATGACCTGCACAAAAGGGATGGGTTACACTTGAACTCGAGAGGGACCAATGTCATTGCGGGCAGGTTTGCTAGAGTTGTTGGGGAGGGTTTAAACTAAGTTGGCAGGGGAATAGGGGTCAGAGGATGGGGCAGTTGGAGTAAAGTTAGATGCAATGTGCAGAGAGAGTCCACTGCCTATTCTTTCTCACAGGGCATAAATACAGTCAGTTGGATGGGTTGAAATGTGTTTACTTTAATGTGAGAAGTATTAAGAATAAGGGTGATAAACTTAGAGCATGGATCACTACATGGAATTATGATGTTGTGGCCATCACAGAGACTTGGCTGTCGCAAGGGCAGTATTGGCTGATTGATGTTCCAGGATTTAGATGTTTCAAAAGGGATAAGGAGGGAGGTAAAATTATCCAATTAGCCAGCTCTTCCTGAATTCCATGTAATCTAACCTTCCAGAGCAGCCTACTGGGTGGAACCTTGTCAAAGGATTTACTGAAGTTCATATAATCTACGTCTACCACCCTGCCCTCATCAACTTTCTTGGTCATGTTTTCAAAAAACTCAAGTTCGGAAAACGTGATTTCCCTTGCACAAAGCCATGCTGACTATGCCTAATCAACCCCTGTCTTTCCAGTCATTTTACTTTTGTACTGGGAGGATTCTTTGTTACAGCAGTTCAACTTTTCCTAATTTTCTGCTTCAGATATTATCCCAGTTTTCTATTTAAAGTTGTGGTTGTTTCTGCTCTGGCTTCTCCAGTTGTTGAAGCTTCCCAAGCCCCAACAAGTCAGAGAGTTATACTGCACAAAAACAGGCCCCTCGGCCCAACTCGTTCATGCCACCCAAGGTGCCTTCCAGAGCTCGCCCCATTTGCCTGCATTTGGCTCATATCCCTCTAAACCTTTTCTATCCATGTACCTGTCCAAATGATTTTTAATCGTTGCAATTGTACCAGCTTGTTCCATATACCCAGCACACTTGGTAAGGAAAATACTTGCCTCTTGGGTCCCCTTTAAATCTTTCCCCTCTCACCTAAACCTATGCCCTCTAGTTTTAGACTCCTCTACCCTGGGGAACAAAAACTATGTACATCGACCTTATCTATGCCCCTTGTGATTCAGGAAGGCAGGGGCAGTGCATTTGCTCCTATCTACGTCAACGGTGCTTCAAGTTCCTAGGTGTGAACGTCACCAATAGCCTGTCCTGGTCCAAGCACGTTGATGCCATGTCCAAGAAAGCTCACCAGTGCCTCTAGTTCCTCAGGAGGCTAAAGAAATTTGGCATGGCCCCTTTGACTCTTACCAATTTTTATCAATGCACCATAGAAGCATCCTATCTGGATGCATCATGGCTTGGTATGGCAACTACTCTGCCCATGACCACAAGAAACTACAGAGAGTTGTGGACATAGCTCAGCACATCATGGGAACCAGCCTCCCCTCCATGGACTCTTGGCTACACTTCTCGCTGCCTTGGTAAAGCAGCCAGCATAATCAAAGACCTCACCCACCCTGGACATTCTCTCTTCCCCCCACCCCCCCTTCCATCAGGTAGAAGATACAAAAGCCTGAAAGCGCATACCACCAGGCTCAAGGACAGCTTCTATCTCACTATTATAAGACTATTGAATGGTTCCCTAGTACAATAAGATGGACTCTTGACCACACAATCTACCTCGTTATGACCTTGAACCTTATTGTCTACCTGCACTGCACTTTCTCTGCAACTGTAACACTACTCTGCACTCTTATTGTTTTACCTTGTACTACCTCAATGTACTGTTGTAATGAATTGATCTGTATGAATGGTATGCAAGACGAGTTTTTCACTGTACCTCGGTACAAGTGACAATAATAAACCAATTTACCATTTTATAAACCTTTATAAGGTCACCCCTCAGCTTCCTTTGCTCCAGGAAAACCAGTCCCAGCCTATCCAGTCTCTCCTTATAACTCAAGCCGTCCAGTCCCAGCAACATCTTTGTGAATCTTTTCTGTACCTTCTCTAGCTTAATCACATCCTTACTATAGTTTGGTGACTGGAACTAGAACATAGAAGAACCATAGGCCATAGAACACTACAGCACAGAAAACAGGCCATTCGGCCCTTCTAGTCTGTACCGAAACTTTATTCCACTAGTCCCATTTACCTGCACCCAGTTCATAACCCTCCAGACCTGTCCCATCCATGTATCTATCCAATTTATTCTTAAAACTTAAGAGTGAGCCCATATTTACTACATCAGATGGCAGCTTGTTCCACACTCTCACCACTCGCTGAGTGAAGAAGTTCCCCCTAAACCTTTCCCCTTTCACCCTAAAGCCATGTCCTCTCGTACTTATCTCTCCTAATCTAGGTGGAAAGAGCCTACTCGCATTTACTCTGTCTGTACCCCTCATAATTTTGTAAAGCTCTATCAAATCGCCCCTCATTCTTCTACGCTCCAAGGAGTAAAGTCCTAACCTGTTCAATCTCTCCCTGTAACTCAACTCCTGAATACCCGGCAACATTCTAGTAAATCTTCTCTGCACTCTTTCAATCTTACTGATATCCTTCCTATAGTTAGGTGACCAGAACTGCACACAATACTCCAAATTTGCCCTCACCAATGTCTTATTACAACCTCACCATAACATCCCAACTCCTATACTCAATACTTTGATTTATGAATGCCAGGATGCCAAAAACCTTCTTTACAACCCTGTCTACCTGTGACATCACTTTCAGAGAATTATGTATCTGAACTCTCAGATCCCTTTGTTCCTCCGCACTCCTCAGTGCCCTACCATTTACTGATATGTCCTACCTTGATTTGTCCTTCCAAAATGCAACACTTCACACTTGTCTGCATTAAGTTCCATCTACCATTTTCTGGCCCACTTTTCCAGTTGGTCCAGATCCCTCTACAAGCTTTGAAAGCCTTCCTCGCTGTCCACAATGCCTCCAATCTTAGTGTCATCAGCAAACTTGCTGATCCAATTTACCACATTATCATCTAGATCATTGATATAGACAACAAACAACAATGGTCCCAGCACAGATCCCTGAGGCACACCACTAGTCACAGGCCTCCAGTCTGAGAAACAATCATCCACTACCACTCTGTTTTCTCCCACACAGTCAATTTTGAATCCAGTTTACAGCCTTTCCATGGATACCTAGTGTCTGAACCTTCTGAACTAACCTCCCATGTGGGACCTTGTCACAGGCCTTACTAAAGTCCATGTAGACAACACCCACAGCCTTCATCCACTTTCTTGGTAACCTCCTCAAAAAACTCTACAAGATTCGTTAAACACGATCTACCACGCACAAAGCCATGCTGACTATCCTTAATCAGCCCTTGGCTGTCCAAATACTTGTATATCCAATCTCTCAGAACACCTTCCAATAATTTACTTACTACTGATGTCAGGGTCACCGGCCTGTAATTACCTGGTTTACTTTTAGAGCCTTTTTTAAACAACGGAACAACATGAGCTACCCTCCAGTCCTCTAGCACCGCCCCCGTGGCTAAGGACATTTTAAATATATCTGCCAGGGCCTCTGCAATTTCTACACTGGTCTCTCTCAAGGTCCGAGGAAATATCTTGTCAGGCCCAGGGGATTTATCTACCTTTATTCACTGTAAGGCAGCAATCTCCTCCTCTTTAATCTCTGTATGTTCCATGACACTACTGCTTGTTTCCCTTCCTTCCATATGCACTATGCCAGTTTCCTGAGTAAATACTGATGCAAAAAAACTGTTTAAGATCTCCCCCATCTCCTGAGGCTCCACACATAGACAACCACTCTGATCTTCTAGGGGACCAATTTTGTCCCTTACTATCCTTTTACTCTTAATATACTTGTAGAAACCCTTCGGGTTTACCTTCACATTATCTGCCAAAGCAACCTCATGTCTTCTTTTTGTCTTCCTGATTTCCTTTTTTTTTAGTATTTTCTTACATTTTCTATACTCTTCAAGTACCTCATTTGTTCCTAGTTGCCTATACCTGCTATACACTTCTCTCTTTTTTTAACCAGATCGTCAATATCCCTTGAAAACCAAGGTTCCCTATGCTTGTTAACTTTGCCTTTAATCCTGGCAGGAACATGCATACTCTGCACTCTCAAAATTTCACCTTTGAAGGCCTTCCACTTACTGAACACATCCTTGCCAGAAAACAACTTATCCCAATCCACTCTTCCTAGATCCTTTCTCATTTCCACAAAATTGGCCTTCTCCAATTTAGAACCTCAACTCAAGGACCAGACTCATCCTTATCCATAATTAACTTGAAACTAATGACATGATAGTCCAGGGAATTACAGACCAGTGAGCCTTACGTCTGTGGTGGGCAAGCTGTTGGAAAGGATTCTTAGAGATAAGATCTATAAGCATTTAGAGAATCATGGACTGATTAGGGACAGCCAGCATGGATTTGTGAAGGGAAGATCTTGCCTCACTAGCCTGATAGTGTTCTTTGAGGAGGTGACCAGGAAGATTGATGAGGGTAGTGCAGTAGATGTGGTCTACATGGATTTTAGTAAGACGTTTGACAAGATTCCCTATGGTAGGCTTCTTCAGAAGGTCAGAGGCCAAGGGATCCAGGGAGGCTTGGCTGTGTGGATTCAGAATTGGCTTGAGGAGAGACTAAAGGAGCTAGGGCTTTACTCATTGGAGGGAAGGAGGATGAGGGGAGACATGATAGAGGTATACAAAATATCAAGAGGAATAGATAGAGTGGACAGCCAGCGCCTCTTTCCCAGGGCACCAGTGCTTAATACAAGAGGGCATGGCTTTAAAGTAATGGGTGGGAAGTTCAAGGGAGATGTCAGAGGGAGGTTTTTTACCCAGACAGTGGTTGGTGCATGGAATGCGCTGCCTGGGGTGGTGGTGGAGGCTGATACGTTGGGCAAGTTCAAGAGATTGTTAGATAAGCATATGGAGGAATTTATCTTAAAGAGGGATATATGAGAGGAAGGGGTTAGATAGTCTTAGGAGTGGTTTGAAGGTCGGCACAACATGGTGGGCCGAAGGGCCTGTATTGTGCTGTATTGTTCTATGGTTCTATTATGGTCACTGGACCCAAAATGTTCACCTACACATACTTCTGTCACCTGACCTGTCTGGTTCCCTAATAGGAGATCAAGTATTGCATTCTCTCTCGTTGGTACCTCTATATGTTGATTTAGAAAACTTTCCTGAACACATTTGACAAACTCCAAGCCATCCAGCCCTTTCACAGTGTGGGAGTCCCCGTCAATATGTGGAAAGTTAAAATCCCCTGCTATTACAACTTTCTGTTTCTTACATCGGTCTGCTATCTCTCTACATATTTGTTCCTCCAATTCTCTCTAACTATTGGGCGGTCTATAATACAACCCTATTAGTGTGGTCACACCTTTCCTGTTCCTCAGCTCCACCCATAACTGCATGCAATACTCCAGGTGTAGTCTCACCAACATCCTATACAGCTGTAACATGACTTCCTAACTCTCGTACTCAATGCCCTGCTTGATCTGCTGAGTTCCTCCAGCAGTTTGTTCTTTGTTCCAGATTACAGCATCTGCAGTCTCTCTTCTGACCCCAGTTCCTTCCATGAGTTTTTTTAAAACTGAAAACCCATGTAAATTGTATTCCATTTGGCATGTTGCTGCCCATTCACTAACCCGTCTATTACCCTGCCTTTCACAAAGTTAGATTAGTTATAATTAGATGTTTGATTCCTTTCCTTGGTGTAAGGATGGTAGAATGTTGGGTATATAACTGGAAAGTCACTTTCCACAACTTATTGCCTCCCTTGCAACCAATCACACCTACACACCCACTGTGGTATCCAGCACCATGTCACATGCCCCAATGCAAACCATTTTTAGGCTTTCATAGATGACCACAACTGCTTCTAAAAGAAAGTAATTAATCACCCATACTTAATCTCCTAACTCAAAATTTGAAATCAGACTAATATCCAGTGGTGAATTCAATCCCAGAAATATTTCAAAATATCTCTGTATATTGTGAGTTTGTGCTTTTTCCTTTTCTAAGCTACAAACAAGCATATTGTTGGACTGGCAGATTTTGTCAAAGTTCATCCCTGTTTCACAAATTAAAGCTCTGGTATGCAGAAAAAAGACACGTCAGTTCAAAAGGTTAACTTCTCTGCATTTATCCACACAGTTAATACTTCAAGCAATGGACTGTGAATCTGATACCACAACAAACTGCAGCAAACTCTGATAATCTACTATCCCTGTTCCCAGTTTCCTGAAAGTGGCGTCGCAGGTAGACGGGGTGGTGAAGAAGGCGTGCTGGCCTTCATCAGTCTGTCACTGAGTACAGAAGTTGAAACATTATGTTGCAATTGTACAAAACGTTGGTGAGGCCACACCTGCAGTATTGTTTACCATTTGGTTATCCTGTTAAATAAAAGATGTCATTAAGCTGTAAAGAGTGCAAAGAAGATTTACGAGAATGTTGGCAGGACTCGGCCTGAGTTATAAGGAGAGGTTGGGTATCTCTGTGCACAATATCTCTGTGTGGGCGAAGCTAATCCAAAAAAAAAACTAGCTCTGAGTTTTGCACTAGCTGAATTAAATGTGATTAAATGTATGTTGGAATTAAAACTTAAAAAAAAAGACTCATTTAATTTCAAACTGCTTGAAATAAAAACTTCTTGCTGTAACCAAATTAAGCCACACCTGCATGTGACAACTTCCAAATGTTTCAAACTGAAGGCACGCCATCCTTGTTTTAATCCTCAGATTATTACACCCATGCTGTCATTCTTTGGCAGACATCTCCAAAGTTATTCAATCATCCTAACAAAACATGTCTAATATAAAGTAAATGTATAAAAGGTGTTTGATTGAACCCATGATCAGTGTGCACAGCTTGCTCCCACTGTGGTTGAATTCCCTTCTGCCACTCGTGCTTTGGGAATATCACCCCAGAGGAAAGTATCAATGCATTCAGGACAGGGAGAAGGGCAGGCACATATCTATAAACCAAAATGTCTTTTGTTATAGTTGACTTTAACATGTTCCTGTTTTTTGCAGTATCGTGTGGAATCGATGATGTTGCGTTTTGCCAAACCAATGAACTATATTGCTATAACTCCCAGCGTCCAGCAGCGATCTCGTATGAGAGCTCCCCAGTGCATTCCTCTTGTGATGGAACCCGAATCTCGCTTCTACAGCAACTCAGTCCTGGTTTTGGATTTCCAGTCCCTGTACCCCTCAATCATCATAGCTTACAACTATTGTTATTCCACATGCCTGGGCAACATTGACTACCTTGGGAAGTAAGATATTTCCCTTCTAATTATGTAGCCATTTCTGGTATCTGCTGTGACCAATTGTAATGAGGTTGGATTGAGCTAGGTTCAAATAAAACTTTTAAATCTGTCCAAATATGGGCTTTTGACCAGCTTGTATTTCACTCCACATTGAATTGTAATCTCTTTCCAATACAACAGATATCTACATACTAGCATTCTATTCAAATAACCAAAGAAAATGGCAGTCTGGCCAGATTTTGTGTTATACTTAAAATCTTTGCAATCACTATAATGAAGTAAGAAAGAAAAATTCACCTTGTGTGAGAAATGAAGTAAAGCTTTGCTGTGCAACTCAAAAAAAAATCTCAATTAAAATTCATTGTGTACAGTTTAGTATGTGGTTTGTGAAGCCCCTCAGATATTGTGCAGCTGTTCTTAGCCAAAATGGAGAAATTGCTTGAGTTTCAAACTATTTAGAAATATTCCCATACTCTTCTTTTGCCAGCAAGTTGAATTATTGAATTGCTTAGCTGAAGTATGTTTGCATTTTGTGGGAATCTGCAGGTGGTCTCAAAAGTATCCTCTCTGCCCACCTCACCCCATCCCACTCCATTCCATTCAACAGCAGTGCTCACATCTGGAACTTGTGGGAAGTCCATCTGGATGCTCTTCTCCAGCATTCTGTGGCTTTTGATGCTGATTCTGGCTTGGGAGTACAAACTATTTGAGTATTTTGTTTTAGAATTGGGGAAAAGGAAGGAGGCTCTTATAAATGTCCCATTACCTCATCATGTAGCATCTTCCTCTCCCTAGCCCTTCACAATCTGTCAGGAAAAGCACAGAAGTGGACTATAAAACATTGTTTTTATTTGTCTTTTATCAGAGAAGAAGAGTTTAAATTTGGCTGCACTTTCCAGAGAGTGCCTCCAGA
The DNA here is from genome assembly GCF_009764475.1 of Pristis pectinata. Taxonomy (NCBI): domain Eukaryota; kingdom Metazoa; phylum Chordata; class Chondrichthyes; order Rhinopristiformes; family Pristidae; genus Pristis; species Pristis pectinata. Next base: position 85,595,906 of record NC_067414.1, on the reverse strand, counting down.
ATTACTTCACCAGCTCTGGAACGATATCACCATATCACCAAACGGAGTGGCCTTTGTTAAGGTATGAATTAAATGCTACTCTTAACAAGGATGATATTAAAAGTAAAACCAGCAGAAGGATATTCAGAGTATTTGAATACTTCTTTCTTAATCGGGAAGCCTGGCTATTAGATGTCATAGATGAATTTGTTGACAGGTACTGCGAATTGAAACCAGAGTGTTGGACTGATCTGTGTCGAGGGGGAATCTCATTTGACAGAAGATTTGTGGCCCACAATTACCAAAAGTGACTAAACAACAAAGACTTGTTTTTTTCAGTGTTTTTACAGTGCTAATGTTTCAAATCAAAACAATGTTTTTTCAGTGTTAATACTAAATTTAATTTTAAAAGCTGTTTGTACTGCATGTTCCGTTGATCCTAAGCTTATGCACTGTCTTGAGGCTTCTCATATGCCACATATCAATGAAAAAAATGCTGATTACTTTGATATTTTGCTGAGGAATAATAACATAAAGACTGATGTGACTCAACTTAGCGCCTCGTGAATATGCTAGAGGTGGGCTGGGAAACCATGGAACTTCTACGGCCAAAAGAGATTGCTTTATTAACCTGGTAAAGATTGGCCTCGCTGCAATTTACTTTTTGGAAGAAAGCTCTTGTGTGACCCAGTTGAAATCTCTAAAATTATAAAAGAGTCTGATAAATGTAGAGGTTGTGCTTCTGTTTAGAGAGTTGGAGGAGTAATGATAATTAATAAATTTGATAAGGAATTCACCAGAACCTCTACCTAGAGAATGATTAGAATGTGGAACTTGGGTTGAAGAGGTAAATGACAGGCTGGGAAAGTACATGAGGGGAAAAGAAATTCAAGAATATGGGCAGTGGGGTGAAATGGAGAGAGGTGCATGGAGGCTTATTCTGGAGAGAATTCAAATGTGAATGAACTGCAAAAGAGTAAGGCTACGCAACACTTCTGGTATATCAAAAAGCAAATAGCTCCAGATGCCAGAAATCTGAAATAAAACAGAAAATGTTGGAAATACTCAGCAGGGCAGGCACCCTCTGTGGAGAGGGAAGCAGTTAATGGTTCAGGTTAGATCGACCTTTCATTGAACTTTGATACAAGGTCATCATCCTGAAATGTTAATTCTGTTTCTCCCTCCCCAGGTGCTGTCTGACCTGCTGAGTATTTTCAGCATTTTCTGTTCTTGTGTCTGGTACATTGGTGTGAACTAAGGAGCTTGAATGTTTTTCTGGACCCATCGGAACTTATTTTAGTTGATTATTTGTTCTAATGTATTGATATTGCTATTGTAGCCCTCTGTCCGAAAAGGAGTGTTACCGAGCATGTTGGATGAGATACTGAAGACCAGGATAATGGTGAAACAGACCATGAAAGACAACAAGAAAGACAAAGCTCTCACAAAGTTGCTTCACGCTCGACAGATGGGTCTGAAGCTCATTGCCAACTTTACTTGTGGTTACACAGCTGCTAGCTTTTCTGGAAGAATGCCATGTGTTGAGGTACCCAAAATACACATTTCTAATTCTCAATAAACAAGAGCAAAAGTCTATAATTTACACATGCCAGCTGCCTTATTTTTAAAAAATAATCAAATCATTATTTCATTGAGTACATTACAAATTCTCAATTTCTGTCGACTTGTGTGCAGAGTTTCTTGACAAGCTTTATTTGAGCCAAATTACCTATTTCTGCAGTATGTGACTAAACAAAGATAAGAAACAGAAGCAAGAATGGACCGTTCAATAAGATCACGACTGATCAAGTCTTGGCCTCGACACCACTTTCCCACTGCCACCCCCCCCCCCCCATAACCCTTGGTTCCCTTTGCAGTTCAAATATCTGTCAGAATCAACCTTGAATATATTCTGTGGCTTTGCCTTCAGAGCTCTCTGGGGTGGAATATTGTAGGGAGGCACAACAACATAGCTTGTAGAGCTGTTTCCTCATGGCTCCAATGACCCAGGTTCAATCCTGATCTCTGGCACTGTCTATCTGGATTTTGCATGTTCTCCCTGTTATCGCGTGGGTTTCCCTAGGGAGTTCTGGTTTCTCCCATAGCCCAAAGACATGCAGATTGGTTGGTTAATTGGCCACTGTAAAATGTCTCCTTGTGCATAGATGAGTGGTAGAATCGGACATAATTCCTTCATCTTGTAAAAGTTCACCATGGGATGAGCTCCTGGAATGAGAAGCCAATGTTGTATTTACGCTGGAAAGAGTAATGTTTCTGTTTTCTTTAGATTGGTGACAGCATTGTTCTCAAGGCCAGAGAAACCCTTGAACGTGCAATAAAGTTGGTTAATGAGACAAAGAAGTGGGGAGCTCGTGTTGTGTACGGAGATACCGACAGGTATTGGCTCTTAAATAACCATTTAATGGCAATATTACCTGATTTCTATATAGTTAATGAAAGGAATTTGATTGGTCCAATTAGATACAAAAGACTCAAAAGTAGAGTACGTGACAGAAGCAGGATGAAAGTATATTTCATGCTCCATCCAATGTGGAAGTGTACCACTCGTTATATAACGGATCCATTCCCTTTGCATTGCATCAACACATATCACATCTCTCCCTTTGTTCCTAATCGTGTTGTCTCTTCATAGTGTTGTAACTAAACTATGATTTGACTCCAGTAACTGTAAACAGTTTGTGATTTATGCTTTGTGTTGACCAAGTATCACCAAGAACTCGAGCAATTTAATCCCTTATTACATTCGTAAAGGTCGAAAGAACAAACCATAGATGCTAATATAAAAGTAATTGGAAATGAGGGGGAAACGATAAGATGTTCGAGAAGCCCGCACAAGAGGCAAGTCAACACAAATATAGTTGCTGTTTGTTGTGATTTTGAGTTGATTCCCCTCTTCTGCAGCATGTTTGTGCTGTTGAAAGGAGCCACCAAGGAGCAAGCCTTTCGGATTGGAGAAGAGATTGCTGATGCTGTGACTGCCACAAATCCAAAGCCTGTGAAACTGAAATTTGAGAAGGTGAGACATTACCTTTCATCACCAGAGGGAGAGTACCAGCCTTTGGGTCAAGGTTCTCCCAGAAAGCTTGCTGAGCAAATTGTCTGATAGTTGTTATAATCTTTCAGTCTGTTTTCTTAACATATTTATTTGCATGCTGTGCAGTGCCGATAACTTTTAATGTACTGATGGAGTTTTTGTGCTGAGGGTCTCTTGACTGATTATAGGCAAGCAGAGAATAGAACTGTTGGAGGTTCGTATTGCTTATTGTTTGATGGTTATACTGTGTTCTTGCATGCACACCACATTAAACATTTTGTGGCTGTTAATAATTTAATCATTTCTCCAGGATCCTGTAAATAAAAAATGTGCATTATCATAGAACTTGCATGCATTCTCACTGAGGTAAAAATGATGCAGCACTCTTGGTATTCTTCACATTGAGAATACATTAAGACAATTAAAACAACTTATCTACATTTCTCAAATTAATCACATTGGATTTATTTGAGGTATTTGTTGAACTCTAAATGTCATAAGGGCCTTATTTTTTCTTCACTCTAATAGGTTTATTTACCATGTGTCTTACAATCAAAGAAGAGGTATGTCGGTTATATGTACGAAAGTTTAGACCAGAAGGATCCTGTTTTTGATGCCAAGGGAATTGAAACTGTGCGGCGGGACTCCTGTTCTGCTGTTTCCAAGGTACAAAGTAGTCTCTCTTCAATTACATTACTTCCTTCGATCATCATCCAGTTTCCCCTCTATCAATTGCACTGGCAAAGAAAAATAAATTACCAATTTTACTGTACTACTTTGAAATCAAAAATATTCATTTTGGTTTCAGTAAACTGAGAATAGTTATCAGAACTTGCATTTTTGATGGTCTATGTTGTTGCAAGAGTGAATTCTTCACATATTGCTTACTTTTCAATTTGTTCTGTTGACCAAAGCATCTGGACTGAGCAGATCAGACAAGGGCATACTCTGCATATAATCAGTGTTTTCTAGTCAGTTTTTGTCTTTTTAGTTGAGGGGAAAGCAGAGTGAACTCATTGCTACTCTTCATTATCTTTGCCATTGTTTATGACCACCTGAACAGTCTGTTGACACCTCAGTTTAATGTTTTGCCTGAGAACAGCACCTCTATCAGTGCAGGATTGACACCAAATTTAAACCTAGGCTATGTACTTGGGATAAGCAAGAATCTACAACTTACTGACTCCTTGAGGTGGGAATTCAATAACACTCTGGATACTGTAACTTGTATTGACACATAGGGTTAATACAAGTTTGGGCAAATCCAAGGAAGTAATAGATCTTCGTGGTGCAGAGTTCTCAGCTGATCTGTATCTCTACTGATGCGAAAGCTATGGCTGAACAGACAGTTTCTGTTCTGACTTGGAAGTCTCTTAACAAGGTTTCGATTCAGTAAACTGGAGCATCTTTACATAAGAGATGTTCATTTGCTTTTTGAAGGAGAACAAGTCAAGAATTGATCCAGAGGTGTCATTAATTGATTGGCTTAAATGTTATTTTTTATAATATGGTGAGGTGGATGTTCATGCAGTTAGTTTGGAATTAAATGTCTACTTTGCCTGGTTTGTGAATCACAATAGAGTGTGCTGCTGTTTCACTTATGAATATTTCCACAGATTTTAGAGCGCTCAATAAAGCTACTGTTTGAAACAAGAGATGTCAGCCAGATCAAGCAGTACGTTCAGAGGCAGTGCACAAAGATATTGGAAGGGAAGGCCAGCATGCAGGATCTGACTTTCGCCAAAGAGTATCGGGGCAGTGCTGCATACCACCCTGGAGCATGTGTTCCCGCTCTAGAACTCACCAGGTGGGTCTTGTTGATGCAGCTATATTTCAAATGCATTGGTTTTGGAAGAGACTGAATGATTACGACGGTTCTGTCAAGTGATGTAAATCACCACTGTGTAAATGTAACCAATATAAGCCTATGAAGTATGAAGCAAATACCTTCCAGTTAATGTAGAGCTAGTGTAATGTGAAACAGAGTGCTGTGATAAATTACATTTCACAGCTGTGTCTCGATCTCTGGAGGATATCTTCCAAATCTTTTTTTAAATAAAAAATGTAATTAAAAGTTTAATTAAACTTTGAGTAAAATTGAAATGATTAGTTAAAATCAAGCACAACTGATGAAAAGTTTCTTTTATCAGCACAGTTCGGATACTATTTCACTGCAGGTAGAATAGCAGAAGTGTTAATTTAATATTTATACTCACAAGAGAATTCTAATTCATGACAGTTCTGTAGTGCATTGATCATCCTGGAGAATTTCAAATTGATGTAATTCAGGAAAAGATGCTGAAGGCGTTTAAAACTAACAAATCCTCATAAATGCATAGTTTGTATCCTAAATTGAAGTCAGATTGAGCATTGACATTTGGTGAGATTCTGATTAGTTTATTCTCATACACCAGGGTGCAATGAAATTCCTTGCTCACATGAAGCTCAGAGTGAATGGTATACATGTTAATAATAAATACACCAACAAATAGTGACAAGTGCAAAACAATGGAATGGTGTAAACTGGTATTGAAAAAGAAATGCTGAAGTGATGATAGTGTAGAATTAAGGATTTGGGAATGTGGCAGCACCACGGGGGAAGGGGATGTGAAAGAGGTGATGGGTTCAGATGTCTGACAGCAAAAGGGGATTAGTAGCAGATAGTTCAGTTGAAAAGGATGACAGGTGACCCAGAGAACCACAAGGCTATTGAACTAGCAGTATTAAGTAAAACAATGGTTCAGGTTAAATCAATCACAATATCATCAATAGTAAGTATGTTGTCTATTTAAAGGAGAATTCGGACATACAACCTTGATGCTGGAAAAACTCAGGTCAGGCAGCATCTGTGGAAAGAGAAACAGTTAACGTTTTGAATTTGCAACCCTTTCATCAGACAAGCTGAGTTTTCCAGCATTTTCTGTTTTTGCTTCTGATTTCCAGCATCCACTTTTTTTTCAAATTTTCATTTGTCACACATGGTTTTCCTATGGGAAAAGAACAGATTACCTGCTACCTACTTCTGCTCCTGTATTGTTCTCATTCTACCCTATCCTGTCCAGTTAAACTAATTTGTTATTGTGAACGCCGTCTAAGTCATTTTTAAAATCTGGATTGAATCATTTGTGGTGATTATTCACCAAAGTGTAGGGACCCAGTTCACTGAAGCTATCTGCACATCTGACAATCTTGTAGACTACCTCTGCACCTTCTCCAAACCCTCAATAGCTTCCTAACCAGGTGAGACCCACCCAAAAGTTTTATACAAGGCCTATGTTGTGCAGTCACAGATTCCCTCCTGTGATTATGACTGCACTGAAGTACTCTCTTTTTTTTTGCTTTTCCCAATTATTTTCTCTATAATGTGTAAATGTGTTCAATATATTAACCACTGCTTGATAAATTAAAATCTTGGACCAATCCCCCAGTCCACCTGGATCCATTGGAGCAGTGGGCTATCATGTGCAGTCAGAACTCTTGCCTTCTGGACCTGTTAAAATCTGAAGAGTATTTCAATGCAAGCAAAAGAATGAATGAAAACTTCCTTTTATTAGCGCAATTACAAAAACATGCAGTTAAAGAGTTGAAGTGTCAAATTAACTTTCATTAAAGTATTCATAGAGGTCACACTGACTTAATTTGAGAGAGTTTGGTGGCATCCCTGATAGGTAACTTACTTCCATTACATGGAAGGCAGAGCGCAAAACGGGCACCTGGTTCATGCCAATGTTTATGCTGGATGTGAGTCTGCTCCATCCCTTTTCATTCAATCCTACCACCACAGACTTCAATTTCTTTCTGTCTTGTGTACTGACTCACCTCCCGTTCAGCTCAACTATAATTGTCACTTTCTCTGGATAAAGTAGTTACTGCTGACTCTTAGTTATAGGTCTTTCATCTGAACCCAAAGTCCTGCATTTTCTCTGCATCTACCCTGTCAACCCACTCGTGATGTTGATGACCTTGATTGGATAGCCCCTCAGCTTTTCTTTTCCAGAAATACACTTAACAGTCTAATCATTACCAGGCCAATGAAAAGAATTCCCATTGTACACTCGGGTTCCATGGTATTTTGGCTTGTCGCTGGCGCATTGCCTGTTTCGGGGAGACCTGATGCACTTTGTCATAGTCGTAGAGTCATGCAACACAGAAACAGGCCCTTTGGCCCACCATGTCCATGCCGACCATCAAGTATCTGTCTACACTAATCCCATTTACCAGTATTTGTTCCATAACCTATTAGGCCTTGGCAATTCAGATGCTCATCCGAATGTTTCTTAAATGTGTGAGAGAATCTAACTCCACCACCTCAAGCAGTGCATTTCAGACTTTGTCTGCATTCTGGGTGGGGGAGAAATGTTTCCTCAGATCTCTTATTTCTCACCTTAAACCCATGCCCTCTGGACCTAGACACCTCTACCATGGGGTATGTTTCTTGCTATCTACCCTATCAGTGCCTCTCATTATCTTGTATACCTTTATCAGATCCTCCTCTGCTGAAGGAGAACAAGCCCAACCTCTCCAGTCTCTCATAACTAAAACATTCCATCCCGGTGAATCTCCTCCATACCCTCTCCAGTGCACTTATGTCCTTCCTACAGTGTGACAACTAGAACTGCAAACAATATTCCAGATGTGCCTCGCCAATGTTTTGTAAAGTTGTACTACGATTTCCATACTCTTATACCCTATGCCCAGGCTAATGAAAGCAAACATCATGTCTGCTGTCTTCACACCATATCTACCAGTGCTGCCATTAGGGATCTTTGGCATCAAGATCCCTTTGTTCCTCAATATGCCCTGAGGCCCTACCATTCTTATTAGATCCTCCCCAAAGTGTATCATCTCACACATATCAGGATTAAATTCCATCTGTTATTGCTCTGCCCAATTTATCAGCTGATCAAATCATTCTGTGGCCTCACACTGTCCTCCTCATTACTAATTTGCATGCTATCAGTAAACTTACTAATCACGAATCCTAAATATGTTACTCTTGGAGCTGAACACGTCTTCTTATCTTTTTTTGTATGACGATGCATTTTCTTGCATGCCCTCCTGTCAAGTATATTGTGTGTTTGCGGGTCCGAGGCCCCCTCTGAGCCGGAGGAGCCCTGGTATATCAAATTGTTCCTCAGAACCCATCTCTGGCATTGAGGATATGGATGCTACTCTTATGCCAATCACAATGAGATCTCATTCATATGGATAAGACTCCCTTAGCGACCACCCCATGTTTCCTTCCCTCTAGCTAAGTACTGATCCATGTTGTGTGCTGGATGCCTCAACACCTTGGTTCCTGAATCTCTACGTTGGGTGTCTCTTTGATGCTGAGATCCACTGTTAAGTGGATTACCCACCCTACACTGAACACATTCAGTTTAATGCTGCTGAAGTAACCTGCAGTATAAATGCAATTACTTTTTTTTTAATAAACAAGACCACCTATCCTCGTTGAATGAACAATGGGGAATTTCAGCTGGACAGAGTGAAAGATTTGAAGACAATCAGGCAAAATCCCTCTCTTAAAATTATTGCTAGTATTTATTGGGTTACTTTTCTGCTAGTACCTTGTATATTTTTTATTTCACAAATAAACTTTATTCATTATAATAAATATGCAAAGGAAGAAACAGTGCAAAAAAACAAAAGCTTCATGGTTGTATTGCTCCTGATAGCTGATTGAATTATATTTCCAATATTTGGAGTCATTCTAGTGGGTCTGTTGTTGACATTGTCCTGCCACTTTTTTTTTGATTATGTGCACTCTGTCCATAACCGCGATCTGCATCTCCCCATTGCCAGCCACTTCAACTCCCCCTCCCACACTATCACTGATATGTCAGTCCTCAGCCGCCTCCACTGCCAGGAGAATTCCAAGTGCAAACTGGAGGAACAGCACCTCATTTTCTGTCTTGGAACCTTACAGCCTAACAGCATGAACATTGAATTCTCCCACTTTAAGTAATCCCCATCCCACTCCACCTCTCCACCATGCTGCTTCTCTTCTTCCCTTTCCTAGCCTCTCTTTTTTTCTACCCCTTTTTTCCTTCCTCTCCCTACCTTTGACCCATCCCCCAGTGTATCTGCTCTCCCCACCTTCCCCACACCTGCCTGTCACTATTCTCTTACCTGCATCTACCTATCACCTCCCTGTGCCCACCCCACCTCCCCTCTTTTGTCCACCTATCACTGCTCTGCTTTTCCCTCCTATATATTGGGCTTCCCCTTTTCCTATCTTCAGTCCTGAAGAAGTCTCTGTGCCTGAGCTTGTGAGTTTCACCTTACAAGAGTCTAAACAAGGCACATTTGCAAATTGTTACCTGTTGATTGGCTTGTTAACAACAGCAAATAAAGGTAAGGCCATTGTGTGAGTGGACAGTGTTAGAGTGGGGAGCTGATGTTTTGTTTTCAAGAGGCTTCGGTGAGAAGAGGTGAAGGTAAGTCTCCGGTAAGTTTCTTTCTTTCTTTGATTTTGTGTTCCCTTTACTGCAGAGTAGTGAGAATGGCTTCAGGGTCAGTGGTGTGTTCAGCTCGTGAGATGCAGGAGTTCTGGGAGACATCCAGTCTCCCTGATAACTACATCTGCACAAGGTCCATCCAGCTGCAGCTCCTTACAGATCGTGTTAGGGAACTGGAGCTACAGCTGGATGACCTTCGGCTCCTACGGGATAACGAGGAGTATATAGACAAGAGCTACAGGGAGGCAGTCACTCCAAAGCTGCAGGAAGCAGGTAGCTGGGTGACTGTCAGGAGAAGGATGGAGAATAGGCAGATAGTGCAGAGTACCCCTGTGGCCATTCCCCTCAATAACAGGTATACCGCTTTGGATACTGTTGGGGGGGAGATGACCTACCAGGGAAAAGCCACAGTGACCAGGTCTCTGGCACTGAGCCTGGTCGTGTGGTGCAGAAGGGAAAGGGGGACAAGAGGAGAGCGGTAGTGATAGGGGATTCCATAGTAAGGGGGGCAGACAGGAGATTCTGTGGACGTGAAAGAGACTACTGGATGGTATGTTGCCTCCCTGGTGCCAGGGTCAGCGATGTCTCGGATCGGGCCCACAGCGTTCTGAAGGGGGAGGGTGAACAGCCAGAGGTCATGGTACATGTTAGCACCAATGACATAGGTGAAAAAAGAGATGAGGTCCTGAAGAGGGAATATAGGGAGTTAAGTAGGAAGCTGAAAAGCAGGACCTCAAGGGTAGTAACCTCTGGATTACTGCCTGTGCCACGCGCCAGTGAGGGTAAGAATAGGTTGATTTGGCAGATGAATGTGTGGCTGAGGAGTTGGTGCAGGGGGCAGGGTTTCAGATTTGTTGATCATTGGGATCTCTTCTGGGGAAGGTATGACCTGTACAAAAAGGACAGGTTACACCTGAACTGGAGGGGGACCAATATTCTTGTGGGCAGGTTTGCTAGTACTGTTGGGGAGGGTTTAAACTAGTTTGGCAGGGGGATGGGAACCAGAGTGATAGGTCAGAGCTTGGTTCACTTAGTGTACAAGTAGATGCAGCGTGTAGAAAGACTGTGTCGAAGGATAGGCAGTTGAAAGGGCAAAATTGCAGTTAGTTAGATGGGCTGAAGTGTTTCTACTTTAATGCGAGAAGTATCAGGAACAAGGCTGATGAACTTAGAGCATGGGTAAGTACATGGAACTATGACATAGTGGCCATTACAGAGACTTGGCTGTCGCAAGGGCAGGAATGGCTGCTGGATATTCCGGGGTTTAGATGTTTCAAAAGGGACAGGGATGGAGGTAAAAGAGGTGGGGGAGTGGCTTTGCTGATCAGGGACAGTGTCACAGCTGTTGTAGAAAGGGTGGACGTCCTGGAGGAATCATCCACTGAGTCAGTGTGAGTGGAAGTCAGAAACAGGAAGGGAATGATCACTCTATTGGGAATATTCTACAGACCACCACCCCCCCCCCCCCCCCCCCCATAATAGCAGCAGAGATGCTGAGGAGCAGATGGGGAGGCAGATTTTGGAGAGGTGCAAAAATAACAGGATTATTGTCATGGGTGATTTCAACTTCCCTAATATTGATTGGCACCTCCTTAGTGTAAAGGGGATAGATGGGACGGAGTTTCTTCAGTGTGTATGGGAAGGATTCCTGACACAGTATGTGGACAGGCCGACTAGAGGAGAGGCCATACTGGACCTGGTACTAGGCAATGAGCTTGATCAGGTTTCAGATCTCTCGGTGGGAGAGCATTTTGGAGATAGTGACCATAACTCCATAGCCTTGGAGAGGGATAGGAGCAGACGATATGGGAAAGTATTTAACTGGGGAGGGGGAATCATGATGCTATTAGGCAGGAACTTGGGAGCGTAAATTGGAAAGAGATGTTCTTGGGGAAGTGCACAGCGGAAATGTGGAGGAATACTTGCATGGGGATCTGGATAAGTTTGTCCCATTGAGGCAGGGTAAGGATGGTTGAGTGAAGGAACTGTGGTTGACACGAGATGTAGAATATCTTGTCAAGAGGAAGAACGAAGCTTACCTGAGGTTTAGAAAGCATTGATCAGACAGGGCTCTGGAGAATTACAAGGTAGCCAAGAGGGAGCTTAAGAATAGACTTAGGAGAGCTAGAAGGCGGCATGAGAGGTCCTTGGCGAGTCAGATCAAGGAAAACCCCCAAGGCATTCTACACGTATGTGAAGAATAAGAGGATGACTGTGAGGGTAGGACCGATCAGGGATAAAAGAGGAAACGTGCCTGGAGTCAGAAGAGGTAGGGGAGGTCCTTAATTCACCAGAGAGACCTTAACATTTGTAAGGATGGCGTACGACAAACTGATATGCTAGGGCATGTCGACGTGAGGAAAGAGGATGTGCTGGAACTATTGAAAAACATTAGGATAGATAAGTCACTGGGGCTGGACGGGATATATCCAAGGTTATTACGGGAAGCTCGGGAAAAGATTGCTGTGCCTTTGGCGACGATCTTTGTGTCCTCACTGGCCACAGGAGTAGTGCCAGATGATTGGAAGGTGGCAAATGTTGTTCCTTTGTTTAAGAAAGGGAATAGGGATAACCCTGGGAATTACAGACCAATGAGTCTTTCTTCAGTGGTGGGCAAATTACTGGAGAAGATTCGTAGAGACAGAATTTATGGGCATTTGGAGAAGCATAGGATGATTAGGGACAGTCAGCATAGCTTTGTGAGGGGCAGGTCTTGCCTCATGAGCCTGATTGAATTCTTTGAGGATGTGACAAAGCACATTGATGAAGGTTGAGCAGTGGATGTGGTGTACATGGATTTTAGTAAGGCGTTTGATAAGGTTCCTCATGGAAGGCTTCTTCAGAAAGTCAGGAGGCATGGGATCCATGTGTGGATCTGTGTGGATTCAGAATTGGCTCGCCCATAGAAGACAGAGGGTGGTGGTAGATGGAGTGTGTTCTGCCTGGAGGTCGGTGACCAGTGGTGTTCCGCAGGGATCTGTTCTGAGACCCCTGCTCTTTGTGATTTTTTTAATGAATGACTTGGATGAGGGTGTGGAAGGGTGGGTTAGTAAGTTTGCTGATGATACAAAGGTTGGTGGTGTTGTGGATAGTGTAGAAGGTTGCTGCAGATTACAACAGGATATTGATAGAATGCAGAGCTGGGCTGAGAAGTGGAAGATGGAGTTCAACCCAGATAAGTGTGAAGTGATACACTTCAGGAGATCGAATTTGAAGGCAGAATACAAGATTAATGGCAGGACTCTTAGCAGTGTGGGGGAACAAGAAGTATCTTGGGGTCCACGTCCATAGATCCCTCAAGGTTGCCATGCAGGTCGATAGGGTTGTTAAGAAGGCGTATGGAGTGTTGGCCTTCATTAGTCGGGGTATTGAGTTCAAGAGTCACTAGGTGATGTTGCAGCTCTATAGAACTCTGGTCAGACCGCATTTGGAGTATTGTGTTCAGTTCTGGCTGCCTCATTATAGGAAGGATGTGGAAGCTTCAGAGAGGGTACAGAGATTTACCAGGATGCTTCCTGGATTGATGTCTTATGAGGATAGGTTGAGTGAGCTACGGCTTTTCTCTTTGGAGAGAAGGAGGATGAGAGGTGACTTGATAGAGGTGTACAAGATGATAAGAGGCATAGATCGAGTGGACAGTCAGAGACTTTTTCCCAGGGTGACAATGGCTAACACGAGGGGACATAATTTTAAGGTGATTGGAGGAAGGTATAAGGGGGGTGTCAGGGGTAAGTTTTTTTTACTCAGTGGTGGGTGCATGGAACATACTGTCTGCAGAGGTTGTGGGGCCAGATACATTAGGACATTTAACAGACCCTTAGATACATGAATGATAGAAAACTAGGGGCCATGTGGGAGGGAAGGGCTAGATAGATCTTAGAGCAGGATAAGATGTCGGCATAACATCGTGGGCCGAAGAGCCTGTACTGTGCTGTAGTGTTCTATGTCCTGTGAAGGGTCCTGACCTGAAACGTTGACTACCTGCTTTTCTCTATGGATACTGCCTGGCCTGCTGAGTTTCTCCAGCATCATTGTGTTTTTCATCAGTCCTTTGTTTCTCTTTCATCAGTGACTGGAATATTGCCACCAGAAACACCTTTCCTGGCACTTTCTAATCTACGTAGACATCCCAGACAACTAAACCAACTATTGTCATGTTTGATAACAAAATCTCTGCAGAGGTGGAGCTCTCTTCATCAAAGTGCAATGGAAACAGAGTCTTTGAATATTTTTATGGCAGATTCTAAATAATGGGTAAAAGGTCACTGGAGCATGCAGGCAGTCTTCTGTGTAACCCTTATGTTTAGAGAGCCTAATTATAGAAAAGGGTTCCTGTTCAAGGGCGTGCATTTGGTCCATCTTAGCACATCTCCTGAAAAATTGTTCAGGGAGGCTTTTGGGGGACCTTGTAATCGAGTCATTAGCTCTGCCTTTGATCAAAAGCAAAGGTGATGTTGGGAAGGAGCCGAGACATGAGGCCAGTTTCCAGAGGACATACTTGCCAGTAGTGACGGAGGTAGAATGTTTACCAGCTGCAGTTTTCCATACACACTCTTTGGTCTTAAAGGATTAAGGAACCAGGAAGATCAGTAAATTCTCATGTCACATTAGAATCTGAGCCATTTATACCAAGGTGATTATCCCTGAGCTGTAACGTGTGCCTTTATGACTCTGATGAAGATTAACTGCGATAATATGTTGGGAACATCATAAAACAGTGCTGGTGTTAGAACATCACAAGATTAACTTGAGTCATAAACATCAGAGGAAAATTAGGGGAAGAAACTCAATTCCTGGGTTTGTAAATCTGGATCGTAATCTGCCTGTGTTCTGATAATGCTTTTTATAGAAGCAATATTGAAACAATCTATAAAATTCTGAGAACTTTGTATACAGTAAATTTAACTTATTAATGCTGCTATATGTATGTGTTTATCTTTTCGGTGAGGACTTTTGTTAAGGATGGTCACTGCAGACTTGGTGGGCTGAAGGGCCTGTTTCCTTGCATGCGTGACTTCAGTTGAGGTTACTGCCATCTGCTGGTTGCTGCAGAACCAGCAGTCCCACAGTGAAGCAGCATTTGAACTGGAACACTTGAAATGAGCTTTATTAGCCCCACTCATCTGTGTATTAATGCTGAAAGCCAACACCACTCCTTCCATAGGTAAACACACCACCTGGTCCATAGATAAACACACCATCTGGTACTGAGACCCACGTGTAGGAAGTCTGGTGTATTTGGTCCCTGTGCTGGTTGACCACTGCTGAGAGAACACAGCAGAAAACATGGTTGGGAGTTGGCTATAGGGTCCCAAGCATCAGTAGTAAATCCTGCTTGTAGATAGAGTTGGGCCTTAAGAGGATGCTGGCTTTGCAATAGGATTTAACCCTTTGGGACAAGATTGGAAAGGTTGGGCTTGTTGTCCCTGGGGCAAAGGAAGCTGAGGTATAGAGGTGTATAAAATTATAAGAGGCATAGATAGATAGGGTAGATGGTCAGAATCTTTTCCCCAGGGTAGGGATATGAAAAACAAGAGGCATAGGGTTAAGGTGAAAGGATGGATTTTTAAAGGAGATTTGAGTGGTTAAGTTTTTTACACAGTGATTGATATTCGGAACTCACAGAGAAGGTGGTGGAGTCAGATACAACTGCTGTGTTTAAGGCACATGAATAGGCAAGGCATACAAGGGCACGGACCCAATGGAATGAGTGTAGATGGCTAAATGGTTGGCATGGATGTGATGGGCCGAAGGGCCTGTTTCTTTATTTCACAACTCTTTGACTCCATAAATTGCTAATCATATCTTGTTCTCAATAGGAGGATGCTGTCATACGATCGTCGATCAGAACCCAGGGTAGGCGAGAGGGTCCCTTACGTCATTGTGTATGGAATGCCAGGGTTGCCTCTCATTCAGCTTGTCAGGCGACCAATTGAGGTGCTGCAAGATCCCAGCCTGAGGCTAAATGCTACCTACTACATCACCAAACAGATCCTGCCTCCTCTCAACAGAATTTTCTCTCTGATAGGTGTGGATGTTTTCAGCTGGTACCATGAGCTACCCAGGGTAAGAAGCTGAGGTTTCCTCACAAGCACATTACAGTGTAGTGCTATCTTTTTTTTAAAAAAAAGTTTTTATTGATTTGTCTATTAACATAAATCAATTCTTGACCATCATGAAGAATGGAAGTGAAGCTGACAGAAATGCAAAGAGGTGGTCGTTCTGAAACAGCAATTCAGTGTGATGGAGCTGGTCTCCGCTCTCTCTTACACATCTCCTGTAGCATAAAGGCACGTCTGCTAACTTACCACCACATCCAAGTCCCACCTTCATCACCTTCAAATCCCAGTTTCACCACCAGCTGTTTTCTTGATTAGAAGTGCTTGGCTTCCTTGTCCAATTCACTGACTAATTGGACTGCAACTAACCCACATATACAACATAATGAGATAAATGATCATAATCTCTCTGATGCTTCACCCATTGAAACATCAGAGACCAGTGATACCCTTGCTGGGTAAATGCATCACTTGGTACCCAGATGTGCAGAAAGCCTCCAAGTATTTGATGCCTGCATTGACCAACCTCATCTATGGGAATGCAGCAGAGTGTGTTCTTGGGAGACATATATAGGTGCCAAGACAACAGTGATAACGTAGGGCACAGTAACAGGAAATTAGAAGTGTACGTAATAATGCAATAGTCATGGGGTATGGACCCATCTACATTAGACTGGACAAACCAAATGAGCAGTAGATGTGCGGAGGGTGAATTCATGGAACGTATAAGAGATTTTTTAAAATCAATATGTTGAGGACATAGGTTCCATGGTTTATATGTTTCAGACATGATAGAGAGGGGTGTAAAAGAGGTGGGGGAGTTGCATTACTGATGAGGGAGTATGTCACAGTTGCACTTAGAGAGGATGTCCTGGAGGGCTCATCTCAGGTAGAGCTCAGGAATAAGAAAGGTGCAGTCACTATGATGGGATTATATTATAGGCCTCCCAATAGCCAGCAGGAGATAAGAGGAAGAGATATGTAGGCAAATCGTGGAAAGATGTAAAAACAATAGAGTAGTTGTACTGAGTGATTCTCCAATATTGGCAGAACTCCCTTTGTGCCAGGGGCTCAGATGGGAAAAAATTGTTAGGTGCGTTCAGAAGGGTTTCTTGAAACAATACGTAGATAGTCCAACTAGGTAAGGGGCCGTACTGGGTCTTGTACTGGAGAATGAGTATGGCCAGGTAATCAGAACTTTCATTGGGAGAGCATTTTGGGAACAGTGATCATAATTCTGTAAGTTTTAAGATGGTTATGGTAAGTTTTAAATTCTGTAAGTTTTAAGACTAGTCAGGTGAAAGTGCTAAATTGGAGGAAGGCTAATTACAACAGTATTGGGCAGGAACAGGGGAGAATAGACTGAGAGCTGCTGTTTGAGGGTAAATCCACATCTAATGGAATCTTTTAAAGAGCAGCTGGTTAGAGTTCAGGAGCAGCATATCCCCATGAGAATGAAGGATAGGGATGGCAAGGTTCAGGAACCTTGGACGACAAGAGATATTATAAGTATAGTCAAAAAGAAAAAGGAAACCTGTATAAGGTTTACTAAGCTGAAATCAGACAATGCCCTTGAGGAGTGTATAGGAAAACAGGAAAGGACTTTAACAAGGAATTAGGAGGGCTAAAAGGGGCCATGCAGTGTTCATGGCAAGTAGGGTTAAGGAGAATCCCAAGGCACTTTATACATATATAGGAGTGAGAGGGTAGCTAGGAAAGGATAGGTTCACTCAAGGACAAAGGAAGGAATCCATGTAGAAGTTATTGGGTGTAAACATCAAGGCGGTTAAATCCCAGAACCTGATACTGAGGGAAGCTGGGTAGGAGATTGCTGGAGCCTTGACAACCGATCTTTGTATCCTCTTTGGCTCTGGGCAAGATGCCAGAAGACTGGAGAATAGCCAATATTGTTCCTTTGTTTAAGAAGGGCAATGTGGACAAACCCGGAAATGATAGGCCAGTGATCCTTAAATCAGCGATAGGAAAATTATTGAAGAAGATTCTTAGAGACAGGATTTACTCGCATTTGGAAAAGCATGGACTTATTAGTGATGGTCAGCGTGGCTTTGTGTGGAGAAAGTCCTGTCTCTCAAATTTGGTTGAGTTTTTGAGGAGGTGAAGAAGTTGATAAGGCTAGGGCTACAGGGACTTTAGGAAAGCACTTGACAAGGTCCATCATGGTATGCTGGTCCAGAAGATTAAGTCACATAGGATCCATGGTCATTGGTATGTTGGATACAAATTTGGCTTTGTCTACTTGGTTAACCTCGATGTCTGTTGCAATAGTCTGTTGTTGCTAAATGCTCCATTGGTTGATGATGCGAACGTTGCCTGGATCTGAGGCACAGCATGGTCAATGAGTGGTGCAGCACAAAGTCAGCAGTGCAACCAAAGCTGTGGCCTTATCTGATCATACCACTGCCCTCGCCACATCGCCAGCTCCCTTACCACAGCCTGCCACCCCCTTACCACAGCCTGCCACCACCTTCTCAAAGGGAGCTAGGGATGGGCAATTAAATGCTGGCTCAGCCTGTGAAGCCCACATCCCTTGAATGCATATTTAAAAAACATGTCTATTGTATTAAATTGGCCTTGCCCGAATACTTTGAAAGAAGCCATCTCTCTGTTAGAAACGAACTCTTCAAAAATCCATTGGAATGTTCTTAATCATTGCTTTCAACATTTTACAGGTGCAAAAGGTGCTTTCAACAGCGCGCAGTGAACCAGATGCCCGTAAGGGAACCATCTCGCAGTACTTCACCACCCTGCATTGCCCAGTCTGTGACCAGCTGACTCAACTGGGCATCTGCAGCAAGTGCCGAAGCAATCCTCAGCAAGTCACTGTGATCCTTCATCAGGAGATTCGGGAATGGGAATGGAAACAGGCTCAACTGCTAAAGGTGCTTTAACATGAATGCTATCGCTGTAAATTAAGCTGTTGTTATGCATAAAAGAACAGAGACTGAAATAATAAACCACTAGACCATAACTGAGTGCTGCTCAATTTTCTCTGAGTGGTCTCACTCGGTTTGGAGGATTTCCCTCCCATATCCCACCATACAAATTGAGCAGAACACCAAGAAGAATTAAGTATTTCTGCCAGGCTTCATCTGCCAGGATGTGGTGAGGTAAGAACTGGGGTGGGTGGAGAGCAAGACCATCTACTGCAATCCTGAATTCAGCCTCCCTACCAATATTCGTATTGATGGATAAAGCTATACAGAGACCTCCTCTGCCACCATTTCATGTGGGTTGATAAACCACCTCTGTCACCATTTCCAACAGGTAGATGCTGTGGATGAAGTACTTGATCAATGGCTTTAGTGGGACAAGTCAGTCATTGAGATTCTTCTGCCCCTTTAATGCATCACCTTCCTTTCTAAATGCATGGGTTCAAATTTTGCCCAGAATGTCCCATGAATAGTTAATATGACCAGTTGGTGGGTGAGAGCTCAGCCACAGCTCTGCAGGACAAAATGAAGATCTGCCCTTTATGCTTTAGGTTTCATAATTAGAGAGATCCTGGATATACACCTTGAGTATAGGAGTTGAGACATCAGGTGCAGCCTCACCAACAACTTGTACAACTGCAACATAGTACAGTTTTGGTCACCCTGTTACAGGAAAAATGTGGTAAGGGTGCAGAGAAGATTTACAAGGAGGTTGCCAGGACTTGAGGGACTGAGTTATAGGGAGAGGTTGGCCAGGCTAGGTCTTTATTCCTTGGGACATAGGAGACTGAGGGAAGACCTTACAGAAGTGTTTAAAATTATGAGAGGCATAGATAAGGTGGATGGTAATAGTCTTTTCCCAGGGTAGGGGAGTCCAAAAGTAGGGTGTGGAGGGAAAGATTTAAAAGGCATCTGAGAGGCGACTTCACACAGTGAGTGGTGAGTATATGGAACAGGCTGCCAGAGGATGGGGTAGAGGCAGGTACAGTAGTGTCATTTAAGAAGCACTTGGATAGGTACATGGAGGGACCTGGAGGGATGTGGGCTGAACGCAGGAAGTTGTGACTAGCTGGGTGGACACCATGGTCAGCATGGACTGGTTGGGCTGAAGGGCCTGTATCTGTGCTATATTGCTCTGTGACTATATCCCCTCTTCCAGTGATGTAAATACGATGTCAGGGACCCTGATATTAGTGTGGAGATGTAATGAATTGACTAATTCTGGATATATTGCACATGTTGTAGTATTGAAATGTCAGCTGCAGGCACTAGCTGAGGCAAGAGATTTTGTCTCCTGCTTTTTCACCTGCAGTGCATGTTCTGGAAGTGAAAGAACAGGCTTTTTTGTTTTATCAGTCTTATGATGGACTTTTCTAACATTGCTAAGAACTTACTTGTACTGCATTTATATAACCCATATATAAACTAATTCTATTTAGTATTTCCCAAAGAACCACAGGTTTTCTATTATAGGGGATGTGGTTGAGACATTTTCCAGTGTCTCTGTAACAGCTATCCACACCACCAGAATGGGCGGGTGTGCTCACTTCACAATCTCATTCGGGAGCAACACTCAGAGCAGTCCCAAACTACTTGTGAGTGATGGCCAGGACTGAATGGTCTGCAATGCGATCACTTACTGGAAGTGGTGTTTGCAGTGCCCACAGTAGCAGCAATTTACATTTATGTAATGCAGTCCCATGGAGGAAGGTTTAGGGAGTAGGGTAAAAAAAAACTTTTAGCTAAAGGGCTGAGCAATGAGTGGGGATTATGGAAGGGAGTTCAGTGCGTGGTGTGAAGTAGCTGGAAGTGTGTTCAGTGGGGAGAGGGAAAGAGTAATTATAAATTAGGCAGATATCAAGAACTTTCTTCTATTGAGGTCCATAGTGTAGTGGTTAGCGTAACACTATTACAGTGCCAGTGACCTGGGTTCAATTCCGGCCACTGTCTGTAAGGAGTTTGTATGTTTTCCCCATGTCTGCGTGGGTTTCTCCCACATTCCAAAGACATATGGGTTAGGAAGCTGTAGGCATACTATGTTTTCCACGGAAGCGTGGCAACACTTGCGGGCTGCCCCAAGAACACACTATGCAAAAGATGCATTTCACTGTGTGTTTTGATGTACACGTGACTAATGAAGATCTTAATAATTTACTTTCATGATCGGGGTCACAGTCAAATACTGTTTTGGGTTTCATTTTCTGTAAATGTCTAATGTGTAGTTATTTGCCTTTTGAATTTTTGTCTACTCACAGAATTCTTTCTTCTAGATTTGCCGGAGTTGCACAGGCTGTGTTGACAAACAAGTTCAATGCATCTCGCTGGATTGCCCAGTCCTGTACAAGCTGTTCGCTGTTAGCCGTGACCTTACTAAAGCCCCTTATCTTCGTCAATTGTTGGACCAGTTTTAACTCTAATCCACTTGAAGCATGACTGAAAGCTTCTCTGGTCTACATTTTATTGTGTACACGGCTATCTTCATCATGGTGAGCTTTCTATGACTGCAAGACCTGAATCAAACAGCCAACTTTAAATGGTTTTGTTGTATCGGTCTCGAGTGTGAATGTTACAGTATTGGAACAAAGGGTCAATCAAGTAGTCATTTCACTTGTTGGGAGGTCATTTTTAAAATAAAGTTGTGAATCTGTCATTTCCACTGAAATGGATGATTGAACAGCCCTGTAAATAAATGTATAGCACAGTAATTTCGTATCCAATCATGTTAAATGGAATTCAGATCTGAGTAATTTACAAACTGTGGTGCAAATTTCCAGCTGCATATGTTTACAAATGATTTTCTACAATATATTGAAGTCTGTGTTGTATGTTTTGAAAACTCCTTTCAATTCTATATTTTTTGTTCATCTTTTGATAGTTGCTTTATCGAGTGTGCACCGTAGTAAACTTGCAGTACAAAATGTAGCAGTTTGTTAAAAGCAAGGTCATGTCGATGTTTCTGGGTGCTTTGCTACAAAAAACAATCATGGCTAGACACGATATCAGAGACAGTGCTATGTGGGATTGTTGCAATATTTTGATTATTTATTTGGATTATATATTATGGCACTTGATATCTTTTAAAAAATTTATATTGTTTTCAAAGAAAAGTTTAACATTTTCTCATTCTGTGAAGTTTAATTTGCCAAAATTTGTATAAATGAGGCACTTTTCCCAATAGTTGTAAAGCTGTATTGAAATATAAAGGAATTATATGATCCTGTTAATTTTGCATTTCTGATTTGTTATACTCTACCACTAATAATCCTGAACCTCGAATTTTTCCTTTTTTTTAATCTGCTTCTTGTTTAATATACTATTAATTTAGAAATCAGATTATTAAAAGTTTACCTTGTTTAAAATACCAGGTGTTCAGTAGAGTGCAATCTTTCAATCCTATAATCCCTTGGGTTGAAAAACTGGACCCAAATCTGGAGTGGTATGTTCTGTTCAGGAGAGAATCCAGGGCAAGTATGTAGTTAAAAAAATTTCTTGAGCTAACAAATCCAATCTTGTTTCATTGGCACTCTCAAAACGTTTAGTGTTGCAAGAAAGATACCTGCAAAACTCAGAATCATAGAATAAAACTGCATGGCTGGTTTCAAGGTAGGCTTGCAAGGTTAAATAATTTGACTTGAAGTTGCAATTGACTTTTGGGATATGCTAACAGCACCAAAGCTATTTTTTAATTGGCTAGCCCTAAATACATTAAAGAGAATGTTGGGCTTTCACCACAGACAAGGGAAGTGGAAGAGCAGGTTATGTACAGGAGATACTGGTGAAACAAGTTTGGTTATCCTGTGCCAAACTGGCAACCTGTGAAATGGCAGCTGTTCCATCTCTCCTGCTGCATACTTTAACATTTTAACAAGTTATTAAATGCTGGAAAAGGCAGCTCTTTAAGGGTATCTTAGCAAAAGGAGGTGGTGAGTAGAGAGATTAGGTTCTGTTTACAGTGCCAGAAATAAAGCAGTTTACATTAGTTCCATTTTTCTGTACACATGAAGTTTTGTTATTGGCTGCAATTTTGTGCACATGCTTCCACAATATTGTAAGCAGAATCTGTTAATGCAGGAATAAATACCAACAGGGATAGATGGACTCCATTTGAGAGAAATCTTTCTGAGAAAGCCCTGCTGCAGAGAGCATCTCTCATCTGAAAGACAGCCATGTAGTGTAACAGCAAGGCAGCCTGGATTTTCTTTGACCCTCTGGAGTGGGACTTCAGTCAATGCTAGTAACTGAACCACAGAGGTTGTCTAATCATTTCCAGCCCTGAGTACATAGCTAATTACTACATTGTGCAGAGTGTGAATTACAACCCAAATGCATACATTAAAGAATTGATGCTTTATTAATCCATTGAGAGATAAGTAGCATCCCTCATTAGTAAATTCTCTAATGTCTCAAAATGTATTGTATTGATTGCCTGTGAAACAAACACTGTTGCTACATAGAACTGCTAGATAGCCATCAAGCACCACATCAAGATATATGAACAATAGCCATCTTAAAAAGTAGCAAGTTCCAATGAAATCGTTTTGGATTCAACACCTGGTGATCCAATAAGCACTCTTCACCTCTCTTTCCTTTCCCCCCCACCCCCAATTCAACTGTCCCCAGCCCAGCTCTCCCCAAATAAATTTATTTTGAGGTTTAATGCAATTATTTCTTCCAACTACAATGAGGCAAGTCTAATACCAAGTGATTTCATCCACAATCACCTATATGTTACTGTCAATGACACAGTACTTAGTCTTAAAATGCCCAGAATCACTGTTACCAGTCCTCCAAGCTACAGGCATATCATAGGGCAGTCAGGACAAATAGTTTAAAAGCACAACCGCAGATACTGGAAATCTCAAACAAAATTACTGTTTGGAAATACTCCAGTTAGGCAACATCTGTGGAGAGAACCAGTTAATGTTAACGACCCTTAAACAGAGCTTAATCTGACAGCCTTCATCATTAGCTCCATTTTTGTACAAGCCTTTTCAAAAAGGCATAAAAAGGCTTTTGGCTGTTGTGAGGCTTCCTGCAAATGTATTTTTAAAGCACCAAAAGTCCCTTGGCTCTAGGGAGAGTACATTTTCTTCAAACCACTGCAATTGGAACCCTAATTCTGAAACTAATTTTGTGTTTTATAAAGTCATAATTTTGGCTAATATTGATCTGGAATATTGAAGACCATATTTTACTGTTTCAGCACAATTGTACGCAAACAGGTACTCACAACAGCAATTCAATTTGTTGTAAAATATCAAGTAGTTGACATTTCATTAAAGTTGGCTATATGCCATTGACTTACTTTCAAGTTTACAGCCTGTAGGAAAACCTACAAGTAATGGAACACGCAGCCTGGGGGGGGGGTTGCAGGCAGAAGCCCTCATCACAGTTACAAAGTAGCTGGGGATGAAGCTATGACCTGTCCTAGGGAATTACCCAAATATTCCTCTCAAAATCCCAATAATTAGCTATCACAATTAGATTGGCCTGCTCACAAACTAAACTAATAAAACAGAATTTACCTACAAATTCTGTTTTTCAGTGTGGTACTGGAATAAGATAATACCATGGGAAATATCAGTAACCAGAATTCAAAGCACAATGAACAATTTCTCTTAACCATAGCAGTTTAATTTTAATCCAATCATTTATAAAATTATTGGTTTATTTTCAATGGACATAGAAAAATAATCAACGTGTTTCAGTTTCTAGCCCAGAAATGAAGAATTTCCCCTCTTCCTCTAGATAAAAATACAGGTTAGTGTATTACAGGTTAGTGTATTACAGGTTAGTGTATTACAGCTATAACTGTAGTATCAGACTGCTTGAAAATGCACATTCACATTTTGACAATCTAGCTAATTTATGGAGTGTTACTTTGCAAATTTTACTAATATCACAAAATATTTTTTGCAAACTTTTGGTACATTGCAAATACATGGACAGCAATCTCGTCAAAATCCAGGTCCTACCACTCAATGGCATTTTTACACTCAACCTCCTCTCAAATGCACAGCCATACATTGAGATTCCACCCCTACAACAACCATGGGCACCAGAATTAATACATTCCCCATATGATACTATGTATGATTCCTCAGCCAGGTGACAAGTACCTGTTATCTTCGTGAAGATTGTAGTTCAAATCTAGTTTTCTCATCTGGATTATCAGTGATATCCCATCCCTAAAATCAACTTGCTAGAGATAGCATAAGACAACTCACAAACTTCTACAGAAGCATCAAATTGCCATGCAAATATTTAAAACCTTTTCCAGCATTTTTAAAAAAAAACGCAATAATTATGCTAATTTAGTCTAATGATAACCACAAAATTACAAGCAACTTCTTTACACATTCACAGTTTCAGACTTTCCTTCCAAGGACACAAAAATCAAATATTTATATTAATTGATCTAAAGATACCAATAATTCTTCTGTGGTGCCTTGTGCTGATGGACAAAAAGCTTTCTTGTACACGTGTTCAATCATTCTTTTCTCTTTCCAAGGTGAGCAGTCTCTTTTTTGGAGAGCCACCTAGATATGCAGGGGAGGGAACAGAAGAAAAAGACATTCGTTCGGGAGAGGACTGTTCCTTCGTCTTTCCTGATGCATTTCCTACTGGGTTCTTGTCTGTGCCATCCTTTACATCACTCATTTCGATGACTTCAAAATCTGCATCATTCCATTCTTCAGGAACATCATCATCACAGTCATCATCCTCATTTATCCCTGATCCCAACAAAGCTTTTTGATCTTCACTCTGTGGTTTGGCACTGTTCGGAGACGTCGCCAGCTTGTACATCACAGGAAACAGGATGGCTGTCATTGTGGAGGTCACCAAGGCAGTCAGCATTAATATAGGGTAATGGTTGACAGCATTGATCCCTTGAAGGTACCCCACTATAGCCGGAACCACCATCTCACCTAGTGCAGCTCCAAAAATAAATAAAGCAGCTGACCTTCCAGTGGTGTCCGTGTACTGCTTAACCCAGCTAATGCCACTGGGGAAGGTAGCGGCCATTGAGGCTCCATAAAGGCCAGTGCCTAACCAGAGAGAGATGTGATTAGTATTATAAAGTGTAAGAACCAGGGAGGAAATGGTGCAGCCTATAATGCTGAGCAGTATCATAGTTCCAGGATAAAGGCATGTTGCAAATATAATTGCGAGACCTCTTGCCGCAGCAAAGGCTCCCCAGAACAAGGAGTTTAAACCTGCTGCTTGGTTGTCACCCATATGAATGAAGTTTTTTGCGTAGGTAAAAATGTAGGATCCATAGGCCACCTCAGCCCCTACATACCAGAAGAAGAAGAGAAAGAGAAGGACCAAAATTGCATTGTGGTATCTTGCAAATGGATTCTCCTGCGAAGAACCATCAGTTCTCCCTCGATTTGCTCTAGACTTTAAATAAATTATGAAAAATGAGAAGGAGACCAGAAGAACAAAGCTTCCAATGATCAGGTATGTCCAGACGAAAGGAGAGAAGCCCAGAACAGCCATTTTCACAGTGTACAATAGTCCAATTTGAGTGCTGTTTCTGGTGTCGGTCAATGGATCATCCTCACCGTCACTGATGACATTTTGCATGCTGCCCAATAGTGGCTTTGCCAGGATTGGAGTCAGAAACGCACCCACAGCAAAACTGAAATGTAGGGCCTGTATGTAGGGTCCGACATTCTTACCCCAAGTAATCAACATTAGCAAATTTCCACCTGGAAGCAAACAACAAAAATTAATTATTTCATGCAGGCCTGCAAAACCAATAAAACAAACTAGAATGAAACTCGAAACTCTAAATGTTAAGCGCCACTGCCAAAACTGGTATCTACTGCATATTTATGTTAAGAGCATGACATTTAGCCATAAAGAAGACAACCACATTGCTGTAATCATCACACACAGGTCAGCAAGGACAACAGATCTCCTTCCCTAAATATTATTAATGATTCAAATATAGATGAGGGGGTGGAAGGCTGGGTTAGCAAGTTTGCAGATGACACAAAGATTGGTGGTGTAGTGTATAGTGTGGAGGGCTGTCGAAGCTTACAGAGGGATATTGATAAGATGCAGAGCTGGGCTAACAAGTGGCAGATGGAGTTCAATCCAGAGAAGTGTGGGGTGGTACACGTTGGAAGGACAAACTCCAAGGCGGAGTACAAGGTAAATGGCAGGATTCTGGGTAGTGTGGAGGAGCAGAGGGATCTGGGGGTTCACATCCACAGATCACTGAAAGTTGCCTACATAGGGTAGTTAAGAAAGCTTATGGGATGTTAGCTTTCATAAATCGTGGGATTGAGTTTAAAAGCCGTGAAGTAATGATGCAGCCTTACAAAACTCTGGTTAGGCCACACTTAGAGTACTGTGTCCAGTTCTGGTCACCTCATTATAGGAAGGATGTGGAAGCGTTGGAAAGGGTGCAGAGGAGGTTTACCAGGATGCTGCCTGGATTAGAGAGTATGGATTATGAGGAGAGACTAAGGGAGCTAGGGCTTTAGTCATTGGAGAGGAGGAGGATGAGGGGAGACATGATAGACATATACAAAATATTAAGAGGAATAGATAGAGTGGACAGCCAGTGCCTCTTTCCCAGGGCACCAATGCTCAATACAAGAGGGCATGACGTTAAGGTAATGGGTGGGAAGTTCAAGGGAGATGTCAGAGGGAGGGTTTTCACCCAGAGAGTGGTTGGTGCATGGAATGTGCTGCCTGGGGTGGTGGTGGAGGCTGATATGTTGGTCAAGTTCAAGAGATTGTTAGATAAGCATATGGAGGAATTTAAGATAGAGGAATATGTGGGAGGAAGGGGTTAGATAGTCTTAGGTGTGGTTTAAAGGTTGGCACAACATGATGGGCCAAAGGGCCTGTATTGTGCTGTACTGTTCTATGGTTCTATATAAGCAGTGAATCAAATGTTTACGAGTAACGCCTTAGAAATGGCTTTCATTGAGGGAGAGGAACTCAGGATGATAATCACTTACATCACCAGTGAAATCCTGACGGGATTTTATCCTAGGGTCTTGAAAGGAGTGACCAGTGAGATAGTTGATGCATTGGTTTTAATTTTCCTAAATATCTTTGATTCAGGGATTCAGGAAAAATAGCAAATGCAATTCCTTTCTTCAAAATGGGGAGAGAAAAATCAGGAAACTTTGGACCAGCTTACTTAACATCCATCACTGAAAACATTGATTACCTTCAATTTCAAATTGAAGTCAACATGGTTTTGTCAAAGGGGAATCATGTTTGACCAATTTATTGGAATTTTTTAAACTGATATGTGCCATGGATAAAGGGAAACTGGTGGATTTACTACACTTAAGACCCAAAGGCATTTGATAAAGTGCTGCATCAAAGGTTACTGTGGAAACTAAGAGTTTATGTAGTAGGTAGCATATGGGTGAGGACAGAAGATTGGCTGGTTGGCAGGAAACAGAGAGGAGATATAGATTGGTGTCATTCTCGTTGATAAGGTGAAATAAGTGATATGCTACTAGGACCACAACATTCATCTAAATCAATGAAGGTATGGTTGCTAAATTTATAAGATATCTTTATTAGTCACATGTATATTGAAACACATAGTGAAATGCATCTTTGTGTAGAATATTCTGGGGGCAGCCCGTAAGTGTCGCCACGCTTCCAGCGCCAACATAGCATGCCCACAACTTCCTAACCCATACGTCTTTGGAATGTGGGAGGAAACCAGAGCATCCAGAGGAATCCACGCAGACACAGGGAGAACATACAAACTCCTTACAGACAGCAGCCGGAATTGAACCCGGATTGCTGGCGCTGTAATAGCGTCACACTAACCGCTGCACTACCATGCCTTAATCATTATAGCAAAATTAAACATGATTACACATTTAAAAATAAAGTTAAAATTAGTTAAACAAAAGCTAGATAATTACAAGATAAGATGACGAAGATAGGAAAGTTGTGAAGAGAACACAAGGGCTAAAGAGGGGTTAAGCAAGTGGCAAAGATCAGGCAAATGGAGCATCATATGGGAAAATGTGGATGTACCCATTTTTGCAGGAAAAAAGCATACTGAAATGATTGGAGCTTGCAGACCTCTGAGATGCAGAGGGTTCTGGTGTTCTGAAGCATAATTTGCAAACTTTTATTATCTAGGCCCAGCAAGTAATTAGGGAACTATTTTGTTTATTGTGAGGGGAATTGAATACAAAAGTAGAGGGGTTATGCTTAAGTTCTATAGGGGATTGGTGAGACCACATCTGGAGTACTGTGTACAGTATGGGCCTATTTAAGGAAGCATGTTAATGTGTTGGAAGCACTTCAGAAAAGACTTATTATAAAAGGATTCCTGGAATGGGCAGATTATCTTATGAGGAAAGGTTGGACAGGATAGACTTGTAGCCATGGGCTTTTAGAGAAGTGAGAGGTGACTTGATTGAAACATGCAAGATCATGAGGGATCGTGACAAGGTGGATGCGGAGAGATGTTTCCCCTTGTGGGACAATCTAGAACTAGAGCTCACTGTTTAAGACAGGGATGAGGCAAAATTCTCCCAGAAGGTCACAACTCTTTGGAACTCTCCCTCAAAGAGACGTGGAAGCAGACTAGGAATACTTTTAAGGCAGATAGATATTTGTTAGGCAAGAACGTAAAAAGTTACTAATGGCAGATGGGAATATGGAGTTGAGGATAATGATCAGGTCAACCATTACTTTATTGGATAGCAGAGTAAGGGATTGAGTTGCCCATTCCTACTCCTAATTTGTATGTCCATATACGACAATCCAATAGTTTCACACTCGTCATTACTGATACAAGCTTTTTTATTCCAGGTTTACTTAATCAACTTAATTTAAACTCCCCATGATAAGATGCAAGTACCTCTTCAGGGTCGTTGCAAAATCCCAACATATCATCCACCCAGGACTAGATGTACTTCGATTATTAACCCAGTAACCCAACCAATCAGCTGCTGTCCCCTCGGAGTCTGGGCTCAGTTCATCTTAGCGTGTTTAACATCAAACTTATATTAGTTTTCAACCTTGCACAAACAATTGAGTCGTCTTCTGAGTGAGTTGCTGATCCAGAAGATGCACAAAAAGCTGCTTTAAATATGCATGAAGATTCTGCAATGCTAATCACAAGTTCAGAATTAACACACAAACCTGAGTGTCACAATCCTCAAGGAGATGATAAACATAGAACAGTGCAGCTCAGGACCATGACACCAAATTAAACTAATCCCATCTGCCTGCACATGGTCCGCATTTCTCGGCTATTCAATGTGTCTGTCTGAACGTCTCTTAAACAATGCTATTATATCCACTTCCAACACCTCCCCGGCAGCACATTCCAGGCACCTACCACCCTGTGATTAATAAAACAAAATCTCCTTAAACTTCCTCCCTCACCTTAAACCTATGCTCTCTAGTATTTGGCATTTCCACCTTGGAAAAAAGATTATCTACCCTATCTATGCCTCTCATAATTTTGTAAACTTCTATCAGGTCACCCCCTCAGCCTCTGACACTCCAGAGTAAACAATCTTAAGTTTGACCAACATTTCTTTATAGCTAGTATACTCCAATCCAGGCAACATCCCTGTGAACCTCTTCTTCAGCTCCAAAGCCTCCACATCCTTCCGGTAATGGGGTGACCAGAACTGCACACAATACTCCAAATGTGGCCTGACCAAAGTTTCATACAGCTGCAACATTATTTGCCAACTTTTACACTCAATGCTCCAACTGATGAAGGTAAGCATGCCATATGCCTTATCACCCCATCTACCTGTGTTGCCACTTTCAGGGAGCTATGGACTTGCACCCCAAGATCCCTCTGTACATCAATGCTCCCAAGGGTCCTGCCATTTACTGTATACTTCCATCTCAAATTTGACCTCCAAAAGTGCAATACCTCACACTTGTCCAGATTAAACTCCATCTGCCATTTCTCCACCCATATTTCCAACCGATATATATCCTGCTGTATCTTTTGACAGCCTTCCTCATCATCTCACTAGAGGAACAACACCTCATATTCCCCTGGGTAGTCTACAACCAATGGCATGAACATAATTTTTTTTTAATGTCAGGCAACCTGCACCCCTCTGTTCATTTCTCTCTGCTCCTGATCCACCCAGGTCCTCTGGCACGCCCCCTTCTTTCCAAACCCCTCCTCCACAGGGCCCTTTCCCAGTTTCTTTCCCCTCCCCCACCTGGTTCCATCTGCCTATCACCCACACAGTCTACCCACTCTGTCCCCTATCCCCTCCCCCCACTGTTCCCCTTTTGCTCAGCATCCCCACCTTAGCTGGTTCCACTCACCATCTTCCTTCCTTATCAGATTCCATACACTGCAGCCCTGTTATCTCCACCAATCACCTCCCAGCCTCTGTCACTACTTCCTCCCCTCCCTGGCTCCATCTGCCCATCAAACCCTCCTCACCCGGAGCCACCCATCACCTGGCAGCTCCTGCTTCACCCCTCCCTCTCACTGGCCATCTTCCCTCTACACTCAGTCCTGATGCTGGGTCTTAACCCAAAATGTTCACTATCCCTTTGCCACAGATGCTACCTATCCTGCTGAGTTCCTCCAGGAGCATACTTTTTGCTTCCTTGCTCTCTACAACTCTGCCAATTTTTGTGTCATCTGCAAGTTTACTAATCAGCCCAGCTAAATCACAGATCCTTGTGGAACACCACTGGTCACAGACTTCCAGTCAGAATCACAGCCCTCCGCCACTACCGTCCAACTTCTATGGCCAAGCCAATTTTGAATCCTACCTACCAAGATGCTGTGGATCCCATGTGCCTTAATCTTCTGGATCAGCCTACGATGAGGTACCTTATCCAATGCTTTACTAAAGTCCATGTATACAACATCCACTGCCCTGCCCTCATCATCTTCATCACCACTTCAAAAAACCTCAATCAAGTTTGTAAGACATGACCTCCCTCGCACAAAACCATGCTGATTACCCCTAATAAGTCTATACTTTTTCAAATGTGATTAAATCCCAGCCCCAAGAATCTTCTCCAATGATTTTCCTTCCACTGATGCGAGGCTCACTGGCCTATAAATTGCTGGATTATCTCTAATGCCCTTCTTAAAAAGAGGAACACTGGCTATTCTCCAGTCCTCTGGGATTTTGCCTGTGGCTAAAGACGATACAAAGATCTCTGTCAAAGCTCCTCTCTTAATAACGTGGGTTAGATCCCATCACACCCTGAGGATTTATCCACCTTAATGCTCTTCAAAAAGCCCAACACCATCACCTCCTTGATATCAACATGCCCTAGAACATCAGCTACCCCTCCCTGATCTCACTATCCTCCATGTCCTTCCTCTTGGTGAATACCAAGGCAAAGTACTCATTTAATATTTCACCCACATAGTTCCGAGCATAAATTCCCTGCTTTGTACTCGAGTCGGTCTACGCTCTCCCTAGCTACCCTCTTGTTTTTTTTAAATGTATAAAATGCCTGAGGATTTTCCTTAATTCTACTCGCCAAGGACATCGTTAGCCCACCTGATTCCATGTTTAAGCTTTTTCCCGCTTCCTTTATACTCTTCAAGGGCCCTGTCTGATTTCAGCTTCCTAAACCTTATACATGCTTCCTTTTTATTTTTGACTGAATTTGCAACCTCTCGTCATCCAAGATTCCCAAAGCTTGCCATCAAATTACAATTCAATGCAGATGTGGAGAACTGAACCAGGTACAGCAGACAGCATTTAATCGAGTGAGAGGTTTGCCAGCAAGAATGTGTGCAGACAACATACTAGACAACAAGTGAGATCTAATGATATGGAAAGGCATCTGGGCATCTACAGCACAGGTTCCCAGTGCTGACAGGCTAATAAAAGCAAATAGGATTCTAGGAAGTTTTGCATTGACAATCCTCTATCAAGCAAAAAGCACAATAACATTGTAGTGGAGGAGCTTACTGAATAACAGCAGGGCTAAATACTTTTAATATAGTTGAACCCAAACCCCTGCCCCCATATACCAAATTGTCAGCTTCATGTTCAGGGGATGAGTGAAAAGTTCAGGTTTGGGGGTTGGGAGACGAGGGGTGGTAATGGGTGAACAAAGAATAGGAAACAACAATTTTGAGGATATACAAATTAGAACGTCCATTCCAATTACTGTGGCTACCTTGGACTGGGATCAACAGGAACAGAACTAAAGAGTCCAGAGTTCACACGTTAAAAGTATCATCCTGAATATATAAGCTCAAAAGATTTACAAACCTGTGTCCAATATGCCCATCGAGATTCCAATGAGGGACATTAGTCCCATCAACAGTGGTGCCTTCATACACCATGGAATAATGTATAGTCCCACTGCAGTCATCAGCATAGAAATTCCTGAAGAAGTATTCACAGAATCAATAAGACTGTATAACACAGCTTTGGGTACTTTTGAAATTATAAACCTGAGATTGCATGCAATTAAATGGCTGCTTTCTTCCCTCAAGGGAGAAAGATCCATTTAAATTTGCCTGATATTTTGCCTGTATCTGCTCCACAGACACGGACAAAGGAGCCACCTTCAACCACAGCAATCGATATTTTATCCAGGAGAGACAAGTGTGTCTTAAGGTTTCAGCTGAAGGAACCAATGGTAAATAAATGGAGGTTTCTGCAGTCCAAATGTACGACAAATTCCCAGCAACCTTGGGATTCGATCACCTACAGTAACTTAGTTCTACAAATTACTGAAAGTAAATCAGCATTAAAATCTTAATTAAATTTAGCCCGTTTCTGTCAAAACTGCTCAACCTTTGAGATCAGGTCAGTTCCTACCACCTGATCTGAGAAAGGTTGAGCAACTTTGGCAGAAAGAGACACTGAGTTTAATTCAACCCTATTCAAATGGTCACAAATTAAATGCACAAAACACTAAGAAATACAAGTTCATAGAATTATAGAAGATCTGAGGTGATTGTGGAACCAAAAACAAGTGTCAAGTTCTTTGAATTATCAAGGGTGTCAGTTTTAAAGTTTTTAATTGGGTAGGAGGAATACAGAAAAAAGGGTTTGGTTGGTAAGTGGCTGCAATGAGATACAGACATTGAATAAATAGAGGGAATCAATATTTGTTGCTGATCTTCAAAGGCATAATGCAAGCTTAAGACTGAAACAATGGTTTTCTTGGTCTGTACAAGCTTCATGCAAGCCTTCACTGCTTATAGAAGGCATGTTTGTATGAAGAAGATTTTTCCATTATACGTGGTGAATGATATAACCAAACCGTAAACAACCTTAAAATGAATTGTTCATTCTAGGTGGTGGTTATCTTGCACCCACAGTACCCTGGACCATAAGCGGGTAATCATCCAAGAGGACTGAAGTATAGTAACCTTCAGGATATTAGAGATTGCCTGGGGTGGTGGTGGGGAGGTCAATAACAATCTGAAGGACTGCAACCCTGAACATAACACTAAGGAAAAGTGCAATAGCAGACGGTAGAAGAGCAATGGTCATGGGGAATCCTATAGTCAGGGTTAGATGGGCGGTTCTGCAACTGTCAATGTCAGAGCCACATGGTGCACTGCCTGTCTGTTACCGGGATGGAGGAGGCAATGAGTTCTGCAGGGATAGAGGAAAGAGGGTGAGTCACAAGTCAGAACTCCCAGTGGTACCAAATATAAAAGGACTTATAGTTAGAGTTTCAGGAGCAAGAAAGGAAGCTGCAAAGCAAGACTCCTGATTGAAGGTCTATAAGCAGTGGTGTACCACAGGGATCGGTGCTGGCATCCTTGTTGTTTGTGATATACATTATCTACTTGGACGTGAATGTAGAGATATGATTAGTAAGTTTGCAGATGACATGAAAATTAGTTGTTTTGTGGATAGTGAGGCAAGTTGTCTAAGGCTACAGCAGGATAGAGATCAGGTGGAAAGTTGGACAGAGCATTGGCAGATGGAATTTAACCTGGTAAGTGCGTGGTGATGCCTTTTGGGAAGTCAGATAGGGGTAGTATATATACAGTAAATGGTAGGGCACTCAGGAATGTCAATGAACAGAGTGACCTTGGGGTTCAAGTCCATAGCTCCCTGGAAGTGGCAACACAGGTGGTGAAGAAGGCATACAGTATGCTTGCTTTCATTGGTTGAGGCATAGAATTTAAAAGTTGGGATATTATGCTGCAACTTTACAAAACACTGGTTAGACCAGACTTGGAGTACCACGTGCAGTTCTGGTCACTACACTGTAGGAAGGATGCAGTTGCGCTGGAGAAAGTGCAGAAGAGGCACACCAGGATGTTACCTGGATTGGGGGACTTCAGTTATGGGGACAGATTGCATCAGCTGCACTTGATTTCCTTTGAGCAAAAGAGGCTGAGGAGTGACCTAATAGAAGTATGTAACATTACGGGAGGTATAGAAAGGGTAGATAGAATCTTTTACCTATGGCATAGGTATCATAAACAAGAAGGCATGGGTTTAAGGTGAGAGGGAGTAGATTTAACTGGGATTTGAGGGGAAAGTTGTCTTTAAAACAAGTGTGTTTGATACCTTGAAGACACAAAAGGCTGCAAAAGCTCAAATCTAGAGCAACAATGTGCTGGAGGAACTCAGCAGGTTGAGCAGGGTTTGTGGCAGGAAAGAAATAGTTGCCATTTCAGCTTGAAACATTGCATCAGGACTGGAATGTTGACAGTGGTGGTGGTGTAATCAGATACAATCACTGTGTCTGAGAGACATTTAAGCAGATAATTGAACAGACAAGGCATAGAAGGACATGGAGCTAATGCAGGCCATCAGAATACGTGCAGATCGGTAGGAAGGTCAGCATGGACACACTGAGCCAAGGGGCCTATTTCTGGATGCTATGGCTCTATGAATACAAAGGCAGTTACAATAATAGGGAACCCAAAAATATACCATAGGCATGTGACCATAGTGGGTAGTAAGGTGAGCGGTGGGGCTGATTGGGGACCAGGGAAGTGAGCTATACACAAAGCCAGAGGGCAGAGCTAGAATACCTGATGAGTGGTTTGTATTTATCTTCACCACAGAAGAGAATAATATCAAAAAACCCAAAAGGGGGAGACCGCAGAGATAACGAATGGGGTGTAGAAAGAAATGGAGGTGGTACTAAGAAGGCTGGACATACTTAAATAAGTCATTTGGTCCAAATGGGATACACCCTGGTTTCCTGCATGAAGTAGGGGTAAAATTTTTAGAAGGGCTTCCCATAATCTTCCAATTCTTCCTAGATGCAAGGAACAAGAGAACTGAAAAGTGTAAAAAGCAGCAACCTTATTGAAGGTGTGCCAGGACTCACCCAGTAACCACAGCTTACTCTGAGTGATGGAGAAGCTTTCAGAAACAATAATCAGGGTAAACGTCAACAGCCACTTGGATAAATATTTTAATAAAAGGTCAGCAAGCATGGATTTGTTGAAAACAAAACACATTCACCTAACTTGATCAAATATTTTGATGAGGTAACCAAGAAAGTCACATTTTCAGAACTGATTTGTAAAGTCGCATGTAATTGCAAAATTAAAGCTCATAGAATAAAAATACAGTTAGTATTATTAATCCATGGATAGAAACATGGATAAAAATTGGCTTCAGGACAGTCAGCAGTGGTAAAAACAAATTAAAAATGTGCTGGAAACACTCAGAAAGTCAGGCAGCACCCTTGGACAGAGATCAAGAGTTGATCTTTTAGGTCAATAAACCTTCTTCACCAGTACTGGAAAAGTGCAGAGAGAGAATGGAAAGAACAAAGGGGACGTCTGTAACATTGTGAAGAACACGAAAGTCTGGGTGACACAATCCTTTCAGCGCCATCTGGTTCATAGATGAATAAGGGCAGTTAAAGGGTGAAATTAAAAACTGGTGAAAATGAAATGCAGAACAAAGGAGCTCCAGGGAATCTGAAACAAAAGATACTGGAAATACCCAACATTCAAATGTGACTCTTCCCTTTCTTGGAAATTAAGTCAGCGACTGTCTGGGACACAATGGCCTGATGTTCAGTGGTTTGGTCATGATCTAGAGGGAGGTAAGAAGCATCTGAGAGCTGACATTTGGCCTCTGTAAGGTAGACATCAGTTCACCAAAACTACAACAGCACAACCCTTGTAGAAGGTTTGATGACAAAACTGGCATTGATCCTATGTTAGCAGGGTGCTGGGAGTTCAGACAGAGTTAGGCAAGAGCAATGGTGGTGGAATAATTATGATCGATGTTGTGATGGCATTTGGCCATGAATCAATCAAGAGAACGAAAGAGGCCAAAAAGAGTGGTCCAGGTGCTTTGAAATTCTGGGGACAGGAGAAAAAGTTGACAATTCCTGGACAAAGAAATGGATGTGGAGACATGTGGAGGCAGAACTTAGCTATGGCTTTCCCTCTACCACAGTCGACAGCAATCTTAACCTTGTCTTCTCTATTTCCCCACCTGGATTCAATCCACATTTAATGCATCACCTCCATAACTTCTACTACCTCCAGCCAAATTGCACCACCAGGCACAGCTTCCTCTTCTCTCCCCTTTCATCATTCCAAAGGGACCCTTCCCACCACAATTCCCTGTCCAACTCCTCTTTCGCCACCAACCACTCCCCTTCTCATGGCACCCTCCCCTGCAGCCCAGGGAGATGCAACATCTGTCTTTTTACCTCACCCTTTCATGCCTTCTGTGGGCGCAAATGGTCTTTCCAGGTGAAGCAATGATTTACTTGCACTCCTTCCAATCTAGTCTATCTCACTGGTGCTCATGTTGTGGTCTCCTTTACAGTGGAGACACCAAATGCAAACTGAGTAACCATTTTGCAGAACACCTCCATTCAAGCTTTAAAGGCGACCTTGAATTTCTACTCACTTGTCACTTTAATTTTCCATCCCACTCTGACCTCTTTGGTTTGCAAAGAATGCCAACACAGGCTTCAGGATTAGCACCTCATTCTTGATCCAGGCACATTGCGGCTTTCAGGATCCAGCATCGAATTCAACAATTTCAAATACCAGCCTTTCCTGACCAATTCTCAGGTCAAGTCGCTCACCTGTAACATTACTCAGTTGTTGCTCTCTGCAGATGCTGCATGACCTGCTGGGCATTTGTTTCAGATTTCCACCAGCTGCTGTATTCTGTTGCACTTCGGGGGGTCAAATGTAAGAGGAAATATGCAGCTGTGGGCGTCAGTGGATTTGTAGAAGATGTCGGTGGATAAAGAATCTCTGGAGATGGACAGATCGAGAAAGGAGAGAGAGGTTTCAGAGACAGTCCAAGTGAATTGGAGAGCCAGGTGAAAATCAGTGGCAAAATTTATGAAACTGTCGAGTTCCGCAAGTGTGCAAGAGGTGGCACCAATGCAGTCGTCGATACAGTGGAGAAAGAGTAGAGGAATAGGGCCAGAGTAGGCTTGGAACAGAGACTGTTCAGCGTAGCCAACGAAGAGGCAGGCATAGCTGGGGCCCTTTGCGAGTGCCCATGGCTGCACCCTTGGTCTATAGAAAGTGAGAGGAATCAAAAGAGAAGTTGTTTAGGGTGAGGACAAGTTCAGACAGGTGGAGGAGAGCATTAGTGGAAGGGGACTGGTTATCTGTCTCTGGTCAAGAAAGAAGCAGAGGGCAGCGAGGCCGTCATGATGGGGAATGGATGTATACAGGGACTGGACATCCATGGTGAAGATGAGGTTGTGCATGCCAGAGAACTTAAAGTTATGGAAGAGTTGGAGAGCATACGAGGTGTCATGATGTAGGTGGGAAGGGATTGGACCAAGGGGGACAGAATAGTCTCCAGGTACACCCGCGGCTACCTCCATTAAAGCTCCTCTCACCCTGTCTCTTGCAAGGATGCTATCCCTTTCTCTCAATTTCTTCAACTCCACCGCATCTTCTCCCATGATGAGGCTTTCCACTCCAGGACATCTGAGATGTCCAATTTCTTTACTAACCGTGGCTTCCCCCCTACTGTGGTTGAGAGAGCTCGCACCCGTATCTCTGCCATTTCCCACACCTCCGCTCTCATCCCCACCCCTCCCAGACCCAACAGGGACAGGGTCCCCCTCATCCTCACATTTCATCCCACCAGCCTATGTACCCAACACGTCATTCTCTACCACTTCCGCCATCTCCAATGGGACCCCACCACCAAGCACACCTTCCCCTCCCCACCCCTTTCTGCCTTTCGCAGGGGCTGCTCTCTCTGTGACTCCCTAGTTCAATCCTCCCTCCCCACCCATCCTGCTCCCACCGCAGGGACTTTCCACTGCCCCTGCCATAGGTGTAACACCTGCCCCTACACTACCTCCATCCAGGGACCCAAACAGTCCTTTCTGGTGAGACCGGCACCTCCCCTAATATCATCTACTGCATTCAGTGCTCCAAGTGTGGCCTCCTCCACACTGGCGAGACCAAACACAGACTAGGTGACCGTTTCGCAGAACACCCATGCTCCGTCTGTAACCACGACCTGTATCTCCCTGTTGCCAGTCACTTCAACTCCCCCTCCCACACTATCACTGATATGTCAGTCCTCAGCCTCCTCCACTGCCAGGAGAAGTCCAAACGCAAACCAGAGGAACATCATCTCATTTCCCGTCTTGGAACCTTACAGCCAAATGGCATGAACATTGAATTCTCCCAACAATACCACCCCCCATCCCCACACCATGCCTCTTTTCTTCCCTTTCCCAGCCTCACTTTTTTCTCCTTGCCTATTTTTGTTTTCTCTCTCTCTCTCTCCTCCCCTCCCCCCATGGAGCACCTGCCTCCATACCTTTGGCCCATCCCCCAGTGGATCTGCTCTCCCCTCCTCCCCGGCACCTGCCTATCACTATCTCTTACCTGCATCTACCTATCATCACCCTGTGCCCACCCATCACTGCTCTGCTTTTCCCTCCAATATACTGGGCTTCTCCTTTTCCTATCTTCAAACCTGAAGAAGGGTCCTGACCCGAAACGTTGACCGTCTGTTTTTCTCCACAGATGCTGCCTGACCTGCTGAGTTCCTCCAGCATCTTGAAGTTTAAAGGAGGTTTGCAAGGCAAGTGTTTTTATTTTAAACAGAGTGGTAGGTTGGTAGGTGCCTGGAAACACGCTGCTAGGGGAGGTGGTGGAAGCAGATACAATAGCAACATTTAAGAGGCATTTAGATAGGTACACACAGAGGCAGGGAACGGAGGGATATCAATTACATGCAGGCAGATGGGATAAGCTTAAATCGGTATCATGGTCAGCACATACATACTGGGCCGCAGGGAGTGTTGCTGTGGTGCACTGTGTGTTCTGTATCTCACAGTTCTAACATGTTCTTTTGGTTGTGTTTTTTTAAACCTCTCCAACTGCCCTCATTCCTCTATTAACCAAATGGCACCACAGGCATCGTCACCCAGACAACTTTGGTATCACAGACATTCCCTTTGTTCTCTCCACCCTCCCATCTCCCACTACTTGAAACAAATTTGATTTTTCAATTTTCCAATTCTGATAAGCAGTCATCAACCTCTCAAGGGGTTATAAGCAGTCATAACCCCTGGCTTATCTCTCCACAGATGCTGCTTGACCTGCTGAATATTTCTAGCATTTTCTCTTTTTTATTTTGGGAAATGGCCATGGCTTCCCGTTCTATTCGTATGTAGAAAATAGAACAGGGAAGCCCAGTCAGCAGAGCAGATAGGGACAGGTGAGGAAGCACAAGAGAGCTGGTAGCTTAATGGCATTTACTTTAATGCAAGGAGCCTTGCAGTTAATGGGGATGAGCTGAGAGCATGGCTCAGCAAGTGGGAGCATGATACTGTTGCAATCATGGAAACATGGTTGAGGGAAGGGCAGAAATGACAGCTCAATCTACTACCCTTGTACTACCTCAATGTTGTAATGAATTCATCTGTACAAACAGTATGCAAGACAAGTTTTTCACTACCTCGGTACAGAGAGGGATGTAACAAAAAGGGAGGGGGTGTAACACTGCTGATCAGAGAGCATTGCTACAATACTCAGGGAGGATATCCTGGAGGAATTGTCCAATGAAGCTATGTGTAGAACTTAGAAATAAGAAAGGGGTGATGACTTTGATCTGATTATAATATAGGCCTCCCAATGGTCAGTGGGAATTAGAAGAGTAGATAAGTAGACAAATTGCAGAGGGTGTTAAAAATAATAGGATTATAGTAATGCAGAATTTTAACTTTCCTAACATTGACTGGGATTGCTTTAGTGTAAGGGGCTTAGACAAGGTTGAATTTGCAAAATGCATTCAAGAGGGGTTTTTAAAGCAGATTGTAGAGTCTTACTAGGTAAGAGACTGTACTTGACCTTATCTTAAGGAATGAGGATGGGCAAATGGAAGTTTCTGTGGAGGAACCCTTCGGAAACAGAGACCATAATTCAGTAAGTTTCAAGGTATGGAAAAATACAAGGTTGGTCCTAGAGTTAAGGTCTTAAAGCTGATTTCAACAGTATAAGGCAGACCTAGTGAAAGTACATTAGGAGCAGTTGCTAGAGGCATTTAATACTAATAAGTTTAATAAGAGACATTCGATAAGTTGGGGGGTGGGGGGTGGTGGTGTTGTTTAAAGGCAAATTAATAAGAGCTCAGATTCAACATGTCCCTGCAAGGTTAAGAAGCAAAGATGGCAAGATTAGGCAACCTTGGTTTAGAAAGGAAATTGAAGGTTTCATCTGAAATGAGAAGGAAGCATAATGTGTCAAGTATAGACATTTGATTTCAAGTAGAGGGGATGTAGGAGAGAACTTATAAGTAGATCAAAAAGTCATGAAATAGCCTTAGCAAGCAGGATCCTATTCTACAAATAGGATCCCATTTGTGGAACCAGGGGATACAAATGGTATCCCAAATGAATACTTCTCATCAGTATTCACCAGGGAAAATGACATGGACGATGCACAGTTGTAAGGGGGTTACGTTGATATTCTAGAACATGTCTGTGTCAGGAAGGAGAAAGTATTAGAGACATTGGCAGACATTAAGGTGGATAATTCCCCAGGGCCTGATGGGATCTACCCCAGGATGCTATTTTGGAAGCAAGAAATTGCTCGGGCTCCAAGGCGTTTTTGCATTTTTGTTAAGACGTAGGCGAGGTAACAGAAAAGACTGGAAGATAACTAATGTTGTTCTCTTATTCAAAAAGGGCAGTCGGAATAAGCCAGGAAACTTACAGGCCGATGAGCCTTATTTCAATAGTAGTGAAATTATTGGAGAAAATTCTAATGGACAGGATTTATGTTAACTTGGAAAGGCAGGAATTGATTAAGAGTATCTCACACATCTTATTTGAGGAGGTAACTAAGAAAATTCATCCAGCACAGTAGATGTGGTTTACACTAACTTTAGCAAGACTTTTGACAAAGTCCTGCATGGTTGGCTGGTCCAGAAGGTCAGGGCACTTGGGATCCAAAGTGCATTGGCAAAATGGATCCAAGTTTGGCTTGTGATAGGAGGCAGAGGGTATATCTCTGAATGGAAGTCTGTAACAAGCGGTGTACCACAGAAATCGGAGCTGGGACTATTGGTGTTTGACAAATATACAAATGACTTGGATGAGAATATAGGTGGACTAATTAGTAAGTTTGCTGATGACAAAAATTGGTGTAGTAGTAGATAGCGAAGGAGGTTGTGAAAGGATAGAGGGTCATAGATCAGTTGGAAAGTTGGGCTGAGCAGTAGCAGACAAGTGCAAGGTAATGTTAATATCAAATACTAACAGGACACATAGAGTAAATAACAGTGATCTCACGAGTCTTGATGTACAAAGGGATCTTCATGTGCAAGTTCATAGCTCCCTGAAAATGAAGTAGGTGGATAGGGTAGTGACGAAGGCATTCAGTACACTTGCCTTCATAGACCAAGGCACTGTACTGGGATGTCATGCTGCAGATTTACGAAATACTGGTCAGGTCACATGGAGTATTGTGTATAGTTCTGGTCACCACACTACAGGAAGGATGTGGTAGCATTAGAAAGACTGCAGAAGAGAAATTCACCAGGATGTTGCCTGAAATGGAAGGCTGTAGCCATAAGGAGAGATTGGATAGGCTGTGTTAATTCTCACTGGAATGCAGAAGGCTGAGGGGTGACCTCATTTAGGTTTATAAAATTACGAGGGGCATAGATAGGATGAATAGTCAGTGTTTTTCCTAGGGTGGGGGATCTGGACGTCATAGGTTTAATGTGATACGGGGTAAAGTTAAAGGAGATCAGAGAGGAAAATGTTTCCCAGAGGGTGGTGATTATATGGAATAAGCTGCCAGAGGAAGAGGTGGAGGCAAATACCATGACAGCAGTTAAAATGCATTTGGACAAGTACTTGGATAGAAAAGGAATAGAGGGCTACAGGCCTAATGCGGGTAAACGGGATTAGCATAGATAGGCATCACCATTGGCATGAACAAGTTGGGCCAGAGGGCTCATTTCCACACTGTATAATTGTGACTCTAGGTGTATTAACATGTTTATTATGTTAAAGGCTCAACTGGGTCTCCCTCATTTGTTTGCATTTGACTTAAATACATGACTCTGCGGCCAGATTTACCCAGGCTGTCTCTATATTCAAGTTAATGTGACATTTAAACATTAAACATAAAAAGGCAGTCGGTACATAAACAACACTTTTAACTTAAATTCAGACAATTCAAATCACAATCTCATTCATTCTGCCACTAAAGAGTGAATGTACCCATTAACAAGTGGTGATCCATGTAGTCGAACAGCAGCCCACCAACCAACGAGCCCCCTACGTAGCCCAGTGAGCGACCCACAAAGATGTAGCTGATTTCACTGATATTCCTGTTGACATTAATTGCCAACTCTTTGAAAGTAGGACCCAAAACAGCAATGCCCATCCCCTGAGGAGATAGAAAAACAGGAGTCACTTCACAGCACAGCTGACAGGTAATACAAGTGAATAAGCACAACCAGCATTAATCCCAGTAACTTTCATGTCACTAAGAAAATAGTAGTAGGTCACCGGGTCCCTCTATCTTGCCCCACCATTCAATGTGGCATGGTTGATTTATGTTGACTTTGACTCCTCTTCTGTACCAGTTCCTCATAACCATCAATTCCTCGATCTTTCAAATATTTAGCCATCTCCACCTTAAATACATCGAATGATCTGGCCTCCACCAAAGATTCACTACCCTCGAAGAGAAGAAATGTCTTCACACCTCAGTTATAAATGACCAGTTCCTTATATAGTAGCTACGTCCCTTTGTTTGTGACACTCCCACCAGTGAAAACATCTCAAAATCTACCCTGACAAGCCCCTTAGGATCTTGGAACTATAGAGCACAATACAATCCCTTCAGCCCACCATGTTGTGCCAACCTTCAAACCACTTCCTAAGACTATCTAACCCCTTCCTCCCACATATCACTCTATCTTAAATTCCTCCATATGCTTATCTAACAATCTCTTGAACTTGACCAATGTATCAGCCCCCACTACCACCCCAGGCAGCGCATTCCATGCACCAACCACTCTCTGGGTGAAAAACCTCCCTCTGACGTCTTCCTTGAACTTCCCACCCATTACCTTAAAGCCATGCCCTCTTGTATTAAGCACTGGTGCCCTGGGAAAGAGGCACTGGCTGTCCACTCTATCTATTCCTCTTAATATTTTGTATACCTCTATGATGTCTCCCCTCATCCTCCTTCTCTCCAATGAGTAAAGCCCTAGCTCCTTTCGTCTCTCCTCATAATCCATACTCTCTAATCCAGGCAGCATCCTGGTAAATCTCCTCTGCACCACTTTCCAACGCCTCCACATCCTTCCTATAATGAGGCAACCAGAACTGGACACAGTACTCCAAGTGTGGTCTAACTAGAGTTTTGTAAAGCTGCATCATTACTTCGCAGCTCTTAAACTCGATCCCACAATTTATGAAAGCTAACACCCCGTAAGCTTTCTTAACTACCCTATCCACCTGTGTGGCAACTTTCAGTGATCTGTGGATGAGCCCCCAGATCCCTCTGCTCCTCTACACTACCCAGAATCCTGCCATTTACCTTCTATTCCGCCTTGGAGTTTGTCCTTCCAAAGTGTCCCACCTCATACTTCTCCGGATTGAACTTC
Source organism: Pristis pectinata (assembly GCF_009764475.1). NCBI lineage: Eukaryota > Metazoa > Chordata > Chondrichthyes > Rhinopristiformes > Pristidae > Pristis > Pristis pectinata. The sequence continues at coordinate 85,551,356 of NC_067414.1, read as the reverse complement.
ATCTGCCACTTGTCAGCCCAGCTCTGCATCCTATCAATATCCCTCTGTAAGCTTCAACAGCCCTTCACACTATACACTACACCACCAATCTTTGTGTCATCTGCAAACTTGCTAAACCACCCTTCCACCCCCTCATCTAAGTCATTAATAAATATCACAAAAAGTAGAGGTCACAGAAATGATCCCTTGTGGGACACTACTAGTCACAGCCATCCAATCTCAATGCACTCCCTCCACCACAACCCTCTGCTTTCTACAGGCAAGCCAATTCTGAATCCACACAGTCAAGCCTCCCCTTGGCCTCTGACCTTCTGAAGCCTACCATGCGCAACCTTGTCAAACGCCTTACTAAAATCCATGTAGACCACATCTACTACACTACCCTCATCAATCTTCCTGATCACCTCCTCAAAGAACCCTATCAGGCTTGTGAGGCAAGATCTTCCCTTCACAAATCCATGCTGGCTGTCCCTAATCAGTCCACGATTCTCTAAATGATCACAGATCCTATCTCTTAGAATCCTTTCTAGCAGCTTACCCACCACAGACGTAAGGCTCACTGGTCTGTAATTCCCTGGACTATCCTTACTACCTTTTTTGAATAAGGGGACAACATTCGCCACCCTCCAATCCTCCGGTACCATACCCGTGGACAATGAGGATTCAAAGATCCTAGCCAACGGTTCAGCAACCTCCTCCCTCGCCTCACGAAGCAGCATGGGGAATATTCCGTCAGTCCCCAGGGACTTATCTGTCCTAATATTTTCTAACAGCTCCAACACATCCTCTCTCTTGATATCTACATACTCTAGAACATTACCCTTACCAACACTGTCCTCAGCATCATCAAGACCCCTCTCCTTGGTGAATACTGAAGAGAAGTATTCATTGAGAACCTCACCCACTTCCACAGCTTCCAGGCACATCTTCCCACCTTGATCTTTACTTGGACCTACCTTTACTCTAGCCATCCTTCTGCTCTTCACGTACGAGTAAAGCGCCTTGGGATTCTCCTTAACCCTACTCACCAAAGCCTTTTCATGTCCCCTTCTCGCTCTCCTCAGCCCCTTAAGTTCCCTCCTTGCCACTCTATATTCCTCACGAGCCCTGTCTGATCCTTGCTGCTTACACCTTATGTATGCTGCCTTCTTCTTGCTAACTAGTTGTTCCATCTCTCTTGTCACCCCATGGTTCCTTCACCCTGCCAATCCTTCTCTGCCTCACCGGAACAAATTCATCCCTAACATCCTGCAAGAGATCCCTGAACATCAACCACATCTCTACAGTACATTTCCCTTCAAAAATGTCATCCCAATTTACAATCCCAAGTTCTCACCTTATAGCCTCATAATTCGCCTTTCCCCAGTTAAATATCTTCCCGTCCTCTTTGCTCCTATCCCTGTCCATGACAATTCTAAAGGTTATGGAGCAGTGGTCGCCGTCCCCCAAATGCTCACCCACTGATAGATCTGTCACCTGACCCAGTTCACTACCTAAAACTAGATCTAATATGGCATTTCCTCTAGTCAGCCTGTCAACATACTGTGACAGGAATCTGTCCTGGACACACTTAACAAGCTCTGCCCCATCTGAACCTTTCGCACAAAGCAGGTGCCAATCAATATTTGGGAAGTTGAAGTCTCCCACTATAATAACCGTTATTTTCACATCTTTCCAAAATCTGCCTTCCAATCTGCTCCTCAGTATCCCTACTGCTACTGGGGGACCTATAGAATACTCCCAGTAGAGTAACTGCTCCTTTCTTGTTCCTAACTTCCACCCATATTGACTCTACAGAGGATCCTTCTACATTATCCACCCCTTCTGCAGCTGTAATAGTATCCCTGACCAGTATTGCCACCCCTCCTCCTCTTCTTCCTCCTCCCCCATCCCTTTTAAAACACTGAAAACCAGGAATATTCAATATCCATTCCTGCCCTGATGTCAGCCATGTCTCTGTAATAGCCACAATATCGTAGTCCCGTGTACTTATCCAAGCTCTCAGTTCACCTCCCTTATTCCTGATGCTTCTTGCATTTAAGTAAATGCACTTTAGCCCATCCGCCTTACTACTTTTATATCCTATACTCTGCTTCTCCTTCCTCAAAGCCTCTCTACCTGTTAGATCTGACTTTTCCCCATCCCCTTCTTCCTCTGACCTACTCCTCCAGTTCCCATCCCCCTTGCAAACTAGTTTAAACCCTCCCAAACCACCCCAGCAAACCTGGCTGCAAGGATATTGGCCCCCCTCAGGTTCGGGTGTAACCCGTCCTTACGTTTGAATAATGTCACCCCTCGTCCTTCTAAACTCCAAGGAATATAGACCCAAGTAATTTGAAACTCCCCAACCCTCTCAGTGCAGTATAGCTTTTGGAGCATCAACATTTTCCCAATTTCAGACCAAGCTCTGTCACATCATCAGGTACAGAGTGAAGATCTTCAGATTAACAAGTCCACAGTTTCAAAACAATCCTTGCTTTGCCCTCCTGGGACCTCTCTTATCCCATGCAACAAACCCAGTGTGCTACACAAGGCACCACATCCAAGGTCACACTTGCTGTAACCCTCAAAGCAAGCCAGATCATCAACTTTTAGGCAGAAGTGCAAACTAGGCCTTTTATTAGCTGTCTCTTCCGGGGCCTTTTAGGTTACAGTTCAATAATCAAACAGCAAAAGATGGAAACAAAATTTTATGATTTTGTTTCCCAAAGTGGTGCATGTTTTAACTTAAAGGAGGGGGGGGGGGGGGGGGGGGGCTTGAAGTTTTCACCTCCAAGTAAACAGAGTTGAGAGACAGCTTGGACATGATGTGAACTGAATGGTGAAATAGATTCTGGGCACTGAAAGGCCCACTGGTTAAAGTACATTGATCCAGAAATAGGAGCTCAAATCCCACAAAGGTAGCTAAGGAACTTAAATTCCAGTAACCAAATAAAATCTAGAATTTAAAAAAAAGGGGAAGTTTCAGTAACGGAAGCCTTGTTACTACTGCATTATGCCAATGAGGAAAGAAAATCTGCCATCCTTCAACCAAGGACTGCAGATACTAGACACCCAAACTAAAAACAGAAAATTCTGTAAATACTCAGTAGGTTAGGCAACATATGTGAGGAAAATGAATTAACCTGCCCTGTTCTGATGAAAAGTTATCAATCTGAAATGTTAACTGATTCCCTCTGCAAAGATGCTACCTGACCTGCTGCATTTCCAGAACCTTTAATTACAATCAACCACTTAAACTCAAAGATCAAGAGGATTGGCAGATAGAGTTTGGTGTCATCAATGTATGCTCCAAAAATCCATACATGGATTGTAGTGACAGACACAGCTATTGTTCTTCATCCATCGATACAGAGACCAGCAGTCAGTCTCCCTCTCCCTCTTCTCCAACTCACTGAGCAAAAACCGCCAGCACGTTGTAATCTTCTTGCTGTCTTGATGACGTCACAAACACACTACTACTCTACTGTCCGGGTGCCTTAAAGGGACCTTCACCAAATAGCAACCTGGCTCGTAACAGTATGGTGAACTGAGACAGGAAGTGTCTGGTCCAATTTTTCATTGAGTGGGTCTTCAGCAAGACAATGGATTTTCTCTAATCCAGTTTTTGTCAAATGAAAGTGAGGAGTTTAAAGTAATTATTGTTAGTGAAGAAAAAATACTGGAAAAATTAATGACTATAACTGCCAAATCCCCTGATCTGATGGTATACTTTCTAAGTTTTTAACAGAGGTGCTTGAGGATATGTGATGTTTTTCATCTTTCAGAATTCCCAAGGTCTTTGGAAGGTCCTGGTAGGTTAGAAGGTAGAAAATGTAACCCTGCTGTTCAAGAAAAGAGAAAAAGAAAAAAAAAGATGAAGGGCATGCATTTAAGGTGAGAGGGGGTAGGTTCAGAACAGATATGAGGGGTACGTTTTCTTATTCAGAGAGTGGTGGATGCCTGGAATGTGTTGCCTGATAGGGTGCTGGAGGCAAACTCATTTGGGGCTTTTAAGAGGGACTTGGATGGGCACATGAATGAGAGGAAAATGGAGGGATATGGGCATTCTGCAGGTAGGAGGGATTAGCTATGTCGGCACAACATTGTGGGCTGAAGGGCCTGTTCTGCGCTGTACTGTTCTAATGTATGTGAAGGATTATTTCACATTTACAAGCAATGATCTGTCATATGAATGAGAAATGTAGTGGGGGGGTGGCAGTGAGGGGGTAGCAAGGGTAGATCCTTGGAGGACACAAGGTAACAGAGAGAATGGGAAGAAAACACACTGCTGGAGCATTGACACACCCATAATGTGTCCAGCAGCCCCTTTAAAACTTCTGTGGATCCCTAGGATGTACTGACTTTCAGATGACAACCTTAAAGGAACCCACCAACCACCACCAAGACCCAACTTCAATTACTCATTAAGCAGAAATCAAAAAAAATAAGCAGATGCTGGAACTCTGAAATAAGAGAAGAAAATGCTTGAAGACCTCAGGCCAGGCAGCATCCATTTTCAACAATTCCAAGAGGAAAGGGTTCTATCTACCCCACCTATGCACCTCATGATTTTTTTTTAATATATCTCACTCAGGCACCCTTCAGCCTCTTCCTTTCTAAGGAAAATAAACCCACTCTATGCAGTCCCTCCTCATAACTGAAAACCTCCAAACTAGGCAACATCCTGTTGAATTTTCCCTCCATCCTCTCCAGTGCAATCACATCCTTTACGTATTATGGCAAACAGAGAAGCACACTGTACTCCAACTGTGGCCTAACCAATCAGTTGCATCATAACCTCCTTGCTTGTGCTTTCCATGCCACAGCTAATAAAGACAAATATCCTGTACAACATGCCTCATCAATACTCCCCAAGAACCAACCACTGTGTGGGTCCTAGATTTATTAATTCTCCCAAAATGCAGCGCCTCAGTTTTAAGGATCCATGTGATACTGTACTCAGTCATAAGGCGAGGATGTCCCACACCACTTCCCATGCCAGAGGAAGGTTCTTCTCCACTGGCATCTCTCTTCACTCCCCCCCCCCCACCCCGGTCCCCACCCCAGGAGGAGGTTGTGATCGTCTGCCACTGTGCTCCCAAATATGGAAGGGGATCTTCCTCCACAACCCCCCACTCAGGGCCTATCCCTACTCCACTACCTCTTCCCCCAAGGATCTCTTCTCTCCCCACTCCACTGATACGGGACGGGGTGAGAGTCCCCCCCCCACCCTCCCCAAGGGGTCTCTCTCTCTCTCCCAACCCCAACTCTCCCCGAGGGGTCCCTCTCTCACTGTCCCCCCCACCCCCCCCCCCCACTCTCCCCAAGCGGTCTCTCTCTCACTATCCCCCCCACCCCCCGAAGGATCTCTCTCTCTCTCACTGTACCCCCCACCCTCCCCAAGGGCTCTCTCTTCCCCCCAAACCCCCACCCTCCCTGAGGGATCTCTCTCTCTCTCTGTTACCCCCACCCCCCGACTCAGTCCCCGAGCAGTCCCCCTCTCAGTCCCCCCCACCCCCCCACGGGGTCTCTCTCTGTCCCCCTGCCCCACTTTCCCCAAGGGATCTCTCTATCATTGTCCGCCCCCACAAGGGGTCTCTCTCTTCCCCCCACCCCCAACTCACAGTCCCCAAGGGGTCTCTCTTCCCCAACCCCAACTTTCCCCGAGGGGTCTCTCTCTCACTGTCCCCCCCACCCCCCGAAGGGCCTCTCTCTCTCTCACTGTCTCCCCCCCACCCTCCCCGAGGGGTCTCTCTCTCTCTCACTCAGTCCCCCCCCACCCTCCCAGAGGGGTCTCTCTCTCTCACTCACTGACCCCCCCCACCCTCCCCGAGGGGTCTCTCTCTCTCACTCAGTCCCCCCCCACCCTCCCCGAGGGGTCTCTCTCTCTCTCTCACTCAGTCCCCCCCCATCCTCCCCGAGGGGTCTCTCTCTCTCACTCACTGTCCCCCCCCCCACCCTCCCCGAGGGGTCTCTCTCTCACTGTCCCCCCACCCTCCCCGAGGGGTGTCTCTCTCGCTCTCTCTCACTGTCCCCCCCCCACCCTCCCCGAGGGGTCTCTCTCTCACTCACTGTCCCCCCCACCCTCCCCGAGGGGTCTCTCTCTCACTCACTGTCTCCCCCCCCACCCTCCCCGAGGGGTCTCTCTCTCACTCACTGTCCCCCCCATCCTCCCCGAGGGGTCTCTCTCTCTCACTCACTGTCCCCCCCCCCTACCCTCCCCGAGGGGTCTCTCTCTCACTGTCTCCCCCCCCCACCCTCCCCGAGGGGTCTCTCTCTCACTCACTGTCTCCCCCCCCCACCCTCCCCGAGGGGTCTCTCTCTCACTCACTGTACCCCCCCACCCTCCCCGAGGGGTCTCTCTCTCACTCACTGTCCCCCCCCACCCTCCCCGAGGGGTCTCTCTCTCACTCACTGTCCCCCCCACCCTCCCCGAGGGGTCTCTCTCTCACTCACTGTCCCCCCCACCCTCCCCGAGGGGTCTCTCTCTCACTCACTGTCTCCCCCCCCCACCCTCCCCGAGGGGTCTCTCACTCACTCACTGTCCCCCCCACCCTCCCCGCGGGGTCTCTCTTCTCTCCATCTCACCGGGATGATTCCATCGCCCCCTCCGCACTCACCAACCCGAGGAAGGCGGCACAAAGCAGCAGGGTGTCCGCCCAGCGGCCGCCGCGAATCACCACCAGCCTGGGCTCGGCCCCGGTGTCCGCGCCGCCCAGCCGCCGGCGCCGGCCGCCGGGAGGCCGCTTCTCGCACAGCGTCTGCTCCTCCTCTTCCACCGCATCCTCCTCCTCCTCCGCCAGCTGCTGCAGGGGACGCGCGAACCGCACCTGCTTCTTGCCCGCAGCCGAAGGGCCGCCCATCCGGCCTGACATGTCCGATCCGGTCCGGTCTGTGCACCACTCAGCCCGGCCGGACCAAGCGTCCGACCCCCGCCACAACCCGCATCGCTCCGGACCTGGACTCCTCAGCCGCAGCGCGCATGTGCCAGGAGGCCGGCCCTAGTGCGCGTGCGCGCGGTGGTGGCCCGTTGTGCGAAGGGGCGGGCCGTATCGCGGGGTGGGTGGGGAGGGAGGCGGCGGGGCGTAGTGCGCGTGCGCGGGGAGGCGGGAGCTGAATCAGAAGATCACTGACTGACATGACCTGAAGTTTGTTGTTCAGCACCGGCACGGTGCAAAGACATTAAATCGCTATTCGTGCACAAGCACTCCCGAGTCCCTCCGCACAACTGCATGCTGCAATCTTTCACCATTTAAATTATAATGGGATCATCTAATTTTCCTTCCAAAGTGGATGACCTGGCATTTACCAACGCTGTACTTCATCTGCTGGACCCCTTGCCCGCTCACTTAACCCATCTACGTAGCCTCTCCGCATCCTCAGCTACATCCATTTCGTTTATTGCCTGTGCCACTGTAATGTTATTATTTGGTGGCCTATAGACAACTGCCACCAGTTATTTTTTCCCCTTTCTATTCCTTAGGGTAGGCACGGTAGTGTAGCGGTTAGCATAACCCTATTACAGCACCAGTGACCTGGGTTCAATTCCAGCCACCATCATTTTAGAAGTTTGTACATTCTCCCCATGACTGCATGGGTTTCCTCCAGGTTCTCCAGTTTCCTCCCACATTCCAAAGACATATGGGTTAGGAAGTAGTCGGCATGGTATGCTGGCGCCAGAAGAGTGGCAACACTTACGGGCTGCGCCCAGGACACTCTACGCAAAAGATGCATTTCACTGTGTGTTTCGATGTACATGTGACATGATATCTTGTCTTGCCTTGAGTTCATGGACTGTTCAGAAATCTGATGACGGAGGGGAAGAAGCTGTCCCTAAAATATTGAGTGTGGGTATTCAGGCTCCTGTACCACCTCCCCGATGGTAGTAACGTGAAGAGGGCATGTCCTGGTGGTGAGGGTCCTTAGTAATGGATGCTGCCTTCTTGGGGCACCACCTCTTGAAGATGTCCTTGATGGTGGAACACACACAAAATGCTGGAGGAACTCAGCAGGTCAGGCAGCATCTATGGAGGGAAATAAACAGTCAACGTTTTCGGCCGAGAGCCTTCACCAGGACTGATAAGGATGACCTGCTAAGTTCCTCCAGCATTTTGTTTGCATTGCTCCAGATTCCAGCATCTGCAGACTCTCTTGGGAGTCCTCGATGGTGGGGAGAGTTTTGCCTGTGATAGAGCTGGCTGAGTCTACAACCCTCTGCAGCCTCTTGCAATTCTATGCATTGGAGCCTCCACACCAGGCAGCGATGCAACCAGTCAGAATGCTCTCCGCTGTACATCTGTAGAAATTTGTAAGTGTCTTTGGTGACATACCAAATCTCCTCAAACTCTAATGAAGTAGAGCTGCTGGTGATTGCGTCAATGTGTTGGGCCCAGGATGGATCCTCTGAGATGTTGACGCTCAGGAACTTGAAGCTGCTCACCCTTTCCACCGCTGACCCCTCAGTGAGGACTGGTGTGTGTTCTCCCGACTTCCCCTTCCCGAAGTCCAAAATCAATTCCTTGGTCTTGGTGACGTTGAGTGCGAGGTCGTTGTTGCAACACCACTCAACCAGCCGAACTATCTCACTCCTCTAGGCCTCCTCCACGCCATCTGAGACTCTGGCAACAACAGTGGTGTCATCGGTGTATTTATAGATGGTGTTTGAGCTGTGCTTTGCCACACCATCATGAGTGTAGAGAGAGTAGAGCAATGGGCTAAGCACGCATCCTTGATGTGCGCCTGTGTTGATAGTCAGCGAGGAGATGCTATTACCGATATGGTGCACATGGGCAAGGAAACGGGTACAGTGTGCATGGGGGAGGGAATGGGTACAGTGCCCATGGGGGAGGGAATGGGTACAGTGCCCATGGGGGAGGGAATGGGTACAGTGCGCATGGGGGAGGGAATGGGTACAGTGCGCATGGGGGAGGGAATGGGTATAGTGTGCATGGGGGAGGGAATGGGTACAGTGCCCATGGGGGAGGGAATGGGTACAGTGTGCATGGGGGAGGGAATGGGTACAGTGCCCATGGGGGAGGGAATGGGTACAGTGCCCATGGGGGAGGGAATGGGTACAGTACCCATGGGAGAGGGAATGTGTACAGTGTGCATGGGGGAGCGAATGGGTTCAGTGCCCATGGGGGAGGGAATGGGTACAGTGCCCATGGGGGAGGGAATGGGTACAGTGCCCATGGGGGAGGGAATGGGTACAGTGCCCATGGGGGAGGGAATGGGTACAGTACCCATGGGAGAGGGAATGTGTACAGTGTGCATGGGGGAGCGAATGGGTTCAGTGCCCATGGGGGAGGGAATGGGTACAGTGCCCATGGGAGAGGGAATGTGTACAGTGTGCATGGGGGAGGGAATGGGTACAGTGCCCATGGGGGAGGGAATGGGTACAGTGTGCATGGGGGAGGGAATGGGTACAGTGCCCATGGGGGAGGGAATGGGTACAGTGCCCATGGGGGAGCGAATGGGCAGGGGCACATCCCAAAAAAGTGGCGTGCACTTGTGCAAGGGAATGAACAGAGTGCGTACGTGCAAGAGTAACTGGGAGAGGGCATGGGTGAGAACATGGGCAAGTGTGCGGAAGGAGCAGAGTTCGCATGTGTGAGCAAAGGGCCATGTGCAACCGAATATGCAGAGGGCACTGAGGCGACAGGATGAGTGGGGTGGAGAAGGGCGAAGTGCGCGTGTGCAGGGAACCGGGCAGTGGTCACAGTGGAAGCAGCACTTGGCAAACACAGCAAGAACACAACATGTTTGGAAGCATGCTGTAAAGTTAGAGACTCCAGATGCTCTCCAACTGGTTCATCTTCACCATATTCATCCAATGCCTGTGCACCTCCATCCCACATCAAAAGGGGCAGGGGGGGCCTCTGCTTCTTCCTGGAACAGAGGTCTGACCAGCTCCCCACCAACACACTCATTCACCTGCCTGAACTCGCCGCACAGCTAACAATAAATGATTTTTTTTTAAAAATCTACAGATGCTGGATATCTGAAGTAAAAGTGGAAAGTGCTGGGAATACAGCAGGTCAGCATAGGTGATGGAAAGCTGAGTATCCAGGTTTTCCCGTTACACTTGGATACTAGGTGCCAATGTTAAATTCAGAAATATATAGTTTCAATAATTGGGCAAAGCTGAGGAAAATGGAATTCAAGTGGAATTCAATGTCGCAAATACGCGTGGATCTAAAAAGTGTAAAACAGAATACTTCTTAAGCAGTGATGAGGAAGAAATGATGGTTGTCCACAAAGGCAGTGTTTCTGTACGTAAGATCATTAAAAAATCATGATGGGCCCAGTAAATAATCAAAAAGTCTCACAGAGAACTGGTCTTCAGTTCTGAACACTTGGATATAAGGTAATAAGTTGTTACACAGCTATACAAAGCCCTGGTGTTAGACACATCTGGTATGCTGTGAAAAGCTGTAGGGCAATGCATCTCTGCATGTGTGTATTGCTCCTACAGGGAGGGCAATGAAGATATTTTGGAATATTACCTGGATTACAAGGGTTACATATGATTAGATATTAAAGACTAGGGAATAAAGATTGGTTTTCTGCAGTTTAATTAGTTAATGGGTGACTTGATCAAACTTTGCAAAATATTCAGGGGAATTTTCTGCTTGGATTGAGAGAAACTATTTGCAGTGCAATGGGGAGACTAGTGCAAGATAGTGTTATCTAAAATCTAAAGCCAGCTCTTTCAGAAATGAGGTGAAAACACTCCTACATGCAGAGGGCGGTAGAGATTTATAATGCTCTTCCACAAACAACAATTGATGCTAGAATAGCTATTAATTTTAACTTGATAGATTTTCATCGGAAGTATTAAAGGATAGTAGCCAGACCTATAGCAAGAACATATTAAACTGAAAGAAAACTGACTTTAAAGGGATCAAGTAACTGAGCTGTAAAGGCAGTTTTGTGAGTTTCACAAATAACATTTGATCAGGCTCCATTTTCCAAACTGCCACAAGGAACCAAGGGGGGGCACTTAACTCGACTTTTAAAACAAGCTGTGAGATGAAAGGAGGAATTATTCATATAGAGACATAGATAGATACAATAACCAACAATTTGACTTTGGAACTGTTAATATTAAAATCATTGTTGGAGTAAAATCCATTCACCAATATTTCAAAGTACTGGCAAACCTGGAGTTTTTTTTCCAACATAACATGCTCAAAACATCAACAAAGGTGAGGTGACAGTGGACTAATTCACTGGCCCAGGAATGTGAAGAAACTATTTTATATACTTACCACAAACAGATAAGATAAAAATAGTCACAATGAAAGGGGCAGGGAGGAGGGACATCAATTAGTCTTCATTGGCCATAGAGCCATGCAGCACAAAAACAGGCCCTTCGGCCCAACTGGTCCATGCCAACCAAGATTCCCATCCAAGTTAGTCCCATTTGCCCACATTTGGCCCATATCCTTCTAAACCTTTCCTATCCATGTACATGTCCAAGTACCTTTTCAATGTTGTTAATGTACCTGCCTCAACTACTTCCTCTGGCAGCTCATTCCATATACTGACCACCCTCCGGGTGAAAAAGTCACCCCTCAGGTTCCTATTAAATCTCTCCCCTCTCACCTTAAACCTGTGCCCTCTAGTTCTTAATTCCCCAACACTGGGAATAAGACTGTGTGCATTTACCCTGTCTATGACCCCTCATTATTTTATATGGTGTGATTTTTGCATAATTAAAAAGTGGAGCACTTGGGGAGATTTTAGCAACTTGCAAGGGAGTTGTGGACAGAATCGATCACCCGTTCACACTGGAGACAACTCCTCCAAGTGGTCACCAGAGTGAGTTATGTTCAGAATCAAATAGAGTTTACGAGGACTGAGCCTGTGAGCAGTGTTTAAAGTTAAAGGGAATGATGTGTTGAAGGAAATAGCTGATCACTATTTCTATATCATTTGTAAATACAATTAAAGGAACGTTGAGTTTTACTGCTCTGTGAGCTTTGTTCAGTTTTATCCCTCCCAGACAGGTTCAGGTCAAACTTAAGAGTTTTAGTTATCATAGGGCAGCAGAGGGTCACCTACCTGCAAGGTATGGTAACAGACCTTCCACATTTCTGGATGGTGCTAGAGCACATCACAGCCAATGAAGCGCTAACAAAGAGCAGAAAAACTGCAGGTACAGGAATCGAAAATAAAAGCTGAAAATGCTGTTGGTGCTCAGCAGGTCAGACAGCAGCTCTCTGCTCAGTTCTGATGAAGGATCATCGACTTGAAACGTTACCTCTATTTCTCTCACCATGAATGCTGCCTGACCTGCTGAGTGTTTCCAGCAATTTTTCTTTTAATTTTAAATACTTTTTAAGCACTTTCATCTTATATACTCAAGGTCCCACAAACAAGTAAGAGGTGAGAGTCTAGTTAATCTTTTAGTGTGGTTTTATTTTCCAAAATGCCTCTAGGGACCAACTTTTAAAACAAGGTGCCTTCTCTGTTTCAACAAGTAAAATGTGATTGATTGGATCTGAAAGGCAGCACATCTAACAATGCAGCACTCTGTCAGTAATACACTAAACCACTGGCCTGGATTATGAGTTTAAGTTGATGTAGGGTCTTCTGCACTGAGTTCCAGTCACTGAGAAAATTGGCTTTCGATCACTACCATCGTTTTTTTGTGCCAAGTTGTTGTCAGTCATTTCAGTTTTCTCTTCAATTTCAACGCATCTACACATTGGGTCAAATGCTGCTTCAATGAATTCAGGTTGAGTCTACGTTGGTACAAAGCTGAGAGGAAGACAGGAGTCAGTGATCCTGACTGGACCTGCAATGAAGTAAACCTACATTCTGAGATGAACTAATTACCAGATAATCTGCTTTTATGATGTTGATCAAAGATGAATGTCATTCAGGATATCCAGACAGAAACCCTGAGGGAGGTCTTTTACATACAACTGAGAGAGAAATAGGGGCCTTAGTTTAGTGTCTTATACAAAAAACAATTTGACAGCATTAGGAAAAAAGCAAGCCTGCTCAATTGACACACCACTCACATCAATGAAAGTCCCCTGCCTCCCATTCAGCACACCAAGGGGGCAGTTATACACTCTACAAGATGTAGTGTGCCAACTCATCAAAACAACTTCAACAGCACCTCCCAAACCCAGTGAGATCCCTCACCTGGAAGGTTAACAGGCCACATGGCAAGACCACCATTTCCAGACTACTCTCCAAACCCCAGCAAATCCAAACTTGGAACTAGACGAAAAACACGACGATACTAGAGGAACTCAGCAGGCCAGGCAGCATCCGTGGAGAAAAGCAGGCAGTCAACGTTTCGGGTCAGGACCCTTCCTCAGGTTCTGAAGAAGGGTCCTGACCCAAAATGTTGACTGCCTGCTTTTCTCCACGGATGCTGCCTGGCCTGCTGAGTTCCTCCAGCATCTGCAGTCCTTTGTTTGTCATACTTGGAACTATATTGCTGTTCCTTCATTGTGCTGATTACATTCATGCAGGGCCATGACCCAAAATGTCCACCATCCCTTTGGCTACCACAGATGCAGCTCAACCTGCTGAGTTACTCCAGCAGTTGGATTTTTGCTCCCAATTCCAGCATCTGCTGTCTCTGACATCTCTGTTCTGTCTGAAGCTTACAGTTATGTTCACCACTAGATGGTGTCAATCAGCCACAAAAAATAGCTGGAGGAACCTCCCTTTGTTGAACTTTACAAAGATCACTGCAGCATCGAGATTCACTTCAGAGACTGATGTAATTGGACTTACATTTAATGTCTCTTGCAACTGCAGTTATTTCACAGCCTAAAGTCATAGAACTGTCATACTACAAGCAGTTTTCCAGGTAACAGATAGTCTTAGCTTCACAATCAATATGTGTAGGTTTTATTGAAAACTGTTCCATCATTGTAGCAGAACAGTCAAATATATGAGAATGTGCCTTGGGTAAATGTCAACATTGTTCTGTTTAATTTCTTTGTTGAGGGGCTCTCCTGTGAAGTGCAATTGAGTGAAGCTTGGCCTATACCCACTGAGGTTATAAGAATGAGAAGAACATGGAACACAGAACAGTACAGCACAGGAACAGGCCCTTCAGCCCACAATGTTGTGCTGAACCAATTACATTGGTAGTAAAATGTCCAACTAAACTAATCCCTTCTGCCTGCACAATATCCATATCCTACCATTTCCCGCACATTCATGTGCCTATCTAAGAGCTCCTTGAATGCCCCTATCGTATCTGCCTCCACCACCACCCCTGGCAGCGCATTCCAGGCACCCACCACTCTCTGTGTAAAAAACTTGCCCCGCACATCTCCTTTGAACTTACCCCTCTCACCTTAAATGCATGCCCTCTGGTATTACGTTTCAACCATGGAGAAAAGATACTGGCTGTCTACGCCTCTCATAATCTTATAAACCTCTATCAGGTTTCCCCTGAGCCTCCGCTGCTCCAGAGAGAACAACCCAAGTTTGTCCAACCTCTTCTCATAGCACATGCCCTCTAGTCCAGGCAGCATCTTGGTAAACCTCTTCTGCACCCTCTCCAAAGCCTCCACATCATTCCTATGATGGGGCAACCAGAACTGAATGCAATACTCCAGGTGCAGCCTAACTAAAGTTTTATAAAACTGCAGCATAACTTCCTGACTCTTGAACTCAGTGCCGCGACTAATGAAGGCAAGTATGCCATCTGCTTTCTTTACCACCCTATCAACCTGTGTAGCCACTTTCAGGGAGCTACGAACTTGGACCCCAAGATCCCTCTGCTCATCAACACTGTTAATGGTCTTGCCATTACTGTCTCTTTACATTTGATATCCCAAGGTGCAACACTTCACATTTGGCCACATTGAACTCCATCTGCCATTTCTCCACCCATATCTGCATCTGATCGAGATCCCACTGTGTCCTTTGCCAGTCTTCTACATTATCCACAACACCACCGATCTTCGGATCATCTGCAAACTTACTAACCCACCCATGTACATTTTCATCCAGGTCATTTATATACATCACAGACAGCAGAGGTCCCAGTGTGGATCCCTGAGGAACACCACTTGTCACAGACCTCCAGCTAGAATAAGTCCCATTGACCACTACCCTCTGTCTTCTATGAGCAAGCCAGTTCTGAATCCAAATGGCCAATTCACTGTGGATCCCATGCATCTTAATCTTCTGGATGAGCCTCCCATGAGGGACCTTGTCAAACGCCTTACTAAAATCCATGTAGGCTTCATCAATCACCCTCATCACCTCGTCAAAAAACTCAGTCAAGTTAGTAAAGAACAATTTGCCCTGTACAAAGCCATGTTGACTGTCTCTAGTTAGGCTATGGTTTACCAAATGCTCATAAATCCTATCCCTAAGAATCCTCTCCAGTAACTTCCCTACCACTGACGTGAGACTCACCGGTCTATAGTTACCAGGATTATCCCCGTTTCCCTTCTTGAATAATGGAACATTAGCTACTTGCCAGTCCTCCGGGACCTCACCTGTGGGTAGAGAGGACTCGAAGATATTGGTCAAGGCCCCAACAATCTCATCTCTTGCCTCTCTCAATAACCTGGGGTATATACCATCAGGCCCTGGGGACTTATCTACCTTAATGCTCTTTAAGACACCCAACACTATCTCCTCCTTTATCTTGAAATGCCCTAGCATATTAGTACGCTCCACACTGATCTCCCTGTCCTCCACATCCTTCTCCTTGGTAAATACTGATGCAAAGTACTCATTAAGGACCTCACCTACATCTGCTGCTTCCAAGCAGATGTTCCCTCCTTTATCCTTGAGTGGTCCTACCTTCTCGCTAGTTATCCTCTTGCTCTTGATGCATGTATAGAATGCCTTGGGATTCTCTTTAATCCTACTTGCCAAGGACTTTTCATGGCCCCTCCTGGCTTTCCTAATTCCCTTCTTGAGTTCCTTTCTGGCTTCTTTAAGTGCTCTGTTTGAACCTAGCTTCCTAACCTTTATATACTTTTCCTTTTACTTCTTGTCTAAATTCACCACCTCTCTTGACATCCAAGGTTCTCTTACCTTGCCATCCTTGTCCTTCCTTCTCACTGGAACATACCCGTCCTGTACTCTGTGCAGTTGGTCTTTAAATACCCTCCACATGTCAGATGTGGACTTGCCCAAAAACGGCTGTTCCCAATTAATTATCCCTAGTTCCTGCCTGATGCTCTCATGATTTGCCCTTCTCCAATTTAATACTCTCTTGCAAGATCCATACTTATCCTTATCTATAGCTAACTTAAATCTTAAGGAGTCATGGTCACTGTTCCCTAACTGTTCTCCCACTGAAAGGTCAGTCACCTGGCCCGGCTCATTACCCAACACCAGGTCCAGTACGGCCCCTCCTCTCATTGGACTATCTATATATTGATTTAAGAAACCTTCCTGGATGCACCTAACAAATTCTGTCCCGTCTGAACCTCTTACACTAAGGAGGTCCCAGTTTATATTAGGGAAGTTGAAGTCCCCCACGACAACAAACCTATTAGTTTTACACCTTTCCCTATTCTGCCTGCACATCTGTTTCTCAATGTCCTGGTGGCTGTTGGGGCGTCTGTAGTATAATCCCATCAAAGTGATTGCACCTTTCTTATTTTTGAGTTCAATCCATATAGAGTCAGTGGACAAACCCTCTATTATGTCCCCTCTGAGTGTAGCTGTGTTATTGTCCCTGATTAGTAGTGCAGCTCCCCCCTCAAGAAGAGTTCTTTTTGTGATTGTGGTCGCCCCATTATAGAAGGGACGTGGAAACTGTGGAGAGGGTGCAGAAGAGGTTCACCAGGATGCTGCCTGGATTAGAGGGTATGAGCTATAAGGAAAGGTTGGACAAACTTGGGTTGTTCTCCCTAGAGCATCAGAGGCTGAGTGGAGACCTGATAGAGGTGTTTAAAATTATGAGAGGCATAGATTGGGTAGACAGTCAGAATCTTTTTCCCAGGGTGGAAATGTCAAACACCAGAGGACATGTTTTTAAGATTAGAGGGGGGAAGTTTAAAGGCGACGTGAGGGGCAAGTTTTTTTACGCAGAGAGTGGTAGGTGCCTGGAATGGGTCTCCAGGGGTAGTAGTGGAAGCAGGCAGGTTGGTGGAGTTTAAGAGGTTTTTAGATAGACACATGAATACGAAGGGAATGGAGGGATATGGATGATAAACAGGAGGAGGACATTTTGTATAAATTGGCATCAAGATCGGCACAACATCGTGGGCCAAGTGGACTGTTCTATAATTGAAAACTTGTCACCCAAGGGTGAACCATGCAGAACATTGCTGGGACCCTTCCTGTTTGCTATATACATTAACGATTTGGATATGAATGTAAGAGAAATGATTAATTAGTTCACAGATCACACAAAAATTGACGTTGTTTATAGTGAAGAGGATAGTGGTAGGCTGCAGGATAATATTGGTCAGTTGGTAAGATGGGGACGGCAGTGGCAGATGGAAGTCAACACAGACAGGTGTCTAAGGGCAGGATATACACAATGAATGGTAGGGCATCAGGGAGGAACAGAGAGATCTTGGTCTACAAGTCTGAGGATCCCTGAAGGTGGCAGCACAGGAAGAAGGCATGAGGGATAATTGCCTTCGTTAGCTGGAGTGTGGAATATAAAAGTTATGGTACAATTTTGTAAAACATTTTTAGGCCACAACTGGAGTACTGTATACAGTTCTGGCTGCCATGCTATGTTACCATTGCAAAGAGGAGCAAGGGAGCTGTTCCTAATATCTTGGACAATTTCCATCCCAACCAACATCACTAAACTTGATTATATGCACATTATCACCTGACTCTCTGTGAGAGTTTGCTGTACCCAAAATAGCTACTGCTTTTCATACAAGAACAACATTTCAAAGTCCCTTTTTTCTTTCACAAGCCCCCTCAGTGCCCCAGGAGAATAAGTACAGCACTTCACTACTGAATACCCATTTTAATTTGCACAGAAACATTGCCGCACATTGGTTGAATAGGACTTATCCTTCGCATGTTGTTGTCAGAAACCTGATCTTGACTGGCGAATATTGACTCATATTCAGTCTAAGTGCAGCAGATGCCTTAGAACGCAACAAAAAACATCACTATTGGCAGGTGCGGCTCTTGTTTTTCAAAGTCCCTGAGAACTTTGCTTAATGTATGGTAATGAAACAACAAAAGTACAGAATATAGAATCAACAAGCACATGGAGGCATCATTCGTTTCAGTGTTTATTCTATGGTTATGACATTGCACCCATATAGCGTCCATGTTTGGAAGTTTATACTTGGAGTACAATCAACAAGAGTACATTTCACAGGCCTTGAAGAAGGAGATTGAGCAGCACACCTCTGCGTAATGGTACTCTGACCCTGGCAGGATCACGTTGCTATGTCACTGCTCAAACTGTTTCAGCAGCTTCTATCTGCAAGTGAGCGCAATGAGTTGTTTAGTGCTTGCAACTGTATGCCTCTGAGCACAAGTTAGCTTCTGGCAAAAGGTCGGTTACTGGCCCAGCCTAACCTCAATACGTTTGTCACAGTTCACCTAATTGTAAGTGTCCAGGAACAGTTCCTGAGGTGCTGCATGCAGAAAGCAAATCACCAGTGAGGTCAGACCCTCTTCATGGTACGGTGGGACACAGAAGGAGGGGAAAGCAAATGTTGAACAGTTGTCAGATAATGGCAACCTTTATCCAGTCACCATAGAACCATAGAACAATAGAACAATATACCACTATTCAACTCACAGAACTCATACAGGGCATGATGTCTGCTTTCTGTAATTGGTTAGTGTCGCCCAAAGAAGCAGTACTGAAGAAAGAAGAGCTGAGCTTAAGAATCAGAAATTAACACCACAGAATTTAGGATAATATATTTTGTGATTGAAATCTGTGACTAGTGATATACTACAGGGACTGGTGATAGGACCTTACCCGTTATATGTACATTAATGATTCGGATACGGATGTGAGAGGTAGGATTAGTCAGTTTGCAGGTGACATGAAAAATGGTGGTGTTATTGTTCATAATGAGGAGGATGTTTCTTGAGATGGGGAGTTTCAGTTATGAGGAGAGACCAGACAGGTGAGTTTGTTTTCCTTGTGGCAGGGAGGCTGAGGGAGAGAAACTGACAGAGGTATACAAAATGCTGAGGGATCATTCTATAGACAGATGGGTATGGCACTCTTGAAACATCTGTCCCACATAGGAGCTGTCTCTCACTTTCTCAAGCAACCTAAGAGAATCTTTGATTCGCACCAAGGATTTGGGGTGCAATCTGCTGGACATTTGGGGAGTCTTCTCTCTTTGATTATCACTGCACCTTTGGGAGCCTTACAGCATCAAGGAAAGCAAAGACACTTGATGCACAGGCTTGCCTTCATTGGGGCACTGACTATAAGAGTCAGGAAGTCATGTTGCAGCTGAATAAAACTTCGGTGAGGCCACATTTGGAGTATTGTGTGCAGTTCTGGTCACCCCATTACAGGAACGATGTGGAGGCTTTGGTGGGGGTGCGGAAGATGTTCACCAGAATGTTGCCTGGATTTGAGGGTATTAGCTATAAGGAGAGGTTGGATAAACTTGGATTGTTCTCTCTGGAGTATCGGAGGCTGAGGGGAGTTGTGATGGAGGTTTATAAAATTATGAGTATATATAATATTCATTAATCTCCTGATATTAAAATGTAAATAACGATTCTGAATAAATCCTGTCTGGTCTTCAGAGATAATTTGTGGGAGAACCTTTTCCAGTCTACAGGCCAATATTTTGGAAAATATTTTTGAATCTACATTTAATAAAGAAATAGGTCTATAAGATGCACAGTCAGTGGGATCTTTATCCTTTTTAAGAATTAAAGAAATAGTTGCTTCATAGAAAGATTGTGGTAGTTTACCCACTGATAGGGCATCTTTAAAAATTTTGGCTAACCAGGGAACAAGAATATCAGAAAAGGATTTTAAAAATTCAGCTGTATATCCGTCAGGGCCGGGTGCTTTACCCGAGTTCATTGAAAATTGAAGATTAATGAATATTATATATACTCCTTCATCCCAAATTCCAGGATGTGTTGTTTCACTAGATACTGAAAAGGCGTTTGACAGAGTCGAATGGGAATATCTATTCACTACACTTCAAAAGTTTAATTTTAGCCCTAAATTTATATCTGCGATTAAAATGATTTATTATACACCTATGGCTTCAATACTTAGTAATAATCAAAGATCTCTTTTGTTTAGGCTTTTTCGAGGTACTAGACAAGGTTGCCCGTTAAGCCCTTTATTATTTGATATTGCTTTAGAACCCTTGGCTATTGCACTTCGGGACTCTTCAAATGTATGTGGCATTACTCACGGACAGATGATTCATAAGATATCTCTCTATGCCGATGACCTGTTACTTTATATTTCTAATCCGGATGAATCTATCCCCGCAGTACTATCACTACTAGATCAGTTTAGTGTTTTTTCTGGCTATAGATTAAATCTTAATAAGAGCGAACTTTTTCCATTGAATATGCAAACCCCAATTTATAGCCAATTACCTTTGAGATTGGTAACTGACTATTTTATGTATTTAGGTATTAAAATTACCAAGAAACATAAGGACTTATTTAAAGCTAATCTATTGCCTTTAATCGACCATGTTAAACAATTATTTACTAAGTGGTCTCCACTGTCTTTATCATTGGTAGGCCGAATTAATGCGATTAAGATGAATATTTTGCCAAAATTTTTATATTTATTTCAAGCGATTCCAACTTTTGTCCCGAAATCTTTTTTTGACACAATTGATTCTAAAATTCTTTCATATATTTGGCAGAATAAAAACCCAAGGTTAAGTAAGAAATATTTACAAAAATTAAAAAAGGATGGTGGTTTGGCCTTGCCTAACTTTAGATTATACTATTGGGCAATTAATATTAGATATTTAATTTTTTGGATACAAGATTCTGATGTAATTCAATGCCCTAAATGGGTACACCTTGAGCACCAATCAGTTCCTGACTTTTCACTAGTTTCTATTTTAGGAGCTTCTCTCCCTTTTGCACTTACCAAGTTAAGTAAACATACGACTAACCCAATTGTTAAACATACAATACGAATATGGTTTCAATTTCATAAATTTTTTGGATTGAATAAATTTAATTTGTCAAGTCCCATTCAATCTAATTTTTTCTTTCATCCTTCCAGAGTTGACTCAGCTTTTTCCATATGGAAAAGGAAGGGAATGGTATGTTTTCAGGATCTATTCATTGATAACTGTTTTTCATCTTTTGAACAATTGTCTAATAAATATAATTTGCCTTGATCACACTTTTTTTGATATTTGCAGATTAGAAATTTTTTAAAAACTACTATACCCTCTTTTCTGACACCTTATAAAATTGAAACTACGGAAAAAATGTTAGGTCTTAATCCTTATCAGAAGGGCTTGATAGCGATAATTTATGATTTAATTATGAAAATACATCTAGAATCATTAGACAAAATTAAGAATGAATGGGAAAGTGAACTCCAGACATCTTTACCTACAGACACTTGGAAGAAAATTCTTCATTTAGTTAATACATCTTCAATGTGTGCCAGACACTCGTTGATACAGTTTAAGGTAGTTCACAGGACCCATATGTCCAAAGATAAGTTAGCTTGTTTCTATAACCATATAAATCCTATATGTGATAGATGTAAATCGAATGTGGCTTCTTTGACACATATGTTTTGGTCCTGTCCTCTTCTGGAAAAATATTGGAAAGACATTTTTAACATTATTTCAAATGTATTGAAGATTGATTTACAACCTCACCCTATCACTGCAATTTTTGGATTACCAAGGATAGAGTCTGGCCGTTTATTTCCTTCCGCTAACCGTATGATTGCTTTTGTTACATTAATGGCCAAACGATCCATTTTGTTTAAATGGAAGGATCCAATACCCCCTACTACTTTTCAATGGTTTTCTCAAACTATATCATGTTTAAAGTTGGAAAAAATTAGGAGTGGTACTGTTGATCCTTCGCTTAAATTTGAAGATATTTGGAGTCCATTTATTCAATATTTTCACATGATGTAGATCCCCTTTCAATAACTTTCCAACTTGGAGAAATGGACTTGACGACATAATATTGCTCTGTTTCTACTGAGAAATTTTAGCCCAGTTTTTTTTCTTTTTTTTTGTTGTTTGTTTTTCTTTTAAAAAGCTTTTTTTGTTTAGTTTATATTGTTTATAATTTTTTTATTGATTTGTGTTTTCTTTTAAATTTATATAATAAATCTTTTTCTTTCCTTTCTTTTATATTATATTCATTTACTAAGAGATTGTTGGATCTCTAGATTTTTTTTTATATTTTATTGTTCTTTATGATTATATGCTGATTGTTATCCTGATCTCTTTGTATTACATGTATAAATATTAATGCTATATATCAATCTGTATTAATTTGAAAACTAATAAAAAGATTGAAAAAGAAAAGAAAATTATGAGAGGCATAGATGGAGTAGATAGTCTTTTTCCCAGGGTAGAAATGTCAAATACGAGAGGACATAGCTTTAAGGTGGGAGGGGGAAAGTTTAAGGGAGATGTGCAGGGTAAGTTTTTTTACACAGGGAGTAGTTGGTGCCTGGAACGGGCTGCCAGGGCTGGTGGTGGAAGCAGACACGATAGTGGATAGTGGATACTGCCTGACCTGCTGAGTTCCTCCAGCACTTTTTGTGTATTGCTCCAGATGCCAGCATCTGCAGAATTTTTCTGTGTCTCAGTAGCATTTAAGAGGCATTTAGACAGGAACAGGCAGGGAATGGAGGGATATGGATCATGTGCAGGCAGATAGGTTTAGTTTAATTTGGCATCATGGTCAGCACAGACATTGTGGGCTGAAGGGCCTGTTCCTCTGCTGTACTGTTCTGTGTTCTATGTTCTCACTGTCAGCCTGGGAAGGGAGTGCCAGTGGGATAGGTCCATATTATCAACTCTTGTCAAAAGGTGCTCAGGCCCTCAGAATCAAAGGGGACTTGAAATTGGAAGTTCTGATGTATCGTCTGCTCAGCTCTTGGGTCTCCTCAAGCCTTCAGACCCAAGGGGAGCGAAGCTCAAGTCTTGGTACTGCTGCCCTGGGCTCCACTGCACCCCAACAGGCATCGCACACACTCAGCTTCCTTCTTTTAATCCTTAAAAAAAACTGAAACTATTTTACATCTGAATGAAAGATAAATGTTGGATGTAAGGAGACACAAGAGATTGCAGGTGCTGAAACCAGGAGCAACACACAATCTGCTGGAGGTCGAGCAGCATCTGTGGGGGGAAGGAATTGTCGATGTTTGGGGTCAACAATTCCCTTAGCCCCACGGATCAAAGTCAAGGTCAAAGTCAAGTTTATCGCCAGATACACGAGTTCATGTGTGCACAGATGCAATGAAAAACTTACTTGCAGCAGCGTCACAGGCACATAGCATCAGATAAGCAGCATCCAGAAGAAAAAACATAAATTATACACAATTTTTACAAGAAAGAACACAATTAGGACACCTGTTACGGACTCAGTGAAAGTCCCTTTAAGATAGAGAGTGTGTGTGTATGTGTGTGTGGGGCGTGCTTACGTCAATAGAAGATAAAGGACGTAATGACGTTGTTGAAGAAGTAAGAAGAAGAAGAAGAGAGAGAAGGGAGAGAGACACCAGCCTGCTTGTTTTCTCTATCGATGGATGAGAAACAATAACTGTGTTTACCACTGAAATCCATGTATGGAAGTTGGAAGTAATCCGGTGGAGTTCACTTTGTTGCTGACCTGTAGAAGGAAACAGGTATTTGTGTGTGGACGACCACGGTTCGGATGCTTTTCGGGGTGAGGAAGTCACTACCGAGTAAACACTGAAGTGTCGTTTGGGTTCCATCGTGGAACATTTGGATTTCGTATGTACTCTCTCTATGTTTTTCTACATCTACATCTTATCTTCAGACAACGGTGGTTGTTGAAGAAGCCCTTGCTCATGTTTCACCTTATGGCTTGCGGAACTGAACTTTAAGAACCATTCCGGAACTGGGAGTTTTGGACTTTGTCACACACACACACACACACGAAGAGTTTAGGTTTGGGGTTAACGTTCGAGGTTTAACATTCTTGAATTCTAACATACTAACATTTTTACTTTTATTTTACGTATTATCATAAGTAGTGATTAATAAAATAGTTTTTAACACTGAATCATGTGGTTCCTTGTGACCTCAGAGATCAAAGTGGTCATAGTGTTACTAAACTGTCATGATTAGGGTTTTGCCAGTTGGTTCAGGAACTGAATAATTGAAGGGCAGACTCTGCTCTACCCACTGAGTCTCTCCAGCAGATCGTTTGTTGCACTAGAAGTAGGGGGTGAGTCGACCAGATAAAAGGGGGTGATTGAACAGATATCGGGAATTCAAGATACAAACAGAGCTGCTCAGGCAGAATCTGTGGAGGGAGAAAGGGAGTCAGTGTTTCAAGTCGATGGCCAGGACTGAGGAAACTTAAAAATCAAATGCTTAAAGTTGCAGAGGAGATGGAGAGTGGAGAGAAAAATGGGACTATCTGTGAAAGGTGGACACCATGAGGAATTGGATGATACAAACGGTGGTGATGCTGCTGAGAGGATGGTGAAGGTACGTTAATTACAGCAGACCCCAGGTCCCTCTGCTCCTGCACCCCTTTTACAACACTGTCCTTTATTCTGTATTACCTCTTCACATTCTTCCTGCCAAAATACATCACCTTACAGTTCTCTGCAATACGCTTTATCTGCCCATTCCAGCAGTCTCTTTATATCACTATTTCTTCACAGTTCACAGTACTGCCAACTTTTAAACTTGTGGCTCTCACCCTCAAGTCCTGGTCATTAATATAGAGCATGAAAAGCAGTGGCTCTGAAGCTGCACCCTGAGAGATTTCACTGTTCACCTTCCCTCCTGTCCTACCTTCACCATGACACTGTGTTGCCTTCACCATGACACTGTGTTGCCTGTTACTTAACCAACTTCATATCCATGCTACCAATATCTCTTTTCTGTGCTTCAAATTTGTTAATAAGCCTGTAATGCGGTATCTTATCAAACTGCTGTAATCCCTGTGGCAAAGGTCAGTTTTTCATAACTCTGATGTCAGTTATGTGAGTCTTTAGTTCTCACCGACAACTAGACCTTCAATATTATTTTAATAGAGTATTTACCCAGTGGGTTGTACTGGAGTCTGTATAGTTTTCAAGCAGTAATATGTCACCTCAGTCCATAGAACTCAGACTCTAGACCTTGCACCTTATTGTCTGCACTTTCTCTGTAATTGTAACACTATATTCTGCATTCTGTTGTTATTGTTTTCCCTTGTACTACCTCAATGTACTGATGTGATGAAATGATCTGTATGGATGGCACGCAAAACAAAGTTTTTCACTGTACTTCGGTACATGTGACAATAATAAACCAATTTACCAATTTGCTCCAGTAACTAACCCACAGGTTACTGTAAAACAGAATCTTCTGGTTTCTTAATACTATATTGCTATGACATTGTTCATTAGGAACTTTGCTTCCCCGATAACCTTTTCAAGTCTCTTCCATTAGTTATCTCCCTCTGTAGCACTACCGTTGTCACAGTTAACTTTGAACAACAATGTACATTTGCTTATTGCTTTCAATTCATGGAAAGGTTCTCCACAGGAGTAGAACTGGGTAAAATGTAATACCTGAAGATAGAAGGAATGTTAAAACTCAGTTGAAGAGATCGGGTTTAAGGAGCACTTTCAAGGCAGAGAGGTCACGAAGAGAAATAATGAGGCACCTGCACACAAACACAAGAAAATAGGAAAAGCGTAGGCCATTTGGCCCCTCAAGCCTGTCCCACCATGGCTGATCCACCCCAGGCCTCATTCTTTCTGTGCCAGATCCCCATGGCCTTCAGTTACCCAATCTTTCAAAAAGTTATTTAGTTCCACTTTAAACACCCCCAGTGATGTAGCCTGCACAACCCTCTGGGGAGAGAATTCTAGAGATTTACCACCCTCTGCGAGAAGTTCCTGCACAGCTCAGTTTTGATTGCCTGCTTCCTAATCTTGTAACTGTGTCTCCTCGTTCAAGACTCTCCTTTTGGTGGAAACATCTCATCATCTACCCTGTCGTGTCCCCTTAGGATCTGCTATGTTCCAACAGGACCACCCCACGTTCTTCTCAACCCCAAAGAATACAGACCTCCACAACCACATTTGATGTATCTCATTGTTCCTGGTTCTCCCAGAACTGCTGTGACCAGAGTACAAAAGGAGAACCACACAGAAATGAAGGTCTTCCTCACCTCTCACTTTGCTAATTCAGTAGTAAAGGTGGCCCGCCAAAAATTATTCACTGTTATTTCAATGGAATAGAGCACAATGCAAATCAAAGTAAGCTGGGAAAGGTGCAGAAAAGATCCATGTTATCAGGATTGGAGGGCTTGAGTCATAAGGAGAGGCTGGGACTTTTTTTCCTGGAGAGTAGGAAGCTGAGGGGTGACCTTATAGATGTTTATAAAATCATGAGGGGCATAGGTGAATGATCACAGTCTTTTCCCAGGGTAGGGGAGTCTAAAACTAGAGGAGTTAGATTTAGGGTGAGAGGGGTAAGATTTAAAAGGGATCTGAGGGGTGGCCTTTTCACACAGAGGGCATGAGCTGCCAGAGGAAGCTGCAGAGGCAGGTACAATTACAATGTTTAAAAAACATTTAGACAGGTACGTGGATAAGAAAGGTTTAGAGGGATATGGGCCAAACGCAGGCAAATAGAACCAGCTTGGATAGATGTCTTGGTCAGTATGGACAAGTTGGGACGAAGGGCCTGTTTCTGTGCTGTACAGCTCTGTGACTCTATATAAATCTAAGTATTTAAAATGGGCTAATTCTTTAATGAGGCAATGTTTCCTACAGACAATTCACACCTGACAGCACATCTTAAACATCATTTACCAAAAACTCAGCTGGACCAACCATACAAACACCACAACTACCACAGTGGGTTAAAGGTTGGATATGCTGCTACAAGTATCTCATCTCCTGACTCCACAAACCTCCTCTACCATCTACAAGGTACAAAATAGGAGCACGACAGAATACTCTCTACCTGCCTGGATGAGTGCAGCGTCAGCAACATTCACAGAGCTCAACACCACCCAGGACAAAGTAGCCCACTTGATTGCTATCCCCTCCACCGCTGGCATACAGTGGTTGCAGTTACTCTCCTAGGCTACTCCGACAGCAGCTACCAAACCAGTGACCTTCACCACTAAGGACAAGGGCAGCAAGTGCAGGGGAACACCACATTTGCAGATTCCCTTGTAAGTCACTCAAAATCTCAAAATCCTGACTTGGAAATGTGCCACAGTCCCTTCATCATTGCTGGGTCTAAATGCAGTCAATGAACCCATGAACACTACCTCGTTATTCTTCTTTTGCGCTATTTATTTATTTTTGTAACTTACAGTAATTTTTATGTCTTTAGGCCTCGCACTGTACTGCTGCCACAAAACAACACATTTCATGACATATGTCAGTGATAATAAACCTGATTCTGAATTGGACAGGAGCACCAAACCTCCAGAGAGAGACAGTGCATCCACATAGTGGATTTTATCAAGCCTCAGGCATATATTATTACCAGACGTATATCAGATGTAGTGTTGGCTGGGGATAAAACCTTCTCTCCTGGCGCCTAATAACAAGCTATCAACCATCAGATCTGAGGAGAGCAGGCCAAGCATTTAGTGTCAGAAGGGACAAGGGCTGTGACCAAACACACCCAGCCTGAAGTACAAAAAATGCAGCTCACTACAAGAATTGTTGACTCAGCCTTGACTTCCAAGGGCTACAGTGTGCCCAGAAGATCAGGTGTTCTACTTGAGCTTGGTTGAAGCACCGCAAGATCAATTTCAGATAGCCAGCCTTTCCTGTTTGTGTCAGAACCAGCCTGTTCTGATGTAAGGCCATTAACCAGTAACAATAACTCAGTTTCTCTCTCTCTCCATAGATGCTTACTGGCTTGCCAAGTATTTCCAGCATTCTCTTTTATTTCAGGTTTCCAGTAATTGCTGTGTTCTGCATCGCATGCTCCAGCATTTTTTTTTGACTCTTCTGACTTCATTCATCTCTGTCAATCAACACCCCCTCTAGGTCAACTCTGATTAACAAACAAGCCTTTACAACCCTCTCTTAGCCCTCCCATTTGTCTGCAACCTAAAATACCCCTTTACCCACTTCTGAAGAAAGTCTTTGACCCTAAATATTAATTCACTTGCGCTTTCCACAGATGCTGCCTGAACTGCTGAATATTTCCAGCATTTTCTGCTTTTATTAATCCACATCCTGCAATTAAAGTCCATGTTGGCTTTGGAACTTTCATCTCTGACAACAGTCAGTCAGAACAGTACTAGAGGCCCGAGATGTAAACAGAATACTTAGCAGGTCGGGCAGCATCTGTGGGAATGATTCAGGTCTGGGATCCAATATTAGAACTGAGAAACAGAGACAAGTTGGTAAGGAAGCAAAGAAGGTGGGGGAGGGTGATGGGTAGAACAAGGGGAATTTCCCTAATAGGGTGAGATCAGGTGACCTAATGTGTCAGATGTGGCTTCTTCATGTATGGCAAGGCTCTGGGACATGCCCAGCGAGCAACACTGTGCAAAAAGAACAGAAAACCTGAGCCAAAACAATGACAGCAGACAGAAATAGCCATCGATAATATAAACAGACAAATAGAGTGAGTTACCTGAAGTTTGAGAATTCAGTATTGAGTCTGGAAGGCTTCATTGTGCTGTTTTTCGAGCTTACCTTGAGCCTCACAGACAGGAGTAAGAGTGGGATGGTGAATTAAAGTGTCAGGCAATCAGAAGCTCAGCCCTGTGGACTCAGTGCCTGTGTTCCACAAAGTGACCACCTAATCTGCATCAGTTTTATTGTCAATGTAGAGGAGGCCACATTGTGAACACTGAATGCAGTACGCGAGTTTGGAAGAAGTGCAAGTGAATCGCTGCTTCACCTGGAAAGACCAGCTGAGGTCCCTGGATGGTGGGAATGGAAGCAGGGAACAGACAGGTATTGCACCTTCTGCAGATGTTTGGGCAAGTGCCAAATGACGAGTAGTGGTAGGTAATGATGGAAGGAAGATCCAGGGACTTGTGAAGGAAGCAACGACTTTGAAACGGTCAAAGGAGAGGGGATCTCGTGTCTGGTGGTGGAATCTTGTTGGGGGTAACAATGTATTTACAACACAATGTGCAGTTTCAGACACTTCGTTATGGACGGGGCAGGAAACCCATAAACAGAAGGAGTCATAGATTATAGCAAGGTGATGTCAGGAACTGGAGACTACAGTGGTGAGACTTGAACCACTGGAGATACTATCACTGGGACCAGAAGTTTTAAAGTGAAAGATTTTGATGATGTGGCACAAGGGTACAGTGGTTAATACTGCTGCCTTACAGCTGCAGTGACCAAGGTTTGATCCTGACCTTGCTGTCTACGTGGCGTTTCCTGTAATTTTCCTGTAACTGCATGGGCTTCCCCTGCGTGCCCTTGTTTCTTCAATATCTCAAAGACATGCTGGTGGGTTAATGAGATAGTGTAAATTACTTGGTGCTGGTAGGTGGCAAAATAATCAAAGGGGCATTGATGGGAATGTAAGAGAGTACAAGTTGCAGGGAGTACAGGGATATAAGGAGAGGGGGTATGGGACTGATTGGATCGCTGTTGGGAGAAGGCATGGAACCAATGGGCCAAATGGCATCTTTCCAAGTCATAGTAAGCAATAAGACAAAAAGTAGGAGGTTGAGATATTGTTAGAGCATGGAACACCCTGTCACAGGGAGTGATTGAGGCAGAAACAGTCTAAAAGTGGGAAAAAAATTATTTGAATTATTGGCTGGTACAGTGCTGGGAGTTGAGAGTGAGGGTGTGGCAGTGGAATCAGTTTTTCAATATTACTTTGGGGATATAGTCCACACAGGCATTTAAATACTCAGTAGGTCAGGTCGCAAACTGATGAAGGGTCTTCAACCCGAAACATTAGCTCTGTTTCCTCTTACTACAGATGGGGCCTGACCTGCTGAGTGTTTCCAGCAGTTATAGAGTCACAGAGTAATGCAGCATGGAAACAGGCCCTTCATCCCAACTGGTCCATGCCGACCTAAGCCAGTCCCATTTGCCCAAGTTTGGCCCATATCCCTCTAAACCTTTTATATCCACATACTTATCCATATGTCTCTTATATGTCATTATTGTACCTTGCTCAGCTACTTTCCCTGGCAGCTCATTCCATGTACACACTACCCCCTACGTGAAGAAGTTGCCCCTCAAGTCCCTTTTAACTCTTTCCCTCTCACCTTAAACCTATGCCCTCTAGTTTTTGATTCCCTTTCCCTGGGAAAAATACTGTGTGTTCACCCTATCTATGCACCTTGTGATTTTATACACCTCTGTACGGTCACCCCTCAGTCTTCTACACTCCAAGGAATAAAGTTCTAGCCTGCCCAACCTCTCCCTATAACTCAGGCCCTCCAATCTTGCCAACATTTTCGTAAATCTTTTTTGCACTCTTTCCATCTTAATGACATCTTTCTGGTTTTTTTTAGATTTCCAGCATCTAGCAGTTTTTTTTTTGAATTTCAGCACATATATTTTCTATTCATTTTTTGGGACCTGGCCTACACTTATTGCCCATCCCTCACTGCTCTTGAACTGATGGACAACTTCAGAGGGTACTAACAAGTCACCAACATTAGCCGGCCTGGAATCACAAAGAAACCAGCAGGTTTTCCTCCCAAAAGACATTAGTTAACAGGAGTTTTAACAACAGAAAATAGTTTTGTAGTTGTCACTACTGAAGGCATGTATCTTTAAAATTCCATAGTCTTAACTGAATTGAAGTTTCGCAGCTGCCATAGTGAGATTGTGGGCTGTTAGTCCTGGCCTCCAGAAGAGTAAACTTGGCAATTGAGTAAATATGGTGCACCACCACCATACCAAGCAACCACACCTGTCCTGAGCACCACGTAGGCAATCTCTTCATGCTTATGAATTGGCTCAGCTACCTCTACTCTCACTGCTATGTCAAATGATCACAAGCAACACTGGTGGAGCAGTGTGCTGCCAGCAATGCCTGAGTCGACTTGTATTCCATCAACTGATTGTATGTACCAGGGACATCTTATTAGCAGATTTACAATATTGGGATCTTTTGAATGGTGAATTAGAGAAAATATTACACAAAGGGCAATGTGATATTTACAACCGTTCTGGTTTCTTGAAGGTATGTCACTCAGGGAGGTAAGACTGTGAAATAAAAGGATGCATCAGTTGCACACAGTGTCTGCTCCACTCTTCTACCAACTCCATCAAAGTCAATGCGACCCAAGTAATTCCATTACACTCACCTCAGCATCTCATTACGTCAGGATTGCAATTAGTTTTACTGCAAGTAACTACACATGCACATCATTTTGAACTTCAAATATTATTTTATTGCATATTTTTAATTCAGAGGTGATTCTTTTAAAAACTGGAAACATTGGTTGAAAAGTTCCTTGAATTCCATTTGCTCTTAAACAGATTGTTCTTCACACGTTTGGATTTTTGAAAAGTCAATGAAAAAGAATTCATAGATGTGGAGATGATATATGGTATGATTTACAAAGATGATTTGAGCACTGCACATTACAACACATGCTGAAAACAGAGCTGGTAAACGATTTTACCAGTACATGGAGAATCTGATCAATAATCTGCTTCCCTTGTAAACTTATTTTTATTAAAGTTATTGCAATTATACATTGTATATAATAGATTTTTCCTAAAACTTGCATTAGCAGATTCAAACTTCGCATAATAGCAAAGAAGCAACAATTAATTAATGATTGAGTGACAAATTCAGTCTTTCACTTTCAGGGAGTTCCCTGCAACTTATGCCCTGAACTCTTATCTGAATGTGGAGTTCAGCAAATAACTCAAGGCCTAGTGAACACATTGCTGGTAATTTTGGGGCACATTAATGATTGGCACCTTCATCGTCAGTGTGGATAGGTCAGGAACCCACTACAGATCTAATAAACACGATGACAGGTGTTCACAACACTGCAGCTTTTGACAATGAGAATGTCAAGGAAAAGCAAAAGAAAACAAATTACAGAGAGAATTTGCTTGATCAAAGTGCGTATCTTCTTGATCAAACAGTAATTCAAAATAACTGACGACAGCTGCATAGCTTTTGAGAAAGGGTTAACAAGTAATTTCAACAGGACCTGCACATAATTCAGGACTTTTATACATAAAGCAAAATTCCTAAATGGATGCAAAGTAAAATATTATCAGTGTGGAAACCAGTTCCACTGCTAAAGGCATGACAGAGCATTTCAAACATCTAAATGATACTGCAACACTTGACAATAACGTTACAAAGAGTCAAGTGCATCTCTATAACATTTAGGAATAGATCAGCAATGAGCTCCTTAAAATGTCAGATTAAAAGTAATCTGAGTTATTCCAACACAGTTGTTGTCATTATACTCCAGTCTTTAAGCTTCTGGATGGATGAGAACATAACTAGAATGGAGACCCTGAAATGCCAAACTCTGGCTGCCTGCACAACACTGTAATTGGTTTTAGCATCTATGTAAAGGTCTGAACTGTCACACTCTATGCTTTCTGATAACATCATAAAGATATTCCACACTAACATGCACAGAGAAAAATCCTCAGATACCAGCACACCTCAAACTTGCACTTCTGTGCAGATGCAAAAGCAGGTGAATATGTGGCCTCTTGGTGCTGCCAACCTATCGTGGGATCATGCATTCACCCATGGCAGAAATCATCACCCTCTGCCTTGTGACTTCATGTTTGCCAGAATAGTCCATTGTGCAATACAAAATAATGTTGGGGTCGTGGTACAACACCCACTTAATATGAGCAACATCTGCGTTCTGTTCTGTTTAGAACTTCCTCAAAGCGGGAGAAGACTTCTACCCTTCTCCCTGGCAGCTTAAATTGAGTTTCAAACTGCTTAGTGTGACTGATATTATTTACCAGTCACCGAAGTTAGAAAGACTTGCATTTGCTAGGATGAGACCTCCTGTTCTCTTCCAAACACAGGTTGCTGGTTTGCTGCTTCCATGTGGAACCATATTAATTGGGAACAATCCTTTCATAACTACAGCTAGTCTCCAAAGATCACCTGGGTAGGTCTAGGAACCTCATCAATTACCATTTTTAATTTCCCGGGCAGTTAAGACACAGACTTTGAAATGCTCTAGGATTTCTGGTACAGTCTACACATTGGAAAACAAGTAATTATTTGCTTCTTCATTGAATACATCTAAAACAAAACTCTTCTTGTATGGAATGTTGCAATTTGTGGCAACCTCTCACCAAAGTAAAACTCACCCCAAGGCTAGGTTTCAAAATGGTAACTGTTTAAATAAAAGTAAAAACACTGAAAATATTTAACCTCTTGCAGTCATTTGTGCTGAGATCCTGCACTGCAGTTAGACTGCACTCTAGTACAAGTGCAGGAGGTGCACTGGCATCGTTGAGATTGGATTGGTTGGATTACATAAAGCCACAAGCCTGCCTCAGGCATAAGGGGGAATATGGTTGATGTTGTTTGCATTGCTCACACCATCTGCAGGTGTTAGGTGTCCTCTAACATGTCATGCCTGCAAAGTGACCTGCAATTAATCATCCAAGGGGCTTTTCTGTAGCAGGGCCTGAGCTTAAGGTGGTGTAAAGCTGACTGAAAGCACGGTCTTAAGTGCAGGGATAAAGAGGCTAATGGAAGGAATTCCAAAGAGTAGTCCCAAGATGGCTATAAGCTTTGGTTTGTAAGAGCGCTGGGGAGGTGAACAGAAAGATCCCAAGGTAAGAGCTGGGATGAATGGTGTTGGGAGGGTGCAGTGATGGATTAGGTAAGGTTACACTAGGCAAGTGTGTTCAGGGCAAGATTTTTGGATTTGGAGTCAACGAGAGGTTAAAGATTGGAACAGGATGTGAGAACAGAGTCCCAGGCAAATTGAAGGGAGCAGCTTGGGAGGGCAGCGAGAAAGGACTCTCCACAGCAGGCCCAAAACTGATGATATGAGTGTGCTGGGATCATCAAAGAATACAGGAGCACTCTGTCCCTTGAGTCCGCACGTTCAATTAGATGAGAGTTGCTGGTATCCGTTTTTGGTGTATTCTGCCTTTACACTTCATATGAGATGAACTCAAATATCGTGGTTCAAGTCCCAGGATAGATTCAGCAAGGGTGAGATATCCACATGTTCCCATCCAACATTGGTGAATTTTATTGTCTACTGTCTATAGATGCCAATGTACATTGGAATATGTTAGATACTAACTTAAAAAGCAGAACTTCAGTAATATATAAGTTAATTTAAAAACAAAAATTTAAGAACTGTACAAATCTCAGAAAGAGTTGTTTGGGGGAGGTAATGAAACAAAAGTCTAGTGTATTAAAGAAACTTGTGCACTCTGGGCCATCTGTGAACATGCCAGTGCAACAGATGACATCGCACAGCAGTGTAGAGTTATTTTCTACCTAGTAAGTTTTTGAAGATCTGTAGCTTCTGATTGTCCCTTTCACCTTCTGGCAGGTGATCTATAGGGGAGACTCATGTCAGTCGGATGGTCTGAGGAGTAAGAAATAATCAGTGTGCAATACAGTGCTTACGATGCAATTGCAGAAAATTGGACCAATTCCAGTTCTGCCAGGGATAAATACTGGGCTGTAATGCAAGTGTGGAGACAGACACAAAAAAAAACTTGCTCTCCTCCTCCCCACCCAATCTAACATCTTGTGCACTCACAGTCATTCGTTACTTTAATGAAATGCTTCACTTTGCAGTAACTGCATTGCACAAATCAGATGAGGTAGTCTATTGATGCTGTATGGGGACTGTTCAGAAAGTGTATGGGTCAGTTATGTCAGACAACAAGTTCACAACAATACCAAACCTATTTGTGAGACTAAAATACATCAGCGGCATTCTAGAGGTAAAGTTGGGGAGGGTAGAGTGGTGGGCTGAGGCTTGGGTGGGACCAGGGGAAGATGAACCTCAAAGCCTGTACCCAATCTAAAAACTTTGCTTACCTCGAATAAAACAGCAAATTGCTACAAAACTACAACAGAAAAACAAGGTCTTCAAAGAATCAAGTGACTTGCATATTATAAATTATGAAATTGACTGCTGCTGCTACAATGAATGCCCAACTGATAGTTCTGTGTAAACGTTTTAGTGAGTCAACTGTGTTACCTTAATAAAAGTAGTTTGGTCACAATAAAGTTTGCATCCCTTCATTTTAATCCATGTGGAAGTAGTGGTTTCCCAGTCTTGTTCCACATCAAATTTTCTCGGCTGCATTTTTATAGCAGCCAGTGATTCCAGCATTGGTTCTATCCGTGCACAAGCTGCTCCACAATGGCTGGGGCAGCCTCACTGGCAGGGCCGCAGAAGATGGGAACAGCAGTGGGACAGCTCACCACTCCAGCCTGTTCTCCCTTCAGTGAGATAATGGCTGGTGTGCAACCTGGCTCATTTTGTGCACTGCACGGCGTGGCTGAATGTTAACTGCCACTGTTGTCACCAACCCTGCATGCTAGGATAAGCCTGCTCTCAGTCAGAACTCAGACCTGAAGCGAGTTTCTTTCAGAATAGCACCTGCACTTTAAAAGCTGCACTTATGCTAAAAACAAACACTGCTCAAATAAGACCAATGGCAGTGGGCTCTGGTGGGAAGCAGGGAGCGAAGTACTGTGGTGGTGTTATATGAGGTTTTCAACCATCTGAAGCATTGAACAGCCTCTTGTGACCACCATATGCAGCCCTGCTCACCATCTCATAATCCAGCAATATTCATTGCTCACCACTAACCACTCCTTCTCCCACTGGGAGAGGTCAGTGCTAACACTTTGAAAATCATATAGAGTTACATTGGAAAATAAAACCAAATCAGGGATTTCCAGTTATCCCGAGGCTACTGGGAGCAAGGAGCCATGTTGAGACCCTGGACAATTCCTCAACAATATTTAGCATTCTAAATTTATGGAGCTTAAATGTTTGCAAGAACAAATCATTGACAATATACTCACTTTGAAAACTTAAAAATGTGGCTTCCAGATAAAAATAGCTTCTCACTGGTAGATCACAGACAGGACCGAATGTTCCTGAGGATGTTGCAGCTCTTTTTAATTGGTCTCTCCTCAGTATGCTTGGAGGCAACCATCATGTATAACCAGATCAGCAGTGGTACTATTACAAACTTAGCTTGGATTGTAGAATAATATGAAACTTCAGAAAGTTAAATTAGAAAACAAAAATAGCTGAATGTGCAACTTATCCCGCATGACTTAAAGTCCTTCTCTAAACAGAATTATAATTTTTTTATTTTCTCATTGGCATTGATTTGCCTTTGCTTTCCTTCCCGTGGATTCCTAACAGTTCAGATTTGTTGTGATAAAAAGAAAACTTCACGTAAAATAATTTGTAAAACCTTAAAACATCGTCAGTCTGAGTAGTGGAAAGTTGCTGTCAAATAGTGGTTGCACATTCTTTCTGAGGCTCACCGCTGCCAGGCACGACGACCTTTGTGGAATTCTGATCCAGCATCTTGGTTGTGGTTTCTTCTGCCACCTGCATTTCCTGTTGCTTGCGTTTCCTATACTGGATCCACGGGATGGTACAAAGGATTGCTCCTCCAATCAGCGGCGGCACACCAGCCAGGTAGAAGGCCAGGTTGTAGTTTCCCAGAGAGTCGCGCAGAAAACCTGGGAAGGGAAGGAAGAGGGACGAGTCAATGAGTTTACAGGACCACAAGATGGATAGGCCATTTCGCCCACCTTAGTTCATTCATCTACTGGGACAGTTTCTAAATTCTACACTCTCAGCCCCCGATCTCTTTTGAAGTAATTTTTGTAGAATCAAGAGGATTGTTACAGCATTAGAGGACATTTGACCCACCAATTCCATCCACCCAATTTGACTACTCTTTCCCTGGAGTCCTGCAAATTCAGCAAATTGGGAAAAATGACATTTGGTCTCCTTCCACCAAATCGTGAATAGTTGGAGCCCAAGCATTGATTCTGCAGCACCCCACTAGTCACAGCTTGCCAGGCCTATGAGGATCTGTTTATTGTCACTCTGCTCTCTTTGCAATCTATGTCAGTACATTATCCCAGATTCCACATGCCCTAACCTTTTTTAACCAACCTTCTGGAAATCCAAATACACCACATCCACTGGTTCCCCTCATCTATTCTACTTGTCACATCCTCAAAGAGCTCCAACAGGTTAATGAAGCAGAATTTACATATCATAAGTTCTTGTTGACTTTGCTCAGTCCTATTAGTCCTTCTAAAGTTGCTCTGTTAGTAAGTGCTTCATTACAGGCTCCAGCATTTAAGATCTCTTTATTAGTCTCATGTACATCGAAACACACAGTGAAATGCATCTTTTGCATAGAGTGTTCTAGGGGCAGCCCGCAAGTGTCGCCACGCTTCCAGCGCCAACATAGCGTGCCCACAGCTTCCTAACTGGTACGTCTTTGGAATGTGGGAGGAAACCAGAGCACCCAGAGGAAACCCATGCATACACGGGGAGAATGTACAAACTCCTTATAGACAGCAGCCGGGTCGCTGGCCCTGTAATAGCGTTACACTAACTGCTACACTACTGTGCCTGCCCCCTTACCACTGTCATTAGGTTAACAGGTTGGTAGTTCAACGTTTTCTTTCTCCCATCTTTCTTAAATAGTGGAGTCACATTTCTACTCTCCAATCCACAGGAACCATTCCAAACCTACAGAACCTTGGAAGGTGATAACCAAAGCATCTACCAGCCTTGTAGCCACCTTGTTCAAAACTCTAGGATGTAGATCATAAGATCCTTGGGATTTATCAGCTTTCAAGTTCACCAACTTCTCCAGTAGATATTTTGACTAATAATTATTTCCTTCAGTTCCCCATTCTCACTAGACCTTTGATTCTCTAATATATCCAGCAAGTTTTCAATGTCTTCTTCCATGAAGACAGACACAAAGTAATTGTTTAATTCCTGTGCCCAGTATAAATTCTCCTCTCTTTCTGTCTGTGAAGGGAAAAAGCCCCTACCCACTCCTTTCACCACCTGCTGCCATGATCGAGCTCGCTGTCTTGTGTTTAAAATTCATTCACAGCGTGTGGACGCCACCGGCAAGGCTGGCATTCATTGCCCCTCCCTAATTGCCCCCTGAACTGAATGGTTCACTGGGTCATTTCAGAGGGGCAAGTTCTGGAGCCACAAAGAAACCAGACTAGGTGAAGACAGCCAATTTCTTACCCTGAAGGACGGCAGTGAACCAGATGTCTTTGTAATGACAATCCCAGTTCTTTGGTCATCATTACCGACAACGGTCATAGAGTCATACAGCACAAAGCAGGCCATTCAGCCAACCATCAAGCACCCATTTAGACTAATCCCACACCAATCCCATTTTTGTCTCCCATTAACATCCACCAGGTTCTACCGCTCACCTACGCGCTCAGGGCAACTAACGGTGGCCAGTTAACCTCGTGTCTTTGGGGCGTGGTAGGAAACCGGAGCACACAGAGGAAATCCACACAGTCACATGGAGAACATGCAAACTCCACACTGACAGCATCTGAGGTCAAGACTGAACCCAAGCCACTGGAGCCGTGAGGCAGCAGCTCTGCCAGCTACACTGAGCCACTTCTTGTTTCTAAGACTTGTTTTTAATTCCAGATTTACTTAATTATTGGAATTTAAGTTTGCCAGTTTCTGTGGGGGTGTTGGGATTCATGTCTCCAGATGAGTGAGCCAGACCGCTGGGTAAGACTGTGCTCCCCCACTGCCACATGCAGGAGGCTACCTTCCGTGCTGGACGGTGGATGCCCCCCCCCCACCCTAGCCGCCACACCTCGACCAGCAGCAAAAGGCCAGCTGATGACCGTGCCAACAACTGGCATTAATCTCAGCACCTTGGAGTACAAGAACTTTCCAAGGCACTTGGGACAGTCACAAGCAGAGAAGTAAAATGGAGAGAAACCCAAGACGATATGAGGCAGCAACCAGAGGTTTGTATAAAGAGGTGTGTTTTAAAGATTGTGAAGGAGGGAAGATGGGAGGGCCAAGGGAGTGAAGCCTTGGAAATGTGTGTGGAGGGCGGTGATGAGGGGTGAGTGAGTAGTTGGAGGGCGAGAGGAGGTTGAAGAAATGGAAAGGCCATGAACTAAACACTTTCACCACCTACTGCCATTATAAGCATTGTTTAACCTGGTAGATCCCCGCAACATCTGCTCAGGTTCAGAAGGCCATCTGCTTTCCCTTCCTCATTTTAATGTCACTCCCTAGGCACTCTCAGGTTTCCGACACACTCACAGAACAAGTGGGAATAGGATCCACGAGAACTGCTTCCAGTCTGCCGCGGTGAGCCTCTGTCTGAAGGCAGGGAAAGGGGCGTTACCACAACACTCATGGAAACTCCATGGAAACCCACAACTAACGGAAACCTTCGTGCCTAAATCATGGCCATTCTGAAGAGGGGTCAGCATCCATTTGTGCTTCCCTGCCAGAGAGTGATAGGCTGCCATTCCCATCATTTTCCTTCCGTTTCCACTTTCCGTAATTCCCTGCTTTAATGAAACAAAACACTTTTATTTCAGGTTGCTGGAGAAAAATGTTTTGCTGCATAAGGTGAACTTGATTAAAAAGCAAACCACTGAAATAAACACAGTTCACCAACTCCCGACAAAGTGGAAGTTACGTAGGAGATAACATCTAGTTTCTATGGCACAGTTCAACAGTAACGTTTAGAACAATAGCACTGGACACGGAAGATCAGTCATGCCTTTCCACAATGCAGTGAAAGGTACTTTATATTCAGTCCACATTGCAGAACTATTGTTACTGCAATCTATTTGTAGTAATAGACTGCACATAGTCACTCTGATGTTTTCCCTTTAAACTGGAGCAGCAGGATTGCACAAGGTTATTTGATCTGGTGCATAAGCAGCACCCAATGTTCATTTTAAATCATGGTTGAGATCTTATCCTTGCCATCTTCCCAACGGTAAGTTAGATCTGATTTATTTTAAGAGCAGAGCACCCACTTACCACAGGTCAGTGTGATCTGGGAGGTCGGGGTAACATGCTGCCCAACACTGCAGTCACTCAGCGTGGCAGCTTCTAAGCCTCATTTCAAATAACTCTGGGAAAATTCCTGAATAAAAAAAACATTCTTGGCTCCCCAACCCCTGGAAATCACCATGATCATCTGCAGTGCCCTTCCTTTGAGCAGCAATGTTAAACACGATGTCAGGAGATGGTGAGATACCTTTAAAAGGAGCAGGAATGGTAAAAATCCATATTAATGAATGCCCCTCCCTAAGTTCCCAGATCTGCCACACTCTCACACCTAGAACTAACATTACACACCGAGACTCCTTTCTGTACTACCACCTCCCTGACATTCACTGGTTGGTCACCACCAGTAGCTGAGAAGACAACGATTTAAGTTCACAGTGAGGAATAGCACAGTTTGAATGTTTTTATAGAACATGGAACAGTACAGCACAGGAACAGGCCCTTCAGCCCACAATGTCTGCCTATGACTATGATGGCAATCAAATCTAATCCCATCTGCCTGCACGTGGTCTGTATCTCTCCATTCCCTGCCTGTTCATGTGTCTGTCTAAATGCTCTTTAAACTACCATATGCTACCATATCTGCTTCCACCACATCAGCTGGCAGTGCATTCCAGGCACCTACCACCCTCTGTGTAAAAAAATTTGCCTCGTAAATCTCCTTTAAACTTCTCCCTCTCACCAGCCAAGGCCCCACACCAATTCCACTAACTTACTCTCTCAAACAAGTGTGCAGGGCACCTGCCAGAAACCAGAGAGACTTTTAACTACTTGGATGTGAGTGGTGTCTCACTGCTATTTCAACCAAGGGCTGAGCAGGAAACAGATTGTGGTTTTCTGTCCAGGAAAACCTGGTGCAGAAGAACACAGGCCGAGAAGGCCCATGAGGGGAGGTTTGTTGTAGAGGAGGGAAGATCAGGAGTTCTGTTCTCAGTCCAAGGATAAACTTAGGTCTTTGCTGCTCTGGACATCTCACCCACTCCCCTTTTCCCCGTCACCAAGTGCTCCAGAACATACTCTGCACCCTGACTTACCCCAGTACTAAGGACCATTTCCTTGGGAGGCGCCTGCCCAATGAGCCCCTGCCTTGCCTGCTGACCAACTGGCTCCTCCTTCGGGCTTCAAATGAGAGACTGACTTGAGGTTTGCAAGTCAGGCCCAAGAGTCAACATGCCTGCTGGCAAGCTCGGGCCAGTTCGCCACCAGCCAGGGCTCCAGGGCCAAGCAACCCACTCAATTAAAATTGGGGCTTTGTTGCCATCTTGACTGACATGGTCAATGCCTGTTTACACCATTCTCAGCTGGAGCTGGGATGCAGGTGATTACAAATGAAGCAAACCTGCCGACACATGTGGCGTAGATTCCGTCCGTCAGAGACTGAAACATTCGTGAGGAAATAAAAAAAAACTGCAATTGCTGGAAATCGAAAACAAAAGACAGAAAATGCTGGAAGTTCCCAGCAGGTCAGGCTGCATGTGCGGGAAGAGAAACAGAGTCAACGTTTCGGGTCGGAGACCCTTCGTCAGGAACAGTCACATCTGATGGGCTCGGGCAATTTACTCATCAACCCTTTGCATTCAGGAACAGAGGATTACTGGCTGCATTCCCAGGCATGGCACTGCTCGCTCCAGAGGAGTTGTTCTTTCTCCCAGGAAGGGACAGGTGATGGTGCACGACATCAGACCTGCTCAAGATATCCTGTTGTTAACTGACATTAATGCTCTTACCTTATCTATTTTGTTGATCAAAGTTATCAGCTCAAGGTCCTACTTCCCTCTAATTGTGTGCTCCTGGCTGCAGTTCAAAGCTCCACTTACACCACAGAGTAACCGGTTAACTGTCGGTGCTTAAGCAAAACGGGACTTGTCAATGAGAGGCAGTAATGGCATTTGTGCCAGGGCTGGGTGGGTGAGAGTTATTGGGAGCAGGAGGCTGGGGGGCACTTTAACTCCTACCACCCCCATCCTAAGCCTTATAGCAAACATCCTGGATCAACCTCAGCCAGTCAGATGTGGAGGCTCTTATCAGACATAAGCATTCCCCCTTCCCAATATTTTTCTCCGTCAATCAGTGAAAACGTGTACAGAATCTGACAGGGTTGCCAGGGTGGGGAGAGAAGGTGAAGACCAGGAGAGGCCTAAGGATCATAAACCTCATGTCGGTAAAACCCCATCTGTTTCACTAATGTCTTGCAAGGATAAGATATCTTTATTAGTCATGTGTACATCGAAACACACAGCAAAATGCATCTTTTGCCTAGAGTGTTCTGGGAGGCAGCCCACAAGTGTCACCACGCTTCCGGCACCAACATAACATGCCCACAATGTCCTAACCTGTACGTCTTTGGAACATGGGAGGAAACCGGAGCATCCAGAGGAAACCCACGCAGACACGGGGAGAACGTACAAACTCCTTACAGACAGCGGCCGGAATTGAACCTGGGTCGCTGGCGCTGTAATAGCGTCACTCTAACCGCTACACTACTGTGCCTCGATGACACGGACTGTGAGTGGGTGCCTGAAATGGCCTAGCAAGTAACTCGGCCTATGGGCCAATTCAATATGGGCCACTGCTGGCCTTGGCAACAACATTCACATCCTGTGTGAATCTTGTGTAATTTATTCCAAGCCCTCACATATGTCCTGCAGGCACAATTAAACCTTAGTGTTTTATTATTGATTTAGTATCCTGGTGTTTGCAGTCTTGTTACCCCTGTTTATACAGCCCAGAATCCCTTTGGCACTATCCTGGAGAATCAGTGATGCCATCCACACCTGTCCAGCAACTAATGCAAGAGATGGGGAGAACCTTGCACGGCATTGACCCCACAATGAACTGACACTTCAATAACCTGCAACATCACCTTCACAGATCGCCGTACTAACAGGGACACCAGAGATTGCAGATGCTGGAACCTTGAGCAACAAACAACCTGCTGGAGGAACTTGGTGGATCAAGCAGCATCTGTTGCGGGGGAAGGATACGTGGCTGTAGCAGCAGGTCTTGGTAAGAGCATGGTCGAAGAGCCGGAAAGCAGTAGAAACCACAGAGGGGGAGGAGTGAGAGAGGGTCTCACAGAACCCCCAAAGTGGGGATGCCTTGAGGAGACTTTGCAATGGGGTAGCAAAATGGAGAC
The DNA here is from genome assembly GCF_009764475.1 of Pristis pectinata. NCBI lineage: Eukaryota > Metazoa > Chordata > Chondrichthyes > Rhinopristiformes > Pristidae > Pristis > Pristis pectinata. Next base: position 85,508,080 of record NC_067414.1, on the reverse strand, counting down.
ACAAGAAGGCTGCAGATGCTGGAATCTGGAGCAACAAACAACCTGCTGGAGGAACTTAGCAGGTCAAGCTGCATCTGTGTGCAGGAAGGATGCAAGGTTTCAGCACGAAACCTCGACAATTCCTTCTGCTCCCCCCCACCCCCAAACACATCCTGCTCGACTCCCTGAGTTCCTCCAGCAGATTGTTTGTTGCTCTGTGCCTACAGGTTGGGTCTTTCTCTCCCTACTGTACCATTCTGTTTGTAAACTGTTTTGGGGAAGGATCCCTAAACCTCTAAGTAAGTAACATGAGGTTGGAGGATTGTTGCCATATTTTCTACAGCCTACTCTTGCGCAGCTCGAGTTGGGCACATACCTCTAACCTCCAGCTCTTACTAGGTGAAATTTCCCAAACCCCCTCCCCTCAAGCTACATAGAAACGCCCTTCATCGCATGGAGCAGTTGGAGAAGGCAGTGGCTCAATGCCACCATGTCCTGGGCAACGTTGGCTTTACCAATCAGATTTAGATTCAGATTAGTTTATCGTCTCTCACACAGACACCAGGGTGCAATCAAACTCCCTGCTCAAAATGAATGAGAACAAATATATACTTCCCTGTCCTTCCCATGCTTCACCGGGTTTGCGGAGGAAGCCCTTTTTTTACATAAGGGTGACCATGTTGAGGCAGCAGGAAAGTAAATTCATTAAGTTTTAGGAACACGTTTTTAAAATAATGATGTTAAATAAACAAGGATGTACATAAGGTAACTCAGCTTTTCACTTCTTGGGCTGCACATGTCCAGATCATAAAAGCCAAGTCATGCATGAAGTTTAAATCAAATTAATTTGACTTTAAACTGCAGAAACCAACAGGATTTGGTGCTCTAATCCAGGATTAAAATGTTAATCGCTAGGCTCACAAACTTCAAACAAATCAGCAAGTAAGAAAATTCAAATATAAATCCTCTCACGGCTATTGCCAGACGCAGCTCGACAGTCTCAACAGCTGTATGCCTCTGGGGCATGCAGGAACTACTGAGTTATGTCAATCATAGGAGGCCACTCGGTCCGTCTAGTCTGCACTGTCTCTTTGTAGTGTAACCCCGTCAGATTCATTCCACCCCTCCTTCCCCCTTAAAGCTGCAAATTGTTCTCCCTCAACTGCCTATCCAGTTCCCTTTTGAAAGTCCCGTTGACTCTCTTTCCACCACCCACACAGGCAGAGAGTTCCAGATTATAACCAGTCTCCACATAAAGTAGCCTTTCCTCTTTGTATCCCCTGCTTTATATTTTAATCGTTACTTTGCATCAATGTAAAAGATTCTCTGAATCCCATTTGCCTTGTCTGAAACCACAAACTGCATCAGCCTCCTTCTCTTAACAAGTTATACCCTGAGTGATTCCTGCCAATTCTGTGAAACTCTCATATTTGCATTTCAACTCTGAGAGGCGTTAGTAGATATTTGCATAGGTTAATGACTAGTTAGTTTCTGAATCTTAGATGGCATGAAGACCATACATTTTCCATTTGTTATTAACCATTCTGGAAACCAAAATGTACAAAGAAATGGCATGAGAAACTAAAGGTATGTACATCTTTAAACTGATCCAGCATTACTCAATTAAAAATGGCATGTTACTCATTAAATTTAAAATTCCTAAGTTACTTTAAAGTTTTTCCAAAAACCCCACCTCCCACAGAGTTGTAGAGCTAAACAGCACAGAAACAGGCCCTTCAGCCCAACTCGTCCGTGCCGACAAAATTGCCTAATTGAGATTGTCCCATTTGCCCGCGTTTGGCCCACATCCCTCTAAACCCCTCCTATCCACTTCACCGTCCAAATGTCTTTTAAATGTCGTAATTGTACCCACCTCTACCACTTCCTCTGGCAGCTCGTTCCATATACCCACCACCCTCTGTGTGAGAAAGTTGCCCCTCGGGTCCCTTCTAAATCTTTCCCCTCTCACCTTAAACCTATGCCCTCTAGTTTTGGACTCCCCTACTCTAGGAAAAAGACTTTGGCTATTCACTTTATCTATGCCCCTCATGATTTTATTAACCTCCATAACCTGTTAACCTTATGTTACATCCCTAAGGCTAACAGGAGGCCATTTGGGCCACCAAGTCTATGCCAACTCTCAGAGCAGTTCCATCAATCCCACTCATTTCCCTGTAACTTATTCATTCTCCTATGTCCATTAATTCCTCTCTGATTCTACCTGTTGCAACATCAGGGGTAATGTATAGTGGCCAATTAACATACCAACCAACATGTCTTTGGAATGTGGGAGAGAAAACCAGAGCATGAGGGGGAATCCCACGTAGTCACAGAGAGAGCATGCCAACGCCACACAGACAGCACCAGAGATCGGTATTGAGCCTGAGCTACTGGATCAGTGAGGCAGCAGTACTGCCTTCCAACAGCCTGGGGTGAACATACTTCTCCAATTCTAATCCCTTGATTTTAATCACACTTTTAGTTTCCACTCTCAAATTCACTCCCTAAACATCCCCCACCTCTTTCTCCTCCTTAAAACCAACCTTGGCCAAATGTGCCACTGTTTCCTTATACAGTTCAGTGTCAAATTCCAATGAAGCACCACAAGGTGTCTCTTTTAACACAGTTGTTATTACTGTTAGTACTAATGAACATTTCCAGACTGTTAATGAGATGGTTTCCTCTTCATTTGAATGGCTGATAGCACAGGTCTAAGACTCTGTGTACATCATATGCTTCACCTATTTACAGGTATCAAATATCAGATGATGTAATTATTAAGATCAATAAAGGACATTTTCAGTCTTGAGCCATCTAGTTGGAGGTTACCTGCAATTGGCGGTCCAGATGTCATTGGTATAGACATCAGCCCGAGAAGGAATCCTATTGCCTGGGACACATTCTCTGAACCCACAAGCTCAAAGGCAATGGGGGCCATGATTGAGATGAAGCAGCCATCAAATAAACCCATGAAAAGGCAAACAACGATGAGCCCAGCAAAACCTTGGCAAACGGGAATCATCATGGACATCAGGCCGATCACAAAGAACGAGGCCACCTGCAAAAAGAAGGGAAAAAATATCATTCTCTTCACCCGCTCTATAACATGAAGAACAGCACAAACATTTTCCAGTTTCACTTACAAGCAGCTCTTGCAATACCATAAGGAGTGAGCATTAGTACAAGTAATTGCAAAGACAAATAAATTGGCCTGGAATTTCTACAAATAAATTGTTGTTCCGCGTGGCAGTGGTATTAAATACATTCCATCTGACATTTACCACTGAGAGAGTCAGGGACCCCTCCTGCACAAGCACAAACTCTTCAACTTCTGTGCGTTTGATCATCGCTGCCAAGTTAACTCTACTCCAGCACTGGACCCCACACAGATCAGCAGTGTAGTGGAAATTCTCCCAGTTTCCCAGCATTATGCCACCAGAGAGGTAGGTTCAGTTTTAACTTGATTATATTATTTTGAATTGACAATTAATTTAAATTATCTCAATTGTTTTTAAGAGGTTTTTTTTGTGTTATTGTGATCAGATGCAATGCTGTGTTTTTAAAACACAGAGGGAGACGGGAGTGACCTCCTGAGTCACCTTGGATTAATGGTTTCAAAATTCAAATAATTCCAGGGCAGCTCCACTCCAACATACATGTAGAATTATGCCTTGCTCATTCTCCAGAATGCTTTAAGCACAAAGCAAACTCACTGGAAACCTCAGTTGGAGGCCAAGGCTACCTAGAATGAGATGGAAAGCATCCTAGCTATTGGCAACAACTCTGCTCTTTTACTGGATAGCCATTAGTAGTGGTACAGGCAGCAATGGAGTGCCTGGTTCAGGTATCCAATTGACCATTTTCCCAAAAGAAGATAGAACTGGTTTCGGAATTCCTTCAGTTAGTCTGTCAGCTGAGAACACACAAACTCATTCCTCCTCACCAATCCCCAGTGTCACTTGCTGGCCATCAAAGAGCTGATGACTGTTGAATGGCTATAATGATGGGCTGAAGGGCCTCTCTGCGCTGTACAACACTAAGACTCAGTGACTATAGGGGCTGTGAACAACATGACGAACCATCCACGATTACTATCAGATGTTACCACCACGTTCCTGTTGGCCTTGGTGTAGATAAGCATCATATGAATGGTGGGGCGCTAGAGAGTGTAATGGAACAGAGGGACCTAGGAGTACAGGTGCAAAGTTCATTGGAAGTGTCATCACAGGTAGACACAGTGGTGAAAAAGGTGTTTAGCATGCTGCTCTTCATCAGTCAGGGCACTGAGCATAGGAGTTAGGACATTGGTGAGGCCATACTTGGTGTACTGCGTACAGTTTTGGTTGCCCTATTATAGGAAAGAGTGCAGAGAAGATTTACGAGGATGTTGCCAGGACTAGAGGGCCTGAGTTATAGGGAGAGGTTGGCCAGGATAGGTCTTTATTCCTTGGAACGCAGGAGAATGAGGGGCAACATAGAAATGTTTAAAATTATGAGAGGCATAGAAAAGGTGAATGGTAACAGTCTCTCCCCAGGGTACGGGAGTTCAAAACTAGGGGGCATAGGTTTAGGCAGAGAGGGGAAAGATTTAAGAGGGACCTGAGGGACAACTTCTTCACACAGAGGGTGGTGAGTATATGGAACGGGCTGCCAGAGGAAGTGGGTGAGGCAGGTCACTTGGATAGGTACAGGGAGGGGTGGGGCTTGGAGGGATATGGGCCGAACGCAGGAAATTGGGACTAGATGGGTGGGCACCATGGTCAGCAATGGACTGGTTGGGCTGAAGGGCTTGTATCCATGCTGTATCGCTCCACGACTCTATATCCTACTGAACTCTGTGGCTACATTCCACCAGGTGGCAGGTTACCTCACTCCCATGACGGCCACCGAGTCTCCCGTAACTGAGCAGACCCAGCTGATGGGCAATGCCTCCCGGCATCTGTCACCGGCAATTCCCAAACCTCCCCTGTGGCCCATCCGTTCAACATGGGATTCAGCTAGTTAGTACAATCTGTACTATCTTCACATGTTCAATAGCAAGTCAGTTATATTACGACTGATTTTATTCATCAGTAGCAACCTATTCAATACCCTCCCTCCCCAGGTACTCAGCAGTGGATTAGCATAGGCCAGATCCCTTCTTTCCTACCACCCCCTTCCCTGTAAAACACAAACCCACCTTACCTGAAGGAAAACTTTATTTGCGCCAGGTAGGTAATCCGCTACCCTGCCAAACACCAATCGCCCGACCCCAGAGGAGATCCCAATGCACATCAGCAGAACTTCTTCATTTTGCAGTTTAAAAGTTTCTTCCACATACTTCATCTGTTAATATAAAAAAAACCTAAAAGTTATAGTGTGCTAGTGTGACCCAGACACCCTAGATGTACTCAAGCCATCAGTCAATAAGAGCTTTCTTAACCAGTTTTATTCTTTGTGGGGAATCTAACCCAATTATTTGAATTGGATTTAAGGCCTCAGTTTAACACAGCCGAGGCAAGTGATGCAAATCCATTAAAGACACAAATTTACACATAAATGACTTTGACAGTAACTTCCAGGTTATTAAGAACTTGCTTCTTGATGCACCTTGTGGAATTAGAATCAGAATCAGATTTATTATCACTGACTTACATGACGTGTGGCAGCAGTACAGTGTAAAAGACGTAACATTACAATAAATTACAAAAATAAATAAATAGTGGAAAAGAAAGGAATAACAAGGTAGTGTTCATGGGTTCATGGACTATTCAGAAATCTGATAGTGGAGGGGAAGAAACTGTTCCTGAAACATTGAGTGTGGGTCTTCAGGTTCCTGTACCTCCTCCCTGATGGTAGTAATGAGAAGAGGGCATGTCCCGGATGGTGCAGGTCCTTAGGTAGATCACTCCACCAGTGAACTACTTATGGAGAAGTTTCCCTGGTTTGTCATAAATGCAGCAGCTGATGTGTCAACAGCAAGACTTCACGGAGAACAATCTAATGATCGGTGTTGGGGAAACAAACTAGGAAAAGGGAAGCCTGAAATCTAATGCAACATGGGAAATCAGAGGAGGGGAAATCTATGCAGTCACTCATCAAGATCACGGTTGATCTCAGATGACGACTCTTGACCTGAAACATCAACTGTCCATTTCCCTCCACAGATGCTGCCTGACCTCTTCCTCCAGAAGTTTGCTTTTTACTCCAAATTCCAGCATCTGCAAGTCTCCATTACTGATTGATCTCATCCTGTCTGGAAACCAAAACCCCCTAAAAGTCTAAAAACCCATCTAAGCTTTGAACGTTATCAGAGCATCAGAGCTCTGACGGCTTTTATAATAATTCACAGGATACAGAGCAGCAGAAAGGCCTGCATTTGATTGGTGGTGAGCCACATTCTTAAACGCCTGCTGGCTGCCCGGTGAAGGTGCTCGCATGTTGCTGATGGGAGGGGTGACCCAGAATTCTAATGATGGATGGATGAATGAATGATGATATATTTCCAAGCCTGGATAGTGTGTAGCTTGGAGAGGGTTGTGTTCCAATGTGCCTGCAGTCCTTATCCCTCTAGGTGGCAGAGATCATGGATATGGCAGATGCACTTGAAGAAGTCTTGCTGAGCTTCTGCAGTGCTTTCTGTAGATGGCATGCACTGCAGTTACTGCGCGCTGGTGGAGGGAGGGAATGTTAAGGGTGGAGGACAGCTTGACAAACATACAGGCTAACCATGTTTGGTCAAACTTTGAGTGTCATGGAGCTTCATGTTGACTTGGCAACTGGAGAGTATTCCATCACTCTCCTGACTTGCACGCAGTAGAAAGGCCTTGGACTGTCCGGAGCTAAGTCACTCACCACAATCTCTGACCTGCTCATTGCCAAAATATTAATGTATCTGATCCACTTAAGTTTCTGGTCAATTCTGCCCCGGAGAGTGTTGATGGGGAGGGATTTATATTGGGGTAAGGTATCACTGTGTGACTAGTTCACAGGAATGGAAACCAGGATTGGACTATTGATCAAAAAACATGAATTCAAATCTCATCACCGCTGCTTGGCTATTTAAGTTCAGTAATGAAACAAACCTTTAATAAAAACCTAGTAACCTTTAAACTACCAGACTGTTATTAAAAGCCATCTAGCTCATTGATTTTCCTCAGGGAAGGGAATCTGCCATCCTTACCCTCTATGGCCTGTGCATGACCCCAAACCCATAACAGCACGGTTGACTCAAATGGCTTAGCAACCAATCACTTCAGAGCCAATTAGGATGAGGAATAAATGCTGGCCCATCCAGCGAAGGTCACATCCCACGGTCAAGTGGCAGATAGGCATAGGGCCACCACTGGCAGTCAATGGAAATGGAATCTTTCCATCTTGTTTAGTCAACTGTTAGCTGAGTGGAAGCCGGACAGACTCTTCATCAAGACGTAGGTCCAATAGGTCTGTGTATGCACCTACAGTCTGACCCCATAGACCCCAGCGACCCAGCAACCCATTTGGAGTTACTCTGGCTTGATCCCTCATTAGTCAAGCTACCGTTTATCCCACTGTCAGTATTTGTATAACGATGAAAGAAAACGCTATTTAAAAAAAAACTTGCCCATGACTTTCATCCAACTGCTCACAGCAGTAACCTGGAGATTAGCTCCTGGACGCTCCAATACAACCCTGGAGAGAATTGGCAACCCTCAGGCACAGCCAAGCCAAACACACCATGTTTTCAGCCTCTCTGGTTTTATTTAGTGGGACATTAGAAATTTGACCTGTCTTGTCAGATATTCATTAAAGGAATCAGGATCACCAGGCCATAAGGACATCAGTTTTAACAGCAGAAAACACTGGATAGAAGTACAGCACAGGATGACCTTTAATACACTTTGCACCAAGTGCAGCCAACACAATAATTTCCAAGCACTAGGCAGTTTATCAACATCACAAGACGGAACAAGGCATGAATCAGCAGGCTGAGGAGTGAAATATAGATGTAGATGCTGGCTCAGCTAGTTAAAACGGATAGGACTGGCACCACAGAAGCTCTCAGATGTCCAGAAGGACTGTGGTCATGTACACAACATGGAGTGAGTCACATTGGATGCCTTGCACATGAGGATTTGGATCCTGCACTCTGAGCAGCCACTGGTAACAGACAGAGTGGGCAGATAGCACAAGTTTGACACCAGAGCTACCACTCTATTTGGTGCTTCAGTTAACACTTCCTACATCTTGCACTGCTGAATGTGTAGTCACCAGCTAAAGGGTCCTCACCGGTGTCATTTTAACTCATCATCCCCTACTGCCTGGGTAACTCTGACAGTTGCTGTGATCCAACAGATGCAATAAACAATCTGCTGCAGGAACTCAGCGGGTCGAGCAGCATCTGTGCAAGGAAAGGAATTGTCAACATTTCAGGTCAAAACCCTGCATCGATTCTTTTCCTCCCACAGATGCTGCTCGACCTGCCGAGTTCCTCCTGCAAGATTGTTTGTTGTTCCAGATCCAAGCATCTGCGGCCTCTTGCGTCTCCATGATTCTACAAATGTTTGGTACTCTCTAATTGTGTCCCACATTGCAAAGGTCCATGGGGAGGGGTGTGTCAGGTGCTGGATGATTTTATTTTGTTGACTTCAAGGCATTTGCACAAGTTAATTCCTCCTAGGGAAGACTACAAGAGTCAACAGTCCCCATGAAATGCAGCACGGCTAGGTAAAAATGATCAGAGGGCACACAGACTAAGTCTGGCTGCTGGAAGAGGGAGGAGGGGTAGGGATGGGTTGGAGGGCTCTCAGCAGGCAGGCATAAGCATCCAGCACCTGACACACCACTCTCCGTGGACCATTGCGACGTGGAACATCATTAGAAAGCACCCAGGGTGTTCAATCAGTTCTCCTGCCTGAAACTCAGCAAGGAATAACATGCAAGTTATCTGCGTTTCATTAAGGAGGTTTCTATTGAAGTCTGCCAGTGGTTGCAGACAGTTACAAACTGAAAAATCCAAATGACCGGCATAGTTAAAGGTGAACAGTTGAAGTCTTTTATCCACCCCCCCCCCCCCCAGAGTAGGGGAGTCCTAAACCAGAGGGCGTAGTTATAAAGTGAGAGGGGGAAAAATTTAAAAGGGACCCGAGGAGCAACTTCTTCACACAGAGGGTGGTGAGTATGTGGAATGAGCTGCTAAAACAAACAGTAAAGGCAGGTACAATTATGACATTTAAAAGGCATTTGGACAGTTGCATGGATAGAAAAGGTTTAAAGGGATATGGGCCAAATGCAGGCAAATGGAACGAGCTCAGTTCAGCAACTTGGGTCAGCGTGGATGAGTTGGGCTGAAGGGCCTGTCACGGTGCTGTGACCACATTCCTAGTGGCTGTCAATGTGTTTCTGGCCATTAACTTTCATGCATCATCCCTATATCTACTGCTCCAGCCTACCATTTGTCCTGCACTTTGGTATCACTGAGGCTTCCAATGCAAAGAGAGCTAAAAATTTTCATTCTCCCTTGCCAGAAACTTTCTTTTCTTTTTCAATCTTTTTATTAAATTTCAAATTAATACACATAACAATAGTGATTATACACTAGGTGCGAAGAGATCGGGAATACAATAATAAGTTGACATATACAAACACAGGGAGTAAAACATATAATCGGAACCTCCCAGTCTCTTGTTAAATGAACCAAATACAAAAGAATATACACTAGGTGCGAAGAGATCGGGAATACAATAATAAGTTGACATATACAAACACAGGGAGTAAAACATATAATCGGAACCTCCCAGTCTCTTGTTAAATGAACCAAATACAAAAGAATATACACTAGGTGCGAAGAGATCGGGAATACAATAATAAGTTGACATATACAAACACAGGGAGTAAAACATATAATCGGAACCTCCCAGTCTCTTGTTAAATGAACCAAATACAAAAGAATCTGAAAAGAAATTTGATTATATGAAAAGAGAACCCCAAAATTAAAAAGAAAAAAATCATAATGAAACAAAGAAAAAAGATGATAATAATAATAAAAGCAAACCAAAAACTTCCAAAAAAAAGCTGGACTTGTAGCGGTTGCTACCGCGGAATAAAACAAGACTCACTCGGAGGATTGCCAAACAGAACTGGTTTATTTTCCCGCCTTGCGCGGGCCCTTTAAGGGAGAAAACTCCCGCCCAAAAAACCGGCAATGACGTAAGTCCTACGTCATCAGGACTTTCCCGCGCGCAGGTTCTCCCCGTCGCTCGGAAAGACGAGGCCCGCCGCCATCTTGGGCCTCGTCGCTCCGACACCGTGCGACCCGACTGCCGAGCCGGTTCGCCCGACTAGACGGTGAGTCGCCACACAACCCCCCCCCAGAACCGGCGAGACAGTCCCCAAGGTCCGTGGGCTGTGCCAGCTGCCGCTTAGGGGGGCGGCCTCTGCGTCGCGGCGTGGCAACCTCGACAGGCTGTTGCAGATCCAAATGGGCCGGTTTGAGGTGGTCCGCCGTGAAAACCTGTTCCCTGCCTCCAATGTCCAAAATAAAAGTGGATCCGTTATTCCGTATGACTCGGAACGGTCCCTCATATGGTCGTTGCAATGGCGCCCGAGGTGTGCCCCTGCGAACGAAAACAAACTTACAGTCCCGTAGTTCCTTGGGCTGGCAGGATGGGGCTTGACCGTGCCATGAGGTGGGAATCGGGGCCAAGGCGCCAAGCTTCTCGCGCAGTCTTTGTAGGACTGCTGGGGGTTGTTCCCCTTGGTCCAGAAGGGCAGGTATGAAATCCCCGGGGACAACTAGTGGCGCCCCGTATACAAGCTCAGCTGACGAAGTGCGGAGGTCTTCTTTGGGGGCAGTGCGTATGCCGAGCGGGACCCAAGGCAGCTCGTCAACCCAGTTAGGACCCTTCAGGCGGGCCATCAAGGCCGATTTTAGATGGCGGTGAAAACGTTCCACCAACCCGTTTGATTGAGGATGGTAGGCCGTGGTGGTGTGCAGCTGCGTCCCTAGCAGGTTCGCTAATGCAGCCCAGAGACTGGAAGTGAATTGGGTGCCTCTGTCTGAAGTGATGTGGGCCGGAACGCCAAAACGTGAGACCCAAGTTGTGAGCAGCGCTCGGGCGCAGGAATCAGTTGTGATGTCAGTCAGGGGGGGTTGCCTCAGGCCACCTCGTGAACCGGTCCACGATAGAAAAGAGGTACCGGGCTCCTCTTGAAACCGGCAGAGGGCCCACGAGGTCGACGTGTATGTGGTCGAACCTCCTACGGGTAGGCTCGAACTGCTGTGGTGGGACCTTGGTGTGTCGCTGGATTTTTGACGTCTGGCAGTGCGGACAAGTCCTGGCCCACTCACTGACCTGTTTGCGCAGGCCATGCCAGACAAACTTGCTGGCGACCAGTCGGACAGTAGATCTGATGGACGGGTGCGCCAACCCATGTACCGAGTCAAAAACGCGTCTCCGCCAGGCTGCAGGGACTATAGGGCGGGGCTGACCAGTCGCAATGTCGCAAAGTAGGGTCCGCTGACCTGGACCAACCAAGAAATCTCGGAGCTGTAGACCCGAGACTGCAGTTCTGTAGCTGGGCAGTTCGTCGTCGGCTTGCTGTGCGTCAGCCAGGGCCGTGTAGTCGACACCCAAGGATAGGTTGTGGATGTCATCGGGGAGCTGTTCGAGGAAGGCCTGTTCGAACATCAGGCATGGCTTGTGTCCCTCGGCCAATGCCAGCATCTCATTCATTAGGGCGGATGGGGATCTGTCCCCCAGGCCATCCAGATGAAGCAGGCAGGCGGCGCGCTCACGATGGGAGAGGCCGAAGGTCCGGATCAAAAGGTCTTTGAAAGCCGGGTACTTATCTTCCTCCGGAGGCGACTGGATGAAGTCTCCAACCTGGGCGGCTGTCTCCTGGTCCAGAGAGCTAACCACATGGTAGTACTTCGTGGAGTCGGAGGTGACCTGCCGAAGGTGGAATTGTGCTTTGGCCTGGTCAAACCAGACGCTGGGCCGAAGTGTCCAAAAGGTGGGGAGCTTGAGGGCCACTGCGTTGGCTGCTGTGCTGTCGTCCATTTCGCGGGTCCAAAAGCCGTTTGGACCGTCGGGGTCACCAATGTAGCGGTTGCTACCGCGGAATAAAACAAGACTCACTCGGAGGATTGCCAAACAGAACTGGTTTATTTTCCCGCCTTGCGCGGGCCCTTTAAGGGAGAAAACTCCCGCCCAAAAAACCGGCAATGACGTAAGTCCTACGTCATCAGGACTTTCCCGCGCGCGGGTTCTCCCCGTCGCTCGGAAAGACGAGGCCTGCCGCCATCTTGGGCCTCGTCGCTCCGACACCGCGCGACCCGACTGCCGAGCCGGTTCGCCCGACTAGACGGTGAGTCGCCACAGACTGTTATTTCTTCAGTTTAAAAACATTATTATGTCATTAGCTCCGCTCTTCTATATTCAAATAGAAGGTTATTGAAAGGGATTCGAAAGAGGTCTGCTTATGTCATATGGAAATACTGAACAAAAATTTAAGTGAAGGATCAACAGTACCGCTCCTAATTTTTTCTAAGTTTAAACCATTGAAATGTGGTAGGAGGTATAGGATCCTTCCATTTAAATAGAATGGATCTCTTGGCCATTAGAAACTAACAAAGAAAGGACATGGCCATTTTAGAACTGCAGTCTCTCCTTGGTGCAGGGAACCTCAGATCACAGGTACCGTGCACCTTAGCACTACCTTACAGAAGATCGAAAATGTGCTCACTCCCTCAGTGTACAGGCGGTGTGCAGTCTTTTTTATTATTCAGTTTTTAAACTATTATTATTTTATTATTGCAATCTTGACAGTGATGGAGAGAGGGAATGTTTAGGATGGTGAATGGGATGCTTTGTCCTGGATAGTGTTAAGCCTCCTGGGTGTTGTTGGAACTACACTCAATCAAGCACATGCAGACTATTCACAAAATACCTGATTTGTGCTTTGCCACTTGTGGAAGAGCACTGAGAGGTGAGATACTCCCTAGAGAATACCCAGTTTCTGGGCTGCTCTTGTAGCCATAATATTTATGTGGCTGCTCTATTTAACTCATGGATCAATGATGATGGTTAGTCCCTCAGTGACAATGATGCTGTTGAACGTTCAAGGGAAGATAGTTAGACACTTTCCTATTGGAGATGGTCATTGCCTGGCACCTGTACAGCATGAATAGAACTTGCTAGTTATCAAAACCAGCCTGAATGTCGTAAAAAAAACAAAACTAGATGCCTGAAATAAAAACAAAAAATCCTGGAAATACTTAACAGGTCATAATCACCTATGGAGAGAAAACAAGTATTAACCTTTCATCAGAACTGGGAAGTGTCAGAAATCAAACATGTTTTAAACTGATCTCTCCAAACTTTTTGCCCCCAATAACATGTAGGACTGGTATCAACTAAGAAAGGGTGGTCAAGACTTGGAAATCACAGCTAAACTGTCTGGAGGTGATGAGTGAGGACACAGGAGAGAGAAAAAATGCTGGAAATGCGAGATAAAAAACACAGAAGCTGGAAATATGAAGTAAAAGGGAAAGGTTGGAGAACTCAGCAGGTTGGATAGCATCCATAGAGAGAGAGAAAAATTAAATCAAATGGCGATCAAATGTTTGCAAAACTGAACCCGAACTTTCAGTCACCCATCACTTAAATTCTCCAACTCGCTCCCAGCCTGACCCATTTGGACTTCATTGGAACAGCGTAGGAGGCGAGTGCTAGCTTGAAGAACAGCACTTCATCTCCCAACCAGGCAGGTTACAGCTCTCAGGACTCGATACTGAATTTCAGATAACCTGCTTTTCCAGTTTGTATAAAAATAGCCCAGTTCCGAAGAAATGTCATCAAATTGAAACATTAACATTGTTTCTCTTTCCACAGATAGAGCCTGATCTGCAGACTATTGCCATCATTTTCTTCCCCCGCCGAATACTGTCCATCTCCTCCCTGCTGCAGGCACTGGCTGCTTCATCTTCTGGGCAGTTGTGAATGGAATGGAGCAATCAAACAACGTTCCATCTGACATAATGAAGAACACTAATGAAGACCAAGTGTGGGCATAGGCAGGGAATCATCTTAGCAACTCTCCAGATTCCTTCATCTTGCAGCAGTTTACTGCGCCAGCTGCTCCCCTACCAGGAAGCTACTGTAACATCAGCCAACAATTGAGACAATTGGGGTCCATCAGCTTGAAAATGGAGTGTCCCACCTCTCCCATGCCTGAAAGATTGGGGTCTAGCCTCTAAGCGAAGCTGAGATCCTCAGCACTCTACCCCATTGACCTCAAGCCTCCTGACAGGTTTTCCAATGCACTAGGCATTCCACTGTCCACCCAGATGATCTGGAGCAATGCGTAGATGGTTCTGCTAGAGAAAGGACTACACTCGACCTCCTCTGAGGAAATGAGGCTGGACAAGCGCTGAAGTGTCAGTGGGGGAGTATTTTGGGACAAGTGACCATAATGCTATTAGCTTTAAACCAGTCATGGAAAAAGGTGGGACTGATCCACAAGTCTGACATTGGAGGTAGGCTACTTTTGATGGCTTTAGACAGGAATTTGCAAAGGTTGATTGGCAGAGGCTGTTAACAAGTATAGAGATGTCTGGCAAGTGGGAGTGGGAGTGAGATAGGAAGAGTTCAAGAGGTATATGTCAGGTCCCTTGAGGAATGAAAGGGATGTAGGAGTACGTTAAAGGGCAAATAGGGGATATGAGATACCTCTGGAAGAGATGGTAAAGGAGAATCATAAAAGATTCTATAAGTGTATTAAGAGCAAAGGGGTAACTAGAGTCTAAAAGTGGAGGGCCTAGGTTTTAAAGGGGACCTGAAAGGCAAGTTTTCCCACACAGAGGGTGATGGGTCTATGGAACGAGCCGTCAAGAGGTGGTAGGGGCAGATACAATTACGACGTTTAAAAAATGCTTGTACAGGTACATGGATAGGAAAGGTTTGGGTGGATACAGGCCAAAGGCAGGCAGACGGGATTTGCTTAGATCAGCATCTTGGTCGGCGTGGACAAGTTGGGCCAAAGGGCTCGTTTTCGTGATGTCCAACTCCATGAATCTATGATGTTGTCGAGGTTCTTTGACACCACCTACCAAACCTGCGAACTCTACTGCTTAAAAGGTCATCATTCCTTCATCATCCTGGACCCTTCCCAACCACACACTGACTGCCATGGCTCCAAGAACCTGGCTCCCCACCAACTGCTGAAGGACAATGAGGTGTCAGCAACGCACCTTGGCCTTCCCCTTATCCAGTGAATGGATTTAAAAACACAGTCTTATTTGAGCTTGCCCCATTAAAGTCTATAATCCAAACCGCCCCACTTTGTTTTCAGAAAGGCTGTCTCTGCCCTGGACTCCAGACCACAGATGAACACAAGGCCTGATTATGCTTCTATACCCTCCCAGTGCAGGAACTGAAACGTGGCTTTAAGACTCATTGTTCCATTTCTATTAACATACCAGTTGCAGTTCCTAGCATCCCAAATGGAAGATCATGTTTGTAAGTGACTTGACAACATCTAACACGATCCCATGGTGAAATAACAACTGGTGGCATCAAGCATTGCCAGGTCAAACCAAGATGGGGGAATGACAACATTGCAGGCTTGTGACTAGCTTGGCAATAATGTTATCACATGACTCTCCAAGAACACACAGAATACCAGAAGGAGCACCTTATGCAAACAGCATGAAGCAAGACTTGGTGAGGGCGGTAGGTGTGATTTCACATGGGGATTCAAGTCATCTTCAGTGGCCACAGCCCCATGACTGAACATGGCTGTCCCAATAATGGCCAGCCTCTCCTCCTCCTTGGGCTGGGTTTGGACATTCAGACCTGGCACTGTCCCTACACTGCTTTCTCTGAGAGATGAAGTGCCAAGTGTTGGACAACCAGGCCGGCTAATGTGTTGTCACGGCTGAATAGCTTCTGTTATTTGAATGGCATTTGTTAATCACAATCCCAACTCCCAATTTTGGGAGCCAAACACAACCCTTACAAAACCAGTGTGATGCGAAGTCTTGGCTTCCACACGTGGTTCAGTGCTGAGTTAGCACATTGCCCCCCGGGTAACAACTAGAGTGGCGGGTAATTTTCTTCAGCCTCCCTTGTTGCAGGAGGAGATGCTCAGATGGGTCTGAGTGTTGGTGTGTGATGTCTAAAGTACACCGTGACTGAAGTAGTTCCCTGTGCTCCAAGAGCCTAATAAGACCAAAGCTAGATACCTCCCCCAGCAATATAGAAGTGTGGCAACAGAGGTCTTAACACACTCACCACACTACCAACCTGCTTGGGCTGGCTGTATGCAGAAATTAACTCAACAGCCACTTCAAATATCACTTCTGGGCATAGTGGGCTTCTCCATGGATTCAGTGCCACAATAGGCAGTGGTGTCTCATCTGCCTTTGCCTTTCCAGTTGCAAGATTTCAGGAATATTCTATCAACTGTGGCACAGTTTTATCTGGTAGACTCTCCCGTTATAAAAAAAGATTCATGCTGCCAGCAGCCTAGATTTTGTCACAGTGACACAATGCAACTTTTCAGCAACAATGTTGCAAAATCATGTAGCATTCATTGAGGATGTTACAGAAATGTGTCAACACATAATCAGACGTTCTGCACAATACTGTGATAATTTATGGGTAGTTCATTGAGCAACATCCCTCCCCCTCGTAGAAAATTGACTAATCTGGGGATTAGCAATCCATTTAATCCCAGAAACTGCTAATTCCAAAGCCATAGGCCCCATCATTTTACCCACTGATAAAAATACATCAAAGTTAATGTCAAACTGCTTCTTTTAAAATGTCACTCTGACCCTAATAAGCAACGTCTCATGTCTGTGGTATTAATAGCATGAATAGAGCAGGCAACATGAATGAACAGATAAGTAAAGAATATAGAATATTGTTTAGATTACTGAATGTATTTCCTGTATATCTATTCAGTTTGTCAATTTAACCAGCACAAACTTTCAAGTGTGAAGTGTCAAGTGGGAAAATGCACAATAGTGATTACCACCCAACTACGTGGCAACAGCGATGCAACTAGAAAAGCTGCTGCTTTGCAGCACCAGCAACTTGGGTATCGAGAGGAGGAGAATATAAAAGCAAGGATGTACTTACTGCCAAGGCTTTATAAAGCCTTGGTCAGACCACATTTGGAATATTGAGCAATTTTTGGCCCCATATCTAAGGAAGGGTGTGTTGAGCCTGGAGAGGGTCCAGAGGAGGTTCACACGATCGATCCCAGGAATGAAAGGCTTAACACATGAGGAGTGTTTGATGTCTCTGGCCCTGTACTCAATGGGAGTTCCAAAGGATGACATGGGGTCTCATTGAAAACTACCGAATATTGAAAGGCCTGGATCGAGTGGACATGGAGAGGATATATCCATTAATAGTAGAGTCTAAGATCTGAGGGCACGGCCTCAGAATAAAAGGGACATCCTTTGAAGCTGGGATGAGGAGGAATTTCTCCAGCTACAGGGTGGAGAATTAGTTGTCACAAAGGGCTGTGGAAGCCAAGTCATTGGACGTATTTAAGGCAGAGATTGACAGGTTCTTGATTGGTAAGGGGGGGGGGGGGAAGATAAGGGGTACAAAGGCAGGAGAAGGGGGTTAAAATATCAGCCATGATTGAATGGCAGAGCAGACATGATGGGCTGAATGGCCTAATTCTGCTCCTATAATCTTATGATCAGATGGTTTCAATCCTGACCTAGAGTGGTGTCTGTGTGGAGTTCTCCCCGTGACCTAGGGGGCTGCCCTCAATATCCTAAAGAGGTGCGGGTCAATTGGCCACTGCAAGTTGCCCCAAGTGAGTAGGCAAGTGATAGAGTCGGGGGGGGGGGGGGGGGGCAGGTGAGGGGGGTTGACAGTTGATGAGACTGTGGGTAGAATAAAATAGGTTTGGTGCAGGATTGGTGTAAATTGGTGCTTAATGCTCAGTATGGGCTAAAGGCCTATGTCCGTGCTGTATCTATGACTCTCAGAACAATGTTCATCTCTAAATCTGCTATTTCATAATTGGCACATACTGTACAGAAATATCCAAGGAACTCAAAAATGGGACCATTATTTTTCTAACTAACCTCGTGGATTTGGGCAAGTGCCAACAAAACAGCACTTCAATCAAATCAGTAAGTTCCAACTAGAAAAATAAATGCCTAATCCTTTAAACCAGGCGGCCTGAACATGACACGGCATCATTTTTCATGCTCAATTATGTAGAAATAATTAGCCCATGAAGGATTTATCCCCCAGCTGAAGAGAGCCTAGCTGTGGGTTTCCAGTGTTCAATGCTCAGTGTCAGAACAGGAAATCTACTGGAGGGTAACTGGCTCATGGGAACATAACTTATGGATTCACTTAACGTGGCAGTCACATGCCTTCAACTGGCTCTCACTTCCAATGGTCTGAAGGCTTCAGGAAACACTGCCATGGAACAACAAAGCAGTTAAAGTAAAGCACTGAAGTAAATAAAACAAAACGTCCTGTACAATAAGCAGGTCAAGCAGCATGTGTGGAGGCAAAGAGGTGCAAGTCAATATTTCAGGTTGAGACACTGCATCAGTCGGCCATCCCTTTGCCTCTACAGATACTGCTTGGCCCACTGAATTCTTCCATTAGTTCTAGATTCCAGCATCTGCGGTCTCGTTGGTCTTCAAAGATGCCTTGTATTTAGAGTAAATTTAGCTTGCCATCAATGAGCTGAAAATTCCAGTTCCTTTTAATTTAGTTATCTTTTCACATGAAGAAAGATTTTATGCACTTTGAATAAGCCGTCTTTAAAGAGTCAACAAATCTATAAACAGCACCAGGAAGGTTTATAATCAGGTCCTACCCCCTTACAATAACCCTGTTCAAGTGAAGTAACAGGTTAATTGCAGGTGTCCCCATAGCTACCTATAGCTGCATGCACTGATTTTAGTAAATGCCAGAAAGTGCAGATGTTCCAGCAGAACAGAGGCAGATGTTACACTGAAAGATGAGATACTTGACTGTACAACATCTGTCTCCATTCTCTAGGAATCTTTGCTAAAGGCAAGCTTGGAATTCTGACTTGCATTCCTCATATGCAACATCTCTTGGCAAAGCTTCTAGTTATACTCAACAATCTGAGCAGTGCTTTGATCGCAGTGATTGGTGAACATAGGAAGTTGAATGGATTGCATCAGGCCCAGAGTATGACCAGGTACTACTTTCTGCACTCTGGTGGGGGTAGACCACTATTAGTCTTGGCTGCTTTCCTTCATTGATCTGCAGTGGGTATTCCCATTGGATAGGCTCACCCAAATAAGAGGCCCTGCCACGTTGCTGGCATTTCCACACTGCAGAAATCTGCCACCTTGATGTACGCAGAGGGACCTGGGTGGACTGGTGCACCATTCACAAAAAATCCCCTCAGATGTAGGTACAGCAGGGAGCTGGGAAATCTCACAGAATGTTACTATTTATTGCTAGAGAGATTGAATACAAAAGTAGGGAGCTTATGTTTCAGTTAAGAGAGGCGTTGTTGAAACTACAATTGGGCTACAGTATTTAAGTGTTGGAAACAGTTCAGGGAAGATTTTGTCAACTAATGGCTGAAATGGTCATGTTGTCCTGCTTGTATCTGCTGGAGATCAGAAGGTTGAGAGGGGACTATATTGAAGCATACAAGATCCTGAAGTGTGAATGTCGAGAGGATGATTCCATGAGAGAGAATCTAGAGCTTTTGGTGGGGGGCGGGGGGGGGGGGGGGGGGGGTGGAAGTAGAAATCCCTGTTTAAAAATAAGTGGTTACTCATTTTAACCAAGGGTTTCTCTCAGATGGTGCAGTCTTTGGAACTCATTTCCTCAAAAAAAAAGGTGGGGGGGGGGGGGGGGGGGGGGGGGGGGGCGGGGAAGTAAAAGCAGAGTCTTTGAATATTTTTGAAAGGTACTGTAGCGACTCACCACACCGGCATTGAACCAGCTCCCGACATCGCGACGTCGTCAGAGGCCCCGATCCAAGATGGCGCGGGGCCCTCCTTCTTCCCCAGCGTTGGGCTGGGGAAGCCCGCGCACAGGAAGGTCAGGAGACCCGTGTGTGACGTCAGCCCGGGAAGTGTAGCGCGGGAATTTTTCGGCTATTAAAGGCACACCGCACCCCGGTCGGCATTCAACCTTCAATTTCGAAACCAGCGATTCTGTGTCTTCATTTGGTAGTGTGTAGCTAGCCGCTACATTGGTGACCCCGACGGGCCCAAATGTTTTTGGACCCTCAATGTCTGCACAGCAAGAGGTACAGGCAGTAGCCCTTAAACTGCCCACCTTCTGGACCCTCCGGCCCAGTGTCTGGTTTGACCAGGCCGAGGCCCAGTTCCAGGTTCGCCAGATCACCAGGGATGACACCAAGTACTAGTACGTGGTGGGCGCCCTCGACCAAGACACCGTCGCCCAGGTCGAGGATTTCATCCAGGCACCCCCGGAGAAGAAGGACGATAAGTTCAACACCCTCCTCCTCGAGACTTTCGGCCTTTCCTGACGCAAGTGAGCCTCCCGCCTACTCCACCTCGATGGGTTGGGCTCATGAACGAGATGTTGGCCCTGGCAGATGGGCATAAGCCCTGCCTACTGTTTGAGCAGATCTTCCTGGAGCAGTTACCCGATGACATCCACCTGCTCCTGGCGGATGCCGATTTCAGCAAACCCTGGAAGGTGGCCGCCCGGGCGGATGTCCTTTGGCGGGCGAAAAAGGAGAGCGGGGCGTCCATCATGCACGTTGCCACGCCACGTACCCAGCGGCCCAGCAGGCCAGACCCGGCGATCGAACGCTCCCCACCCGCCACCAGGTCTGAGGCACAGACCGACCAATGGTATTTCTACCACCAGCGGTGGGGCGCTGTCACCCACAGATGCCGGCCACCATGCCGGTTTCCGGGAAACACCAGAGCCAGCCTCCGCTGATGGCTATGGCGGCTGGCCACCTGGATAGCATCTTGCATGTGTGGGACAGGCGTTCCGGACGTCGGTTCCTAGTGGACACCAGAGCTGAAGTCAACGTCGTGCCTCCCAAAGGCTGCGAGACTCGCAACTGTACACCAGGACCCACCCTCAGAACCGTCAACAGCAGCGCCATTCGGACCTTTGGCACCAGGTTGGTACACCTCCAGTTCAGCACCTGCAACTTTACTTGGAGGTTCATCCTGGCCGCCGTCGCGCAACCACTCCTTGGGGCTGACTTCCTTCGTGCCAACAGTCTGCTGGTTGACCTGTGGGGTAAGCGTTTGGTACATGCCAGGACCTTCCAAACGTTCTCGTTGGGTGAGGCCAAGCTGCCGGCCCCACACCTCGACTCCGTCACCACGTTGACCAACGAGTTTGCCAGGGTTCTGGCAGAGTTTCCGTCCATACTAACGCCCCACTTCTCCACCACCTTGCCCAAGCACGGCGTCCAGCACCACATCCCCACCCAGGGCCCTCCCCTCCACGCCCGGCGGCTACCCCCAGACAAGCTCCACCTCACGAAGGAGGAATTCAGAAAAATGGAGGAGCTGGGGATCATCCGCAGGTCGGACAGCCCATGGGCCTCTCCGCTACACATGGTCCCCAAAGCAGCCATAGGCTGGCGGCCCTGTGGCGATTGCCGACGCCTCAACGACATTACTACCCCAGACTGGTACCCCCTGCTGCACATTCAGGACTTTGCTGCCAACCCACATGGGCGGTCCATTTTTTCCAAGGTCGACCTCGTCCACAGGTATCACCAGATCCTGGTGCATCCCGACGACATTCCGAAGACGGCGCTGATCACACCTTTCGGCCTCTTTGAATTTGTCCGGATGCCCTTTGGTCTCAAGAATGCTGCTCAGTCCTTCCAACAACTCATGGACGCGGTCGGGCGCGACCTTGACTTCGTCTTCATATACCTCGACGACATCTTGATCGCCAGCAACAGCTGCCAGGAACATTTCACGCACCTTCACCAACTCTTTTCTCGCCTGAGGGATTTCAGCCTGACCATCAACCCAGCCAAATGCCAATTCGGGCTGGAGACAATCGATTTCCTGGGTCATCGGATCGACAAACACGGCACCACGCCCCTGCCTGCGAAGGTTGACGCCATCCGCCATTTCACCAGACCCACCTCCATCAAGGGCCTGCGGAAATTCCTCGGTATGGTAAACTTTTATCACCGGTTCACACCATCCACGGCCCACATCATGCGCCTGTCGTTTGCTCTCCTGTCAGGCAGAAGCAAGGACATTGTTTGGTCGGAAGAGGCTCACACCGCGTTCATTGAAACCAAGCAGGCCTTGGTGGATGCGGTCATGTTGGTGCATCCTCGCACGGACGTCCTGACTGCCCTCACAGTCGACGCCTCCAGCACAATGGTTGGAGGCATGCTAGAACAGCTTATCAAAGGGCGTTGGCAACCGCTGGCGTTCTTCAACAGGCACCTTCGACCACCAGAACTCAAATATAGCGCCTTCGACCGCGAGCTGTTGGCGTTGTACCTGGCCATCAGACACTTCCGTTACTTCTTGGAGGGCAGGCCATTTACAGCTTTTACCGACCACAAGCCGTTGACCTTCAACTTCAACAAGGTCTCAGATCCCTGGTCAGCGCGGCAACAAGGGCACTTGTCGTACATCTCGGAGTTCACCACTGACGTCCGCCATCTGTCGGGGAAAGAGAACGTGGTCGCGGATGCACTGTCACGGCCCACCATCCAAGTTTTATCCCAGGGGGTGGATTTCGGTGCCTTAGCGGAGGCACAGCGAACGGACATGGAGATGCCCAGCTACCACACTGCAGTCTCAGGCCTGCGACTGCAAGACCTTCCGGTAGGCCCCGGTGAGCACATCCTGCTCTGCGATATCTCCACAGGTAGACCCCGCCCCATCGTCCCAGCTGCCTGGCTCAGATGGGTGTTTGATACCATCCACGGCCTTGCACACCCATCCATCCGGACTACTGTCCGGATGGTGTCAGATAAGTTCGTCTGGCCTAGCCTGCGTAAACAGGTTTCCAAATGGGCCCGGTCCTGCACTCACTGCCAGACCTCGAAAGTACAGCAGTACGTCAAGGCCCCCTTGCAGGATTTTCAGCCTACCCGCCGGAGGTTCAACCATATCCATATCGACCTGGTCAGCCCCCTTCCAGTCTCCCGAGGAGCGCGGTACCTCCTCATGATTGTCGACTGTTTACCCGCTGGCCTGAAGCCATTCCCTCGCAGATACCTCTGCCCAGTCCTGCGCACGGGCCCTTTTGGCAACTTGGGTGGCCCGTTTCGGTGTCCCAGCACATATCACTTCCGACAGGGGAGCTCAATTCACCTCGGCCTGTGGTCTGCCGCCGCCGCCGACTTGTGGGGTTCCCGGATCCACCTTACCACCGCCTATCACCCGCAATCCAATGGGCTGGTGGAGAGGTTCCATCGCCACCTGAAGTCGGCACTCGTGGCCCGCCTTAAGGGGCCCAACTGGGTAGACGAACTCCCCTGGGTCCTGCTGGGGATATGCACCGTGCCAAAAGAGGACCTGCATGCCTCGTCCGCAGAGATGGTCTACGGAATGCCCTTAGTCATTTCGGGCTAGTTCCTACCAGCCCCTCTGGGGCCAGAGGAAGGACCTACCGTGGTGCTCGACCGGCTGCGTGAGCGGCTTGGCAACCTGGCCCCGATTCCCACCTCGCATCACGGACAGGCCCCGACCCGTATGCCAATTTCCTCCAAGACTGTAAGTTGTCTTCGTCAGGAGGGGCCACGCACCGATCACCGCTGCAAACGGCCGTATGAAGGTCCGTTCAGGGTCGTCAGGAACAATGGATCTACGTTCATGCTGGACATTGGGGGGCGTGAGGTGGTGTTTACGGTTGACCAGCTGAAGCCGGCTCATTTAGACTCAGATCAACCCATGGCGGTACAGCAAGTGCGGCGCAGGGGCAGGCCACCCAAGTCATAGTTTATTTAATTCTGGTCTTCGTGACAGTATTGCCGGTTCTGGGGGCGGGGGGTTTATGTAGCGACTCACCGCACCGGCATCAAACTGGCTCCTGACATCGTGACGTCGTCAGAGGCCCCGATCCAAGATGGCGCGGGGCCCTCCTTCTTCCCCAGTGTTGGGCTGGGAAAGCCTGCGCGTGGGAAGGTCAGGTGACCTGCACGTGACATCAGTGTGGGAACTGTAGCGTGGGAATTTTTCGGCTATTAAAGGCGCACCGCGCCCCGGTCGGCATTCGACCTTCGATTTCGAAACCAGCGACTCTGTGTCTTCATTTGGTAGTGTGTAGCTAGCCACTACAGTACATAGATACACAATGAGCAAAAGGGTGAAAGGTTACTGGGGGTAGATGGGAATGCTGAGGTGATCAGCTATGACCTTATTGAATGGTGGGGCAGGTCTGGGGGGCTAAGCGACCTACTTCTAATTCACATACTTGCATATTTGGTAGCAAGACTTTCCAATATTCAATTTCATTCCTCTTAAAAAGATCAATATTACATTTATCTTCCTGGGGTATAGTCTGGGACAGGTATCTACTGATTAGGAATACAAGACAACCACTAGTAGCGAGGTAGCTTGCATTTTATAATCTTGTGTATTTTCTATAATACTGAATTCACATACTGAATGTGAATTTTATGGCACAAGACTCTTAAGAGCATGGGAAAAGAATGATGACCAGGAGCACCACAGTGGCACAGTTACTAGAGCCACTGCCTCACAGCACCAGAGACCCAGGTTCAATCCTGACCTCAAGTCCTGCCTGTGTGGAGTTTGCACATTCCTCTGGGTGCTCAGACTTCCTCACACAGGTTGGTGGGTTAATCAACACTGTAAAGTGTGTGGATGACTGTTAGAAAATTGAGGGGGGGGGGAAAGTGGTGGGAAGAAGATGATGAGAATGTGGAGAGAACAAAACAAAAAAAGGATTCATGGGGATTCATATAGGATCACTGTAAATGAGTGTTTGATGGTCAGTGTGGACTCGGTGGGCCAAAGGGCCTGCTTCTGTGCTGTATTTCTCTCTATGAGCAAGCTCAAGAGGCCAAGTAGCCTCCTCCTGCTCTACATGGTGCTCCCCACAATTAGCAGATGGATAAGCAGCAACACACATGCAGACAGTCACACACTTCTCATACTTCCAGAGGAGGAGAGTGCTGGGTGTAATGTCCTGCAGATATGGGCACTTGAGTCACTGTGACAGCTTAGGTCAAACACTGAAAGGCATTTCCAAAATAGCTGTTTCACCAAAAGATGCAAGCATCTGGATTAACCACAATATGACCACCCTTGTAACACAAGGGTGAGGGGAGTGGGAAAAAAAACACGACAAAATAAAATGAGGGAGTGCCCTCAATTTCAAAATACCGGACTCCTGGAAAAGGGAACACAGGGCAATGAGTCATTTTTTAAAAATGTCTTGAGACATCAGCAGAATGTGATTTATTGTATTATTGCACTTTCCCAAGAGTGAACCACATTCTGAGATAGATTATAACACGTAGGACACCAAAATGCTTCAGAAAACCAGGAGCTTAATATCGTACAGAAATTTTGATTGTTTTGTTCCTTTCAGATGTGCTTCCTTTAAGGATATTTGCTAAAACCAGGAAAAGACAGATTTATGATTAAGGTCACAGATCATCTATAATCTCATTAAACAGCAGAACAGGTGTTAAGAGGCTAAGTAGCCTATGTTTTGCAATCCATCAGCTCACATACTCGTTATCAGATTTACTGAATTCTCTTTCACAATTTGTGACTGCAGGATTTGAATTCAGCCTCTGGGCCAGTTGTTTCACACCAGCCATAGGTGCGCACGTGTTCAGACACTGAGTGCATGTCACTTGCATTCCTCAACCTCAGAGGTCCCAAAGCACTGGATAATCAATGAATTGTTGTGTTTATGGAAATCTAGGAAAGTGAATCTTGTACAGCAAACTGATAATAACCAGATCTTTTGTTTTGCTTGTCGTTTGAGTGATAAATATTGGGCAGGCAAACAGGGAGCAGAAATACTGAGCAGGTTTTAATGGCCAGAGCTTGGGAAAGACTGCTGTTCAAAAGGGTCCTAGGGTTCTTGTACACAAGTCACAGAAAGCTATCCTGCAGGTACAAGCAGGCATTAAAAAAGGTGGGCAAATAGTATGTTGGCCTTTATTGCTAGAGGATTTGAGTACAGGAGTAAAGATATGCCTTGTCATTATGCAGGGCCTTGTGAGACAGCATTTGGGATTAATGTGTACAGTTCTGGTCTCCTTACTTAAGATATACTTGTTATTGATGGGAGTGCATAGAATATTCACCACAATTGTTCCTGGATGGTAGATCTGTCATACAAGGAGAGATCACACAGGCTAGGCCTCTGTTCTCTAAAGAGAAGGAAGGATTAAAGGGCTCAATACTGCAGATAGGGGAAAGATGTAGCTGAGAGTCTAGAATTCTTTTCCCCCCCCCCCCCATCCCATCAGGCAAAAGATACAAAAACTTGAGAACACATACCACCAGGCTCAAGAACCACTTCTATCCTGCTGTTACAAGACTCTTGAGCAGACCTCTCATGCACCGAAGGTGAACTCTTGATCTCCCAATGTACCTAGTCATAGCCCTTGCATCTTATTGTCTTCCTGCACTGCACTCTGTAACTAACACTATATTCTGCACTGTTCTCCCCCCACACCCTTTTCATACTACCTCAAAGTACTTGTATGTATGGAATGATCTGTCTGGATGGCACGCAAACAAAGGCTTTTCACTGTATGTTGGTACATGCCACAACAATCAACCAATTACCAATCACAGGCTCAGAATACTGGTAGGCCATTTAAGACTGAAATGAGGGGAGAAATTTCTTTGTTCACAGACTGCTGAATCCTTGAGAGTTCCCTGCCCTGGGTAGCTACCTGAACCATGCAGATACCTGTCCTGGCATGCATCACCTGTCCACTCACTCAACAGTGCAGTGCCTCCTCTCCTTCGCCTTCCGCCCCAACCCCCCCACCCCGTAGCCTTTGCTAATATGCAACAGTGCCCCCTCTCCCAAAACCTTTGGAATGACGTCACAGGCATCTTTCATATTCAAGGGCCGGCTAGGCTGTGGTTGTGTCTCATCTGAAAGAGACACTGCTGACAAAAGAACAAAACTGTTTGGGATCCTCAGAGGGACTTCAGTTTAATAATATGTGCAGTTCTGTTCATTCATGCACATGTGCAGTGTGCATAAATGAAGTGTCGCAAGGCTGGAGAGGTCTTTACATCTTTAACCGAAAGAGGAATGACAAGCCCCTTAAAGTTGCCTCTGATTGCTTCCAAACTCAGCATCACAGCTGAAGAGCAGAACTGCCAAGCCTGGCCTTTCAAACACATGCATGGAAGCAAATATCCAGAAATAATATGAAGTCATGCTTGCTGAAAGGATAGCAAAGAAATGCTCTGGAAACATTCTACAATCAAAGCACAGAAGGTGGTGTTAAAAACAAATATTTAAAAGGCAGCAGAATCCCTTGTGCCCAAGAGGAATCTGCTATCATTAAGCAACATCATCTTGTAATTGAGAGGAGGGAATGGTTGGGAGGCAGGAGGTCAGGGGGGGAGGGGAAAGGGAAGCAACTGCTGAAACGATGTTCAACTGTGAAAATTGAAACCAAGATGGTTTTGAAAAGCAGCCAAGAGCATAAGGATGCAAGATGAACTCCAACAGCCCATGTCATCTGTTCCACGAGCAGAAGCAGCTTCTTCCCCTCTGCCTTCAGATTTCTGAACGGTCCACGAACACTACCTTGCTATTCATCTTTTGCACTATTTTGTAACTTATCATTTTTATGTCTTGCACTGCACTGCTGCCGAAAAACAACAAAATTTTACGACATACGTCAGCGATAATAAACCTGATTCCGAATACATCAGATAAACATTAATGCAATCAAAATTTAGAAGCACCATCTTAAAGAGACAGTAACTCCTTGCTCACTCTACTTGGCCTCTAAACAGACCTGCTGTGGTTGTAGAGAACTAGTTTTTATTTTCGACTGTCGACATTTCTATCTGCAGATTCTGCCGTGAGTCACTGTGGTGCCTCGTATTAGTTTGCACTTACCAACCACAGTTCATGATCCAGCAGGTAAGCAGTTCCTCTTGGCTTTGTTACCCTGAATTCCTAGTAACTGTAGCAGCATGAAGAGGCAATACTCCAATCAAAGACACATTGCCATTGGTCATGAACCAGTTTATCGTCATCAATAGAAACCTTTGAGAGTGTATTAAATGTCATCACCCTGCTACAGTTTCACCAGGTAATCCCAATCCCTTGGAGTCCAACCAGGTAAAGGATTGCCTCCAATACACTTCCAAACCAGATACTGACCAGGGCCTTCCGGTCTCCTCAATACTTCACTAGTTCATTTCCTCAACATTCACCCCCTGGTTTTGATACAATTGTCCAGCACTACCATTATGGTGAAAGCTAAATCCTATGGCTCCTAAAACTCAGAACCAAAAGCAGAAAATGATAGAAATATTCAGCTGGTCATGCAGCATCCACAGAGAGATGCAGAGCCGATATTTTGGGGCAATAGTGCTCGGATGAATGTTACCTTCTTTCCCTGCTCACAGATTCTGCCCAGCCTGCTGCATATTTCCAGATTTCACCTTCAACATCATTGTTATCCTTCATCACTCAATCACTGCCGCTGATACTTATGCTTATTTTTGTCCCTACAAGCCTTACTCGGGGGTGTGAATAGTGATTTTTCATTTAAATTCACTTGTTTATGGGATGTGGATGTCACTGGCTAGATCATCACTCAGTGACCATTGCTAATTGGTCTTCCGAGCTGGGCAGCTTGCTAGGTAATTCCATGGGATTGTTAACCATATTGGTGGGTCTCGAGTCAAACATCAGATTTGGCAAGGACACAGATCTCCCTCCTTCCCGAAGGAGACTCAGGAGCCAGATGGGTGTCTACAACAGTCTGCTAGCTGCATGGTAATCAATACAGAGACCAGCTCACTTCTGTAATTCCAGGTTCATTTACTCGAATTTAAGTGTCCCAGTTGCCATGGTGCTTTGAACACATCTCTTCATCAATAATTGGAAAAATAAAACCACAGATGCTGGGAAACTGAAATAAAAACAAAGTGCTAGAAATACTTGGCAGGTCAGACAGCATCTGTTAGAGATCAGGGCTGTCCTGATGTGGGCTCATTGACCCATAATCTCAACCTGGTTTCTCTCTCTATAGATGCAGACTAACCTGCTGAGAGCATGTCCAGCATTTTGTAATCTGGGCCTTTGATTACTAATCCAGTACCTTAACCACACCAAGGTTACAGTCCTGAGTGTGGCAGCACTGGTGGGTAAGGTGTTGAAGACATTTGGGATGAGTGTGGCAGCACTGGTGGGTAAGGTGTTGAAGACATTTGGGATGAGTGTGGCAGCACTGGTGGGTAAGGTGTTGAAGACATTTGGGATGAGTGTGGCAGCACTGGTGGGTAAGGTGTTGAGGACATTTGGGATGAGTGTGGCAGCACTGGTGGGTAAGGTGTTGAAGACATTTGGGATGCTGGTCTTCATTGGCTGTGGCGAAGAATACAAGAGGTGGGACATCATGTTACCTCTTCATAAAACATTGGTTAGGCCATACCTGGAGTATTGTGTAGTTCTGCTCTAGAGGGTGCAGGGGAGACTCAAGATGTTGCCTGGATCGAAACATTATAGAGACTGGATAGGCTGGGTTAATTTTCTCTGGAGTGGAAGAGAGTGAGGGATGACCTGATTGAGGTATATAAAGTTATGAAGGGGATAGGTAGTAAAACTATTTCCCATGATGGGTGTATCTAAGACAAGGCATAGGTTTATAGATTAGATTCATAAAGTTATGCTGCACAGAAACAGGACCTTTGGCCCAACATCCATGCCAACCAAGATGCCCATCAAAGCCAATTCCATTTGCCCATATCCCTCTCAACCATTCCTATCCATGTACCTGTCCAAATGTCTTCTAAATGTTGTAATTGTACCTGCCTCTGCCACTTCCTCTGGCAGCTCATTCCATATACCAAACACCCTGTGTGGAAAAACTTGCCCCTCTGATCCCCCTTTAAGAGTATTCCCCTCTCACTAACCTATGCCTTTTAGTTTTAGAGCCCCTGGGGAAAAAAGACCGACTACCTACTCTATGCCCCTCATGACTTTATAAACCCTTATAAGGTGACCCCACAGCCTCCCTCATTCCAGAGAAAACAATCCCAGCCTATCCAATCTCTTCTTATAACAGACCTCTTATATGACAAAGATGAACTCTCGATCTTCCAACCTACCACAATGTGTCCCTTGCACATTGTCTACCCACACTGCACTTTCTCCGTAACTGTAACAATATGTTCTGCATTCTCTTATTGCTTTCTTTTTGTACTATCTTCACGTACTTGTTTGGAATGATCTGTCTGGATGGCACGCAAACAAAAGATTTACTGTTCTCAGTACATGTAACAATAAAGAACCAATTACATCCTTCCTAATGGCACAGCAACTGGAATTGCACACAATACTCCAAGTGCAGCCTAAACAACAACTGTAACCTGATGCCCCAACTCTTGTACTCAACACCATGGCTGAAGGCTAACATAACCATACGCCTTCTTCTCTACCTTCAGGGAAACTTCATACTTTTACCCCGCGTATCTCTGTTCAACGACACTCCCCAGGGTCCTGCCATTCACTGTGTAAGGTGAGTGGTAGGAAAGAAAAAGGACCAGATGGCAGGAGGAGTCTGGAGTTGGTCAGGTTGAGACAGTATCCGGACAGGGATAGGAAACAAGCTGCCATCGGGATTGGGGATAATTTCATCTGCCTCCTGTACCGACATCAGACACACCACCAAGGTTTAAGCCATGAAGTGCTCAGTGAAATAGCTTGAATGATGTGGACCCACACAGAAATGGCCTTTACCATCTCTCTCTCTCCACAGCACCTTCATTTTTGATTGCAAGGTACTGAAATAAAAATAACCCCATGCAATCTATTGTCAAATATTTGCATGTGAAAATAAAATGGATACTGATGCTGCACCCTCACTAAATCAATTGGAAATACTTACAAGGTGAACATAAGGCACAAAGTATCCGAAGAGTGCAGTTGGGATTCCAAGAGCCCAGATGCGGTACCCGAGGAATTTCCATATCTTCACATTGAAGACCTTTCTGATGTTGAGTTTTTGTTTTGAGGATTTACTGTTGGCCTCCACTGGCAAGAGGGGTTTGTAGGTAAATCCCGCCAGAAGCAGCACAAACATGAAGGCACTGAGGACACGCAATGTATGGCTGAGCCCAATCTTTGGCAGTAACTGTTTTAAGAGCAAGGGCAGGACGATGGTGAAAACACTGCTGCCTGCTGTGACAATCCCATTCACCAGTCCCAGGCGCTGCTTGAAATAATGTCCCAGAATCACAAGAGATGGTTGGTAGGCAAACGAAGATCCACAGCCAAACACGATTCCATATGTAAAGTACATGGGCCCCAGGGATCTGCATTAAACAAAGGACAGGGAGCAGTGAATGAACAACTTGGTGGGACCAGTAAATTGCAGGCAAATTATGTACCACAGCATTGTTGCCTTTCACACCTACTCAACTATTCAATATGATCATGGCTGATCTCTATCTCAATACCATATACCTACACTTCCCCCATACTCCTTGGGCCCAGAAATCTAAATGTAAAGAGAGACTTGGTCTCTGGTGCCTTATGTGGGAGGGGGGCAGTGTTGAAGAAGTAGGGATGAAAGGGGTCATTTTTTTTTTAGGGTGGCAACCTGTGACCACTTAGGTGCCACAGGGATCTGTTCTGGGACTGCAGCCATTTACAATACATGTTAATGACCTGGAGGAAGGAAGCCAAATTTGTTGTCAACAACAACAAAAAGAAAAAAAAGATGGAAACGGAAGTTGTGAGGAGGATACTAACAGTTTACAGAGAGATGTTGATAGGTTAAGCGAGTGGTCAAAAAATTGGCAAGAAGAGTATGAAAATGAAGTTGATCACTTTGGAAGGAAGAACAAAAGTACAGGATATTATCTAAATGGAGAAAACCCTCAAAGCTCCAGCAGATTGGGACCTGGGGCATCTTGTGCATAAAGCACAGAAAGCTGGAACAAAAGCTACAGCAGGTAATAGAGAATGTTGGCTGTAATTTCAAGGAGGTTGGAATATAAAAGTAGGGAAGTCTGACTGCAACAGTACAAGGCAGTGGTGAGACTCTTGTTTAAGGGAAAGATATTATTTCATTCAATGCATTTCAGAAAAAGTTCACTAGGACGATTCTGCACATGGTGAGGTTCTCCTACAAGGCAAGATGAAACAGGTTAGGATTCCGCTCATGGGAGTTCAGAAGCACGAGAGGGAATCTTATTGAAACATGAAAGAGTCTTAGGGGGCTAAATTGGGTAAATGATGTTTCTCTCATGGGAGAGTCCAGAACAAGAGGACAGCCACTTAAGACTGAGATGGGGTAGAATTTCTTTTAGAGGGTTGATGCTTTTGGAACTCCCTGCCATAGAGAAATGAGGGGCAGAATACTTGGGTATACTTAAGATTGAGATGGATAGATTCTTTTTAAATCGAAAGGAGTCAAGGATGATGGGGAAAGGGCAAGAAAGTGGATTTGAGAGGTGTGAGATCAGGCATCCTACTGAATGGAACAAGCTCAAAAGGGCTGAATGGCCTACTTCTTATGGTCTTGAGAGAAACAGTTGCTTTAAGTACAGACGAAACACTGGAAGATTGAAGCTGGATAACTCACGTAACAAATGAACTTCCAATGAGCCCGATGAAAGCCACAGCAGCTCCGGCAATGGCGGTTTTCCTGCATCCATACAAGTCCGTGAAAACACTCACAATAGGGGAGCAGAAGAAGATCATTCCCATGGACACAGAGCCTACCCATGCTGTGAAAAGAGGGAGACAAAGCAGTTAATACACAGAACCATCCCCCATCAGCAGCTTCCATTTCTCCCAACTCCCATCATCCAAAATCTGGCACTAAAAAGATGCCCATAATATTCTGGGCTACTTCATGGACAACAGGAGTGACCAGATAATCAGCAGGCTCCCTAAACTTGGTAATTCACATACTGATGGAGTAATACCCTTTGAATGGAGACCAAGTGCATCATGACCCTGCAAGTATTGACTTAAGCAAAACACAAGTTTCAAGGACACCCAAGGTACATCAAATGGTAGAATACAGCCTCTGACTGGTAGGAAAAAGACACCCGACAGAAAAAATGTTTCTAGAAGATTCTGCAGAGTACGCAGCCAGGTCTGCTGAAGGACAGGTGGGTTGTGTCACAGGAACATCTTGTGATAAAGACTGAAGTTGGTCTGTTGGAAGGCAAGGAGTTTATGGTGAAGGCAACACTAACATAACTGAGGGGGAATGGATCAGGTGGAATACCCAGTTGTATGTCCCACCCAATTTTCATCTGTGTTGGCTTCAAGGAATGATCCTCCCCTCACTCCACAACAAAACCCTGGGCCTCCCCTAGAAGGAATTTCCTACTTTTTGCCTCACTCCACCCCAGTAAGATGTGCCTGACCAGCAGGGACCACTCGAGGTCACTGACAGGTGGCTCCTGCTGTCCAAAAATGCCATTCCAATCCATGGGCCCACAATGTCACCTGGGAGGACCTTGGGCTGGAGTCACTGGTAGGAGGCAGTGGTTAAAGCAGGTTGGACTGCACTGCGCACTACCCTCCCATTTTTGTTTCCCATGTGCCTGACCCAGGTCAAAACCAGGACAGCAGTTACCAGCAGCAGAGTGGGTTGAGTCTGGTTAAGTAATGTGAGCTTGTTGAACGAAAGTCAAGTTGCTGCTTTTGGCTCTGCAGCAATATTCCACTGATATCTGAACAGAATGTTCACATCTTCTCCCCCAAGCACTCAACATACAAACAGAATGTACGAGCAGAGTAAACATGAAGAAGCCCAAATAAAACACCTCCCACACAGAGACAGGAACTCTGAAACAAACGGCACCCGGCAAAACTCACTTGACAGGCCAAGTTGAGCTTAGAGCTCAGCCTTGCTCAACAGCACCACTAACATGGGTAAACAACAGCTTTCAGGGTGTTCCAGAAGTTACTTTAGAAATACTTTTAGTCGTACCAACTCAAATATTCTCAGCTGGGTTTTGCTATCTTGAGGTTGAGCAAGGAGCTGTCCAATTTTAGAAAGTTATTGAATTATGATACAGCTTAAGGAAAAAATGTGCTGCAATTGTAAAACACAACCACAATAATAAAACATCTGAAATTCAGATAATGATTACTACTGAAGTTTGACAATTGTAACGTTGCCAGAGTTCACACCTTCTGCACCAGTATAACTGGAGAAACAGAAGTCACCATGGTGCCTTTAACAATTCCTAACAAACTTCTACCCTCTATCATCTTGAAGGAGAAGGACAGCAGGGGAACACACCACCTGCAAATTCCTCTTCCAGTCATACACAGTGTTGATGAAGGAAAGAGGGATATATTTCCAAGTGAGGATGGTGTAAGTCCTGGAACTCCCTCCCCAACCAATCTGAAGGATTTCAACCCTGAAAAGTTAACTGTTCCTCCTTTCCACCAATTTAAAATCTTTACTGACATATCCTACCTCAGAGAAGCATCACCCAAACCAAAGTAAATTGCAGATGCTGGAATTCTGAAATAAACAGAAAATACTGGAAACATTCAGCAGGTCAGGCAGCATCAGCATGGGTAATGTTTCTTTGAGGTAGGAACAATGTCTTGGACAGGAGAGATTTTAAATTGGTTGTGTCTGAAGTTCAAGTACAGAGACATTGCTCTCGGCAGAGGATAGCTGGCTTAATTTTCATATCAAATTTACACGTCAATGGTGCCAGTGGGATGTACATGCCCTATGTCAAGCAAGGTTGTTTCTGCTTCAATCTCAGCCACTGGTCTGGATCAGGGCCAGTGGAGCAGCTGATATACTGCTATTTAAGTTTTTAACATTCCTTTGTAACCAGGAGAATCAGAAGTTAGTGTCAAGGTATGCAAGCAAGTTAAGGTCTCTCACTCAGCTTTCCAGACTACCTTGGTTTCAGCAAAACCTTAGGCTCCTCCAAGTCCACTCGTTCAAAAAAACCAGCGACAATCCACTTTAAAACTCAGGCCAATCAAAGGCCGTCAGCAAGTGCATGAATGAGAGGCAGGAAATAAACCCCCTTCATTTTTTTGTCTTCATACTGCCAATTTAAAGGTGGTACACTACATCCAATGGAAAGCCAAATTGATGGAGCCCCAGGCAATTGAGAGCTGGAGGTTAAAAGGAGGAAACATTTGCATCAACTGAACATAACACCACAATGAAGCAGTTTGTAAAGTTTAATCTGCACTGAAAAACACCTCAGAACACAGGAGGAGAAACACATTTCAAAAGCCACGTCATGGAATGAATCCTAGTTATCCAAAAACAAAAGGCCACATGTAAATTAAGCAACTATTTGCATTTCTGTCTATAACACAAAGCCAGATTCATATTTCTTGGTAATCAACTGCAAATATTGTCATTACTTGTAGAACATGGGAACCAGATGGATTCTTTAAATAATGCAACGGCAGTTTTAAGTGTCACCATTGCTCCAGATTATTTAATTAACTGAATTTAAATTATCCAATCTGCTGTGCTAGGGTTTGAACAAGTCTTCTGGATTTTTAGTCCAGAGCTCTGGATTACTAGTCCAGCGTCACAGTCAGAAACTACCATAACCATCTTATGTGCACAGTAACAAAAAACCTTGCAAATGGGAGGAAGCCATTACTAGTTCTCCCCAGGTTACGAAACACCTGACTTATGGACACCCATACATATGAACAAGCACTTAGGAGACTGGTGGGATGGATTTGAAGGTTGCTGCTGCGTGGGGAACGGGACATTTCTGACCTCCAAACCACCATCACCCAAGAGCCACAACAACTGGGGTACTGGTCATCCCATGCCCGCTCACTCTCCTGTCACAGCTGTTTCCTTGACCCCCCTCTCGTACACTGTTTCTGTTCATTTTCAACTTGTGAGCAGTTAGCGTTACGAACAGTTCTCAGGAACTGAACCCTGTTGTAACCTGGGGACCATCTGTACCTAGAAACTCCACCTTACAACGCACGGACATGAGAACATAATTACTACAACGTAGTAGAATTTGCTGGGAATTTCATCAGGGCTGCTCCTTCATCACAGATGAAAAATTCTTTATGGCAGTAGGTCAACTCTGCAGAAGTTCAAGGTTTATTATTTGAACTGGTAACAAGCAAATGGGTCCCAGCTACCACCAGCAGAAAGGCTTCAGAGGGAGGAGTAATCTGACAATTTAAGACTCAACCTCACAGAGTAACAGAAGCCTGCCTAGGAAAATCAAATCTCTCCAAGTTCTTAAAACAACTTTGATGTAAAGACTTTGGACACTAATCCTCTTAACTAATCAGCCTTGTCTTAATAATAAAGCAGAGCTTGGGTGGAAGACTTGTACAAATCATCTACGATCAGAGTAGAGCACCAAATTTTTCAATGATTTTCTAGGGTCTGCAAGTCAAGACAACTCTCACTTTTTAAATTGAATCTTCAAAAGAAACATCAATTAAACTTGCAAGGTGCAATTGATAAGAATAAGCAAGAGGAGACAAAAAAGGAAAGTCTGGGGAGGAAGAACTGCCTTCTCGTTAACGAAAGTCAAAACCTTCAGATGCTGGAAATCAAATTAAAGCAGAAAATGCTGGAAACGTTCAGGTCAAGAGAGCATCCACAGAGAGAGAAACAGTTGACATTTCAGGTCAAAAACCCTTTGTTAAAACAAACCAGTTTTGACAAAAGATCTTTGACCTGAAAGGTTGACTCTTTTCCTCTTTCCACAGATGCTATTGACCTGTTGAGCATTTCCTGCATATTCTGCCTTGTTATTAAGTTGGCAATAAAACACACGTTAAAAGGATATGGGCAGACTAGTTGGCAGAAACATCTACAAGATCACAGTACTGGCCAGGTCACCAGCACTTTAAATAGTAATGGCTCACTGCTCACCAAAAGTATAAGAGCAACAAGCCCAGCTGGTCATTGGATCCAAGTCTTCATATATTGAGCTGGGTGGCCTAAATAAGCATAACCATGAAAATCTTCCCCCCCCTCCTTCTACTCAGAAGAGAGAAAGAGAAACATAGGATCATTAACCCATTCAATGATTTCAGCAATTCTTTACACGTGAACAAGCAGGTCACCCAGCCCCATGAATCTGATCCACCATTCAATAAGATCACAGCTGATTAGAATCCCAAACTTGTGTTCTATCCCCAGTAACCCTTCATAACAAGAATCTATCCATCCTCCTTAGAAATATTTAGACTCTGCTTCCACCACCTTTTAAGAATTCCAAAGACTCAATCTTCAGAGAAAAAAAAGTGTTGCCTTATCTCTGTCAAATGAGCTACCCCTTATTTTAAAGTGACAACTAGTTCGAGATTTCTCCCCCACAAGAGAAAATATCCTCACCACATCCACACTTTCAAGACTCCTCAGCACCTTAAGCTTCGATGAAGATCCCTCTCGTTTTTCTAACTCCAGTAGATGGCCTGCCAAGTCTTTCCTTCACCTCCACGTACAACATGTACATACAGCCAGGCAAACGCCATAAATTGAAACACCAGTGAGGAACTTCACAGGAAAATTCGAGATGGCAAAATGGCTGGACCAATTTCAGAGCTCTTTGATCAAGAACAACCACTTCAAATAGCTGAAGGAGACTTCACTTATTGTCAAAATATTGAAAAGCATCAGAAGAGAATAGACAGCAGATCTGATATACCCCAAACAAAAGGGGCATTGCGATTCCTCACAACACCCCTTTCAATTAGTTCAACTCTGTCCAGTCAGGAACTGAAACTTCTTGTTTTGTCAGGCAGAGGTATTCATGGATTTAAAACAGAGGGAGGTGAAAGACACAATGAGATTTGTCAGCGGTAATGTGTGGAAGACTTCTGATTTGAGGTTTAATTCACAGGGAAAATGGCAAATGTTACACGAGGGTTTTGGCAAAGATTAATTGAAAGAATGACTTAACATCTGCATAAAAGAGAAAGACTTGCATATATACAGCTCTCCTTGCATCCCTCTGAAGTCATCCCACATGAAGTACTTCTGAAGTGTAGTCGAGGACACAAGAGATAGTAGCAGCAGTTGCTCACTTGCTTCTGTTGTGTCATTCAAAATCATGGCTGATCCCTCATCTCAATTGCCTTTTCCTGCCAGATTCTAACATCTTCAATTCTTAATCTCACCCTTGAATATACTTAGTGACTGGGCATCCACTGTCCAGGGGTAGAGAACTCTAAAGTTTCTCAACTCTTTAAGTGAAGAACTTTCTGACCTCAAATCCAAATTGTAATCCCCTACCCTGAAATTATGTCTCCTGGCTCCGGAGATGGAAAGAAGTCTCAGCATCCATCCAATCAAGCCCTTTCAACATGTTCCAATTACATCACTGCTCATTTTTCCCAGATTCCAGAGAATATGTCAACTCTGCTCAGTATTTCCCTACAGGCAGCCTTCTCAACCTTGGAAACAGTCTAGTAAACTTCCTCCAAGTATATCCTTTCGGAAATAAGATAGACTGCACTCCAAGTGTGGTCTCACCACAGTCCTCCTCCACTGCAGACAAGACTTCCTTTCGTTTCAACAACTTCTTGCAACAAAGGTCTACATGCTGCTAGCCTGCCTAACTGCACATTGAGAATGCATTCAAACTTGAGATTAATCCAAGAGGGCACCCAAAACTCTCAGCACTGGGCAGCACTGTGAGGCAATAGCTGGTGCTGCTGCTTCACAATTCCAGGGACCTGGTCTGATCCCGACTTGTCTGGGTGGTTTGCACTTAATCTCCATGGCTGCACGGGTTTCTGCTGGGTGCTCCAATTTCTTGTCACATCCCAAAAACACGCTGGTAAGTTGTTAACTACTGTAGGTGTAGGTTAAATGGGGAAAAGATAATTAGAGAGTTAAAGGGGATGTGTGACAGAATAAGTTGCAGGACTGCAAGAAAATGGGACTATTGAGATCGACGTCCTGTGAGCCAGCATGAATACAATGTGCTGAATGGCCACCTTCTTTAAAAATACTGAATGCTGGAAATCTAAAACACTAGAAACAGTCAGCATGTCAGTTTGTATCTGTGCAGGGAGAAACAGTTAATGTTTAGGGCAAAGACACTTCAGCAGAACTGCCATTCAGTAGCTACTCACTACCTAAAATACGTTCTATTTTACCAGTTCTTCCTACCAAAGGGAATGACTTCACATCTGACCAGTGTTGTGGAAAATGCAGCAGCTAATTTGTACACAGCTACCAGACACAGGTGATCTGTTCAAGAACATAGAGTGGGAGCAGGAGTAGCCCATCCAGCCCCTAGAGCCTGCTCTACCAGTCAACAAGATTACGGGCACCCGCCCCCCCCCCCCCCCCAAGAACAGCATTTTTTGCCCCATCCCATTTTATCACTCAATTCCTCTAACAACCAGAAATGCTGATTAAGAGACAAGTCAAGCCACCAGAGATAACTCAAAGTAAAACACCACAGAAACTGGACTACTGGAGCAAAATAGGCAAAGTCTATGGAAAGAGAAACAGAAGTGTTGGTTTAATAATATGCCACTGTAAGTTGCTACTAGTGTGTAGGTGAGTTATAGAATCTGGGGGACATTTTTAGAAGTGTGAGAAGAATAGGTTACTGGGAAAACTATGGGAATGGCATTGCCCTGTGAGCCAGCATGCTCGATGGGCCAAAATAGCCCTCTATATCATGGAGGCACATAGCAGGGAAACAGACTTTCACCCACTGAGTCCACATCAACCAGCACCCAGGCTCCCGTTTTATATTAATCATAATTTATTCTCCTCACTTTCACATCAACTCCAAGATTCCATCACTCACACTTGGGGCAATTTACAATCCACCAACCTGCATATATTTGGGATGTGGGAGGAATCCAGAGCACCTGAACGAACAAAACCCACGCAGTCACAGGGGGATCGTGCAAGCTCCACACACCGGAGGTCAGGATTGAACTTGGGTCACTGAAGCTATGACTGCAGCAGCTCAATTAGCTGTGTTACCCTTTTTAAAAGGAAGCCTCCCCATTGAACTGAAAGCAGCATGACAGGTGGGGACACTTACCATGATATGAAAGAAGAACTTAAGAAAATATTAAAATATAAATTTCAGATTGTTCAAGGGTTCATATCTCCTCTGGAATGGAATAGTGGAATAGGATCTGTTGTGTTCTAAGAGGCTACCAGTGGCATTGCTAATTTGTACAAAAAATGTATTAACTTGGTGATATTATGGATGTAACTGGTTTATTATTGTCACGTGTACCAAGATACAGTGAAAAGCTTTTGTTTGCGTGCCATCCAGGCAGATCTTTCCATACGATTACACTGAGGTAGTACAAAAGGGAAAGAAACCAGAATGGAGAATATAGTGTTACAGTTATAGAGAAAGTACATTGCGGTAGACAATAAAGGTGCAAGAACCATGATGAGGTAGATTGAGAGATCAAAGAGTTCATCTTTATTGTGCAAGAGGTCCAAGATTCTTATAACAGTGGGATAGAATTGGGAATGTATAGACAGGCTAACACCATGAATATAAAGTAAGCCATATAATGTTTTGTATTTCTTGTACATATTTATGAATAAATTTCATCTTTGAAATTATAAACAATCCATTCTAGACAGCAGACTTTAATATTGGAGGGACTAGACCTCTGAGTGTACAGCACTCTCAGCACTGCCCTTCTCTCCAGAGAGTCTCAAATCCACTACAAAGGGAGAGCAGTATAGCTGAACCATGTCCAACATTTAAGTGGTTAATAAGCAGTCAGCCACTGGATTACCTGCTTTTACCAGTGAACAGAAATTAATATCAAATGCATTGCAGACTTTGCCCATCTATTAAGATTTGACAAACAATTTGACCTGTACCCAAAGCAAGACTCCTATATCTTATCTAAAGATTAGAGAACCTATTTGTTGACAAGACAACTGAGCTCCAACTTGGTTTTATTGTGCTGACATAGCTTCCACTTTCCCACCAGTTATTCTGACACGTTTACTCCATTAACCCTGACGCTAGGCAGAATTTAATGGAGATCTTCCAAATCAATGCTTCACGTTTTCCAGTGAGCCCCCCATTCCCAGCCCCCCCCAAACAACCCTCAATAGTAAATCAATGCAAATAGTACAATTGTCAAGATCTGCAGCACCATTACTGTAGAGAAATCTCCAAGGTGGGGAGGGTTGTGCAGCCAAAGAAGGATTCAGCAGATTCCATCATACCCAACTAGGGATTACGAGAGAGACTGTGGCATCCGAGCAGACTGCCAACACATGCAGTGTTCCCTGTCAGCCCCACCAATGGCCCTCACACACCTTGTGGGCTGTAATGCAGTCAAGAGCCCCACATCAGAGCAGTGAGTGACCACACCACTCACCCCAGACCACACACCAGCCCTCACAGGTAGCCACTGCACACTGTCCCGTAGGTTGATCTCTGGTACAGGAGCACCAGCAGAGGACGAGGATGGATATCATGCCAGGGTGGACATCTTTTTAAACGTATGGTTGGCACAAACTTACTCCTGCACCAGGAGCACTGTGGTGTAACACTCACTGGGATACCAGCACATTGCAACAGTGACAAGATTTCATAAAGTGATTTTTGTCCGTGAGACACTGCAGGATGTCCAGTGGGTGTTAGAAAGGCACTATTTAACAAAAATCATCTCAACATTATATTCTGCATTCTGTTTTTCCCTTTGTAGTACTTTGATGTACTTATGTATGCAATGATCTGTCTGGATAGCATGCAAACAAAAACTTTTCACTGTATCTCAGTACATGTAACAATAATAAAGGCATTTTTTAAAAAAATCACTTCAAACCTGAACACTGATCTTGAACTCACTGACTTATGTTCAGTCAGGAAGTAAGCAAATAGTAACTAATCAACTCAAGAGATGGGTTGTTCATTTAATTACCTTAAGGCTGCATGTCTCAGACTTTGCCCGTGTTCCAAGGCCCAATCCTAGCTGGTTGACTAGTCCAGCCTTCTCGAAACCTAAAGTGTTAAGGACCGTTGCGTGGAAGACAAGCATCTTCCCAATTGCCAGGAGGCAGGGAGGGGTGGAAGTGCTCTACTTCCCACCCATCCGAGTAAACCCAACTGCTGTTCCACGTGACTGTGCCCACCCTATCACTTCCCACTGTTCCCAAACCCACAGGCAAAAGCCCAACAGTTAAAACTTCCTGCAGAATAAATACTGCAAGGAGCAAAGCCTTGATCTTCTGTTGCCCCCAAAAATACGACTGACTGTGACCATGCAGTTACTGGCACTAACATGCCTCCACCCTGGCCAACTGGCACACCACAAACCCTGCTGAAATACACTACCATATGGCAACAGGGAGCAAGAACCAAGGGGGGGGGGGGGGGGGGGTCGGTGAGTAGTACACGGTTGTTCCCAGCTCACAGCTGTTTGACTTCCTTCCTGATCAATGAAAAATCTGTGAGTTGAGTTGAGTTGAGTTGAGTTGAGTTGAGTTGAGTTGAGTTGAGTTGAGTTGAGTTGAGTTGAGTTGAGTTGAGTTGAGTTGAGTTGAGTTGAGTTGAGTTGAGTGAGTTGAGTTGAGTTGAGTTGAGTTGAGTTGAGTTGAGTTGAGTTGAGTTGAGTTGAGTTGAGTTGAGTTGAGTTGAGTTGAGTTGAGTTGAGTTGAGTTGAGTTGAGTTGAGTTGAGTTGAGTTGAGTTGAGTTGAGTTGAGTTGAGTTGAGTTGAGTTGAGTTGAGTTGAGTGTGTGAAGAAGGGGGTGGAAACTGTCAACCTTTCTGCAGGGTTTTGGCCCAAAACGTCAACAATTGCTTTCTCCTCCTCCACAGATGCTGCTCAACCCATCGAGTTCCTCAGATTGAGGAGGAATTATGATCGACCTCCGCAGATTGCTTGTTGCTCCAGATTCCAGCACCTACACTCTCTGATGTCTCCTTTTGACTTCATTCCTGAGTCACCACACATTCCGAGGAATCCGGAGTCAATCCTGTCTCACATCTTGTTCCCTTGCCAACACTACCCTTGCAACAGCCCCTGGATGTTTGAGCTATTCCCAAGTTCACAGCTCCCTGCGATGCACCCTTTTTGCATAAGGGAATGTGTGGGCTGGAGAAACAGCAGGAAGGAAGCACATTTGGAAATGCCTCAAAGTTACATGTTTGAGCCACATAAAAATGTAATTCAATTATAAAAGCATCTTCTCAGGTCAATTGGTATTGGTTTATTATTGCCACATGTACTGAGATACAGTGAAAAGCTTTTGTTCTGCGTGCCATCCGGCCAGATCATGCCATACATTACACTGGGGTAGCAAAGAGAAAACAGAATGCAGAATATAGTGTTGCAGTTACAGAGAAAGTGCAGTGCAAGTAGACAGTATTTTCATTTGGAAAAATAATGATTTTTTTTTGGAGACGGGGATTAAGGGGGAGGAAACAGCAAATAACATGAGATCTCATCATTCCAGTGTGAAGCCAGTGTGAGGATAAAAGACTGTAGCGGCCCGTACTCGCGGGACTCAAACTGCCATTGGCGAATGCAGGCAGACGGGCGGGAGCAGTCGTAGACTAACTGTGGGGCAGGCCTTCCGGCAGGAATCTTACCTCACGTCTGCCGGAGAGGATCTCGGGTACTTTTGCGCGCGCGCTCATTTTGCTCGCGGCAGTAAAGTGTGCTCCGGTTCAGCCTCCACGTCTCTGAGTTTTCCTTTCAACAATGTGTTGCGTTCGGCCACATTTGGTGACCCCGACGCTTCCAGATGGCATCTGGAACCCACGACATGAATTCCAACGACTCGTACAACGCAGTCTCGCTCAAGCTCCTGACTTTCTGGGCCACTCAGCCCCACATTTGGTTGGAGCAGGCTGAGGCCCAGTTCAGTATCAGAGGCATTACAGCTGACGCCACGCGGTACTACTACATGGTCAGCGCGCTCGACCAGGACATGGCAGGCCAGATCATCGACTTCCTGCACCAGCCACCAACGGAGGACAGGTATGATAAGATCAAGGCGCTCCTCATCTGCACTTTCGGACTCTCCCGCCGCAAATGAGCTGCACGGCTTCTGCACATGGAGAGCCTGGGCTCTCACCTGACGGGCTCCCACCTGACAAGCTCCACCTTGCCAAGGAGGAGTTCCGGAAGATGGAGGAGATAGGGATCATCCGCCGCTCAGACAGCCCTTGGGCATCTCCGCTGCACATGGTGCCCAAGTCCGCAGGAGGTTGGAGGCCCTGCGGGGACTACAGGAGACTCAATGACGCCACAACTGCTGACCGATAGCTGGTGCCCCACATCCAGGATTTCATGGCAAACCTCCACGGGGCGACCATCTTTTCAAAAATCGATCTGGTCCGAGGGTACCATCAGCTCCCCGTGCACCCTGATGATGTGCCCAAGACAGCCTTCATCACCCCCTTCGGGTTGTTCGAATTCTTAAGGATGCCTTTCAGCCTCAAGAACGTCACCCAGACTTTCCAGAGGCTTATGGACTCAGTGGGGCGAGGCCTGGATTTCATCTCTTCATCTACCTGGACGATATCCCGGTGGCCAGCAAGGCACGCAAAGAGCATGTGGCACATTTGCACCAACTCTGCCGGCGCCTGAGCGACCATGGACTGGCAATCA
Source organism: Pristis pectinata (assembly GCF_009764475.1). Classification (NCBI taxonomy): domain Eukaryota; kingdom Metazoa; phylum Chordata; class Chondrichthyes; order Rhinopristiformes; family Pristidae; genus Pristis; species Pristis pectinata. Next base: position 85,463,365 of record NC_067414.1, on the reverse strand, counting down.
ACCCGGCGAAGTGCCAGTTTAGGCTGACGGAGATCAACTTCTTGGGCCACAGGGTCAACCAGCATGGAGCAGCCCCTCTACCAGATAAGGTCCAGGCCATCCGCCAGCTTCCCAAACCCAGCATGGTCAAGGGCCTGCAAAAGTTTGTGGGGATGATAAATTTCTACCATCGTTTCATGTCGGCGGCGGCGTGCATCATGAGACCCTCGTTCGGTCTGGTGGCCGGCAAGGCCAAAGAGGTGGCATGGGACGTGGAGTCCACGGAGGCTTTCGAGCAGGCCAGAGGCGTTGGCGAAGGCAGCCCTCCTAGTACACCCAGGAGTACACCCACGGCGCTCATAGTCACACTTCTGACACGGCGGTCGGCGAGTCCTGGAGCAGCTCGTCGAGGGCCAGTGGTGACCGCTCGCCTTTTTCAGCCAACACCTGTGACCACCAGAGGTTAAGTACAGCGCTTTTGACAGGGAGTTGTTAGCGCTCTACCTGGCTACCCGGCACTTCTGGTATTTCCTCGAAGGAAGGGATTTCACCATGTATACAGACCACAAGCCCCTCACCTTCACCCTTGCAAAGGTATCGGACCCATGGTCGGCTTGGCAGCAGGGGCACCTCTCCTTTATTTCGGAGTTCACCACAGATGTCCGCCACATCGCAGGGAAGAACAACGTAGTCGCCGACACGCTGTCCCGCCCCCACATCCACCTCAGTGACCACCTCAGCCCCAGGGATCGACTACACAGCGCTGGTGCAGGCGCAACAGGCGGACACCGAGATCCCAGCCTACCGCACCGCCATTTCGGGGCTCCAGTTGGAGGACGTCCCCGACGGCCCGACAGCGGTTCGGCTCCTGTGCGACATGTCTACCAGCAGACCTCGGCCTGTGGTACCAGCAGCAATGGCGGCAACGGGTGTTCGACACGCTACACGGCCTGGCCCCACCTGTCCATCCAGGCATCTATCAAATTGGTAGCGGACAAATTTGTTTAGCACGGTTTGCGCAGCAGGTCGGGCACTGGGCCAGGACCTGCGTACACTGCCAGACTGCCAAGTCCAGCGGCATGTGAAGGCCCCCCTCCAGCAGTTCCAGCAGACACTTGGGAGGTTTCAGCACATCCACGTGGACATCGTCGGCCCCCTGCCCGTCTCCCGGGGCACCAGGTATATCTTTACCATGGTCGACAGGTTTACCAGGTGGCCAGACGGCCATGCCACTAGCAGACACGTCCACCAAATCCTGTGCCAGGACGCTCATTGCAAACTGGATCACCAGGTTCGGGCTCCCAATGGACATCACCTCCGACAGAGGGGCACAGTTCACGTCAGGTTTGTGGACAGCACTGGCGCAGCCCCTGGGCACCCAGTTACATCACACCATAGCGTACCACCCACAGTCCAATGGTTTGGTCGAGCGGTTCCACAGGCACCTCAAGTCAGCCCTCCCAGAGGGTGCGACTGGACAGACGAGCTCCCCTGGGTTTTACTGGCCAGCCGCATGGCCCCCAAGGAGGACCTGGGCACCTTCTCAGCGGAGTTGGTCTACGGCACTCCCCTGACAGTCCCGGGTGAGTTCGTGCCAGAGGCTCAAGGTCCAGCAGGAACGCCGGCAGAAGTGCTGACAAGGCTGTGAGACAAGGTAGGGACCCTGGCACCAGTTCCAACCTCCAGACATGGCACTACACTGTCCTTTGTCCCTAAGGACCTCCGGGACTGAGTACATTTTCATTTGCAGGGGCATGCACAAGTCACCTCTACAGAGGCCATACAAAGGACCCTTCAAGGTGATCCGGCACAACGGATCTACGTGTGTCGTGGAGGTGGGTGGCCGTGAGGAGACTTTCACAGTGGATCGCCTCAAACCGGCGCATTTGGACATTGAGCAGCTGGTGAAGGTACCAGATGTTTCTGGGTGGGGGGGGGGAGGAGACGGAATGTGTAGTGGCCTATACTCAGAGGACTTGAACCGCCATCGGCGGCTGCGCAGGAGCGCATCGTAGACTAACCGCGGGGCGGGCCTTCTAGCAGAAATCCTACATCACGTTCACCGGAGAGGCTCTCGGGTACTTTTGCACACGTGCAGTGTTTAGCTTGTGGCAGTAAAGTGTGCTCCGTTCAGCCTCCACATCTGAGTTTTCCTTTCAGCAACGCATTGTATTTGGCTACAGGACATGCATTTATGTAGTTCCAGTCACAACCTTGGGCATTGTAAAACTTAGTAAAGCAAGTGGATAAAGATATTAGTGCCACATTGCAGGAATCAAGTGCAAGCTTGTGGGCTTAATGAATTCTCTCTGTGCCAAAACTTCAATGGTTTGTACAGAAGGTTTCAGAGCAACAGGAGGCGATTCAGTTGACAATACATCACCCAAAAAGACAATACCTTTTATGCAATTAGAGTTAGAAGTACTGCTGGCTGAGTGCAGCACAGATTCCTAAACCATCAGCAGCTGAATCCATGTGTACAGCACAAGGACACCAAGCAGGCAACTAAATAAACAAACCAAATAAACAAAAGAATCACTGCCCACAGACAATTTTAAAAATCGTCTTTTTAAAATAGAGGCACAAGCTGCACAGCAGCAGACCAGACGCCTTGCAGTCCTCTGGTGTTACTATAGCAACTCAAGGGAAGCCATGCTTTCGCACTGCTCATGGAGTCATTGCAGTGAGGGAAGTCAAGACTCTGCCCACATCAGCTACCAATGGGGAGGTTGTGGAAGAAGAGGGTTCCATCTCATCCAGCTGCGCAGCAACACTGGTGCGGAAGTCTCACCTACTACCCAGCTCCTTCTCTCCCCTTCACCACCTCCTTTCCTTCAAACTCCTTTCCGTCCACTCACAAACTCCTTTCCGTCCACTCACCTCCCTAGACCCCTTTGGTGACCTCGAAGACATCCTCCGCATGGAGTAACTTCTCATCAAGTCATTCCCTTCCACTCTCGTCCCTTCCCACTTCAACCCTCCCTCCTTCACACCTGCCCTTCCTTGAACTGGCCCTCCTCCCTCCACTCCCATTACTCCCCACTCCAGTCCTTCTCTCCCATCCCTTCATTCTCCAGCTCTACCCCCTCTACTCCCATCCCTCCTTGCCCCAGTCCTACCCTCCCCACTCCAACTCTGCACCCTCTAATCCCATTCCTCCCCACTGTCCACACAACAGTCCTTAAGACTTTGAGTTTCCAGAGGGCTGGACTAGTCAACCAGCTAGGATTGGGCCTTGGAACACAGGCAAAGTCTAAGACATGCAGCCTTAAGATAATTAAATAAACCCATCTCTTGAGTTGATTGGTCACTATTTGCTTGCTTCCTGACTTAGTGAACATAAGTCAGTGAGTTCAAGATTAGTATTCAGGTTTGAGGTGATCTTTTTTAATATTGCCTTAATTATTGTTACCATATACTGAGACACAGTGAAAGTTTTTGCTTGCATGCCATCCAGACAAATCATCCCATACACATCAAAGTAGTACAGGGGGCGGGAGGGGGGGAGGAATAAACAGAATGCACAATATAATGTTGGAGGTGATTTCTTAAATAATGCCTTTGGGCCTTGGCCCCTCCATTCCCATCCGTACTTGCTCCGGCCCTCGGCCACCCTGACATCTCTTTGGTAAAGCTACCTCTGAACCTTTCCTCCTGTTTCCCACTGTCACTAACACCGGAACCGATTCGAACATCCACCCTCAACTTCTGACATTCCTCTAAACCTCCATGGAAGGTCCTCCACAGATGGCAAGATGCTCCACTCTAGTCCAGACCTTACTACCCAGCACTTTGTATCCAAGAGGAACATGTACGTGACACATCAGGTCCATTGCCCAAGATTTAGGAAGGACAAAGGGGGAGGCTCCCAGGGTCCGTGACTCAAGCAAGCATTAGGGCCTTTGCACCTGAAAAAAAATCAGACAGCCAGAGCCCTTCTGAGGCTTCCTATGCAAGAGATTGTTCTGCCCTGAACACAGATGTCTCCAAGCAACCGCATTCAGGAGAATGGGAGCCATGCACAGCCTAAAGAAGGTAGCCATTTCCATATGACATAGGAGGTTACTTTGGCCCATCAAGTCTATGCTGGCTCACAGGGCAATCCTATTGCTCACTAATTTTTCTGGAATCTATTCCCATCAACTCCCCACAGGTTCCTCCCACCTCCCAAAAACACGAGGGTTGGTAGGTTAATTAGCCACTGTAAATTGCCCCTAATGTTAGAATCTGGGTTGGGGGAAGAAGCTGATGGGAATGGGAAGGGAATAAAATGGGAATAGATTGCAATGACTATAAATGGATGGTCGACACAGACTTGGTGGAGCGAAAGGGTCAGTTTCTGTGCTGTATGATTATGACTCTAGGTTGAAATAACAAATTCCAGGGCAGAGAAAATGCATCACCCGGCCAATCCCAGGGCTAAAAGGGGAATAAAAAGGGTGATCCAAATGCATAAAAAGAGTGAATTCCATTAAAGCTGCAACCTTGTCCTGAAGTAAAAGCAGGGAGAAATTAATCCATGATCTGTGTGCCTGTGTATCAGTTGCATACAGCTGTGCACATTCACATCAACCTTAATGGAGGCAAATGTGTGGAAGTGCATGACAGAGAAGCAAATACAGCGTCAGTGACCAGGGACATATTCTTACTGCAAAGTATTGAAATGGCTGCAATGCAATGAGTCCTTCTCCTCAAGGACTGTACATTTATCAAGAAGATCTGGAAGATGCAATGGTCTCTGTCAAGGTTCGCCCCAAGCATCTCCACAAGACGACCCTGATTTACTGATTGTTCCCAGGGACACAAACTGAGACAAACATCAACTCCTGCTGGAAGATCATCAACTTGGTGAAAGGCAACACCTTGATGTGCCCAAAACTTGTCCAGCTTCCAGTGCAAGGAGATGTTCAAGGTGCAGGAGTACATGCTGAGGGATGCACCGAAGCTCAGGGCAGCCACCGAAAAGACCGTGGGGAAAGACCACAATCTAGGGTTCTGCTACCACTGAACACTGAGGGGCTGGGCCCTGTATAGCAGTCACTCAAATGCTTCATGCATGCATGGTTTAAGGAAACACAAGTAGCACTGACAAACTAAGAATCTGATGGTACACTGAAAAAAAGAGCATGACGTGCACCAATTGCATTTACTGTATGCACTAAAAAAATAAAGCACATTTCTGAAATAAACAAAATGCTCAGATGATTTGCCTTCTCTGAACACAAGGTGTGTGCCTTTTCAAACCCAGCCCAGGGATTGAACTGTGGCATCTTAGCTAGTGCCACTATTAGTTTGCAAGAAGACTGACCTGGGGGAGAGTGGGGGGGGGGGGGGGGGGGGGGGGGCAAACAGGCTGTAGCATGTTAGGATCTTTCCTCAACAGTGTAGTATCCTATTGAAGGATGATTAACTCTGCAAAATACTGCACAGCTGTGCATGGAGGGAAAGGGCAGTGGGGAGAGGTTGGCATGCACATCTAGTGCAGACTTGATATTGGAGCCATGGCCTAGGTTAATTTGAATCAGACTTCCTTCTTTTCACGTTGGTCAAAGTCCCAGGGACACTTTTCATCAGCTTTACTGTTCCACAGTTAATCTACAAATTGCTTATTCAGGCAAAAGATATCAAAATTTAAGTGCTCCCTTTGAATTTTCCTACTTTTTCTACCTCATCAGTTTCAAGATTACACTTTATTACCATTCTTTTGAGTTACAAAAGTACCTAAAGAAATAGCTGTTACAAAAACAGCTTGCTGAAGAGGCAGTTAATAGGACTGATTGAAAGCCTGCTGCTGTTACTTATTAATATGTCAGCAGAAGTAACTGCTGATCTCAGATTCAACTACGTGCTGATCAACTATCGACATCCTCACCAACATCTAAAGCACTTCCTCAGTCTTAACCCACTTGGAGCTAGCAAAAAAATTGCAGCAATGCAAAAACAAAATGAGCGATAACCTTACAAAGAAAATTGAAGCAGGTGTTGGCCTTTTGGCCCTACAGGCCTGTTTCTCTGTACAATATGATCATTCACTCAGCCTGGTCCAGGCACCTTCCACTGTAAATAAAAACTTGTCCCACGCATCTCCTTTAAACATTCCCCCTCACCGTAAATGCATTTCCTCTAGTACTTGACATTTCTACCTTGGGAAAAAGACTCTGTCTACCTTATCAATCCCTCTCGATTTTTTTAAAATATAAACTTCTATCAGGTCTCCCCTCAAACATTCTAATCCAGGTAATATCCTGGTGAAATGTTTTGAACCCTTTTCAAAGCCTCCACACCCTTCCTGTAATGGGGAGACCAGAATTACACACAATACACCATCACTGGGGAGCACCTGAGCTTTAGAGGCAACCTTATAAAAAGGTAGGCAAAATCATGAGTGCAGATAATGTGGATGGTCAGCCTTTTTCCCAGGGTAGGGGAGCCTAAAAACTATAGGGCATAGGCTTAAGGTGAGGGGATAGATTTAAAAAGTGACCCAAGGGGAAAATTTTCATGCAGAAGGTGTTGCTATATGGAATGAGCTTCCAAAGCAAGCTGTAGAGGCAGGTACAATTATATTTAAAAGACATTTGGACGGGTACACGAATAGGAGAGGTTTAGAGGGATACGAGCCAAATCAGACTAGCTCAGGATGTCACCCGGGTCAGCATGGTGAAGTTGGGCCAAAGGGTCTGTTCCCATGCTGTATTACTCTATGACATGTAGTTTTAGTGGCAATTTGATTATAGTCTGTACACACAAGGCTGAAATTAAGGCTTGCTCAAACAAAATAGCAATGAGATGATTATCTGATTTAAGCATATATGTAAAAGCAAATTGGAACTCTGGCCTGGTTCACAATGTTCAAATTGTACCCATTAAAAATTAGTCATTGTCTGAAGTTAATCAGTGGGACAGAATATTCTGATATCCCAGTAAAGGGTCAATCAGGGATATGTGCTAAATAAAGATGGGAAATGGTGGAGACACGAGACTGCAGATGCTGGAATCTGAAGCAAAACAAAAAAAAAAGGGCTGCTGGAGAAACTCAGGAGGTCTGGCAGCATTTATGGAGAGAAATGGACAGTCAATATTTCAATAGAGACCCTTCACCTGGACTGAAAGTAGAGGGAAGATAGCCAGTATAAAGAGGAGAGGGGGAGGGCAGGGCATAAGCTGGCAAGTGATAGGTGGATCCAGGTGAGGGGTTGATTGGCAGTGGGAGTCAGATGGGGGAGGGAAGGATGGAGATAGTGACAAGAGGTTCAGAGGTGATAGGTGGAGGCCTATCTGGATGATGGAATCTGGAGAGGAACTAAATAAGGGAGGCTGGGAGGGCAGATGGGACCAGTGGGGGGAGGAGGAGACCCAGTGGGACGAGGGGGTGGCTGATGGGCAGATGGAGTAGGTGGGGAGGGGCAAGGTTTGGAGAGAATGATGGGTCTGTGAGGGCCTGGGTAGATCAGGAGAAGGAGAGAGAAAGGGACAGGTTTCACTGAAGCTTCAAAGGATGGAGCTCATGCTCAACAAATGCAAGACTAAAAAGGTCTTCCACTGCTGTACCACACCACCTTTTAACAATAGGGTTAGTGTCAAGACCTTGGAAATCATGGACCACTTCCTATATCTCAGGAGCCATCTTTCAGTGAAGGCAGATGTCGATGATGAAATTCATCACTGCCTTCAATGCAACAGAACTTTGGGGGGGGGGGGGGGGGGGCTATGTGAGAATCTCAGAGTAGACACAATACTCAGTCTACTAGGCAGCCATGCTAAATGCTGCTTGAGACGTGGCATCAACACACCGAAAAAAATTAGCATCAGTGCCATGCCTGCGAAACCCTCCCAATTCACTGGAAGGATAAGTGAAGTAATGTCCATCTCCTCTCCTGGGCCATTATCCCCAGTATAGAGGCATTGGCTGAACTGTATACCCAACATCCAAATTACCAAATGACAAAAGGAAGATTCAAGGACGTGCTGAAAGCCTCCTTGAAAAAATGCAAAAACTCCATCGACTCCTGGGAATCTCTGTCCCATGACCACTCCAAGTGAAGGAGCATTCAGGATGGTATTGAGAATTTTGAGGCCACGTGAGGGGTAAAGATGGGCTCAACACAAGGAGCTAACCACACCATCATCCACCACCTGCCCCATCTGTCGAGGAGTCTGTGGCTTAACACTGCAGTCTCATCAGGCACCTCAGTGCACAAAACTGGAACGGATGCAAGTCATTCTCGATCCGAAGGGAATGCCTAGGAAGAGGAGAACAACTCCAGAACAGAATCTACAGTGGCTCTGAAGATAGTGCAGTTGTCTCGCAGCTCTAGACTCAATCCTGACCACCGGCATGGAAGGTGTGGAGTTCTCTCCCTTTGGGTGTTTGGGTCTCTCCCCCCCCCCCCCAAAAATTCTCCATTTTCCCCCCACATCCCATAGACATGCTGGTTGTTGGGTTAATTGGCTGCTGCAAGTTACCGCCAGTGTAGGTGGGTGGCAGGAGAATCATGAAGGACTTATTAAGCATGTGACAGAGAATAGGTTACAGGAAAATAAGCAGGGAATGGGATTGTTCTGAGAGCCATGGGCTGAATTGCCTCCCATGTCATATGAAAAATACAAACCCTCTACAAGTTGGTTGCTAGGTTTCTTACCATTTGAAGAGCCTCATTTGCTGTGAAGTACTTGGAATGTCCCAAAAGGTGTGGAGTCTTTATTGCCCATGTCACTATAGTAAGAAGTAGCCGTTCAAGCCTGCTTTCCCTATTTGAAGTTGTCATTGGCTTCAATAGTACCTTCCTGCCGATCTCCACCTCTCTTTATTTCTCCCATGGTCCAAAAATTTGTGTGTCTTATCATTGAGTATACTTTGCATCTACAGCTCTCTGGGTAAAGGTTTACACCCTCTGAGGGAAGACATTCCTTCCTCTCTCACTTATAGTGGTGACCCCAAGAATGTCCCCTTAGATTTGAGATTCCCCACAAAATGAAAGATCCTCACAGCATCTGTCTTGCCTAGCCCCTGCAGAATATTGTGTTTCAATGAGATCACCTCATTCTTCTAAACTCCAATGGGTATTGGTGCAATCTGCTCAATTTTTCCTTGCAAGACAACACCTTCATCCCAGGATTCACCCAGAATAAATCAAGTGAATCTTCTCTGCACCAACTCCAAGGCAAGTATGTTCTTTCTTAAGGAGATCACACCATACACAGCTCTCCAAGTGTGGTCTCACCAAGTCTAGCAAGACTTTTCTACTTTGTGAGCTCCATCCCTCTTACAGGAAGGACCAATGTTATATTTACCTCCCTAGGATGTCATCTAGGGTGGTTATCTATCACTGATGAGACAGGACCCATGAATAGTGGGACTGCTTATATTTTACAATCCTTCAATTATATTGAATTGACAGCTTACTGAACTATTTAAATCAAACAGCACCTGCCTATGCACTGTGCATTATATGGCACAAGAGTCTCAAGGGTATGGTGAAGGAATTACTGTTATGCGAGTTAGGAGCCAAAACAACTAGAGCATGGTCCCCTGGCTGGGGGAGATGGATTGCTGGAAATTAGGTACAGGTCCTCCCCAGGTTACGACAGAGCACCATTCTAGAGAATGGTTTGTACCCGAGTTCAAGTCAGAAATGCAACCACACAGCAATATATTTACATGAAAACATAGGACAACCAAAGGCAACATGTAGCTAAGCCAGGGTATTTAACTCAACCATTCAAATATTACAGCGAACAGAGTTCCCACGTGGCAGAAGGATGCCTGCAGTCCCACAGCAGCCAGCAACCATCCCCCTGGTCTCCCAGACATTGGCTCACATGTATGGGCTGTACCAAGTCAGGCGATCATGACCTAGGGAGGCCTTGCATATGGAAGACCATCACTGGAGGAGCAGAGGTCAACACTAACAGGCAGGTGCTCCATGTCTCAAGCCCCATTCCTCAGTTTGAAGAGTAACCTCTGCAGTCAAAAGCAATACGAATGCAAGTCCATTGAGATACTGGCTGCTCTCAGCCCATAATCATGGAAAATGTAATTTCTTAATTGAATTTACCTACTATAATGTGCTATTTAGTATCTAGAGCCTGGCTTAAAAATGAACAGACATGTGTCCTTGCCAGTAGATAATTTGATTCTGGATTTTGAGCATTGAAAACCAGCTCTATAAAAACACAATTTCAGCTCCAATAAATAACCTAAAAATATCAGGAGAACATCATTGTAACATCCCTCATTGTGAGGCAAGTGAAAGGAGTGGTGGTTAACTGCGATTTGGCAGTGGGTAGGTGAAAGAGGGGAAAGGCAGAGCACCACCTGAACTAGTCTGGTGCTTGGTGGCTCAGATACTTGCCAAATGGAGTCTTGCAAGCTTACATTGATCTACCAATGTCTGCTCCAATGTGCTTCTACCAGATACCATTGGAACGTAATGTGTCACTTGCTAAAAAGGTATTTGAAAACTAAAAATCAACAACAGAAAATGCCAAAGATCTGAAATGTTAACTGGTTCTCTCCCCAGTGATACAGCTTGTCCTGCTGAATATCTCCAGCACTTTATAGTTTTATTCTGGATTTCCTGCATCTGCAGTTTTTCCCCCCATGCATTTGAATTTTCTTCAGTAAAACCTCAAGATAATTGTAAAAGAGTGGCATTGTAAAAAGATGTTGTTCTTGTGGTTGGAGCTAATTGTGAGGCTTTAACTGATGCACATTAATTTGGAAGGAGAACCTGCAGAAAATGCTTTAGTATATTTTTAAAGGGTCAATCTTACTTGATTAATTTTACTATTCTCCCTAACATTCTGCACTTCTGGACAAGTTGGATAATTCTGTTGCAAAAAGGCAGCATTTTGGAGATTGACCTGCAAGGTTCCTTTGTGGAATGCTCTTGGGGGCTCTAAGGTAGTGTTTAACAAAACTCCAAATATAGATTTTTTGGGTTTTTTTTTTGAGTTCAGTGTACCAGAATGACTCCCATATCTGGAGTAGGAGATGGAAACTCAAATCTACCGAGAAATAAGAAACTTGTTTTGCAGGGTCCTTTGTCACATCCTCATGTTCTCAGCTGATAAGTTCAATCATTATCGGTTCACTCCAGTTTTGTGGGCTCCACCTGGTTGCCTTCGCCTGTGACAGAGCTCAGAATAAAGTGTCAGACACAGAGGCACCCTTTCTCTGCAGCCCATTTTCTTCCACACGGCCATCAATTTATTTGTTTCTTTCATCACTTGCCTACACTAAAGGAGTAATTTACAACAGCCATCAACCCACCAGCACATCTTTGGGATGACACCAAGCCCCCAGGGGAAAACCCACAGTCACAGGAAGAAGCTGCATATTCCACACAGACAGCACACAAGATCAGGATCAAACCTGGTCGAGCTGCATGTTGTGCTACCCCAGATGGTCAACACCCACTCCTACCCCAGATGGTCAACACCCACTCCTGTTTCTTACATTCAAATTATACTAGTTGTAAAAGTTATTGAAAAGCTTCCAAAAGCAAGCAAGATTTCAAAAGGTGAAAGTCAGTAACCCTGGGGAATGACAATTGTTCAAAGCATCCATAACTTCAGTTTTGTTTTAGTACTTTAATGCCTTTACAGCAGCTGCACTTGTCCCATTCTAAACATCTACAGGTAATGATTAATTCCTGCAATCTATGTAGTGCCGTGGTTATTAAAACAGGTGGTCATTAAAAAAGCCATTGACAAAAATTGAAGGTCACATTTAGTGTGAAAATGAACAGATGACAATCCTGGAGAAAGACTGCCTCTTTCATCAGCTGCATTTCTGAGATCAATGCTTTAGAAACAAACACTCCTAACCAAATTGGACTTCTGGAAGTTCCTCGATGTGGGAGGGAATGAGCCCCACATGAACAGTGAGAAAAGGCACCTTGATCTAGTTAAATGCAGTTAAATTATGATCAGGACTGGCAGGATAAAATATCATCTGCAATAAATGCCAGTCATGCAGGAAGGGGCAGGGAACATCATTACACAATGACCCAATAGCAAAATACTCAGGCAGGACACCTCCATTCCATCTACAAGGCTGCCAGCTGCCTCTCACTTTAATTCTCTACCATCCTTATTCACATCTCTGCCTTTGGCCTCTTATGCTGTTCCAATGAAGCTCAAGACGCATGAAGAATGTCACCTAATCTTCTGACTCATCCCATTGCTGTCTTACAAATTTGACGATGAATTCTAGAGTTTTGGATAATCAGCCATTTTCAGCATTGTACCTCAACGCATTCCCAACCATCTTTCCTCTTCTGGTAATTTCAGAATTCATTGGTCTCCTCAATTTCTAAGATCAAAGGCTTCCTGGACATTGAAGTTCACCATCCTTGCTACAGCAGTAAACAAACAGATCAGTGGCTTTCAACAGGACACACCCAAATTTTCCTGAAAGCCCAGGGGATATCAAGTAGGCTCTGTCACATATGGGCGACCCTCTCCATTGATTTGCCACTCAGAGGAAAAAGTGAAACTTGTCCCTGCCATTTCAGAATGTCATTAAAACACAATTCAGAAAGGTTAGCTTCTTGATATTGGGACAACTGTAAAAGAAAAAGAGGAATCAAGTTTAAGGCCAATAGCATATCCTCACACAGGCTATCCACAAACACGAAAAGGAATCTTATGTTCTTGATGGCCTACAGTGGCTCTGGATTAAGCATTGCCTTGATTTTTTTTCAAATCCCTCTGTGGTTTCTCAAATTACCATCTGTAACATCGCCCAGCTCCACAAACCAGCAAGAGTGTTGCGCTCCTCCAGTTCCAGTCCCTTCACTCCAAAGCCATCTGCCAGTGGCCATCACAACTTGAGATGGACTGTGGACTTCCCACAGCACTCCTCTCTCCATTAACCTGTGCTCTTTAAAGCCTACATCCTTGGTCATCTCTTAATATTCCCTTCCACTCATTTATTTGGCAAAAATGCACTTCCAGATGATTCCACAAGTTACAGACACTATTTGGAACATTACAGCTCCTGACTAGATACAACTCTTATACTACATTTCACATGAAAGAAAACTAATGACTATGCACTTATCATTAGGGCACAATTTAAATGTGGACTAAGAGGCATGAAGTGATGGAGGCAAGTCAACTTTAAACTGATGATTTAAATAAGGCCAATTACTGCAATGAAGCAGATGACTGAATGAACAAAGGACTACTGTTGAACAGCTGCATTGTTGGGAGTCTGAACTACAGTACTAATTAGTTAGGCCAAATCTACGGTAACATGTGAGATAAGTGTGGTATCAAACTGAGCCATCGATTTGCCTCCAGGTATCAAAGGAAATACCGCTCTATCCAGAGAATATTAACCTTGACCTTGAAGCAGAAGTCAATGGGATACTTCTGATGAATGGCAGACTGCCAATAAAATCACTATGCAGGTTTTGCAGTTGAACTTTAAGAACAAGGTTAATAAAAGAGAAAATTTAATTGAGATCCATGTGCTAGTTTTCTAGGTGTTAGGATTCTTAAGTCAATGATGTTTTTAGAAATATTTAGCCCACTCAATATTTTCTTCAGTTGACTGGACCGGAAATGACCAGATGGCATCAGCCATTTATGTAAATACATCCAAAATTGAATAAAATGCACAGTAAAAAAAAATTCAAAAATAGTTCAACAAAAGTAACTGGAATCTGAGGACTGAGTTGTTCCCTCCCCCACTTTGAAACCAGTCCTTGAAAAGCATAAGCTTATACCCAAGTAGAGGCAGAGCAGACTTCAAACAGCACACCTGTGGTGCCAAGATTGGTGGACCCAGGATGCCAAATCTGCTTTGGATCAGTTCAAGAATTTAATTGGAAAAACCACCAATTAGCATTTTCTATGGCAGCTTTAATGTGGTCAAACTACTTGAAGTGTTTCATGGGAGTGTTAACAAAAGAACAAATAACAACCAAGCCACACACGTTAAGATAGGTGGCTAAATTCTAGATAATGAGGCATATTTTAAGTCAGGAGAGAGCAAGTGAGCAAGAGAGACAGACATGGTGGGGGGGGGGGGGGGGGCGGAGATTCGTAATTTAGGGCCCAGACTCCTGGAGGAACAGTAGCCAACACGCATTTGCGAAATTAAGAATGTTGTTCCACCTGCCCCACTGCACAACACCATCCCCAACAGTAGTCAGTGACAAACATGTACTATTTCCCTTTATCTTGGGAGCCTCCCACACTAAAGCCAGACACTGATGAAATTCACTGACTTCAAGTAATCTGTGCCAGGTTACGCTGCTGCACTGAAGATCAAGACCTCTGTCAAAGCTCAAGTTCTACCGAGCAGTGGTGAATCCCTTCATTACACTTCAAGAGGCATGGATTTGCTATAGCAGATTCCTCAAAGGTCTGGAGAGATACTGACAAAAGATGTCTTCGTAGAACCTCACTGGCCGGTGAAGTGAAACAATGTCAATGTCCTCTCTCAGGAGAGCATCCTCAGCACTGAAGACCCAATTACAATCCATTGGTTTTACAAATCATTTGCATGCCAGACTCTCAAAAGAGACACTATTCCAATCTCCATCATGGCCAAGTGCACAGAGGAAACAATTCAGGAACATTTTCAAAGTCAACTATAGCCATGAGGGATTACCCAACAAGAATGGGTGGGTGGATGGGAGGAAAAAGGGAGGTGTCCAGAATGACAGAGTTAGAGGGACAGTCTACAGAGCTGGAAAGGGTTACAAACACAAGGTGCAGCAAGGCTGCAGAGGGCTGTGAAACAGCAGAGTGCTACAAGCTCACCTGCTTGCAATGCAAAGATGATGATTTGAAGGGTAGACTTTTGCAGATGTCATGGAGGAAACATCATTGAATAATTGTGCTATAATAATTCAAGAATAGTTGTGATGGGCTGAATGGCCATGTTGTTGATTAGACAAGGATAGTGTCATACAGGGAAGAGAAAACAGGTTATTTAAAATAAAGCACTTCATATAATTTGGACAGCTCTGCAGAATAAAAGGTTCAGTTCAAGTAGTCACTGGATTAACTACCCAGACGTGGAGTCAATTCTAACCTAGCAAATTTTGAAACAGAATTCAATAAATTTGATAATTTATGGGCTAGCACCATAAAGTAATTTTGTGTTTTAAATAATATTAAGACCTTGTGTCAAATGCAAAAGTTGAAAAGGAGATTTATGCCAGGCTCCTTGAGTTTCAAATAAATTTAGCCCACAAGGAGCAAATTATTTGAAATCCCTACATAATTCACTTCATAATTTTCAAAAGGGATACTTAAATGTTATGCGATATTTGAAGTTAGTCACAAGAATAACAAAAATAAAAACAAGTTCTGGAGGAAATTTAACCTGAACAAAGGTGGAAACCATAAATCCGTCACAGTAGTCCCCCACAAAACTGTGACATGGCTCCACACAACTTTAATCTGGCTGTTTTTTTTCCACTTCTCCTGTACAGGACTATAAGACATAGGAGCAGAGCTACGCCATTCGGCCCATCAAGTCTGCTCTGCCATCCAATCATTGTGGATTTCTTTTTCAACCCTTTTCTCCCGCCTTAGCAGTGGGGCGGCACGGTAGCATAGCGGTTAGCGCGACGCTATTACAACGCCAGCGATCGGGGTTCGATTCCCGCTGTCTGTAAGGAGTTTGTACGTTATCCCGTGTCTGCGTGGGTTTCCACCAGATGCTCCTGTTTCCTCCCACATTGCAAAGATGTACGGGTAGGTTAATTGGGTTTAAAAAAAAGTGGGCGGTGTGGACTCGTTAGGCTGGAGGGGCCTGTTACCACGCTGTAAGTAAAATTTAAAATTTAAAAAAAATTTAATTTATCAAAAGCCTATCAATCTGCCTTAAATACACCTAATGACTTGGCCTCCACTACCCTCTGTGACAATGAATTCCACAGATTTAACCATCTTCTGGCTGATGAAATTTTTTTCAGTTTCAATTTTAAAGGGACACCTCTTTATTCTGAGGCTGTGCCCTCTAATCCCAGACTGCTACTACTGGAAACATCCTCTCCATGTCCACTATCCAGGCCTTTCAGTATTCAGGAGGTTTCAATGAGATCCACCACCACCACACACACCCCCCCCCCCCCCCCCCCCCCCCCCCCCCCCCCCCCCCCCCCCCCCCCCCCCCCCCTCCCCCCCCCCCCCCCCCCCCCCCCCCGCCATCCTGCAAATTCCAAGTACAGGCCCAGAGAGGTCAAATGCTCCTCATACGTTACAACCATATTGCACCCATTTTGAAAATGGACATCAAAATCATCACTGGAAATGTAAATAAGCCAAAAGATTGAACTTGGTGAACTAGTGACAGTGGGCTGCTTGCCAATAAAACTAAATCATCACTTTAAAAACCCAGGCACAAACAACCAGACCCAATGTTATGTGAAACTGCTTGGAGAAGTATGGATTCACTGTTTCATAAATGAGTAGTTCCTTGTAGTAATGTATATACAAACCACAGCATTGTGACCAAGTCCTGAGTAGGGCAAACAGGCAACGACTGTGCAAAATTAATTGAATAAAGCTGGAATAAAAGTAGACAGTCTCAGTAATTGTGACCATGGGACTAACAGAAACATTTGGTTTTCCTGTCTTTAGTCAACTTGGCCTTTGTGCAACTTCCAGAGCCACAGCAATGGAACAGCAAACCATCTGCTGGAGGAACTCAGCGGGTCAAGCAGCATCTGTGGGAGGCGAGGAATTGTTGCCCTTTCTGGTTTCGACCTGTAAAGTTGACAGTTCCTCTTCTCCCACAGATACTGCTCAGCCCGCTGAGTTCCTTCAGCAGATTGTTTGTTGCTCCAGATTCCAGCATCTGCAGTCTCTAGTGTCGCCACAGCAGTGGAGTTGCCTCTTAACTACCAAGTCAATCAGTTCAAGGGCAATAAACACTGGCCTTGCCAGTGACACTCATGTCCAGCAAAAGGAATTGTGAAAGCCAGACAGCTATTATATAACCTAATGCAAACATGCTTTTGTGGCTTGGAGTGCTACTTTGAGGCCAGAGTCAGTAGGCAATGATTAGCATTTGAACAAAGATCTTGCACATGGCCACTGATAGGCATAGGCCAGTACAGTTCATGTGCATATAATAGCACAAGGTATATTCACAAAGCACCAGTTCAAACACAGAAAAGATGCATCTTAAGCAAGATAAGTTACTGCACTTTTCAAGCGGATAGCAGCACTGAACTGCCTCACATGACTGGGCTTCTGTTCGTTGAACTTAGCAATTGGCCACCGCAGCAGCTGTGTGCAAACGAGGCCAGGTGTCAGTTCCTTAGAGCCAGCAAAACTGAGCAACTGTCGACAGGCAATATGCAAACATTGCGCAAATTGTGCTGGAGATGGAGGGAAAGAGCAGATACTGTACTTTAATATGTCAGTGGACCCAATCACTATAGTCAAGATTCCCCAAAGAAACTAAAAGGAAAAATAGTTTATCTATTCAGAATATACAAACGCTGTGAAATTTTAACAATTAAAACATTAAAAAAAATACAACTTTTCTACTTTCTTCTCTCGTGAACCCCTCTTTCTGCTGCAGGTGGTGAACTTAATGGGTTACCTAGTGATTGGGTCACACCATTCGAGAAACCCTGCAAAACACAGGCCTCCTGTATCAAGGGTCACACATTGTGATTTATGGGCACTGAGGTGGGTCCTTCCTCCTTGAGTGAAGTTGAACAAAAACCCAAAGATGCAAAACAAGCTTCTGCCTTGCTGTCATCTAATTAACACAGTCACATGGGTCAAGATCAACCCCAATGTCTGCAGAGGCACAGAGTCTCCTCATAGGCCTGATGCTACCCTACTGCAGTACTGAGGGAGAGCTACACTGGCAGGAACACCATCTTTTGGATGAGAAGTTGACAGACACTCAATCTGCCTTCACATACTGCCACAGGCAAGTCCCATGGCAGAATATGAAGATTTGTTAGCCCAGTATCAATTCCTCAACCAACATCGTTGAAACAGAATTCTTGGCTGTTACCATAATACAATTAGAGGACACTTGCTAAATGCAAATATAGCCCAATCCTGGAATCAATAGACAAGCCCAATGAAGAATTCTTTTCCAACCTTGAGCAACCTCTGGCCCAAGTCCCACATGGACTCAAGCTGATCCTCATTACCAAGTGCAAGGCATTTTGCAATGGCCTTAATCCTGCAAGATAGTCATCCTCAGGTGAAGGGACTACTGAAA
This sequence comes from Pristis pectinata, assembly GCF_009764475.1. Lineage (NCBI taxonomy): Eukaryota > Metazoa > Chordata > Chondrichthyes > Rhinopristiformes > Pristidae > Pristis > Pristis pectinata. Next base: position 85,445,166 of record NC_067414.1, on the reverse strand, counting down.
CATCTCCATTACTTGCACCATGAGAAGTGCAGTTGACAATTGGACCACCCACCTCATTATCCAATGTCATCTCCCTCAGCTTAGTTCCTAAACAATGATGGCAACGCAAAAAATTGCCAGAGGGAAAAAGATAGATGTCAAATGATTCAAGGCCCCTGCACAAAGAAAGCTCAACTTAGTCAGAACTTCAGTCTTCCAAGCAACAGGCAGCAGAGTCCCTGCACTGTCTAGGTTCACCGTAATTTGCATGGGTTCGACTCTTTCTACTGATTCCCTCCCAGAAAACACCAAGAATGGTTTAAGAATGACAAGCAGCTCCAGGAACTAATTTACTGCAAAAACAAGGCACTCTTACAAGGAAGACCATCGTGTCTCAAGGGAGAAAAGAACAAGTCCACAATCCATTGGGGTGGTAGGAGGTCCAAAAAAGTTGTGATCAAAAGATTAGATGGTGGACAGAAAGAGTGATTCAGCAATTTGTGGTAATTCTTAATGTCAAGACCACCTGTAAGCCAAACACCCAAAAGCCTGTGCTGCTGAGAGAAGAGAAAAGAATGCAGGAGAGCTCAAGAACAAAAGCACAAAATGCAGAGACATTTCACAAGGATGTTGCCTTGAGTTATGAGAAGAGATTGGATAGGTTGGGACTGGTTTTCCCTGCAGCAAAGGATGCAAAGGGCTAACCATATAGAGGTTACAAAATCATGACAGGCATAGATGAAGTGGACAGTCAGTCTTTTTCCCCAGGGAAGGGGAGTCTAAAACTAACCGGCATAGATTGAAGGTGAGGTGACAGATTTAAAAGGGGATTTGAGGGGCAGGTTTTTCCACACAAAGGGCAAAATGTATGTGGAATGAGCTTCCAGAGGATGTTGTTGAGGCAGGTGCAATTACAATATTTAAAAGACGTTTGGACAGGAACATGGATAGGAAAGGTTGAGAGGGATATGGGACTAGCGCAGGAAGGTACCTGGTCAGCATAGATGAGTTGGGCCAAAAGGCCAAGTTTCCATGCCGTACAACCTATGACAGTCAAAATCCACTGGAAGGATCACTTTCAAAAGGCCTCAATTGAGACCATCTTTGACTTGGAGGACCTCGCCTCCATTCACAGAACTCTGCCCCCACCAATCCCACACTACCCAACCCAAGAAACTGAATAGGCCACCAACCAGCTGCAAAACAAAACTCCAGAGCAAGAGAAACCCCTGAAGTACTAAAGCACAACAGAAGTATTCCCGATGCAAATTCATGCCCTTCTTTCCTTCATGTGGGAAGAAGGGAACATTCCACTGACCTCAGAAATGCTAGAATCATGACCATATTCAGAATGGGAACCTCCAATTGTGATAATTACGGAAAAATTTCCCTGCTGATGACACCGAAAATCTCTTCAACCACCTCCTCCAATTGGAAAGAGCTCCTCGCAGATTCACATTCACCCACCAAGGTGGCACAATGGACCATGCAACAGATACAAGAGAATTGCAGGGAGTCTTCATTAAAATCATAAGAGCCTTCGACTGTGGGATTATGGGAAATCCTCCTCAAGCTTGTCGACACTTGCAGGCTGCCCTCAGCACATTCTCAGTAACCCAAAAGGACTCATTTCACGGTGTGTTGCGACTAATATCTCATCATATCTCCTCAGAACTATTCTATATCTGCTATACATATATACATACACATACATATACACACACACACACACACATATGTATATATACATATATCACACAAACCATGCCCCTAACCAACAGCTGTCAAAAGGCTCAATCCCAAAGGAGTCATGCAAAGCTGTGTCATCACATAAACCCACAAACAGTCTATTGAGCAGCAGTTAGTCTGGGCTTTCTGGAAACTTCAGAGAGGTGGACAACACATAGTCGTTGGGCAAAGCACTGAATAGGTATCACCAACACCATCTCTGTGAAGTCCTTCAAATCCAATGGCAAGAGAGGCAAACCATCATCAACAGCCTTGTCCAGACCATTACCACCAGCATTGAGGCTCTGAGCACATCCAGTCCATTCCCACGGGCAGGTCAGATCATCCATACCGACGCAACACCAGACCCCAGAAACAAGCACTCCACTCCAAGCTCACTGTGGCTAACTTCAAGGGCTGTGTTTTCTTCCAGAAAGTGACAAAATACAGCTTCACTTTGTTTTGGTTTTATACAGATGAAAGGGGCTCTAGCTGGTTCCAGCAGGAAGGGGAGAGGCCAGTGGTGGGGGAAAACAAACTATTTCCCTTTTGTAGCTAGTGCACTGCCAAACCCAGTTCAATAGATTCTGCTGTCCCTTGGAACACTGAAAACAAATAAACAAAAATCCTTACAGTACTGAGTCTGAAAAGTCATGTGTGGTTATGTTGCACCACTGTGCCCAGAGATGTTCATCTCTTTCACAGGACGCACGTAATGCAAACCCCTTTCAAGAACAACACTTCAGTCACCTGGCGAGTTTAAAATAATAAACAAACAGGGAGGACAATGTAAAACAAATCAAATAATATTGACAAGCTTGATTTCTGAAAGTTCATGCTGTGATAATTTCAATCTGATCTTATCAGTTAAGAATTTGGATCATACAGCAAACATTTCACTGAGGGTGGGACAGAGGGTTTGATAAAATAGGAACTGTTGGGTCCAAGTCCTGCTGGGTTACCTCCGCATGTCAAGCTGGTCTGGGTGCCCCAAGGCTATCCAGGACGTGCACTTGAAATTGATGCGAGGCCCAGGTCAGTCACAGAAAGAGGCCCATCTAGTCCATGCCAACCTGATCTTCTGCCTAGTCCCATCTATCTGCACACAGACCACATCCCTCCAGACCACATCCCTCCAAACCCCACCCATCCACATACCTATCCAAACCTCTCTTAAATGTTACAATTGAACCTGCATCTACCACTTCCGCTGGCAGCTCGTTCCACAATTGCACCACCTAAGTGGTGAAGTTTCCCCTCAGATTCCCCTTAAATATTTCACCTTTCACCCTAAACCCATGTCCTAGTTCTAGTCTCACCTAACCTGAGGGGAAAGACCTATCTGTACCCATCAATTTTGTATACCTCCAAGATCACCCCTCATTCTCCTGCGCTCCAGGGAATAAAAGTCCTAACCTATTCAACTTTTCCCCTACAACTCAGGTCCTCAAGTCCCAGCAACATCCTTGTAAATTTTCTCTGCACTCTTTCAAGCTTATTGATATTTTTCCCGTAGGTAGGTGACCAGAACTGCACACAACACTCCAGATTCAGCCTCACCAACATCTTGTACAATTTCAACATAACATTCCAACTCCTGTACTCAGTGCCCTGATTCATGAAGACCAAAGTGCCAAAAGCTCCCTTTATGACCCTATCTACCCATGATGTCATTTAAGGAATTATGGATCTGTATTCCCAGGTCCCTTTGTTCTACCACACACCCCCAAAGACCTACCATTCACTGTGCACATATTACCCTGGTTTGTCCTCCCAAAGTGCACCACCTCACATTTGCCTGCATTAAATTCCATCTGCCATTTTTCAGCCCATTTTCGTAACTGGTCAAGATCACGCTGCAAGCTTTGTTAGCCTTCCTTGCTGTCCACTACGCCCCCAATCTTGGTAAACTGGATCAGCAAATTTATGATGACACCATGTTATCATCTAAATCATTGATATAGATGATAAACAACAACAAACCAGCACTGATCCCTGCAGCACACCACAAGTCACAGGCCTCCAGTCAGAGCCAACCATCTACTACCACTCTGGCTTCTCCCACGAAGCCAATGTTGAATTCAATTGACTACATCGCCCCAAATGCCAAGTGACTTAACCCCCTGGAGTAGTCTCTCATGCAGCACTTTTTCAAAGGCCTTGCTAAGGTCCACGTAGACAACCCCTGCTGCCTTTCCTTCATCAACCTTCTTGGTAACCTCCTCGAAAAACTCTACAAGATTGGTTAGACGTGATCTACCATACATAAAGCCATGTTGACTATCCCTAATCAGGCCCTGTTTATCCAAATATTTATACATCCTGTCCCTTAGAATACTTTCCAATAATTTACCCACAACTGACGTCAGGTTCACTGGCCTATAATTTCCCAGCTTATTCTTAGAGCCTTTCTTGAACAACATTAGCTATCTTCCAGTCCTCCAGCGCCTCACTTGTGGCTAAGGAAGTTTTAATATCTTTGGAAAGGTCAAAGTCCACTTCCCAAATGCAGTGGTACATCTCAGACTTCCTTCCCACTGCTAACACCAGCCACAGAGGGAAACAATATTCTCAGTAGAGTGTTGTGCTGCCACATCACTACATCAGCTCTGGGTGATGCCAGGTCCTGATGGCACAACAAGGTCCCACCCGGCTTCAGGCAGCTACAATCATGACTTTTGATATAAATTAGTGTATTGCCAACGAGTGTGCATTTTAAACTGCCTGTTGTGCCCCGTATTTGCTTTCAGATGACCATCTTGAAAGCTTATTTTCAATGCCTTTTGGCAGCTGCTACCAAAAATTGCAGCCTACAACCCCAACTTGTGAACTGTTCTCTCCTTTCACTTAATGCCCACAGCCTCCTAAACTCATCCTCTCATCAAATTCCCCCCTCCCTTGTGAGCACCTCAAACTTAACACTTAACCAACCCACCCTTAACTTACCTTCTCCCGTCCATCCTGAAGTTGTCAGAATCACCCTCCAACTCTTGCTTTACCATTTTGATCCCAGTCATTTCTCCCTCCTGCACTTCTCCCCATATGATACGGGAGCTGCTCCAGCCAATTTCCACCCTCCTCGGGACTGCTCCTGGAAAATGCAACCAGCTCACTCCCACCAGTCATGCAACAGCATCAATGGTGCATGACGTTCCTTTATGCAGCAATCCAAACATCACTGTTTAATAGTGTGGCAAGTTTTTACACACTTGCCATTCTTTGCTTTGTTAATAATCAGTTAAAATTAGTTGCAGTGACTGAGCATATCCCAACTCCTGAACAGGTTTGGAAAGATCTGCTCCATAATCAAGAAAAATTAACTCCTCTCAAAGATGCACCCAGGCTCCTGCACAACTTTCAGCTGTGGCCAGGTATGTATTTCACCCAGTCCTGATACAGGGTCTTGAAGCTGCTCAGCCCACTGAGTTCCACCAGCAGTTTGATTTTTGCTCCAAATTCCAGCATCTACAGTCTCTTGTGTTTGTGTATTTCTCTCACCAAGACAGGAGATTGCCACATTACATCTGTACTGTAGGTTCACTGTTGAAAGTGCAGTCTTTCAGATGTGATGTTAAACCTAGGTCCTGCTCTTTCAAATGGCTCCAAGGGAAGATGAACAAGGGTTTTTTTTAAAGTTTTTGGAATATGGCAGTCGCTGGCAACACCAGCAGTTACTGTCCATTTCTCAATGCCCTCAAGATGGTGATCTCCCTTTGTGAACCACAATCCTTGTGGTGAAGATAGTCCCAGTGCTATTGAATGGAGAGTTCTAGGATTTAGACCTAGTGACACGAAGGATTAGCGATACATTTCTAGGTCAGAAAGTGTGCGACTTAGAAAGATAGAACAATAGCAGTTGGACCATCAGATCTGCTCTGCCATTTAATTTGATCATAGTGATCATCTCAATTCAGTACCACGTTTCAGCTTTCTCCAAATCCCTAGCTCCCTCTAAGAAAAATATTCAATTTCTTCTAGAATATGTTTACTGATTTGGCTTCAATTCCACTCTGTGTCAGAATTCCACAAGTTCAGTCTCTGGGAAACGTCTCCAACTCAGTCTAAACATCCATCCTGAATACAATCATTCCAGTCCCGGTAGCATAGCGGTTGGCATAACGTTATTACAGCACCAGTGACCCAGGTTCAATTCCCCCAAATTCTCCTACGTGGGTTTCCTCTGGGTGCTCTGGTTTCCTCCCACATTCCAAAGTCATACAGATTAAGAAGTTGTGGGCATGCTATGTTGGTGCCAGAAGTGTGGCGACACTTGCGGGCTGCCCCCAGAACACTCTACACAAAAGGTGCATTTCACTGTGTGTTTCGATGTACACATGACTAATAAAGATATCTTAAATTTTGTTTGTTTTGAGATCCCAATGGTTCTAAATTCTAGTGGCTTTAAGCCCAATTGAACCAACCTCTCCTCATTCATCAGTCCTGCCAGACTCTGAGGGGAATCTGGAAGTTGTGCTGTTTCCATGCACACACCACCCTTGTCATTCCTGCAAAAGATCAGATTTTGGGAGGTGCCAGAGCATTTAGAATTCTTTTATGTGGATGGTGCACACTGCAGCCACTCTGTATCAGAAGTGGAGGGAATGAATGTTCAGGATGGTGAATAAGGTGCCAATCAATCAGCGCGCTTTGTTTTGGCAATGTTCATTGGCTAGAACATGGAGGATAACATAAAGACATACTATCCACTTTTCTGGATGAGTGCAGTTCAACAGCATCCAGGGCAGATAGTTCAGTCATCTTCCTCCAGCTATTAGTTGTCACGTTTCCTCCACCACAGAGGAGTGATGGAAGGGGGACTATTACATGCTGCCCCTGTAAACAAGTGCAACATCAATTTCTGGGCCCAGGTCTTGTACATGGTCCCTGCCACAAGCCTGCTACAGGTCCCTCAGGCATATGTGACAGTGGCCCAACAAGACTGGGGCCAATTTAACTGCGCAAAGAGTTCTGCCCAGTGGTTGAGGCACAGCCGCAATATCGGTCAAACAGCAGGCAGATCACGCAGCCACACACTCAGACTAGTTTAGAACTCCACAGGAGCCTCGACAGTTAAAGTTGCAGCCAGACCCTGACAACGTTGATCGAAGTCTGATGACCATATTTGATGAAGGACCCAGCTGCCTTCCAATAGGTATCCTTCCCTGAAGCAGAGGAACAGGGCAAGATCACAACCCATGTGCACCGATCTTGTGGTTGTCCCAAGTCACTCTGGTCCCGGCTGACTACCACCCTATACCTGCGGGGCAAGTCAGGCTAAAACTGGCCGTTTAAGGTCTCCTGCAAAATTTCAAGAGTTTCTCAGCACATCAATATTTCAGTCTTACAGATCCTGTTCCAGAAAGCTAGGCCCTCCACTCCCTTGAGAGGCCACACAAATTTACCCCCAGCATAGAATACTGATGGATCAAATCAACTGTTCAATTAGTCAACTTGGTTCTGGGTCATTTGACCAAAGATTTTGGCAGAACAAAAATACAAGCAGTTTGGAGCTACTTGTATAAAACGCAATAAATTCCAGCAGCTGCTGAAACTAGTATAGACATGCACCTCACAATAGTATTATACTTTGCCCTTAGGATGCTTTTTACAACATCCAAGACATCCCAAAGGTAAAGCAATACTTCTGAAGATTAGCCACTATTGTGATGTGGAAAACTTGGCTAATTTGTGCACTGCAAGCTCCCATCAACAGCAATGCAACAATCATTTTTTTTAAAGAAACATGATATTAATTGGCTTGTATAACAGTGCAGTATCTTGCCAATTCCCCGAAAACAAATTGTAAACGGGAAGCAAGTTTCACAGGGTCAATGAGACAGGACTACTAGCACTTTTGGAATTATTGAATGCTAGCTGGGTTGTCATGTGCAATGATCAGAAAAAAAAAGTCATGCCCAGAAGTGTCCCCAAGCTGTGGCTTCTTTCACAGAGCAGAAATGGGCTTCTGGTTCCCCATGTCAGAATATCATGATTTACCTCACCAATAAGTGAATAAACTGCAGTACTGAGACATACAGATCTTGGTTCCAGATTGTGTGGGTGGATGTTGATTTTAGCTCAAGCAGATAATGGGACACCCAAGCTCTCCTGAGGACCCTTGAGCTGCTGAAGGGAGAGGGAGTAGGAAATAAGAGGGGAAAAGTCCAAACAGATCGGGCCCTGTGATGTCCTCAGTTTATACGCTTGTCAACAGTCACATGGAGGATGCTACTTGATGGCATGGTATTTGGGCTGCTGCAATATCTATGGAATCAAATTGAAGAAAACGTTGCCTTCAAGCAATCGGTGGAAAGAAACATACTAAGAAGGGAATGACAAAGCAACCTTTATGGCTGCATTCTCTTTTTCCAACGCCAACCACAAAAGAACTATTTCTATTGTGCCTTCCACAACCCAAGCCACTTACAGCCAGTAAAGTTCTTTCCTCACTGTTGTCACTGCAGTAGTGCAAGCACCATAGGGGCCAACTCAATGCAAAGTCCCACAACCGACAATTAGTTGTCTGATAAATAATGGAATATTGGCCAGGTCAATATGCTCCTTTAAAATAATTCTGTGGAATTTTTAACATCCTTTTGAGAGTGGAGGCAGCAATTTAAGTGATGATTTTCTGACAGTGCCACACTACCTTGGTGCTGGACCAGAAACCTGCACTTGAACTATCAGAGTGTGACTTGAACTCTCAACCCTCAGACTCAAAAGGCAAAAGTGTTACCAAATAAGTGATGCATTACACCGAGGGAAGCTCCCAAATAAGCACCAGCTGGGTGTGGGATTTATCCATGGCCTTGTAGGAAGTTCACCACAAATACACAGTAGAAAGACTTCCAGCATCAGGCAAGTTTCAAGCCAGTGAATACACCACCTGTTCACAATCTGTCTTCTGTAAAAGCCAGAGAGTCTCATATTTACATACAGCCATTCAGCTTGTGAATTGTTTCATAATACTCCTGCAAAGCTTAATGACAGCTTACCACTTCAAAAAAGGCACAACGCACACGCAATTTGCTCTTAATGCTCCAACATTATCTCATGGGTGAAAAAGTTCAAGCAGCAACTGTAATAAAAGTTGCAGTTAAAACGTCAGCAAATCCTTAATGAAAGGGTGGGGTAGCACATATTAACGTGAGCTACTGATTGTCACCCAAACTCAAGGTCTGTCTTGTGGAGCAGTTTATTACATTAGCAGTCTACAACTTACTTAGAATGAAATGATTAACATTTGTCTGCCAAGTATTCAGTCTTACAAGACAAGGTTAATTTGAAGCCAACTGCAATTTAGTCATCTTTAACTTCACTCTAACATCTTGTGCCTTTGAAAGATAACAAATGTATTTTTAAAAAAGATTCAGCATACAGCTCATTATGCAAGCCCCCAGCCATCTGATTCACAAACTACACAAAGCACAATTTTCTATAATTGAAAATGGAAAAAAACTGCAGAGGCTAGAAATGCTCAGTAGGTCAGGTACTAGCTGTGAAACATCAGAAACAGATCCAATGTCTCAGGTCAATGACACTTCATCAGAACTGGCAGCATTAATCAGCACATCACCAGAGAAGATTTTCCTCACTTTTCCAGTTCTGATGAAAAGTCATGGACCCGAAAGGTTAACTGTTTCTCTCTACAAAAAGCTGCCCGACCAACTGAAAATTTCCAGCATTATTTTATTTTTATTACATTTTTTATGATTTTGACATTACGTCTCTGGTTATAATCAGCAAGGCTGGAATCCAGAATGAAATGCATAGTAAGCAGATTTGCATATAGATGAGAAATTACACAAGCAGTAAACCAATAAAAAGGTTCAATACAACTAAAACTTGTCTTACCACATGGATCAACAAGTTACTATGAACTTTGATTATGTAGGCACGGCAAAAAAATGAAATCAACCATCAACAGCCCATGGAGGAAAATACAAATTATACAGGGAATTAGCTGCTATGATGGGTTGAGCACATTGACTGCCCTTTGCTTCTGTAACCCAGACCTGACTTTGGTAGTTACATTCACTGCTGATGGTATGGACTTACAATTGAGAGCCAATTTAAATAGGTTCAACCACATTGCTGTAGTATATGATTTCACATTACAACCGAAGTCTAAAGGCTGCAAAATGCAGATCATAGTACCAGTTAAAAATCTAAGTGTAAAGGTTGATGCATTGGATGGTCTCTAGTCTCCCAATAAGTGCTGCAGGAACCACCCCGTATGCAGGTTTCATTGTATGCAACAAATTGTGATAGCCCCTTGGTAAAGTACTGGACTTGCAAGTCACCAAGAGGTAGCAGAAGGTTTTATGAGAGGCTTTTGTGGAATGGATCTTTTCTGAGCATTAATAGATCAGTTTTTCTGCACCATTTCTTGAGTTAAATGTTTGTTCATTTCTATCTCAGTGATGCAGCAGTTGTTTTACCAGTATATAGATTCTGGGTTCTCGCTCAGACCATCCTGCAGTGCAAGGCTACCACATGGCTAATTTTCACTGTATCAAAAGAGCGTTATTGCTGAAGGAAGGAGAAAATAACCATCCCAATATTGTCAAGATTCCAGCTGACACTATTCTTAGGAGGAACTTTCTCTTGGGCAATAAGACTGCCTGTTTGTGTCCAACGCAGGAGGCCATTGCAAAATGGAATCTAATTTGAATGAGTAACTAAGATCTTGACTGCAATCCTCAGGCACACATGGGCTAGGCACACATTCTGCATAGCCCCAATGTATGTCCAATGTTCAGCATGACTTCAGATGGTCCATTGGTGTTTGCTGCAAAAAATAATTCAGTTTTATGGAACTGGGCAGAAGAGCAAGAATACTGATTCATGATTCCTCATAACGAGGAAGGACAGCACAGTGGCATAGCCAGCCGAGCTGCTGCCTCACAGCTCCAGCGACCCAGGTTCAACTGTGACCGCTGGTACTATCTGTGCGGAGTTCTCCCTGTGACTGCATGGGTTCCCCACCGGAGTGCTCCGGTCTCCTCTCAAATCCCAAAGACATGCAGTTGGTGGGTTAATTGGCCACTGCAAGTTGCCCCTAGGGTGTAGGCAAGTGGTGGAATCCGGGGAGAGTTGAGTGCGAGGAGAATAAAACAGGGTTATTGTAAATGGGTGGTTAGTCGGTGTGCCCTAGTACCTGGTTCCTTGTTGTTATGATTACGAACTTAAAAGTAGGTTGCAGTCAATAAGTGTTCTTCAAAAGTTCCACAGAGTTCTAACTCTTTTGCCCACACCGCCCCCTCAGCCCTTCTGTCTCTGCTATGACCTTACTTCAACTATGTTGAATTCTCTCATCCCCTTCCACATCCGTCCCAGTCCTGACCTTTTGATATATCTGGCTGGCTCACAGCCAGTAGGCTACAGTGGGACACCCACTCAGGGCAGAATAATTGGCGAGCATCAAGTGAAATTTCTCCTCTCATGAATGTCAGAGGTGTTCTTTTATAGCCAGACTTTAAACAGATGCTAAACTCTAACACAGTCACACTCTATACCCAATAGCCTCAATGATTTAAACTGCATGCTTAATGCAGGAAACTGCTTCAGGCTTCATTCAGAATAACAACTTTGTAGCCTGGTTGTGGGGTAAATGCTTTGAGAAGGTTTCACAGTTGAGTGACCGATCCAATGTCAAGACACATTCACAATGAAGGGCTGTGTGACAAAGTGAAACACAATCTTGGCTTAGAAAAATGCTGATCTTGCTCGGAAAAAAAATCACCACAGTCTGATTTTTAGTGACTACACTACTCAGAAAGTTAATGAAAAGGAGGGAATTAACCTCAAAAAGAAACGAGAGAATTAGGATCCCAATTAGAGGCCTGCTTAAGCACAAAGTCACCCATTAGCCCAAACTGAGAAATTAATTTTCCCCATTCCCAACCTGGTGGAAATTGCAGATAAGTGTGTGTGCGCGGGGGGGGGGGGGGGGGTGAGAATAAAGTACTTGCCACCACGTGCATGCAGTGGTAACAGTCCGAGACAGAGATACAGTAATACTAAGTGAATAATCCTGACTAGACAAAATGCCAAGTTGACTAACATGTCAAGTCCCAACCCAAACACTCTACCAGAGGAGAGCAAAAGCCAACATATTTGGGGCCAAACAAGCCCCGATCATTAACCGGGCTCCAGTCCCGACATAATCCAACATTCTGGCACAAACAGTGGCCTCAGCTCTGCTGGGTGTAGAGGCACTCTCACTTCAGGAGTCAGGAGGCACACTACCCTCTTGCTGCAACTCCTACATCAGTAATTACACTTCAAAAGGCTCGGCGGGGGGGGGGGGGGGGGGGGGGAAACCTGACTGAGGTGTACAAAATTATGGAGGGACATAATTAGGGCTGACAGCATGAAACTTTTCCCCATGGCAGATGTTTCTATCACCAGAGAGCATGGGTTGGAAAAGTAAGTGTGTGTGAGCGAGAGAGCGAGAAAATTTAGAAAAGATTTGAGGAAGAATTTTTTCCACACAGAGGGCCGTTGAAATCTGGAGACATTACCTGAGTGAGTGATGGATGCCAGTACTGTCTCATTTAAATATCTTGGCACTTGAATGGCCAAGGCATAGATGGCTGCACACAAACTGTTGGTAAATGGGATTAGTACAGATGAATACTTGATAGTTGAAATAGACATTTGGTGGGGTGGGAAAGACTGGTTGAAGATGACAGTTATTGTGCTATATACACAAGACTATTTCATTGCCTATAAAGTGCTTTGAGCAGCCCTTGTTTTAGCCTTGCACCTGCACTGTGCTTTCCCTGTAACAGTACACTTTATTCTGCATTCTATTATTTTTCCCTTTTACTACCTCAATGGAGGTAGACAAACGTGTAGCAAAGTCAAGGCGGTTTTAAAAGGACAGGATTTTTAACTTTCATAGATAGTGAGAAAAGCAGGCTATATCATGTCTCAAGTGGTGAATTTCTGAAGAGGATAGTTTTCAACTACAAAGCCTCTTTCAAGTCGACAAGAGAACAGGCTATATTAAATTTCACAATGACTAAGGAGCTAGATTTAGTTAGTAGTCTAATGGTGTATGAATATTTATCTAATAGCAATCATCAAGTTCAATGCAGTGTTTAAAGTTGAGAAATGCTAAACAAATACCAAGATTGTACATTTATTCAAGGCTGACTTAATGCAAATGAGACAATCCAAGGTAACCAGACAGCCTTGCAAGTGGTGTAAGACAGAAATTACAGAGATGCATTAATAAACTGAGCAAATGGTTATAACAATGACAAATTACTGCAAGTTAAGCAAATGTGTGGTCATTGCTTGGGACAAAGCACCCCAAAATGGTGAAGAGCTAGAAGCACAGGATGTCCAAAGAGATCTGGAGGTCACGTACACAAAGCATTAAATAGTCAGACAGGGACAGATGATAATTATAACACTGGAATACTAGTCTTTATAGCTGCAGAAGTAGAATGTAAGGGGACATTAGTTGATAGCACAGCTATTCAAAGCCCTTGTTACAACACACCAGGTGTACTGTTTTAGTTGCACCTTAGGAAGAATGCATTGGGCTTTGAATGAGCACAGCATAAATATACCAGAAAGATATCTTGAAATAATGCTGAGAGATTACACAAAAAGTCTCATATACCCTGGGAGTTAAAGAATTAAAAAGGGCTGATTTAAATGTGGAGGGACACAGAAGTTCTTTCCACTGGCTGGGGAATCCAATATATATGCCCGTGACAATAAATTTAAACATCAAGCTCAAGTCCAGGACTAAGTGCATAGATTAAAAATTAGAGCCATTATAAATGGGAGCCAAGCATTTCTGGAGGAGACATCAGGAAAGACTTCCAAACACCAAGGATGTCAGAATCACACAGGTCCTTCAGCTCACCACGTCCACACTGACCACTAAGTACCTTGAGGAAGCTCAGAATTCTTCTGCAAACAGCAACTGGTTTGAAATTTGAGATTCAAAGGATCTTGGGAAATGACCTCCATGACAGATTCACAGATCAGTTGTAATCTTACTCATTCTTTTCCCTGTTCCTCAGCCACTGCAGGCAAACCATATACAATACAACTCAGTCCATGTTGCTTGGTTCTAGAGGAGAAACAGCAGCACCGCCAGTAGTCACCATAATAATGAAGTGTGGCATTGAGATTACAGGGACTCTGGCCAAAAAACTGGAATGAAAATGGGGTGAATTGAAAAATTACAAAATCAATGAGGTTATTAATCTGCCATGATAGGTTCCTGGCTCCAGAGGCGTTGCTCATGTACTCATTGTGACTCAATTCCACCAGTTATGTTTGGGAAAGATAATTCTAAAGGGCTGAGCTTTTCTTTGAAATACTCAAAGCTGGAGAAATCTTATGGGTCTTCTTTAGACATCTTTCCTGTTGTGTGTACACAGCTAGCACAGCAAACTTTCCATTCCTCCAAGACCTGTCAGTTGCGAGGAGGATGGTACTTTTGTGAATATTCTTACACCACCTGACAGCCGTGCAAAAATCCACTGCTTAGTTCCGAGATAATTCACTTATCTCCTCATTGAACGAGAATACTTCCTCAATTGCAACAGTTATCTCGATAGATTATTTCCATCCAGATTAAATCACCCAGATATACATGTGTTTTGTAATAAATGCAGAGCAAAGGACAGTTACAGTTTGTGCTCTTCTCCAAACAGTCCTGGTGCTTCCACAGCACAACCTGGTTTTTAAAGCACAACCCTATTGAGTCAATGCTGCTGGCTGACTGATCCTGAGCAGTTGCTGTTAGAAATAACAAGGCAACATTTACAAATTCCAGCCAAACTCAAGTTTTGAAGTTAGATTTTGACTCACTTTTCATCTTCTACTATAGATGAATTTAGAATATTCACCACATAACACTTGCTTATGGGATCCCACTGTTTATAAGCACACTCAAGATGGTAATGAGATAGACAAAATGCTAATGTGTATTTGAAGAAATAAAGCAACAGAACCCACTGATATTTTTGCATTAAATTTCCCATCACATATACTGCCAGTCATTGTTAAAAGTTATGAAGAGATCAATTTAGATTCAGCAGAGGCAGCAGACTTCATCTGCCTCTAAAATACCCTGTAAGACCCAGCTTTTGTTCTCCTGTATTCACACACCCCTTGTTTTTGTTATTATCGGCAGCACTCATGTATAGAGCCTTGGCATTAATTAGTACCTTTAGTAGTGATGGAGGTACACCAGCATCATCCCAGTCACCAACTATAGGCTGGGGAAGGTACTGGAGATTTTGCTGGAGCACAATAGCATTGGCCTGGCTCCTGAGAGGCTCAAAGGTGTTGGTATCTACACCCCAAGCTTATGAAAAGGGTGAACTGCAGAGCACAGAGAAGGAAGATGCAGAATAAAGTTTATTGTTGTATGCACATGTACAGGTACAATGAGAAACTTGCTTGTAGCAGCATCACAGGCATAGATTCAGACAACACACAGAACATAGATTATGCAAGACAGTGAAGAAAAAATACTGAAAAACAAGACATTCATGCAAAATAAAAAACAGAGACAAGTCCATGGTAGTACAAGAGGTGATCTGCAGTGTTCCATTGCTGAGGTAGGATTAGGGTTGTACAGGGTGGTGAAGACAAGAGAAAGTGGGGGGAGGATAGGTGAGTGGAGCTGCATGGGGCTTGCAAGTAGGAGGGGAACAAGAGCCTGGCTTAAACTGGCACCACTGAGCTAAGGCATAACAGAACTTGATGTTGGGACCACACAGCTTTAGAAGAGGGGACCAGGGTAACATGGGCAAACCCTATTATTGACTCAATTCCAGATCTCAACCTTGGTTTAAATGTAAACAGCACCTTAATGTTGTATTCTTACTCTACAAGAACAGTAGCTGCAATTATTCAAAGTGCTTAAGTGCATAATAGAGGAACTAATTATTTTCTCAAAAAACAGTAATAACTGGTGACATAGTTGGTCTTATATTGTGAAATGATTAATTTTAAAACTCAGAAACAATTCGTTTTTCCTATAACCAATCCTCCTTCTGCAACTTTCTTATCGGGAGACCACAGTCAGAACAGATCGGTGATAACATCTCCTCCTCACTGACAATCACAGGTATGGGACACGACCTCTTCATATTACTGCCATCAGGGAGGAGGTACAAGAGCCTGAAGACCCACACAACGTTTTAAACAGATTCTTCCCTTCCGCCATCAGATTTCTGAACAGTCCATGAACACTACCTCATTATTCACAAGATCACAAGACAAGGGAGCAGAAGCAGGCCATTTGGCCCATCGTGTCTGCTCCAAGGAAAAGGGAAAAAGAAATGGGGTGGGGAAAAAAAAACTATTCTAATCCCATTTTCCAGCCTTATCCCCATATCCCTTGATACCCTGACTATTTAGATATCTGTCTATCTCCTCCTTGAACACCCCCACTGATCTGGCCTCCACTGCTGTGCGTGGCAAGGAGTTCCACAATTTCACCACCCTCTGGGTAAAGAAATTTCTCCTCATCTCTGTCTTGAAACTGTACCCTCTAATTCTAAGATTGTGCCCTCTGGTCCTGGACTCACCCACCAAGGGAAACAGCCTAGCCACATCTACTCTATCCTTACCTGTCAACATTTTAAATGTCGCTACGAGGTCCCCTCTCATCCTTCTGTACTCCAGTGAGTACAGTCCAAGAGCCGACAAACGCTCATCATACGTAAGCCCTTTCATTCCCGGAATCATTCTCGTAAATCTCCTCTGAACCCTCTCCAACGTCAGCACATCCTTCCTAAGATGTGGGGCCCAAAACTGCGCACAGTATTCCAAATGAGGCCTCACTAGTGCCCCGTAGAGCCTCATCAACACTTCCTTACTTTTACACACTATATCTCTTGAGATGAATGCCACATAGCATTCGCTTTCTTAACCACCGATCCAACCTGGTGGTTAACTTTTAAGGTATCTTGTACGAGTACCCCCAAGTCCCTTTGTACTACCGTACTTTCAATCTTCTCTCCTTCTAGATAATAATCTACCCGCTTATTTCTGCTTCCAAAGTGTACAACTGCACATTTCTCAACATTGAATCTCATCTGCCATTTCCTTGCCCATTCTCCTAAACTGTCTAGGTCCCTCTGCATCCTTTCTATTTCCTCTATGCTCCCTACTCCTCCACTTATCTTGGTGTCATCCGCAAACTTAGCCACACAACCATTTATTCCATCATCCAAATCATTGACGTACAAGGTAAAAAGGAGCGGCCCCAACACCGACCCCTGCGGCACACCACTAGTAACCGGTAACCAACCAGAACGAGATCCTTTTATTTCCACCCTTTGCTTCCTGCCAACCAGCCAATGCTCCACCCATTTTGCTACCCTACCCATAATTCCATGACCTCTCATCTTATTAATCAGTCTCTTGTGAGGCACCTTATCGAAGGCCTTTTGAAAGTCTAAATACACAACGTCTACCGCCTCTCCCTTATCCACCCTACCTGTGATTTCTTCAAAAAACTCCAATAGGTTGGTCAGACAGGACCTCCCCTTCACAAAACCATGTTGACTAGGTCCAATCTTGCCTTGCGCCTCTAGGTATTCGGTAACCTCCTCCTTGAGGATAGATTCCAATAATTTTCCCACCACTGACGTCAGACTAATAGGTCTGTAATTTCCTTTGTGCTGCCTCCCACCTTTCTTATACAATGGAACTACATTCGCTACCCTCCAGTCCTCCGGAACCATGCCAGAATCTATCGATTCCTGGAAAATAATCGCCAATGCCTCCGCTATCTCTACAGCCACCTCCTTGTGAACCCGGGGATGCACCTCATCCGGTCCGGGAGACTTATCAGTCTTAAGCCCCTTTTGCCCTATTTTATATAGTAATTTTTATGTCTTACACTGTACTGCTGCTGCAAAACAACAAATTTCACAACATGTCAGTGATAATAAACATGATTCTGATCTGACTCAGAACAAAATCCTTCTAGTGAAAACCTAGTGAAATTCAACTTTCAACTTGCATACGAGTGGATTTCCATAAACAGTCAAATTGACCCACCGGTTAGTCACATTTTACATCTCATTTGAGGAAAAGGATTGCTTACAGTTTGAACACAAACAACTGCAGGAGATATCAGAAGTGATTTGGTATCCTCACAACCCTCCTGATAAAATTACACATGCAAATAAATTTAACTCAAGTAATGCTTTAGAGGTTCTGTCTTCTTGCATTACTTTAATATTGTCCAACTAAAAGATGTACATTCCAGAGTTAAAAGAAGTGGAAAAGCAATCTCATTGAAATGTATACAATTCTGAGAAGACTTGAAAAGAGTAAATAGTGAGAGGTTGTTCCAATGGTTAGACAGCCTTGAACTGGGTTTTGAGGTGAGGGGGGCAGCATGCAAGGGGAGAGGTTCCATGGGTCTCAGGAAATGGATGAAGAAAACATTTTCTGCACAAGGCAGGCAGTAAGGTCTTCAAACCCCAGAGAGTTATGGATGCTCAGTCATCAAGTATTTTGAGAACTAAGATGGAAAGACTTGGGGCACTAAGGGAATAATGAGATAAGGAAATGGTTGCTGTGTATAAGAGTCATGGAAACAGGCCTTTCAGCCCACCATGTCCATGCTGATTATATGATATAAAATAAATAATGTTTTCATGTTTCTGTATGAAATAGGAGCCATTCATCCCACTGAGTCTATGCCACCTCACAGAGCCAAGCAACAAGATCAAAAGATAGACATTTAGCTAACACCTTTCACAAATGTGATCATAATGTTTCAATGGTTCAAAAGTAAACACTGGCCAGGACACCAAAGAGAAGTGCACGACTTCACTTTGGGATCTTGGGTCCAGTCCAATGGCAGGTCTTGTAAGACTAGATTCACATGTGAAGAATGACCAAGGTAGCCAGCATCCACACAATCCATCCCTGCACATCACTCAGGGCACAGGGCAGGAAAGGAAATATATATGGGGTAAAAAAAAGAGGGATGCAAAGCTGGACGTTCAGTGACACTAGGGATTTCAATATATGACCTTCATGCATCATGGCCACATTGCACAACTTAAATTACACAATGCACTACAATGGCCCCATCTTTACCTATTTCCCCCCAGACCTCAGATCCCTCCAGCACCATTCCAAATCAAGTTCACATCTTCACTTTTGGTTGAGCTCTAAACCAGTTAGACAGCGAAATCTCTAGAACACCAGAAGATTCTGGCCAATTTACACACATTTACACCCATCCAGTAAAGTTACATTCACCCCCCCATGTCACTGTTGTTTGAATAACAAACATCACAATACCAAACAGATCATCTCATGCCTAATATTTTTCACGCACACAGCAGAGAGATTCCAATGTCAGTGGCTTTCAGGAACTTTGATATCCACATTCTTAACACAGATGGTAAACAGAATTCCTGAAAAACAACCTTTGATGCCTAACAGTGCAATGACATAACCAAAATATTTACACAATCATTTAAAGAATATGCTCTTAATTTCTGTTTTCCTCAAACCAAGCTTTCAATACAAAATAATTACAAGCAAGTCCCCCCGCAGCGTTACATGTGGCAAGTGACAGTCATGCCATGGGGAAAACCAGATCTATTGATTGACACTACTGAATAAATCAAATTAGATGATTTATTGCATAGTATTGTGGGGGTTGCTCTGAGGTTTCAGAGATTGAATGCACAACTCTCCATACTAGTATATGAGCCACCATTAGATATCTTGCATCTCAGAGTATGTTGCTGGCGACAAAATTTAACACCACCAGGAATATTTGGTAGGGGAGGGGGTGGAGATGGGGTCTAGGAATTTATTATCAACGGGGTGAGGCTGCTGGAGCCACAGGGGCACCAAGCAGATGCTTTGACCTTCATCATTCTGGTGTGGATTCACCCATGGAGAAAGAAGCATAGGTTGCAAGAACCTGGAAGGGTTGGCAGGGGCATGGTAGCACCAGTACTGGAGAGGTGTTAAGAGTAAAACTCCAATAATCCACTATCCAACCATTCAGAAATCCTAATGATGATTCAGCATCTGACTTACCAAGTAACGTTTCTGAAACTCACTAGTCCCTGCACTCGATTCACCAGCCTACACTTGCCCAAGACTCACAGGGACCCCTGTTCCCATGCTCCCCAAAGACTCAAGGTTCACTGGAGAAGTTATTATAAACCTGTGCCACGTCTTAAAAAGGTGTCTTGACAAGCACTTGAATTGCTCAGGCATAGAAGGCTACAATGAAAAACACTATGATGCTGGAGGAACTCAGCAGGAGCCAGGTACTTGAAGAATGGATTATGAAGGAGGATTATAAAGAAGGGACATACTGTAGGCTGAATGGCCAGTTTCCAAGCTGTCTGACACTATATAAAAAACTAATTAAAAGTGTTGGGGCATTTCATGGGGACAATATCCAAAAGTCCAGAAAATCTGCTAGTCCAGCACCACCAGAAGTCCCAAGCATGCCAAACTTACAGAGTTTTAGTTTGGAGGTCACAGCTTACTACATTATTGTGTTTACAAGTCAAGCACCAACTACAGTTACACTGTGTATGCAGTCAACCATGTGATTTTTTTTACCCCCACTTTCCATCACACACAGTTACACTTACATTTTAACAGATTTTATAGAACAGTACAGCACAGGAACAGGCCCTTCAACCATGATGCCAATTTAAACTGCACACCTGTCTGTACATGCTCTGCATCCCTCCATTCCCGACCTGTTCAGGTGCCTGTCTAAATACCCCTTAAATGTCACTATTGTATCTGCTTCTACCAGTTCCCTTGGCAGCATGTTCCAGGCACCTGCCACTGTGTGCAAAAAAAACCTGCCTTGTAAATCTCCTTTAAACTTTCTCCTTCTCATCTTAAAGCTATGGGGGGGGGGCAGGGAAGCTGACTATCTAAATCTCATAATTTTATACATTTCTATCAGGTCACCCCTTAGGCTCTGACACTCCAAAGAAAACAATCAAGTTTGTCCAATCTTTCCTTATAGCTAATACTCTCCAATCCCAGGCTATATCCTGGTGAATACAATTCACCACCATAATTAAACTACTACCATTAAACTCTTGAAATTCCTAACAATTTATAATTTCAAAATTATGGAAATTGTGAAAAATCTTTTTTGATAATACAAGACATTAGAAATTTCAGTTTGAGAAAAAATAATTTGAATGTTTTTAATTTTGATTGATCAAATCTTCAAATCCCTCCATTATAAAATACTTGCATCAAATTTCACATTTAAGATCTCCACAAAAAGGAGCTTCCAGTTCACAAATGTTGCTGCTTGCAGTTCTAACAAGTGGTGCAAAGTATAGCAACACTGTAGCATACAGATTCACTTTAATTATATTTGCTATGATTCAGCAAGTGATTCAGAGGGTACATTCAGACGACCCCTGCATTAAGACTGTTCAGGATACAAAAGTTCACCTTTATGAAATTCACAAATCACTACCCAAAATTGAGATACAGAATAAAATTTGCTCATGAGATTTGTGGAAAAAAAGTAAATAGAAACAATGTTTTTTTCAACTTGCGTATCTTGGAGCACACAGACACCGCTGCTTCACACTATAGAATATCATGATTTGGACTGTTTTCAGGAAATGCAATCCCCCGTAACTCAGGGGTTGCCTGTACCTAAAAGGTAGGATGTCCAAAGTGATGAGTTCCTATATCAATGAACCACCTTTTGTGGGGGAGACAAGATTCACAACACGAGTCACTTGAGGGCCACTTTCAGGGATACTTGACGGTCCAAACTTTCAGGGATCCTTTCCTCTGGCATTCAGACTACATGGGCACTCAGCAGCAAAGCACTAACCTCCTGCCACCCATCTACATTGGGGCAATTTACAGTGGCCAATTAACATACAAAGCACATCTTTGTGTTGTGCGAGAAAACAAGAGCACCCGGGAAGTCCATACAGAGTCACAGAGAGAATGTGCAAACTACACAGACACCACTCAAGGTCAGGATTGAATTGCTCCAAGGGAGATAGGCAAGTTTCAGATAATTTACATTTTCATTAATTGAATCAATTTAAATGTACTGAATTGTCAGGGTCAATGTACCTTTGTAGTTTTAATTATTTTCTTTTAGTTTTCAACTTTAAAGTTTATAATTATTTATTTAAACAGCATTTACTTTTGGAATTCTTTTGTCAATGTTTGTGAAAGCAAGAGGCCACGTTAACACATTTGCCCTAGAGCATAACTTGGCTTAAAAATTGTCAGTGATTCTAGGGGTGGGTCCATACAGAGTCACAGAGAGAATGTGCAAACTACACAGACACCACCCGAGGTCAGGATTGAATTGCTCCAAGGGAGATAGGAAAATAAGATCGATTTGGTGTCAGATTGAAACTAGTTGTGTGTGTATTACCTGAGGGCAAATGGAAACAGAACAGAATGCTGATCCTCCCCAGGTTACGGCAAAGCTGCATTACAGCCCATTTTCTAGGAATGGAATCTCCCCCCACCCCCCGTAACGTGGGGACACCTGTGTTGCGGACTCCTTGGTTGGCCATATCCATGGTGAACACCATAGTGAAGAACAAAAAATGGATTAAACTCATGAAAAGCTCAAACGCCAATGAAGAGATTACAGAGCAGCAACTGTTTTCCAAAGTGGAAAAAAATTATGTGGCTAGAGGATCAAAATCAACACATCTGCTGCTTAGACAGGACAAGGCTAAAAGGCTTGAAAGACAAGGAGGGCAGTCATGGGTGGTTCCCTCAGTTTAAGCTTACACACATTACATCATGTGAAAAAAATCAGTGGTGGTACTCTCGGCACCAAGGAGGCCTCCTGAAGGAATTTCCAAAAGTGTTTGCCGAAATCATTTGTGAGGGGGACATTTCCCTGTACAAGTGTTTAGTTGTGACAAGACTTACTTTGGGAGAACATGCCAGCTCACATATAAACAAAGGAGGAGAAATCAATGTCCAGATTTGAAGAATCAGCCAACTCTGTTGCCATGGGAGGGCAATGAGACCCCTTCTGGTGTACCAGGCCAAAACCCTCAGGCACTGAAAGGAACTAGTAATTGCTCTCTACCCATTTGTATGGACATCTCACCGGAGGGCTTGGGTTACTATCATCATACTCAAAGGCACCACCTAATCCCTCAGGTGAAAAGCATTACAAGGACAAAAGATATCCAAATATGTGGGGTGCCCAGGGGGAATGTGGAAATCTTGCTGACTGATACTCCCCCTGGGGACCCCACATTTGGCTAACTACCAATCAGTCACTAAAGTCACATCCATGCCACATCCAACCTCACTATTGCAACTGATTGATCATGGGGGTTTTGCAACCTTCAAGTCCTATTAACCATCTAGGAGGTTTGCTTAAGCTATCCAGGAAGGGGCAATTGGGAAGTCTTGAGGAATTCCTCAATATCTACAAGGATATTCCACAAAATCAACCAGAATATTGCAGCATTCTGGGCAGTGGTCAAGTCAAAGATGAATGAGTTTTGGAAATAAAGCATACCCTTGGTCTGTCCAGTTTCAAGGGCTTCAAGGAAATAGTTGAAGTATCCAATAATGTTAAAGCCAACTCATCAACTCGAGCTTGTCATGGAAGATGACAATGTCAAAACATTGCTGGAATCCCATTCTCAAAGAATTGATGAATGAGAAAGCAATGGAGTTGGAGACTCAGGAGGTCAGTGTAGGGACCCAAACTGATGAATCACCTGAGATTGAACCACCAAAAGATTTAGCCAAGGCATTCAGGCACTTTGATGCAGGACTGCAATGTTTTGAAAAGATGGACCCCAATACTACAAGGGTCAAGGAGATCAGGAGGATCATCCAAGATGATATGTCCCACTACAAGTCCATCTAATGGGAATAAAGGCCACCCTGGACAAGTTCATAATGAAGGTTCAACAGCACCAACACCTTCAGCTTTGGCAGCACCAACTACCCACCACTCCTTCCTCCTCATCTGAGTAATCTGGTCAGCATCCTTCCAGCACCACAACCCCTTTGTACAAGCTAGCCAACACCAGGAATTAAGACATGCAAGATTAATGTTTTATTACTATTTAATTTTATTTCACCATAATAGATTATCTTCATTTTACCGAAGAATACCACGTACTCTTGCAGTGCACAGAATATGATAGGAAAGGAACCCATGGCCAAAGTATAGAATAAAAAAAAACAAATGCACACACAGTTCCAGTGAAATCAAGCTTGCTTAAAATTTGCCTTATGGAATGGCTTCTGGAACCAAACTCTTACATAAAGTTGGTACACCCATCTCTGGAGTATCACACTGCGTAATCACGTAGCAATATGTTTTCATACGGAAAAGGGCTGACATGGCATATTGCCACTCAGAGGGAGAGGGACAGGTGGGGTCAGGTGTTGTATATGGAGACACAGGAGACTGCAGATGCTGGAGTCTGGAGCAAGACACAAGACGCTGGAAGAACTCAGCGGGTCAGGCAGCATCTACGGAGAGAAATGGATAGTTGGCGTCGAGACCCTTCATCCTGATTGCAGGTGAAGGGTCTCAACCCAAAATGGTGACTGTCCATTTCTCTCCATGGATGCTGCCTGACCCACTGAGTTCTTCCAGCATCGTGTGTCTTGCTCCAGATGTTGTATATAATTGTCACCAATAAACAACTACCAAGTTTCCAGGTAGACAGCCAATAAAAACCATGGATTTTCCCACAACTTCATGATCTGCATTCCAGTCTTAATCATAAGGCACAGCCCAATACATTTGCATAAAGCAAGCAGAGTGATTGATAACCCACCATCTGCCTAATTAAAACGAGGTAACATTGTCAAGAAACCCATTAGTCTGCAGATTATACATGGCAACCAAAAAATGGTCAGAGCTTTCCAACTTCAATGAGCAATTTCTGTCTTATAACACTTCATATCTATAACTCCAAAGCACATTCCAAATTCCACATCGCCTGACAAGAGCAGCTCCAGTGACCCAGGTCACACATCCCAAAGGCATGCTTGTTGGTCGGTTAATTAGCCACTGGAAATTGCCCCTGGTGAGTAGGCGAGTGATAGGATCTGGGGTGAGTGGATGGGAATGTGGGGAGAATAAAAATGGGACCCAAGTAGTATAAATGGGTGCTTAACAGCACACACTGAAGGGCCCATTTCTGTGCTATACAACTTCATAACTATTGTTATAAATTGCATAAACTGCAAAGACTCAGTAACTGATGAATACTGATAGATCATGCATGAAAATTAACCTGGTCAGAGATTTTTTTTGTTCTACTCTGCAAAACTAGAATAAGAACACATTCCCCATGCATCCTAGCTGACATTCTACTGTCAGCTGCTTTCAGCAGAACAATGAGCTGCACACACACTTCACTCACCATGAGCAAGGCAGAAGCCGTGCTCGTTTACCTCAAGACTTTTGTCTTGACTTGGAATTTCACAAAATTAAGCAAAATTTTGGAAACACTCAACAGACCAGGCAGCCTCAGTGGTGAGGAAAAGAGTTAATGATTCAAGGTATTGGTTTATTATTGTCACTTGTACCGAGGTACAGTGAAAAGCTTGTCGTACAAACTGATCGTACAAGTCAATTCATTACACAGTGCAGTTACATTGAGTTAGTACAGAATGTATTGATGTAGTACAGGTAAAAACAATAACAGCACAGAGTAAAGTGTCACAGCTACAGAGAAAGTGTAGTGTAATAAGGTGCAAGGGTCACAACAAGGTAGATCAGGAGGTCATAATCCATCTCATCATATAAGGGAACTGTTCAATAGTCTTATCAGTGGGGTAGAAGCTGTCCTCAAGTCTGGTGGTACATGCCTTCAGGCTCCTGTATCTTCTACCCAATGGATCAAAAGGTCTTTCTTCAGAACCTCTGATTATTTCCAAAATTCTGTTTTTTTTATTTTAGATTTCCAGCATCTGCAGTATTTTCCCCTTGGAACATCCTGAACATGAAGGACAAGTATACATGTTCTTTCACTGTTTTTCTTCATTTTGCCCTCATTTAAATTACTACTAAGTTTTGGAGCAAGGCCAAGGTTTTTTTAAAAATCAAGTTACTCTCCAACTTTCAAGTTTTCTAGGTTGGCAGACATAAACAGGCAAGGACACCTCTTAAAATCTCCATTAATATTTCTGGTCTGAGAACTTGCATCCAGAAATGGCAACTCTTGTTTCTCTTTCCTCAGATGCTGCCTGACCTGATGAGTATTTCCAGTATTTTGTTTTTATTTCAGATTTCCAACAATCTACAAGTTTTTTGTAATTATTTTCCATCAGCAAGTTATACAGGATACAAATAAAGTTATTTTATCTACTTTACACGTGATGCAAAAGTGACAGCATTCCAAGAACTGGCTAGTCAGCTTTTGAGTAATGTTTGAAGGATGGGAGCATGAAGAACAATCTAGTTGCGCATGATAAGATCTTTATTAGCCACATGTACATTGAAACACAGTGAAATGGACTTTTTGTGCAGTGTTCCGGGGGCAGCCCACAAGTGTCACCATACTTCCAGTACCAACGTAGCATGCCCACAACTTCCTAACCGGTACATCTTTGGAATGTAGGAGAAAACCTGAGCACCCGGAGGAAACCCACACAGGCACAGAGAGAACATACAAACTCCTTACAGACAGTGGCTGGAATTGAACCCAGGTCACCGGTGCTGTAATAGCATTATGTTAACTGCTACACTACTGTGCCTGCCCTAACCTCATGTCATAGAACTGTCAACTCAGTGAAAAAGCACAACAGTTGGTATATTACAGTTCTGTGCTGTGCATTGCCTCCTCCACTATATCATTCACATTTTATTTCAGACACGTTGTTGCTGGGTTGCAGACTTTATCTTCTGATGGTCTATTAGAGATGATAGGGAGCCATTCTCTGCACACAGTCTAGTTCATGTCAAAATGGTGCATGGGAATGGTGAGATACTGCTATCTGCCCCACACCAAATAAAAAGCACAAGGACAGCATTTTATTTTTGTTTGGGAGGTATCTGTACCTGCAATAAGTTTACAATAACTAGATGCAAAGGCCGATCACTTGATTAAATAGGAAAAGGTACCACCTTATTTCCCCCCCCCCCCCCATTTTTGTGCTAGGATTGAGGTCTTGATCTTCAAACTCTTTTGCCCAGATAAATAATACCTGAGCTGGCATACTGAAGAGTGCTGAATTTGTCACTGATGTCCACCTTCACTGACAGATGACCCCCTGAGAAATGGGGTTTTCCAAAGTTTCATGGAGGATATTTGTTACCCTGGAAGGATGCCGGAAGTGTTATACACCAGTGACAGGTTGACCAAGGACCTTTGTTATGTGGATATTTAGCATGAAGCCCATTCTTTCATGCACTTGCTGACAAGTCTATGATGATTTGGAGCTCACCTCCTAGTGTGTGCATATGCAAGTGCTGCCTGCATATTTGCAGTTCATTGACAAAGGTCATTATTGCTACCAGTACCACCCACAGCTCCTTCTTGCTCAACTCTTCTGCTAGGCAGTGCTCTATTCTACTCAAGAATGTGAATTATAAAACTGGTATCCCCCCACAAAAGATGAGTGCACTGGATCAAGAGCCTAGACAAAGGGGCAGGTTTTAAAGAGAAAAAAATCTAAAAGGAGGAATCACAGAGAATGAGTTTAGATCAGCAATTCCAGTTCAAATCCTTTTCAGGTGAAAAATAGTCAATGTTGAAAGTTAAATTCAGGAATAACAAAGGAGCCCCACTTGCAATGCAGATCACAGAGATAGGAAGGGCAAGACTGCAGTTCGATTGGAAACAAAAAAAGTCCAATACTTCTCTGGGAGCTCGTTTGGACCAGCAAACAGGATAATCGGCAAAGTTTTGGTTGAAAAGCTTGGAGCTGGTATGAGCAAACATGGAGGTCATAATGTTTGAGATAGCTTGGGTTTCAGACTGCAAGGTTGAGGAGTGGACTACTATCACATCCATGAATAAAACTACAGCTAATATTGCAGTTTCCACTGCAGCCACCACCCAAATATCCAGGTGCTGCACTGGAGGCTCAAACCACTGTCACACAACACCAAATGTCTGCCATTAAGGCTGAGTTACAGCATGCAAGTGGTTGGCAAGGTGTCAGTGCTTCCAGAGTCCGTTCCAGAAATGATAGCAGGTGCAATAGCAAATTTAAGGAAGCACATGAACAGGCAGGGGATGGTGGGATCTACTGACATAGTCAGCACAGACATTGTGGGCTGTCCACTGCTGTACTGTACTATGTTCTTTTATTAATGCTACAAAAAATATACAGAGTACATGCATCAAAAGAGTAAAAATACTACTGAATACATTGTGTTAAATCATACTTGAGATCACAATACTCTAAATTAATCACGTGATAGTTGAGAAAAAAATTGGAATGATTTTATTATAAAAAATCTACACCCACTACCAATAATCTAAATGGCAGCAGTTCCACTCAACATAGCCCTTGTGTAATTTCTCCTAAATACACCTTGTCCTCTTGCCCAGTGGGACCTGACAGGATAAATGCAAGGATAATCTTTCCCCAGGCTGAGGTGTTGAGAACCAGGGGGTCACAGCTTCAGATCAAAGGATTAGCCATTCAGGACAGCTGAGAAACTACTTCAGAAGCTGGTAAACTTCTGGAATTTTCTAACCAAGAGATGAGTGGATGATCAGTTGCTGAGAATATTCATGAAAGAGACCAAGGTATTAAGGAAATTGGGTTAATGTAGGAAAGTGGAGTTGAGGTAAAGGATTAGCCGTGAACTTACTCATGCCTCATGTTCTCCCACCAATGCCCTTGCTATTACTGGGCAGCCATCCAGCCACCATCCATGCTGAAGTTGTACAATCTGCAGCTGGCACATGAGATTGCCAAGGCACAGTGGCACCATGATTGTGGGCATTGAACTGCTGACACCTTACCTATGGCCACACAAGGGGCACAGGGTTGTGTTTGGCCAATGGTAAGGTGCATCATGGGTATGCCTACAATCCTAATAAAGCCACAAGTTCTTTCTTCTGCTCAGCTCAACGAGAATGGAAACATATTCTACACTTTCTCATAAAACAAAACAGCACAGTACAGGCCCTTCAGCCCATGATGTTGTACCAACATTTTATCCTGCTCCAAGATCTATCTAACCCTTCCTTCCCACATAGCCCCTCATTTTTCTATCATTCTTGTGGCTACCTAAGGAGTCTCTTAAATGCCCCTGATGCATCTGCCCCCACAACCTCTCCCGGCAGTGCATTCCACACACCCACCACTCTGTAGAAGAAAAACAGCAATGGGAACTTTTCATACACAACAATGAACAGCAAACTGTGAGAACTCACAAACCTCCCCAGCAAAGAGACATTCAGTACTCAAAGGTTAATCAGCAATTGGCATAATGTGGAGCAGTGGCAAAACACTGGGTATTTTCTATAAACAGGCTTGAAGGAGCCAGAGGTCCACTGCAGTGATGGCCTTGACAGCTCCTGGCACTGCAGTCCCTTGCTGGGGAAAAAAATCAAGATGCAGATGCAGAAAATCTGGGATAAAAACAGAAAATGCTGAAAACACTCAGGTCAGACAGCATCTGTGGAAAGAGAAAAAAGGTAAATGTTTCAAGTTGAAGACACTTTGTCAGAACAGTTCTAATGTAACTGTTTGCACAGTCCCTTGCTTGCTCAGAAGTTGCAGTTACAGCTGCAGCTTGTTTCAGTGAGGACATCCATAGAGCATCAACAGCTCAGATTGTTCCTTGGCAAGAGTCAGCTGAGAGAATCACTTCTGAAAAACCTGGATAGATGTGGACGACTGAAATCTTCTCTTTCAGCAGCTCATCCTGCTACAAGCAACGTTTTAGTCTCCCAATGCATCCACTGGTTCATGCAGAAGCCTTGAAGTCAGTAAACCAAAGAAAAAACATTCACCACTCTGCAACTTGAGATTGTTACAGAAAGCTTCGACCATTTGTAAAATCATGACAAGTAGTGGCAGGAAAATCAGCAACTGCAAGTCAATGATCACCCTTTAAGACCCAAGTGGGTGGGGTGCTGCAAAGCACATAAAACCCATGCAGCACCAGCTGTAAACCAGAGCTCTAAATTGTCAGTACTGGCATCAAGATGGACACTGAATCACACAGTGCCTGTTCTGCTGACTTCTGACAAGTGTTCACCACTCATGTGGCTCATGTGCCACCACCAATTTGTATATGATGCAAGTTACACCACCAGAATCCAAACAAACTGCAGAAGCAAAAGGGATGATCATGGTTTCAGGTCAAAACCCTGCATCAGTCACCAGTGTCCCCACCAGAAACATTGATCCTCTTTTGCCACCACTGATGCTGCACTTGACCCAATGAATTCCTGCAGCAGTTTGCCCCAGATCCTAGCATCTGCAGTCTCGTGCCTACAGAAGCCACTTTGGAGCTTCACACACACTGGTCACACCTACAAGAGGCCAAAGGTGTTCACAATCAGATTGTGGGACTGCCAATACTACACCACAAGGTTGAATTTTCCCTTCATTATCACTAGATTCAGACTAACAGTGGCCACGATCTGTTTTCCTGCATGATTCTTTAAAATAAATCCACATTAGTGGATGCCTCTTCAAATCAGTTCAATTAGCAACATCATACAGATGACAGAGGAACCACAGGGCTGGGTTTCCTAATCTCAAATGCTGTAACTGTACCAAGCCAGTCAGGTTGTATTCCCAGTCAGTTATGCCAATACACAAATGCCAATCCCACTAGTTATTCCTACCCTACTAGTGCCCAGGGAGAGGGAAACCATTAATATTTAACTAAATGGATTAACGCCAATATCTTCACGGATAATGTGGTGCCGGCAATGTGAACCACCGACGAAACTCGGATGATAGCCTCAGGCATGAAAGTAAAGCTCTTGAAAAATATAGGTTGAACTCCTATTCCATTATTAATTGTAATATCGACCTCAGGAAAGTGGAGGGGGGGGGGGTCATATCCCCAACGGCAGGCGAACCCCGAGCATGCACGCCTATGATGCTATCCGCTGCCCGGCTCAGCGGCCCCACAAACACCGCGGGCACCCTGCCAGAGGAGCGGGCCCAGAGCCTTGCAATAAAAGGTGCCAACACATCGGAAAGAGCGGCAGATATAAAAGTGTGAGGCGGGTTACGGGAACGCGCACCGGCTGAGGAAATGCGTGCTCCCCGCACAGGGGTAGGCTGGGGGTATTGGTGATGGTCATACAGAAAGAGCTGCTCCCCGTCTCTTACCAGTCTTAAACTGCAGGTGTTTGTCCTCTTTGTCCCCGAAATTTTCCAGCAGGGACACGAACAGCAGCCCGAAAGCGTTCTGGATGCCGAAGACCGAGCCGTTACACCACATGGAAGCAAACATCACCACCCAACCCCAGCCCCCCTCGGGAGGCACGAACTGCCCGGGAACCGTCGCCGGGTCGGGGGCAGAGGGAGGCCCGCCACCGGGGTCATGGTTGTGTGCGGACTCTCCCCCCGTCAGACACAGCCGGGTCTCCGGGTCCGCCCCCGCCTCGCCGTTCAGCGGCTCCTTGCTCTCTGACAGAGGCTGACGGGCCGACACGCCGTCGCTTCCCTCCCCTTGGTGCTGACCCCCGGATCCTGTCTCCAGGCTCTCGCTCATGTCTCAGCTGCGTCCCGGCTGCAGATCAAACACCATCGGCTCAGCCCGAGCCGCTAGCAGCGCCCTGAACCCAGCCCAGCCTCTATCACAGCGGTAAAGGCGGCAGAAAGCTCCCCATGCGAGGACCTTTCACAATCACAAACCCAACAGAAGTCGCGGCCCCGGCTTTTTAAATAGATACAACCCATGGGCGGCACCGTCCTTCGCCCGCGCCGCCGCCCATTGGGCGCTTGCCACGTTCCGGACCCCTGCCATTGGCTGCGGAAGCTGTCTGTCTGAGCATAGGCGGCTGCGGCCCATCGCCACCGGTGTCCATGGTGGTGTGTGGGGTGGTGTGGGGTGGGGTGGAGAAGAGAAGGAGGAGGAGGAGGAGGAGGAGGAGGGGGAGGAGGAGGAGGAGGCGGAGGAGGGAGGAGGAGGGGGGGGAGGAGGAGGAGGAGCAGGAGGAGGGGGGGGAGGAGGAGGAGGAGGAGGAGGAGGAGGAGGGGGGGGAGGAGGAGGAGGAGGGGGGGGAGGAGGAGGAGGAGGAGGAGGAGGGGGGGGAGGAGGAGGAGGAGGAGGGAGGAGGAGGAGGAGGAGGAGGGGGGAGGAGGAGGAGGAGGGGGGGGAGGAGGAGGAGGAGGAGGGGGGGAGGAGGAGGAGGAGGGGGGGGAGGAGGAGGAGGAGGGGGGGGAGGAGGAGGAGGAGGAGGAGGAGGGGGGGAGGAGGAGGAGGAGGGGAGGAGGAGGAGGAGGGGGGGAGGAGGAGGAGGAGGAGGGGGGGGAGGAGGAGGAGGAGGAGGAGGGGGGGGAGGAGGAGGAGGAGGAGGGGGGGGAGGAGGAGGAGGAGGGGGGGGGGGAGGAGGAGGAGGAGGGGGGGGGAGGAGGAGGAGGAGGGGGGGGGAGGAGGAGGAGGAGGGGGGAGGAGGAGGAGGGGGGGAGGAGGAGGAGGAGGAGGGGGGGGAGGAGGAGGAGGAGGAGGGGGGGGGAGGAGGAGGAGGGGGGGGAGGAGGAGGAGGAGGAGGGGGGGGAGGAGGAGGAGGAGGAGGGGAGGAGGAGGAGGAGGAGGAGGGGGGGAGGAGGAGGAGGAGGGGGGGGAGGAGGAGGAGGAGGGGGGGAGGAGGAGGAGGAGGGGGGGGGAGGAGGAGGAGGAGGAGGGGGTGGAGAGGAGGGGGGAGGGAGGGATGGAGGAGGAGGAGGAGGGGGGGGAGGAGGAGGAGGAGGGGGGGGGAGGAGGAGGAGGGGGGGAGGAGGAGGAGGGGGGGAGGAGGAGGAGGGGGGGGGAGGAGGAGGAGGGGGGGGGAGGAGGGGAGGAGGGGGGGGAGGAGGAGGGAGGAGGGGGAGGAGGGGGGGAGGAGGAGGAGGAGGGAGGAGGAGGAGGAGGAGGGGGGGAGGAGGAGGAGGAGGAGGAGGAGGGGGTGGAGAGGAGGGGGGAGGGAGGGATGGAGGAGGAGGAGGGGTGGAGAGGAGGGGGAGGGAGGGAGGAGGGGGTGGAGAGGGGGGGGGAGGGAGGAGGGGGGGAGAGGAGGGGGGAGGGGGAGGGAGGAGGGGGGAGGGAGTGGAGAGGAGGGGGGAGGGAGGGGGCGGGAGTGGAGAGGAGGGGGGAGGGAGGGAGGAGGGGGTGGAGAGGAGGGGGAGGGAGGGAGGAGGGGGTGGAGAGGAGAGGGAGGGAGGAGGGGTGGAGAGGAGGGGGGAGGGAGGGAGAGAGGAGGAGGAAAAAGAGGAGGGGAGGGAGGGAGAGGAAAAAGAGGAGGGGAGGGAGGGAGAGGAAAAAGAGGAGGGGAGGGAGGGAGAGGAAAAAGAGGAGGGGAGGGAGGGAGAGGAAAAAGAGGAGGGGGAGGGATGAGGAAGAAGAGGGAGGAGGGCAGGAGGAGGGAGGGAGTAAGGAGGGGGAGAGGAGGAGGGAGGGAGGAGGAGGGGGTGGAGAGGAGAGGGAGGGAGAGAGGAGGAGGAAAAAGAGGAGGAGAGGGAGGGGGGAGGGAGGAGGAGGGGGGAGGGAGGAGGGGGAGGAGGAGGAGGAGTGGAGGGAGGGGAGGAGGAGAGGAGGGAGGGAAGGAAGGAATGTGTGGGGTGAAGAGCGCAGGGATGGGGAGGTTGTTGAGGGGTGGGGCGTGGGTGAGGGTTTGTGGTTTGAAGAGAGGAGTGGGTGAGGAGGTTGGGAGTGAAGTGGGGTTAATGGGGCTGTCAGTGAGATCTTTTGGTCAGAGAACGGCGTAAACCCAATGGGCCAGAGGCCTTCCACCTTAGGATAGGACCTCTGTGGATCGGGATCGGACTGTGCGATGGAAGCAACCACTTTCTGCACTGCACAGTACAGACGGCATCCATTGGGGAACTTGTGGAGCTGTGGTTTGGATTATTGTAAACCTGCTCCATCTCCACATACCTTGCGATCCTCTCTTGCTAGCTTCTTAAGAAAAGAATTTTTTATTGAAAAATGAAAATTGAAATCATGTCAATTTGTTGCCTTAGGGCACACAGCGGGATATTTCCACAAGGAGCGGTGTGGGTGAAGTTGATTTGAGGACTGGCATAAGTCTGCGCTCCGCAGGTAACTCACCTGCTCTTCATTTAGAAAGTTATATAGACCTTAGCGAGCAGATAGGACTTTCATTTAACATCTCCTCCAAAAGATGGCATCTTCTGGTGGTGTAGTGCTGCCTTAACACTGCACTCTGTCGGCCTGGAACTATCCTGCAGCAGCCTGCTAGTGGTCACGTTGCATCCGTGGGCGCACTCTGCCAATTCAGTATGGTAGAGGGAAAGTAGAGGAGGTACTGGTGGGAGATAGAAGATGCCAGAGTCTCTGGTCATGTCCTCTTTCCCCCTGTTCCCCTCTCCTCTGCCCTTACAGGAGAATCTGCATCAATTGTTGAACTCCTTCCTCTACCACCCCACCCCACCCCACGTCATTACCACACCTGAGCCTCGTACATGAAGAGTGATCACTTAACAACTATCAGTGGGTTAACAGCACCTCTTCCATGTTCCCAACCCAGATCCCCCGCCCCATCCAGAAACAACCGTGGGTATTTGTTAGCTATTGAAGGATATGGAATCGGATGGAGACACGGAGATGGAGTTAGATTACAGATTAGTCATGAACTCATTGAATGACAGAATAGTGTTGGAGGGCTAAACAGCCTGTTCCGGTTCCTGACCTAATATGAGTTTCCCAACCACCAACTGAAAGGAAGATGAACATAAGAAAAGTCTGTGTGGATTGCCCTTCAATTAGTTCTACTTCCCATGAACATTACTAGGAATGTAAGCATTTATTCTCGAGCCCTTAACTGACCTTGAAGAGAGTCAACCATTTTGATGGGACTGGAGTCACCTTCAGATCAGAGCAGGAAAGGATGACTGATTTTCTGACCTGAAGGACACTAGTGAACTAAGTGGGCTCTGACAACAATCCAGCAATTTCATAGTTATTGTCACAGGGACTGGTTATTTTTGTTTTGAAAGGTTCCGGATATTTTTTTTCCTTTATTGTACAAATTTAAATGTTGGGATTTGAACTCATTACTGTGGATTCATGGTCCAGCACTCTCACTGCCAGTCCAGTAACTTAACCACTACACCACCCATTTGCCCTTGCACAAATGTCATATTTTAAAAATCTATAGATCCCATTGCTTTTCTTTAGTATTGTTTTTGTTCTAGTCTTCGGAGTGACGTTATGATTCTCTAGATTCTAGATGGACTAGCTTTGACATTAAAACTATTAGACGGTTCAAGCTCTCCCCCTTGTGAGATAGCATCTTATCCTAATTTATTTGCTAGATAAAGCTACTCTCTAAAAGTGTTCCGCAAATATTATCAAATGAAGGTGCTATTGTTAATCTATTTGCTAGTTAAACAACTGTTAAGGGTTATTCTGGAGTTATGAAATTATGGATAGTGGATATTAATTAAAATGAAAACCAGTCTTCTGGAAATAAAACCTGTTCACGATTTAACTTCAACTGATACTTTAAGGGTGTTGAAACCAATCATTGGGTGTGGGACGTTCTGATTCTGTCCCATAGAAACTATGCAGGGGAAAACAATAGGTCATGATAATTGATGATCATTTGATGCCTTCAGAATGAGATCAGGGAAGGCATTAAGTGGACATCTCTTGTATTAGCACATTGTTAAAGGCTTATCTCTGGCAATAATGCACAGTTCAGGACTTATCTGTTTGGTCACTTAATATTCTGGCCATCAATTTATTCAAGGAGCCATCCCTCAACACTGCAACAAAAGGGGTATATTTTGGATGTCTGGAGTTTATGCTCAGATGCTCCTGGACCAGCCACCAGTATTTGAATATTCAAAGCGGTTCTGCTAGTTGGAATGTGTTACCATTGTAAATATGTAATTCTACAAAGCTACCTGTCTGTATTCAAAATGTTAAAGTTAAGTAGGTAATTATAGCCATTGAAACTGTGGTTATTCATTTATTTTTGTCTTTGTGTTTAAAAAGTCCAAAACATTGTGTGGAGGGAAAACTAGATTCTCTCCAGAAGCTCTGCTGGTTTGAATAAAGAACTTTTATATCTCTGAATCCATCAGGAAGGACGAGTGCACAAGAGGGGTGACATTCCCAGCAGGAGAGGCACCCAGGTTAAATCATCCCTGCACATTGATGACGTCACCGTCTTCCGCTCGGATCCATGGTCAGTTCGCAGATTGATCAGCATCTGCGACCAGTTTGAGTTGGCATTAGGGGCCAGAGTCAGCTGTTGTAAAAGCAAGGCCATGGCCTTCGGCAACTGGCCCGACCAATCCACCAACAAGCACCGAAACACTCGCCTGGCTGGCAGTGAGATGGGCCCTCACAGATCCTTCCTGAACAGATGAAATATCATCCCCAATGCCTGCTGCCCTCGGGACAGCTGTAGTGGGGAAGAGACGGTCACCCACCTCTTTGCAGACTGAATTTGCTAAGAGGGTGCGGAGAAGGATGCAAGGGTCCTTGTCTCAGTTCATCCCCAGAAGCTGCAATGACAGAGGGCTCTCTGATCTATGGGCTGTTCTCAGGGGCACACACCAAGGCACACAGATCTCGGGGCAAAAAGAGCAGCAGAAGAACAGGAAACAACAGAAATCGCAAGTGTTGAAAAGAAACTACTGAAGCCAGTTTAGTGAGATTATGTGGAGATGTGAAGGACCTTTGTGACCAGCATAAAATGTTGAGGGACCGAGCAAGAAAGCAGCAACACATAGCTGTCCAGGGAGAGCCAGAGGGAGAGAAGGTCATCCTCCCAAGCCGGGTGACCAAGTCAGGGTAAGATAGTTGCCCGAAAAGGCAGGGTTTGCTCCCAGGTGGATGGGACCATAGGAGGTGCTACTGACAAATGACACCTGTGTCTGTGTGCAGACCCGGCGAGACAGCCAGTGAGAACACTGGACTCGGGTCAAACGGTGTGACTTGCCTTCTTCTCATCCACACAGGCAGACCGAGCGGCCAAGTCCGCCCACGAACAAGGTCATTACAGAGAATTTAAATGAACACCAGCCTGCTGCTTCACATCGGACCGCTCCTGATGGAAGCAGACCTACGAATGAGAGGGAATGGGAACATGAATGCTGAAGACACGGAGCACAGATCAGCAAGTAGTGATTAAAGCATTAAAGTACAAATATACTCTGTAGTGAAGGCTGATTCTGGGAATTAGATATTTAACAATATAAATCAGAATAGAAAGGTATTGGGAAAATAGACTGGAAGGGATCTGAGTTAATGGCAGAGGCAATAAGTTCCACAACCTCGAAGGCCAGGCAAACCAAGTCAAGAGAGGGAGAGAGAGAGAGAAGGTAAGTGCAGTGTCAGAAGGCAGTCACTCCAGCCTGGATGGGAGTGAACCAAATGAGCTCGGCCCTTACAGTGGTGGGGCCAGCGAGCGGAAGGACACTCCAGGAGGGAGTGCCATTGGGGTGGGGTCCTTACAGACATTCAAATAGAGACCACCCCAAACTCTCCTGTAGATGGATCAAAGGGACTGAGAGATGTGATTACTCTGACAATCTTCTGTCATGGTATAGAACATGACCTGTTGCCTGTGATCCTGAGACAAGTTACCCAGCTGGTTCCCCCTTGCCCACACAGTAACTACTGACAGCCATGTCTGATAGTTTCAGTTATACAGAGATTGACTGAGGAGAAGGGTGCGGTGTATACCACAGTGGGCCAGCAGGGAAGGAGGCAGAAAGCAGTGTCAAGAATGACAAAGCCACAATCTTTAAACATTGAAATCATTGCAAGGATATATGTATCCAAGAACAGGGTGTGGTCAAAGGCCTGGAACAACATTTTATTGCAAAAGCCTTGCAGCTAGCCAGTTAGGGACAGTAGATAGTTTAGATGTAGGTCCTTTTTTATTTCAAAAATAAATTTTATTCATAATAAAAAATATATACAAAAGAATAAACAAAACATACGTTAGGCTGCTGTTTATCGATTACAGCTCAGCGTCCAACACCATCATCCCCTCAGTACTAATCAACAAACTTCAAAACCTGGGCCTCTGTACCTCCCTCTGCAACTGGATCCTCAACTTGCTCATTGGGAAACCACAGTCAGTGCGGATCGGTAGTAACATCTCCTCCTTGCTGGCAATCAGCACAGGTACACCTCAAGGATGCATGCTTAGCCCAATGCTCTACTCTTTCTACACTCATGACTGCATGGTTAGGCACAGCTCAAACACCATCTATAAATTTGAGCGCCAGCGCCATATTAGGCACAGAACTGGTTATAAATAAACATGTGTGCAGCCTCTATTTTCGGTATATTCTATATTCCCCCCTTTGAGACCTAACGGTCTCACATAGAGAGGGAATTCCAAGGGCACGGCACCTAAAGACTAAAGCCAATCATCCCAAAAAACTGGGTATAATACACTTTTTCGTGCATGGGCCCCATGGATTCACCTTCTATTTCCTGGGCCAGAGGGCCAAAAACCCACCCCTCCACAATGGAGACAGGAAAAAAGACCCCAAGGCCCTCACAAACCACTTCCAACATAAGCATAGTTGTCTTCTGCAGTGCTATCATAATCATTTGGCACATCGCCCTGACTCAGATCATGGAAGTATGTTGTTGTGACTTCCTTCTCGGGGGGGGGGGTTCATCTCAGCCAGTGCCAGAGGCATCAGAAACTGTTTCGCCGTGGCCCGCACTAAAAGGGACTTAAGACATGGAAGGAAGCAGCACAACACAATTGTAAAGACAAGCAGAACAGTACCCACAACCATTGCAGTTTTAGTTAGCCAGGCCCCCCAACCACCTAATTTACTCTCCAGCCAATCAAAAAACTGATGTCCAAACCCGGCATTCTGTTTAATCTCTTTCCTTAAATTTTTCAGTTTATCCATCGCCTTAGCAAAGGATCCCTCTGGGCTGGTGTTATGTGGTATAAAAGTACAACAATGTTCTCCAAACAGTACGCAGACACCTTTTTCTGCCAGTAACCAGTCTAACATTTGTCTGTTTTGCCAAGCCATTTCGCTGGCTGCGTCCAATTGCTTTCCTAATGTGGAGAGGGCACCATCAGTGTAATTGATAAATTGCTGTTGATTATAATAAATATAATTTATCCACTCCGCGTTTTTACTGACCCCAATAGCAGGGATTATCGATTCCCATCCAGCCACAATCTCGTTCCTTGCCTTAAATTCATTGGGGATACCCCTAGGTTGGCCTATACTATCAATGCGAGTTGCTGGGTCAGGGGTATGCTCTATCTTGTTACATTGTAGTGTCTGTTGCGGTGTTGTGTCCAGTTCTATACTTGGGCATAAAGTAAGCAGCTGCAGTAGCATGACACGAGTGCAACTACCATCCCATCCAAACAGAAGTGTCGGTCGCAACCCCTCCCCTGGACCGCACAACCACCAGGTGTCGGCCAATGGGACATTCTGGTCATCCAGGTCATCCAGTGCGCCATCAGGTGGCGGGGTACTACTTGTATATCTTGTGCTTACATTCCAAGTAATACTGCAGAAGCCCGTAAAATTACCAACTGGGACATTTCCCTTTCACGTAAAACATTCAAACTTCAACCCCTCTGTTAGATGTCCCCTATCAACTAGAAGCGTCTGATTATTATGGATGGTTGCCCAGGGCCTACTGTAATTACATCTTTTAGTGAGTGGTCATATTGGGAGGATCCCCGGTACAACATACAATAGAAAGGACAGTATGGTACTGCCTCAGTACACGACTGGTAGCATGTATTTTTAAGCACACGGGTTTTTTCATACACAGGTCCAATTCACATTACACCGTCGCTCACATAGTTCCCCATGCTCTCGTATCCATTGCCTGCAAGTGGAGGAGTTATGTGGCACAGGCACTATATGGTGTATTGGCTTTGCCATGACACAGAGGTAGCAGCTTGTTCTGTTCATTATTGCTGCTGTATAATTTGCCCATTGATACCAATAATTAGTGTGTGCCTGGAGCCATGGTAAGGAAGTAAATGTTGCACTTCTCTTAGCTCTCCCTCTTAGGTCTCGCAAATCCCTGGTATTACCATGCCAGGTCTGCCAACTGCCAAATTGATGGTTTCCAAGTCTGCACAGGAGTTGACAAGCTCGTTATCAAAGGGGGTGGGACTGGTCGTCCCCAACTCATCCCCATCCCCACTATCTGGAGAAGGGTGATGCTCCACAGGCTCATTACTATCATTCTCAGAATCATCAGTGTGTCCAAAGATCTCACCTACTAGCTGGTCAAAGTCTTGCGGCGGGGTAGTGATTCTCTACTTTTCCTGCTTGTCTTCCACTACCCTTTCCCCACTCACTTACCGCGGGCTCAACATCAGGCTGTTCCACAGGAACAGCCTTGGTGCAGTGGTTAAGATGATACCAGGTGGACCGTCCTTCCACTTGAACTGCGGTGGACGATGCCTTGGTTACCATAAAGGACCCTTCCCTTCTTGGCTCGTTCCACTCTCTTCAGAATATCCGCACATAAACCTGGTCTCCGGGTTTAACAGGTCCTTCTTCCAGATCTGTCCTTGGCCCCTTTTGTTTTTCCTGTGTATAGATAGACTCGTGTATCATAGTTAGTTGTTGCATATACTGTTTTAGTTCCATTTCTAATTGTTCCAAACTAGGTCCTTTGTATGGGCCTCTCCATTGGGGCACTGGCATGGGTCTGCCGGTGAACATCTCATGTGGTGTCAGGCACGTTGTACGATTAGTCTGCATGCAATAGCTCATCAGGGCTAACGGCAGAGCATCAACCCAGTTAAGCTTAGTGCTTACACAGATCTTATTCAGCTTAGTTTTCAAAGTCCCATTAATTCTTTCCACCATACCCTTTGACTGGGGATGATATACACATCCAAATCTCTGTTTTATCCTCAGAGCTTGCAAGACCAATTTAACCACTTTTTGGATAAAGGCTGACCCATTGTCAGAACTGATCTCTGAAGGTATTCCAAATCTTGGAATTACTTCGTTTGTCAAAAATTTCACTACAGTTCCTGCTCCTAAGTCTTTAGAGGGCACTGCCTCTACCCAGCTACTAAATCTATCAATCACCACCAGCAAGTATCTCTTTCCTCTTACTGCCTTTATCATATCCACATAGTCAATCACTAAATGTTTGAATGGTCCTTTGGGTACGGGTATATGACCTATAGGAGTCGTAATTCCTTTCCTAATGTTGCTTTGTGCGCACACCTCACATTGCAACAAGATGTGATCTACCAAAGCCTGTAAGTAGGGTGACCAGAAACCATCCTTTTTTATCTTTCTCATCACTTCCCCCCCTTGCACAATGGTCCAGCCCAGGTGCCTCTGAAATGAGGGTAGTCAACAAGGGGGTGGGCGCTATCAACAAACTGTCATCTGTGCTCCATAAGCCTTCCTGGTTACTTGGCTCCTCTTTGTCTCCACATTGTTTGTTCTGCTAGAGTTGCCTTACCTTGTATTTCAATTACGTCCTCCATTACGGGTTCTCGGCTCAGACTTACCTGAGGTGCAATGACAGCCGAACAACATCCAGAGGCTCTCCTGGCTGCTTCATCTGCAGCCTGATTTCCCTTTGTCACCATGTCATTTCCCTTCTTATGCCCCTGGAACTTTATAATAGCCAACGCTCTAGGTTTCATCATCGCTGTTATTAAATCTAGAATTTGCTGACAATGCTGTATAGGGTCTCCAGTGCTTTTCTTGAACCCTCTTTGTTTCCATACTGCTCCAAACAAATGACATACTCCATGAGCATATGCTGAATCTGTATAGATATCAACTTTCTCACCCTCCATCATCTCATATGCTGCTGTCAGAGCCTTAATCTCCGCTAATTGGGCTGAACAGGGTTGCGGACAAGCTTCCAGCCTAATGGTTTTAAACTGAGGCTGATCCTGTCGCACCACCGAGAACCCTGCGTGGTTCCCATCGTGGTCCCTGTAACAGGAGCCGTCCACAAACAAAATCTTTTTATCTACATCATCCAACGGCTCTGACTGTAAGTCTACTCCTAATTTGGCAAATATCATCGTTTCCCTCACACAATCATGGAGCTCTCCTTCATATCCCAGTGGAACATAATCAGCTATGTTATTTGCAGTACACCTTTGTATAGTTATCTCTGGGAATGTCAATAACATCTGAAACGCAACTATCCTGGCTGGTGTCATTACAAACTTTCCCTTTTCCAATAATTCTGCTACCTTATGATGCGTGTACAGAATTACAGGATAACCCATGGTCACAGATGTTGCTTTCTCATAAGCATAGTGCAATGCTGCCAGTCCCTGGTAACAAGGCGGATATCCCTGGGCCACCTCATCCAATTTCACACTGTAATATGCTATTGGCTGTTTTGTTCTCCCTATGCCCATCTCCTGTGTCAGCACTGCTGCAGCATAACCTTCCTGTCTGTTAGACACATAGAGGTGAAAGTCCTTTTCATAATCAGGCAAAGCTAGTGCTGGGGCTGACTGCAATTCCTGCTTAAGAGTGTTAAAGACTATTTCTGCCACTTCATTCCACTGCAGAACACCCTTCAGGTCTGTATGTCCAGCTTCCTTCATCATTTTCCTCAATGGCGTCACAATTTCAGCATATTCTCCAATCCAGGCTGAAATGTATCCTACCAGTCCCAAAAATGTCATCATCTGTCCTACTGTCTGAGGTTTAGGAGCCTTAGTTATTGCCGCAATTTGATCCGGCACTATTGACTTTGCCCCCTTAGATATTAATCTACCCAAATATTCTGCTTGCCATTTTCAAAATTGCAGCTTCTTTCTGGATACCTTATGACCTCCATATGCCAATCTTTCCAATAGGGCCAAGTTATCTCGCTCACACTGTTCCTCGCTTTCGGAGCAAACTAACAAATCATCTACATACTGTATCAGTGCACTTTCCAATGGTATACCCTCTAGGTCTGCCTTCAATACCTGGTTAAAAATGTGCGGTGAATGCTTAAACCCCTGCGGCATCCTAGTATAAGTATACTGGTTACCTCTATAAGTGAAAGCAAACAAATACTGACATTGCTTTGTCAGGGGAATGCTGAAAAAAGCCGAACACAAATCAATCTCCTCCTTGAACAAGTATGTCACTCAAGATTATCCCATAGTGGTGAATCCATCTATCGTTTTGAATGGCCTGAGGCCAGAACAGGACATTTGAGGCTGAGAGGGTTGAGAGCTTCAAGTTCCTAGGAGTGAACATCACCAATAGCCTGTCCGAGTCCAACCACGTAGACGCCACGGCCAAGAAAGCTCACCAGTGCCTCTACTTCCTCAGGAGGCTAAAGAAATTTGGCATGACCCCTTTGACACTCACCAATTTTTATCAATGCACCATAGAAACTATACTATTAGGATGCATCACGGCTTGGTATGGCAACTGCTCTGCCCGGGACCACAAGAAATTGCGGAGAGTTGTGGACACAGTTCAGCGCATCACAGAAACCAGCCTCCCTTCCATGGACTCTGTTTATACTTCTTGCTGCCTTGGTGAAGCAGCCAGCATAATCAAAGACCCCACCCACTCAGGTCATTCTTTCTTCTCTCCCCTCCCATCAGGCAGAAAATACAAAAGCCTGAAAGCACATACCACCAGGCTCAAGGACAGCTCTATCCCGCTGTTCTAAGACTATTGAACGGTTCCCTCGTACAATAAGATGGACTCTTGACCTCACAATCTACCTCGTTATGACCTTGCACCTTATTGTCTACCTGCACTGCACTTTCTCTGTAGCTGTGACACTTTACTCTGCATTCTGTATTGGTATTGGTTTATTATTGTCACTTGTACCGAGGTACAGTGAAAAGCTTGTCTTACAAACCGATCATACAGGTCAATTCATGACACAGTGCAGTTACATTGGGTTAGTACAAAGTGCATTGATGTAGTACAGGTAAAAACAGTAACAGTACAGAGTAAAGTGTCACAGCTACAGAGAAAGTGCAGTGCAATAAGGTGCAAG
Organism: Pristis pectinata; assembly: GCF_009764475.1. Taxonomy (NCBI): domain Eukaryota; kingdom Metazoa; phylum Chordata; class Chondrichthyes; order Rhinopristiformes; family Pristidae; genus Pristis; species Pristis pectinata. The sequence continues at coordinate 85,401,347 of NC_067414.1, read as the reverse complement.
GTCACAACAAGGTAGATTGTGAGGTCATAGTCCATCTCATTGTATAAAGGATCCGTTCAATAGTTTTATCACAGTGGGGTAGAAGCTGTCCTTAAGTCTGGTGGTACGTGCCCTCAGGCACCTGTATCTTCTACCCGATAGAAGAGGAGAGAAGAGAGAATGTTCCTGGTGGGTGGGGTCTTTGATTATGCTGGCTGCTTCACCAAGACAATGAGAGGTAAAGACAGAGTCCAAGGAGGGGAGGCTGGTGTCCATGATGCGCTGGGCTGTGTCCACAACTCTCTGCAGTCTCTTACGGTCCTGGGCAGAACAGTTGCCGTACCAACCCGTGATACATCCAGATAGGATGCTTTCTATGGTGCATCGGTAAAAGTTGGTGAGAGTCAAAGAGGACAAACCAAATTTCTTTAGCCTCCTGAGGAAGTAGAGGCGCTGGTGAGCTTTCTTGGCCTTGGCATCTATGTGATTTGACCAGGACAAGCTGTTGGTGATGTTCACTCCCAGGAACTTGAAGCTCTCAACCCTCTCGACCTCAGCACCATTGATGTAGACAGGTGCATGTGCACCGCCCCCTTTCCTGACGTCAATGACCAGCTCTCTTGTTTTGTTGACTTTGAGGGAAAGGTTGTTGTCATGCCACCATTCCACTAAGCTCTCTATCTCCTTCCTGTACTCTGACTCATCGCTGTTTGAGATACAGTCTACAACGGTGGTATCATCTGCAAACTTGTAGATGGAGTTAGAGCAGAATCTGGCCACACAGTCATGAGTGTATAGGGAGTAGAGTGTTGAGAATAATCGTGCCGGAGGTATTGCTGCCTATCCTCACTGATTGCGGTCTGTTTGTTAGAAAGTCAAGGATCCAGTTACAGACGGAGGTGTTGAGTCCTAGGTCTCGGAGTTTGGTGACAAGCTTGCTTGGGATTATTGTATTGAAGGCAGAGCTGTAGTCAATAAACAATAGTCTCACGTAGGTGTCTTTACTGTCCAGATTATCCTGAGCTAAGTGAAGGGCCAGGGAGATGGCATCCGCTGTAGACCTGTTTCGACGATAGGCGAATTGCAGTAGGTCCAGGTTGTCTGGTAGGCTGGAGTTGATGTGAGCCATGACCAACCTCTCAAAGCACTTCATGATGGTGAATGTCAGAGCCACTGGTCGGTAGTCATTGAGGCATGTTACCTTGATTTTCTTTGGTACCAGGATGATAATGGTCTTCTTATTATTTTACCTTGTACTATGTCAATGCACTGTGTAATGAATTGATCTGTGTGAACGGTATGCAAGAGAAGTTTTCACTGTACCTCGGTACAAGTGACAATAATAAACCAATTCCAATTCCATTTTTACTGTCCTAGATATTGCAAATGGTCTTTGGTCGATTCGGGTACATCCCGATAGCCAGGATAAGCTAGCTCTTACTGTCCAGGGACAGCAGTACACTTGGAGAAGGCTGCCCCAGGGTTTCCATAACAGCCCTGCCATTTTCCTTTCATGTGTGGCTAAGATAGTTGCCCAAATCCCCTTGGCAGATACCAGTAGCAGCATTTTGCAATATGTGGATGATAATTTAATTGCTTTAAAGCTAATCTACTGCCTTTAATTGACCATGTTAAACAATTATTTACTAAATGGTCCCCACTGTCTCTATCATTGGTAGGCCGAATTAATGTGGTTAAGATGACTATCTTACCAAAATTTTTATATTTATTTCAAGCGATTCCAACTTTTGTCCCAAAATCTTTTTTTGACACTGTTGATTCTAAAATTCCTTCATATATTTGGCAGAATAAAAAACCAAGGCTAAGTAAGAAATATTTACAAAAACTAAAAAAAGGATGGTTGTATTATTGGGCAATCAATATTAGATTTTTAATTTTTTGGACACAAGATTCAGATGTAATTCAATGCCCCAAATGGGTACACCTTAAATCCCAATCAGTACTTGAATTTTCATTAGTTTCTATTTTAGGAGCTCCACTCCCTTTTGCACTTACCAAATTAAGTAAACATATGATTAACCCAATTGTTAAACATACAATACGAATATGGTTTCAATTTCGTAAATTTTTTGGATTGAATAAATTTAACCTGTCAAGTCCCATTCAATCTAATTTTTTCTTTCATCCATCCAGAGTTGACTCAGCTTTTTCCATATGGAAAAGGAAGGGAATAGTATGTTTTCGGGATCTATTCATTGATAACTGTTTTTCATCCTTTGAACAATTGTCTAACAAATACAATTTGCCTAGATCACACTTTTTTCGATATTTGCAAATTAGAAATTTTTTAAAAGCTACTATACCCTCTTTTCCCACACCTTACAAAACTGAAATTACGGAAAAAAATTTTGGTTTTAATCCTTGTCAGAAGGGCTTGACAGCAATAATTTATGATCTAATTATGAAAATTCGTCCAGAACCACTGGACAAAATTAAGAATGAATGGGAAAGTGAACTCCAGACATCTTTACCTACAGAGACTTGGAAGAAAATTCTTCATTTAGTTAATACATCTTCAATGTGTGCCAGACATTCTTTGATACAGTTTAAGGTAGTTCACAGGACCCATATGTCAAAAGATAAGCTAGCTCGTTTTTATCAACATATAAATCCTATATGTGACAGATGTAAATCGAATGTGGCTTCTTTGACACATATGTTTTGGTCCTGTCCTCTTTTGGAAAAATATTGGAAAGATATTTTTAACATTATTTCAAATGTATTGAAGATTGATTTACAACCTCATCCTATCACTGCAATTTTTGGTTTACCAAGGATAGAGTCTGGCCATCTATTTGCCTCCGCTAACTGTATGATTGCCTTTGTTACATTAATGGCCAAATGATCCATTTTGCTTAAATGGAAGGATCCAATACCCCCTACTACTTTTCAATGGTTCTCTCAAACTATATCATGTTTAAACTTGGAAAAAATTAGGAGTGGCACTGTTGATCCTTCGCTTAAATTTGAGGAAGTTTGGAGTCCATTTATTCAATATTTTCACATGATATAGATCCCCTTATAATAACCTTTCAATTTAGAGGAACGGAGTTGATGACATAATATTGCTCTGTTTCTATTGAGAAATTTTAGTCCAGTTTTTTTTTGGTTTTTTTTTGAATTTTTTTTTAGCTTAGTTTGGTTTGATATATTGTTTATAATTTTTCTTATTGTTTTGGGGTTTTTCTTTTTTTTATATTTTATAATAAATCTTTTTCTTTTATATTATATTCATTCACTAACAGATCATTGAATCTACAGATTTTTTTTATACTCTATTGTTCTTTATGATTATCCATGTCATGATTGTTCTCCTGATCTCTTTGTATTACATGTATAAACATTGATATATTAATCTGTATTAATTTGAAAATTAATAAAAAGATTGAAAAAGAAAGATAATTTAATTGCATCCCCAGGAGAGAAAGAGCACATCTGGGTGGTTTCAGGACAAAAGAAACCCTTCCAAAGTACCGTTTGGACAGCCTGAGGTAGTGTATTTGGGACACAAGATTAGACAGGACGAGAAAATAATGTCCAAGGAATGTAAAGAAGAAATTCTTAAACTCCCCCGCCCATACACAGTGAAGGGAATCTGTCAGACTTTGGGGCTCCTAAATTACTGCTGCAATTCTGTGGAAAACTATGCTGAGCTTGTAGAACTTTGAGGTTCATTTGTGGAATGGACCCCAGAAATAGATCAGGATTTCTCATGTTTAAAGCAAACTTCAGTTGCTGCGCCAGTTTTGGGTTTGCCAGAACTGAACAGACCGTCCCATCTTTTTTGTGACATTCAGGGAGAAAGTTATACTGCTGCTGTATGTCAGGAACACGGTGACATGTTGTGGCCTGCAGCATATTATTCTGCAAGACGGGACCCTGTAGCTGCAGGAATGCATCAGGCTGTGCAAGCGATAGACTGTGTGACTCGGGCTGTTGGAGCATCAGAACCTATGACTCTGATGGGCCAGATAACCTCACACACACCTCACAGCACAGTCACTCTCCTGGAGACAGGGAAATGGCAGGCAGTGTCTGATAGCAGGTGAGCAAAACAGGAGGCGGTATTGTTACCTGCTGACAAGCACGTACAGATAATAAAGGATAGTTTGGTTAACCCAGCCAGTTTGATGGTACAGGCTGGATCCCCACAAGTGCATGGAATTAATGCAAGGGCCTGAGGGGTCATTTATAGGTGAAATGCCCCGAGAGAGCAATGTTGTGTTGACTCTGTTTGTAGAGGGGTCGATGTGGTACTCCACAAATGGGATGGGCTGTTGGGGATAAAGAGGGGATCTGAATGGCAGGAGGAAAACTCCTGGGCCACAGCTGGCAGAACAAAAAGCGTTAACAGAGAGAGGCCCTTAAATTAGGAAACGGACAGAGAGTGAATGTTTTCCCAGAGAGCAGGTATGCTTTCGGAGTCATACATGAAGAGATGGTGAAGGGGTTAGTGGAAGCTGCTAAACTGCCCCGGGAAATGGTAGTCATAAAGCTTAAGATGCACAGAAGGGGAGACACTCCCGAGCAAAGGGGAAATGCATTTGGTATTGGTTTATTATTATCACTTGTACCGAGGTACAGTGAAAAAGTTGTCTTGCATACCGATCGTACAGGTCAGTTCATTACACAGTGCAGTTACATTGGGTTAGTACAGAGTGCATTGATGTAGTACAGGTAAAAACAATAACAGTACAGAGTAAATTGTAGTGACATAGAGTTTAAATTTAAAAGTGTAGAACGATTATAGTAAGGGTAATGAGTAGATCAGTAGAGAGCAGCTTTCAGTGAGTCACCATACTCCGCTGCGCTCAGGCGATTGTGGAAGAGTCTGGCCCAGTCCCAGTAGAGGTAGTGACGGTCAAAGGAGGGAGATTTAAAGGCGACACAAGAAGAGGCGTCGGAGGAGGAAAACTGGATTTGGGAATGGGCAGGAGCAGTGCAGAAGGAAGATGGGATGTGCTGAGAAGGTGAACGTATGGTAGCCCCAGTGTGCATCAGGCACACATTGTTAAAAACCTACCATGGTTTAGTCCACAGATAAGGCGAGATGAGATGAGGTCTCAGCTGGAGAGGTGCTGGTGGTGGCCGGGGATGGGGAGAGATATCACCAGATTCTGCCAGCAATGTATAACATGTGCTCAGTGTGATCTGGGAAAAGCAGTTAAAATCCGACTCAAGCACCAGCCACGGCCTAAAGGTCCATGGGAGCAACTTCAGATGGACTTCACGGGGCCATTACCCCAGTCTAGGGGTAAATGGTATTGCTTGGTGATCATTGATCACTTCACCAGCAGGGTGGAAGCATTCCCGTGTTGGGACTGCTCTGCCGAGGCAGTAGCCCGTGTGCCTTCAGAGGAGGTAACATCCAGGTGGGGAGTACTGGCCAACATTGATTCGGATCAGGGGTCACACTTTACTGGAAAAGTTCATCAAGAGGCCTTGGTCCAGCACAAGTTTCACATTCCATACCAAGTTCTGGCATGGTTGAGAGAACCTATTGCACTCTAAAAGGGAGTCTAACGAAGGCCTTAATGGAGGCTGGAAGAAGCTGGTCTTGGATCTTACCAGCAGTGCGATTGAGCTTACGAGTGAGCCCTACTCATGGGACAGGATTTATACCTTTTGAATTAATGACAGGATGGGCCATGCATCTACCAGAGGAGGACCAGAGAGCTGTACCGGTAAGGACCAGATTACTCGGTTCATATGGGAGCTGCCCCCTCGTTTGGATGATCTAAAAGGGGAAGCCTTTGATAGGCAGAGAGTGCGAGACTGTGAACACGAGAGTGCCCAGGTGAAGGGGAACATGAGAAGCAGGAGGTAGGGTAATGGTTAAGGCTGTGCCAGCAAAACCAGGATTACAACCCAGAGGGACGGGACCATTTGTGTAATCTTGCCTGGAGAAAGGTGTGCCCTGGTGTAAACTAAGGAAGGACCAAAGTGGAAACACTGGTCCCACCTGCAGAGGTACCTTGGGCAGGAATGGTTGGACCATGCAAACATATTTCCACAGGAACAGTAGACATGGAGCCCAATGAGCTACACCCAGAAGAATTTGGATAATTGGATGTGTCACCCTTTTGAGCTCTCTTCTGACAGCAGGTAGAATACATACTGTGAAATGAGGGAAGAACAGCCAGTGGCTGAGTGTACCAATGGAATGCGATTTTACATGGGGGATATGATCTATAGGATACAGGATGTTGGGTAGTATCTACATCAGATAGTATCATCTACATGGGGTAGTATCTACCCAAAGAAGGCAACATCTGTCATCAAAGATCCCCACCACCCAGGCCATGCCATCTTCTCGCAGCTACCATCAGGCAGAAGGTACAGAAGCCTGAAGTCCCACACCACAAGGTTCAAGAACAGCTACTTCCCTTCAACCATTCAGTTCTTGATCCAAAGATCAACTACAGTTTAGCAACACTATGACCAATCTGATCACTTTACACTTTTTTGTTCTAATTGTGTTTTTTCTTGTAAAAATTGTGTTTAATTCATGTTTAATTTATGTTTTTCTTGTGAATGCTGCTTATCTGATGCTGTGTGCCTGTGATGTTGCTGCAAGTAAGTTTTTCATTGCACCTGTACTCATGCATGTGACAATAAACTTGACTTTGACTTCGATAGCATGTGGTGCTGTGAAATGGACATTTGAACATTGCACGGCACTAGAGGGACATCCGGTGGGGAATAGGCGTGCGCAAGAGGGGGCATCCCATGTTAGTATTTGTCCTGCCAAGACACGGGACCAATGAACCATTCACACTTACATGCGGCAGGGTTGCTCTGCTTAGGAATTGATGACTGTGGAGTCCCCTGTTAGCACAAGAGCACCACGGTGTAGCAAAGAGGGACACCAGGGGAGCAGGATTAGTTTGGGAAGATACAGGCGAAAAGGTCTATACCAGGCTATAGGCATGTTCAGGTAGTTTTTAACCTCACTGCTTTGCAACTCCCCAGCTGGTGTGGGGACGGCACTCATCGCCATTTCCAACATTTACCCTTTAGGCAAGTTACTCATGGTGGGTTTAGGACAAAAAGGTGGAGAAGGAAGAAGAGGTTGATAGAATTACTTGGGGCAGGATGTGCTGCAGGTACATGCACAGTTAATACTTTAGATATAGCAGGGGTAGATTCACCAGTCAATTCCCTTCAGCAGAAGTTGAAGGAGATCATAGGACAAAACTATGATGATCTGGGACAAGCCAGCAGAATAGGGAAGCAAGGGACAGAAGTCGTGTTAGAAACTATTCCATCATTGCAGCCATTAGAGGAGATAACTAACGAGGTTATTGATGGGTGAATATTGACACCCGACGCCATGATAAAGATGCAGTTTGTACAACATCTGCTGCCTGGCTGTTGTCTGTAGTTGGGGCAAACAGTCTACAGTTAGAAGCCATAGATTCCCAGATTGGATATCAGACAATCAGTTGAAAGCATGGGTGGGAAAAGGTGCCCCCTTGTGCCACGTTCAGGATCTCATTCTGAATAACCACGTCCTGGGTGACTGCGAAAATGAGAGGAGCCCACTGTGTATCACAACAGTCCTCCATATTCCCCAACATGGTGACAACCAGACGTAACCTCTTATGAGACTGCATCATATCAGAAAATACCACGAGAGAATGTGGATATCCCTAAACAACCGGCTGACTTCTGCAGTCGAGTTACACGTGTCCAAGAGAGGGGTTGGACTTGGTGCAGTGTCACCAGCGGGGAGATCACTGGGCATTTCCAGAGGAGATTGTACGAAGGGGCCTGACTGGGTGTGGTTTTGCTACGTATGCTAACTGTTCCCGGTCCATTTTGCTTGGGGAGGAGCACACACAGGCAGGGGATAGGTGAGATCAGGTGAGAGGGGGAAGGTAGTGGGTGGGGGGAGGGGGAGAAGATGTAATAAGCTGAGAGGTGATAGGTAGAAGAGGCCAAGGGCTGAAGAAGAAGGAATCCAGTAGGAGAGGGTAACGGACCAAGGAATAAAGGATGGGGGAGGGGAGGAGAGGAGATGGGCAGCTCATCAAGGCAGGGGAAGGAATAAGGGAAGAATGAGTGGGGGGGGGGAAGAAAAAGAAGGGGACGGTTACTGGAAGTTAGGGAAATCGATGTTGAGGCCGTCAGGTTGGAGACTCCCAGGGTGGAATATGAGGTGTTGTTCCTCCGACCTGTGCCTGGCCTCAACGTGGCAGTAGAGGAGGCCATGGATAGACATGTCGGTATGGGAGTGGGACGTGGATTGAAGTGGGTGGCCACTGGGAGGTGTACAGCTGATTGTTTTAATGGCTGTTATTATTTTAGTGTGTGTGCTGCGCCGACAGATGAAGCATTGGTGTCAGCAGGAGAGCAGTTCAGAAGGCCGACCTGTGCTACTGTTGGGGATGGAATCTCAGAGGCCTCATTGGCCACTTTAGACCAAGGGGCTAGAGGGGGGATTGTTGTAGGGTTCGGAATAGAGAGGGTTAATAACAGGTAAAATAGGATGTAGCTTGTGCTGATGTGGTAACAGGGAAGCACTGATAAGGTTCAACAATAGAGAGATGGGATGCAGCTGTAACTGCACCAAGGTACAGAGGCTTGATGATTATGTTATACCACGCCACTGTTGTTGTGGTCGAACCTTAGATTTGCTGTTAACTAAGTTAGACTTATGGACAATTAAGTGTTTTATTCTGTAACAAAAACCTAGTTTTACTGTTAACTAAGTCTGAGTAATGATGTAATCGGAGAAATGTAACAATCAAAACTTAGTTAATTAAGTTTTCTGTGTAATCACGTATTCATAGAGGTGTATAAGGCTGTCCCAAAATTGTGTTCTGACAGATCAGCTTTGTTTGGTCTCCTTGTGCACACGAGTTTCAATAAATTTCTTGTTGTTTGGACACCAACTCCGTGTTGCCTTTCTCGTTCACTCCTACATATAAAGCAAACAGCAGAGGTCCCAGTGCAGATCCTTGCAGAACACCACTACTCACGGACCTCCAGCCAAAATAGGTCCCATCGACCACTACCCTCTTGTCTTCTATGGGCAAGCCAATTCTAAATGCAAACGGCCAAGTCACCATGGATTCTATGCATCTTAATCTTCTGGATGAGCGTCCCATGAGGGACCTTGTCAAACGCCTCACTAAACTTCATGTAGACAACATCCACGGCTCTATATTCATCAATCACCTTCGTCACCTCCCTGAAAAATTCAATCAAGTTAGTAAGGCATAACTTGCCCTGCTCAAAGCCATGCTGACTGCCTCTAATTAGGCCATGGTTTTCCAAATGCTCATAAATCCTATCCCTAAGAATCCTCTTGAATAGCTTCCCTACCATTGATGTGAGACTCGCTGAGATTGTGTTCAGGGTTATTCTGGAGTTATGAAATTATGGATAGCGGATATTAGTTAAAATGAGAACCAGTCTTCAGGAAATAAAACCTATTCACAATTTAACTTCAACTGATACTTTAAGACTATTGAAACCAAACATTGGATGTGGGACTTCCTGATTCTGTATCAATGAAACTACGCAGGGGAAAGACAATAGATGAACATTCATATTAATTGTTGGTCATTGAAACCTTCAGAATGAGATCAGGGAAGGCAGTAAGTAGCTATCTCTTGTATTAGCACATTGTTAAAGGTATATCCTGCCACTTAATGCACAGTTCAGAACAGGTCTGTTCGGTCACTTAATATTCTGGCCATCTGTATATCCAAGGAGCCATCCCTCATCACCATAACAAAAGAGGTATATTTTGGGTGTCTGGAGTTTGTGCTCAGATGGTCTCGAACCAGCCACTAGTATTTGAATATTCAAAGAGATTCTGCTGGTTGGAATGTGTTATCATTGCAAATACGTAATTTTACAAAATTGTCTACATTCAAAATGTTAAAGTTAAGTAGGTGATTATAGCCATTGAAACTGTGGTTATTCCTTTATTGTTGTCTTTGTGGTTAAAAAGTATAAAAAATAGTGTGAGGAGAGGAGAACAAGATTCTCTCCAGTTACAGCTTCTGTGTGGTTCAGCTTAGTCAATCACAACAGTAACATTTGTTAGCATTCTGCTGAAACAGACTACAAATCTGTTTAGTTTGAGAAATTCAGTGTGTTTACTTTATAATTGCTCTGACTTCTATTGATAGAACCGTAGTGTCATTGTTCCAAAATGTCCTTATTGGAAAAGAAACTGATGACTGTGTTTGTACTTCTGAAGGCCAATAGAAATAAGGCCATGGACTCAAGCAATCTGAAGTATTGGTAGGGTCCTGTCATACACATTTCTTTTGTTTCCAGTTCCTGAAGAGATTAACATCATTTTAGCTTTAAAATGACCTTGGACACGTTACATTTTCCCCTTCTTCCCCTCTGCCATCAGGTTTCTGAATCGTCCATGAACCCATGAAAACTACCTTGTTATTCCTTCTTTGTGCACTATTATTTTTGGTAATTTATAGTAATTTTATGTCTTTGCACTGTACTGCTGCTGCAAAACAACAAATTTCATGTCAGATAAGTCAGTGATAATAAATCTGTTTCTGACCCTGTCTGAATTTTAGAGTCATAGAACAATACAGCAATGGAAACAGGCCCTTCGGCCCACCAAATCGGTGCTGAACATCAACTATCCATTTACACTAATCTCATATTAATCCCATTTCTATTCTCCCTTCACTCCCATCAACTCCCCCCAAGATTCTACCACTTATCTACACACACTCGGGGCAATTTACAATTAACAATTAACCTACCAACCTCAACTTCTTTGGGATGTGGGAGGAGAGCGGAGCGCCCTGAGGAAACCCACATGGTCACAGGGAGAATGTGTAAACTCCACACAGACGCACTCGAGGTCAGGATTGAACCCCTGTCTCTTGCACTATGAGGCAGTGGCTCGACTAGCTGCGCTACTCTGCCACCCACAAAATGTTGTTGCTTTTTTATTTGGATGCTGGTTCATTTTCCACACATATCTGAATCACATAAAAGTAGCTTCATCATTAGAGTCTCTGGGAAGAGGGTTCATCTGAAATATTGTTTTGTAATCCTTATTTTCTCCCCATTTCTAGTGTGAGCCAAATGGCCTCTTTGACTGAATTGCAGACAACTCACTCCAAGCTCTCCATTAGGGCTGTCCCCATCCAGTTTCCAGGAGAGCATACGAGAGGTTTTGGTTAATATTTTTTATTAATTCATTCACAGAATGTGGGCTTTTCTGGGGATATTAGCATTTATTGCTACCCGCTAACTGCCCTTGAACTGCATGGCTCGCTGGATCACTTCTGGGGTGCTAAGAATCAATCAAACTTAGACACTCCAGGAAAGTACAAGAGATTTCCTTCCCTAAAATCCATTAGTGAATGAGACATGTTTTTTTTAAAAAAATGATTGCAATGGTTTAATGGTCACAATGCTAGTTTACAGAGCTAATACACAAGTCATAGAGTCACACTGCACAGAAAACAGGCTCTTCGGCCCAACTTGTCCGAGCCGACCAAGATGTCTACCTGAGCTCATTCCATCTGCCTGTATTTGGCCCACATCCCTCTAGGTCTTTTCTATCCTTGTACCTGTCCAAATGTCTTTTAAAAATTGTAATGGTACCCACCTCTACAGCTTCCTCTGGCAGTTTGTTCCAAGTACCCACCACCCTCTGGGTGAAAAAGTTGCCCTTAAGGTCCTTTTTAAATCTTTCCCCTCTCACCTTAAATCTATGTCCTTTAGATTTAGACTCCCCTATCCTGTGAAAAGATTGTGACCATCCACCCGTCATGATTCTATATACCTCTATAAAGTCACCCCTCAGCCTCCTACACTCCAGGGATAAAAGCCCCAGCCTATCCGGCCTCTCCTTATACTTCAAGCCCTCCAGTCCCTGTAACATCCTCGTGAATCTTCTCTGCACCCTTTGCAGCTTAATGACATCCTTCCTATAGCTGGGTGACCAGAACTGCACACAATACTTCAAATGTGTTCTCCCCAACAACTAGTACAGCTGCAAAATTGTGTCCCAACTCCTGTACTCAATGCCCTGACTGATGAAGGCAAGCATGCTAAATGCCTTTATCACCACCCTGTCTACCTGTGTTGCCACATTCAGGGAACTATGTACCTGATTCCCTAGGTCTCTCTGTTCTACAACTCTCTCCAGGGCCCTACTATTTACTGTGTAAGTCCTGCCCCGATTTAACTGACCAAAATGCAACACCTCGCACTTTTCAGAGTTAAATTCCATCTGCCATTCCTTGGCCCACTTCCCTAGTTCATCTAGATCCAGTTGTAATCTTAGATAACCTTCTTCACTGTCCACTATACCACCAATTGTGGTGTCATCCGCAAACTTACTAACCATGTTAACAGCATTGGTATCCTAATCGTTAATATAGTTGATAAACAACAGTGGACCCAGCACCAATCCCTGCAGCACATCACTGGTCACAGGCCTCCAATCTGAATAACTACTCCTTCCACCAAGCCAATTCTGTATCCAATTGGCTAGCTCAACCTGGAACCCATGTGATCTAATCTTCCAGGGCCTTGGTAAAGTCCATGAAGACAATATCTACTACCCTGCCCTTGTCAATCTTCTTCATCACTTCTTCAAAAAATTCAATCGAATTTGTGAGACACGATTTCCCACACACAAAGCCACATTGACTGTTCCTAATCAGTCCTTGCCTTTCCAAATGTTGGTAGATCCTGTCCCTCAAAATCCCCTCCAGTAACTTACCCACCACTGACGTTAGACTCACTGGCCTATAGTTCCCTGGCTTGTCCTTGCAGCTCTTTTTAAATAAAGGCACAACATTAGCCACCCTCCAGTCTTCCAGTACCTCACCATGGCTAAAGATGATGCAAATATCTCTGCCAGGGTCCTGCAATTTCTTCCCTCCATGACCTTCTCCAGTTGAGAAATAGTCATTTAACACCTTGCCCATCTCCTGTAGCTCCACACGTAGATGATCCTTAAGGAGACCTATTCTCTCCCTATTTACCCTTTTGCTCTTAATATACTTGTAGAATCTCTCAGGATTCTCCTCTACCTGATCTGCCAAGGCTATCGTGAGTCCTCTTTTTGCCCTCCTGATTCCCCTCTTAAGTGTACTCCTTCATCTCTTGCACTCCTCAAGGGATTTGTTACGTTAGTTTCAAAATTGAATGCACTTAATTCTAATGCTGCAGTTATTCCAGACAGATTTGAATGTATGTCTTAATCGTTACCCTTCACCCTTGGATTACTAATCTAGTAACACAGCCATTCTGCTACTAATGACAGCAGCTGTAGTTTTTTTGCTCTCTGGTCACTAGGCTACTACTCTCCCTCAGCTTTAATCTTCTTCCCCATGCGGATGCACATAGCAGCTCTTAGTAGGGGTTAGAATGGGACACTCAGGAGTTCATGAGGATTGAAAGTCAACACCTCGGTCTGCTCAGCAAACTCCACAACTCTTTAATTTTACCAGGTTAAAAATCAGCCAAGTGCAGCACTGAGTGCCATAACCTCAGGGTAAGAGTCAGCCATTTTGTCACTGATGTGGAGTTAAAATTTGTCGCTCAGATTGTGAATCTTTGCAATTCTCTACCACAGAGGCTGATGGGTGCAGAATTGTTGAGTATATTCATGACTTCAAGGGATATAGGGATATCATGAGCAAGTAGGGTTAAAGGGATTGTGTGGTATGGTGATTAAGTTACTAAACTAAGATTCCCAAGGCTTAGATGATCGATCCAAGGACAGGAAATCTAAATCCCACCATGGTAACTGGAGAATTAAAGTAACTAAACAGATGTGAAATTGAAAAACTAGCACCAGCAAAGGTGATTAAAAAACTCCTTTCATTTGTGAGTGCTCTTGAGGGAAAGAAGCCTATAATGCTTACCTAGCCTGGCATGTGTCACTCCGGACCCACCTAGTTGACTCCTACATGTCTCTCAGAGGATAATGAATACAATTCCATAGACAAGGTTATTGAATGGTGCTGAACGTTTGGGAGACAATTTGACCTGTTCCTCATGAAAAGAAAGACTTTTGTTTATATAGCTCATTTCAGAATGTATCAAAATACCACATAGCCAGTGAAGTAATGCTTTGTTATGACAGTGGTATTATGACAGTAGTGTTCTGAGACTCTTTCTGTTTCAGATTGATTAAATGTTCACCATTTTCTCATCCATAATTAATAACTTATTTTAATTTGTGCATCCACAGTTAAGACTATGCACACACAGATACATACCTCTGGGTGGTCAGAGATCAGCTAAATTAAGGTGAGCTAATAGGAAGCGTTCAGCCTGACAGCTCTATTGACCCATATTTTCCTGTGTGGAAGATGTGATCTGATTCAGCTCAGTGAAGTAAGCACAGAATGAAAATAAAAACAGCATGCAAGTTACATCTAGGCCAGATCAGCACGCTAGGACATTGTGATGAAACGTCTTCAACCCAAAACGTTAACTGTTTCTCTTTCCAATGATGCTGAGCGTTTCCAGCATTTTCAGGTTTAATCTCAGATTTCCAACATCTGCAGTTTTGTTTTTGACTTTTCAAGCACATTCCATGGATTGTTACAATTGTCCCGTCATCCCTTTGGCCTTATTACTGATACCAGATTTTAGATTCTAGATTTATTTAATTCAACTACTAAAATAAATTAACAATGTAATTTAATTAGCGGAATTTAAATTGCTCAGGTGCCATGGTGGGATTTGAACTCATGTATAAAAGGTCATCAGTTCCAGTTTGTGCATAACCAATCTAATAGCACTATGGCCACCTATACTATAGGGAGCTCTACCAACTATGTCGTATTACTTCTAGTATGCACTAGCTAGCTTTCATTCCTTGAACAACTAGTTGACCAAACAAGTAACCACACAACTATAAAGCCAGCAGTTTCTGTTCTTGATCTGGTTTGAGTTTAAGGAAGATAGATTGGTTCAGCCACAGTCAATAAGGCAGATGCAAAAACTGCACTAATATTGAACGAAAAGAAGTTGATCCCATCGAATAATAGCATACAACAGCAGAAATACCGGCTATGGCTGTGCAAGTGTTTCTTTCGACAGGAGCTATTTGGCTTAATCCCATTCTCCTACTCACTAATCTATACCAGTTTTTCAGGCCACAACCTAATTCTCTTTCAATGGTAGTTAAGGACTCTCCTCAGCAAAGAATTATTTCCATTCTGTCCTATCTTATCTAAAATCTGTACTTTATCACTGATTCACCGACTAACAGTCATTCTCTGTCACTGTCTTCCTATAATTACCCTATGTAATCATTACACAATCTCTCTCTGGGCTGCCTCAACCTCTTTAGCTTCAATGCAGGAAACGCCCTTCACAATTATTCTTGCTCATCCCCGTGAATATGGACTGCACCACTGGCTTTGCACAGTTTCTTTAATAGGAAACCAGCAAATTCCAGTTACAGTCTAACTAAGGCCTATAACCAAGTAGGCCCCACTCAGTTTCTCAGATTCTGTTTGGCTTTGTCCAGTACCAGCAGTATGAATCATCTGCAAAATGCCTGCAATTACTCACCTCTGTGACTTTATCACCACGTCCCACACCCAAACCTCTACTCAAAGGCAGTCAGTGCAAGGGAACATCATCATTTGCAGCTTCCCCTCCAAGTCACACATCATCCTGATTTGGAAGTATATCGCTATTACTTCATAATCACTGGATCTAAATCCTGGACTCTGGATTAGTGCTTTCTGGAGTACTGCAGTTTAAGAAGACAACTCACCACCACCTACTCAAGGGTAATGAGGGATGGGCAACAAACGTTGGCCTTACTAGTGATGCCCAGATCCCAGTACTGTGGCGGCACGATAGCATAGCGGTTAGCGCGACACTATTACAGCGTCAGTGATCGGGGTTCGATTCCCGTTGCTGTCTGTAAGGAGTTTGTACGTTCTCCCGTGTCTGCGTGGCTTTCCTCCGGGTGCTCCGGTTTCCTCCCACATTCTAAAAGACGTACGGGTAGGTCAATTTGGGTTTAAAATGGGCAGTGCGGACTCATTGGGCCAGAAGGGCCTGTTACCACACTAAATAAAACTTAAAAAAATCAAAAGAAAATTTAAGAAATGAATTTTAAAAATACATCTAATGCTCTGCGTATTAAAGCACCAAGTACCTCTGTCCTGAGCTTCATTTAGACTTCTAAAGAGTATTTCCTTCCTAAAACTCCTCTATCATACCTTATCAATAGTTTTCTTAAAGTCCATGAAGTTTGTATGGACTGCTTTTCCTTTGTCTACTCTCCAGATTATGTCTTTTCAAAAGGTGCAGGTTTGACCCAACATAACCTGTAAACAGGAAGATCCAAAAAAAACCTGCAGATGCTGGAAATACTCAACAAGTCAGGCCACATCTCTGGAAAAGGAAAATTTTAATGTTTTAGGCTTGAGACCATTTGCCAGAATGTTCTTGGACCTGAAATGTTAACTTTTTCTTTCTGCAGGCGCTGACAGGCATGCTGAATGTTTCCAGCATTTTCTGCTTTGTGACATAAAGATCCTAATGATTTAACTACCTTAAATTTCAGTGTTGCCTTCTTGCCACCTTTGTTCAAACAGTATTTATTAGTAATGGAAGTTCACAATCTGAACGATTGGCTGACATTCAGTTCTGGCCACCGCATTATAGGGAGGATGTGGAGGCTTTGGAGAGGGTGCAGAAGAGGTTTACCAGGATGCTGCCTGGATTAGAGGGCAGGTGCTATAAGGAGAGGTTGGACAAGCTTGTGTTGTTTTCTCTCTGGAACAACAGAGGCTGAGGGGAGACCTGACAGAAGTTTATATGAGAGGCATAGATAGGGTAGACAGCCAGTATCTTTTTCCTAGGGTCAAAATGTCTAATATTAGAGGGCATGCATTTAAAGTGAGGGGGGTAAGTTCAAAGGAGATGTGCAGGGCAACATTTTTTTGACATACAGAGAGAGAGTGGTGGTTGCATGGAATGACTGCCAAGGGTGGGAAGCAGATACAATAGAGGTATTTAAGAGGCTCTAGGATAGGCACATGAATATGCAGAGAGTGGAGGGATATGGACCATGTGCAGGCAGAAGGGATTAATAAATTTGGCACAACATTGTGGGCCAGCGGGCCTGTTCCCGTGCTGTACTGTTCTATATTCTAAGGACTCGAGCTTTGGATTCTCTCCTTAAACCCGTCCATCTCTTGACCACTCTTTCCTCCTTTAATTCCTACCTTAAAACATATCACTCTTTTGGATAAGTGTACCCGTCACAGTTTTTCTAAATTTGCGGATGACCCAAAACTTGGAGGCATTGTGAACTGTGCAGAGGACAGCAAGAACCTGTAAGGAGACACAATCAGGCTGCTGGGATGGGTGAGTAGGTGAAATAGATGAAACTTAACCCTGGAAAATTCAAAAGGTTACATTTTGAAAGGAAGAATGAGATGAGACAATGTAAAACAGAGGGCACAATTCTAAAATGGGCAAAAGAACAGAGAGATCTGGGGGACAATGTGCACAGCCATTGAAAGTGGCAGGATGAGAAAGCATATGGGACTTTGGGCTTTATTATCAGAAACATTGAGTACCAGAGTAAGGAGCTGATGAGGAACTGTTATAAAACACTGGTTCAGCCACAAATGGAGTACTGTGTCTGATTCTGGAATGTGAAGGCTACAGAGAGGGCTGAACTAAAATGTTTTTAGGGATGAGAGCCTTTGATTATGCAGATAGACTGGAGAAGGTGGGGTTGTTCTCCAGGGAACAGAAGAGGCTACAATTAGGTCTAAGACGGGGACAGACAGAGAGAGTGTTCCCATTGGCGGAGGAGTCAAGAGCCAGGGAATGTAGAATGAAGGTGAATGGCAAAAGAATCAAAATTGACATGAGGAAAAAGAGTAAGCATGGACTCGATGGGTTGAACAACCTCCTTCTCTGCTGAAAATGACTATGATTCTGCTGCAGAAGTTCCGTTGCAAAATACATGATGGTTGGAGAATGGAACTTAAACTCTTGACTTTCTGGCAAGACTTTCTTCACCCAAGCAATGCTTAAGAACATTTTAAATGGCAGACTGATTCCTGACCATCTGTATTAAATAACATTTTTTTAAATTTCATCTCTTTGTATGTTGTTATGAGACTGTGTGCTTCTGCATTTACTTTGTGAGTTTCTGACCTTCTTGGCCCTACCATCTTGTTATTGTTCCCGTCAAACAAAACAGTAGCAAAGACAATAGAAAAAAAGGAACAAAGTTTACATGTGGAACGTTTCTTGAGGAGAAAACATACGAACACATCAAAGCAGTCCTAATGTTTTCATTATGGTACAGTCTACCTTGCGTGATGTATCCATTGTGGTTGGATACAAAGAGACTTCTGAAAAATATTAATTGTATCCCTGAAATAACCTCAAAGTAACAATGAGAACATTTTATTGGACTAACGTGATCTGGGGACATGAGTTACAAATACCACTAAGGCAGGTGGAGAAGTTAAATCCAATTAATTAGTTAATTGCACCAGTAACAGTCACTGCACATTCTTCTACTGGGTAATGTTAATACAATTTTGCCTCTCTTTTACAATCTCTTCACCATAGAAGTTTATCTTATTGCACAAGGGAAAGTATATCCTTCCTTGGAAAAGGAGATCAAAACTGTGTGCAGAACTCCATGTGTGGTCTCACTGAAGCTCCATACAATTGCAGTACGATACCCGGGCTAGATGTTGTACTACTCCCAGAAGGGCTGCTGTGCTGGGGGAGAGGGATGGAGATGGAGGTTTTGTGTAAAGTCACCTCGTGATGATATTCTTTCAAGGTAACATTTACGATAGAATGGGCTTTGCCCACCATATGCACATGAAGGCTGTTTGTTAATGAGCTCCTGCCATTGCAAAGATGTCAGCTGGCCAGAGGATTGGGGAAGGGGGCAGAGAGGATTGGCAAGAGAACAGAATCAGGCTGGGATCAACAAACAATCTGCTGGAGGAACTCAACAGGTCGAGCAGCATCTGTGGGGGAAAAGGAATTGTCGACTTTTCGGGTTGTAACCCTGCATCAGAATCTGTTGCAACGCTTTGACCCAAAGCATCGACAATTCCTTTCCTCCCACAGATGCTGCTCGACCCGCTGAGTTCCTCCAGCAGATTGTGCGTTGCTCCAGATTCCAGCATCTGCAGTCTCTGCTGTCTCCGCAGGCTGGAATCAGTTGGGAAGGTGAACAGAGGGAGATGGGATCTGAAGATAATAAGAGGACTGGCAGCAGCAACCAAATAAAAAAGAACCCTGGAGGTGATGGACTTCAGATTCCTTGGCAGCCACACAGGTCAAGGCCAGGACCTCCTTAAGAAACATCAGAGCAGGCTCCAATCCTCTGGTTAACCTGCCTCAGAGCAAGAGGCCCACACCGTTTGCAGGCTTCATACGCACAGAATAATTTGCACAACTGACACCAAACCATGTGTTGCATGTTACTTAATGAAACTACATCTCCCCCCCAGGTGTCTGCAATAAAAATGCGATAGTGATTGGTAATGAAGCAAGAAACAAAAGATGAATTCAGGGGAATGGCAGAATCGTTAGTCTGAAATTATTGAACTTAAGTGAGGTCCAGAGGTCACGTGAAGGTGAGGTGCAAACCCTGTTTGAATGAAGACAGCGGAGACCACAGATGCTGGAATCTGGAGCAACACACAAAATGCTGATGGAACTCAGCAGGTCGGGCAGCATCTATAAAGGGAAATAAACAGTCGATGTTTCGGATTGACACCCTTCATCTGGACAGCCCTCAGCATCTGTAAATTGGTTTATTATCATCATATGTACCAAGGCACAGTGAAAAACTTTGTGTTGCATGCCAACCATACAGATCACTTCATCACATCAGAAAAACGAGGTAGTACAAGGGAAAAGCAATAACAGAATGCAGAATAACGTGTTACAGTTCAGAGAAAGTGTAGTGCAGGCAGACAATAAGGTGCAAGGGCCATGACGAGGTAGATTGTGAGGTCAAGAGTCCATCTTATCGTACAAGGGGACTGTTCAATAGTCATATTACTCTTGTTCCAATGAAGCTCAGTGTGAGAGGGCAATTAAGACCAACTATTGCTGCATACCTGTACAGATAGAATATTGTATCCAGGAAGAGGGAACTTTATCCAAAGGTGATGGGAGTGATAAATGCGATACAGACCTGCAAAGATAAGATAATTTCCATATATTTTATTATGTAGGTCGGTATCACATTTATCACTCTGACAAGTTTGTGGATCTGAAAATTATGGTACAACAGGAGGTCATTCGCTTTGGTCTGTCCATGCCTGCAAAGAGGTAAACTGGTCCAATCTCACATCTTAGTTCTTGGTCCTGAGGTTTGGAAGTTACAGCACATCATAGGAACACCTAGTCATTGGGTGCAAAATACTCTGAGGCATCAGGAAATTAATTGGGTGCACATTGAATTAAAATTAGCCAGCCGTTAATTAGATATGCAAATGATACTCCCACCTGCCTGTGTTTTAAGAGAAACTCTTCCCACTGATGGAAGAGCAAGAACAAGAGGATGTCATTTTGAGGCGATTGGCCAAAGAATTAAAGGTGACTGTGGAAAAACTTTTTATGCAACAAATGCAGTCTGACAGGGTTTTAGATGTGGCTTTGAGAAAGGAAGAAGATATAGAAATGAAGCACAAAAAAAACTGCATGGCTGCGAGGAAAGGGAATGTCTGCATGGGTCTTAAAAAACACCAGCATGGTTTTGATGGGATGAGGGGCTTCCTTTTGTAACCATCCTGTGATTATAGGAATATGTGTGAAGGACAAGTGTGGTTGTGTTCCAGTGTCAGCAAAATTATCCTGCTCTGTTTGACAGCTTCTGTGAACCAGGAACCTTCCTCAGTGTATCCATGAAACATTATTTATTCCTATTCCTTCATACTGGACTTTGTTTACCTTTTCTAGGGTGGACTTTGGCTTATTTTTTGCAATGAACACAAATGCTGGAGGAACTCAGCAGGTCAGGCAGCATCAATGGAGGGAAATAAACAGTTGATGTTTTGGGTCGAGACCCTTCGTCACGACTGGAAAGCAAAGGACTGAAAACGTCATTGATTTTTTTTGTTCTAATTGTGTTTTCTTGAAAAAATTGTGTATAATTTGTTTATATTTCTCTTGTGAATGCTGCTCATCTGATGCTATGTGCCTGTGATGCTGCTGCAGGTAAGTTTTTCATTGCACCTGTGCACACATGTACTTGTGCATCTGACAATAAACTGGACTTCGACTTCCACTTCTTTTGAAGTGATCTGCTCATTCACTGTGTAACAACACATAGCAGCAGCTAATTAGAAAGTTCCTTAGACTGTGTGGAACTTCAGAGAGGGTTGATTCTGCTGGAGAGTTACACACAGACCGACAGATAGGCAAGATCATGGTAACCATGGATCCTATACATTTTTCAAAGGAAACTTGAGAATGAAACTGAAGGACAAATAATCAGCTCTGCAGCAAACAGTATACAAATACAGTACCTTTAGGAACAACTTTACCGGCTACGTCAAAACCACCACTGTGTGCTGGCTGCTGATTACATTTAATAGTTCAACATACGTGGAGGTTAGGTTTTTGACATTTAGCACAAAAGCTCTTTGCATACATAACCAGCTTTTGTATACATTGGCAAAATCTTAAGGAGCTGCTGCCACCATGCATTTGCACAGGGTATTACAAGTCTCAGACAGAGAAAAATCCTCCCTGCATCTGCCCTGTCGAGCACTATCAGGATTTTGTAAGTCTCAATAAGATCTCCCCGCATTCTTCTAAACTCTGGTTATACATTCCTGTTCTACCCAATCTCTTCTCGTATGACAAGCCCACCATCCTTGGAACCAATGGGCGGCACGGTAGTGTAGCGGTTAGCGTAACGTTATTACAGTGCCAGTGACCCGGGTTCAATTCTGGTTGCTGTCTGTAAGGAGTTTGTACGTTCTCCCCGTGTCTGTGTGGGTTTCCTCCGGGTGCTCCGGTTTCCTCCCACATTCCAAAGACGTACAGGTTAGGGGTTGTGGGCATGCTATGTTGGTGCTGGAAGAGTGGCGACACTTGTGGGCTGCCCCCAGCACATTCTCAGTAACGCAAAAAGATGCATTTCACTGTGTGTTTCGATGTACATGTGACTAATAAATATCTTAAAAAATCTTCACTGCACTCCCTCTATGACAAGTACATTTCTTAAGGAGGACAAGACCGTACTCAACTCTCCCAGGCTCCACCTCACCACGGCCCTATACAATTGCTATAGAACTTCGTTACTCCTGCAGTCATGCCCTCTCATAATAAATGCTAACATACCTTTTGCTCTCCTTGCTGCACCTCAGTGTTGGCCTTCAATGACATGTACAAACACACCCA
Organism: Pristis pectinata; assembly: GCF_009764475.1. Lineage (NCBI taxonomy): Eukaryota > Metazoa > Chordata > Chondrichthyes > Rhinopristiformes > Pristidae > Pristis > Pristis pectinata. The sequence goes on along the minus strand of NC_067414.1, from coordinate 85,378,952 downwards.
GGTCCCTTTGAACATCAACAACACCCAGTCTCTCACCATTTAACAAATACACTGATTTTCTATTATGTTTGTCAAAGTTTGCACAAAAGGGTTAAGAGTATTTGCAACATTTTGTTTTAGGACCTTGTTTTAAAATAACATTCCATTTCACTTGATATTCTATCTACAAGAAAGGAACAACAAACTGAAGACTACTGATAAACTCAATGTTATTTCTGGCAGCCTTACAATGTTCCATTAAATGTTATCCATCTTCATTGCTATTGTTAATATTTTTAGTCTAACATTACTATCACTGTTGCCAAGAGATTGGACAATGCAGATCCTGCAGATCAGATATTTGTGACCCCAGTCAAAGTTTCTAGAATTCAAATCACAAAGTAAATATCACTGAAATACCGACAAGTCACTTAAGAAAAAAGCAGAAGCAGGAGTTGGCCATCCAGACCTTTGTGCTTGCTCCACTATTCAATAAAGGTTTGTCTTTTAGATCAGTGCCACTTCCCTGCAGTAACACTTTAAATCCTGTCCCTTTTAATGTCTGAAGCAAAAATCATTCTTTTCATTTGATAAGCTTTCTTACATCTCTTTAACAAAACTGCCTGCGACATTCACTGTTCATAACCACCATGCAGAACCCTGGCACAACTTCTACAATAAAGCCATTGCCTAAATTCAACCTGCTGAGATCACCAACGGAATGGGCAGATGGGTGGCAAATGAAGCTTAATATAAATAAGTTGGTGACATGTTTTGAGAGAGAAAAAAAAAGCAAAAGAACTTCATTCTATTCTCCTTGAAAAGGTGAAGGTTGAGGAAGAAAAAACAAACATGGATAATATTAGTACAATGTGGTTGACTCTTAAGTGCCCTCTGAAGTAACCTGGCTACGCCTCTCAGTTGTCCCTTTCCTGCAACATTTGAACTGATAAAGTATAAAACTAGGTGGACCACTTGGCATCAAATTCAGACACAGCAAGGTGGCTCCTAACCCAGTCAACCTTGCATACTCCTCCTCACAAACTGCTCTAATTTGGGAGAGCTGTCCACTGAATAGTCAAGCAACTAGTCCTACTCATAGAATCATGTCTTACAATGTGCCAGACTTCTCAGCCTGAAGTCTCACTGCATCAGGTCAAACATGGGCAAGGAACCCTCCCCCTGATGACCAACTGCCATCCTCCCTTGGCTGATGAATCACTGCTCCTCCACGTTGAATGGCACTTGGAAGACGCATTGAAAGTAACAAGGCTACAGATGTAATCTGGGTTGAGACTTCAATGATCATCACCAAAAGTGGCTTGGTAACCTCAGCGCTGACCTAGCCGGCCAAGGTCTGGAGGATATAGCTGTCAGACTGGGTCTGGAGCAGGTGGTGAGAGAACCAACATAACAGATAAACCTTACTGAGCTTGTTCTAACCAGTCTACTGTGGTCAATGCAGCGGACCACGATGGCATTGACAGCAGTGACCACCACGCAGTCCTGGTGGAGATAAAGTCCTGCCTTCACACTGAGGACACCCTCCAACGTGCTGTGCAGCAATATAAATGTGTCAAATGGAATAGACTTAGAACAGATGTGACAGTGGGGATCTGTGAGGCACAGTGGACCATCATCAGAAGCAGAAATGTGCACCGTCACAATCCGTCACCGCTTAGCCCAGCGTATCCCTCACTCTACCATTACTTCCAGTCCTGGTTCAGTGATCAGCACCAGGCATGTCGAAAAGTATGAAGTGCCAGCACAGTGAAGCTGTAACACAGGACTACAAACACAGCCCGCAGTAGACAGACAATGATCTCACAACAAATCAATCAGATTGAAGCACTCAGCCTTACCACATCTAGTGATGAATGATGGTGGATAATTAAACAGCTAATGGGAGGAGGAGGCTCCAAGAACATCCCCACCCTTTGTGATGCTGGGGCCCCGCATGTGAAGGCTGAAGTAAAAGGCTGAAGCATGCTCAGCCATGTCCAGCCAGAGGTGCTGATCCATCTCCGCTTCCTCCTGAGAACCATACAGCACAAAACAGGCCCTTCGCCCCCCACCATCCCAGCAGCCAATCTCCCATCAATTCCATTCACCATGTGATATCAAGAAACAGCTGAGAACATTGGGTACAGCAAAGACTGTGGGACCAGACAGCATCCTAGATGTAGTACTGGAAAGCTGCACCCCAGAACTAGCTGTGCCTTTCGCTAAGCTGTTCCAATACAGATGCAGTACTGGTCTTTACTCATTAAAGTGGAAAAATGCCCAAGTATGTCCTATTCACAAAAAGCAGGGCAAATTCAATCCAACTGCCCAATCAATCTACTCTGTCAGCAAACAGAACATATCACTGACAGTGCAACCAAGCAGCAGCTGCTCATCTATAATCTACTCAACGCCCAGTTTGGATTTTGCCAGGACTACCTGACTCCACACCTCATCATAACCTTTGCCCAAACATGGACCAAAGAGTTAAATTACAAGGTGAGTTAAGAATGACTGCCCTTGACATCAAGGCAGCACTTGAGCGAGTTTGGCATCAAGAAGCCCACGTCAAATTAAAATGAGTATGAAGATGGTTATGGTTGTCAGGAATCAATCATTCCAGTCCCAGGACATCACTGCAGGAGTTCCCCTGGGTGGTGCCAGGTCCAATCATCTTCAGCTGCTTCATCCAAGGCCTTCCTTCCCTAGCTGAGGTCAGAAATGCGATAAAGACGAATGATGACACAATGTTCAATCCCATTTGCTACTGCTCAGCAAATGAAGCAGCCCATGCCTGCATGCAGCAGGATGTCGACAAAATTCACACATGCACAAGTTGATGGCAAGTAACATTCACACCACAAGTGAGCCAGGCAATGACCACTTCCCACAAGATGAGATATCTTTATTAGTCACACGTACATCAAAACACACAGTGAAATGCATCTTTTGCGCAGTGTTCTGGGGGCAGCCTGCAAGTGTCGCCACACTTCTGGCGCCAACGTAGCATGCCCACAACTTCCTAACCCATACATCTTTGGAATGTGGGAGGAAACCGGAGCACCCGGAGGAAAGCCACGCAGACACGGGGAGAACCTACAAACTCCTTACAGACAGCGGCAGGAATTGAACCCAGGTCTCTGGCGCTGTAAAAGCATTACGCTAACCACTACACTACCGTGCCTGCCCTAAACAGCAAACCCATTGCCACGTCATGGCTTTCCCGCAATGCTATGACTTGGATTTGAGGTTGCTGCGGCCGCAACGCAGAGTACTAACCACTATACGATCACGGCGAGCTACATGGGCACCACGGCGAGCTACAAGAGATAGCCTTACTTCCTACTCTTGACATTCAGTAGCGTTACGATTGCTGACTCTCTCACCGTTAACATTCTGGGGCTTACCATTGACCAGAAACTCACCTGGAATAGCCACATATGCACTGTAGCTAGAACAAGTAAAAACCAGGTTATCGTGTGGTGATGGACTTGGCTCCTGACACCACAAGACTTTCCACCATCTACAAGCAGAAGTTAGGAGCTTGATGGAATACTCTCCACTCGCCTGTTTGAGTGCAGGTCCAGCAACTTTCAAGAACCTCAACACCACACCCGATGCAAACTAGTGCACTTGATTGACAATGCATTCATCATCCTGAACATGAATTCCCTCCACCACTGACACATGGTGGCTGCAGCGTGTACCATTTACAAAATGCACTGCAATTACTCACCCAGACTATTCTGCAGCACCACCCAAACCAGCAACCTCCATCACCAAGGAGGACAAAGGCAACAAGCGAATGGGAACATTACTATGTGCACATTTCCCTCCAAGATGTCTACCATCCTGACCTGGAAATTGATGACAGGGTGTGATCTTATAGCGGTGCATAATACGGTGAATGCACACAGTCTTTTCTCCCCCCAAGGTTGAGGAATCAAGAACTAGAGTGCATAGATTTAAGGTGAGAGGGGAAAGAGTTAATAGAAACCTAAGGAGCAACTTTTTCCAGAGGATGGTACGTATTTGGAATGAGCTGCCAGAGGAAGTGGTTGAGGCAGGTACAATAACAGCATTTACAAGACAGTTGGACAGGGATATGGATAAGAAAGGGTTAGAAAGATGTGTGTCCAATGCAGGCAAATGGGACTAGCTTAGATAGGCATCTTGGTCAACGTAGACAAGTTGGGCGGAAGGGCCTGCTTCAGTGCTGCACGTCTCTTAGGACTAGTCCACTTAGCACCACTGTAGGACCACACAGTAGGATTGGGGGGCGGGGGGTGCGTCCTTGGTGTGAAAAAAGAACCATCTCAACAAGGACTGTGCGGTGGTCACTTCTACCAAAACTGCCCAAACAAATGCATCTGCAACAGGCTGGCTGGCAAAGGCAAGGCCACGCTGATTGATCCCACATATTGGTTTGCTCATGACCTGCCACAGGCCCAGAGTGCTGTCATTCCAGAGGCTGCTATGGTCCCATTTTTAAAAGTTGCAAAGGCACCATGGGTCAAGGTCCTGGGCCAACAAAGGCATACCCCAAGTCAATGGTGTAATTAAACAAGTGCCATGAAGGAGGGCAAAGAACCCCAGAACATTGATCAGAATTAAAATCACTGCACCACTGACTACACCAGATTTTCAGTCCTTTGAGGCTGTAGTGCATTCTGAAGGAGTCATGGAGTCACACAGCATGGAAACAGGTCCTTTGGCACACAGAGTGCTCTGATCATCAAGCACCAATTTACACTCATCGTACACTAATCCCATTTTATTCTCCCCACTTCAACACTCCCTCGATTCAACCACACACCAACACGCTACGGGTAATTTACAGCAGCCAATTAATGTACCAACTTGCACGTCTTTGGGATATCAGGGGAAACCAAAGCACCGGGAAAAAGCTATGCAATCACAAGGAGAACTTGCAAACTCCAGATGACACTGGAGGCCAATGACTGAACCTGGTGTCTGGAGCTGTGAGGTAACAACTCTACTCACTGCACAACTGTGCCACCCAAGGTGGAACTTCAGCCTTAGGGTCAGGTACATCTATTCTTCAGCTGTGACTGTCGGACATGCCCAGCTTGACCATCGACAGATGGGATTTTTCTCCAGCTCTCCAAGTACTGGCTCCAGCTGCATTATAGAACCATGCCCCTTCCCCTGGATAAACATCTTCACCCCTGGGCTTTGCCCTCCTTCGTGGCACTTATTTAATTACACCATTGACTTGGGGCATGCCCTTGTTGGCATCCAGCATTATGTCCTGAGAATATCAACATCATCCTTCCATACCCAATTGTGAGATAAAAATGCATACTGGTTTACCAGAACACATACATGAACACACTCCTGGAATTTTTTTTAAAAAAAAAGTCATGGAAAAATAATGGTTTCCTTGCAGGTTTATCTCATGTTCAGCCAAAGGTCTTGTTATTTTTGACTCAAGTGTATGGAAGAGTGGGTTTGTCTCGCCTGCTGATTTTGTCTGTGTCATTGATAAGAGACATAACATCCTCAGACACTGATTGAACTTACATTACAAGTAGAGGTTAACAGAGGAAAGACAGTCTCTGTGGAATAGGAAGGCTGTTTTGAATGCAATACACAAAAAATGCTGGAGGAACTCAGCAGGTCAGGCATCATCCATGGAGGGAAATAAACAGTTGACATTGAGCCGAGGCCCTTCAGAACTGGAAGAGGACAGAAGCCAGAATAAAGGGGGGGGGGGGAGGGGAGAGGGCACACAGAGGCAGGTAATAGGTGAGTTCAGGTGATAGGCAAGTCCAGGTGAGAGGGGGAAGATGGAAGAAACTGAGAGGTGATGGGTAGAAGAGGCAAAGGGGAGGAATCCAGTAGGAGAGAGCAGTGGACCATGGAATAAAGGATGGAGGAGGGGAGGAAAGGAGATGGGCAGGTCATCAAGGTGGGGGGAGTCATGGGAATAAGGAGTGGGGGGGGGATGGGGAAGAAGGGGAAGGGTCACCGGAAGTTAGAGAAATTGATGTTGAGATCATCAGGTTGGAGACCCCCAAGGCGGAATACGAGGTGTTGTTCCTCCAACCTGTGGCTGGCCTCAATGTGGCAGTAGAGGAGGCCGTGGATAGACGTGTCAGTATGGGAGTGGGGTGTGGAATTGAAGTGGGTGGCCACCAGGAGGTCCAGGCTGTTGCGGCAGACAGAGAGAAGGTGCTCGACAAAGCGGGCATACTGGGCAATCAAGATCAACAGTAATTTCTATCTCACAAAAAGATCAATGCAAAGACACCCAATTAGCTCCACATCTATCAAGAACAATAACTATTAAAATATTTTAATTCTCTTCCTTTCTTTCTCCTATAAAATTCCCTGCGTGGAAGAAGATATCCTATTCCTCAGCACCCACCAATCATAATTCAGCCAAGAGCAGATGAGGCTCGATCAAACAAGGATACCAATTTTTACTTCTTACATGTGATCAAAATTGGAAAAGTATTTTTTTTAATTGCTTTCTCTTAACAACTGAAAAATCAAGATGAGTTTTATTTTAAAAATAGCATGGTAGCGTAGCTGTTAGCGTGATGTTATTACAGCACCAGCGATTGGGGTTCAATTCCCGTCGCTGTCTGTAAGGAGTTTGTACGTTCTCCCGTGTCTGCGTGGGTTTCCTCCGGGTGCTCCGGTTTCCTCCCACATTCTAAAGACGTACGGATTGGTTAATTTGGGGTTTAAAATGGGCGGTGCAGACTCGTTGGGCCGAAAGGGCCTGTTACTACACTGTAAATAAAAAAAATTAAAAAAAATAGACAGAGTTCAAAATTTAACATTCTCCCAATGACTATCCTTCATAACATTTCAAAGCCAATGTTTTCCAGCCATTTAATGCCCAGTAGCTATTTAATCCCCTAGCTCAGCAACTTAAGCAGATTTATGACTGATGTGAATATGAAGTAATAATTGACATTGGGTTGCTGTGCCAAAAACAGCCTCATTTCACCTACTTACTCATGCAGCAAACGTCTTAATTCTAATTCCATGAATTGGAACATAAATAAGGAAATGATCTCAAGAGATGCACATCACTCCAATCTTGCCTCTTGCCGGACACAATTCTTTTTCATCAGGTTGGCGGCTGCTTTGCTTAACATTTTGACGGCTTTTGATCAACTTTAAGTTGGATCACAAGCCTGATTGAGCAATCTGATCTTCCGGGACTAAGCACGATTCATGTAGAAGGGGAGAGCTCAGCATGAACACATCACATCAACTAATTTTTAAACTGTGAAGAGAAATTCAGTCATTAGGACAGTTCTGGCTTGTATATTTCCTTTACTACTTTGCCATGTCATTTGGTAGTTCAAATTCCCTGGTATGCAAGAATTACTCCTGCTCATTGTGAATTATCCATTACAGAATTAACTAATAACTACTTGGGGCTATCGTAATCAGAAAGAGACCAAAAAGAAAATCTGGAGGGAATTAGAAGCCTGCCTCCCCAAAATAAAATCAATTTCCAATGCTATGATAGGTCACAACAGATCTAGCAGAAAAATAGAGTCATAGTTATACAGCACAGAAACAGACCCTTCAAATCCAACTCGTCCATGCCGACCAAGGCACCTTCCTGAGCTAGTCCTGTTTGCCTGCATTTGGCTCATATCCCTCTAAATCTTTCCTGTCCATGAACCAGTCTAAATGACTTTTAAATATTGCAATTGTACCCCCCTCTACCACTTCCTCTGGCAGTTTGTTCCATATACCCAGCATCCACTGTGTGAAAGGCTTGCCTCTCAGGCCCCCTTTAAATCTTTCCCCTCTCACCTTAAACCTATGCCCTCTAGTTTTAGACTCCCCTACACTGCGAGGAAGACTGTGACCATCCACCTTATCTATGTGTTTGTGATATTATAAACCTCTAGAAGATCACCCATCGGCCTCCTTCATTCTAGGAAAAACAGTCCCAGCCAATCCAGTCTCTGCTAACTCAAGCCCTCAAGTCCTGGCAATAGCCTTGTGGATCTTTTCCACCCCCACTCTAGCTTAATTACATCCTTCCTAAAGTATGGCAACCAGAACTGCACACAATACTCCAAGTGCGGTTAAATCAAGGGTTTGTACAACTGTAATAAATGAAGGTATTGAGAGCTTCAAGTTCCTGGGAGTGAACATCACCAACAGCCTGTCCTGGTCAAATCACGTAGATGCCACGGCCAAGAAGCTCACCAGCACCTCTACTTCCTCAGGTGGCTAAAGAAATTCAGTATGCACCCTTTTTCACACCAACTTTTACCGATGCACCATAGAAAGCATCCTATCTGGATGCATCACAGCTTAGTATGGCAACTGCTCTGCCCAGGACTGCAAGAAACTGCACAGTTGTGGACACAGCCCAGCACGTCACGAGAAACAGCCTCCCCTCCTTGGACTCTGTCTTTACCTCTCGCTGCCTTGGCGAAGCAGCCAGCATAATCAAAGACCCCACCCACCCAGGTCATTCTCTCTTCTCTCCTCTGCCATCAGGTAGAAGATACAGGAGCCTGAGGGCACGTACCACCAGACTTAAGGACAGCTTCTACCCCACTGTGATAAGACTATTGAATGGTTCCGTTACACAATGAGATAGATTCTGACCTCACAATCTACCTTGTTGACCTTGCACCTAACTGCACTGCACTTTCTCTGTAGCTGTGACACTTTACTCTGTACTGTTGCTTTTATCTGTACTACTTCAATGCACTCTGTACTAAACCAATGTAATTGCACTGTGTAATGAATTGACCTGTATGATCGGTATGCAAGATAAGTTTTTCACTGTACCTCGGTACAAGTGACAATAATAAACTAATACCATACACCTTCTTCACCACCATAGTTCCCTGAAAGTGGCAACACAGGTAAACATGTACTTGTACCCCTGGGTGTCTCTGTTCTACAATACTCTCTAGGGTCCTCAGAAATGATTCACGAGCATGTGACCAGACTGGAGGGCTTTGAGTTACAGAGGCTGGATAGGCTTGGTCTTTTTTTTCACCTTGAAGTGTAGGAGGCTGAGGGATGACCTTATGGAGGTACAAAAAAAAATCATGAGGGCCACAGATAAGATGGATGGTCACAGTCTCTTTCCTAGGGTATGCAACTCCAAAACTAGAGGGCATAGGTTTAAGGTGGGGAGGGGGATTTAAAAGGGACCAGAGGGGAAACTTTTTCCACACAGAGGGTGGTTGGTATATAGAACAAGCTGCCGGAGGAAGCTGTAGAGACAGGTGTAATAATGATATTTAAAGGCATTTAGACAGGTACATGGACAGGGAAGGTTTGGAGGCTTATGGGCCAGATGCAGGCAAATGGGACTAGCTCAGATAGACATCTTGGTAGGTATGGATAAGTTGGGTGAAGGGGCCCGTTTCTGTGCTGTATAACTCTACTTACCGTGTAAGTACAGCCCTGCTTTAACTTCCCTAAATGCATCACTTCATACTTGTATGATTGAATTGCATCTGCCCTCACCCACTTTCTCAGTTGATCTGGATCCTGTTGTAAGCTTGGACAACCACCAATTTTGGTGTCATCCACAAACTTACAAATCATATCACCTACATCCTCATCCAAATCATTAACATACATGACAAACATCAGGGGACCCAGCACCAGACCATGGGTCACGGGCTTCCAATCTGAAAAACAACCCTCCACTGTCACCCTCTGACTCCAACCACTGAGCCAATTTTGAGCCAATTGGCTGGCTCACCCCGATCCCATGTGATCTCAATTTCTGGACAAGTCTACCATGCGGAATCTTGTCAAAAGCCTTGCTAAAGTCCATGTAGACAATGTCTACCACCTTGGCCTCATTAATCCTCTTGGTCACCTCTTCAAAAGACTCAATTAAAGTTTGAGACATAAATTCCCATGCATAAAGCCATGCTGTCTATAGCTAATCAGTCCTTGCCTTTTCAAATGTAGACAGATTCTGCCTGTCAGAATCCTCTCCAATCAATTACCCACTATTGATGTAGGTACAGCGGCCTGTGGTTTGCTGGCTCATCCCTGCCGGCTAAACCTGAATTAGATTTCACATAGGACATTATCATAACTGCTGTTCCAAGGCAACGCTGCACCTGCAACAAACTTATTTTTCAAAATGGACTGTTCAATGTGGCCTTTAGGGAGATCCATCTCAACAAAATAGAAAATGAGTTTGGAAAAAAATTGATTTGAAAAAATTAAGATTGAAATAAAATGTCTGGCAAATATTTGCTATGAAATGTTATGAAGGATAGTCATTGGAAAAATATTAAATTTTGAGTTATGTGTCCACATTCTTAAAAAATAAAACAGGTTCTAGATATATGAAATGTTAAGGAAAAGCAAAAGTTTATTTTTCCCCAATCGTGACCTCATAGAAAAAGTAAAAATTGATAATCTTGGTTGTTACACAGATAAGATTGCAACACACATGGCACTGTAGTAGTTCTCAGGGAGGAAAGGAGACATTTTACTCAGGCAAATAATAAATAAACTAAAGATCAAATCTAACAAAAAGTTATCTAAGAAATTATAGAGATCGGAAAAATCAAAGTCTTCCTCACTCACATAGTTGCCAGCAACATATTCTCTGTGGAAGGTTGTCAGAGATCTGCAAGAGCCACCTACTGAAGATACATGAAGATATTAAAAACATGCTATTTTCATAGCTGGATCTAAGGGGCAATAAAGTTATGTTCAATGTTCTGCAGAACACAAGTTGCCCTTGGTTAATATATTCAAGTATTTTCTCCTGTATCAGACATTGTTAAATTTATTTCTTTATTAAGAAAAGCTGCTCAAAAATCCTCTTTCAGAAAGTGGTGGCTGCCCAAGACAAAACAGGTTTCTCTCAACAAGTGAAGTAACAGAGATGCTTGAAGTCTAAAATAAAACGAAGTGTTGGAAGTTTGATGATTAAGTCAAATGAATAACCTACACTGAAATTTTCAACTGGTAACACTAAATGCCACTAGAAGCTCTTAAACTATTTTTTCCCCAGAGGGACTTAGGGAAAAGATGTGTCTGTGGGGTTTGGGCAGACTAGGCATGATCTTATGCAATGGTGGTACAGACTCAAATGGCTGAAAGGCTTACTATGCGATGTGCTTGTTTTGCTCTTAACCAAGATTTCATTTTCCCAGAAGCCCAAGAATAGCTTTGTTTCAAAAGTAGCTGTGATGAAAAATAATTATGTGATTGAGGACTTTATATTTGTTCCATATTGCACTGATTTATATTTGTTCAATTCATTCTTTAAAACTGATTGTCAATGGTTTCACCCTATTATAGTCTAATTGAATTTAATATCTGCCTCTCCAAAGCAAGTAGTGAGTGAAGTTAGAAAAGATAATACAATAATTCATGGCTCGAATAAACAATTAGGCAGATATAAACAATACCTCTTCCAAACAACAAGGGTAGGGAAACCCAAAAGAAAGCTGACATTTGATATCCCCCAAAAGAAATACAACAAACCACCAGTTCTTGATGTAGAGATAAAAACATGTTTACATCAGCAAGTCTATATCTGCAAGTCTGTATAAATACATGTGACCATTTATTGGGTTGTGCTTGCTGGAAGTGAAACTCAGATTGCTTGCAATCACCAGACAGGTAGCAGAGTATCCTGACTTCTCCGCCTCCCTCACTCCACTTTTGCATTTTTGGGGCTGCTCTCTGCCTCACCATCTGCCACCTTCTTCTCCCCCTTCCTCTTCAGTCCTTTCATTTTTCTGGTCTGCAGTTTGCTCAGGTCTTGCTTCTCCATGTGGATTCGGCCATACGTTGTTCCGAACACATTCTGTGAAATATTCTTCTTCTTCTTTGCCTGAAGTGAAAGATGTCAAAACTGAACCACAGAAAAGAGCCCCTAATCCCAATCCTCACCACCTGTCTCTGATAACAAAACCAAAGCTGTACTATCTACAGTTAACTGCAACTTAAACAATTACAAGAATATCCAAGCAGTAATGGCTTCAGAACATAAATTATGCTTATTGCACCATTGTTATGCCATATATTTCTGAGCCTCTCCTTCTAGATGCACTTTTACCATCTTTCTCCAAAGCTTGCAACACAGCCTAGTCAAGAGAGTTGGAAAATACCACCTCATTCCAGCCACCTCATATTCACACCTGCAGCGGAAGTGTAGTAGTGAAAAACATTAGCTGATTCTCCTCTCTTCCCACCCCTTCCAGCTCCAGAAAACGAGGTTGACCAAGGCTGCCTCATTGCCTCCTTGGCCCAATCAGCTAACTCTGAACAAGAATCGCAGTCTCGCGTGCATGGCACGGCACACAAAATCAAGGCTAAGTGAAATCAAAACTGATAATGGTGGAAACACTCAGGCAGCATCTAGGGAATGAGAAACAGTTAAAAGTTTCAGAAATGGGAATGTGAAAAAAAACAAGTTAGTGTCAAGTTGCCGAGAGGATGGTGATTGATGGACAGGACAATGGGAATACTCTCTGACAGGGTGAGGCCAGGGTTGTAAAGGTGTTCCTAATGCTTTCAGAACTGTCTGGTGAATAGAGTAATGAGAGTTATTAGACAGAAACAAAAGGACTTGGTAGAGCTGTGAAATGCAGATCAGAAGATCAGAGCTGTGCTGAAAACAAAGGAAAATTGCTGGAAACACCCAGCTGATCAGGCAGTGCCCAGGGGGTGGGGGGGGGGGGGTGGTGGTAGAGAGAAAAAAAAGGTAATATTACAGATGAATAATCTTGCTGCAGAACCTCCCAGAGAAAGCAAGTTATCTGAAATTTTTGAATTTGATATCTTTGGTGTGTGCCCCACACAACTCAAGACCTTTACTTCATGGGTGATTTTTAAACTACTCAGAGCACCTGGGACTGGAAGAAAATATGACCTTGCCAGTGTGAGAGACTGGCACATGCTTTTGCAGTTGTGTCTGCACTGAGCTATCGAAGGAGCAAACAATAAAGCTAACATTACATACAACTACTCTTCAGCCTGTCACGATGCTTGAGCCCAGAGGTAGTTATCAGACTGATCAATGCACTGTATTAAACAGAAGCTAATTTAATAGGTCACATATCACTTGTAAACTAAAGTTGTAAGTGGGGACAGAACTGCAAATTGCATAAGTTCTGCTAAACTTATATGAACTTAGCCTGGGCCACACCTAGAATCCTAGTCAGTGTATTATGAAAAGAATAAGAGGCACTGCAGAGAGTGCACAATCTACTTGCAAGGATGATCCCACAACTTAAAAAGTTAAACCCATCAGGAAAAATGGAAAATAGGAGCTGGAGTAGACCTTTGAACCTGCTCCACCATTCCATACAATCATGGTTGATCCACTATTTCAACACCATATTCCTGCTCTCACCCATATCCTTTGTACACCCTGAGTTTTATTCTTGCTGAGGAAGGGTTGAGGGAGGAAGGGTGGGGGAAATCTAACAGATGTGCTGAAGTTTATGATGATTTAAACAATATTTTCACAACAGGAGATCAAAATTAGAGGCCACCAGTACAAGAAACCAAATAGAGAACAGAGAAGAGCTCCCAGACAGGGCAAGAAAGTGGAATTTGCTACCACAATGTGCGACTGAGATGAATATTACCGATAATTTTACTTGGCATCAGGGAATATAAGGTAATGTTGATAGAATTAGATGAGGAAGGGGGCTGAGTAGAGCATAAACAACAATGTCTGGTTGGGCTGAATGGCCATTCTTTGTGTCAATATTTAGTGCAACTTGAATGAACTTGTGAACCACAGTTTTCAAGATTACACTATCTAATTTATGAAAGAGGTGTGACTTTAACTTTAATGATTTTGGTTAAGTAAAGATATTTTTTAAGCCGCAATGAGGTCTACCCCTCAGGTAGGCTTTTCCAGCCACACCTCAGGAAGGAACACCTGATGCGATCAGTGGAGGCGATCTGCACCAAGATCGGACAATTCCAAACCATTGCAAGTCACCACCCGAAATGCAGGGGCTGAGAGAAAAGAAGACTTTCACCTGCAAGGTGTGCACAGAGGCTGCTGCCACCAAACACGGACCCAGCCAGCAGGAGAGATGCAGATGTGTGGAGCTCAGGAATAAAAGGGCAGCAGAAATCTCAGCAATTAAAAAGCCAGGAAGGAAGTTCAATTCAATGGATGAGGAAACTTGAGACAAAACTTAAAGGCACTTCATCATCAACTGAGAAATCAGCAAGTTTTAACAACCAAGACCAACAAGCAGATCTCTGAAAGAAGGCAGCTCATCTATAAGGCAGTGGTGGACCCAGCACTACTGGACTGAGGAAGCTGGAGATCAGCCAATGAGGGTGGAGAGAGCTAAACGTCACAACAACCAAGACCGGAGGGGATTAGTAAGTTGCCCTACATTCTAAAATCCCTCTTTCTGACAATTTCTGTGAGAATCATCAGCGATGAGAACCCATTCAGAACTGCAACTCCTGTCATCAAAACCATGAGGACTTCTGTTCCATTACACATACACAAACCTCATTTGCATACTTTTGTGTCACCGAAGTGATATCTGACAGCTGTACCATCCTGCTCCCACCCTCTGACATGGGCTGTCTGGCACTCCACTCAACCAAAGGCTGCTTCTTGTCTTTAAATAACATTGGTTCTTAGGATGTCTGAGACACTGGCATAGCCACATTTCCTGACTATCCCTAGGTGTTCTAAGTACATTAAGAATGAACCATGTGGTGGCTGACTGAAGTTACATGTAGGCCAGAGTAGGGGAGAACAACTACTTCCACTCCCTGAAGGACGTTTGCAAACCTTTGGAGAATTTACAATATTCTAGCAATTTTCTGTTATCTTCACAGGAACGTTGCCTCTCCTGCATGCCTGTATAAATCCTAAGGCTATGTTCAAACTAGTTTCTGCAACTCCGTCCTCACAAGCTATTGAGTTCTCAGTGAGTTGCTCTCCAATATGTCATAGACAAGAGAGAAATAGATTTCACTGTTTCATGTTATTATACAGTATCTTGTCCTAACCCAAAATTCAATGAATGTAACATGTCTGATCACAGCATGGTCTTACTTCAATCCCTGCAAGCTGCCTGTTTTGTACTGTAAACCAATGGGCTACAGCACTCACACTGTACTATCAAAAATAGCTTCATGTTTGCTAGGTATTGCCTGTAAACATTTACCCTCTCATTTAAGAGTTGAAATTTATGAACACCACATTTGATATACATATTAGGGAAACGCCTTGCTCTTGTGCAATGCTGGATTACAGAGTTTCAATCCGTTCAAACGACATTTTAGCATGATACACTCAGTGGTGTCTACTGGACAAAATTGCCCAAAGCACAGAAGGAATCCAATAAAACTTAATGTGGTCACGAAAATGTCCAATTTCTCAGGATCAAAGTATTACTAAAGTTAAATGCAAGTTAAAATAACAGGTTCTAAAAATAAACACTGCCCTGGTACAGTAACTCACAGATTATCTATGCACCTCACCTTCAGGGCCTTTGGTTGTTGAAGGGATTTTTTGTAGAGGTCGTCAGATGCCAGGTGGGCTCTCCTTAGCACAAAATCAAAGGCAGGTCCCATTTCTTCCAGCTCTATCCTGGGTGTTCTGCAACCAGACTTTTTCAGCAGCACCCTGGGGATAAGGCAGACCCTCATCAGAACACAGAAGCAGGCCCTTCGGCTAATGAGCCCATGGCAACCATCAACTTACACATCCTAAACCAACCTAATTTTATTCTCCCCACTTTCCCATAAATTCCCTCAGATTCTACCACACTAAGGGCAATTTACAACGGGCAGTTAACCTACCAAATGTCTTTGGGATGCGGGGTAAAACTGAAGCATTCAAAGGAAATCCACACGATCGCAGGAACGTGTGCAAGCTCCGCACAGGCAGTGCCAGAGGTCAGCATTGAACCTGGGTCGTTGGGAGTTGTGAGGTGACAGCTCTACTGGCTGTGCCACTGTGCTGTCAAGATTTTCATTAATACTTTCGTGCTCGCTGCACTTTGCATTTATCTTAAGAGTCTCCCATTACTACGAATAGCAAAAGTCATTCAAATTATATACATGTTCAAATCACGTGTCAAACCGTAGGAGGACATTTTTCTGGCAAATCCCCTGCATTCAGATTGGTCTTTACATAAGATTAAAAAATAGAAATAGGTCATCCAACCCTATGAGCCTCCGCCATCATTCATGACTGATCTTCTACCTCTGTGCCATTTTCCTGCACTAGCCCCATATCCCTTAATATCATGAAATCGATTGATCTATGTATTGAATGTATTCAATGATCGAGCCTCCACAGCTCTCCAGGGTTGAGAATCTCAATCTTTCAAACCTCCTTGCGTTACAGGAGGTTATTCAGCCCATTGAGTCTATGCTTGTTCTTAGAGCAATCCCATTCCCTCAATTATTTCCTGTCACCTACTCTCTCACATGTACCCCTCAACTCCCCCAGATTGTTCCCACCAGACACCTCCACCAGAGGGAATTTATAGGAGCCAATCAACCTACCAACCAGCCTGCCTTTGGGATGTTTGAGCATTTACCATCCTCGAGTGAAGAATTTTCTCCTCCTCGCAGTCCTAAGTGGCCTACCCCCTTCTCCTGAGACTGTGACCCCTGTCTCAAGATTCCTCAGCCTCACTGTACTCACCTAGTTGAACCCTATAAAATTTTTGAAAATTTTCAATAAGATCACCATTTAAGCTTCTAAACTTTGCTTAATAAAGGCCTAGTCGACTAATCTCTCCTCATGCAGCAACCGCGCCATCCCTGGAACCAGACGAGTGAATCTTCACTGCATTCCCTCTTTGGCACGCATATCCCTTTTAGGTAAGGAGACCAAAATTGTGAATTTCACCTCCTTCCTTTATTCCTGTGAAAGCCAGGTTCAACTTATACGATGATTTGATATAGAGCCCTCATCTCATTTTTCTCCACAAGTGGAACAAATTTCATACAATGCCGCTTGGATCACTTGCAACTCTCTTCAGATGAGAAGGGTCAGAAAGCTAAAATTCACTTAACCAACCCGCCATACTGCTACAGTGGTTCATTTACAGCAAGTGCAGTTAACACAAGTTCAACAACACATTCTCAAGCTGGGCATGGCAGACAACTTCAGATTAGATCAGTTTCTACACAAGAGTTATACAGCATGGAAACAGGCCCTTCAGCCCAACTCATCCATGCCGACCATAGTGCCCACCAAGCTAGTCCCATTTGCCCGCAATTAGCTCACATCCCTCTATACCCCTCCTATCCATGTATTTATCCAAATGTATTTTAAATATTATTATTGTACCTGCCTCAAACACTTCCTCTGGCAGCTCTTTCCCTATACACACCACCCACTGCATGAAGAAGTTGCCCCTCAGGCTCCTTTTAAATCCTTTACCTCTCACCTTAAACCTATGCCCTCTAGTTTTTAGTTCCCCTTCCCTGGGAAAAAAAACTGCGTGTGTTCACCCTATCTACCCCTCATGATTTTATATACCTCTATAAGGTCACCCCTCAATCTCCTACGTTCCAAGGAATAAAGTCCTAGCCTGTCCATCCTCTCCCTGTAACTCAGTCCCTCGAGTCCTGGCAGCATCCTCGTACATCTTCTCTGCACTCTCTCCAGCTTAATGGTGTCTTTCCTATAACAGAGTAACCAAAACTGTACACAATACACCAAGTGTGGTCTCACCAACATCTTGTACAACTGCAACATAACGTTCCAACTCTTATGCTCATCTGATCTAGATGAGATGGGACTGAGCTAGGGCAGCACAATGGGCTGGCTGGTAGAACTGCTGCCTCAGAACCTCACTGACCCGAGTTCAGTCCTGATCTCTGGTGCTCTGTTGTCTTTCTGTGACCATCTGGGTGTCCTCCAGTTGCTCCAGTTTCCTCCCATGCCCAAAGATGTGGGTTAATTGACTGTAAGTTGCTCTAATCATATAGGTGAGTGGTAGAATCTGGGTGAGTCAAGGGGAATCTGGGAAGAATAAAATGGGAATAGGGCAGCTGTTTGGTTCATGACTGGCAGGCCAGAGAGCCTGCTTCCATGCTGTATGACTCTTTGACTCACTATGTGGATTTGTTTATGATTAATCACTCAGCATATGTTATAAATGTGTTTGGGTCAGTCTGCTATTCATTCAACATGACAGCAAGCTGGCACAGTATCCAAATGAACTTTAACCAGGAAAACTGCCAGTCCACAAAACAAAATTGTTTAATTTATGAAGAGTACTCAGCTTTTCAGAGAAGTCGTCACCTAAGAAACAGAGGCAAAATACTGCGCATGATGGAAATATGAAATAAAAAGAGATAAGGCTAGAAGTAACAGTAGATTGGGCAGCACCTGAGGAGAAGTTTCAGGTCGGTTGTTAAGCTGAAATGCTAACTTTCTCTCTTCTCTGACGCTGCCCAATCTGAGTATGTTCAGCCTTTACTGTTTATTAATCGTTACACTGCCATTGGCCGTGAAACTGGATTCTACAAGTTATCTGATATTTGGACCATTGTACAGGTTTGACCACTTTCCATCTGTTACATAAGACATTAAAATACAGATCGATTTGCTGAGCCTTTGATCTGAAGAGCCATAAGTGATCACATTTAAAAGGCTTGGTAGGCCCTCTGCTGGCAGCTCTCGGGTTTGCATGGTTCAAATCCTGCAAGCTCGGAGGTACACGCAGAGTTGGGTTATGCAGAGTCGACCCAAAGTCCTGCCAGCCCCCTCCCCTGCAAAACAGCCACCGTCCACTCCACCAAAAAAGTTTCATTAGATTTTGTTCTAAAGTTATACTAAAGTGACATCTTGACGAAGCTGCACAAAACACAAGGTGGGAAGGCTAATTTTGTTAGTAGGAAGAGTTCAAGGCTTTGCCTTTAAACTCATGAATTCTTCCATGGCATGGGAGATGGGTAGAATTTTTAAAATAACAGATTTCTGTGTATTCCCTTAAGGATCTCAAGCAAATGTCCATAGTAATCAAGAATGAGAAAGGAAAAAATTCGATCCCATCATAAAATCATTTCTGATGAAAGGTGATCTATCTGAAATGGTAACTGAAATGGTAACCTGACCTAATGAATATTTGCAGCATTTTCTGTTATGATGTCAGATTCCCAGCCTTTGCAATTTTTTTCTGATTTTCATCCTGTTAGGCTGTGTTGTATTTAAATCCATGTTAAGTGTAATTGCCTTCACCAACAGCTACAGTCCACTAACAATCTAGTTGTGGAACGATAACACTAAAGCGCTTCAATCTGGTTAGGATACTTGTCAGCGGTGCAAACTAGCCCAAAAATCACACGTACTAAACACACCTTAGAATAAGCACTGAATAAGTGCTCAAACAGCAGAGTCGAGAGATCACCCTTTAAATACAAATATGAACAGAAACATTCTGCAGAACACTCACTTATAGCTTCGCATGAAGATCTTTCCTGCAAGAGCTGTGAAATGCAGAACAAGTTCCAGGCCTCCTAAACGAATGCTTGGCACTGTGGGTCCTCGGAAGAAATCTATGGAGTATATTGAAAGGGATTAACAGATTTCAACAAACTTCCAAGAACAGAAACAACAGCAGCTCAAATTTAAAATGTTAACTCTTACTAGGTTTAGGAACAACAGGGGCTGAGATGGGGCAGAATTTGTTACATGCATCCAGGAGGGTTTCTTGCAACTATAGACAGTCCAATGAGGGATGGAGTTGTACTATGCCTTGTATTGGGGAGTGAACTTGGCCAGGTGATCCGAAGCTTCAGTGTGAGAACATTTTGGGAACAGCGACCATAATTCTGCAAGTTTTAAGATAATTATGGATAAGGACAACACTGGTCCCAGGAAATGATAGGCCAGTAAGCCTTACATCTGAGGTAGGGAAATTATTGGAGAAGATTCTTAGGGACAGAATTTACTCACATTTGGAAAGGCATGGACTTACTAGGAATAGTCAGCATGGTTTTGTGAAGGGAGGTTCTATCTCACAAAGTTCTTTAAGGAGGTGACAAAGATAATTGAGGGTAGGGCAGTGGATGTTGTCCACATGGATTTTAGTAAAGTGTTTGACAAGGTCCCTCATAACAGGGTGGTCCAGAAAATTAAGTCACATGGGATCCACGATCAGTTAGTAAAGACAGTAGGGGAATTAAGGGAAGGGAATTTTTGCATATTAGGGGAATTAAGGTTTATGGGGAACCAGCAAGTAGGTGGATCTGAGTTCACGGCCAGATCAGCCATCATCTTCATGAATGGTGGAGCAGGCTCGATGGGCCAGATGGCCTATTCCTGCTCCTATTATGTTCTTATGTAACTGGATCCAAAATTAGTTCGGTCATAGAAGACAGAGGGTAGTGGTAGAAGGGTGTTTTTCTGACTAGAGGTCTATGACCAGTGATGTTCCACAAGGATCAGTGCTGGGAACCTCTGCTGTTTGTAAGATGTGTTAATGATTTGGATTAAAATGTAGGTGGTCTGATTAGTAAGTTTACAGATGACAGGAAAATTGGTGGGAGTTGTGGATAGCGAAGAAGGTTTTCAAAGGACAGCAGGATATAGATCAGTTGGAAATTTGGGTGGCGAAATGGCAGATAGAGTTTAAACCGGATAAATGTGAGCTGATGAATTTTGGGAGGTCAAATGCAAGAGGAAAGTATACAGTAAATAGCAGGACCCTTGAAAGCATTTATGTACAGAGAGACCTTGGGTGAAGGTGACAACACAAGTGGATAGCGTGGTGAAGAAACCGTATGGCATGCTTGCCTTCATCGGTCAGAGCATTGAGTATAACAGTTGGGCAAGTCACGTTGCAGCTGTATATAACTTTGGTTAGGCCATATTTGGAGTACTGTGTGCCCTTCTGGTTTCCATGCTATAGGAAGGATGTGGAGGCTTTGGAGAGGGTGCAGAAGTTGTTCACTAGGATGTTGCCTGAATTAGAGAATATTAACTATAAAGAGAAGTGGGACAAACTTGGATTCTTTTCTCTGGAGCGTTGGAGGTTGAAGGTGACTTGATCGAAGTATATAAAATTATGAGAGGCACAGATAGGGTAGATAGTCAGAGACTGTTTCCCAGGGTGGAAATGTCAAACACTAGAGGGTGGAGGTTTAAGGTGAGAGGGAGAATGTTTAAAGATCTGTGAGGAAAGTTTTTGTTTTACACAGAGAGTGGTAGGTGTCTGGAATACACTGCCAGAGGAGGTGGTAGAAGCAGATACCATAGCAACACTTAAGAGACACTTGGACAGACACATAAACAGGCAGGGAACAGACAGATATAGACCATGTACAGGCAGATGGGATTAGTTTAGATTGGCATCATGGTCAGCGCAGACAGGGCCAAAGGGCCTGTTTCTGAGCTATACTGTTCGCCACTCTATGTAACACAAACAAACTAAAAGGTTACTAGAAAATCTGCTAATCTGCGCTACTGAACTGCTGGCTCGGTATATCCTGTAGCTTAAAAACATATACACCCAGCCAAAAGCTATCACTGAATACATTCAAAGATTCTTTGACTTTCTTTAAAGTCACTCTCAGTTCTTCATGATCCTTGACCACAGGCACCAATGTGCCTCAGCAGCTAGACATACGCACCATTCTCATTCCTCAACAGACTCCCAAAAGAATGCTCAATGTCTGTTTATTATCTCACCATCCACTCCCCCCGCGCCTCCCCCCCAATTATCTAAATGCCTGTCTGTCCATTTTCCTTCTGAAAGGAGCACGTACTAAACCTACCATAGCATTCGACTGAACATGGACTAGGTGGTCAAGCACCAGAATTGAGACTACATTTACATACAAATAATGGAGATATTCTGCAGTTAACTCACTTGTAGATTCATACAAAGATCTTCCCTGCAAAAGCAATGAACTGCAGAAAATTTCCAGGTAATGTTTTGGGGGGGGGGGGGTGAGGAGGAGGAGGAGGGGAGGAGGAGGAGGGGGAGAGAGGGAGAGATTATCTGCCTGCCCATTTCCTTGGCAGGGCTCATACACAAGGAGACTATGAACTCATTTCTAAGCTAACCCACCAAAGTACCAAGTTACAAATATGAAGAGTTTTCTTTTAAATGTCCACTTTATATGATAAGAAAGTAACATCAAACCCATCCATGTTCATGTGCAACATCACATTCCCCTGGCCTATCACAGCAATTTAATTATCATCATGTTTACATTGGAAAACTTACCAATAAAGAGGTTTTTCAGTCTTTTATGATCATTATCCAATTCAAATAAATCTCCTGCAAATATCAACAT
Organism: Pristis pectinata; assembly: GCF_009764475.1. Classification (NCBI taxonomy): domain Eukaryota; kingdom Metazoa; phylum Chordata; class Chondrichthyes; order Rhinopristiformes; family Pristidae; genus Pristis; species Pristis pectinata. The sequence continues at coordinate 85,356,707 of NC_067414.1, read as the reverse complement.
GGGTTTGGATCCCTCTGCCGATTTGCTATTCTGGAAAAAAGATTCTTTAAATGTATTTCTGCTTTATTAATTCCAGTGCTGGTTCAGAAAGCTCAAAGAATACCTTACCTTAAAATCATTCAAACCACGAAACTTTTCAATTCCAAGCTCGATCATATCTAAAACATGGTAATCAAACATACGGCCTACAAAGAGGGAACATTAAATTAGGAACATTTTTTGGGGGATAAAATAAACATACTATACCTCATCTTAAATGTTTAATAAAATTATCTTGTAAACCAAAAAGCATCACAAACAATGTTATGGAGACAATTCTTTCTACCTTTCCTCTCACAATTTAACAAATTATTCATCAAAACCTGAGTATGTACAAAAATAAGAAATAATTTTGCCTAGAAACTTCCTCAAAATAAAACAAATCAGTGCAAGAAAGTCATCAATAATAGAATTCATATTAAATATGATTGCATGGTACTGATGGTGAACTTACATCAGTGTAATGAAATCTTCTAAAAATTACACTTCAATCTAAAACAGAAACAATTTAAAGAACTGCTCCCAGTTAATGGGATGTCTAATTGGAAATTTAGGTTAATATTCAGATGCTTCTACAACCCATAAATCCTATCCCTGGTCTTACAAGGAGATCGGGTGTACTGTTCAAGATTACAGTGTAAAAAATATACTTGGATTAGTATTACTGTGGTCAGATATTTTAAATGTATCCTTTGTCTTTTATGAGGAAAATGAAAACAAGCCCCTCTTCCCAACAGTACACCCAATAGGAAACGAACTCAAATTACAGTGCAAATGATACCATCATTGCCTGCCGGTCAGTCTCAGAGAAAGCAAAATTGAAAAGGAAAGGTGCTAAAACAAGATAAATTCATGAGTAAGAAAGCAACAAATAAACCCATGAAAGGCTGCAAGCAATGCCACCTACAAAATTGGCAGTTGAACCACATATTTCTGAAAAATTCCCCCAATTTGTTTCTGATATTCAAGCACTGCACCTATTTTCTCAAGTAAATAGCTTGTTCCTTACTTCAATTTTTTCCTTGCTCATAGGATGATATTTATTTTTCCTGCAAGCTATGCTTCTTGCTGATTCTTTGGTGAATATTTACACCTTCCCTCATTACTTTTTGACATTTTTATCTCCTTGTAGCTCTTTTACTTGCAGTCTAAATGATGCTTCACTTCTTTAGTTATACTCTACCAGTTCTTCAGCTTCCATGTAATTCTGAGGTAGCCCATCCATGTGAAACAGCATGAATCTTCCTCAAAACCAGTACCAATGGCACATCAAAAAAAACCATCAGTTAAAGCAGATGAGGTAAAGAAAATGTAAGGATACCAATTTTGTTAGAAAAAATAGAAATGCAGAGCAACATTTAAATGGTATGAGACCATTAAACATTTGTGTTTGCAGATATCTGGGTGTCCTAGTACAAGAAACAGTGTGCAGGTACAACAAGAAAGAGATAAATGAAGTGTTGGCCTTCACTACAAGGGGTATGGAATACAAGATTAGACAACCATGTACAGTTTTGGTCTTTTTTGAGGAAGTATACAGTTATCTTGGAGCTGGTGCAGCAAGAGTTCAGCAGATTGATTCTTGGGATGAGGCAACTACCCTGGGAGGAATGACCTACATCCTCTGGATTTAAGCATAAATGATGATCGTACTGAAACACATAAGATTCTGAGGTGGCCTCAGGGAGTAAATACTTTTGAGGCTGGGGCAGTTTCAAACTAGGGAGCAGAGTCTCAGGATACGGGGTCAATCATGTAATAAGAGTGAGGTGGAATTTCATCTCCAGAGGATTGTGAATGTTTGGTCTCATCCACACCACAGAGATGTGGAAGCTTGATGGTTTTGTACATTCAAGGACAAGATGAATAGATTTATGGATTATTGGGCATCTACGATTGTGGGGATCAGGCAGGAAGATCTTAAAACCAATAAAACTGGATCGGCAATGATCTTATTGAATGTGGAGCAGACTTGACGACTATGCCTACTCCTGCTCCTATTTCAAATGCTTTCAACCATTAGGCGAGCACATTGCTTATTGATCTTTTTGTTCCAACATGTAGCCAGAGGAATGATTTGGACAACACCATCCCTAAAAAGTTAATGCTAAACTTGTTTCCAAACCTTCTAAACACCCTGTACAATCCTTTGGAAGGGATTAATATAAATAGTAAATAATTGTGGGCCAAGGACTGATCCTTGGGGACTCCACCAGTTACATCTCTGAAAAAGATCTATTTACTCCCACTATGCGATAACCAGTCTTTAATCCATGTTAAAAGTCCCCCGTCCCCCCAAATACTGTGAGCTCTTTTCTTGTGCACTAGCCTGTTATGTAGCAACTTAGTGAATGCCTTCCAGAAACCCCTCTGTCGACTGTCCATTATTATCCTGGAAGAACTCTAGCAAATTTGTCAAGCATGAATTCCTTGTCATGAGACCATTTCAATTTGGTTTGACTGCATTCAGCTTTTCTAAATGGCTAGCTATTTGTCCCTTGATTATCGACTCCAGAATCTTACCAACAGATGTAAATTTGGCTCGAGGTTTGCAAAACATTTCTGTAATCTTACCTATTATCAAATTGTGTGGTCGTTTCTTATTGTGAGAACCGAACATAAACAAAGAACAGTCAGACTTCTTTGAGAAGAATTCCTATTAATACAAAAAGAGGAAATGACTATTACAAATTTCACCTCAGAATAAATCAATAACCCTTGTGATTTTTCTCATCAACCTATTTTTAGGAAAAGGACTTCCGTTTAAAAAAATTAAGCATCCCCTGGCAGTAGAAATCCTTGCTTTATTTACCAAACCTTTATCATTGTAGCAAACATTTAGTCAGCTGGCAATCAGCATTTTTCAACTATCCTTTTGAAAAATTGTAAAGTAAATGTTCTATCAATTTAAGTGAATGGATAAAACTTCTGATGGATTGGTCATTAAATGACTCTTCAGCTGCCATACAGAATTATGAGAGAAATTCTCAGGATCAGTCACTGGTATAAACAAAGCAAGCTGATATCTGCTGGGCTATATCTGGGACAACTGTTCTCTGCATCTCTACACTACATTTGCCTCACAGTGGTCAGCTCCCACAGTTGCAACTGTATTCAGCTCTAACTCCTTCACTCTTATAACTTCATGATGATCTTAGCAGGAACAATGTGCAAAACGGCAATTCAATTGCTCTTCAACCAAGATGAATTTGCATCTCCATAAAAGTATAACAATAAAACCACATAGAGGACTCGAAAGTATGAAATAGCTTTAGTAACTCACCAATGATGTCTGATCTTCAAACGGACGAGTAATATTTTTTCTGGTTAAAAAGAAATTTAAATTTTTATTAAAAGACAGATTTCAATAAAATATTTTTCATGTTTTTCTGTTAGTGGCTGCAGTAAGACTGCTAAATTATAGTGTTGCTAAACGTGCATTTATAGGTCAATGTTGCAGATCAATTAAGACATCTCACAATATTTGAAGTACACCATCATTTGTGTAAATGCGGCACCTTATCAAAGCAGTCATGAAATAATTGATGAGTTAATCTACTTCATGTTGATACTGGTTGATGGACAAATGCAAATCAGGACAGCTTCCATGAATGATTGGATGGGACTTTTAACATACTATCTATGAAGGATATAGCCTAGTGACGGTGCAACAATACAGTGTGATTCTACATTGGTAACCCAAGTTCATAAGCTTCTAACCCCAATATAATGGAGCCAAGGATGAAGTGGAAATGTGAATGTGTATTTCAAGATAATCTAAAAGCAATGAAATCTGCTAAAAGTAGATCTTCCCTTGCTCTGACACAAATGTAAATTTTCTAAAACTCAACCTAGGTGCAACTCTAGTATCCACAATTTTTAGTGTGAATACACTATTTTGGTTCCCTTCCCCTAATTCTATTAGAATCAACATAGAACAGAACGGTCTGATCTACACCATAGGACTCAACTTTGCATTATAGATTAGATTCCCCATCATTGGGGCAAAGGCATTTCCTCAAAATACCAGATGATCGACACAACCAAGTAAAACCACAGCTGAGCATGTAACGTTTTTAGCAAGGTTACATAGACAACAAACAACTTGTATTTATCTGACAGCTTTAAGGTAGCTAAGTGTCTCAAGGTACTTCACAGGAGCTTTATCAAATTCACAAGGCTGAACCATGTCATGTGAAGCTTCAGAATCCCAAATCAGGAACCAGCTTCAAATCTCACCGCCTATCCACTGCCAGTCCTGCTTTTAAGTGCCTCTATTCCTTCCCCACTCTCTCAATTCCTCCAACCATTTGATAACCCAAATCATTACAAACTTTCCACTTCCAAACAATTTCTCCAAAGCTTGGCCAACACAGCAGCTATTAACCTTTAGTGGATCATCACCATCTTCTTATCAGGGATGAAAAGTACATGCCAATTATGCCAGCAATGTCCAGATTCTGTAAATGTAAACATTTAAGACTGGGTCCCACTTGTCCACCACTGGAAACATGTCCATCTACCCTACTCCACAGCCTTAGTACACAATTTTCATTTCCAAGTCCCGGCAACCATCTTAATCCATCGTTCCACTGGTTATAACCCCTTCCTCATTTTCACCCTACCAATTCATGGCACAGCCTTCCATAGCCTTAGCCCTGTTATCCACAACAACCTGAGAAACTGCTCTACCTCTTATTTCCTTCTCTCCAAAGTCATTTATTCAACCCATGTTTGGGTTCCCCCCATATCCCCTGCCAACTTTGCGCTCCCTGCTCTTGCCTTGGCTCGTTCAGAACTGCTCAAGATTTAATATTGAAGGTACTATACAAACAGCACTTTAAATCTGAAAGCATCAGCTACCAAAAGTAAACTCAATCAATGGGCCTAGAAGAACATCAATACTTAAAGCAGACCTCAACAAAGAGTTTGAAAATCACTAAGGAAAAACTCAAATCCTGAAAGCCGATTTCTATGTTTCTATTACATAGCCAGCATGTACTATAACAGCAGGAATCTTGAGATGACCCTGCTTGTTAATAAAACAAGATACTTACTTCTTATATAGAACAGCATTTGGCTTCTTTAAAGAATACTGCAAAAGAAACCAGAAAGATGAGCAAAGTAGTTCATAATACAACATGCAAACCTCGTCTTTGTTCAATTTAAAGCTTCAACCTTAATCTTAATTAGCCTTAATCATAGATCACAACTATTGCTTTAGGTCCAGCATCAAGATTTAATTGAGCTCAAGTGACTTGGGTTGGGAGAGGTAAAGGATGAAGAACTTTTAGTTGTACATTTTGAAAATCTTTTAAAATGATGCCCAATAATTCCAAATTACAAATGTAACATTTGATTCATTTGCAACTTCTCTGGCAATGACCTCTGCCAACAAGAAAGAGTCCAACCACTCACTGTTGATATTTAATGGCAAGCCCCACCATCATCAATATTCCGGTGGGGGGGGGGGGGGGGGCTACCAAAGGCTAGAAACTCAAGTGCCACCTTGATACCATAACCACAAGAGCAGACCAGAGGCTGGGTTCCCTGTGGTGAGTGATTCACTTCCTGGTACTCCACAATCTACAAGGCAAACTCAGGAGTTCAATCGAATACTCTCCACTTGCCTGGATGAGTGCAGATCTAACAACACACAAGAAACTCAACACCATCCAGGACAAAACAGGTCACTTATTAAGTACCCCATTGGCCACTGGTGAACTCGTGCCTACATTGTGTACTACCTACAAAATGGACTACAGTTACTCGTCTAGGCTAATCGACATCATCTCCCGAACACATGATCTCTACCACCAGAAAAGACAGAAGGCACAGGGAAACATCGTCTGCTGGCTCTCCTCCAAGTCACTGACCATCCTGACTTAGAAATATGTCACCATCACTAGTTCTCGATTCTGGAACTCCCTTCCTAATAGCACCATGGAAGCTCCTTCACAAAAAGGACTGCAGCAGTTCAAGGCAATGGCTCACTCCTCATCCCAAATGCAGTTAGAGAATGAACCAAAATATAAGTTTTATAATGTAAAATGGGAATTAATGTTTAATTTTTTTAAAATGTATATATTAATGTAACATTGTCACCTTAAGAAACGCAATCATGGAGAATAATTATAGATAATATTTTATAAATTTGAAAAGGTGTTCTATTCTGTACTCACAATGTCTTTCAGGGCCTGGGTCACAGTTTCACTGGTATTTCCTCCTTTTATAAGCATGGCTTTCTTGGTATTCTCAATGAGTTTGGGATCTCTCTTCTCGAGAAACCTCTTTGCCCGTTTGGTCTTGGGCTTGCTTCAGTTGAGAAATGTAAAGCAAACAATAAATTATTACAATTAACAGCACGGACTCGTCAGAAACAACAAATGGATTACAGTTACTCCCCCACCATTTAAAAAATAGTC